>NC_073233.2:135997500-137267500 GCF_029281585.2 Gorilla gorilla gorilla
TCACAATCATGGCAGAAGGTGAAAGGCACTTATCACATGGTGACAGACAAAAGAAGGGAGCTTGTGCAGGGAAACTCCCCCTTATATAATCAGCAGGTCTCATGAGACTTATTCACTATCATGAGAACAGCACAGGAAAGACCTGAACCCATGATTCAATTACCCAGGTCCCTCCCACAACACATGGGAATTCGAGATGAGATTTGGGTGGGGACAGAGCCAAACCATATCATGGGATAATTGTATAACTATAAATTTACTAAAACTGACCTAATTGTTCTCTCAAAATGGGTAAATTTTGTGGTGTGTAAAAATACCTCAATAAAGCTGATTTAAAAAAACAAAATCAAAAAACATAAGCCTTCTTCTAAACTTCCTAAACCAGAAATCTCTGGCACTATTTTTTTTAATGTGGAAAAATACACCTAACGTAAAATTTTCCATTTCTATCATTTTAAGTACACAGCTCAGTGGCATTTAGCACATTCATATTATGATGAAATCATGATGATTATCCATCTCCAGGATATTTTTAGCATTTCAAACTGAAATTCTGTACTTATGAGACAATAATCCCAAATTTCCTGCTGCCCTAGCTCTTGGCAGCCATTCTACTTCTATCTCTAAGAATTTGACTACTCTAGGTACTTCATGTAAGTGGAACCATACAGTGTTTGTCTTCTGGTGTCTGGTTGTTTCACGCAGCATAATGCCTTCTGGGTTCATCAATGTTGTGGCATGTGCCAGAATTTCCTTCCTTTTATGGAATGATTTTTGATTCCATTGTATATATTTACATTTCATTTATCCATGCATCTGGCAATGAACATTTGGGTTGTTTCTACCCTTTGCTTATTGTGAATAATACTGCTAAGAGCATTGTTGTACCTTGGTACTGTTTTTATAATTTGTATTTTTTCTTTGGGGGGAAGGGAATCAATGGCTTTAATTATATTTTCAAAGGGGTTTGCAATACAAAATTCTAGCTGTGTAACTGACTATAGTAGACATAAATAAATAAAGGCTTCATGCCTTCATTTCCTGGCTGAGGGATCAGTCTAGCAATTCAGAATGGATCATGTATGTACTATATCAAATACTTATCATATATTTACTAGAATTAAGCAACAACACACAGATAAAGATGATCATCCTACAGTACTTCAACATGTACCAGGCTCTATACTAGGCACTTTTTATCCCTTATAACATTTAGTTCTTAGGATACACTTCTCATCCTCACTTTTGAAGCAATGGGGAGTTCAATAATTTACGCAAAGTCAGTAGAGATTTTTCAGTCAAATTCAGCTCTTTCTAGCCCAAAGGTTATGTTCACAACCACTTTGCAATACTGTCTCTGGAGAGAGATTCCATTGACTCACTTGAATAGTTTGAAAATGGCTATAAGTTGGCAATGCATTTTAGGAAAGACTGGTGCTTTGATTCAAGAAACAAAGCAAACACTCCTCACACTTTAGAGTATAATTAGCAGAATATAATAGGTAATAGGAAGCCTAAGAACTCAAGCAGTGATTATGTTTTAGATCTGATTTGGGATTCTCTTGTGCAAACATTAAGCCTTTTGGAATCAATCCAGTTCTATTTAAACTAAATATTCTTAAACTTCTTTGTATTTTCTTGCCCACATCTGGAGCAGACAGAAAAGACCACTTTACCACAGCAACAAAGCCTGCATGGTCTTTGGCCATCACTCTTTTCTTAGTAATTCTCTCTCAGTGAATCCTAGGCAGGTGTCAGGAGAGGGGATATAAGAATATGCATGTTTCCATCCCTAATTCAAAGCAGGCTTTCCCACCAAACTATTCACAATGGCCTGGAAGCAAGTCAGGCAGTTCTTTCACAGATAGAGATTTTGCTCAGATGCAAATAAAAGTCTTCTAGGGATAGATTTGTGTTGCTAGCCCTGACAGCTGCATTCTCACCTGGGTTTTCGAATAACTCTCTTGGCTGCAGCTAAGTGATTCTCCTATTAAAATGGAGACACCTGCATTTCCAGGCATTGTTGTCTGTTGCTTCATTTTCTATTAATAGAGACTTTGGAGACAAACACTAAGAAAGAAAATACCACTCAAGTATTGAGCTTTGCCCACAAATCTGATCAAAAGGCAATTTGGAAAGTAAAGCAGCACAGGGATTGAATAGATATGATTGATAAAAGTAACATGGGTCACCGTGGGTCTTTCTTAACTACGGTAAATTTGCATGCCATTGTACTAAGGCAGGCCTCCTGTGTTTAAAGCTTGTCACTTCCAAGTTGGATTCCCCTTTCTGTAAGGGCAGCACTTGGGTTCCCATTACCTTTGTGTCACATCAGTCCTCAAACAAACGAATGATATTTTGGCAACAATATTTCCATTTACTCTTTGCGATGTCATCTGGAGTAAAATATTTAGTTTTCCCACTTTTAGTGGCATTAAGATTAATAAGTAGTGACATTTTGCTGCTATGGACTGAAGATATACACATAAATATCTCAACAGAATAACAACTGTGGGCTGTTGAGGACTGTGCTTTTCATAAACTCATGGGGGAGTTAACAGAACCTTGTTGATTTAATCCTAGGCCTATGAAAAGTATTAAGATGGATGCTCCCAGAAGGCAAGGGATAGAAACTTGTACTGTGAGATGAAGGGAGAAATTGTCAAAGGTGATATCTTGCTCATTAGAAAGGGACAGTCTTTGGAATGTAATGTGGAAAAGACATGTACTTCCTTTGCACACTGTGCCAGGCAGTACCTGGACCTCAGATTGTCTATGGTTCTCTGGAGCTTGTGGAGGATGGGCACTAGGTATCACATTCTTGAGAGCTGTAGGAAGGATCCACGTAGTAAATTCGTATTAGAGCCAGCACCTCTGTGTGCTTAATAATTACAATCATGGGCCTCCTTGCTCATTCTCACCTGGACTGCATAATCTCAGAGTCTTTGTTCTACTGTGGGAGGAAGAAGGAGCTACCAAAACATTTGTATTGCACATCTTAAGAACTTTGGTGAATGAGAACTTGGAAGTAGATTTTACTTGATTTAGTGGAGATGTGATCATTATAGCAAACATTTTATAATGTGCCAGTAATTGTTCTAAGCACTTATATTTACAAACTAAATTCTTACATTTCACATAGAGGAAAATGTACTTGCCAGTTGTGCTAGTTAACCTCTCAGTGCCTCCGAGTCAGGATTTGGAACCCAAGCAGTGCAACTGTAAAATGAATGTCTCTCATTCAGGTAAGGCATGATTTACATTAATTGCAAGCTTAAGGAAAAGGAAGGGCGATGAGTGTTGGATGAGCTATTCCCCCAAATACACACACTCACACACAGCCGTTTTGTTCAGGGGACTCGCTATGCTTCTGTTGATTTACCTTTAGGTAATATTAGGAATAATGCTCAGTTTGATAAATATGTACTGCATTGGGCTGAGGTGCATTGAAAGTCTTTATTGCACCACTTGCAGTTAGAAGAGAGTGACTTGGAGATACAGAAGAATGAATTCATCTTTCTAGTTTATTCTTTCTTTTCCCCACATCTATGTTCTTATCCCTCATCTGGACAGTCTCCTAGTCTAGACTGTTGGGAATGACAGCTAGGTGTGACAGAATATTTTACTTTACACTTGTTTAGCCTAGTAGGTTCTGATAGTCATGTATTTCTTGGAAATGGAATTTGTCATAGAGGGAGTAAGATTTAGTCAGGTCCTTAGTCCTGTTTCTGCTTTTAGGCAATACATGTGTATTTCCTCTTCTTACTTTTTCTCACCTGTTTTTCTCCCAACATTTCCTGAGTAGAAGCCATTCCAGCCCCCAAACAACAGCTCAACTATTCCAGACATACCCCTGCCCTCTTGCAAACAGCTCACACTCAAGCAAACAGCACAGCCTGGGAGGTTTGCGGGTTTGTGGATTGCCACTGGACCCTGTCCAAACCCCATTAGCCTGTGC
Source organism: Gorilla gorilla gorilla (assembly GCF_029281585.2). Classification (NCBI taxonomy): domain Eukaryota; kingdom Metazoa; phylum Chordata; class Mammalia; order Primates; family Hominidae; genus Gorilla; species Gorilla gorilla. The sequence goes on from NC_073233.2 coordinate 136,001,459, forward strand.
CCAAGAAGGTCTAATGGGATCTACTGTCACGTTGCATAGGATTTATTATACCTGAGCTTTTTAAGAGCAAGAAAGACATTCCTCTTTTCCTCTCTTTCACCCTGTGATGTCCACTCCATTACTGAGGTCAGTTCATGTGGCCTGCCCAAAAGAAAAATTGGTAAAAACGGACAGTGTTTTCTCCACAGCACCTTCAGTTGCCCTTTCATCTTCTCATCCTCCATCTTGCAACCCATACTCTTCTTCTCCTTCCATCTCATTCACGTCCATCTTGTTTTTTCTTTCTTTTTTTTTTCTCTTCTTCCTGTCCCAGTACCTTCCTTTTAGACTGACAATACTGTTTAGCTAAATAAATATCCTGTCAATCCTTCAGACTCTCCTTCGTCTTGGTTTTCTTTTAAATAAAAATAGAATTCTGTAAGAACTGATTTGGTACCTGAGTTTTTGCACTTGTTATAATAAGAACAGATCTGAAAAGATCTGAGAGGAATGAAGACATCAGTTAAGAGGCTTCTGTCATAATCCAAGGAAGAGCAGATAGTGGCTTGAGCAAATGGGCACTGGAAAACACAGACACATTTAAATATGATAGTGAAGCAAGACACTCATAGAAGGAAACTCTTGCTTAGGAAAACAAAAGTGGCAATTTAGGATTGTCCACTTCTAAAATGATAGGGATTTAATTACAGCTAGTGTCATTTCTACTCGTAGCAAAAAGCAATGGTACTGACACTTTTCATGCAGCTTCATCTGGAAGGTCAGAAAAAAAGACAAATGCACCACATATGAATAACGAGGCAGCCTTTTGGTCCCAGTAGCAACATAAATTTATAATCTTAAAAGCATGCTCAAGGGGGAAATATACTTTTGGTATTATACGGCTAGAATTTGAAACTAATTACTGAAAGATGTGTTTCAGGTAATAGAAAACAAAATTAAGGTTTTGAGATATAAATAATCAACTGGATTACAACATAGTAACAATAATATCTAATTTGAGTTATAAAACATAATAGCTCTAAAAGATTAGAAAAAGAATAATTGCTGTTATAATAATAAGAATAGTTAATATATTAACTTATAGTTCAGAGACATTAATTGACCTTACACTTTTAGTAAAATATGCATACATTTAGAAACTACTCAAAGAATGGAACTAGTACATGGCTTATGAAACAATAGAGGAACAAACTCTACCGTTGCTTCTGAAATAAAATAAATAAAGCTTTACCTTCTTTATATCCTTATTTCACAAGTGATTAATAAAGGAAACCAGCCAGGCTGAGCTCTCATTGGTGGTGAGGCTGAACTTGAATTATAACTCACAGAGGACATTAAGTCAAAGAAAGGCTTCCGAATCGCAAATCTCAAACCAAAGGAAACAAGCCACCATACTTGATAGCAAAAATAATAAACAGCCTAATTTTACCCCCAAGAGTCTTGTTTATTAGAATATACATATATAAAATGTAAATAATAAATAGTTTAAATAATTAAACTGGGCATTGAAAACATGAATAAGGAATGATAGCTTTGAAAATAAAAAGATTATAGAAAAGATAAATTTTATTATTAAAATTTTATAAATCAATAGATTATTTAAATAGTAGATTCTATGGTAATTCTGAAACAGTTGGTGAAGTATAAAATAGATCTAGAGAAAGTATCACAATTTTGTACAGAGATCAAGAGATATGAGATAGGAAAGATTAAATAAGGAGACGGAGGAAGTGATGAGAAGCACTATCAAATAGTTGATCAAAGGTGAAGTTTTTCTATGACAGAAAAACATATTTGATGAGAAAAGGATTAAAAATGTCTAGAAAAGATGGAAAATAAAAACAAAAACAAAAACAAGCCCTGAGCTTTGGGATGCTCAATGAATCCTAAGAAGGATAAAAAAGACAATAAATCTGGTAAAATTTCAAAACACAAAAAATGAAAAGAAGATATTAAAATCTTCCAGCTTAAAAAGATAGATTGTCTATAAAGAAAGAACAGACTCAGCCCTGAATTCTTAATAACAAGTGTGGTAAAAGCAGGAAAATTATGCTTTCAATGTTTTGAGAGAATCTCAACCAATCATTGAATAAAGACAATAGAATAAAGACATTTATATTAAAACAAAAAACAACAGAGTTGACACAAATGACTCACAAGTAAGTAACTTTCGCAAGATATGCTTCAGGTAGAAGAAAATGATCTTAAAGCATGTTTTGAGATATAAGAAAAAATAATAAATTAGCATATTATGTTCGCATATATGTAGAAATTCCTTAAAGAATGGAACTAGTATGTGGCTTATCAAACAGTAGAGGGGCAAAACAGAATATAAAAGTTCAGTAAATACTTACAAAGACAGAAAAGAAATATGAAATGAGGGCTATAGAGAAAAAAATATTTAGAAATATTTCACAAACACACAACATACACATATAAAACATACAATTATAGCAATTATGAACAGATTAAACTTTCTAGTTAAAAGACAGAATACTGAACTTGTTTAAACCAATCTCACTATGTGCTGCCTAAAAGAAATTATTCTGAAATATAAGAACACATAAAGGTTGTAAAGAAGAGAATAGAAAAATAAGTATCAGATATATTTACTTTAAATATATAATGCAATACCATTTAATAATATAATTTAATAATAGTCTTACACTTTAAGCAAATAATTTAGTGATCTAAAGACAACCACTAATTTTTTTAAGAGTTTGATTTACGAGTATATTTACTAGTACCTAAATTTTGTGCGCATATAATAAAACAGCCTCAAAATATATAAAGTAAAAAAGTATTTTTGAGAAGAAATTTACAAACTTGCAAACAGGGTAAATATTTTAACAACTCTTTTAATAATTAATTGACCAACAAGATAATATAAGTTAGAATATTAAGGACTTCTTTTCAGTATTCTTAAAGAAATTCCAACCAAGAATTTCATATCCACCAAATTAAGATTCATAAGCAAAGGAGAAATAAAATATTTTCTTTTTTTCCTTTTTCTTTTTTTTTAAATTTTATTATTATTATACTTTAAGTTCTAGGGTACATGCGCACAATGTGCAGGTTTGTTACATATGTATACACGTGCCACGTTGGTGTGCTGCACCCATTAACTCGTCATTTAGCATTAGGTATATCTCCTAATGCTATCCCTTCCCCCTCCCCCCACCCCACAACAGGCTCCGGAGTGTGATGTTCCCCTTCCTGTGTCCATGTGTTCTCATTGTTCAATTCCCACCTATGAGTGAGAACATGCGGTGTTTGGTTTCTTGTCCTTGCGATAGTTTGTTGAGAATGATGGTTTCCAGTTTCATCCATGTCCCTACAAAGGACATGAACTCATCATTTTTTATGGCTGTATAGTATTCCATGGTGTATATGTGCCACATTTTCTTAATCCAGTCTATCATTGTTGGACATTTGGGTTGGTTCCAAGTCTTTGCTATTGTGAATAGTGCCGCAATAAACATACGTGTGCATGTGTCTTTATAGCAGCATGATTTATAATCCTTTGGATATATACTCAGTAATGGGATGGCTGGGTCAAATGGTATTTCTAGTTCTAGATCCCTGAGGAATCGCCACACTGACTTCCACAATGGTTGAACTAGTTTACAGTCCCTCCAACAGTGTAAAAGTGTTCCTATTTCTCCACATCCTCTCCAGCACCTGTTGTTTCCTGACTTTTTAATGATTGCCATTCTAACTGGTGTGAGATGGTATCTCATTGTGGTTTTGATTTGCATTTCTCTAATGACCAGTGATGATGAGCTTGTTTTCATGTGTCTTTTGGCTGCATAAATGTCTTCTTTAGAGAAGTGTCTGTTCATATCCTTCACCCACTTTTTGATGGGGTTGTTTGTTTTTTTCTTGTAAATTTGTTTGAGTTCATTGTAGATTCTTGATATTAGCCCTTTGTGAGATGAGTAGGTTGCAAAAATTTTCTCCCATTTTGTAGGTTGCCTGTTCACTCTGATGGTAGTTTCTTTTGCTGTGCAGAAGCTCTTTAGTTTAATTAGATCCCATTTGTCAATTTTGGCTTTTGTTGCCATTGCTTTTTGTGTTTTAGACATGAAGTCCTTGCCCATGCCTATGTTCTGAATGGTACTGCCTAGGTTTTCTTCTAGAGGTTTTATGGTTTTAGGTCTAACATGTAAGTCTTTAATCCATCTTGAATTAATTTTTGTATAAGGTGTAAGGAAGGGATCCAGTTTCAGCTTTCTACATATGGCTAGCCAGTTTTCCCAGCACCATTTATTAAATAGGGAATCCTTTCCCCATTGCTTGTTTTTCTCAGGTTTGTCAAAGATCAGATGGTTGTAGATATGTGGCATTATTTCTGAGGGCTCTGTTCTGTACCATTGATGTATATCTCTGTTTTGGTACCAGTACCATGCTGTTTTGGTTACTATAGCCTTGTAGTATAGTTTGAAGTCAGGTAGCGTGATGCCTCCAGCTTTGTTCTTTTTGCTTGGGATTGACTTGGTGATGCGGGCTCTTTTTTGGTTCCATATGAACTTTAAAGTAGTTTTTTCCAATTCTGTGAAGAAAGTCATTGGTAGCTTGATGGGGATGGCATTGAATCTATAAATTACCTTTGGCAGTATGGCCATTTTCACGACATTGATTCTTCCAACCCATTAGCATGGAATGTTCTTCCATTTGTTTGTATCCTCTTTTATTTCCTTGAGCAGTGGTTTGTAGTTCTCCTTGAAGAGGTCCTTCACATCCCTTGTAAGTTGGATTCCCAGGTATTTTATTCTCTTTGAAGCAATTGTGAATGGGAGTTCACTCATGATTTGGCTCTCTGTTTGTCTGTTGTTGGTGTATAAGAATGCTTGTGATTTTTGTACATTGATTTTGTATCCTGAGACTTTGCTGAAGTTGCTTATCAGCTTAAGGAGATTTTGGGCTGAGACAATGGGGTTTTCTAAATATGCAATCATGTCATCTGCAACCAGGGACAATTTGACTTCCTCTTTTCTTAATTGAATACCCTTTATTTCCTTCTCCTGCTTAATTGCCCTGGCCAGAACTTCCAAGCTGGGAGCTGTAGACCGGAGCTGTTCCTATTCGGCCATCTTGGCTCCACCCCCCAAATATTTTCTAGTAAACAAGCACTAAGGGAATTCATGACAATTAAACAAAACTTACAAGAGATCCTTAAGAGAGTTCGAAACATGGAAATAAAAGAATGATATCTCCTACCACAAAAACACACTTAAGTACATAGACCACATAACCTATATGACAAACACTTGATAGAAACTAAAAATCAACCAGCTAACAAATTTACAATCTACCTCACATATCAATATTAACCTTGAATACAAATAGTCTAAATGCCCCACATAAAAGGCATATAATGGAAACTTGAATTAAAAAAAAAAACGAGATCTATCCATCTTCTATCTTCAAGAGATTGATCTCACATGTAATAACACACATAGGCTCAAAGTGAAGTGTTGGAAAAGACCTACCATGCAAACAAAATAAAAAAGAGCAGGGGTTGCTATTCTTATATTAGATAAAATAGACTTTAAACCAACATCGGAAAAAAAAAGAAAGAATTACATAATGATAAAGGGTTCAATTCATATATTCTAAATATATACACACCCAATATTGGAGCAATTAAGGTTCATAAAATAAATCCCTCTAAACCTATAAAAAGGCTTAGAAAGCCACACAATAATGATGTGGTATTTTAACACCCCACTGACAGCATTACAGGGATCATTAAGGCAGAAAACTGACAGTCTGAACTTGAACTCAACACTTGATCAGTTAGAGCTAAGAGACATCTATAGAATACTCCACCCATCAATTACAGAATATACTTTCCTCTCATCAGCACAGAGAGCATAACTCAGGATTAACTACATGCTTGGCCATAAAGCAAGTCTCAATACATTCAAAAAATTAAAATTATACCAACCATAATATCTGAGCACAGTGGAATAAAAATAGAAATCAATACCAAGAAGAACTCTCAAAACAATAAAGTTACATGGATATTAAAACAACTTGCTCCTGAATGATTTTGGAATAAAAAGTGAAATCAAGGCAGAAATCAAAAAAAAAAAGGTTCAAATAAATGAAAACAGAAAAACAACATAGTAAAATCTCCAGGATACAGAAAATGCAGTATTAAGAGGGAAGTTTATAGTGCTAAGCTCAAAAAGTTAAAAAGTCCCAAGTTAATTAACTAATGCCATGCCTAGAGGAGTCAGAAAAATTAGAAAAAATTAACTCCAAAGCTAGCAAAAGACTTGAAATATATAAATAAGAGCAAAACTGAATAAAATTGAGACTCAGCAATCCATACAAAAAGTAAATGAAACCAAAAGTCAGCTTTTTGAAAGGAGAAACAAAATTGATAGACCACAAGCTATATTGACAAAGAAAAAAAGAGAGAAGATCCAAATAAGCACAACCAGAAATGATAAATGTTATGTAACAACTGATCCCACAGAAATACAAAAGATCTTCAGAGACTATGATGAACACCTCTATGCCCACAAACTAGAAAGTCTAGATAAAATGAATAAATTCCAGGAAAAGTAAAACCTCCCAAGATTGAACCAGGAAGAAATGGAATCCCCGAACAAACCAGTAACAAATTCCAAAATTGTTTCAGTAATAAAAAACACCTACCAAGAAAAAGCCCAGGACCAGATGGATTCACAGCCAAATTCAACCAGATGTATAAAAAGAGGTGGTACCATTTCTACTAAAATTATTCCAGAAACCTGAGGAAGAGGGACTTCTCCCTAACTCATTCTATGAAGCCAGCATCATCCTGATACTAAAACCTGGCAGAGACATAACATAAAAAAGAAAACTTCAGGTCACTATCCTTGATGATCATAGATGCAAAAATTCTTCACAAAATATTAGCAAACCAGCCAGGTGTGGTGGCACACAACGGTAGTCCCAAGTACTCAGGAGACTGAGGTAAGAGGATAGTTTGAACCTGGGAGGCAGAGGTTCCAGTGAGCTGAGATCACACCACTGCACTCCAGCCTGGGCAACAGAGCGAGACTATCTCAAAAACAAAACAAAACAAAACAAAACAAAACAAACAAACAAAAAACCTCTAAATATTAGCAAGCCAAATCTAGCAGCACATCAAAGAGTTAATCCACCACAATCAAGTAGGCTTTATCCCTGGGATGCAAAGGTGGTTCAACAAATGCAAACCAATAAATGCAATTCACTGCAAAAACAGAATTAAAAACTAAAACCATATGATCATCTCAAAAAACACAGAAAGCTTCCAATAAAATCCAACATCCATTTTCATGATAAAAACCATCAACAAACTAGGTATCAAAGAAACATACCTCAAAATAATAAGCACCATCTATGGTAAACTCACAGCCAACATCATACTGAGTGGGTAAAAACTGAAAGCATTACCTTCAAGAACTGGAACAAGACAAACATGCTCCCTCTCATCATTCCTATTCAAAATGGTACTAAAAGTGATAGCCAGAGCAATCAGGCAAATGAAAGAAATAAAAGGCAACCATACAGGAATATAAGAAGTCAAACTATCCCTCTTCACTGATGGTATGATTTTTTTATGCTTATTGGCCACATGTTATGTCTTCTTGTGAAAAATACTTGTTCATGTCCTTTGTCCACTTTTTAAGGGGGTTGTTTTTTTTTTTTCTGGTTCATTTGTTTAAGTTTCTTTTAGATCCTAGATATTAGACCTTTGTTGAATGCATAGTTTGCAAATATTTTCTCCCATTCTGTAGGTTGTCTGTTTACTCTGTTGATGGCTTCTTTTGCTTTGCAGAAGTTCTTTATTTTAATTAGGCCCAAATTTTTCAATTTTTGTTTCTGTTGTCATTACTTTCAGCATCTTTGTCATGAAATCTTTGCCAGGGCCTATGTTCAGAATGGTATTTCCTAGGTTATTGTCCAGAGTTTTTTGAATTTTAGAGTTTGCATTTAAGTCTTTAATCAGCCTTGAGTTGATTTTTGTATATGGTGTAAGAAAGGGGTCCAGCTTCAATCTTCTGAATATGGCTAGCGAGTTATCTCACCACCATTTATAGAATAGGAAGCATTTTCCCATTGCTTGTTTTTGTCAACTTTGTCAAAGATCAGATGGTTGTATGTGATAGGCATTATTTCTGGGCTCTCTATTCTGGTCTACATGTCTGTTTTGTACAAGCACCATGCTGTTTTCATTACTGTAGCCATGTAGAATAGTTTGAAGTTGGATAGTGTGATGCCTTCAGCTTTATTCTTTCTGCTGAGAATGGTCTAGGCTATTTGAGATCTTTTAAAATTTTTTGGTTCTATATGAATTTTCAAATAGTTATTTCTAATTCAGTGAAGAGTGTCATTGGTAGTTTGATAAGAATAGTATTAAATCTATAAATTGCTTTGGGCAGTATGGCCATTGTAAAGATAATGATTCTTCCTATCCATAAGCATGGAATATTTTTTCATTTATTTGTGTCATTTCTTTTAGCAGTTTTGTAGTTCTCTTTGTAGAGATTGTTTACCTCCTCATTTAGCTGTATTCCTAGATATTTTGTTCTTTTTTTGCTACTGTTTATGTGATTGCATTCTTGATTTGGCTTTCAGCTTGGATGTTGTTAGTGTATAGAAATGCTACTGATTGTCCAGGCACGGTGGCTCAAGCCTGTAATCCCAGCAATTTGGGAGGCCACGGTGGGTGGATCACAAGGTCAGGAGTTCAAGACAAGCCTGACTAATATAGTGAAACCCCATCTCTACTAAAAATACAAAAATTAGCCAGGTGTGGTGGCAGGCACCTGTAGTCCCAGCTACTCGAGCGGCTGAGACAGGAGAATCGCTTAAACCCGGGAGGTGGAGGTTGCAGTGAGCCAAGTTTGCACTACTGCACTCCAATCTGGGTGACAGAGTGGGACTCCATCAAGAAGAAAGAAAGAAGGAAGGAAGGAAGGAAGGGAGAGAAAGAAAGATGAAAGAAAGAGAGAAAGATGAAAGAAAGAAAAAGAAAGGAAAGAAAGAAAGGAAGAAATGCTATTGATTTTTGTGCATAGACTTGTAGCCTGAGACTTTGCTGAAATTGTTTATCAGATCTATAAACTTTCGGGCAGAGACTATGGAGTTTTCTAGTATAGAATCATGTCTGCAAACAGATATTTGACTGCCTCTCTTCCTATTTGGATGCCTTTTATTTATCTGTCTTGCCTGATTGCCCTGGCCAGGACTACCAATATCATATTGAATAGAAGTGGTGAGAGTGGGCATCCTTGTCTTGTTCTAGTTCTCAAGAAGAAAGCTTATAGCTTTTGCCCATTAAGTTTGATGCTGGCTGTGGGTTTGTCATAAATAGCTCTTATTATTTCGAGGTATGTTTCTTCATTGATTAGTTTTTTTTAGGGTTTTTAACATGAAAAGCTGTTGAATTTTATCAAAAGCCTTTTCTGCTTTTACTGAGAAAATTATAAGGTTTTTTGTTTTTAGTTCTGTTTATGTGGTGAATCACATTTATTGATTTGCATATGTTGACCAATCTTGCATCTCAGGGATAAAGCCTACTTGACTGCGGTGGATTAGCTTTATCTTGTGCTTCTAGATTCAATTTGCTAGAATTGTTCATGTTTATCAAGGATATTGGCCTGAAGTTTTATTTTTATGTTGTGTCTCTGCCAGGTTTTGGTACCAGGATGATGCTGACCTCATAGGACAAACTAGGGAGAAGTCACTCTTTCTCAGTTTTTTGGAATAGTTTCAATTGGAATTCTACCAGCTCTTTTATATATCTGGTAGGATTTTTCTGTGAACTGATATGGTCCTGGACTTTTTCTTGCTAGTAGGCTTTTTATTACTAAATCAATTTTAGAAGTTGTTATTGATCTGTTCAGGAATTCCATTTCTGCCTGGTTCAATCTTGAGATGTTATATACTCTCAGGAATTTATTTATTTCATCGGTTTTCTAGTTTGTGTGCATCAAGGTGTTCAGAGTAGTCTTTTGAGATTTTTTGTATTTCTATCGGGTTGGTGGTAATGTTCCCTTTGTCATTTCTGATTGAGTTTATTTAGATCTTCTCTCTTTTTTTCTTTATTAGTGTAGCTAGTAGACTACTAGACTAATAAAGCTACTAGACTAGTAGCTAGTACACTACTAGACTAATAAAGCTGAATTCTGTATTCAATAATAAAGAAACACATACTGTATTCACTGATCTTTTGTATGCTTCTTGAGTCTCAAATTCCTTCAGTTCAGCTCTGATTTTGTTTATTTTTGTCTTCTGCTAACTCTGGAGTTGGTTTGCTCTTGTTCCTCTAGTTTCTCTAGGTGTGATGTTAGGTTGTTAATTTGAGATCTTTCTGCTTGTTTGAATGAGTGCTTAGCATTATAAACTTTCCTCTTAACACTGCTTTAGGTGTATCCCAGAGATTATGGTATATTGTATCTTTGTTCTCATTTGTTTCAAATCATTTCTTGATTTCTGCCTTGATTTCATTGTTTACTCAGTAGTCATTTAGGTGCAGGTTGTTTAATTTCCATGTAACTGTATGGTTGTGAGTGATTTTCTTAGTATTAATTTCGATTTTTATAGTGCTGTGGTCTGAGAGTGTGCTTGGTATGATTTTACTTTTTCGAATTTTCTAAGGATTGTTTTATGGCCAATTATGTGGCCTTTTGTAAAGCATGTCCATGTGCAGATGAGAAGAACGTATATTCTGTTGTTGCGGGGGTTGAAGAGTTCTGTAGATGTCTATGAGATTTATTTGGTCCAGTGTTGTGTTCAAGTCCTTAATATCTTTGTTAGTTTTCTGCTTGATGATCTGTCTAATACTGTCAGTGGGGTGTTGAAGTCTCCCACTATTATTGTGTGGGAGTCTAAGTGTCCTTGAATGTCTCTAAGAAGTTGCTTTACGAATCTGGGTGCTCCTGTGATGGGTGCATATATATTTAGGGTAGTTAGGTCTTCTTGTTAACTTGAACTCTTTACCATTACCCTTGTCTTTTTTTATGTTTGTTGGTTGAAAGTCTGTTTCATCTGAAATTAGGATTGCAACCCTGCTTTTTTCTGCTTTTCATTTGCTTGGTAGATGCTTTTCGATTCTTTTACTTTGAACCTGTGGGTGTCATTGCATGTGAGATGAGTCTCTTGTAGACAGCATATAGGTGGGTCTTGCTTCTTTACCCAACTTGCCATTCTGTGCCTTTTAAATGGGGTATTTAGCCTCCTTACATTAAAAGTTGATATTGATATGCGCAGGTTTGATCCTGTCATTGTGTTGTTAGCTGGTTATTATGCAGAATTAACAGAATTAACTCTGTGGCTGCCTTATAGCATCAGTGATCTATGCACTTAAGTGTGTTTTTATGGTGGCTGGTAATGGTCCTTTTTTTCCACATTTAGCACTCCCTGAGGACCTTTTGTAAGGCAGCTCTGATGGTAACAAATTCTCTTAGCATTTGCTTGTCTGAAAAGGACCTTATTTCTCTTTCACTTGTGAAACTTAGTTTGGCTGGATATAAAATTCTTCATTGGAATTTCCTTTCCTTAAAAATGCTGAATATATAGACACCCCCAATGTCTTCTGGCTTGTAGGATTTCTGCTCTTAGATTGACTGTTAGTCTGATGGAGTTTCTTGTGTAGGTGACCTGCCCCTTCTGTCTAGCTGCCTTTAACAGTTTACTTTCATTTTAACCTTGGAGAATCTAATGACTGTGTGTCTTGGAAATAACTGTCCTGTATAGTATCTTGCAGGGGTTCTCTGGATTTGAGTATTGACCCCTCTAGTGAGATTGGGGAAATTTTCGTGGATGATATCTTCAAATATGTTTTCCAAACTGCTTACTTTCTCCCCCTTCTCCTACAGGGACACCAACAAGTCATAGATTTGGTTTCTTTACATAATCCCATATTTTTCTAAGTTTTATTCATTCTTCTTTATTTTTTCTTTATTTTTATCTAACTCAGTTATTTTGGAGAACTGGTCTTTGAACTCAGAGATTCTTTTCTCAACTTGGTCAATTCCACTGTTAATAATTGTGATTGTATCATGAAATTCCAGAAGTGAGCTTTTAAACTTTATCAGCTCAGTTTGGATCTTTCTTAAAATGATCATTTTGTTTTTCATCTCCTGTATCATTTTATTGTTTTTATTAGATTCCTTGGACTGGGATTCAACTTTCTCCTAGATGTCAATGATCTTTCTTCCTATCCATATTCTGCATTCTATTTCTGACATTTCACCTATTTCAGCATGGTTAAGAACCATTGTTGGAGAACTAGTGCAGGCATTTAGAGGTAACAAGACACCCTAGCTTTTTGATTTGCCAGAGTTCTTGCACTGTTGTTTTCTCATCTGTGTGGGCTGATATTCCTTCAATCTTTGAAGTTGCTGTAGCTTCAGTAGTTTTTTTTCTTTTATCTTCTTTGATGCCCTTGAGGGTTTGATTGTGATATAAGGTGGGTTTAATCAACTGGCTTTGATTTTTGTCTGCTCTTGGGTCTTGTGAAACCCCCTATGATTACTGTCTCCAAGACTGCATTCCTTTTTGGGGTGCTCTGGTCCAAGGGTGTATCCTTGTTGGGTCAGGCCTAATCTGCTGCCTGAGTGCTTCCTCAGGGAAAAGAGGGGTTATAGCTGCCCACAGAGTTCAGGCAAAAGTGGGACTGCTGAGCTGGAAATACTAGTGGGTGTAGCTAATCTGGCTATGAAAGACTAGGTGAGTGCAGTTGCCTGCCCGGCCATCTGGGTATTTCCCAGGCAATATGAGGCTGCACTCCTCAACAAATTCAAGCAGAAGTCAGAACACTGGACTGGAAGATCTAGAAGATGTGGCTGGCATGGCTATGAGAAGTAGAACTAGGTGGAGTCACCTACTCTGCCATTGCAAGTTTCCCAGGACAACAGGAGGCTAAGCCCACTGGCTAAGTTTAGACAGAAGTGGGACCACTGGCCTGAAAGCTCTAGCAGGTATTTCCCACATGTAACCAGTAGCAGGGGTAGATCTAGTCACCTGCTCTGCCATCCCAGCGCTCTCCAGGACAACAGGAGGCTGTACCCACTGGCTGAGTTCACACAGAAACAGGACTGCTGGACTAGAAACTTTAGCGAGAATTGCCTGCCTGGCTACTAGCAGTGAGAATGGGTAGGGTAACTCACCCTGCTGTCTGGGTGTTTCCCGGGCCAATGGGAGGCTTTCCCCACTGGCTGCATTAAGGCAGAAGAGGGATCACTGAGCTGGAAGCTCTAGAAGGAGTTGCCTGCCTGGCTACTAGTTGCAGGGGTGGATGGGGTTGCCCACCCTGCTCTCTGGGTGATGTTTCCTGGGACAACAAGAGGTTGTGCCCTCTGTCTGAGTTCACATAGTAGTAGGACTGCTGGACTGGCAGCTCCAGCAGGAATTGCCTCCCTAGCTACCTGTAGTGGCAGTTATGAAGTTGTCTGCCCTACTGTCCACGTGTTTGCCAAGACAACAGGAGGCTGTGGCTGCCAGCCGAGTCCAGGGAGAAGTGGGACAACTGAGCTGGAATCTCTTGCTGAGCCGGAATCTCTTGCTGATCCCTGTCCAGGAAAGGGCCATTGTGACTGTGGCCTCTGTTGGGAATATGGCACCAGTATTGGTCTGCTCTGGGGCTCAAGTCTTGTAGTTTCTTTTGGATTGGAGAGTTTCTCTTGCAAAACAAACATCCAGGTAGCTCTCTGTCTCAGTCTAGAAACATGGTGGGTGAGTGTAAAGGGGCCAAGAGGATTCTCCCATTCTCAGTCTTGCACAGGTCCCTGTGAAGAGTGTGAATCCCCCAGGAGGCTCTCACTCACTCACCCTTTCCCATGTTGTAGGAGTTCTCCTGACTTCATGCTGAACCCAGACAGGCTGGTGTCTACCTCTACTCCTGTCTGCTCTCTGTGTCCCCCTGCTGCCTTGATGAATCCCAACATGATTTCTCAGATGATCAGCCTGCAAGGTCAAGGCTCACTACCCAGTTTGTTTTCTCTCTATGAAAGTAGCTCACGTGAGCTGCTTCTAGTCTGCCGTCTTGGCCCATCCCTCAAGTATTTTCTTTTATGATTAACGTTATTTCTGTCATCTATGGACCTGGCATTTACATTTAGAACTATACTGTATTTCAAATTGACTTTTGTATGTGGAGTGAGTTCAGGATTACAATTTTTATTTTTACAAATGAAAATACAGTCTTCCAGTAAAATATGGTAAAAATAATTTTCTTTCTTTATTGAGTTGACAACTTTGTCGAAAACCAATTAGATATAAATATGAAGCTTTATTTCTGGACTCTTTATTCAATTCCAGTGATCCATTTATGTAATATTGCACCAATACTACCAATAGTAACTGTGTCTTTGTTACTATGGCATTATATTGAATTGAAAATAAGATAAAGTTCTTCAAAGTTGTTCTTTCGACTTTCAAGATTATTCTGTTCTTATATATGCTTTGAATTCCTAAATAAATTCTAAAATTTTTCTTATCAAAATGCTAGTATTGGCTGGGTGCAGAGCTTCATGGCTGTAATTCTAGCACTTTGGGAGGCCTAAGGGGGCAGATCATTTGAGGTCAGGAGTTTGAGACCAGCCTGGCCAATGTGGTGAAACCCCATTGGCTTTACTAAAAACTACAAAAATTAGCTGGGTCTGGTGGCGGGTGCCTGTAATCCCAGCTACTTGGGAGGCTGAGGCACTAGAATCACTTGAACTCAGGAGGCAGAGGTTGCAGGGAGCCAAGATCACACCATGGCACTCCAGCCTGGGTAACACTCCATCTAAAAAAAAAAAAGTTTTTTTTTTATTAGAATGGTGTTAAATCAATCAAGATGTGCATTCTACATTATGTACGTCTTGATAATACTGTCTTCTGACCTATGAACATGATATATCAATCCACTTATATATGTCTTCTTTTATTTCTCTCAGCACTATTTTATTTTTCACCTCTTGCATGTGTTTTAAGGACTTTTTTTGGTATTTAATTTTTATGCTGATGTAAATAGAATTGCTGTTTAAAAATTCATTTTCCAATTGTTGGTTGTTGGGTGTCTTGGGGGTTTTTTGTGCTACTACAATGGAATGCCTGAGGCTGGATAATTTATAAAATAATAATTTTTAATATAGTTCTGAAGCCTGGGAAGTCCATAATCAAGATGCCAGTATGCTTAGTGTCTAGTGAGGGCTGTTATCTCTGCTTTCAGGATGGTACCTTGTTACTGTGTCCTCTGGAGGTGAGAAAAACTGAGTCTTTAAATAGCAGAGGGACAAAAAGGAATGAACTCCCTCCATGAAGCCCTCTTATAACAGTTTTAATTTATTCATGAAGGTGTGGCACTCATGACTTAACTACCTCCCAAAAGGCCATACTATTTAATACTGTTACATTGGAGAGTTTTTTTCAAGAGATGAATTTTGAATTATAAGGGACACATTCATACTATGGCATTCTTTCCCTGCCCTCCCCAACTAATGTCCTTGTCACGTGCAATGCACCTTCACTTTATCCAAATAGCCTCAAAAGTCTGTACTTGTTCCAACATCAACTCAAAAGTCTAAAATCCAGATTTCCATCTAAGTCAGAAATGGGTGAGACTCAAGGAACAATTCATCCAGAGGCAAATTTCTCTTAAACTGTGGGCACGTGAAATGAGCAAGTTATGTACTTCTAAAATACAATGGTGATACAGGCATAGAATAGACATTACTGTTCCAAAAGGAATAAATAGGTAAGAAGGAAGAGGTAGCAGGTCCCAACTAAGTTTAAAACCTAACAGGGATAACAACATTAAATGATAAGGCTAGAGAATAGTCTTTTTGAACTCCATGTCCCACCAAGAGGACACACATGGGTGGGGATGCTCCCCTCCCCTACAGCTTCACTGACTGCAGCCCATGCCACAGCTCTCAGAGATAGTTAGGTGTCTACAGTCCTCCCAGGCAGGAGTTGCATGTTGGTGGCTCTACAGTTAACAGGCCTTGGGGATAGTTCTGACCCCACAGTTCTTCTGGACATTGTCCTAGCATGGACTGTATTTGGAGCCCCCACCTCTGCTATATAGTTCTCTGCCTCAGGAAGGCTGTCTGAGACATTCTTTGAAGTGTAAGTAGAGGCAGCCATACTTCCACAGCTTGTGGGCTCTGCATGCCACATAGATGATGCCAAAGTTTAAGGCACGTGCCCTTCAAAGTGGCATCTCAAGTCACACCTAGGCCCACCTGCACCACAGCTAGGGTAGCCAAGAAGTAATACACTGGAATACAGAGAACAGAGAGCTAAGGTATCACAAGCACCCTAGGAACCTCTCCCAAAACTATTCTGACCCCAAGGTGAGGGAACTCTGGGCCTGTGATGCACATGGCAGCCTGGAAGATCTTTCAAATGCCTTTAAGTTCATTCTACTACTTTCGTTATGAATAGTACATGGCTTTCTTCTATTTATACTAATCTTTTTATAAAATGATCTCATGTCTACATCCTTGATTTCCTTTCCTAAGCACACATTTTTTTTTCTTTACATGGCCAGGCTGAGAATTTTCCAAATCTTTACAATCTGCTTCTCTGTTAATTATAAATTTCATCTTTAAATTATTTATTCCTTCTTCCCTTTTACTATAAGCAGTTGAAAGAAGCCATGCAGCATCTTAAATGCTTTGTTGCTTAGATATTTTGCTAACAAATACACTAGTTAATCATTCTTCAGTTCTTCCTTCCACAGGGTCCTAGGTCACATGTAATTCAACCAAGCTCATTGCCCCTTTTTAACAAGGATGGTTGTATCTCCAGTTTCCAATACCTTGTTCCTCATTTCCACCTAAGACCTCATCAGAATAGCCTTTACTCTCCATATTTCTACCAACATTCTTTTCATGACCACTTAAATAATGTCTAAAAAGGCGAGGTTTTCCCTATATCTCTCCTCTTCTTCTGAGCCCTTGCCAGAATTGTTCTTAATGCTCTGCTCATGGTAATACAAGCTTTTTTCTGCATGAATTTCAAAACAGTTTCACCTTCTACCCATTAACTATTTCCAAAGCCATTTTTATATTTTTAGGTATTTGCCATAGCAACACCCCACTCCTGGAACCAAGTTCTTTCTATGTTTTGTGATAATAAAACAGAGTACCTAAGATTAAATCATTTATAAAACCAGGAATTTATTTTCTCATAGATCTGGAGGCTGGAAAGTCCAAGATCAAAGTGTTAGTAGGTTCAATGTCTGGCAAAAGCGATTCTTTCTGCCTTCAAGTCAGTAGGATTTATAGTGATATCTCTCTTAATTACTAATATTTGTGGTCCATCTTTTCTCTTTTTCAGTTTGAGGGTTTTATCAGTTTTGTTGGTGAACCAACTTTTGACTGTTGACTTTTTTCATTATTTTCTATTTTGTTGAATTTTGTCACCTTTTTATTATTATTTTTATCTCTAAGACTTATTTTGGCTTTATTTGCTGTTTCTTCTCTTCCTCCTCATCTTTTTCCTTCTCCTTATCCTGCACCTCCTTCCCCTTCTTCTTTTTTCATTTTGTCTAATCTTCTTAACATGAAGGCTCTGAAAAGGGATTTTAAATATTTATTTTTAACCAAATATAAGAACTTAAGCCTACAATTTTTTGTTTACAATGTTTTACCTGCATTTCAAAAATTTTGACATTTTGTGTTTTTATTATCATTCTATTCAAAAGAAGGATTTCTTTTGGACTGATGAATTATTTTAATAATATGCTGTTTGATTTTTAAGGATTTACGTATTTTTTTTAAATCTTGTTATTGGTTTTCTCTTTAATACTGCACAGTCAGAGAACATACTCAATAATTTCAGTCTTTTGAAATGTATTGGTATGTATTTTATGACCTAGTACATGGCCTATCATGGTGAACACTGCATGAAAACTTTCAAATAATGTGGATTTTGCAGTTTTCTGTAATGTTTTACTCATTTCAATTAGATTGAATTGATTGATAATATTTTTTCAACTCTTCTGTATATTTCCTGATATTTTTCTACTTTTATAACAAGTAGTTGTTAAAATCTTCATACATAATTGCATATATTTTATGTGTCCTTTTAATTCTTTTCATTTGTTTATATATTTAAACAGTTATTTTGTTTATATATACTTATGAATGTTATAGTTCTTAATGACATATCCTTTTTTTAATTTTTGGTAATGTTCTTTGCCTTAAAATTTACCCTTCCTAATGTGAATATAGCTATAACTACTTTTTTTTTTAGTTTAGTATATATAGTATATCTGTTTCCACCCTTATATTTTTAGTCTGACTACATTTGTATTTAAAGTGTGGATGTTATAAGCAGTTATCAAGCTGGATCCTGCTTTTGTATCCAGTTGGATACATTGTGTTCTTTCCTTGGAATGTAAATTAGAACAATATGGAAGTAATTTTATTTTAAAAATTTCCTTTAATTATTGATCTGACTTTTGTTAGTATTATCAGTTTCTTGTTTCTCTCTTATTCCCTTTGTGACCCTTTTGTTTTCTGTGGCTTTTGGGTATTTGGTTCTTCTATTGAATTTGTCTTTCTGTTCCTGATGTTATTTTTAGTGCTTTCTCAATAGAGTCATTATGCACCTTTACATTATCAATATATAACTTCACATGTTATATTACTTCACAAAAATCTTTCATCAGCATAATTCCTCCCTCATGTTGTATTTTGAAATATAAAATTTTTATATTTCTGCATCTGCATTATATATGTTTTCTTACACACCTTCTATAATTTTTATTGTTTTCTCATTAGCCTGCATTTCTAGTGCTGTTTTCTTTATGATCTAAAAGTTATTAGGAGAGTAGGATTTCAGTTTGGTTTTGGTTTTTGTTGTTCATTGTTTCCTTTTAGCTTGAATTTATTGTGGACAGAGAAGGTAACAATATTACTTACTTTGGGAATTATATATATATTTTTAATTGACTATCCACATTTTGTAAATGTTCTATGAAGGCTTGAGAAAATGTGAATATTTATTTTAGGTACAATATGTTCATCTGTGCCTTTCAAGTATATTAAATTTATGAGAACCCTATAGTGGCTTACGTATCTTAGGTCAATAGTACTAATTTTAATGAAAAAAAAACTATTCTCCTTAATTTCTATATTGATTCCAATTTTTGTTAAATTATTATCAAATATTAGTAAATAGACATATCCATAGAGAAGTAAAACACTATTTTAAAATATGTTTTCACCTAATTAATTATTCTGTAATATGGTTGTTTTTTCTTTGTTTATTGATAGCTATTACTTACCAAAAGACTGAGATTATGCGTACTAACAAAACATAATGCATGGTATCCATAATTTACATAATTCCTAAACCTTTAATACAAAAAGAGAGAAAAAAATTAAAAAGAAAGAAGTAAAATCAATACAAATATTGTATTTTAAGGACATAATATATTTAATTATCAGTGCTATCAGCTAACAAATCATAGGCACTTTGAGAGAAATAGTTAATGTAACATGTTGCAATATAAAACTACCACTATAATTGCATAGTTCTGGTTTTTTTTCTCTAGGAACTTTGAGTGCCTCTGTAGACCACACAAAGTTAAAATAAGGATATTAAATAAACCTCCTCATACACAAAAATCTCATAATTCAAATGACTAAATCTAAGAGTTTATCTCAAACCATTTCTATCAGTACTTTACATACCTGATGTGACAAGGAATTAAAGTAATGTGTGTGCTCTGTTACAATTATAATTTAACCAATTTTTATATCTATATTTTTTCATTATATATGTTAGCCGTCATTGAGAACATATAGGTTTATGACCACTATATTTTACTATATCTTAAAGGTATAATATTTAATACAAAATGAATTGTGGAAAATGGCTCTAGAGAAACAAAGTTTTAAGGATAAGTTTTCTGAGTTGATTCTGTGGTTTCTCTGAATTTGTTCTCTAATCTGATTAGACTTAAATATGCTAATTACTCTATTTCCAGTAGGAAAAGGAGGACTAATAGTCCATTGAATAAGCTATTTATAGAGAAAGAATATGTTTGTGTTAAGTACTCTTAATCAATCAGTTATAAGAAACAAAGAGCTAGGTGATTCTGTAGATGACACTTTCAAAGATTTCTTGATTAAGACCCCAAAAGCTCAGGCAACTAAAACAAAACGGCACAAATGGGATCCCATCAAACTAAAAAGCTTCTGCACAGCAAAGAAAATACTCAACAAAGGGATGAGACAACTTACATAATGAGAGAAAATACTTGCAAACTATTCAATTAATAAGAGATTAATAATCAGAATATATAAGAAACTCAGCTCAGCAACAATAATGATAAATGATCTTATGAAAAATATGCAAAAGATCTGAATAGATATTTATCAAAGGAAGACATGTAAGGGACTGATAGGTAAATGAAAACGTACTCAACATCACTAATCATCAGAGAAATGTAAATAAAAATCACAATAAAATATTCTCTTACCCAAATTAAAATGGCTTTTATCAATAAGATGAAAAATAAATGCTGGTGAGGCTGAGATGAAAGAGGAACACTCGTACACTGTTGGTAGAAATGTAAATTAGAACAGTATAGAGGTAATTTTATTAAAAAAAAAAGGTTTAATGAACTCACAGTTTCACATGGCTCAGGAGGCCTCACAATCATGGCGGAAGGTGAAAGAGGAGCAAAGGCACATCTTACATGTTCGCAGGCAAGAGAGCTTGTGCAGGGGCACTCCCGTTTATAAAACCATCAGATCTCTTGAGACTTATTCACTACCACAAGAACAGTACAGGGGAAACCACCCCCATGAATCAATTATCTCCACCTGGCCCCACCCTTGACATTTGGGTATTATTACACTTTAAGGTGAGATGTGGGTGAGGACACAGCCAAACTGTATCAGAGCTTCTAGTTTTAAGTGGTGTCCAGAACAAGAGAAGGCCCTGCAGCAAGTCCAGCCTGCTGTGAGAGCTATTCTGCCACTTGGGCTATATAATTCAGCACATCCTATGGTGTCAAAGTATCAACTGCAAATAGGGATATTGTTTGGAGACTTTGGCAGGACCCTATAAAGAAACCATAGTGCAAGACTTGAGGATTTTGGAGCAAGGTTATGCTGTCATTCACAGATAACTACTCTCCCTCTGAGAGTCAGCTCTTGGCCAGCTATTGAGCCTTTATAGAGACTGAATAGCTGACCATGAACCACCATGTTCTCATATGACCTGAGCTGCTCATCATGAATTGGTGGCTACCTGACCCACAAAGCCATAAAGTTGAGAGTACATAGCAACACTCGTCCATCAGATGGATGTGATTGGGGCTAAGCAGGTCCTGAAGGCACAGGTAAGCGACATTAAGAAGTGGCCCAAATGCCCATGATCCCCACTCCTGCTACACTTCCTGCTCTCAGCCAGCCTGCAGCTATGAAGTCATTAAAAAATTCCCTATGAGCAGTTGACAGAGGAGGAGAAGACTCAGCCTGGTTTACAGAGGAGTCTGCAAAATATGCAGGCATAACACAAAAATGGACAACTGCACCCCTATAGCCCCTCTCAGGGATATCCCTGAAGGACAGTGGTGAATGAAAATCCTCCCAGTGGACAGAACTTCAACCATTCCACCTGATGATTCACTTTTCTTAGAAAGAGAAATGGCTAGAGAGGTGATTACCTGCCAATTCATGGTCTGTAGCGAGTGTTCTTTTTTTTTCTGGATGATCAGAAACTTAGAAAGGACACATGGAAAAATTGGTGACAAAAAATTTGGGGAAGAGAGATGTGGGCACACCTCTATGAATAAGCAAAAAATAATGAATATATTGTATTTCATGTGAATGCTCACCAAAGGGTGAGCTTGGCAGAGAAGGATTTTAACATTAAAGTGGATGGAATGACCCATTGTGTGGATGAATACAAGTCAGTCTCTTTCTCCAGCCAACTTTGTCATTTCCCACTGGGCTCAGGAACAAAGAGGCCATGGTAGCAAGGATGGAAGTTACGCATGGGCTCAGAAACATGGACTTCCACTCAACAAGGCTAACCAGACTGTAGAAAACTGAGTGTCTAATCTCCCAATGGCAGAGACCAACACCCGGCTCCTAATATGACACCATTCCCTGGGGTGATTAGCCAACACCTGGTAGCAGGCTGATTACCTTAGAAAACATCTGTCATGAAAGGGGCAGTATTTTGCCCTTCCTGGAATAGATGCTCTGAATATGGATTTGCCTTTCCTGCACACCACAATTACCATCTGTGAACTTAACTCACTGGCTTGTCCATTTTCATAGTCTTCCAGATCACATTGCTTTTGATGAAGGAACTCACTTCACAGCAAGGGAAGTGCAGCAATAGGGCCAGGAACATGAAAATCATTGGTCTTACTATGTTTTCCACCATCCTGAAGCTTCTGGCCTGATAAATTGATGGAATTGTCTTTTGAAGACTCAGTTACAGTGCCAGCTAGGTGGCAATACCTTGCAGGAATGGTTCTCCAGAAGGCTGTATATGGTCTGAATCAGGGTCAAATATATGATGCTATTTATGTGGTAGCCAGAATTCATGGGTCCAGGAATCAAAGAATGGAAGTGGGAGTGGCATCATTCACTACTGCGCCTAGTGACTCACAAGCAAAATGTTTACTTCCTGTTTCCATGACATTATGCTCTGCTGGCCTAGACGTCTTAGTTCCAGAGGATGGAATGCTTCACCAGGAGACACAAGAATAATTTCCTTGACCTGGGAGTTAAGACTGCCACCCAGCCACCTTGTGCTCTCCATGCTACTGATTGAACAGGCAAATAAGGAAGTTATGGTGTGGGCTACAGTGATTGATCTGACTAACAAGAGGGAAATTGCTCCACCATGGGGGTGAGGGAGAGTATATCTGGAATACAGAAGTTCCCTTAGGGCACCCTTAGTGTTCCCACACATTGCGATTAAGGCCAGTGGAAAACTACAATAACTCAGTTCAGGCGGAACAACTCATGGGGCAGAATCTTCAAGGAATGAAGATTTGAGTCCTTCTACCAGGTAAGGAAACAGGACCAGCTAAGGGAGTTGCTGAAGGCAAGGGTTGTACAGGATAGGAGTAGAAGGTAGTTATAAATACTAGCTACAACCATGTGGCCAATTCCAGAAATGAGGACTATAATTGTCATGAGTATTATCTCCTAATTTTGTTATGAATATGCTTGTATGTATGTGTATATACATATGTTAAACACTATCTTTGTTATTTATCCTCTTTTGATTTTCTACATCAGGTAACATAAGCTATACTGATATAAGGATTTAAGTATTGTTCATTTTACTTCATAGTATTTAAGTTATGGAACATCAGGAGAAAAATGTCACTCAAGGACTTCCATCTCCTTTTCTGAGGAAGACATTACTGTGTATTTGGTAGTATGAAAATTGTTGTATCATGTTAGGTGAAATCACGATGTTATTAATATCTTTGGAGATTAGGTATGATTTAAGGAGATACATAAGCCAAATTGATAAGAGGTAGATCTGTAATTATTTATTAATTTTATATGCCAACTTGACTGAGCTAAGGGATCCCCAGAAAACTAGTAAAATTTTATTCTGGATACGTATGTGAGGGTGTTTCCGGAAGAGATTAGCACTTGAATGAGTAGACTGTGTTAAGATCATCTGCCTTCACCAGTACAGGTGGGCCCCCGTATTCAGAAGGACTGAATAGAACAAAAGAGGGGAAGTTTCTTTCTCTGCTTGAGCTGAGACATCCATTTTCTCCTGCCCTTGGACTTTGATGTTCATGGTTCTTGGGTCTTTGAACTCAGACCAGGGCTTATACCAGTGGCTTCCTGGTTTTCAGGCCTTTGGATTTGGGATGGAATTACACCACCAGCTTTCTTGGGCCTCAAGATTACAGAGGAAAAATTATGGGGATTTTACCTTCATAATCACATGAGTCAATCCCTTATAATAAATATTCTCCTGTCTCTCTCTCCCTGTGTGTGTGTGTGTGTGTGTGTGTGTGTGTACAGAAAGAGAAGTCTATACATCTATCTCTACATAGATACATAGATATATATATAGAGAGAGATACAGATAGAGATAGAGATATCTTATTATGTTTCTCTGGAGAACCCTAACACAGAAATATATGGATTTTTTCCTTTTATTTCATTATGGATGCTATTAATTTTAACTACCTTGTTTCCTTTTATGGGTGGCTTTAGATTTTGTTTTCATTTATTTTGCGTCTCTTATAAATAACACACAAATAGATTCCTTTTTAACTCCAAATGGGCCTATGCCTTTCAATTGAGAATTTTTAAAATTAAATTATACTTGTTTTCTTTTTTTTTTTTAACTTGTGGGTACCTTTCATTTTATGTTTCTTTTATGTCTTCTTTTTTTGGAAAAATATCAGATCATTTATAATTAATTTTGCTTTCTACATTCTTTTGATATTTTGAAAGATAGGATGTTGGATTTTAGAATTCTATCAATGATTGGTTTTAAGATTTTAGAAAATATTTTTAAAGTTCTCATTGCTTTCAATTTGTAAAAAATTAAAAGAAATATTTTATTGCATTGACTATGTGAAGAAGTCAGTATACATTCAATTCTTCCTGAATATCTTTTTCAGTTTTAGTTACTTTAATCTCTTATTTTACATCTTGCTTATTATTTTTTATAGGAATAATTAATAATTTTATTTCAAAAATAATTTTAGACAGTTAAATTCCATTTGTGACCATATTAACAACAATTATTTAATTATTTGCCTATACCATTTTTTACCGTGAGTACTATAGTACCATAACTTCTCCATTCTTGAGTTATTTTTTTTCTTCTCTTATTCAACAGAAATAGTTCTCTGAGCAATTTTTACTTTGAAAGGGAATTGAGTAGAGTACTTTATAAAAATTATTACAAACGAAATTTTCTTCCCTTTAGGAGGAAGGGATCAGTGAACATTTGGTTGTATGGCAATAGTTGTATCATGTTGTGTGGAATTATGATGTTGTTGCTGTCTTTATCTGGAGATCAAGTAGGATTTAAGGAGATATATATGCCAAGTTGACAGGGTGAATCAAAGAACAGAGTTAGTAGAAAAGAATATTGAGTTCCTTTTTTCCATGTTCTCAGTTACATGTGGGCATTCAATTCTCCTAACATTTTTGTGTTTTGTCTTTATACCCAAAGAGTCATGAGTGTAATTACCTCACCGTTTTCTGAAAGAAAATGCCAAAAGTATGATGTCAGCTGAAATTTTTACCTTTATGAACATATATTTTTTCTACCTGGATTCTTAAAAGATGCTATTCCTATTAAAAATTAACATAAATGCACTAACAAATTTCTATTTCTTTAAATTTGACTTTTAGTTATCTATTTCATTATGAAAACTTAAATTTTTATTTAAATTAGAAACATTTTAAATTACTTCTTTTATTATTTCATATACTATATCTCTTGTACTCACCTTTTGAATTTCCAATTTTATGTAAAATATTTAAAAGCACATATACATTGTATATTTTCTCATTATTTTTGTTCTTTTTTTCTGAGGTTTGTGAGAATTTTTTCATTATGCTTATATCATGTATTCAATTTTAATCCAAATATAAACTCCTACTCATTGCCTCAACTACAGTTTTACTTAACAGAAAAGTCATATATTTTTGTCTCTCCTGATGTTAGATTTTTCCTCCTTTATAACTATAGTTAAATTAACAAATTAAAAAACATTTTTTAATATGGCTGTATTAGTCCATTTTAAATAACTTCCTGAGACTGGGTGATTTCCAAAGGAGTTTAATTGACTCACAGTTCAGCATGGTTGGGGAGGCCTTAGGAAACTTAGAATCATGGTGGAAAGGGAAGGGGAAGCAAGGCACCTCTTTCACAAGGCAGCAAGAAGGAGAAGTGTCTCCTGAAGGCAGAAGAGCCCCTTATTGAACCAGATCGCATGAGAACTCACTATCATGAGAGCAGCATGGGGGGAACCATCCCTGTGATTCAATTACCTTCACTTGGTCTCTCCCTTGACACCTGGGGATTATGGAAATTATGCAGATTATAGTTCAAGATGAGATTTGGGTGGGGGAAGTAAACCTAGCCATATCAATGGGTAGGAACATAAATTTTTCCTATTAATGAAGAGCTGTTTCATGGAAAATATTTGTTCTGACTTCACAGACAGATATCATTTTTTTTAACTGCATTGTGTTTTCACAAAATAGTATTTTTTCTCTCCTAATTCTTATAAAGGATTAACTATATTTAAACAGGATTTAGAGTTCAAATTGAGGTGAACATCTCTATTAGGCAGCGTCATGTTCAGATGATACATGCTTAGATAATACTTAACCATTTAAGAACAAAGGTCATGGGCAGATATGCAGGAAAAATAGAGACTTAAAGTGGGGACAATGGGATTAGATGACAAATATCTGTTTTCTAGTTACAGTAGTGTTCTGAAGCCAGTTGAGGTCTGACTGCCTGTTAGTAGCCAGCCTTGGAACTGTCTCATTTTTCAATCTCCCACGGTCATCTATGTGAAGTGGGGTATAAGTGCTGCTGTGTGTAACCTGGCTGGACTGGCCTATGAAACTGTGCCTTTTCCAGAAGTGGCTTTGAGATCCAAATGTAGCATTAGCCCAGTCCATGCTCCACTTCTTGCTGCTCTGAATTAACATTGATATTAATATACTGATGCGATCTGTCATGTGTATGTCGGGCAAATATTCTTACTTAAGTGGACAGCCAATGATCAGGCTACCTCTTCCACTACAGAATAAGTTACTAGCAAATTTTTTTAAATTCCTCGCATTAGGGTGCTATCTTTTTCTAGTTTTCAGAATAGAGTCTAGAATTTCCCTTTTTTTATTTTTTTGGTTACTTTCATGAGAATGATGTACATGGACCTTCAGGTGTATGTGCTTAAGTTTCCATCTTCTCTATATCCTACAGTGTGTTTTTGTTTGTTTGTTTTATTGGAAATATTATGTTGCTGCCCTACTTAAAATTCTTCAGTATTTTTCCATTGTCTGGAAGTTAAATTAAAATTATTTAGGAGGGCACTTATAGCCTTTTAAAATCAAATCATTAAGCATTTCTGCTACATGGAATCTCATGTTGCTGATCCATGACCTTAAACTCCAGCCTGCAGAGTACTTTGTTTATATTTATCCAGTATCTTGTCTAATCATTTGACCACAAACATCTTTAGCCTGGCATGCAATCCAATTGCCGCAATTCTCTTTACTCCCCATTTTTTTATACCATGTTCTTCCTATTTTTAAATTTTACGTCTGAGCACTGATGGCTTTTGAGTTTGCCATTTCTCTTCTTATTCTTTATCTTTCCATTTTTCTATTTTCAGTATTTCATTCGCTGTAGAGCTATTCTCACTTCCCTGTGCTGGAATTTCTCTGATTTCTGTTTTTTATGCCTCAGTCCTTTCTCTGTTGGGAATACCCTTCCCTTTCTCATACATTCTTTGCCTGATAGCGCCTATTTGTCCTTCATACTTTACTTGGACATCACTTTGTCTAGGAAGCCCACTGTGATTTCCCAGAATGGCTCTGACATCCAACTAGGGTACTTTTAGACCTCTTCCAGCGCCATTGCACTCTTGTCAATCAATATACTTGATTTTTTCTTTCTTTTTCTCTCTAGACATGAGCTCCTTCAGGGAAGAAAGGTCTGTTCCATCTTTATATCCTATGTATATGTCATGTAAGGTATTCTAGACAAATTTATTAAATTAATAATTATATGAATGTATACAGTTTTCTAAAGGAGTAATTTAACGTTTTAAAAATGTGTACTTTGATCAAGGCTGTAATGTAAATGTATGACAGAACTGGAAATAAAAATGACTTAACTACTGACTTATCCCTGCCTTTTTAAAGAATTATGTTACTTATTCTTGGGGAGCATATGTATAAGTATTCATGTTTTATTCAACAAAACATCATTAAGTGTCTTACGTGACAGGAACATGATAATGTACGGGGATAATAGTGGACAATATGCCCTATCTTCCAATTTGTCCTTATTTCCTAATCATTATTTGGTTTTCAGAAATGTATTTTAGTTGTTGGATCTGTGCTATAGGGCAAAAAGAAAAAAGTAAAATAGATTTTGTTTTCAAAGTTTTTGCAGGAAATAATTTTCAAAATTTTTTGTACGTTTTGCAGAGTGCCTCCAGAAATAAAAGTGCTACAAAAGAATCACTTCAGAAAACCTACACTTAGAGAGTCCATTTGTAAATTGCCCTATTTGAAATGAAGTGGAGATCAGTAATAACAAGGACTTCCCCATATAACCCAAGGTAAAACTAAATGCAATGCCGTTTCCAGCAACACGTTATGAGAACGGGATGTCTTTGGCTTTTAGCCTCTTCTCCTGTTACCTCCTTTCCTAATTCTTAATATTTAAGCCAGAGCCAACTCTGCAAAGTTTAGCAGAGCAATCAAAATTATGAATTTTAATAGAATGTAATTTGAAAGATTTTTGCCTTGTGAAATAGGTATTATTTGCTTACCAACACTATCTGTAGCATCTAAAGTTATAGAGTTTTCTTGAAGATACTTATAATTTTTCCTATCACAGTCCCATTACAAGAGTAATATAGTTTAGTTTATGCTGGTTTTACTTTTTTAAAAATCAGTGGGCCAAGTGTTTGATTTAGTAACTTGGAAAAAGGTTCATATTTTTTTAGTCTCCTGGAAGCTCAAAGCATATTTTTCAGGGTACAATTTAACCTCTGAGATATTTGGTTTAAACCATTTATTTATCTGTGGTTAGGATTAGAGTTTGACTTATAGTAGCTTCAGGAAACATGTTCTGGACCTTCACTCTTGACCAATTTACCTTCAAATCCAAACCTGAGGATGACTGATTAGAATAGTCTGTCAACTTTTCAAAGCAACAGTGCTTCATTCTTTTTCAAGAAGTAAGGTAAGGGAGAAAGATATTTCACTGCACATCAAAATAAATAAAAATATAAATCTTTCATTGGGTTGAAAAATATTTGTCCTGGGGAGAGTTTAGACCCAGCTCATCTCACTCCATCGTGCTATTCAAAAATAACAGTCAGAGGTTAATATCGTGGCCAATTTCTATCTGAATAGCACTAAGGTGAAGGAAACTGTTCTCCCCAGAGCAAGAGGGCTTTGGGACTCACATCTTAAAGATTTAAATGACCACTTTAGAGTTATCAGGAGTCCTGTGAGAAGAAATCATTTTAA
The DNA here is from genome assembly GCF_029281585.2 of Gorilla gorilla gorilla. NCBI lineage: Eukaryota > Metazoa > Chordata > Mammalia > Primates > Hominidae > Gorilla > Gorilla gorilla. The sequence goes on from NC_073233.2 coordinate 136,030,690, forward strand.
TTCTGCATGTTGCATAATGCTCTTGAAGCTTATATTCTAAAGAAGATGACAGTCCATTAAAAATAGTTTGACTATATATAATTTCAGATGGTGATAGAGATGAATTACAGTACAAAGTACGGTAATACAGAAAATCATAGCATAAGGAACTAGAGTTAAATAAGTTGGAAGAAAGAATCTGGAGAGAATTCTGAAGGATGAGAATCTAGTCACCGAGCAATTTGGGTTGAGTATACCAGGCAAGGAACAGCAAGTGTAAAGGCTGTGGAATGGGAATAGGTTTGGGACATGCAAGAAAAAGCAAGCAAGCTAATACAGCTAGAACATAATAAACAGAGAGAGTGATTGGACATATAGGTGAGGGGCAGGTCACATAGTATCTTCTAGGCCCTCAATCAGGAGTTTGTATTTAAGATACAAAGAAAAGTCATTGGAGAATGTTATGCAGGAAACTTGATATTATATTTATTTATAAAGGAACATTATGTCTGCTGTGTGAAAAAGGGTCTGTGGGAAGTCAAAAGCAGTGTCAGGTAGACCACATAGGACTGAGTGAGATAGGTGTAGCCTGGTCAGAGACCAGGTGAGAGACTGCGGCAGGCTGGGCTAGAGATACAGCTGTGCAGGGGAAGAGAAGGTCCTGGACTCAGAATACATTTTGAAGACAGAACTGACAGAACTTGCTGAAGGATTAGATTTAGAGAATGAAAGCTTTTGGCCTGAATCATTGGGTGAATGATGATAATATTTATTCATTTAGAAACAATAGAGAAAGAAGCAAGTTTAGAAAGAAAAAAATAAAAGTTTTGTTTTTGTTACATGAGTTTAATGTACTTATTTGACAGCCAAGTAAAAATGTCAAGTAGGCAAGTAAATTTTCAAGTTTGAATTTATAAGAGTTTAGGGATAAAGCTATATTTCTGGGAGACATCACCACATAGATAATATTTAAAATCAGGTTGCTGGGTAAAAGCAAAAATGTAGCTAAAGAACAGCAGGGTAAGGACTGATCTCAGGGGATGCCAGCATTTAGAAGTCAGAGAGAGGAGGGGATTCAGCAAAGAAGAACTGGAAGAAATAAGCAACCAGGTAAGAGAAAAAACCGGGGAGTGGGTTGCTCTGAAGTCAAATGAAGAAAGTGCTTGAAGGATGGGGTAGTCTCATGTCAAATGCTGTATGAAAATTGAGTAAGATGAAGAGAGAATGGTTGACTGGATTTAGTGAGATGAATGTCTTTCGTGACTTTGACAAAAATGGTTTCAATGCAGTGGTTGGAAAAAATCTTGATTCAGATGGGTTGGAAGGGAAAGCATTTCAAGGTGATGACAATGACTATGGACAAATCATTTGAAGTTTGTTTGGTGTGAAGTGGGAAGAGAAATGAGGTGGAAGTGAGAGGTTGTGAAGCTGTACAGGGATTAAGAGGGGATCTTTTTGTGTTTGTTTAAGATGGAAACTATTACCCTGTGTGCTGGTGGAATTATCCAAGGGAATGGAAAAAGTATACTTTTAACTTGGGATGAAATTTTTTCAGGAGGAAAGAGTGGATGGTATCTTGTGCATAAGTGGAGAGAGTGACAGAGAGAAGGGACCAAGTCCTGAAGCACGGCTAAAAAAAAAACTGTTAGAGGCCACTCCATATGCAGAGAAAACACTCCATAAGAGGGGCACTTTGTCAAAATCCCAGCCGTAGGCTTTGATCCTTGAGGTAAACAGCAAAGATAGAAACTAGACCAAAATGGGAATAGAGAGGACAGTCTTCATGTGTGTGAGGGATAGGCAAATTGTACTTAGTGAATGTAGCGACTCCCTATTTCTAATGATAGATCATTTCTAGATTCACTGGTGAGGTCAAACTCCCTTTGAAGCACACTTAACACGACTGAGCTTTCCCACTGCAGTACTTTGGTGCAAGCTGACAGAGGCAGTACCAGCAGAATTGATTATCAATACATAGTGTTTGTATTTACACTAATGAATAATTAGCTTGCATTGATTGGTTTGTTGATGGGTATAAGAAAGATTGTGAATATCATCCTCTTAATAATCTAATGGGTTAAAGTCAGGCATTGCTGCCAGCATCTGAAAGCAGGAGGAACCAACCTCAAAGTATAAACCCACAGGGGATCAGAAACCTCACAGATCATCCTAAGGAGTATCATCACAATGAGAACAGCTAAGAACTGCTATCTGTGTAATATAGTTTTACAAAATAAAGGCAGCTGTTACATATTTTTAAACTGTAACATTTTATTTACTGTTTTTCACTTCTAAAACTGAGAAATATTAGGTAGCACAGAAATGTCACTAAAACATTTACATACTGTTCTACCAACTATTATAAGTGAATAGCCTTATAACTCAACGAAGATAAAAATAATGCAACTAAAATAACTCCATTCTCCTGCCCTTTAATCCTTTCTACTCTCTTTCCCCTAGAAATAGCCACTATTCTGACTTTGCGAAATGAAAGCAAATAAAATCTCAGGACCCCAAACTAACTATGCCAAAGCCAAAAGTTCAGCTTGGACACGGATTCACACAAAAAAATGGCTTTCCTTTTGTTCCTAAACAAGATAGAAGGACACATACGTATCTCTCCTCCTTCACCCTGACAATGTAAATTAACAGCTTATCTTCACAGGCACTGGATATAGACAAGACTAGAAATTATTCCTCTGCCCACCCCAAGATAAATACATATTTGACTTCTTCCTCTACTCTGTTGACTTTATCTTATGTAAAATGTAGATTTACTGAGCATGTATTAATCCATAATTGACTGTTCCTCTACCTGCTCCTTTTACATGTAATGTGGATTCAGTGAGCGCTTATCAAAGTCTCACAAGAATGTAACTACTTATATCACTACCTACACTCCCTTTTTTTTTTTCCCTTCCCTCCTTCCCCTCCTGCCTACTCTTTACCTTTAAATAGTGAATTGCTCAAAATGCTGTTTTCAAAAGACACGGATCACAGATGCTGCCTGTGATTTGTGTTTTTCTCCTCCAGATATGTCCTCAACCTGGGCAAAATAAACCTCTAAATTGACTTGAGACACAACTCGGTCATTTTCTTTGGTTTATGGTGATAATCATTTGCATGCCTTTCTTGGTAGTTTGGTCATATGTAGAAGCATCTCTGATTCCTTTCCTCACACACACACACACTATTAAAGCTTTTCAATGATACTTGTTAAAGCACAGGAAGGAAGACTTTATTCAGGACCAACATCATAGGCATGGAAACCATGGCAATGAGATTTTGCCATGGGGTAGAAAGATTAGGCATGGGAATGTATAGCCAAGGAACAGGATGAGGGTCATTAGATAACAAAAATACTAACAGGAAACATTAGGGGTAGGGGAGATTCTGGCTAAACCAACCTAACAGGATTCTTGCTGAAGGCAGGCCAGAGTGATCAGACATCACCTGGGGGATGGGGGAGGATGAGGGCCTGCTAATCAGGTATCAAGAGTGGTAAATATTAAAGGTAGAGGATTCTTGCTAAACTGACACAGCAAAGTTCTTTGCTAAAACTGGGTTTTATAAGGAAGTGTACAGATGGCCCTAGAACAAGGTTCAGGAGCGTGATTAAAGATTGGCCAAGTGAAGAAGGTTTGTCAGCACACACACATAATCACATTCACACACTCCAAGGTAGTTCTGAGTCTTTATGCATGTTTTCTTTTTGTTACTATTTCCCCCTTGTGAAAACATATTTTCACATATATGGCCACCTACCATTCTGTCTTGAAATGAGAGTTTGTGGTGACTCCTTCTTAGGGTCATGTTTCAGGAAACTGGAGTGGCAGAAATGAGTATGAGGCAGTATCAACCAAGTAATGTTGAGATGTGGACCTAACCCAGTCGTATTATTTAACCTCACACTTGAAGAAGGTTATCCAACTTCTGTTTCTGCATGAAGACACTTCCCAAGGAACTCTAGGCCTTAAGGGATTCCTGTTTTTCTAGACTAGACATGGAAAAATTGTGGAATTGGTGAAGTTACCCTCTCTGTGCCACTCACATCCTCAGCCCCTCGCTTATCAGTGTGGTCTGACTCTCCTCCCTGAAGGCTTCTGGACTTAACTTTCCAAACCCCATTTCCTTCAAAACTTACCTATACTGTTTCCCATTCCTGGACTGTTGATAATCAGAGATATAACCACACAACTAACACTTACTATATGTCAAGTATTTTGGTAGACGTTTCGCATTATTAAATGCAATCTATCATTTGATCCTGACATGAATTATGCAAGATAAATCTCATTATTATTTCCATTTTACAAACAAAAATAACTAAAGCCCAAGATAATACACCTAGTCAACATCAGAAAATATTTTGACCCTGACCTGCCTTACTGGAATATAAAATACTCTTTAATTACAGCAGACTCTGCTGCTTTTCATTAGCTTATTCAAGCTCAAGTATTAGTAACAGATATTGTACAAACATATTTAAGCATAATAAGATAGATAGTGTCTACTCATTACTAAATGTAAATAGATCTTTTTAGCCAATCTATGTCACCAGGTAATTATACGGACTATAATGAGTAGGAATTGTTGGTTTTATGCAATTTGGTTTTATGGTATTTATTACTTAATAGTTATGTCTCAACAAAGGTAAGTTTAGAAGTACAGATAAAAATTATAGAAAATGAAAATTTATCAAATAATATTTAATCAAGTTATAAAATAAGATTGTGAAAGCTGAGCATCTTAAACAAGTGTATGTTAATATAGATATTTAAATTAATCTGTACAGATTAGAAACTCAAAGGAATCTTTCTATAAAAATAACACTAGAACCCAGATAAATTATCATAAACAAATTTTTCAAATAAAATGTTGGTCTCTCAACCCTATAACGGAAATATCCAAAAGTAACAAAACAAAACAAAATAATCGGGGGAGGAGCCAAGATGGCCAAATAGGAACAGCTCCGGTCTACAGCTCCCAGCATAAGCGATGCAGAAGACGGGTGATTTCTGCATTTCCAGCTGAGGTACCATGTTCATCTCACTAGGGAGTGCCAGACAGTGGGTGCAGGTCAGTGGGTGCGTGCACAGTGCATGAGCCGAAGCAGGGCGAGGCATTGCCTCACTTGGGAAGCGCAAGGGGTCAGGGAGTTCCCTTTCTGAGTCAAAGAAAGGGGTGACGGACGGCACCTGGAAAATCGGGTCACTCCCACCCGAATACTGCGCTTTTCCGACAGGCTTAAAAAACGGCGCACCACGAGATTATATCCCGCACATGGCTCGGAGGGTCCTACGCCCACGGAGTCTCACTGATTGCTAGCACAGCAGTCTGAGATCAAACTGCAAGGCGGCAGCGAGGCTGGGGGAAGGGCGCCCGCCATTGCCCAGGCTTGATTAGGTAAACAAAGCAGCCAGGAAGTTCCAACTGGGAGGAGCCCACAACAACTCAAGGAGGCCTGCCTGCCTCTGTAGGCTCCACCTCTGGGGGCAGGGCACAGACAAACAAAAAGACAGCAGTAACCTCTGCAGACTTAAATGTCCCTGTCTGACAGCTTTGAAGAGAGCAGTGGTTTTCCCAGCATGCAGCAGGAGATCTGAGAACTGGCAGACTGCCTCCTCAAGTGGGTCCCTGACCCCTGACTCCCGAGCAGCCTAACTGGGAGGCACCCCCAAGCAGGGGCACACTGACACCTCACACGGCAGGGTATTCCAACAGACCTGCAGCTGAGGGTCCTCTATGTTAGAAGGAAAACTAACAAAGAGAAAGGACATCCACACCAAAAACCCATCTGTACGTCACCATCATCAAAGACCAAAAGTAGATAAAACCACAAAGATGGGGAAAAAACAGAACAGAAAAACTGGAAACTCTAAAAAGCAGAGCGCCTCTCCTCCTCCAAAAGAACGCAGTTCCTCACCAGCAACGGAACAAAGCTGGATGGAGAATGACTTTGACGAGCCGAGAGAAGAAGGCTTCAGACGATCAAATTACTCTGAGCTACGGGAGGACATTCAAACCAAAGGCAAAGAAGTTGAAAACTTTGAAAAAAATTTAGAAGAATGTATAACTAGAGTAACTAATACAGAGAAGTGCTTAAAGGAGCTGATGGAGCTGAAAACCAAGGCTCGAGAACGATGTGAAGAATGCAGAAGCCTCAGGAGCCAATGCGATCAACTGGAAGAAAGGGTATCAGCAATGGAAGATGAAATGAATGAAGTGAAGCGAGAAGGAAAGTTTAGAGAAAAAAGAATAAAAAGAACCGAACAAAGCCTCCAAGAAATATGGGACTATGTGAAAAGACCAAATCTACGTCTGATTGGTGTACCTGAAAGTGATGGGGAGAATGGAACCAAGTTGGAAAACACTCTGCAGGATATTATCCAGGAGAACTTCCCCAATCCAGCAAGGCAGGCCAACGTTCAGATTCAGGAAATACAGAGAACACCACAAAGATACTCCTCAAGAAGAGCAACTCCAAGACACATAATTGTCAGATTCACCAAAGTTGAAATGAAGGAAAAAATGTTAAGGGCAGCCAGAGAGAAAGGTCAGGTTACCCTCAAAGGGAAGCCCATCAGACTAACAGCGGATCTATCTGCAGAAACCCTACATGCCAGAAGAGAGTGGGGGCCAATATTCAACATTCTTAAAGAAAAGAATTTTCAACCCAGAATTTCATATCCAGCCAAACTAAGCTTCATAAGTGCAGGAGAAATAAAATACTTTACAGACAAGCAAATGCTGAGAGATTTTGTCACCACCAGGCCTGCCCTAAAAGAGCTCCTGAAGGAAGCACTAAACATGGAAAGGAACAACTGGTACCAGCCACTGCAAAATCATGCCAAAATGTAAAGACCATCAAGACTAGGAAGAAACTGCATCAACTAACGAGCAAAATCACCAGCTAACATCATAATGACAGGATCAAATTCACACATAACAATATTAACTTGAAATGTAAATGGACTAAATGCTCCAATTAAAAGACATAGACTGGCAAATTGGATAAAGAGTCAAGACCCATCAGTGTGCTGTATTCAGGAAACCCATCTCACATGCAGAGACACACACAGGCTCAAAATAAAAGGATGGAGGAAGATCTACCAAGCAAATGGAAAACAAAAAAAGGCAGGGATTGCAATCCTAGTCTCTGACAAAGCAGACTTTAAACCAACAAAGATCAAAAGAGACAAAGAAGGCCATTACATAATGGAAAAGGGATCAATTCAACAAGAAGAGCTAACTATCCTAAATATATATGCACCCAATACAGGAGCACCAAGATTCATAAAGCAAGTCCTGAGTGACCTACAAAGACTCTTAGACTCCCACGCAATAATAATGGGAGACTTTAACACCCCACTGTCAACATTAGACAGATCAACGAGACAGAAAGTTCACAAGGATACCCAGGAATTGAACTCAGCCCTGCACCAAGTGGACCTAACAGACATCTACAGAACTCTCCACCCCAAATCAACAGAATATACATTTTTTTCAGCACCACACCACACCTATTCCAAAATTGACCACATACTGGGAAGTAAAGCTCTCCTCAGCAAATGTAAAAGAACAGAAATTATAACAAACTGTCTCTCAGACCACAGTGCAATCACACTAGAACTCAGGATTAAGAAACTCACTCAAAACCGCTCAACTACATGGAAACTGAACAACCTGCTCCTGAATGACTACTGGGTACATAACGAAATGAAGGCAGAAATAAAGATGTTCTTTGAAACCAACGAGAACAAAGACACAACATACCAGAATCTCTGGGACACATTCAAAGCAGTGTGTAGAGGGAAATTTATAGCACTAAATGCCCACAAGAGAAAGCAGGAAAGATCCAAAATTGACACCCTAACATCACAATTAAAAGAACTAGAAAAGCAAGAGAAAACACATTCAAAAGCTAGCAGAAGGCAAGAAATAACTAAAATCAGAGCAGAACTGAAGGAAATTGAGACACAAAAAACCCTTCAAAAAATTAATGAATCCAGGAGCTGGTTTTTTGAAAGGATCAACAAAATTGATAGACAGCTAGGAAGACTAATAAAGAAGAAAAGAGAGAAGAATCAAATAGACGCAATAAAAAATGATAAAGGGGATATCACCACCGATCCTACAGAAATACAAACTACCATCAGAGAATACTCCAAACACCTCTACGCAAATAAACTAGAAAATCTAGAAGAAATGGATAATTTCCTGGACACATACACCCTCCCAAGACTAAACCAGGAAGAAGTTGAATCTCTGAATAGACCAATAACAGGCTCTGAAATTGTGGCAATAATCAATAGCTTACCAACCAAAAAGAGTCCAGGACCAGATGGATTCACAGCCGAATTCTACCAGAGGTACAAGGAGGAACTGGTAGCATTCCTTCTGAAACTATTCCAATCAATAAAAAAAAGAGGGAATCCTCCCTAACTCATTTTATGAGGCCAGCATCATCCTGATACCAAAGCCTGGCAGAGACACAACCAAAAAAGAGAATTTTAGACCAATATCCTTGATGAACATTGATGCAAAAATCCTCCATAAAATACTGGCAAACCAAATCCAGCAGCACATCAAAAAGCTTATCCACCATGATCAAGTAGGCTTCATCCCTGGGATGCAAGGCTGGTTCAATATATGCAAATCAATAAATATCATCAAGCATATAAACAGAACCAAAGACAAAAACCATGTGATTATCTCAATAGATGCAGAAAAGGCCTTTGATAAAATTCAAAAACCCTTCATGCTAAAAACTCTCCATAAATTAGGTATTGATGGGACGTAACTCAAAATAATAAGAGCTATCTATGACAAACCCACAGCCAATATCATACTGAATGGGCAAAAACTGGAAGCATTCCCTTTGAAAACTGGCACAAGACAGGGATGCCCTCTCTCACCACTCCTATTCAACATAGTGTTGGAAGTTCTGGCCAGGGCAATTAGGCAGGAGAAGGAAATAAAGGGTATTCAATTAGGAAAAGAGGAAGTCAACTTGTCCCTGTTTGCAGATGACATGATTGTATATCTAGAAAACCCCATTGTCTCAGCCCAAAATCTCCTTAAGCTGATAAGCAACTTCAGCAAAGTCTCAGGATACAAAATCAATGTACAAATATCACAAGCATTCTTATACACCAATAACAGACAAACAGAGAGCCAAATCATGAGTGAACTCCCATTCACAATTGCTTCAAAAAGAATAAAATACCTAGGAATCCAACTGACAAGGGACGTGAAGGACCTCTTCAAGGAGAACTACAAACCACTGCTCAATGAAATAAAACAGGATACAAACAAATGGAAGAACATTCCATTCTCATGGGTAGGAAGAATCAATATCGTGAAAATGGCCATACTGCCCAAGGTAATTTATAGATTCAATGCCATCCCCATCAAGCTTCCAATGACTTTCTTCACAGAATTGGAAAACACTACTTTAAAGTTCATATGGAACCAAAAAAGAGCCCGCATTGCCAAGGCAATCCTAAGCCAAAAGAACAAAGCTGGGACACTACGCTACCTGACTTCAAACTATACTACAAGGCTACAGTAACCAAAGCAGCATGGTACTGGTACCAAAACAGAGATATAGATCAATGGAACAGAACAGAGCCCTCAGAAATAATGCCACATATCTACAACTATCTGATCTTTGACAAACCTGACAAAAACAAGCAATGGGGAAAGGATTCCCTATTTAAGAAATGGTGCTTGGAAAACTGGCTAGCCATATGTAGAAAGCTGAAACTGGATCCTTTCCTTACACCTTATACAAAAATTAATTCAAGATGGATTAAATACTTAAATGTTAGACCTAAAACCATAATAACCCTAGAAGAAAACCTAGGCAATACCATTCAGGACATAGGCATGGGCAAGGACTTCATGTCTAAAACACCAAAAGCAATGGCAACAAAAGCCAAAATTGACAAATGGGATCTAACTAAACTAAAGAGCTTCTGCACAGCAAAAGAAACCACCATCAGGCTGAACAAGCAACCTACAAAATGGGAGAAAATTTTCGCAACCTACTCATCTGACAAAGGGCTAATATCCAGAATCTACAATGAACTCAAACAAATTTATAAGAAAAAAACAAACAACCCCATCAAAAAGTGGGAGAAGGATATGAACAGACACTTCTCTAAAGAAGACATTTATGAAGCCAAAAAAACACATGAAAAAATACTCATCATCACTGGCCATCAGAGAAATGCAAATCAAAACCACAATGAGATACCATCTCACACCAGTTAGAATGGCGATCATTAAAACATCAGGAAACAACAGGTGCTGGAGAGGATGTGGAGAAATAGGAACACTTTTACACTGTTGGTGGGACTGTAAACTAGTTCAACCATTGTGGAAGTCAGTGTGGCGATTCCTCAGGGATCTAGAACTAGAAATATCATTTGACCCAGCCATCCCATTACTGGATTATATACCCAAAGGACTATAAATCATGCTGCTATAAAGACACATGCACACGTATGTTTATTGTGGCATTATTCACAATAGCAAAGACTTGGAACCAACCCAAATGTCCAACAATGATAGACTGGATTAAGAAAATGTGGCACATATACATCATGGAATACTATGCAGCCATAAAAAATGATGAGTTCATGTCCTTTGTAGGGACATGGATGAAATTGGAAATCATCATTCTCAGTAAACCATCGCAAGAACAAAAAACCAAACACCGCATATTCTCACTCATAGGTGGGAATTGAACAATGAGATCACATGGACACAGGAAGGGGAATATCACACTCTGGGGACTGTTGTGGGGTGGGGGGAGGGATAGCATCGGGAGATATACCTAATGCTAGATGACGAGTTAGTGGGTGCAGCGCACCAGCATGGCGCATGTATACATATGTAACTAACCTGCACAATGTGCACATGTACCCTAAAACTTAAAGTATAATTAAAAAATTAATAATAATAATCAACCAACCACCACCATCACTACCACCACAACAAATAGTGAAACTAATAAGCAAATGCAAAGTCAAAAATTGACTTATGAGTAAACGTCAATATTCACACCAAAGGAAAAAAGTAGTTCTTTTTGTCTCTCTAAGAGAGGGGAATGGGGTCATAATACTTTTGTATTAGTTTTGCATACAATAATATATAAACCAAAGTAAGTCCAAATAGCATTCCTCACCTCTTGTCTGATGCAAATAACTGTCTCTAGAGTAAACTGTTCAAAATTTGAGCTCTTAGGATGCCAAATTTTGAGTTACTACTCATCAATTTTTATGTATACAAGGAAACAAAACAACATGAATGGTTGGCTAAAAAAATAGCCAATTCAAATAAAATAGTCAAGTTAGACTCTCAAGAACTTAAGATTTTCAATTATCAGATATAGAATCTAAAATGTATAAAATGTCTAAATAAATTCAATACAAAATGAAATGATAATCAAATTTTTAAAATCCTTAGATTTGAAAACAAAAACAACCAATAGAATTATTAGGTTTACATTAAAATTATATCTGTATTAATTTATATTTATTCTGTTTATATAACAAATATATTAACTTAGAAAAAAAAATTGCTGTTCTGCAATAGTTGCTGTTCTCCAGCCTCCACTGGTGATACCCAGGCAAACAGGGTCTGGAGTGGACTTCCAGCAAACTCCAGCAGATCTGCAGCTGAGGGGCCTGACTGTTAGAAGGAAAACTAAGAAATAGAAAGGAATAGCATCAACATCAACAAAAAGGACATCCACACCAAAACCTCATCTGTAGGTTACCAACATCAAAGACCAAAGGTAGGGAGAAACAAAGATGGGGAGAAACCAGAGAAGAAAAGCTGAAAATTCCAAAAACTAGAGCGTCTCTTCACCTCCAAAGGATCACAGCTCCTCTCAGCAACAGAACAAAATTGTATGGAGAATGACTATGATGAGTTGACAGTAGGCTTCAGAAGGTCAGTAATAACACACTGAGGTAAAGGAGCATGTTCTAACCCATCACAAGGAAGCTAAAAACCTTGAAAAAAGATTAGACTAATGGCTAACTAGAATAAACAGTGTAAAGACGACCTTAAATGACCTGATGGAGGTGAAAACCACAGCACGAGAACTTTGTGACGCATGCACAAGCTTTAATAGCTGATTTGATCAAGTGGAAGAAAGGATATCAGATCAGTGATTGAAAATCAAATTAATGAAATAAAGCAAGAAGACAAGATTAGAGAAAAAAAGAGTAAAAGAAATGAACAAAGCCTTCAAGAAATATGAGACTATGTGAAAAGACCAAATCTATGTTTGATTGGTGTACCTGAAAGTGATGGGGAGAATGGAACCAAGTTGGAAAACACTCTGCAGAATATTATCCAGGAGAACTTCCCCAATCTAGCAAGGCAGGTCAACAAATTCAGGAAATACAGAGAAAACCACAAAGATACTCCTCAAGAGGAGCAACCCCAAGACACATAATTGTCAGATTCACCAAGGTTGAAAAGAAGGAAAAAATGTTAAGGGCAGCCACAGAGAAAGGTCTGATTACCCACAAAGGGAAGCCCATCAGACTAACAGCGGATCTATCGGCAGAAACCCTACAAGCCAGAAGAGACTGGGGGCCAATATTCAACGTTCTTAAAGAAAAGAATTTTCAACCCAGAATTTCATATCCAGCCAAACTAAGCTTCATAAGTGCAGGAGAAATAAAATCCTTTACAGACAAGCAAATGCTGAGAGATTTTGTTACCACCAGGCCTGCCTTACAAGAGCTCCTGAAGGAAGCACTAAACATGGAAAGGAATAACTGGTACCAGCCACTGCAAAAACATGCCAGATTGTAAAGACCATCGATGCTATGAAGAAACTGCATCAATTAATGGGCAAAATAACCAGTGAACATCATAATGACAGGATCAAATTCACACATAACAATATTAACCTTAAATGTAAATGGGCTAAATGTCCCAATTAAAAGACACAGACTAGCAAATTGGATAAAGAGTCAAGACCCATCAGTGTGCTATATTCAGGAGTCCCATCTCACATGCAGAGACACATATAGGCTCAAAATGAAGGGATGGAGGAAGACCTACCAAGCAAATGGAAAGCAAAAAAAAAAAAAAACAAAAACAACGCAAAGGTTGCAATCCTAGTCTTTGATAAAACAGACTTTAAACCAAAAAGATCAAAAGACACAAAGAAGGCCATTACATAATGGTAAAGAGATCAATTCAACATGAAGAGCTAACTATCCTAAATATATGTGCACCCAACACAGGAGCACCCAGATTCATAAAGTAAGTCCTTAGAGACCTACAAAGAGACTTAGACTCCCACACAATAATAATGGGAGACTTTAACACCCCACTGTCAATATTAGACAGATCAACAAGACAGAGTTTAACGAGGATATCCAGGATTTGAACTCAGCTCTGCACCAAGCGGACCTAATAGACATCTATAGAACTCTGCACCCAAAATCAACAAAATTTACATTCTTCTGAGCACCACATTGCACTTATTCTAAAATTCCACATAATTGGAAGTAAAGCACTCCTCAGCAAATGTAAAAGAACAAAAATCACAACAAACTGTCCCTCAGACCACAGTGCAATCCAATTAGAACTCAGGATTAAGAAACTCACTCAAAACCGCTCAACTACATGGAAACTGAACAACCTGCTCCTGAATGACTACTGGGTAAATAACGAAATGAAGGCAGAAATAAAGATGTTCTTTGAAACCAACGAGAACAAAGACACAATGTACCAGAATCTCTGGGACACATTTAAAGCAGTATGTAGAGGGAAATTTATAGCACTAAATGCCCACAAGAGAAAGCAGGAAAGATCTAAAATCAACACCCTAACATCACAATTAAAAGAACCAGAGAAGCAAGAGCAAACAAATTCAAAAGCTGGCAGAAGGCAAGAAATAATAAGATCAGAGCAGAACTGAAGGAAATTGAGGCACAAAAAACCCTTCAAAAACATCAATGAATCCAGGAGCTGGTTTTTTAAAACGATCAACAAAATTGATAAACCACTGGCAAGACTAATAAAGAAAAGAGAGAAGAATCAAATAGACACAATAAAAATTGATAAAGGGGATATCACCACTGATCCCACAGAAATACAAACTACCATCAGAGAATACTATAAACACCTCTACACAAATAAACTAGAAAACTTAGAGGAAATGGATAAATTCCTGGACACATACACCCTTCCAAGACTAAACCAGGAAGAAGTTCAATCTCTGAATAGACCAATAACAGGCTCTGAAATTGAGTCAATAATTAATAGTCTACCAACCAAAAAAAGTCCGGGACCAGATAGATTCACAGCTGAATTCTACCAGAAGTACAAAGTGGAGCTGGTACCATTCCTTCTGAAACTATTCCAATCAATAGAAAAAGAGGGAATCCTCCGTAACTCATTTTATGAGGCCAGCATCATCCTGATACCAAAGCCTGGCAGAGACACAACAACAACAAAAAAGAGAATTTTAGGCCAATATCCCTGATGAACATGGATGCGAAAATCCTCAATAATATACTGGCAAACCGAATCCAGCAGCACATCCAAAACCTTATTCACCACGATCAAGTCGGCTTCATCTCTTGCATATAAGGCTGGTTCAACTTATGCAAATCAATAAATGTAATCCATCACATAAACAGAACCAATGACAAAACCACATGATTATCTCAATAGATGTAGAAAAGGCCTTGGACAAAATTCAACAGCCCTTCATGCTAAAAACCCTCAATAAACTAGGTATTGATGGAACACATCCCAAAATAATGAGAGCTATTTATGACAAACCCACAGCCAATATCATACTGAATGGGCAAAAACTGGAAGCATTCCGTCTGAAAACCGGCACAAGACAAGGATGCCCTCTCTTACCACTCCTATTCAACATAGTGTTGGAAGTTCTGACCAGGGCAATCAGGCAGGAGAAATAAATAAAGGGTATTCAATTAGGAAAAGAGGAAGTCAAATTATCCCTGCTTGCAGATGACATGATTGTATATTTAGAAAACCCCATCATCTCAGCCCACAATCTCCTTAAGCTGATAAGCAACTTCAGCAGTCTCAGGATACAAAATTAAAGTGCAAGAATCACAACCATTGCTATACACTAATAACAGACAGAGGGCCAAATCATGAGTGAACTCCCTTTCACAATTGCTACAAAGAGAATAAAATACCTAGGAATACAACTTACAGAGGATGTAAAGGACCTCTTCAAGAAGAACTACAAACCACTGCTCAAGGAAATAAAAGAGGACACAAACAAATGGAAGAACATTCCATGCTCATGGATAGGAAGAATCAATATCGTGAGCAGTATGAGGCCATACTGCTCAAGGTAATTTGTAGATTCAGTGCCATCCCCATCAAGCTACCAATGACTTTCTTCACAAAATTGGAAAAACACTATGTTAAATTTCATATGGAACCAAAAAAGAGCCTGCATTGCCAAGACAATCCCAAGCAAAAAGAACAAAGCTGGAGGCATCACGCTACCTGACTTCAAACTATACTACAAGGATACAGTAACCAAAATAGCATGGTACTGGTACCAAAACAGATATATAGACCAATGGAACCAAACAGAGGCCCCACAAATAACACCACACATCTACAACCATCTGATCTTTGACAAACCTGACAAAAACAAGAAATGGGGAAAGGATTCCCTATTTAATAAATGGTGCTGAGAAAACTGGCTAGCAGTATGCAGAAAGCTCAAACTGGATCCCTTCCTTACACCTTATACAAAAATTAATTCAAGATTCAAGATGGATTAAAGACTTAAACATAAGACCTAAAACCACAAGAACCCTAGAAGAAAACCTAGGCAATACCATTCAGGACATAGGCATGGGCAAGGACTTCACGTCTAAAACACCAAAAGCAATGGCAACAAAAGCCAAAATAGACAAATGGAATCTAATTAAACTAAAGAGCTTCTGCACAGCAAAAGAAACTACCAACAGAGAGAACAGGCAACCTACATAATGCGAGAAAATTTTTGCAATCTACCCATCTGACAAAGGGCTAATATCCAGAATCTACAAAGAACTTAAACACATTTACAAGAAAAAAACAAACAGCCCCATCAAAAAGTGGGCGAAGGATATGAACAGACACTTCTCTAAAGAAGACATTTATGCAGCCAACAGACACATGAAAAAAACCTCATCATCACTGGTCATTAGAGAAATGCAAATCAAAACCACAGTGAGATACCATCTCATGCCAGTTAGAATGGTGATCATTAAAAAGTCAGGAAACAACAGATGCTGGAGATGTGGGGAAATAGGGATGCTTTTATACTATTGGTGGGAGTGTAAATTAGTTCAACCATTGTGGAAGACAGTGTGGCGATTCCTCAAGGATCTAGAGCTAGAAATACCATTTGACCCAGCAATCCCATTACTGGGTATATACCCAAAGGATTATAAATCATTCTACTATAAAAACATATGCACATGTATGTTTATTGTGGCACTGTTCACAATAGCAAAGACTTGGAACCAACCCAAATGTCCATCAATGATAGACTGGATTAAGAAAATGTGGCACATGGCCGGGCACAGTGGCTCACGCCTCTAATCCCAGCACTTTGGGAGGCCGAGGTGGGCGGACCACAAGGTCAGGAGATCAAGACCATCCTGGCTAACACAGTGAAACCCTGTCTCTACTAAAAAAATACAAAAAATTAGCTGGGTATGGTGGCGGGTGCCTGTAGTCCCAGCTACTCCGGAGGCTGAGGCAGGAGAATGGCGTGAACCTAGGAGACGGAGCTTGCAGTGAGCCGAGATTGTGCCACTGCACTCCAGGCTGGGCAACAGAGCTAGACTCCGTCTCAAAAAAAAAAAAAAAAAAAGAAAATGTGGCACATATACACTGTGGAATACTATGCAGCCATAAAAAAGAATGAGTTCATGTCCTTTGCAGGGACATGGATAAAGCTGGAAACCATCATTCTCAGCAAACTATCACAAGGACAGAAAACCAAACACCCCATGTTCTCACTCATAGGTGGGAATTGAACAATGAGAACACATGGACACAGGGTGAGGAACATCACACACTAGGGCCTGTCGGCAGGTAGGGGGCTGGGGGAGGGATAACACTATGAGAAATACCTAATGTGAATGACAAGTTGATGGGTGCAGCACACCAACATGGCACATGTATACCTATGTAACAAACCTGCACATTGTGCACATGTATCCTAGAACTTAAAGTATAATAATTAAAAAAATCCTTAGATTTGAAAAAAACAACCAATAGAATTATTAAGTTTACATTAGAATTATATCTATATTAGTTTATATTTATTATGTTTATATAACAAATATATTAGGAAAAAATAGAAGGATTAAATAAAAGTAATAGTTAAAAAGAGTTAGTAAACTACAATATAGATCCAGATAAATGATTACAATGAATACAGAAAAATAAAATACATAGAAAATGAGAAAGAAGTAAGAAGATGTAGAGGATAGAATAAGGAGGTTTAGCAAATTATAACTATGCCCCAGAATGAGACATAGAGAGCATGAAAGTCATCATTTGAGGAGATAACAGCTGAGAATTTTACAAATATGTATACAAAAATGTAACATTCATATAGTCAATAAATTTTTAAAAAGAGGGATATCTACTTATAGGCATAACTGGAAGAACAGTAATGGAAAATGGAAAATCTTGAAATCACATAAAAGAGAAAGAGAAAGAGAGAAAGAGAGAGACAAAGACTATGTTTAATATGTTCGAAGACATAAAAATATATGGTTTACAATATATGCAGGTAAGAAGAAATATATAAATGACTGAGAAAGAATTAAAGAAACCTACTGAAATTTTGGAAAGAATTTTTTTTCTTTTTTTTGAGATGGAGTTTTGCTCTTGTTGCCCAGGCTGGAATGCAATGGCATGATCTTGGCTCACTGCAACCTCTGCCTCCCGGGTTCAAGCGATTCCCCTGCCTCAGCTTCCCAAGTCTCTGGGATTACAGGCGCCCGCTACCACACCTGGCTAATTTTTTGTATTTTTAGTAGAGACGGGGTTTCACCATGTTGGCCAGGCTGGTCTCAAACTCCTGACCTCAGATGATCCACCCGCCTTGGCCTCCCAAAGTGCTGGGATTACAGGTGTGAGCCACCATGGAAACACTTTCAGATTTTATTCACTCTATTTTTCTTGAAATATATTTTCACTAGGTCCAGATTATAGGATGGTGGTTACTATCTCTTTTCACGTTGAAAATACTATTCCCATTTTCTGGCTTTCATTGTTGCTGCTGAGGAATCCATTTTCAACTGTCTTATCTCTCTGGCTACTTTTCTGTTTTTCTTTGTCTTCAGAGTGCTGTGATTTTACTATAAAATGTCTAGTTTTGTATTTCTTTCTATTTATCCTGATTTGAGCTCATTTGGCATCCTGAAACTATTGTTTTGTGCTATTCATTGGTTTTGGAAAATTCTCAGCTAATAGCTCTTCGCATATTGTCTCCAACCCATTTTGTTGGAGAAGAATGAAATTCTTCTCATTCTTCGTGTTTGATTAGACTTTCTCAGACTAATTACAAGGTCTTTTTCACTCTGTTTACTTCAATTTCTCTGTTTACTATTAGAGGATTTTGGATAATTTCTTTTTCTCTCTCAGTTTCATTCATCAGTGTGCTTCATTTTCAGCTTAACTCATTTATTTATTTATTTATTTATTTATTTATTTATTTATTTATTTTTTGAGAAGGAGTCTCACTCTGTCACCACATCAGCAGACACAACTAAAGATAATTGCAAAAGACACAGTTCAGGTAGAAGTAAAGTATCTCAGATGAAGAGTTTCAGATATAAGAAGGAAAGCACAGCAAAAGAAAAAAATGATAAATACATGGATAAATATAATGACAATCAATTAGAAATATGTCTTTGGGATTTTTAAAAATGGAATTTAAATATATTACAATAGCATATCAATCAAGACAATGATGAATAAAGCTAAAAATAAACGAAGAGGAGTGGGCAGGATTTCAGGAATGGCAGAATAAAGAGCTCTACAGACCCTCTCCAAGCAAAACAATGTAACTGGAAATTTAAAAACAAAATCATTCATATATCTGGTGTTAAAGTCTCCTACTATTATTGTGTGGAAGTCTAAGTCTCTTTGTAGGTCTCTAAGAACTTGCTTTATGAATCTGGGTGCTTCTGTATTGGGTGCATATATATTTAGGATAGTTAGCTCTTCTTGTTGCTTTGATCCCTTTACCATTATGTAATACCCGTCTTTGTCTTTTTTTTTATCTTTGTTGATTTAAAATCTGTTGTATTAGAGACTAGGATTACAACCCCTGCATTTTTTTTTGCTTTCCATTTGCTTGGTAAATATTCCTTCATCCCTTTATTTTGAGCCTGTGTGTTTTAATGAAAGATTTCTGCAAAGATGGGTAATTGAGGTAACACCAGACAAATATACACACCTACAAAATAAGAACTAAAATATCTTAAAAAATAAAAATCAGCCTTGTGCGGTGGCTCACGCCTGTAATCCCAGCACTTTTGGAAGCCAAGGCGGGTGGATCACCTGAGGTCAGGAGTTCGAGACCAGCCTGACCAACATGGTGAAACCCCATCTCTACTAAAAATACAAAATTAGCTGGGTGTGGTGGTGCATGCCTGTAATCCTAGCTACTTGGGAGGCTGAGGCAGGAGAATCACTTGAACCCAGGAGGCGGAGGTTGCAGTGAGCTAAGATCGTGCCATTGCACTCCAGCCTGGGCAACAGGAGCAAAACTCCATCTCAAAAATAAATACATAAAAATAAAAAATAAAAATTATTTAAATATCTGGAAATCGTTTAAGGGCATACAGCAAACAGGGAAATATTTATTTAAGAAAACCTACTTCGTATTTATTAGAATAATGAGAGTGTATGGTATTTGAGCTGCATCCTTCTCCCCTACGCCTCACACCCCTTTTTGTGTTATAGAAGCTTTAACTTGGGCACTCTACTCTGGGTAGGTGATGCCAACAAGACAGAAACTCCCTCTCCCCTCAGATTATAGTCTGGGAATACAGATTTTCCAGATACGTTCCAGAAGCCCTGCTCCAGGCAGTCATGGCTGAGAGGACTTTTCTCCTTTTCCCCACCCAGACCCTACTCTTAAGAGTGGAAGATCTACTTCAGGCATTTCAAGCTAAGAATACTGAGGTCCTAGTTGCTTTCCCCTACAGCTGGCTTGTAGGATGAAAGCTTAATGCCAGGAGAAGAAAGTTGAAAAGAGGCTCTTAGCCACCCCCGACGCCCACTCAAAAAGGGGTTTTATTTCCAAGAAAAGCAGTTCCCTCCCACAGCTCCAGTATAGTGGAGAAAGAGTTCTGCTTGGGCGGCGGAGGTTTGGCAGGGCAGAGAGGGACAGACTTGATTAGGAACTAAGTGTGGAGAATTGCATACTAAGTCATTGTTGCAAATCATGGAAATATTCATGGAGACCAATTAAGAGGAGGCTGGCAGCTTCATAATACAAGCAAAACAATAGAGCAGCCATAAATTTAATAGAGACAGCCAGGAAGATCCTTCCTAGAATCACCATCAGCACTGGGGTCTTAATGGCTGAGTGCAAGCTCTTGGCTGCATCTACAAGGCAGTAATCAGAGCAGGACAGATTTGAAAGCATTTCCGAAGGTGCACACAGACCCATCAACACAGGGCGGAGGCGTCACTAGCACATAGATCTTGAACGCAACCTCTGACCAAACACTGACTGGCAGGAAGCCAAGCTTAAAAATAAAATCCTGCTCATCCCTGGAGATCTATAAGACCGTGTGCATGCTTAATAATGTGTCCCCTAGGAGCAATCAGAGAAAAAACCTTCAAGCAACTAGTCCCTGAGAAAATGTGGAGCAAGGAAATGTAAACTCTCTGAACTGTAATAGCAGCCTCAAGGCCACACATATATCCAATGGTGTAGGATAAAGGTCTTACTGGCTAACGAGATTGAAGCAGAACCTTTGATAAATAAGTGGCTTATGCCATCCTAGGGGACACTTCTAGACAAAAAGATAAAACCTTGCTTAAAGATAAAGCCAAGGGAGGAAACGCTGAGGAGGGTCATCTGAGGCTGCGTACTCTGGGGGAAATGAACATTGTAGAATTAGTTCAGCCAAGTCACAAAACAATAGACAACAAAACAACAACCACTCCTGAGGGAGAGGGAGAATCAGTATTCAGAGTTGCTACAATAGATTATCTAAAATAGGCAGTTTACCACAAAAATACTATAATACATGCAAGAAAAAGAAAAGTGTTACCCACACACAGGAAAAAAAAAAATTTTTGACCCAAACCCATGACTTAGAAGTGGCTGAGAGGGTGGACTTAACTGGCAACAGCCCAAGCAACCATTATAAATTTGTCCAAAGAACAAAAGAGGACCATGATTTAAAAAATGAAGGTATGATAATAATATCTCATCAAATAGAAATTATTTTTTAAAAATGAAGTTAGTGACATTGCAAGCATAACAACCAAAATGAAAAATTCACTAGAGAGGCTAATAGTAGGTTGGAGAATCTGCAAAGATGCTCAGAAGAATCAGCAAAGTGCAAGATAGATCAATGCAATATTATGCAATTTGAAGAAGGAAGAGGAAAAAAATATGAAGACAAATAAAGTTCTAGGGAAAATATTTGAAGAAATAATGGCTGAAAACATCCCAAATTTGATTTAAAAATTAACGTACACATCCAAGAAGTTATACAAAGTCCAAGCAGGATAAATGCAAAGAGATCCATACACAGACACATCATAGTAAAAATGTTGAATGAAATAAGAAAGTATTGAAGGCATCGAGGTAAAATTACCCATCGTACAGGAAAACTCCCATAGGATTGACAGCTGAGTTCCCGTTGAAAGCAACTGAAGTCAGAAAGCAGTGATAC
Organism: Gorilla gorilla gorilla; assembly: GCF_029281585.2. Lineage (NCBI taxonomy): Eukaryota > Metazoa > Chordata > Mammalia > Primates > Hominidae > Gorilla > Gorilla gorilla. The sequence goes on from NC_073233.2 coordinate 136,052,634, forward strand.
AATAGCAAATATGGAATCAACCTAAGCGCCCATCAATGATAGACTGAATAAAGAAAATGTGGTACATATACACCATGGAATACCATGCAGCCATAAAAAAAGAACAAGATAATGTCCTTTGCAGGAACATGGTTGGAGTGGGAGGCCATTATCGTTAGCAAACTAGCATAGGAACAGAAAACCAAATACTGCATGTTCTCACTTACAAGTGGGAGCTAAATGATGAGGACACATGCATACACAGAGGGGAGCAACACACACTGGAGCCTATTGGAGGGTGGAGGGTGGAGGGTGGGAGGAGGGAGACGATCAGGAAAAATAACTAATGGGTACTAGGCTTAATACCTGGGTGATGAAATAATCTGTACAACGAACCCCCACGACACAAGTTTACCTCTGTGACAAACCTCCACATGTATCCCTGAACTTAAAATGAATGTTAAAAATAAAAGAAAGCAATGAGAAGACATATTCAAAGTGCTGGAAATGAAAACAAACACAAAAGACAATTATCTGTCAACCAAAATCTTAAATACAGCCAAAGTGTCTTTCAAAGATGAAGGTTAAATAAAAAGGCATTCTATAAAACCTCATAGAGTTTACTACTTTGCAGAAAAAAAAAAGTAAAACAATGTTCTTCAAGCTGAAAGCAGGTAAATCAGACAATAATTTAAATGAACATTTTTAAGAAAGATACTAATAAAGGTAATTAGGTAGGCAGTTACAAAATATAATATAATGATATACTTCTCCTTTTTAAAATTGTGAAGAAATACACATAACATAAAGTTTATTATTTTAACAATTTTTAAATGCACAGAGAAATGATTCATTGTTGTACAACCATTACCACTATCCATCTCCAAAATTTTTTATGTATTTCAAACTAAATTTCTGTGTTCTTTAAACATTAATTCCCTATTTCCCTATTTCCCAGGCCCAGGTAACCACTATTCTACTTTATTTCACTATGAACTTGTTTATTCTAGGTAAGTCATGTAAATAGAATCATACAATATCTGTCTTTTTGTGCCTAGGTTGTTTCCCTTAGCATAATGTCTTCAAGGTTCATCTATATTGTAGCAATATCATAATTACTTTCCTTTTTTAGGATGAGTAATAGTCCCTTTTGTGTATATACCACAATGTGTTCACTGATTCATCCACTGATGAACGTTAAATTGTTTCCATCTTTTTGTGATTATGAATACTATTGCTATAAACATTCATGTACAAATACCTCTTGGAATCCCTAATTTCAATTCCTTTGGTATACATCCAGGAGTGCAATTTTATCATATGGTAATTATATACTTAGTACTTTGAGAAGCTGTTACACTGTCTTTCATGGTAGCTGTACCATTTTACTTTCTCTCCAGCAATGCGCAAGGTTCTAACTTCTTCACATCTTCAGCAATACTTGTTATTTTCTGTTTTTATACTAGCTATCCTAATGAGTTTGAAGTGACAATTCAGTGTGGCTTTGATTTGCATTTCCCTAATGATTAGTGACATTAGGTATCTTGTCATGTGCTTTTGGCCATTTGTATATCTTGTTCAGGGAAATATCTATTCAAGTTTTTTTGTTTGTTTGTTTTGTTTTGTTTTGAGACAGAGTCTCCCTCTGTCACCCAGGCTGGAGTACAGTGGCATAATCTTGGCTCACTGCAACCTCCAGCTTCTGGGTTCAAGTGATCCTCCCGCCTCAGCCTCTGGAGTAGCTGAGGATTACAGGTGCCCACCACCACACCGGGCTAATTTTTGTTTGTATTTTTAGTAGAGATGATGTTTCACCATGTTGGCCAGAACTCCTGACCTCAAGTGATCTACCTGCCTCAGCCTCCCAAACTGCTGGGATTACAGGCATGTGCCACCATGCCTGTCCTATTCAAGTTCTTTGCTCATTTTAAAATTAGGTTGTCATTAAGTTGCAAGAACTCTTTATATATTCAAATATTAGCCCCCTTATCCAATATATGACTTGCAAATATTTTCTCTCATTCACTGACTTGCCTTTCTCATATTGATAGTGTCCTTTTGGGTACAAAAGTTTTTAAGTTTGATAAAGGCTAATTTGTGTATTTTTGTTGCAGTTGTTGTCAGTGCTTTTAGTGTCATTGTCAAAAAATATTTGTCAAATTCAGTGTCATGAAACTTTGTTCTATGTTTATGTAGTATCAGCAGCTTAATAGTCTTAAGTGTTCTAATTTATGAACACAGCATGTCTTTCCATTTATGTCTTCTTTAATTTTTCAGCAATGTTTTGTACTTTTCAGTGTTCAAGTCTTTTGCCATGGTTAAGTTTATTTCTAAGTATTTTATTCTTTTTGACGCTATTATAAATGAATTTTTTTTCTTAATTTTCCTGACATGTTGCTCTCCTTGAGTCATTTAAAAACAAACTGCATAGAAAAATATGTATATAATTATATTATTGGGGCCATAACGAAAAAAGTAAGGTTCAATATTCCACTTTCAATAATGCATAGAACAACTAGTCAGAAAATCAGCAAAGAAACAGAACCTTTAATAATACTATAGCACTTTAAACCAAATAGACCTAACAAACATCTATAGAACACTCTACCTAGATCAGCAGAGCACATATTCTTCTCAAGCACATATGAAACATTTTCCAGGAGAGACCACAGGCAACTTCATAAAGCAAGTTTCCACAAATTCCAAAAGATTAAACTCATACCAAGTATATTCTCTAACCATAATAACATAAAATTAAAAATCAATATCAGAGAAAGTTTGGCATATTCACAAGTATGTGGAAAAAACGCATTTCTCTATAACCAATGAATAAATCATAAAAAATTCAAAATGTCTTAGATAAATAAGTACAATATACCAAACCTTATGGAATGCATATAATGCACTACTAATATGGCAAGAAATTGCTATATTAAAAAGTAAAATGTATCAAGTCAATAGGCCAACCTTCCACTTTATGAAACTAGAAAAAGAAGACTTCAAGTAAGTCCAAAGTGAACCCAAGAAAGAAAATAATTTGGGCTATGGTGTTAATAAATTTAAAAGAAACTAGAGAAACAATGCAGAAAAATCAACAAAACCAAAACTAATTCTTTGAAAAGATTAACAAAATCTACAGACCGCTAGGTAGACTGACCAAGAAAATGAGAGAAGGCTTCACCTACTAGGACCAAGAGTGAAAGAGGGGTTATCACTATTGACTTTACAAAAATTAAAAGAATTATAAGGGAATAATGTAAACACCTGCCAATAATTTAGAAAATGTAGATATTATGGAAAAATTCCTAGATAGACATAAATTACAGAAACTGACTCAAGAGTAAATAGAAAATTTGAATAGATTATATTATTAATTTAAAAGCCTCTTACAAGGAAAAGCTAAGGCCAAGATGACCTCAATGGTGAATTTTGAAAAACACTCGAAGAAGAATTAATACCAATCCTTCACAAACTTTTCTAAATATTATAACAGGAAGAGACAATTCTCAAATCATTCTGAGGCCACAATTACTCTGATACCAAAACCAGACAAAAACATCCCAAGAAAACTACAGGCCAATGCATCTTATGACTATGGACACAAAAATCATTAACAAAATACTAACAAACCAAATTCAGAAACATATGAAAAGAATTATCCACCATGACCAAGTGGGCTTTATCTTAGTGTAAGGTTAGTTTAACATAATAACAAATCAATTAATGTAATATGCCAAGTTAATAAAAGAAAGTACAATAAGCACATGATCATTTCAAAAGGAGCAGTAAATTATTTAACAAAATACAATCTCTTTCCTGATTTGGAAAAAAAAACTCTCAACAAACTAGGAATAAAAGAGAATATTCTCAACCCAATGACAGGCATTCATAAAACAAACAAACAAACAAACAAACAAAAAAACCCCACAGTTACCATTATGTTTCTCAGGGAAAGATTGAATGCTTTTCCTCTAAGATCAGAGGAAGGTAAGAATATCCACTATAGCCACTTTTTAAAACATATTACTGGAGATTCTAACCAGTAAAATTAGGGGGAGGGCAGTGCTCTAGAGTGGAAAAAATAAAACTGCTCTTTTTGCAGATGACATGATCCTATATATGGAAAATCCTAAAAAATACACTAAAAAGCTATTAACACTGATAAAATGTTCATTACAAAACATTAAAAATTGTATTTTATAAACAATGATCATTCTGAACATAATAAGAAAACAATTCCATTTAAAAATAGTATTTATATATTTTTAAATAATACGATACATAGGTATAATTTTAACAAAGTAAGTTCAAGACTTTTATACTGAATACTATACAACGTTGTTGAAAGAAATGTAACAATATGGATTGTAAGACTTGGCACTATTGATATGGCAATACTCCCCAAATTAATTTATAGGTTCAACACAATCGCTATTTAAATCTCAGCTGGTTTTTTGAAGAAATTGACAACATGATCCTAAAATGCATAAGAAAATGCAAGGGACTTGAATAGCCAAATAATCTTGGGAAAAAAACAAAATTGTAAGACTCACATTTTTTAATTTCCAAATTTACCACAAAGCTACAGTAATCTAGACACTGTGGTACTGGCATGAGGATAAATCAATGAAATGGAAATGAGAGATTAGAAATAAATCTTGAATTTTTGGTCAATTGATTTTTAAAACAAGAATGAAGACACATTTCAATGAGGGGAAAAAATAGCCTTTCAACCACTGGTGCTGGAACAACTGGATGTCCATATACAAAAGAATTATGTTAGATCCCTATCTCACACCATACACAAAAATTAACTCAAAAATGAGCATAGACCTAAACATAACAGCTAAAGCTATAAAACTCTTAGAAAAAAATATAAATAAATCCTTGTGGTCTTTGATTAGGAAGTGATTTCTTATGTATGACACCAAAAGCACAAGTGATGAAAGAAAAAATAATTGTGAGATATAAAAATTATAATATTATGAGCTACAAATGATACCAACAAGAGAATAAAAATTCTAAGCACAGATTGGGAGAAACTATATACAAATCATGTGTTCAATAGAGGACTTTTATTCAAAATATATAATAAATTACAAATTACAACTCAGTAATAAAGACACAAACAAAATTTTAAAATGAAGAAAGTATCTGAATAGACATTTCTTAAAAGTAGATAGACAAGTGAGCAATAAATACATAACAAAATTCTCAACATCTTTAGACATTTAAAAAAACGCAAGTCAAAACTTCAATGAGATACATTCGTACCCACTAGGATGGCTATCATCAAAAAACAAAACAAACAACAATTATAGACAAGGGTTTGAGGAAATTGGAATGCTTATACGCTGCTGGTGGGGTGTAATATGGTGCAGTCTTTTTGAAAACAGTTTGAAGCATTTCCTAAAAATATTGAACATATAGTTACCACATGCCATGGCAATTCCACTCCTAGGCATATATCAAAAAAAAAAAATGAAAGCATACGTCCACACAAATACTTGTATATGAATGTTCATAGCAACGTTATTAACAATAGCTGTATTAGTAAGCATTCTCTAGAAGAACAGAACTAATAGGATAGATACATATATGAAGGGGACTTTGTTAAGCAGTATTGACTCACATGATCACAAGGTGAAGTCCCACGATAGTCCATCTGCAACTGAGGAGCAAGGAAACCAGTCCGAGTCCCAAAACCTCAAAAGCAGGGAAGCAAACAGTGCAGCCTTCAGTCTGTGGCAGAAGGCCCAAGAGCCCCTGGCAAACCACTGGTGTAAGTCCAAGAGTCCAAAAGCTGAAGGACTTGGAGTCTGTTGTTCGAGGGCAGGAAGCATTCAGCATGGGAGAAGGATGAAGGCTGCAAGACACAGCAAGCCTGTCTTTCCACCTTCTGCTTGCTTTATTTTAGCCATGCTGGCAGCTGATTAGATGGTGCCAACCCAGATCAAGGGTGGGTCTGCCTCTCCCAGTCCACTGACTCAAATGTTAAACTCCTTTGGCAACACCCCTACAGACACATTCAGAACAATACTTTGCATCCTTCAATCCAATCAAGTTGACACTCAATATTAACCATTGCAATGGCCAAAGAGTTGAACAACACAAATGTCCATTAACCAATAAATGGATAAGTAAAATGTGAAATATCCATGTAATAGACTCTCATTCTGCCATTAAAATGAAGTACTGATACATTCTACAATATCAATGAACCTTGAAAACATGCTAAGTAAAAGAGGTCAGACACAAAAGACCACATATTGTATGATTCCATTTATATGAAATGGCCGGAATAGGCAAATTTGTAATAACAGAGGGAAGGTCAGTGGTTACATAGGGTTCGGGAGGATGTTGGGGAGTGGGAGATAAACGCTAAGGGGTAAGTGGTTTCCTTTAGGGGGAGCAAAAATGTTTCAATAACTAGATTGTGGTGATGGCTGCATAACCCTGTGAGTATGCTACACAACACTGAATTGTGCTCTTTAAATGGCTAATTGTATAATACATGAATTATATCTCAATAAAGTTATTTAAAAAAAGCAAAGGTTCTTATGGGTGAGGATAAGGCTACTGCTATTTGCATGTTATAATTGCCAGAGTACCCATTAATAATAAAGTGCATAATTTCAAAAGTAGTATAGGAACAATTATGATGAGGAAAAAGTACCTAATTAATAAAAGAGGACAAGAAATAAGAGGAGAGAAACACAGAAAGGTGGAACGAATACAGGATACATAACAAATGTTATATATAAATATGCTAATCTATAAATACTTGTAGTAAATGTAAATGCAGTAAATGTTTCAAGTAAAAAACATTACCACTTTTGATTTTTAAAATCTTGCTACATATTCATAAGAAATGCCTCAAAAACATAAGGATCCAAAGTCAAAAATAAAAGTATGGCACAAATATTGTAGGCCTATTTCAATCAAATAAAGGTGATGCAATTATACTGCTATCAGAGTAAATATCTTCATGGCAAAATAGGCTTGGTAAAGACAAAGAAGGTAAGTTCAGATGCAAAGAGAAGGAATGCAGAAAAAAGCAGAAATTAATGAAATAGAATACACAGATATAAAGATCAACAGACCTAAAAGTTGAGTATATGAAATAGCTGTAACTGTTTAACCAAATTTGCGGTGAGACTGAGCAAAACAAAACTAACAATTACAAATAATCATCATTAAAATGAAAAAGAGACATAACTACAAATAGTATAGACATTGAAGATATAATAAGATGATTATTATTGAAAACCATGTGCCAACAAATGTGAAAAAAATTAGAAAATATAAATAAAACAAAAAAATCTAAATTGCCTATTTCTATTTAAGTAATAAATGTTTACGTAACTTTATACCTTTCCACCATAAAAATCACATGCTGAGGTAATTTTGCAAGAAAGTTCTGCAAAATATTTTTTAAAATCCTATTTTCATTGCATATAGACTTTGCAGTAATAAAAAGTGATTACTCCCCAACTCATTTTATATGGCTACCAAAATCTTGACAACAAAACCTAACAGGGACAACAAGAGAAAAGAAACTTTGTGCCCAAGGACCGATGTTATACAAGATGGGTTAAGAAAGTGTGAGCGAAGGGTAATTTTAAGTGCCACCTTGACTGGATTAAGGAATAGCTAACACCTGATAAAGTGTTATTTTTGGATGTGTCTCTGTGGGTGTTTCCAGAGGAGATTATCATGTGAGTCTAAGTGAACTAGGTGAAGAAGATTCGCCCTCCATGTGGGCAGGCACCATCCAATCTGTGAGGAGTCCAGAGAAAACAAAGGTAGGTGAGCCAATCTATTTGCCAAAACTGGGATACACTCTTTCTCGCCTATACTTGGACAAAGACTTCAGGCTCCACAGCCTTTGGACTCCTGGATTTGTGCTGACAGGCTCCCAGATTCTCAGGCCTTAGGCCTTGAGCAGGGAATTACACCTAAACCTCCCAGGTTCTGAGGCCCTCAGACTTGGACTGAGCCATGCTACCAGCAGCCCAGGGACTCCAGCTTGGAGGAGGTTTATCATAGGAGTTCTTACCCTCCATGAACGCAAGAGTGCATCCCCTCTCACATTTCTCTGTCTGTCTATCTATATCCTATTGATTCTATTTGGAAAACATGACTAATATGCATGGAGTCCCCAGATTATAACATTAGGAATGAAAAGGGGACAGAACTACAGATCTTATAAACATTAAAAAATAATTAGGGGATTTTATAAATAATTGCATACTGATAAATTAGGTAATTTGGATGAAATAAACAAATTGTTTTAAAAATACAATTTACAAAGCTGACAAAGAAGAACTAGAAATAAGTAGCTTTATTGGTGAATTGGAAATATTCCAATCGTACACAGTCTACTGGAAAGTAGAAAGCATAAGCATTTCCCAATTTCTTATATAAGGCCTGATTCCAAAACTTGACAAGGACATAGCAAGAATAGAAAATTATAGACCAAGTTTTCTCCTAAACACAGATGGAAAAACTCCTTAAATATTTAGCAAATCAAATCTAACAATACAGGAAAAAGGATAATTCAGTCCAAAAAACTGATATTTATTTTGAGAATGTGAGAGAATTTAACATTTGAAAATCAGTTAATGTAATTCTCCACATTGACAAAAAAAGAAAAAAAATCATTATAATCTTAATATATTAGATTCAGCACAATCAGTTGACAAAATTAAAACCAATTCATAATGAAAAAACTCTTCGTAAACTTGGCATAAGGCTGTCTTAAGCTGAGAATTTTTAAAACTTCATAATTTAATAATGAAAAATTGTAAGTTTTCCTTCTCAAACAAAATAATGAGACCAGATTTATGCTAACACCACTTTTATTCAAAACTGTGTCAGAAGTTAATGCAATGAAGAAGAAAAAGCCAAAATTACTGGACAGGAAGTAAGGTTATTTTTCATAGACAGCATGATTGCATATGTAAGAACAATCAAATAGAATATAAAAGATGTGTTAGCATTGGTAAATGCACTTAACAAGAAAACTGTATACAAAATCAAAACAAAACAAAAAACATTTCTATAAATTGGAAACAAAAAACAAAATTTGAAATGATACCATTTATACTAGCATTAAAGCTATCAAACCTTTGTGAATAAACTTAAAGAAAGAAGGGCAAGGAAATCTACACTGGAAACAACAAAATTCTATTGAGATAAATAAGTCCTAAGTAAATGACAGTTTATATTATGCTCATGGATCAGAAGGCTCAATACAGGAAAAATGTCAATTCTTCACAAACTATATTCAATGTCATCCCAATTAAAATCTAAGCAGGCAAGCAGCTGTGCGTGCATGTGGCTGTACGTCTGCAAATTGACAAGCTGATATCTGCAAATATTTCAAACTGTAAAGGGCCAAGAATAATAAAAAATAAAGCTGGAGGACTTACTAAGAAATATTAAGTCCTATTATGAAGGAATCAAATCAGTGTAGTATTAGTGCACGGATAGACAAATAGACTAATGGAACAGAATAGGAAGTGTGGAAACTGACTCACACATATTTCACACCTGATTTTTCAGAAATATGACACTTCATCATAGTGGGGAAGAATAATTTTTCTAATAAACTGTGGTGGGTCAATTGGACAGGTAGATGAACAAACATATATCTTGATCCCTACCTAACTCTATACTGAAATATCAATCCAGATAGATAGCAGTTCTAAATATAAGTAATATTACAATAAAGTTTTCAAAGAAAACATAGAAGAAGACCTTATCATGGATAGGTGGAGACTTTTGAAATAGGTCACAAACACGCTAACTATAATTCAAAAGAAATTGATAAATTATATTTTAATTAACAAACTTCTGTTTATCAAAATCCACCATTATGAAATGGAAAAGGCAAAACACAGAGTACAATGATATACATTTATCCAATAAAGGACTCATACCAAAAATATATAAAGAACTCTTACAAATCAGTAAGAAAAAGGTAAATCTGAAAAGGAATTTATTAAGTGGGAGTATCCAAATATCCAATAAATACATGAAAATGTGTTCAGCTTAGTCATGAGGGAGATGGACATTTAAACCTCAACGAGATTTTACTATGTGCCATCAGAATAGTTACAGTGGAACATGCTGGAAAATAACAAGTGTTGAAGATTATACAACAACTAGTACTCAAATACATTGCCAGTGGGGTGTAATTGGTAGAATCATTTTGGAAACCTGGACAGTATCTACTTAGGCTAAATATGTGCACTCTCATGACCCAGAAATTTTACTTCTATGTAAACACCCAACAAAAATGCCTATGGTTGTTTACCAAAAATATGGCCCAGCATGTTCATGACAGCACCGTTTTTAATGGTTTTAAACAAGAAACTATCAATTACTTATTAACAGTAAAATTTAGGATAAATTGTGTGCATTTATGAAATGAGATATAGACAGCAATTATAATCTTTACACACAGCTATATAAATAAATATCAGAAATATGTTGAGTGCAGAGAAGTCAAACAAAAAAATACACTATATGATTTCATTTATAAAGTTCTACAGCAGGCAGGACTCATAGACATCAGGATAGTGGCTATCCTTTCTTTGAGAGAGGTAGTAACTGGGGGAGGGGCATCTGGGATACTGTTCTTCATGTTCTGTTTCTTGATGTGGACATCATTACAGGATGTGTTCATATGCTCAGTTTGTGATATTTATCAAGTTGCACATGCATGATGTATGCACTTTTCTGTATGTATAATTTAATTTAAAAAATAACAACACTCAGCTGTAGCTGTGATACAAGTTTCAGGATGCCACCAACTGCCAAAATGCTTTCAACACCCATGATGCTAAGTGTAATGCTACTGCAGAGAAAAAAAGAAGAGAAAAAAACACACAAACAAACAAACAAAACCACTTCACGACATTGCCTACCAGCAGCAACATCCAAAACATTAGCAAGCTGCCCCCATCTCACTCTTACTTCCCAAATATTGTGTGAGTTCTTCTAAGTAGAACATGATTCACACACAAGAAAATGCTAAACATGGGCCCCAGCCTCTGAAATATGGAAAAGCCTATGAGAAAATGGTTAAAGTGATGCTGAACGCCAAATCCATCAGTGCCAATCCATCATATCCCTTAAAAAGAGTGAGGTGCTTGTGTAACACAGCAACACATGAGCATCTTTTGGGGGAAGTTGGAAACATCAGTCCTGAGCTAAAGGTGATGTCTACACCCATATCTTTGGGGCCATCAGCATATGGCAAAGCAATCAAAATATCAAAACTGATTATTGTCCCAAAGGACAGTGGGAGTAGAACAGGAACAGATCAATAATGAGGTTTTGCACAACACTATTTCAAAGGGCCAGAGACAATGAACTATCACAGGAGATTGGAGAAAACCTTTCAGAGAAATAATAAGGGGCAGGGCACTGTGGCTGATGCCTATAATCTCAGCACTTTGCGAGGCCAAGGTGGGCAGATCACTAGAGGTCAGGAGTTTGAGACCAGCTTGGCCAACATGACAAAACCCCATTTCTACTAAAAATACAACAATTAGTTGGTTGTGATGTCACACACCCATAATCCCAGCTACTCTGGAGGCTAAGGCAGGAGAATCGCTTAAACCTGGGAGGCAGAGGTTGCAGTGAGCCAAGCTTGCACCACTGCACTCCAGCCTGGGCAACAGAGTGAGACTCCACCTCAAAAGAAAAAAATAAAGAAAGAAAAAGGAAACCAGGAAAGAAAAGAGCCAGATTCCAAGAGAGGAAAAATATTTTAAGAAGTTCAAATATAGAAGAAGAGTCCTTAGAATTTGTTCATGGTGAAACAGAATACTGTATTTGGAAGACACCTTATAAATAATTATCTCCAGTCTTCTTAATATGGAGATGAGAAAACTAAGTCCCAAAAGAGTTAAATTCTTGGTTGTGAGGGAGAGCATGACACCTGCAAGGATCTTGAAGTAAGGATTTGAAGGATTATGAAGTCAATGAATAAGCTAAATGGAACTGAACTAATTATTTCACCCCTCTGCTTATTCAACTGTAGAAAACAGCAGGTAGGTGGCAGGATTAAATAAGTCAGTTCTCTCATGCACCTAGCACAAAGCTGTCATCTTATGCCCTTGAGGGTTTGTTTTTTAATTCCCTCTTTTTAAGCTCCTTGAGGGCAGGGACCATTCATGCTGGATTCTCTGTTGCATCCCCAGCATTTAGCATGCTGCTTGGCGCATATATACACTCAATACATGTTCCTTATATAAAAGAAGGAAATCTTGGTATTGTAGCTAATCAACCAGAGTTGTAACCGATGTTTCCCTTATTCTAGCTACTCTTTTGAGACTATTTGTTAGTAGAGGCCCTATGGACAGAGTGCCAACCGCTCCACCAGGCTATAGCAAAGTGGAGCTCCATCTTCTCTTAAGGCCAAAGGAGAGGCCCCAGAAAAGTGTATTTTCATATATTAGCTGCCCTACTCTTCAGACTACAGTGTTACTCTTCTTGCATCTGTTTATAATCACTCATGCCACCATTCCTCACAGGCAAGCAGAGGCTAACTGAACAAAAGGCAGCAGGATGATAGGTGGTGTAAATTTCCCAACTCCTTCTGCTTTTCATTCAGCTAAGCATACTTCAGCCTCTTAAAAACAATGCGATTTCTTGATGTTCTATCGAAATTTGCAGAGCTTCTTTTGAATCACCTCATTATAGCTGCCCCCTTCCACCTTGACTAAAATAGGAAAACAAAACAAAACAAAATAAGAGCTAAAATTCCAGATGGCTTATGTGTTTGAGGCTTTTATTTGTTTTCATTTTGTTGTTGTTGTTATGGTGAGTGAAGACCAATGGAAGTTGTACAAATCCAGTCTCAGGTCTTTACCTTACTGACTTGTTGAGAACCCCACTCTCACCAGAAAAGCAAGGCTGACAGAGTATATGAGCAGGATGAATTCTGCCTCAAAAATCCACAAAATGTCAGCGTCCGAAGGGCATACAAGATTATCTAGTGTATCCTCCGTACTTTAAAAACTGAAACCAAGTGAGGTGAACAATTTGCCCATGGTTTCTTGAGGCTGAACAAAATTTTGCATCACTTTGATCTAATGCTTCTTCCTTTAATTTAAAGTGGTGTGAATTTTAAGCAAAATAAAATTCCACATGCTTCTGATAGGGTTGCATTCACTGCATCCAAAAATCATTTAGTCTGAGGCTGTCAGTGATCGAGCCACCCTCTGAGCCTCTTTACAGGCATTTAAACCTATTGGAAATGTATAACGGTATTTTTGCCAAAGCAAAGTAAAATCCCCTTGAACTGGGGCTTTTGTAGTGAGAGACAGAGAGAGAGAGAAAGACAGAGAGAACTGAGGTGGAAAAAAAGCAGAAGACAGATGATAAGAATTTGTATCTAAATATTATCTTTTATTATCTTTTTATAAATTGAAGCTGTTGTTTTCTTGCTCCTGTTGTTGTCTGATAAAGTCTGGCATAAGATACTGTGCCTTCCAGGTTAGTCTGAGGACAGGAGGCTTAGAGGTCCCTTTTCCAGAGCCACCAGATCCAGTAAATTGACCATTGCTTCTCTTAGGGAGAGCTCTGTGACCACTTGATCACGGAACTTGCTTGATGTTGTCAAAAATGCCCATGGATCTGTTAGGAACTGGGCTCACACAATCATTTATTTTCCCAAGTTCTCTTCTGAATCATAACAAACCCTCAGTGGGCTCCAGAGAGACAGAGTTAAATAGTTTCCTCTACTCATCATTCTGGAGCTTAGAAACAATTAGCCCAACTAAACTGCATTTGTTCTATTAGAAATAGAAATGGTGGGTAGCTCTTCGCAAGAGCACACAGAGTCTGAAGCCAATTGACCCTGAAAATCATGCCAAACACAGAGAAAACCTTTCAGAGGGGCTGATCACCCCTCAAAGGTGGGGCCCAGGAAAGGGCCTGTGAATGTCAGGAGATAAAGTGACGCAGACACCAGCGGGCATTACTGGGACACTGTCACCATGCTACCTCCTACCTTCCCACTGCTCAACTCCCTCATCCAATATTGCTCCAAAGGAACAACTGTTGACCATCCCCAGGCTCTTAGCAATGTTTTGGCTTGAGAGACTCATTTGCCAAGTGGTTCGCGGCCTTATGGCAAAGTAATTGGGTTTCTCCCTTTTGATCCACACAGCCCAATAAAGACTATAAATACTTGCTTTTCCCCTTGAAAGCCCCCCCTTCCTGATTTCACCTGGGCACACATTTAAGTTTGGAAAGAGGAGGATGAAGTAGTGATGTGATGTGGGCCTGCAGTCTCGCCAAGGCGAGTGCTCCTTGGAGATGGCTCTGTCGGAAAGGGAATGTGATGGTTCTCGGGGGTAGATGGAAGAACAGGAGGTGTAGTCCTGTGAGAGGGCCCAGGTGACTGTACAGCTACTGCTCTATTTCCAAGGGGGAGAAATCATCACTGGAGAGGCCAGTTCTTGCGCAACTTCAGCCACCATTTTCAAATGAGGGCACAGGGGATGCCCTCATTTTTAGGCATTAGGATTAGGGGCAGCTGGAGGAGGTGCTCCAACCCTCATTTCTTCATTTCCAGACCATTTGTCATTTAATACTTATTCAAGCAGGTTTCTCATTCTGGGCTCTAGGGGCATTTTGAACCAGATAATTCTATTTCATGGGAAGCTGTCCTGTACATTATAGGATGATGTTTAGGGGCATGCCTGGTCTCTACTCAATAGATGTCAGTATCAAATCTCACTTTTTAATGATGTGACAACCAAAAACCAAAAATGTCTCAAGAGATAGCCAAATGTCCCCGCGAGAGTAAAATTGCCTGAGAAGAATCAGTGGCCTAAAGGATCCAAATGCATTTTACAGGGCTCACCAATGACCTGCAGTTTGGACCAAAAGCTGCACTCAGAAGATTTAGACCCAAGCCAGTTCTGACCACCACCTGTCATTCCCGCTGGAAAGGCACCCCAGAACCCAGGCACAGTTGTGCCAGAGCCCCACTCTAGGCTCCCTTATTCTTTCCCCGTTCCCACACAGATATGGGCTCTTCTGCCTGCCCTTGCAGTCCTCAGCCTAGTTTTAGAAAATCCAGAAAAGGAAACAAATAAAAATAAACAAAGGGGTAGAAATGAGCAAGGAAGAAAGCAAAATATTTAAAAGTAAACAGTCTGGGGGTAGTGAAAAAAATGTCTCTCTCTCTTCTATCTCTCTCTCCTCTCTCTCTCTCTCTCTCTCTGTCTTTAATAGAGCTCCTGGGCTTTCTCAAGTCAGCCGCTGTCTGAGTCTGGTTTTCATTTGCAGGCCCCCTCAACTTCACTTCTTCTCATAGATAATTTGACTTGATTACTTTCTGAAAGGGCAGACAGAGCTGGAGCAGCTTTGCACTCATTTACTTGTCACTCCCAGCATTGGCTTAATTTGGCTTGAGCTGCACCTCCCCCTCCCAGGAATGATTGTGAGGCTGGGATCCAACTTCCAGGGGAAGGGCTGGGAGGACATGGGCAGTCTGGCCCACTCTGTCCAAGTTAGGCAGGCAGGCCCTTGCACGTAGAAAGGCTGACACCCTTTGACAGAAAAGGAATGGTAGCTTAACAAAAGGCTGAAGCGGTCAATTCCCCACCAGAATGAATTTTGACTTTGTCCCTTGATATCAACATCAGCTAGGAATATAAAATAAAACTTGGGGATAGTTAAAAATCAAATTGTTGGCATGGTAAGGACAAGAACGCCTGGGTTGCACTTTTTTTTTCTGTTTCTCATGACACCTGGCACAGCACTGGGCACATAGAGGAGTTCGATAATTATGTTTTTAATTTATTGTCATATTGTGTAGAACCCATTCTAATGAGGCTGTGTTATGAGTGGTGTTACATTTTCCCAAAATATTGTTGTATAAACTCTGAGATTATTAATCTTTTTCATACTGTGGTAAAGTGTTACAGGACCAGATATTTTAAAATAAATGGTCTGTGGCCATGTCTCTGTAACCGTTTTAATTCTACTGTTTCTGAAAGGCTCATTTGAAGATTCTACATTTGTGTGTAGCTTTATGAAAACTATAGCCTTCAATTATTTTTTTTCCTAATTGCTAGTGAGTCTATTTTATAAACTAGGGGTTAGAAATGACAATGTGGTGGGGGTTGTTTTTGTTTTTGTTTTTGTTTTTTCTGCTAGTAAGCTGTTTTTTGTTTTTACTATTATTTTTATTTTCTATTAATGGCTTTTGACAAAGCCTGTCCTCTCCAGCTCTTCACCATCCAGATGTCCCCTATAGCCTTATAAGTAATGCTTCAGATACTTATATTTCTTGCCTGGCTCCTGTTTGAAATAATATCATGGTTTATGCCAAACATACAGTGCTTGGAATATGTAAATCCATATTAAATTGCCATTGCTATTGTTAAAAATGGTCAAGAATTAGGAATTTTATATTGTTCAACCTATAATACACTGTTAATTCTCTGCTATGAGACTAGAAATGAATTCTGCCTAGTTCTTGCTTCATAACTAAAAAGGGGTTCTATTCAAGACTCACAGAGGTGCTTAATAGTTACAGTTCGATCAGGGCTTCAAAGTCTTTAAAAAGACTTTGGTTGTCTGGGATTTTAAATTTGGGCATATGCGTACAAAGGAGTAGAGAAGAGAGGTCTACAGTGTGGGGTTTTGGATCAGAAATAATTTGGTTTGAGCTGCAGTTCAAGCCCACTGTGTCCTTGGGCAAGTGACTAAATCTTCCCAAGCTTCTGTTTCTTCATCTAGAAGTCCATAATAACAATGATATTTGATAATAATAACAAGATTGATCTAATATCCTTTCAGAGAAGAATGTTATGACTAAAGCGCTTAACACAAAGCCTCAAATATAATAAGCATTTGATTGATGGCAGCTGTTATTACCACCATCTTAAATAATATCATTATTAGTAGTTGGTTATGAAATAAGACAAGTACAACACATAATGCAAAAAATCTGTCCCCTAAAAACTCCAAAGAGAGTAACAAACAATATTCATATTCTTGAAAAAACTTTTTTCTCAAGGACGTATCTTTGTGGTGTGTGAGTATGTACTTGCGTGTCTGTGCATCTAGCTATAAAAAAGTGTGTGTGTTTTATGTTGAGAGTGTGTGGATGGGAGTGGTTTCTTGCATTCACATTTCAGTTTTATATGTTACCTCAATTTGACAACTGAAAAGAACCAGTGAGGTTAAGCATCACAGGGAGAAGAAATTCATGGTTGAGAAATAGGTTGATTTTGTCACATTCTGTTGGCTCAAGGTTGTGAAAATTAAGTGTAGGAATGTTGCTTTCTTTTTCCTTCTGGCAACTGAAAAGGCCAAAGCTCAGAATTGTTGGAAATGACAGCCCAATTAATCAGGCTCCATGCTTCAAACTAGGTGCTGAGCCTGTCCATGGTTGTGAAATTTTTAAATGACCCCTTTATCCTTGGGGGTGCCAAAGTGAAATTCCTTTGGGATCACTTGCTTCTTGGCACCTGGTATCTGACCAACAAGAATGTGAGACAAAAGGTTCTTTCAAAACAAGAGACCAAGCTGTGCTTTTGTTTCCTCTGAAAGAAAAAGGTAATTTTACAGAAATACAGCAGGATTATCCAACTACACTATATGCCTCTGGCAGGTATCTCTCTATAAACAACTGAATCCAGTTAGACCTACAAATGTTGACTCCATTTTTTAGAATGCCAACAGAAAAGTAGGATTGTAATATTCTTAGACTTTTAGAATGGAGAGTCGAGATCAAATCTTCTTTTCTTCTACTCCCTGAATTTCTTTTGTCATATGGGGAACAATTTTTTTATTGAATGGAGAACAAAGAGATAAAATTAAATGTCTAAGATAGCACAGGAAGATACAGTTAGAATGAAAACCATGATCTCCTAATTCCCAAGCAAAGTCTTTGCACCCTAATGGACCCCCAACAGTAGAGACCTGTGAACTCTCTTCTTCCACTGCTGGAGAAACAACATTGAAATCAACCTAGAGATATAGCCTGCTTTACAAAGTTCATTTAGGATTTCCAAATACTTCATCTCCATTGCTCCTGACTACATTGCTATGAAATAAATTGGACAAGTATCATAGGCATTTTATGCACAAGCAAACAGACTCAGAAATGTTAAGGAACTTGGCCTAAAGTCTCAGGAAGCTGAGTATCCTCTCCAGGTCTCCTAACTCCAAATCGATTTTGTACTAAGATGGGATGGAATTATTTCAAAAGAAACATGACAGAAGAACAGAGATTTTGTTTGTTTGTTTCTTTGTTTCTTTCTTTTTTTTTTTTTTTTTGAGACGGAGTTTCGCTCTGTCGCCCAGGCTGGAGTGCAGTGGCGCGATCTCGGCTCACTGCAAGCTCTGCCTCCCGGGTTCACGCTATTCTCCTGCCTCAGCCTCCCGAGTAGCTAGGACTACAGGGGCCCGCCACCACACCCGGCTAATATTTTGTATTTTTAGTAGAGACAAGGTTTCACCGTGTTAGCCAGGATGGTCTCAATCTCCGGACCTCGTGATCTGCCCACCTCGGCCTCCTAAAGTGCTGGGATTACAGGCGTGAACCACTGCACCCGGCCAAGAACAGAGATGTTAAATAGCTTACCTGAAGTTATACAGCCCTCTCAGATTAAATAACTTTTCCCTGGAACACGAGTGATTGATAATGGAGGCCTTTTATTGCCTTTTAAAGAAAATGCCAGCATTGATGGTTGGTAATTTACCAAAGAGGGTAAAATGTGCCTAGCCTGCCACTAACTCGCTCAGTGAATGCTTTTTTGTCACTTATTGTATGCTTGAGAATTTTGCTGGACACTTTGTGTACACTTAAAATTTACCTCCTTTGAACTCTATGAGTTAAGTAGGACTAATCCAATTTTTCAGAGGAGGAATTGAGGCTTTGAGAGAACAACAAAGTTTCCAAGTCGTATTGCTGAAGAACCAAGGTATGCATCAAGGTAGAGCATGATGAAAGTTATTTGAGGCCTTGTAACTATTTATGGCTTTTTATGACTTGACGCAGGTCCTAGCCTCCATGCTAAGGAAAAGACATCAATGGATTGGAATTTAAAACCCAAGTCTAACCTATTTTAATGTCTATACCCTTTCTTCTACTGGCCAATTTCTTTGCCATAAAGAGTACTATTGATCTAAAGTTTATCTTCTGAATAGGAATAACAGGACCATTTCCAGCCCTTTGAAGATCTCTACAGACAATACATTTTCATAAAATAATAGTTATTTTCCTCTTGAATCACATTGCCTTATTACTTCTACAATTTTGACTTCATTCACTTAACCTCTCTATAGACTGCACAATTTGCCCTCCCCACATGAGTATTATTGTGTTATTCTAATACCTGTGGAAGTTAAAATGACACAGTCATCTATTGAATAGGGAGTTGGATCATTACAGCCCAGTTTAGAAAGTAATTTTCCCAACACACGCTTTATTTAAAGTCAGGGAAGAAGCCTCCATTATAAATGCTTTCCACTGTAAAGGGTAATGAGTTGCCTGGAAGCTCTGATTAGCTGATTTCCCCTGTGTACTCCCTGCAATGGGCAAATCCGTGCTGACTCAGTCACTGCCTACTTGGCCTCAGTTATATGGCTCTCTTTGACTTGTTCTTGGTTCACCACCTTCTTTCCCTAATGCTCTCCAGGGCAGTAGTCGCTCAACTGATTTCTCACCCCAACAATTCTCTTGATAAGTTGAGGCCTGACAGAGAGCCCAGGAAGTGCCCTGTTCCATGCCCAACCAGGACATCTTGGTGGCTCTGCGACAGCTATGTCTTGTGACTTGCATTTGTAGGATGTCAGAACTCTCTGCTATGTCTCTAGAAACATAAGCAAATAATCATTCCAAATAGATATAGGGCTAAATTTACTGAAGTGTATGCTTGGCAATACTAGCTCTTTCTGTGGTCACCTTTTGTGGTCATTATTTGAGAAACAGTCCTCAGCAGGTACACAGAAAGCACTCTACTTCCTATCGCAGAGATTAGCACTGAATATTAACATAAATGATGGGAGAAATTCTATAGTAAAGAAATTCATGGCCGGGCGTGGTGGCTCACGCCTGTAATCCCAGCACTTTGGGAGGCCGAGGTGGGTGGATCACAAGGTCAGGAGATCGAGACCATCCTGGCTAACACAGTGAAACCCCGTCTCTACTAAAAGTACAAAATAGCCGGGCGTGGTGGCGGGTGCCTGTAGTCCCAGCTACTTGGGAGGCTGAGGCAGGAGAATGGCTTGAACCTGGGAGGCGGAGCTTGCAATGAGCCGAGATTGTGCCACTGCACTCCAGTCTGGGCGACAGAGCAAGACTCCGTCTCAAAAAAAAAAAAAATTCATCTGGTTTTATTCAACGCAGTCATTACTAAAGTTACTTGACCATGGAACTGGGATTTTCAGTGAACACTAATAAACACCTTCTAGCACTACTTGTTCATGGAATGTACTTTCCGAAATTCCAGATGAGGGAAATTTTTGTTTTACCTAAGAGCTCTTTCTGTTCCCAAATTGTAAGAATGTTAATTAAACGGAAAGTGGTTCATTTAATGAAAGTGGAGCTAAAATAATTAGGGTCTCAACTTAAAACTTTTTCAATTTCCATGCCTTCAGTAAAGAGAGCTCTCAAAATTGGCTACAGCCCCTTTGGGTGAGTTTTGGGAAAACTGCTACCCCCTAAATTGGAGAGGTAAGTGAATATGGATAATCACAGCTTACCAGAGCAGCAGCCCAGAAGTCTACCTCTGAATCCAGTATCATGGTGGGAGAACTTAAATGCTAATTAGTAAATTTTTGGAGGCTCAGAGTAGATAAGCTTGAGAGTTAAAAAATCCAGGGGGGGAAGTTATTCTTAAGACAATCTCTACATTTTCATGTGTTTTACCCCCAGGTGCCTTACCCAGGTTGTTAGGATGAAGATCAAAGAAATATTATCTTATGCTTCCTTTAGGGGGAGGAAAAGAGCGATCATTTTTGAAATATGCCCAGAGTATTATGTTCTCTTTAACAAAAGCCACCTCTCAAAGGAAACTATTTTACCAGAGCCTAACCACCTTGGGTCTTACAGAGCCTAATTAACCTTGGGGAAGTGCAATATCTAACAACAGCCTGTTTCAGCCTTCTGTGTGGCAATTTGAAACACTCAACTTCATTTCTATCTAGCTTTTCTATGTCACTGAAAGAGGAGAGGGAATTGAGAAACACTTCTAAAGGTTACAGCCCAGGGGTACAGGCTCACTAAAAGATAAAGAACTAATCATAGGACTATAGAAAACCTCTCCAACACTTACCACCACTTCAATATGGCATCCATATAGTAAAGCATTACAATTAAAAAATTGTAAGTCTCAGAATTTATTTAAGAAGTCTCTAGGGAAACCCAAAAACAACAAAGAAGAAACAAATAAGGATACCTGAGGAAAATTTAACCCCTGACACCAACAACTATAGTAAACAATAGGCACACACTAACTCCTAGCCACAAAAACATAAAATCTCACAATAGAGGCCGATTTGCCTTAGTTCCTTTTACTTAATAAATCATGTCTAGCATTCAATAAGAAATTGCAAGCCATGTTGAAAGGCAAAAAAAACCTCAAGAGATCAAGCAAGAATCAGAACCAGATACAGATATGGCAGAGAGTTTGGAACAATAAAACCACAAATTTAAAATAACTATGAATAATATGCTAATATGCTAAAGGACCTACTAAAAAAAGTGTACAAAAGGCAAGAACAGATGAGTTATATAAAAACAAGATGGAAAGTTTCATAAATAATCAAAAGGAAAGCTAGAAATAGACTGAGCCAAGATGGCCGAATAGGAACAGCTCCAGTCTACAGCTCCCAGCATGAGCGACGCAGAAGACGGGTGATTTCTGCATTTCCAACTGAGGTACCGGGTTCATCTCACTAGGGAGTGCCAGACAGTGGGCGCAGGACAGTGGGTGCAGCGCACCGTGCACGAGCCGAAGCAGAGCGAGGCATTGCCTCACTCAGGAAGCGCAAGGGGTCAGGGAGTTCCCTTTCCTAGTCAAAGAAAGGGGTGACAAATGGCACCTGGAAAATCAGGTCACTCCCACCCTAATACTGCGCTTTTCCAACGGGCTTAAAAAATGGCGCACCAGGAGATTATATCCTGCACATGGCTCGGAGGGTCCTACGCCCACGGAGTCTCGCTGATTGCTAGCACAGCAGTCTGAGCTCAAACTGCAAGGTGGCAGCGAGGCTGGGGGAGGGGCGCCTGCCATTGCCCAGGCTTGCTTAGCTAAACAAAGCAGCCAGGAAGCTTGAACTGGGTGGAGCCCACCACAGCTCAAGGAGGCCTGCCTGCCTCTGTAGGCTCCACCTCTGGGGGCAGGGCACAGACAAACAAAAAGACAGCAGTAACCTCTGCAGACTTAAGTGTCCTTGTCTGACAGCTTTGAAGAGAGCAGTGGTTCTCCCAGCATGCAGCTGGAGATCTGAGAACAGGCAGACTGCCTCCTCAAGTGGGTCCCTGACCCCTGACCCCCGAGCAGCCTATCTGGGAGGCACCCCCAAGTAGGGGCAGACTGACACCTCACACGGCCGGGTACTCCTCTGAGACAAAACTTCCAGAGGAACGATCAGACAGCAGCATTCGCAGTTCACAAAAATCCGCTGTTCTGCAGCCACCGCTGCTGATACCCAGACAAACAGGGTCTGGAGTGGACCTCTCGCAAACTCCAACAGACCTGCAGCTGAGGGTCCTGTCTGTTAGAAGGAAAACTAACAAACAGAAAGGACATCCACACCAAAAACGCATCTGTACGTCACCATCATCAAAGACCAAAAGTAGATAAAACCACAAAGATGGGGAAAAAACAGAACAGAAAAACTGAAAACTCTAAAAAGCAGAGCACCTCTCCTCCTCCAAAGGAACGCAGTTCCTCACCAGCAACGGAACAAAGCTGGACGGAGAATGACTTTGATGAGTTGAGAGAAGAAGGCTTCAGACGATCAAACTACTCCAAGCTACAGGAGGAAATTCAAACCAAAGGCAAAGAAGTTAAAAACTTTGAAAAAAATTTAGACGAATGTATAACTAGAATGACCAATACAGAGAAGTGCGTAAAGGAGCTGATGGAGCTGAAAGCCAAGGCTCGAGAACTACGTGAAGAATGCAGAAGCCTCAGGAGCCAATACGATCAACTGGAAGAAAGGGTATCAGTGGTGGAAGATGAAATGAATGAAATGAAGTGAGAAGGGAAGTTTAGAGAAAAAAGAATAAAAAGAAACCAGCAAAGCCTCCAAGAAATATGGGACGATGTGAAAAGACCAAATCTACGTCTGATTGGTGTACCTGAAAGTGACGGGGAGAATGGAACCAAGTTGGAAAACACTCTGCAGGATATTATCCAGGAGAACTTCCCCAATCTAGCAAGGCAGGCCAAGATTCAGATTCAGGAAATACAGAGAATGCCACAAAGATACTCCTCAAGAAGAGCAACTCCAAGACACATAATTGTCAGATTCACCAAAGTTGAAATGAAGGAAAAAATGTTAAGGGCAGCCAGAGAGAAAGGTCGGGTTACCCACAAAGGGAAGCCCATCAGACTAACAGCGGATCTCTCGGCAGAAACTCTACATGCCAGAAGAGAGTGGGGGCCAATATTCAACATTCTTAAAGAAAAGAATTTTCAACCCAGAATTTCATATCCAGCCAAACTAAGCTTCATAAGTGCAGGAGAAATAAAATACTTTACAGACAAGCAAATGCTGAGAGATTTTGTCACCACCAGGCCTGCCCTAAAAGAGCTCCTGAAGGAAGCACTAAACATGGAAAGGAACAACTGGTACCAGCCACTGCAAAATCATGCCAAAATGTAAAGACCATCAAGACTAGGAAGAAACTGCATCAACTAACGAGCAAAATCACCAGCTAACATCATAATGACAGGATCAAATTCACACATAACAATATTAACTTGAAATGTAAATGGACTAAATGCTCCAATTAAAAGACATAGACTGGCAAATTGGATAAAGAGTCAAGACCCATCAGTGTGCTGTATTCAGGAAACCCATCTCACATGCAGAGACACACACAGGCTCAAAATAAAAGGATGGAGGAAGATCTACCAAGCAAATGGAAAACAAAAAAAGGCAGGGATTGCAATCCTAGTCTCTGACAAAGCAGACTTTAAACCAACAAAGATCAAAAGAGACAAAGAAGGCCATTACATAATGGAAAAGGGATCAATTCAACAAGAAGAGCTAACTATCCTAAATATATATGCACCCAATACAGGAGCACCAAGATTCATAAAGAAAGTCCTGAGTGACCTACAAAGACTCTTAGACTCCCACGCAATAATAATGGGAAACTTTAACACCCCACTGTCAACATTAGACAGATCAACGAGACAGAAAGTTCACAAGGATACCCAGGAATTGAACTCAGCCCTGCACCAAGTGGACCTAACAGACATCTACAGAACTCTCCACCCCAAATCAACAGAATATACATTTTTTTCAGCACCACACCACACCTATTCCAAAATTGACCACATACTGGGAAGTAAAGCTCTCCTCAGCAAATGTAAAAGAACAGAAATTATAACAAACTGTCTCTCAGACCACAGTGCAATCACACTAGAACTCAGGATTAAGAAACTCACTCAAAACCGCTCAACTACATGGAAACTGAACAACCTGCTCCTGAATGACTACTGGGTACATAACGAAATGAAGGCAGAAATAAAGATGTTCTTTGAAACCAACGAGAACAAAGACACAACATACCAGAATCTCTGGGACGCATTCAAAGCAGTGTGTAGAGGGAAATTTATAGCACTAAATGCCCACAAGAGAAAGCAGGAAAGATCCAAAATTGACACCCTAACATCACAATTAAAAGAACTAGAAAAGCAAGAGAAAACACATTCAAAAGCTAGCAGAAGGCAAGAAATAACTAAAATCAGAGCAGAACTGAAGGAAATTGAGACACAAAAAACCCTTCAAAAAATTAATGAATCCAGGAGCTGGTTTTTTGAAAGGATCAACAAAATTGACAGACAGCTAGCAAGACTAATAAAGAAGAAAAGAGAGAAGAATCAAATAGACGCAATAAAAAATGATAAAGGGGATATCACCACCGATCCTACAGAAATACAAACTACCATCAGAGAATACTCCAAACACCTCTACGCAAATAAACTAGAAAATCTAGAAGAAATGGATAATTTCCTGGACACATACACCCTCCCAAGACTAAACCAGGAAGAAGTTGAATCTCTGAATAGACCAATAACAGGCTCTGAAATTGTGGCAATAATCAATAGCTTACCAACCAAAAAGAGTCCAGGACCAGATGGATTCACAGCCGAATTCTACCAGAGGTACAAGGAGGAACTGGTAGCATTCCTTCTGAAACTATTCCAATCAATAAAAAAAGAGGGAATCCTCCCTAACTCATTTTATGAGGCCAGCATCATCCTGATACCAAAGCCTGGCAGAGACACAACCAAAAAAGAGAATTTTAGACCAATATCCTTGATGAACATTGATGCAAAAATCCTCCATAAAATACTGGCAAACCAAATCCAGCAGCACATCAAAAAGCTTATCCACCATGATCAAGTAGGCTTCATCCCTGGGATGCAAGGCTGGTTCAATATATGCAAATCAATAAATATCATCAAGCATATAAACAGAACCAAAGACAAAAACCATGTGATTATCTCAATAGATGCAGAAAAGGCCTTTGACAAAATTCAAAAACCCTTCATGCTAAAAACTCTCCATAAATTAGGTATTGACGGGACGTAACTCAAAATAATAAGAGCTATCTATGACAAACCCTCAGCCAATATCATACTGAATGGGCAAAAACTGGAAGCATTCCCTTTGAAAACTGGCACAAGACAGGGATGCCCTCTCTCACCACTCCTATTCAACATAGTGTTGGAAGTTCTGGCCAGGGCAATTAGGCAGGAGAAGGAAATAAAGGGTATTCAATTAGGAAAAGAGGAAGTCAACTTGTCCCTGTTTGCAGATGACATGATTGTATATCTAGAAAACCCCATTGTCTCAGCCCAAAATCTCCTTAAGCTGATAAGCAACTTCAGCAAAGTCTCAGGATACAAAATCAATGTACAAATATCACAAGCATTCTTATACACCAATAACAGACAAACAGAGAGCCAAATCATGAGTGAACTCCCATTCACAATTGCTTCAAAAAGAATAAAATACCTAGGAATCCAACTGACAAGGGACGTGAAGGACCTCTTCAAGGAGAACTACAAACCACTGCTCAATGAAATAAAACAGGATACAAACAAATGGAAGAACATTCCATTCTCATGGGTAGGAAGAATCAATATCGTGAAAATGGCCATACTGCCCAAGGTAATTTATAGATTCAATGCCATCCCCATCAAGCTTCCAATGACTTTCTTCACAGAATTGGAAAACACTACTTTAAAGTTCATATGGAACCAAAAAAGAGCCCGCATTGCCAAGGCAATCCTAAGCCAAAAGAACAAAGCTGGGACACTACGCTACCTGACTTCAAACTATACTACAAGGCTACAGTAACCAAAGCAGCATGGTACTGGTACCAAAACAGAGATATAGATCAATGGAACAGAACAGAGCCCTCAGAAATAATGCCACATATCTACAACTATCTGATCTTTGACAAACCTGAGAAAAACAAGCAATGGGGAAAGGATTCCCTATTTAAGAAATGGTGCTTGGAAAACTGGCTAGCCATATGTAGAAAGCTGAAACTGGATCCTTTCCTTACACCTTATACAAAAATTAATTCAAGATGGATTAAATACTTAAATGTTAGACCTAAAACCATAATAACCCTAGAAGAAAACCTAGGCAATACCATTCAGGACATAGGCATGGGCAAGGACTTCATGTCTAAAACACCAAAAGCAATGGCAACAAAAGCCAAAATTGACAAATGGGATCTAATTAAACTAAAGAGCTTCTGCACAGCAAAAGAAACCACCATCAGGCTGAACAAGCAACCTACAAAATGGGAGAAAATTTTCGCAACCTACTCATCTGACAAAGGGCTAATATCCAGAATCTACAATGAACTCAAACAAATTTATAAGAAAAAAACAAACAACCCCATCAAAAAGTGGGAGAAGGATATGAACAGACACTTCTCTAAAGAAGACATTTATGAAGCCAAAAAAACACATGAAAAAATACTCATCATCACTGGCCATCAGAGAAATGCAAATCAAAACCACAATGAGATACCATCTCACA
Organism: Gorilla gorilla gorilla; assembly: GCF_029281585.2. Lineage (NCBI taxonomy): Eukaryota > Metazoa > Chordata > Mammalia > Primates > Hominidae > Gorilla > Gorilla gorilla. The sequence goes on from NC_073233.2 coordinate 136,079,901, forward strand.
CCAGTTAGAATGGCGATCATTAAATCATCAGGAAACAACAGGTGCTGGAGAGGATGTGGAGAAATAGGAACACTTTTACACTGTTGGTGGGACTGTAAACTAGTTCAACCATTGTGGAAGTCAGTGTGGCGATTCCTCAGGGATCTAGAACTAGAAATACCATTTGACCCAGCCATCCCATTACTGGATTATATACCCAAAGGATTATAAATCATGCTGCTATAAAGAGACATGCAGACATATGTTTATTGCGACACTATTCACAATAGCAAAGACTTGGAACCAACCCAAATGTCCAACAACGATAGACTGGATTAAGAAAATGTGGCACATATACACCATGGAATACTATGCAGCCATAAAAATTGATGAGTTCATGTCCTTTGTAGGGACATGGATGAAACTGGAAACCATCATTCTCAGCAAACTATCACAAGGACAAAAAACCAAACACCATATGTTCTCACTCATAGGTGGGATTCGAACAATGAGAACACATGGACACAGGAAGGGGAACATCACACACCAGGGCCTGTCGTGGGGTGGAGGGAGGGGGGAGGGATAGCATTAGGAGATATACCTAATGTAAATGACGAGTTAATGGGTGCAGCACACCAACATGGCACATGTATACATATGTAACAAACCTGCACATTGTGCACATGTACCCTAAAACTTAAAGTGTATTAATAATAAAAAATTTTTTAAAAAAAACAAAGAATTATTTAATCACCATTCCTCCCTTCTGGAATGTCAGCTGCATGTCTCTCTTGTTCATTATTCATTCATCAGTGCTCAGCAAGTACTAAATAAATAGGTAATGAGTTAAAGTGAGAGACAAAAAATCCAGTAATATTCAATTGTCTTTTTATCTCAGTCTTCTCAAGATTGTTGAATTGTGGTTAGGCAGCAAAGTTGGCCTTTCTGACTACAGGAGTGGGCAGGGGACCCGGATAAGGCCAGTTATCCTATTGCATGTTCGTGCTTCTGTCAGAATTTTCCTTGTAGTTTTCTTAAGTGGAGGTGCTGCAGAAAACTCCTCTATTATTTGCTCGTGGAGCTTTAAGAATATAATCCCAGAGTTGAAAAAAGACAGAGAATAAATCTATCACCCAGAGAGAGGGGGAAAAATAAGAGGTAGGAGAAGGGAGGAAGAACGAAGGAGATGGTTCAGATTCCAGTTTTTAAGATCCCTGAAAGCTGTTTTGGTTTACATTTTTTCTCTTCTTTTTTTAAACTCTGTTTTTGAAACGTTTTACTTATTTTGTTTTCCACCTTTTACACTCTTAGCAAACTGTTTTGGTTTTTCATTCATCCCCAGTATCCTTTTCTCTCAAACTAGTTTGTGTTGAGTTTCTACAAAATGTGTCTGAATAAACTCTAACTATAAACATACTCAGCTTGAATTTGCACTGTGCAAAGATAATAAATCTCAACCATTTGGCTATAAGTTCAATCCACGGGGACAGAGCAGCATCATTCAAAACAAATAAAATGTAGTCCGGCCTGATTCATTTTTGAATTGCTTAATTTACTTAAGTCATATTTCAAAAGACAATTTCACTGACAAATACTTGCTCACTTGTAAACATCAGCATAAACAGCAGAAGGCCCTAGATATGCAGATGGTTTCGAGCTGCCCAGCCAGGTACAGGCTAGAGATCAGACCAGCAATGTGGGGAAGAAAAGCAAATCTCATCATATTTTTAGGGTTACCTGAAATGGAATTTTGTACTCTGTATTAACACGTGACACGATTGAATCCTGAGACTCTGAGCAGCCAGACTGGCATGGCTTTAAGCCAGCTGTAGCAAGAAACTGAAGGAAATGTGAGACTCCTGCCCTACAGGGATATCTACAATTTAGTTGGAGAAGAATAAGCCATAAACACAGAGGAAATTAAATAGCTATAAAATACAAATACCATTTCAATAATGCAGTTAAAGTGAGAAGGCAGTTGTATTACTGCCAAGAGAACAAAACAGGTAGCAGCAGAGGAATTCAAGAGAATGCAAAGTCACTTCAGGCTGAACTGAGCAGGAAAAGAAACCAGGGGAGGCTCAAGGCCAACAGAGTGTCAAGGATTCTGTGGCAGTGGGGATTTGTAGTTTATAGGAGGAAACAGAAATAATAATAGTAAAAACAACGACAACTATTAACAACTAACATCTTCTGAGTGTTTAATCAGTGCTACATGCTATGTTCCACATGGGGTTTTTTTTTTTTTTTTCCAGGCTGAAGTGCAGTGGCAAAATCTCAGCTCACTGCAACCACTCACTGCCTCTTAGGTTCAAGTGATTCTCCTGCCTCAGCCTCCCAAGTAGTTGGGACTATAGGCGCGAGCCATCACGCCAGGCTAATTTTTGTATTTTTAGCAGAGGTGGGGTTTCCCCATGTTTGCCAGGCTGGTCTCAACCTGACCTCAAGTGATCCACCCGTCTCAGCCTCCCAAAGTGCTGGGATTACAGGCGTGAGCCACCCTGCCTGGCCCAAATGTGTTCTCTTGTTCTCATGACAGTCGTATAAGGCATATAGAAATATCCCCATTTTACAAATTAAAAACTGGGTAGCGTCTCTGGGTTGCTTAGCTTGTGAGTGGAAGAGTCAGCATCCAATCAGGTCTGTAGGATCCCAGAGCATGCCCCATCTACCACTAAATTAAGCTGTTGGAGAGCATAGGTTTTGAAACGTGGCAGATCTGAGTGTGAATATAGATCCACCATCTACAAGATCTGGTAATAATCTCAGGCAAGCAGCTTGACTTGGTGAGCCTCTTATTCTCGCCGTGGACATGCTCATGCTTACTTTCCATGGGAAGTCAGTGGTTTAGAATTAATGACCGCTCATGAGGGCACCTGGCATGCAATAGACGTTAGACACGCCACGTTTCTTTTCTCTGTTTGCCCATTGCCAGGTCTCCTGCTGATCCCCTTTTAGCCAAATGGACAATATTGTTTAACTAACTTTAATCTCCATCCAGGAAGCCCACCTGTGTTGTCTCTCAGTTCTACTCTCGGTCTTTGGGTGGGAAGCAGACAAACCTCAGAAGGCTCATTTCTGGACTGGCTTGCCTTGCCTCACACAGGGGATCCTTCCAGGGGCATACTTTGGGAAAGCCTGTAACTCTTCTCCCCTCCTTCCTTCCCATCAACATGCCAACACACCCTTTAAAAGGCCCTCGGATCCCCCTTCCACCAGACAGCATAACAGTCAAGCTAATTAATGGTCTGCCTGCTTCTTCATAGTCTATGTGCTCGCTCCCAGTGGTTTAAAAGAATGAGGGAGTAGGGAGCAGAGGGGGAAGGCTTAGGGCTTCTGAGACTTGACCCCAAAGGTGTCTGAACTTCAAGAGTCAAAGCAAATCCAGGGGAAAATGGCAGTTTCTATTGTAAGATCAGTCCCCAATCAATATGGTACAATTTCATAGCTCATTATTCCTGTGTGTGCCAAAGTGCAAGTGGGGAAGGGGTGGGGACAGTGAGGGAGGCTGGGAGGAGGGACAAGGGGAGAATCATATGGAAACGATTAGTGGAGCCTTCATTCAAAAAAGCATTAAGGTACTTGTAGCACTGAGGCTCAAGTGACCCCTAGGCTGGGACCATAATTCACCAACACTTAATACCGTTTACCCTGCAGATGTGCATTTTATACAGAAATATCAGCTTACCACTTTGAAAAATTAACCTATTGAAGGCTGTCAAATTCTGATGCCCTCATGGGGGTATTATATATTGTCTGCATGGCTCTCTGTTTCGCCTTTTACCCCCAGAATCAGGAATGCCTGGGTTAATTGGCAAATGAGGTGGCTAACAAGGGGGTGGGAGATTGTAGAGGAATGAGGACCCAAACAGAAATGCTGCTTTTCCTAATGAGAAAATATTCTTTTCTTCAATTCCAAAACACGAAGGGTTTGGGGAAGTGACACCCCACCGCTGCAAAGACACACACACACATACACACACACACACACACACAGACACTCTACAAGTTCTAAGTCAGAAAGTCCAGAGTTAATCAAGGAGGTAAGATAGAAGTTAGCATAAAGGGAAAGTGTAGCTCAGTGGTTACCGTGTCTAAATTATATTTAACAAAGATTCGTCATTACAATGGGATTGATAAACCTGTGACTAATAGAGAAAGCCTATGTGGTTAGATTTGTTTTTTAATTATCTCAAAGAATGTGATGCTGATTTAAAAAATTCTAATGAAGCACCATTTTTACCTACACAATCGATATTTAAAAGTGTGAATATCCAGTGTTTTCAAGGTTGGCAAAAATAGGCACCCTTTAACAACACAGGTGGGAAACTGCTTTAACAACAACAAACTTTCTACAGAGCAATTTAATAACAGGTATCAAAAAACCTTAAAAATATGCATACGTAACACCCACAAATTCAACTTAGAGGAATTTTACATAAAAAGTAAGAATGTAGAATTTGATATTTGTGTAAATAATCTTTGTCATAACTTTGTTTTATAAAAAGGACAAATGGATAAAAACTAAACTCCTATAATAGGAAATTGGTTAAATATAACACATGCATATAATATAATAAAATACACTCACTAAAAATCATACCTTAGAAAAATATTTGCCAACATGAAAAAATTTTTAGGTTGAAATAGAAACAGAATTTTCAAAAGAACAAGCCACAAACCAGCATTTGCACATGTTTCTAGATTTTACAATCCCATCCACATGTATATACATACATTACTGCTACATCATGTTAGCAACATCTTTAGCTAGTGAGAATATGTTTACAAACTTCGTTGTATTCGATTTTTCATTGCACAGGTACTATTGCAGTGGAGGAAGGTGGCCTGAAGCCAAAGTATGAAGTCAGAAGCACGGTCTTCTGAGCAGTGCCCTCCTTTTCATGCCTGGCCTTGCTTCCTGAACCTGGTTAACAGTTTTTCTAACAAAAATAGCTCTAGCCTCAGTACCCGCCATGCCATAGCTCCCTGCTCAATTCCCCGCTATCTTGTGCTTTGAACAGGATTCACTAACACTCAATGGTATAGCAGGTCGGATGTGAGTAGGAAGCCCAGCTTTATGACCTTTGGCTAACTATTTCATCTCACTGAAACTTAGTGCCCCCTTCTAGAAAATAGAAACCTAATGTCTGTCTTATAAGGTTGCTGTGAGAATTGAATAAGAACATGTGTATAATGAGCTTGGTCATATACCAGATAAACTAATATTAACTCGCTGTAACTCATGATTAAATATCAGGTTAACATCTACTGAGTTCATCTTACCACGTATCATCCCACTAACTCCAGAGGGTGAGAATTTATTCCCTGCTTAATGCAAAGTTTCCCCATGACCAGAGATTCTGGTTCTCTGAGGGTGATTGGGGCTACTGAAAACCATGAGAACAAGCTTGTGACTGGTGGTATTTTACCCTGCTATTCTCTTCTCTCATCCAGAAGTGTCTTTAGAGCACAAGGAGGGGAGGTGGGAACATGCAGCTGGGTTCTGAACTCACTCCTACCAGCATCCATCAGAGAGCTCAGGCTGACCTTTGCAATGTCTTTAAGGCACAGGGATTAAGGCATAGGTGACCCATGAAGCTTAGGTAACTAGTCAAGGAAAGGAGAGAGGATGAAAGAAGCATAGGAAGGAATATTTTTGGGGTGATGAGTTTGTAGTGTCCTTCGAGTTAAATTGCACATTCCACAGAAGCAGATACCTAGTCACTTAATGATCAAATCATTTAGGATGCATCCTCCTGAGAAGATTAGAAATGGGAAAGGTCTGTCATAGCTACTAGTTCTGGTATCTGAGTTGCTCTCTCTCCGCACTTCTCAAATTTGGCTACACATTGGAATCACCTACGGAGCTTTACAAAGTGCTGATGTCTGGATCTTGGCCCCAGAAATTTTGACGTAATTAGTGTAGGGAAGTGTTTATTAAAGTAAAATCCCCAGATCAGCAGCCTCACCTGAGAACTTGTTAGTCTTTAAAATCCTCAGAGCTCACCATAGACCTGCTGAACCAGATACCCTGCAGGTGGAGCCTATCAGCCAGTTCTAACAAGCTGTCTGAGGGCTTCAGATGAGTGCTAAAGTGGGCAAACCACTGGTCTAGGTTGGGGCCTGGGATATCTCCCCAGCCACCCAGATGATTCTAGTGTGCATCCAAGTTTGAGAACCACAGCTCTACATCCTTTTTTTTTTTTTTTTGAGGATTCTTAGGTCTTTCAAATATTCACCTTCACTTTCATCATAAGCTTTCAATGGCCTTTCCTTATGTGCTTATGGGGTCTGTGGAAACAGTGTTCTATTATTTCCAGGTGAGGTGGCAAAATCTGTCATTGCACTGAGGGATGTTAAATTCTCTGAACCACTGACAAATGGGCCACAGAAAACTGCCCTCCAGCTGCAACTGCTGTACACCAGCAAGTCAAATGGCTCAGTCAGGGCCAAAAGAAGGATAAATAAGCAGAGTCAACAGAAGCACTGTCAAGCCCTAAACAGGAGGATAGATCAAAAGGCAGTCAGCTTGGCAGATTAGCAGTGGCAATGAAATACAAGGGCTGCAGATTTAAATCTAACCTCTTTGTTTTCATGCTAGAGAGCCCACAGTAGGTCCATGGCTTATTTAGTTTAGATCTAACACAGCTTAGATTCTAGCACTTTGGAAGGCTGAGGCAGGAGGATCACTTGAGTCCAGGAGTTCAAGGATAGCCTGGACAACATAGTGGGACCCCATATCTACAAAAAATTAAATTATCTGGGCCTGGTGGTGCATGCCTGTGATTCTGGCAACTCCGGAGGCTGGGGCAAGAGGAGCTCTTGAGCCTGGGAAGTTGAGGCTATAGTGAGCCATGATTGTAAGAATGCACTCCAGCCTGGGTGACAAAGCAAGATCCTGCCTTAACATATAAAAAGAGTGGGGAAACAATCACAATACTCTCATTTCCAGTAGGAGAAACTGCAAATTTGATTGCAAAGAATCTAACCCAGGTATCTCAAATCTTGGCTGAATTCTTGTGCTGGTTTTGCTGTTAAGTCTATAGATCTAATACACAGCATGAAGACTGCAGTTAATAATATTGTATTGTATACTGAACATTTATTCAGAGAACAGATTTTAGGTGTTCTTACTACACAAAAAGGTAACCATGGAAGGTGATGGATATGTTGATTTGCTTCGCTGTAGATAATTTTGCTTTGTATATGTTTATCAAAACATCATGTTGTTCACCTAAAACATATACATTCCTATAGAAAGAAAAAAGAAACAGAGCAAAGGAAGGAAGGAAGGAAAGAATGAAGGAAGGAAGGGAGGGAGGGAAAGAGGGAGGGAGGAAGGGAGGAAGGAGGGAAGGAGGGAGGGGAGGGAAGGAGGGAGAGAGGGAGGAAGGAAGGAAGGAATAAAGTAAAAGAAAAAGAAAAATGAAAAAAGAAAAGAGAAGGAAAGAAAGAAAGAAAGAAAAGAGAAAAGAAAAGAAGGAAACACCAATGTGAATAATTCTTTTTCCCTTTCTGGGTCTCAATTTTGTCATCTATAAAATGATCACTCTGGTCCATTTTCCATTTGGCAGAGCTCAAACAGGCTGGAAGCCGACTATGAGGATGAAGACAGCGCCTAAACTTTCTAACACTCTTTATGGGGCCTATTTCCTAGAGTTCGTGCACTCATCTTGAGTCACAATTTATATATGTTTAGGTGATCAAACTACCTTTTATTTATATTTCCAGTTTATGAAGCATGGTTGATATGGTATTTCACTAACCCTCACAAGAACCCTGAGATAAGTAGGTAATAATGTCCCCATTTTACAATGAGGGCACTGAGGCTAGATATGGCCCACAAACCTTCTGTAAGCAAATAAATGCAAATGCAGGGTTAGTGCTGGAACTCACATCTTCTGACTCCTTCTGTGCAGCTGAACTGTGAACTCCAGCTGGTAAAATACAATTCCTTGCTCTGTAGCCAAAACAAAACTGCATTTGGAAATCAGAATCAGAAGCTTGGTGATAGGCCGTCAAATGTTTCACAAGTGATTAAAGGAGAATCTGAGTTCCCCATCTCTTGGGGCCTCCTATTCCTCTCTCAGATCCCTCAACACTTAGTATAAATTATCTGGCATTAGGATAGAGATCTTTTCATTAGTGTGTCTTTGAAAAACATTAATGTACAGGAAAGAAAAATTCCTCTTCATAGGGACAAACATAATCTTATCAGAAATGAGCAGGACAATAACAGGAAGAAGGAGAGGATTCTGGAATGTCAAAGAGAGGAGGGGCAACAGGGAAAGAAGGCAGGCTGCAGGAAAGGCCCGGAGAGGCTTTCATCAGGGGCCGGCAGCCAGGATATTATTGTGAGCTGGAAACATGGGCAGAGCCGGGCAAGGAGGAGGGCATATTGCAAAATGGCTGCCTTGCTGCTCTTGTTGACGTGCGCCCAAAGACTGCACATGGACAAAGACATATTTATGCAAAGTCCGTTTTCCTTCCAATGACTTCCAGGGGAAGCTCAAAGCCACTAAGGTGATGAAGCTTGAAGCTAGAGAGAAAGGACCTTCAAAGACGTTGAGTCCCTCTCCACGGGATGGGATTCCATCTCCCATCCTGGACTTGAGACCCTGACAGCAGCATCGATTCCTTCTGTCACTAATCCAGAGACAGCGCATCCCACCGCTGCCTAGACTGCCCGGAAGCTCTATCCCCTCCCTCTTCCAGCCTTCACACACCCCCGGAAGGGTCCCAACCAGACTACACCTACACCTTCCCAGACCAGCACCAGCTGTTAACAAAGTGAAATGTCCCTTTTCTTTGACTGTTAGATTTCAAATGCTGCATGGTCCAAAACTGCTTTCTCATGTCTCACCTACACTCATCACACTGTTTCAGCCTATTTATTTTGTCCATAGGGTACATAGAAAGCAGCTGGCCATCTTCCTGGGCATAATAACACTTTAGACACTTGACAGAAACAATGGAGCCACAGAAAAGACCACCCAGACATAGATATCTGTCTCCGAGGAAAAGTTGGGGGCACAGCAAATATTCTCAGGACTTGGCAGCATCCGCTTCTCTCATTATGCCCTATACAAAATTACAAAAACACTCAGTTCAGACATTTGATTTTGGTCTTGAATATTCTATTTAACATAGTGTACTTGTCTTTACATATAGACATGCACATCTGTTTCTAGAATTCTTGCAGAATAACTTGCTTTCCTTGCCACTTTACTTTGGCTTTAATTGTTGTCATGAATACAGCCTTCCGTACATCTTCCCATAATGTTCTTCTTAGTTTTTTAAACTCTTTAATCATTTTCTCCCCTTAGAATTTCTGAAGTTAAATGATAAAATGGATTGGGATGTCAGTCCAAAATCTCCAATGCTCTCAAAATCTCAGACACATGTTGCCTCGGAGATGGGTCTTTGGGGGCAATTAAAAGATAATGTCAATAGGGCTGGACAATGACAAGCTAATGGTCTCCTGCTGCCAAAGAAGGGGCCTTGGAGAAACTGAAATGTTATTTTCAAAGCCGGAGCCCATTATGCTGTCACAGCACCATCCTCCGATGACCTGGCTCCTATTATGCCCAGTGATTAGAACAATAAATAAAAGAGAGGCAGTAAGGAATAAGTGCAAATTTCTGCAGCTAACCAGCAAACCAATCGCGTTAAGAGTGAGGCTCCCCAGACACATTTAGCCATCAGCATGTATGTCTGAACCACTGGCTCCAGAAATGTTACCTTTTCATCTCCATGCATGGCATTTCTTGCAACTGACATTTTAGTTTTTTCTATTAACTCCTACAACTGGATTTTATTCTTGCCAGCCAACTCCTACCTAACCTTCAACACCCAACTCAGAATGCTTTTAGGAGTCTTCTCAAACCCTGTAGCCCACAGGTACCCTCCTCTAAACCCATGTATTTTCAACCTGTTGTGGTCTGTGTTGTCATCATTAACATCCTTTATAAGCCCCTTTGCATAGTGGTCCCTTTCTTTACTACTGCTTAAGTTCTCAGGAACTGGTGTTGACCCAAATGTAGTGTAAATTACCAGTCAACAGAGATTATATCGCACACATATTTGTATACCCTTAAATCCCAATATATGCCCTCAACAAACACCTCTTAAGTGGTTGGACTTTTGTGAATGTTTGTGTTTAGATTAGTCATGGTTGAAAAGGTAGAGTATGTGTCAGGCCATGATGTTTATCTCCTCCAGCAGGTGAGGAGGAAGAAATTGGTGTTGCCCAGAATGTAATCATCAGAATATAAACTGAGATGGAGTGAAATCACCCTTTATGGTCTGCTGGCTCACCTCTCCTTCTTGTTTGTTGCTTGTCATAGATCCTACCCCTTTCTGAAATGGCATGACTCTATAGGAGGTCCCAGGCCTGGTATCCTGGTTATTGGCTGACTGACCAATTGCTTTCTGACTTAGTTTCAGATTTGTTTTTCTGTGAATTCAAGAAAAAGGAGTGGTATTTGCTGGCAAATTTGCTGTGCAAGTACCTTGCATTTTAACCTTCTGGGACCGTTTTCCCTTTATTTTTATATTGACTTTGTTTAGTTGGTTAATTCATTTGTGAGTTAATAGCTTTGTCAGAGTACAAAAAGATAAGCATATATGGAAAGCTGAGATGCAGTTTGTTAGTGTATGTTCATTTTAATCTCTAAACTTTAAACCAATTCTGTGTTTCTTCTAACATTTCAAATTACTTTAAAAGTGTTAAATTATTTATTGTCAAGGAAGACGCCATCACAAGAACAGTGTTTTCTCCTCCGTCAGTGGGTTAGGAATCAGAAGATCTGAGATGTATTTCTCTTTTACCACTGACTTATTCTATTGTCTATTTTTGGAATGTATTTGCTCATTTCTTACTTTAAAAATTCTAGAAGGAACACATAATCTATTCCATGTGCTCTCTTTTGAGCACTAGATAAGGAAAGGTTTTCTTTTTTTTGGCAAATGATTGATTAGTTTACAAGTATCCTTCTTCAACAGTAGATATACCATGGCAGGGAAGTAGAACCACTGTCCAAGGTTACCTAGAAGTCAGTGACCAAACTAGACTTCGGGCTTTCATCTTGTGAGTCACAGTGTTACAACCACTAATCCCCATTATCAATGAGTCATGAAGTTGTGTATGCAGAACACCGGAACAGTCATCAGGGCAGCAAACTCAGTTCAACATTACTTACCTTGGGTTCTATGCCATCGTCCTCAAGCATTTTAAGAAAATGGCTTAGAGCTTAAGTCATACAATGTAAAAAGCTGATAAAAGATTGTCCCTATGTCAGTTTCAGCTTTGCCCTCAAATGCCAACAGCAAGGACACCTTCATGAGCAACCGGCCCTAGGACTTAGAGAGGCTACTAAGTAGCTGTAGGAACCATGACACTCTGACATTCCTGGCCCAAGTAGAAATATGAAAACCTAAGCATGGTGGGTTGAAACTTCATGAATGTCTCTCGACCCTGAAATGGGTTGCAGGTGTTTGTCTCAAAGACGAGAACAGATAATGAATAAAACATGCCCGGAGCTTTGTGTTCAGAAAATGTGACAAGCTTGAATCTGATGACTTCAGGAATGAGATGAAATATGAGTTTGAGCTCATCTGCAAAGCTCTTAACGAATCCAAGATGTTGTTGCTGGTATTGCTGCTCATGGACTACAGTTTGCCCCAGGTTTATGGGAGGACAGGGGTGGAAACGAAGGGGGTGAAAAGATCTGGAAAAGAAAAGAATGAGGAGGGAAAAAGAACATGAAAGCAAGTTTTGACTGCAGATCTTTAAGGGAGAGCTCTCCCTGGAAATCTCACTGAAGACTAAATTTGACCTTTATTTTGAGCCCATAGAAGAGAGATGAAGATAAAAATACTCTGCAGTTCAATGTATTGTATAAATATACTCAGCTTTATGGACTCTGAGGTTATTGCATTTCTATATCATCACTGATTCCACTTTTGCTTTAGGTAGTAAAATAGAGACTATTCTTATCATATTTTCATCTAAAATTGCACATTTAAGGTCAAGTTATCTCTTACCACATGAAAAGCTATACTTACACATATGGAAAGTAAGATAACCTTTTGTGACTATTCTTTTTTCCATGGGACATTATCTTATTTCACACATGTGTTACTGCAAATCTTTTGAAGAGAGAGGTGGATTGACACTAAGATTTTAAATTCTGTCTTGGATTGTCACACTTAGTAAATTTCTGTGGAAATTCCAACTGTTGGTTTAGGAAAAGTCCAGCAGGTGTAGCTGTAACACTGCTCAATTTCAGCAGAGTTCTCTGGTATTGGCAAGATGGTCTGGAGCCAATATGGACTCCAAGCTTCTGTTTGTGAACTCTGTACTCTCAGTGAAGGGCTCTCTCTATCTGAACTCTTGCTATATTCAAGAAAAGCTGGTAATTTTGGACCCTAACTCAATCCTTGATATTTTGGGGTCTCCGGAGAATCACATAGTTGAGGTACTAGTTAGCACTCTCACTGGAAAAAGCAATTTGATAACGGCCCCCTAGTGGTCTAAACTGGTACATGTGGCTTTGTAAATGCCAACCCACCCATTCATTAGACCTCTGAGGACACAGAGATGTTTTCAATCATTGGCTCTGTCGTTTTGACTTTTCTCGCCAAAAGCTTAAGGGAAGAAAAAGTGTGTGATACATAAATACAAAACATGCAACAGTCAGTGGGACAACTCCAAGTGCCACTATGTATTAATTTTATAATATTAGGAAGTTCGCTTTTCCCTGAGCCTCAGTTTTTTAAATTTCCCAAACCAAAATGAAAACAACATCTACTGCAAAGGATTGTTGTAATGGGGAGCAAACAACATGATACACATGAGAGAATGTGTGATACACTTGAGAATGTTTGATAGAACATGTTGTGCATACCAGGTTGTTTTTTATTATTAATAGTAGTACTGTTGATTTTATCAGGATGAAGAATGATCTCGGGGCTTCTATGTAGAGCTCATCTCAATGGATCAAACTATAAGGAGACGGACCTCCCCTCTGTGCTCAAATTATAAAGTCCATTCCATTCTGTACATATGGGTCTATCAGCCTTCAAGTTTATTATAGATTTTTCTCGTCAGTCTTGCCAAACTCCTTAAGGTCAGGGACCATAAGATTTTTGTTTCTTTTACCAAAGCATTTGGCATGATGTTTGGTTCATTGTGGTTATCCCAAAATGTCTGTGGAATAAGTATCACTGAGTAAAGTACAACATTACATTTGTAAAGGGAACTCTCTCATTCCACTTATTTATTCCTTCCTAGGAGTAAACAAACCAGAGAAGAGAGTAATATGCAGGCACTTTGGGGGAAATTGGCATCGCAGTAATTCTGGTATACTGTTCTAACTCAGTACAAACCAATTAAGACACTTAATGAGAACAAAATATGCTCAAGGTAGTAGTATATGCTGTGGGAGATTAAAATTATTGCATAAAATTATTGCATAATTAAGACAGATTGCATAACAGCTATCCGTCTCCATCAAGAATTTTAAGGACTGAAATTAGAAATGTTTCTGAGAGAGAATTAAGAATATAAAATGTGTGACAAAGCTAACCATCAACCAAAATTCAAGCTTCCACCTCCGTAATTAAGGATTGCCCTTGGAAGGAGCCCTTTAGCCAGGGGCTCCATTTCCCATCACCCTTGCAAGTGAGGCCATGTGACTAGTTCTGTTCCAATGCAAAATGAGAAAAATGTTTGTCATTTTGCGGCTAAGATAGGATGGCTTCTCTGGTCTTTTGGATGCATACAGAAGACTCCAAGGCCTTGGGACTATTTATAGAGAGCATGACGGAAGAAGCCTGGGTTCCCGAACCATCACGTGGAGGAAAAACACCTAATGGCTGGAAATCTGCACTGGACTGTGTCACGAACAAGAAATAACTTTCTGTTGGGTTAAGTCACTCAAATTTTGGAATTTGTTAGAGTAGCTAGCATCATCCTCACGTAAGATGGAAGAAGGCACCACATGATTTTTAAATGAATGAGAAAACATAAAATACATTGCACTCAGAAGATGGAAAAATCACTGCATGGCAAAGTAGCTAAAAGCTTTCTTCAAGAGATGAAGCTGCAGCGGTGCGGTGGCTTACCCCTGTAATCCCAGCACTTTGGGAGGCTGAGGCAAGTGGATCACCTGAGGTCAAGAGTTCAAGACCAGCCTGGCCAACATGGTGAAACCCTGTCTCTACTAAAAATACACAAAAATTAGCCAGGCCTGGTGGTAGGCACCTGTAATCCCAGCTACTCAGGAGGCTGAGGCAGGAGAATCACTTGAACCTGGGAGGCAGAGATTGCAGTGAGCCGAGATCGCGCCACTGCACTCCAGCCTGGGTGACAGGAGCAAAACTCCGTAAAAAAAAGAGATGAAGCTGCAGCTGATTCTTATGGATTTATGGATCAGGGGACATACCTCTTATGGAAGGAACTACATGAGCAATGATACCAGTGTAGGGAGATTGAAAACATATTGAGGAGACAGTGAGTAGAGAAGTTGTACTGGAAAACAAAGGCCATCTTAGCTCCAGCAACTGTCACTAAGCACATTATTACCCATTTAAGTCTTTACCTTGACTGTTGTCTTTAAGTTATTATGGACCATAAGATCCAATGCAGTCAGGTCTCTTATTACCAACAATCAGATATTTAATTCTCCCTGCAAAGCCAGCTTTGGATCCAAGAGGGGCAGATTTTGCCAGCTGCATAGAAATACGAAGCACTTGTTTCAATTGTATTTTTCATTTGTAATTTCTGCTATTATAGATGCTACAATCAGACATAAGTATGAAGACTCAGAATTACTTAGTGATGCCAGAATGTAGCAGGCACATTCTGTTTTTTAGCTTCTCTTACAGTTGGCATCAAGAGTTGGTGGATTTTTATAGCTATTTGTGTAGATGTCTTACCACTCATCTGTAAGGACAGAAATGATTTATTACTTGTCTTTGTATTCCCCTTTAACTAAAACCAAAATCTGCCTTGAATAGAGACATAGACTTATAGGTTAGAACAGCATAGGATGACAGAACTCATATAATTCAGCATCCTGATTTTGTACTAGGATCATTAATGTTCCTTGTTGAGAACCAAATATTCTTAAGTGATACATCCAATTAAAGATAGCAGTAAATCCATGAACAAAATCCTACAAAGTGTTAAATTAGTTAGCTTTTTTTACTGTAAAAGACAAAGTAGCTTAAGAAAAGAAAATAAAAGCAATGAATAATGAGGATACTAAAATTTCTCCTAAAACCCAGGGAGATTCAAGTAAGGCTAGGCTTCAAGAACAAGTGAATTTAAGTAAATTATCTGAGTTTTTCTCTTTATCCACTGTCTTTACTATCTGCTTATCTACTTTACTCTCTGTTTTACACAGAATAGTCTTCTCCAGTTCCTTGTACACATGATGAGAAATGGCTCTTGCCAAGAGATCTCAGTTTATATCTCAAAGAGAATAGATTATTCTGAGTTGGAATATCTTAGTCTCTATTCCAAACACAAGGGTAAGAATGTAATTGAGGCAATGAAATTTTACCAGACATGTGACTGATAGGCTCATTGTCTGGAGTGAACCTGGGAAATGCACGGAAGCAAGGGATAGACAATTCCAAGAAATTGCGAAGCCTGTTAGACAAACATGTGCTAAGGGACTTACGCAAGGAAACACACAACTCGTTAATGCAGAAAAGAGCAGAATACCAAGAGGTCAAGTAGCTACATAACAAGTAGTTAATGGAAGAGAAAGGACTAGAGCCAATTTCTTAATCCAGTACTGGTAGCTTTTTATTAAATGTTTCCTTCTCATCATTTCAGTCCTCAAGGGAGAGTGTTAGCCCTTGAAACCATTCTAGACAGGAATCTGCCTCAAATGTCCAACTCTTGCCATATATTTTCCCCTGAGATTCTAAATACCAAACTCCAGGGTCATTTTAGTCAGTGATCTGTTCCTAGGCACTGTTCTGTTCCTTTCTGTTTCATGTAGACGCTGTGCATGCTGCTTAATACAGATGGTCTTCTGTCAAAATGATTGCTTGCTAGAGTTGTCAAAACAGATGCCAAATTGTAAAATTTGGTATGGATGATGCTTTGGAAGAAGAAAGACATATTCGTCAGTGGGCTGAATTCACACCTCCTGAATTTGCTTTAAAAAAAATGAATTCCCAGTGTTGGTCATAGTTTATCATCTTCTGAAGTTCAGATTTGCCAGGTCAGTTGAAAAGTAGATGAAACAGCAAAGACTTAATTAGCAAAGCTGACATTTCTGGCTCAGCTTCAATCACGGTGAGTGACACCTTAAAGGTTCTGAACCAAAAGCTTAGATTGTTACTTTATACTTTATCTTCTCAAGAGAATTGATTAATTGAATGCAGTCTATTGAGTTCCATCTAACTGATGTATCTAAATGACAATGAACTCACCCCTGGAGAACTAAAGGCCAGGATTTTTCATGGTGTTGCTGTTGTCAGTTTTGTCCCAGAAGGCAGCTGCTCCCTGAAGCTGCTCTTCTACAACCCCCAAAAGGGAGATTCACTATTAACTAGTAGCATAAAAACATGTCTGCCTCTCCAAAATCCAATCACCTCACATGGCTGGAATTTGATCTGTTGCCAGTAGGTTTACTTTGATGTCAAAAGTCACATCTCTGCTGACTAGATTTCTTGATTAAATATAGTCTGTTAATATTAAATGGAATGAATCAGAGACAATGTCTTATGCCTATCTAATTTAGAGGCTATGAACACTCTATTAGCCAGCTTCTCTTTGGGATGGATATTTTGGTTCATGAGTTTTTAAAAAATATTAATTGCTAGTCACCAAGTCTTTTTGTATCTATAACTTGGCTAATGCAGTTACATATAAGAAGACAGATTGAGAATTAATAAGTATTTTGCAGTTTGAAGATTGATATATTCTCTTTTAAATGGACTCTTTTTAAAGAAAAATATCCTTTCATGTTTATAAAATATGTTCGTTTTTGAAAAATACAGAAAACTATGAAAATTAAGTCACCTATAATCTTCAAGCCAAGGAATAACTACTAATATTTTGAGTATTATTATTTCAATCGTGTGTGTGTGTGTTTGCATGTGTAGGCATTTTCTTTCTTCTCTCTCTTTTTCTTGCACATATGAAAAAGGATTTTGAATAAGATAGCTAGAGGTGGTGAATACTGGCAAAAAACAAATGCTTGTTTGTCTGGAGATAATTTATTCTTTAAAAAGGCTATGAAACCTAAAACTATCACAAGCAATGCAATGCCACCCCTTCAAAATGAGCCAGGTATAATATCCAGAAATACATGAGCCAGATATTCCTCCAGGGTGAAGCAGGACCATCAGTGAGAGAGGAAGGAGATTCAAAGACCAAGGGATTCTCAAATGTGAAGGAAAATCTCATTGCCCTCTGCAGTGAACACAGTATAATTTGAAAGATGAACTTCATAGGAAAGAAACAAATGGTTTGAATCTTGTTGTGAGCCCTAGGAGCATGTGGCTTGCCTAAAAGTAAGTAAGTTAGTTAGTTTGTTCATTTTTTTCTGACAACCAGTATAGGCCCAAGATTGGACTTTCAGCTGTTATTAACATAGAAAAGATATGTGTCATACACTTTCTAAAATTAGAATTATATTCCAAAAGCATTTCTACTTTTACAAAACTTAAAATTGTATAGTATTGTTACATTATTAAATATTTTTGAAATATAATTCTTTTTGAGGATTGCATAATATTCCAACAAGTGACACACCATTGTTTATTTAACTGATTCTTTTATGTTGGTTTCTATGTCAACATTTACTTTCAATTATAAATAAATTTGCAAAAGATGCCAATCTTTGAGTGTAGTCTTGATCGTCTTTTTTACAACAACTTATAAGAGGAATTTGGAGGTCAAAGGTTAAGGCCATGTTTTTAAATTTTTAATAAATATTATTAAATTCCTTTCCAGAACAGTATAAACATTCCCATTTTCTTCACTCTTACATATTTGTTAGTCTGAAAAGTGACTAAGTTAGATGTCTGAAAAGTGACTAACTTAGATAACTGAAAAGGTATCTGCATGGCCACTGGGTTAGATTTTTAAAATTACAAACATACCAAAATTAACAATGTACCTTAGCGCTAATAATTTTCTTTTTTTTTTTTTCTGAGATAGAGTCTCACTCTGCCACCCAGGCTGGAGTACAGTGGCACAGTCTCAGCTCACTGCAACCTCCACCTCCTGGGTTCAAGTGATTTTCCTGACTCAGCCTCCTAAGTAGCTGGGATTACAGGCATGTGCCACCACGTCCGGCAAATTTTTGTATTTTTAGTAGAGATGAGGTTTCACCATTTTGGGCAGTCTGATCTCAAACTCCTGACCTCAGGTGATCCGCCCACCTCGGCCTCCCAAAGTGCTGGGATTACAGGCGTGAGCCACCATGCCTGGCCTGCTCTATAATTTCAGAAGTGCAGCAGCCTGTTGAAAGTTCATATGATTATCTGAAGGAGAAGGAAGCAGAAGCAGAGATAATGATACACATTACCCCAGCAATTGTGATTTCTACTTACAGTCAGGAATTCCCTATCTATGAATATATTTACGCAAACACAGGGTCATGTGGTGTCATCAAAGCTCTCACTTCTGGGGTCCACACGGGGTCCTCCAGCAGATTCCGTCAGCGTTTGCTTGTGGTCTTCATGCATGATGATCTCAGAGTCCAGTGCTTTATGTTTGCACTGCATCTCTACCCAGGCAAGCTCATTACCATTCAAAATCCCTTTGTGTTACTTCGGGAAAAACAGATTAGAATTCAAAAGTCTCTGGTTGTTCATTGACTGTTAACATACATAACCATATAGATATAATAATACTTCAGAGAGTGCTGAAAGTATAATTTGGAATAAGTAAATAAAACAAACAAAAAGACTTTAGACTTGAGCGAAATGCTTGCTTGCATGTAGAAAGGGTTATGTATTAAACTGGCTCCCCAAACAGAGCAAAGGAAATCCTACTGCTTGGGACAATTGAAACTAGATTGAAAGAACAATTCCCTATTGTCAGAGGCTGAGACTTGGGTGACAAATACTGTATTTCTTTCTCCCTCTTCACAAAAGGAAGTACTCAAAAGAAACTAAGAAGTCTGCTTCTCATTTTGAACCCCAAAGTTGCCTTAAAGTGTACACAGCCTGCTGTTGTAAGATTACACACACACACACACGTCAGTCACACAGTCAGGACAAAGTGACAAACAGCTTCACACACTAACAGATCCAGTACTTGCACTAGCTCCTTAAAAGATCCTCTCTTTTAGGCCGGGCGCGGTGGCTCAAGCCTGTAATCCCAGCACTTTGGGAGTCTGAGGTGGGTGGATTGACTGAGCTTGGGAGTTCAAAACCAGCCTGGGCAACGTGGCAAAACCTTGCTTCTACTAAAAATACACAAAATTAGCTGGGTGTGGTGGCGGGCACCTGTAATCCCAGCTACTCAGGAGGCTAAGGCAGGAGAATCGCTTGAACCCGGGAGGCAGAGGTTGCAGTGAGCAGAGATCATGTCACTGCCCTCCAGCCTGTCAACAGAGCAAGACTCTGTCTAAAAAAAAAAAAAGTTCCTCTCTTTTAGAAGCAGTTGTATGTGTGCACATACTGAAGTGTGTGTGTGTGTGTGTGTGTGTGTGTGTGTGTGTGTGTGTGTGGCGTTCCTAGGAATAATCATATTACTAGTAGACAGAAGGGTAAAGGATTTTCAGGGAGGAAATAAAGGGAAGGAAAACCCTCTTCCCTTCATCCTGATTTGTTACGGCCTAGCTTCCATTTGTGCTGATAGCTTTCTGGGTATTTATTTTCCTTTGAGTGACATTGTCTAAAGTTGCAAATAACTAATCTGATCATTTCATAACTCAGGACTGGGCAATGAAGGCTTTTCTACCATGAATGTTAATCATTCAGATGTTCAATATCAACATAAAATATTTGTGAATGCTTTTTTTTCCTTTAATGATGCATTTGTCAAAATAAATTTGAGTTTCCCTTGCTGGCCTTACATATTCAAGAGGGAGAAAACTTCAAAATTCCACTACCGGAAAGTGTTTGCAAGTGGCTTATCCATGCTGGGAAGAAATAGAATCAGTACAGCCTTTCTGTCTTCTGAGCAGGCTAGTTTCCCGTGAGGTTTCAACTTCCTTCGCTTCCAGCTGCCTCTGCTCTCTTCTCTACCTCTCTTCCTCTTTCTCCTCTCCTCTCACTCTAGGCTTTCCTCCTTCTTTCTTTTCTTTGTAGCTTCTCTAGCTTTCTCCTTTCTTTTCTTCTCCTTTTTCTTCATAACTCTCTTTTTTTGTGCTCTATAGACAACTCCACGGTCGAGAATCCCTAGTTCAAGTTCCAAGCCTGAGACAGATCTTAGAGAGCATTGTTCCATCACCCACTTCCTAGTTCTTCAGACTCATCTGATTTCCCTCCACACATTTTATCTATGCCTGTTCTTCTTCCCAACTGTTTTTATTCCATGCCCACATTCATAAAAGTCATGTAAAATATTCTAGACCTTCTTTCCTAAATGTCATTAGGTCAAATAAATGGAACAACAACGACCACAAAAAGGCTCAGGGAAATAAAACAGAAATGTTAAATACTTTCGATTTTTTTCTTTTGCAGAAAGTCAACTGTTTTTTGAGGGAGCAAAATATTAAAAAGAAAGAAAGAAAAGGACCAACATATGACATTTCTGGTGCTTTCTTTTATCATGCTGAAGAGAAATTATCTGTAATTCCTTCTCAGTGGTTATGATGCCTCTTAAAAAAGTTACTAAGGAAAGGTGTTGAAAATCTGGTCAAGGATATGGCAGGAGTAATACTAAATTATGGGCAATTGGATATGGATTCTTAGTTATAATGCTTGGAACCTCAACAGATTAGTAAAATTTAACATTGCAAGGTTCTTTGACTCTTCTATTTTCCTAGGTTTAGCTTTAGGAGGTTAGTAAAATTTAACACTGCAAGGTCCTTTGACTCTTCTATTTTCCTAGGTTTAGCTTTAGGAGGTTATTAAAATCTGTCCATTTCTTTAATGTAAAGTTTTGTTAAAAGCATAGACTTCTGAGCACCACCAAACCTAGCGTGTGTGCACCATGACACACGCGGATGTGGCACTGCGCCAGCCCACTCCTACCATGTCTCCTCTTGCTCTTCTTATGAACTGAATTTGTGCCATCAATTTAGGCTTAAAAAAGATAAATACAAAACAGAAAAAAAAAAAAGAAAAAGAAAGTGCTGTATTCAGGCACTCTTCCTCCCTATTTGTTTTACGAGTCAGTATCAAGCATCTTCTTTCTTATCCTTGCCAAACAGAAGAAAATGGATCTGTGCCTTGGTGGAAACCTTTTGGAGGGTGAGCAGCCACTGCTTTGATACCAGCTTGCAGCTCTGCTGGCACCTAGTCTGTCGACTTTGAATGCGACCATAGTTTATATTTTTATCTGCATTTCCCTGATGTGATGAATGTCTCCCATGTACTCCTGCAGGGTCCCTCTTTACTTGTTCTGCCCTTTGTGTACTCTGGGAGGCTAATCCAGATGTGCAGCATCAGCGGGCCTCCAGCTTCTGGTGGAGCTCGGCTTGTGGGACAGTCAGCCTCTGGGAGACGGAGCAAGTGGAGGAAGAGAGAAGTTGAGACAATTATTTCCCTAATTCCCTTTCTGGCAGGTTCTACTGGGTTAGTGTGATCTTCTGCGGAAGGCTGCAGCTGCTGTCAGGAGGCCCTCTGTCTACACTCCTCTCTGGAGAAGTGTAAGTGTTTTGTCAGGTAAATACTTCGTCACTCTCCAGCGTAGCAGTGAGAATCATCCCTCCTATCTCTAGCACCAGAGTCCCTCCTATTGTTTCTAACACCCCCCCTCCCCACCGTATCCTTGTAAATAATCTCTTTATTAAATTGTCTTCAAATTACTCCATTTTAATGTGCTGTCCATTTCCTTTTGGGACCCTGGCTGATATTGATACTGATGTTGGGTAATTACTGATTATTGATACTGATAGTTGACACTGATACCGATAATAATTATTATTAATAGCTAATATCCATAATTTGATACTGATTATCAGAAAAGGATACTGACACTCTAGGATATTAGCAGGATCAGTAAATACTGACACTGATACTGATATTAATACTGGCTGCTACTGCTAGGTAATTACTAGGTCTGTCTATCAATCTATCCATCTATCTAGGATGTTCTCACTCTTGTAAATGTCTCTATAAAGGCTTGTCAAACAGAAAAAGGAGACAATGTGAAAGGGTCTTGTGTACATTTAGTCTCTATTCATCTATTACAAGCTTCCTTTCTAAACCAAATAGTTCTATATTGTTTTGGAGACTATCTAACCCTCATTAATTAGCTGTTTTATTTCTATTTCTTTATTGCTCATATATAACAATAGGAAAACTTGGTTAGTCAGTTAATTAACAAATATTTAGTAATGTATATTATTATATGACTTGAGACATGATAAACATGATCTAAAAGTGTGGAACACAACATTTGATAAGAAAGGCAGAATCTCCATCTTCAAAGAGATTGCATTATAGTGGAAAGAGCCAGACAATATATAAATATATAAACCAAGAAATAAGATCATTAAAGTACTGATAAGTGTTATGAAGAAGATGAAACGGGGTGATTTTGACAGACATTGACTGTAACAGAACCAGTTGTTTTAGAGAGCATCAGAGAAGCTCTTCATGAGGAGGAGCCTCATGAAGGTGAAACCTAAATGATGAGAAGCCAGCTATGTAAGAGGAGCATTCGACACAGAAGGAACCATAAGTACAAATGTAATGAGATGAGAAATTTCTTTGGTATGTTGAAGACATCAGGACAGGTGAGTAGCATGCACCTGTGTCCCAGCTACACCAGAGGCTGAGGCAGGAGGATTGTGTGAGCCCAGGAGCTTGAGGATGCAGTGAGTTATGATCATAGCACTGCACTCCATCCTTTTGTGATGTCTTTTTTTTTTTAAAGAAATGTCACTGTGTTCTGGGTGACAGAGCAAGATGACATTTCTGAAAAAAAAAATGGGGGGACATCACAAAAGACCATGGATAAAACTAAGTAAACCAGAGAAAGAAGACGGAAGAGAGAGAGATGAATTGGGTGCATTGGCAAAGCCAGATAATGTTAGAATGACCAGGCCATGGGAAGAGTCAGGTTCAAAACATACTTAGAAGCCACTGGAGACTTTTAAATGGGCATAGGAGGATCTGATTTGTAGTTTAGAATGATTTCTCTGGCTGCTGTGTGTAGAACAGAACCTATGTAAGGGAGCAAATGTGGAGGCAGAAAAGCTACTGCACAGGTGATAACATTAGCTAAAAGATCACAGTATCTGGGGAAAGGGTGGTTGTGGTAGAGAGAGTAAAAAGTAGTTGGTTTCAGAATACATTTTAATGGAAATGGAATAGCAGACTGATGATTGGATAATGGGAATTGAGGGAAATCAAGGAATCCAGAATGACTTGTAAATTTTTGTCCTAAGAAATTGAGTGGATAATGATGGCATTTACTTAAATAGCAAATACTTGTGCAGGTAAATTCTGGATATGTGGGGCAACCAAGGGTTTTGTTGATGCCATGTAAACTTTGGTATGCCAATTAGACATGAAGAGATACTGAATGGAAAGCTGGATACTCAGGGGACCACAGTCTTCTGTTTCCTGGATTTCAGGTCCCTTTTAAACTGAAGCATAGTGAGAACAAGCGTAAAGCACAACACAGACGGAAGATTGCACCTTAGCTCACTGCCCCATGCACCCCTGTTACGCCGTCTAAGAAAACACTCTGGATTCAATCCTTGGAAAAGTAGGTAGGAATTTGCTTTTCATGGAATTCAATCTGAATGGTTTATAAAAGAATCAAGTCAGTTATTCATGTGGCAGCATTATGTTCCCCTAAATTCTCTGATTTCCATTAACTAATCTCAAGTAAATAACAATAGGCAATGTGTCCAATATTTTGATCTCTCCAAACTAGTAAGAGGCTCAAGATCAGAATCAATTCTTTGCAGAAATTCCAATCTCTTCATCACTAACATGGTATTTATTCTCAGTATGTGCTGAACTATCACTTCTGGAAGAGTCTTTCCTGGTTAATTAATTGAAACCTGTTGCATTGGGAATTTCTCAGAAAGTCTGCCTTGATGAGCTTTACTCAAGAGCCGCAACTTCACGGGTCGGACAACAGAAAAGACTTCGGCAGTTACCAAATCTGAAGTACTCATTGTGCATGCTAGCAATCTGGGACTAATAAGGTTAAATTGTCTGAGACCTCAAGGTGGAAGTGACAGGTGGGTCTAGAACTCAAGTTTACCAATGACAGTCCAGTGTTATTGTCATTATCCTTTAGAATTGTTCATTTATTCATTCATCACGCACTTATGAAAGCACTATTATGTATTATATACTAAGCTTGAAGACTAAAACAAATCAGTAAGATCCCTATCTTAAAGACTCTTAGATCTAGTACATGACTTAGTATAAGTGAAGAATTTTAACATAAGACTCAGTAGATGCTATAATAAAATAATGAGCAAAACTATATAAAATCCCAGAGAAAGTTGAAACTTATTCTGTCTTGGATCTTTGGAAAATCCTAAAGAAATTTGCGAACTTTTATAGGGAGTCTTATATAATGAAGAAACGTTTACTAGGCAGAAAATGGAGGGAGAGGTAGTTCAGAAAGGGATAACAACAGAGAAATTCAAAGTAGACCGAAGTGTGAATCATGGGGCAATGGAGGAAATTGAGATTACAGAGGGGGTTTGGGGACAAACAGTACAAGCCTGGTAGACCCATCTAGGGAATGCGGAGTCTATCTAGGAGGCCGGAAAGAGTCATGAAGCTTTGAAAGCAGGAAAGTGACATGTTCAAATTTGTTTTAAAGCTGCTTTGGCTACAGCATAGAAATTGAGGGCTGGGCATGGTGACTCACGCCTGTAATCCCAGCACTTTGGGAGGCCGAGGCGGGCGGATCACGAGGTCAGGAGCTCGAGACCATCCTGGCTAACACGGTGAAACCCCGTCTTTACTAAAAATACAAATAATTAATTGGACGTGGTGGCGGGCACCTGTAGTCCCAGCTACTTGGAAGACTGAAGCAGGAGAATGGCGTGAACCCAGGAGGCGGAGCTTGCAGTGAGCCAAGATCGGGCCACTGCACTCCAGCCTGGGCGACAGAGAGAGATTCCATCTCAAAAAAAAGAAAAGAAAAGAAAAGAAATTGAGCAAAAGAAAGAGAAGCTGTCGATGAGGTGGTAGCTGTATGTTCACAGACATGTGCACCATATTGCTACGCTGTTGCAGTTTTGGAAGAGCGCTTGTGCTTCTGCCATAAGTACTCGCACAGTTTTACATTAAAAATCTCTTATTGAGAGCTTACTAGGAGCAAAACACCAAGGAGAGTCCGGCATGGTGCGGAGATTTCCATCTTCTTGCCCAGGAAAATGTTTATAAGGAAAAAGAACTAAAGAGATTCAAAGTGAGGACAAGGCACTGTTGAAGAAATTAGAATGGCTTTTTGGAGTAAATAAAATTTGGCATGGAGGGATGATGGATATACAGGACTTTTGTAAGTAGAAGAGATTGAATGCTCTGACCAAAATGTCTTCCCTAACGCGCCCACTAAAATGCAAGCTAAAAACTGAGATTAGGGCCAGGCGCGGTGGCTCACACCTATAATCCCAGCACTTTGGGAGGCCGAGGCTGGCGGATCACAAGGTCAGGAGATCAAGACGATCCTTGCTAACACGGTGAAACCCCGTCTCTACTAAAAATACAAAAAATTAGCCGGGCTTGGTGGCGGGTGCCTATAATCCCAGCTACTCAGGATGCTGAGGCAGGAGAATCACTTCAATCCAGGAGGCGGAGCTTGCAGTGAGGCGAGATCGCGCCACTGCACTCCAACCCGGTGCCCGAGGGAGACACCGTCTCAAAAAAAAAAAAAAAAAAAATATATATATATATATATATATATATATGTAGAAATTAGAGTGTCTATTTCTAACTTCTCTTCACTATTTCCTTCTTAGAAGTCAGAATGAAAGAAGTGCTCTAACAGTGTCGTCAACCTCGATTAAGCCTCAATCAAGCCAAAATTTGTGCTTGAAAAACCTAAAGAGGAGAACTACCACTATTTCTTTTTGTTACATGATGGCAAACAATATGAGTCATGTTTCCATGGAATTGACTAGCTGCAGGGGCAGGTAGAAACTCAGCCAAAACAACAGAGTTAGAATTCTAAGGCTTTGGCGTGCACTCAACCTGACTGTAGATAATTCAGCTAATTTTTCCTTCAAGGTTTCCAACCTTAAGCCCCTAGGAATAAAGCACTATCTGATTGTCTCTGGCCATTTTAAAGTTCGCACCAACAGGTTGGTCTAGATAGGCTTATTTTATTTTGAAACTAAGCCCAAGTCCAGTTTGAGTTAATGTCAGAAATATAACCCAAATCATTAATCAGTCAATCTATTTATCAAAGCTTGCCCCATCTGTAAATAATTAGTTGCAGCCCATTTTACACTGTGGGTAAATAAAGTGTTTCTATTGCTCTCTTGGTATTGTTTCTGAAAAGCCACTGTTGTCACCTCTTATATATGGCCATAAGCAAGCTCTCAACAGCATAACTGGAAGACCAAAGAAAGAAATTAACTGAGCCATCCTGCATTAGTAAGGAAGGTGCTGATAGATAGCAGCAAAATCAAACAAGTTAGGAGTGGACCAGACAAGAGGGCCTTCTCTTTCAGTTACGAATGCATCTGGCCTGTGTCCATGGCTAGATCATATATCTGACAACATCCTCCCTTTTAATGCTTTGCAGATCCAAGGTATAGTATCATACCCTAAGACTGAGCTCTCCAGGGAAATTATGTCAAGCCATAGCCAAGAAAGTAGGATTGTAAAAATCACCCCAGGAACCAGCTGCCTGGATTTCACCTTCAGAAAACAAGGGAGAACATGGGCCAAAAGGTGGCGCTGTGAGACTGAGAATAATGCCCGATGCTGCACTTTAGTCTCAAGTCTCTGAAAATATGCTCAGCACTTACCCCAGGGGGGGAAAAAAATAGAAGTTAGCTTTATTTTTAGAATTTATCTCTGTGCACTCAGGATGGACTTAAGATTCCCATAAACTAATCTTCCTTGTTGATTATGCGTAGACAACAGATTCCCAGTGTGGGCAGGAAACACGATAATTTTTATAAAGCCTCTGCGTCAAATGTGTTCATTATTTGGATCTTTTGACCTGAATGGCAGTATTATTTTATAAGAATGGAGAAAATCAACATGACTTCTAAAAAAGATAAGGTTTCTGCAAACTATTGGGAAAATGACTTGGCAGGCAATTAGGAATATTGATCTGTGCCGATGAGAACATGAAACAAATAGTCCCGCAGATTTCACACAGGGTGTTGGAGAACGCACCTTTTACAAAGAGAGATCTCATTGTTCAGCACTGTTGGAAATATAAGTGGGCATTCTTTGACCACAGCTAAGCTCCCAACATTTTAAAAGGTCTGCAGAGAAACTGAAATGTAGAAAAGCCCCATTGTGTCTATGTGACTGAGTTTCTTTCTAGCCAGGAGTTTCGTGGAATAAACATCAAAGCTCCTACTTGCATTTATGGCAAAGGAGATCACATTCTCCAGCAAACCTTATTCCCTGAGCACCGAATATGTACCTCATATTGCGCCAGGGGCCAAAGTAAGACAAGTACATCCCAAGTTCATTCTCCTTGAGCCACCCCTAAAGAAATACACCAAATAAGAGACCTGTGATACCTTCTTGATCATCAACGTGATGGGTTCTCATGCTATTAAGCTAAGACAAGTTCTATAAGCCCAAATTTCTGGTCTCTTTAAATCACCATAGTAGGGTTTTTCTGGTTGAAGTTCATTAAAATATATAACCTCAGAATTTGAATGGACCCAAATGATTACTTACATTTATTTCACTCTGGGTTTTTGTGTCTGTAATGATGCCACGTACTTTACAAATCTTTTCAAATCTTTAAAAGATGTATTATCTTTGCATGTTAACAATCCATTGGGTTTGTCCCTAATTTACAAATAAAGAAATAGGCCGGGCACAGTGGCTCACACCTGTAATCCCAGCACTTTGGGAGGCCGAGGCGGGCGGATCATGAGGTCAGGAGATCGAGACCATCCTGGCTAACATGGTAAAACCCCGTCTCTACTAAAAATACAAAAAGTTAGCCGGGCGTGGTGGCGGGCACCTATAGTCCCAGCTACTTGGGAGGCTGAGGCAGGAGAATTGCTTGAACCCAGGAGGCAGAGGTAGCAGTGAGCTGAGATCGCACCACTGCCACTGCACTCTAACCTGGGGGACAGAGCGAGACTCTGTCCAAAAAAAAAAAAAAAAAAAAAAAGCAGGTTAGAAAAATTTAGTGATTTGTTCAAAATTAATTAATAAAAGACAAAGCCATGGATTTTAATTCAACTATATATGATCCTAGAGTCTGTGCTGTGCCAAACAGTTTTCAAGACCTGAAAAATCATGTCGTCGAGTCTACACACCAAAAGAGATTGTATCAGCTGCCTAACATTCCCACTAAATATTCACTCAGTCTCCCAAACACAAGAAACTCACTCCTTTCTGAGGCAGGTCGTTGCATTTTTGAGCAATTTTAGTTATTTGAAAACTCTGATGATCACATTTTCAAAGAATGGCAAAACCTTGATGTAGAAATGAAAGAGATAATTGAAAAAATCCAGGAAATTCAGAAGCTGCCCACTTTAATTCTTTTGCCCACTTTAATTTGAATGTGTTAGCTCCTGTGAATGATGCATGAAGCCGCCGACATTGCAACAGATGGTGCTTTGGAAGAGATTCCTTTCTGAACTGCCTGGCCCTCTTGTGGAAATCCTGTGAGGGGCGATCTCTGGTGACCAGGCTCAGCAGGAAGAGGAATGTGCATCCGACCTTGTGCGGAAGGTGTCCCCCAGCTGTTTCTGCAAATATCTGTTTTGTCACAGGGGGTGGCTAGGTCACAAAACCTAGAGTGGCTCATGGCTTCATAGTAATATAAGTCTACCAACCTCCAAGAGAGACTTCAAATCTCATTGCCAAAAGCACCTAATTGCTACATCTACTGAGCCCAGCAGGTCCTATGATAAAATTCAGTGCATTACATACTGAACTAATTCTTATCTATTCCTTTCCCAAACCCTTTTTCCATCTTCCTTTGCCTTCAAAATCAGGAATATGAGACTGTATCCATACAGCATTGCCATGTAAACTACTGGATGCACAGATACATTTGAATTGCAGATCAACAACTCATTTTTTAGTATAAGCACAGGACATGCTCATACTGAAAAATACTTGTTGTTTGTGTGCAATTCAAATGTGACTGGGCATTCTGTGTTTTTATTTGCTAAATGTGGTGACCCTAACCCATGCAACAGCAAATCTATATTTTATTAAAGTATAAATGAGTACATTATTGTATATAACAGCTATATTGAATGATTTTTGAATAGAAAAAGTCAAACTATGTTCCAAACATCTTTTAAATCTTTTTATAAGGCCAGGGATCCCTTTGTAATTAGTAAAACGAAAGCACCCCTGGATTTGTATAAACTCAGGTTTCCATACCTCAGATCCGTTTGAAGTGAAGCACTCTCAAATTCTCTCAGTTAGTGATAATGGTGGTCCTTACAGGAAGTACCTTTGTTTCATTCCCTAACATTTGTTTTCCTCACCAAGGTGTTACCACTAACTTTGAATGGGTCAAGTTCATGCTCCCCCAATGCTGCCTCTTTATTGACTTGTCCTGCTCTATGTGGATGAAGAGGCTCCAGAGATACTAAAGCTGTACTTTGGACATAGCTTAGTGGCAAGCACAGGGCAAAGTGTACAGAGGAAGACAATAGGCTGGAATCGGAGGCTTCCAAAAATAAAATTGATTTTCTTTCTTTAAGAATTCCCAACTTTGTCTTAGGGACAAAGCCGCTGGATTTAGCAAATAAAAATACAAAGCACCCAGTTAAATTTGAATTTCAGATAAACAACAAGTAATGTTTTAATATAAATGTCTTGTGTATTGCATGAGATACCCTTATACTTAAACATTACCCATAGTTGATCTTAAGTTCAAATTTAACTGGCACCTTGTGTTTTATCTGGAAAGCCTACCTGGTAACATGGGGAGCTGCTTGCTGTCCTCAGCACTGAGGTGTAAAATATGTAGGATGACTGGCACAAAATAGGCAACAACAATAGCAACAAATAAACAGTCACAACAGCAGTAGCAGCACTCAACAAACGCCAGCCTGGATGGATTTCCTTTAAGGCCCAAGAAACAGTTTCCAAGTGCTCCTCTCAAGCTGGGCTCTTCCTTTATATTGCCCCCTGCTATGGTTTCAGTGTGTCCCCTCCAAAATTCAGGTGTTGCCTATGTGATGGTTTCAAGAGGTGGGGTCTTTAAGAGGTAATTAGGTTTCTTCATCTGAAAAATGGAATTGATGATGGTAATAGCCTCCCAGCATTCATCCCAGGATATTCATGAGAAGCTTTACCATTCAAGGGCCTTGTGTATGTAAATGATTATGCTACACTTATTTTTCAGGTCTGGTTTCCTCTAATAATAGAAACAATAAACTGTTTGATATTTCTTGGTATCATTAATAAATCAAAAGTATGTTCCCCTTGTGTTCTATATTTTGTAAAATAATGAGGAAAAGAAAGAACAGGGTTACTGAGCTCTTCGTTGGAATTTTCAGGGAGTTTTGGGTAGAAATTAAAACCAAGAGTAATTAAAGCAGCAGTTCACTGACTGAATGATCATCAGACTCAACTGCAGACCAGGTAGAACTTGAACACCCAGATCCAGCATACACTTGCTGAATTAGGATGTTTTGGGGTGTAACTTGGAAGTGTGTCCTTTGTAAAAGTTCCATAGGTCATTCTGATGATCAGCCAGGCTTGGGAATGACTAATCTAGGTGGAGGATAAATATGGGTTACCTGATCCATGTGACGTCTTAATTAGTAGATACATGTAACAATTGCTCCCTTTTCACCATTTCCACTTGCCTTCCTCTCCCAGGAAGAAATGGCCACAACTCACCACTCACAACCCCAGATCTGTTTAGTTCCTTCATTCTTACCATGTTATAATCTGGCCAGCCAGAGGATTTAGGAATTGATTAATTTAGGAATCTAAATTGATACTTTAGAGAGATATCTAGGAGGTAAAAGTCAGGAGGATTTGATAGTAGATTGAAAGTGAAGAGGGAGAAGAAAATGGTAAGAAGAATGACCTGTTTTCTTGTTTGAGCAACAGAGTATGTGAACACATGGATCCTTCTCAGAGAGATGGAATTTAAAACAAGAGGGTGGGGTCAATTGTTTTAGTAGATACGTGTGACAATTACTCCCTTTTCACCATTTCCCCATGCCTTCCTCTCCCAGAAAGAAATGGCCACAACTAAGAAATAAGAAACAAGTCTGGAGATGCAGGCAAGGTCTCTATTCACCCACTCATTCAACTATCCAATTATATCCTTCAGCACTAACAGAGAAAAACCTCTTCAGACACTGGTGCTTTCCACAGCTCTTCTCAGGGGTCAGTCTGGTAATGAGTTTGGGACTTCAAAACATGCCATGCAGCCAGGCAAACTGCTCCTCTATAGTAGTCATGAGGACCTCCACACTCCTGAGCCCAACAGACATCTTTCAATTCTCATGGTACCTGACAACTGCATTGCATTTGATAGGGTTCTTTCCATTCTCCTGGTTTATTTTCATTTCTCCAAATACAGTTCTTTTTCCCTATCATGTCCTCCACCAATTTGACCTCTTCAGTTGGAATTCCTCAAGCCTCAGTTTTGAGCCCCCTTTTCCTCTTTCTATGCTTTCTCTCAAAACATTTGACTCCACACTCTTGTTTTAAATTCCATCTCTTTGAGAAGGATCCATGTGTTCACATACTCTGTTGCTCAAGAAAGAAAACATGTCATTCTTCTTGCCATTTTCATCTCTGTCTTCACTTTCAATCTACTACCAAATCCTACTGACTTTTGCATCCTAGATAGCTCTCTAAATCATCAATTTCATTTTGTTTCTACCATCATCATCCAAACCCAAGCCACAGCCAGTACTCACCTGGCTCCCAAAGGCTATCTTTGCTTCCACTTCATCATCCAAACCCAAGCCACAGCCAGTACTCACCTGGCTCCCAAAGGCTATCTTTGCTTCCACTCATGACACTCCCATCTTGCCCCTGTTTTCCAAGAAGCAACTAAAACAAATGTTTAAATATTTAAATCATGTTTTCTCTTCTACTTAAAATGTCTAATTTAGTGGCTTCCTTGCATACTTAAAGATATAACATTCTTAATAGAAATCCCAAAGCGTCCATTTACCCCGCACTTAATTGACATTTGCAGACTCACCCTATACCACCTCCTCCCTCTGGTCAGGCTGTAGACACACTGGCCTTTCTAAAATTACTGACATTCACCAAGATCTATTCTCTAATCTGCTATGGGCTCTTTCTGAAATGCCTTTCCTCCTCTCTGGAGATCATCTCTACCCCTTCTTCAGGTCTCATATTTAACAGTTCTTCCTCAGGGAAACCTGTACTTCTCTGCCCGTACTATACTTTCCTCTTAACAGATATCACTCCCAGACTCATATACATATATATATATATTTTTGAGACAGAGTCTGCCTCTGTTGGCCAGGCTGGAGTGCAGTAGCATGATCTCAGCTCACTACAACCTGTTCCTTCTGGGTTCAAGTGATTCTTCTGCCTCAGCCTCTCGAGTAGCTGGGATTACAGATATGCACCACCACTCCTGCCTAATTTTTGTATTTTTAGTAGAATTGGGATTTCACCATACTGGCCAGGCTGGTCTTGAACTCCTAACCTCAAGTGATCCATCAGCCTCGGCCTCCTATGGTGCCAGGATTACAGGCATGTGCCACCATGCTCAGCCCCACACTCATATTTTTATATGTGTGGCTCTCTATTTAATATGTGCTTCCCCCACTTACTGTGGACTCCCTAAAGCATGGAACATATTTGTTGGCTTACCACTGTGAAATTAACAGAAAACTGGTACTTATGAAATACTCATTGAATATTTGTTATATAAATGAACTGATATATGAATAAATGGAGGAAAAAGAGCCACTCCCCGTCTTTTACTCCTTCTCACAGTATTGCATGTTTGGCTTGCATTTCGAGATTTTGCTTTCTTTCTATCTGAGGTGGTTCTCCCAGGTCCAATTATACCTGAGCTTCCCCTGCTTCTTTTGCAGCTCTGGCCAAGCCACTAGATTCCTCTGAATGTTAATCAAGCCATCTGGAAAATAGGGCATGAAATTGTATGTCCCTGACTAGCAGCAGATGCAGCAACTGAGCTGAGCTGTGTTTCCTTTTCAGTAACTAATTGCACACATGCTGCAATACAGAGAAAAACATTATAAATCAATTAGGCTATTACAGCAACATTGTGCTCTGTAACTAGAGAACTAGGCCTTGTGTTGCATAGTGGGAGACAGGAGCACCTGATTCTCCTTGCAATGGCCTTGGATAATTACTTACATCGTTGCATTTGATTGCCTCACCTCCAATGCAGGTTTCCAGAAAGATTTGTTTACTGATCTTTCTTAAGGGATTTGATTTCCTGGGTTGGCAGGTGTCATGTTGCTGGAGGAAGACAGTGGCTTAAAAGTATTACTGAATAAAACACACATGTAAGTGTTTGATGCTCATGCTGTCTTCAACAGTCAAGGTCAGAGCTTAGTTGGTGCTTTGGGCCAGAGTTACAGGAGCAAGGGGAAAGTGAAACCATGAAGTAGCTGTGGAGTTGGCAATGTCCCCAAATGCCCAAGGCTTAGGAGACATTTAGATGGGCATAATAGAAATCAGATGAGCTGGATTTTGGGGAGGTGGAGAGAGGGAGAGTGGAGAGAGGGGACTGTAAAAGGTACTTAGTATTCTCTATTTCTCCTCCTTGCTGTCTTTGTTTTAACTTTCATGGGAAGTGAACTTATAGAGAAACTTATAAGTGAACTCGAATGTGCTTCTGGAGATAAATCTTTCACACTTTTACAGTCCACAGAGGAGGGGGTAGGCAAGAGAAAGAGGCCAGAGTTTTACTAAAGATAAAGGAAATGTTGTAAAAGAAGGTAAATATGGATTTTAGAAGAAGCCTCTAATACAATTGTTGGATATTCAACGAGTTTGTTGGAAATTTGCAAAGCTCATCTGGATAATTTGGATGAGAATGTTGCCATCAGGACTAATGTTATTTGAAAGGGAATGCAGACATGTTGTGATCAACTTTTCTCTAATTATGCCATGTGTTAATTTTGTCTTGTCACACAGTTGTCCTCAATCCTGGCTGCACATTAAGTGATGTGGGAAGCTTCATAAATAGAGCAATGTTCCTAGGATCTCTGGAGGTGGGACTTAGGCATTGGCATTCTTTAAAATTTCTCCAGATCGTTCTCTTACGCAGTAGTGTTAAGAGCAGAGAACTATAACCAAGATCTTGAAATCAGGAACTTCGATACATACATAAATTATCCCATTGAGCCCCTAGATGTTCATATGTATTATCTCTGCTTAATATTCACAGTTTGTCTCCGTGAGGTCATACAGCTGCTTGAGGTTGCTCGGAGAGTAAGAAGCAGAATGAGAACTAGAACAGAAGCTCACTTTGGCCTGAAGGCTCATGTGCTGAGCATCTTCCCTTGTCTGTCTCCACCCCTAGCCTGGTGCCCAGCATGTAGAAGACCTTCAGTAAGTACCAGGTTGCTGACTTAGTAACTGAGGAAATGACTCACAGTTGGACCATTCCCATGCTGAAATTCCACAAGAATCTTGTTATCGCCTGCACATTGCTTAGGCAAACAGAATTCTAGACAAAAATGGAACCCCAGAAATCTCAGTCAACATCCCTCACTCAAAGCCTAGCACCTGGCTTCCTTCTAACAGTGCCCTCTGTTGAGTGTTCACCTGGGATTTCCAGGACTGCAGCTGCTGTCTCTTTATAAATCCAGGCCTGGGTCACAGGGTGGGGAGAAAACAATGAGTGTTTTGGTTGTTTGGTGATATCCGGTGCCACTTTGTGCCGCTTGTTGCAAATTCAGTCCCATTTCCTGTGAACTGTCTCCTTAGGCTTGACTCCCCAGCACCATACAGGGGCTTCAGGGACACTTGCAAAACAATCTGTGCTCTGACCTTGGTGTCCCTGGACCTATAAATCACCTAAGGCAGGGAGACTGCTCACACTTCAAGTAGTGGCCTGGGGACAAGATGGATCAGGAAGTAGAAAATAGAAAAGGATGGGGGTGAGGAGCCAGGGCAGGAGAGGAAGGTTATAAGGAGGAACAATGAGAGATGGACAGCTTTTTATTCTCTACAGAATGGGCTGTTTCCTAGACGTCACGGGATTATCATGTGGTGGAGATTGCAAGAGGCCAGTCTGGGGGTGAGGAGGGATTGCCGAGTACATATTTTATCACTGTGATGTGACTCAAGGGCGTCATTCCCTGTAAACAACTTTTGAGTAGGAGGGTTTTCTCTGGATAAGAAATTAACCAGTTAGCAGTCAAGAAATGGCAAAAGCTCAAGTAACAATTCTGTATACTTAACAAAATACTGTTAAACTCATTCATTCATTCATTCAGCAGAAGTATGTCCAGGTACATCTCTGTACAAGGCATTGGGCTGATTGTCAGTTATATAGCAGCCTCCAAGAACAACATCATATTCGACCCCAGGAACTATAGTCCAGTGGGAAACACAGACATTGAACAAAAAGTACAATGTGAAGAATATAGTAGGAGGAAAGAAACAGGAGCATGCATTATGTCATTTATTATTATTTTTATTTGAGACAGAGTCTTGCTGTCAGCCAGGCTACAGTACAGTGACATGATCTCATCTCACTGCAACCTCCACCTCCCAGGCTCAAGTAGCTCTCCTGCCTCAGCCTCCAGAGTAGCTGGGATTACAGGTGCCCACTACCACACCTGGCTAATTTTTGTATTTTTAGTAGAGATGGGATTTCACCATGTTGGCCAGGCTGATCTCAAACTCCTGACCTCAGCTAATCCGCCTGCCTTGGCCTCCCAAGATGCTGGGATTACAGGCATGAGCCCCCATACCCGGCCTATTTTTTAAATACAACTTTTTGATGATTAACCTCATTATAAACTTCATTTATTAATGCCATTTCACATTGAGGATCTGAGAGGTTAGGTGGTCAGGACTTGAACATGCACATTCCGCCTTAGTTCCTCCTCTCCTGTTACTCTGTAATCAATACCACAAAACCTCCCCAGCTTAGCTGCTTTCCACCCTTGTGGCCTGAGGCCTGAGACTGCTTCCACCATACTGAATACCGTTCTGTGGTGCTTCAATGTTAACCCCTGTCATAAGCAACAGGCTTTGCAATAGTGTCCCCTGGCTTCTCAGCCCAATGCCTAAGGTGACCGACGCTCAATGAGCAACGCAATTATGCAATGAAAACAGCTACACAGGGAAAACCAGAACCATGAAAGTGGGTCAGGTCCAAACCATCTTTGTACCATGTGGCTTGCAGAAACCCAGATCTCGTTTGCTTGCTTGCTGATGCTGAATTTG
Organism: Gorilla gorilla gorilla; assembly: GCF_029281585.2. Classification (NCBI taxonomy): domain Eukaryota; kingdom Metazoa; phylum Chordata; class Mammalia; order Primates; family Hominidae; genus Gorilla; species Gorilla gorilla. The sequence continues at coordinate 136,116,561 of NC_073233.2, forward strand.
GGGATATGCATGCCTTTTAAAATAAGAAAGTATTTATTCTTAGACGCTCTTAGACTGTTTTGAAGCTAGAGCCATTGTAGTTTTGCACACTTACTTCATAAAGGAACTGTACCTATAGTTTAAAAGTTGTTATTTGGTAATTGTCATGTAATGATTATCTCCTTGCTCTCCTTACCACACTGATTGTATACAAGTTGATTTCCCTGTTTCAGGAGGGGTTTTCTGATGCATATACTATAGACAGTCTTCTCTATTTACACTTCAGTTTTTAAAAAACTAAGCTTTTTTTTTAAAAAAAAGTGAAAGTCATAATCTGTTTCTTTTCAAAGTCCTAGATGCAATGGGATTAAACCTGGAGAAAATGGGATTAAACTTGGACAAACACTACCTATTTCGACTTGTGATGATGGCTTTCAAACTTCTTAAAGCAATGAAGTATTTTTTCCAGAAGAAATCTTACACAAGAAGCCCAGCACACTGACTCAAGCATATGTAGGTGGAAGATATCTGGTTGAGACCAAGTAGAGATAAACCTGTAGATTCAACTGTGCCACCACAGTGAATTCTAAGAATCCACTGACTGTGATCTGTAAGCTCCTACTCCACAGGAGGTCAGGGCGCACAGCTTGAAACCGGAAGGCAGAAGAGTGACAGGGAAGGATCATGGACTCTGAAATTAGAGCTATCTGTGTTTTAATACTAGTTCCAATAGGCACATGGTCTTGAATAAATGGTTTAAATTATCTGAGTCTCAATTTCTTTCTCTGCAAAAAGGGATGATTAGTACATATGTAATAGGGTTCTTATAGAAAATTGTATAACTTGTTAAACACACATGTACTAAGTGCTTGGTGCCTAGTATGCACTGAATAAATGCTAGCTCCTTGCCTTTCATCTCTATGACCCTTCCCAAATCTCTCAGCCCCATATTGCTTCATGTAGTGTGTGTATATTTGGGAAAATTTGTGTGCATATTTACAGATGGGATCCTACTCTTCTATTCACAGACTGTCTTTTCAGATGTGCCTTACTTTCATTGCATTGGTTTTTCAACTGAAAGTGAACATAAAGGTTTTAAGCATGCCTAGGTCTTATCTTTTTGGTCAAGTATCTAACACCCTCAATAACAGTTGTAAATCATTCTTTTGTAATTTGATCATTCATTTTTATAAAGTAAAACACAACTGCACACTGTAAAAATAGACTTCGTTTGCTCTTTTCTTCCAGTGCAGCAAATGACAGACACTTTAAGAACACACATTTAACTTCAGCAAACAAGTCATGTATATTTTAGACATAACTGTCAAGTATAGAAATGATACCATCCAACTTACCAACCTATCACATAAGAATGCCCAATAGCAGACATTAGGATGGGGCAAAACTGAAAGAAGGATTGACTTCATCAAACCCTTGATGACATACAAAATGGAAACCATTCAAGTTCAACCGAAGAAAACAATATCCCACAAGATCTAGGGGTAAAAAGCAGACGAAGTTTAGGAATGAATTTAAACTACTGACTTACGTGTTGTCAGGAGTCTATTTCTAGTCCTCAATTTTACTCCTTTTTGTACAATTGTGTGCATTCTCTGTCTCTTCCCCCCTCCCAACACCCCCCACCCTCTTCTTGTTGCTGTTTCTCTCTAATTCTTCAGATCAAAGGGTTGATCTCTTCCAAATGTACATATTACAGATCCACACTCTTAGAAAAACAACAGAATCTCTCTAGTGCTTAATTTAATTTGCCCATCTAAAAGATATCACTTGGCCCAATTTGACCAAGCACCATCTACTGGACCAAATAATGGTGGCCAGAGAAGCAATGGGGAATGGGAATAAGATGGGGATCATATGGGGAGTAAGATGGGGATCATATGGGGACTAAGAGTGGGCAAGAACATCTCCCAGAGTGGCAAGAGAAACAATCTAATGGGTATATATTCCCAGTGTCCTCAAATACTCCTCTACCCTAAATTGCTTGCTCTGTTCTTGGGCCTTTGGATGTGCTGACCCAAGTAGTGGTAACAAGTTCAGAATTGTAGGGAAAGGGCTATGAGTTTATATTTTAAGGGCAGAGAGTGGCATTTATGCAGTGGAAACACATGGAAGATGAGTAGTGATTGTGAAGGATAAACTTGGGAAAAGAACAATGACCTGAAGAGTGCTAACAAATGCAGGGATGGGTGACCAGAAAGAAAGGGTAGATAGGAGGAAAATCTTAGAGTAAAACTGGCAAAAGTTCGTGGCCAGTTTAGTTTATGGAATCAAGGACAGTGAAAATGCAACGATAACTTCAGTGTTCTGGTTCTGATGACCAAAGAAGGTCATCATTGTGATGGATATTTTCTCTTATTTCATAACCTCTGCTCTATGCTCTGTGTGATTCCTCTCCTTCCATTCAACTTGCCTTGCATTTTCCGGAGTCTACTCCTTGGCTAAATAGGGTCCTTCCTTCTCAGTAGCCCTTACTACCAAATTAAATCATGGTGCCAGGGCTCATTCTGCTTTGTTTCTGGAAACCTGCCAAACATGCTCCTGCCTTGGGGGCTTGCACTGATTCTTTGCTCCATATTGAAATGTTATTTGCATGGTCACCTGTGGCCCTGATATGGTTTGGCTGTGTCCCCACCCAGATCTTGAATTGTAGCTCTCATAATTCCCACGTCATGGGAGGGACCCAGTGGAAAGTAACTGATTCATGAGAGCAGGTGTTTCCCCCCATACTGTTCTCATGATAGTGGTATAAGTCTCACAAGATCTGATGGTTTTTATAAAGGGGAGTTTCCCTGCGCATGCTCTCTCTCTTGCCTGTTGCCATGTAAGATGTGCCTTTTCTCCTCCTTTGCCACCCACCATGATTGTGAGGCCTCCCCAGCCACATGGAACTGTGAGTCCATTAAACCTCTTTCCTTTATAAATTACCTGGTCTTGGGTATGTCTTTATCAGCAGCATGAGAACAGACTAATACAGGCTCCTATCCACACTTCCTCAGGACTCTCTCAGAGACCCCTTGCCTTACCAGCCTATGTTATTCCCAGTAGCCTTCTATCCCTGTATCTGGCTTTAGCTTATTCATGACCTGATATTTTACCATCAGGAAATAAATATAAATATCAACAATGAAAGTATAAATGAATGATATCCCTTTTCTTGACCATCCCTACACAACAGAATGCAAGTTTCATGACAGCAGGGATATGTGTGGCTTACTGCAATACTTTTACCTCCTAGAAGTCTCCTAGGCCAATGGTAGATGCTTGATTAATATTTGTAGGATGAATAAGTGAAAAAAGTTTTGACTAGAGTCGGTAGTGTTAATCTTGGTTCAAAATAAAATGTGAGGTAAAAATAAACGAGTAAGAAAAGAAAAAATTTAACAGACGATGGCTTTTCCCACTTTTATGTGATGTTGCCTAGGCTTTGCCATCTTATTGAATGGACAAACTTCTTTATGACCTAACTTCCCTCTCACTCTCTCCTCCCAATAGCATAAAATAATGTAAAAGTCAGGAGATCAAAATCAAGCAGACCCAATTTCAGTTCAATATAATATTATAAAATTAACCATAAAAGCCATAGAAAAAAACCTAGACAATACCATTCAGGACATAGGCATGGGCAAAGACTTCATGACTAAAACACCAAAAGCAATTGCAACAACAGCCAAAAAGTGACAAATGGGATCTAATTAAACTAGAGTTTCTACACAGCAAAATAAACTATCATCAGAGTAAACAGACAACCTACAGAATTAGAGAAAATGTTTTCAATCTATCCACCTGACAAAGGGCTAATATCCAGAATCTAAAAGGAACTTAAACAAATTTACAAGAAAAAAACAACCCCATCAAAAAGTGGGCGAAGGGTATGAACAGACACTTTTCAAAAGAAGACATTTATGTGGCCAACAAACATATGAAAAAAAGCTCATCATCACTGGTCATTAGAGAAATGCAAATCAAAACCACAACGAGATACCATCTCACGCCAGTTAGAATGGTGATCATTGAAAAGTCAGAAAACAACAGATGCTGGAGAGGATGTAGAGAAATAGGAATGCTTTTACACTGTTGGTGGGAGTGTAAATTAGTTCAACCATTGTGGAAGATAGTGTGGTGATTCCTCAAGGATCTAGAACTAGAAATATCATTTGATCCAGCAATCCCATTACTGGGTATATACCAAAAGGATAATAAATCATTCTACTATAAAGACACATGCACACGTATGTTTATTGCAGCACTATTCACAATAGCAAAGACTTGGAACCAATCCAAATGTCCATCAATGATAGATTGGATTAAGAAAATGGGGCACATATACACCATGGAATACTATGCAGCCATAAAAAATGATGAATTCATGTCCTTTTCAGGGACATGAATGAAGCTGGAAACCATCATTCTCAGCAAACTAACACAGAAACAGAAAACCAAACACCACGTGTTCTCACTCATAAGTAGGAGTTGAAGAATGAGAACACATGAACACAGGGAGGGGAACATCACACACTGGGTCCTGTTGAGGGCTGGGGGACAAGGGGAGGAGTAGCATTAGGATAAATACCTAATGTAAATGATGGGTTGATGGGTGTAGCAAACCACCATGGCACATGTATACCTATGTAACAAACCTGCACGTTCTGCACATGTATCCCAGAACTTAAAGTACAATAAATTTGAAAAAAGAAAAAAAATTGTTGTCTTCTCTGTGCCCCAGTTTTCTCTTATTTTAAAATGGCCTGAAATAATTTAATATGTGTTATGAATTAAATCGTGTCCCTCAAAAAGATGTTGAAATCCTAAGCCCCTTATCTGTGAGTGTGAACTTATTTGAAATAGGGCTTTTGCAGATGATTAAGTTGATATGGGGTCCCTTCAAGGGGAGCCAATAATATTGGATTACAGCTCACTATAATGACCCCATATCAACTGGGAGATACAGAGACAGGTATGTATAGAGCAAAAATGAAGTGAAGACACAGAGAGAAGTTGTCTGTCTACAAGCCAAGGAACGCATGAAGCTAGGAGAGAGGTATGGAGCAGATTCTGCCTCGCAGCCCTCAGAAGGAACTGGCAACCAACCCTGCTGATAACCTTGATGTCAGACTTCCAGCCTCTAGAACAGGGAAGCCAAAATTCTGTTGTTTAAGCCACCTGGTATTTAAACCACAAGGTATTTATGGAACTTTGCTACAACAGTCCTAACAAACTAATACAATGTGCAATACACACACACACACACACACACACACACACAGCAGCAGCAGCAGCAGCTCTGTGCCCAACATAGATATCTAGCTCTGTCACTTATGCTTATCTACCCATCTTTTCTCTCGTCTCTTTCCCTCCAGAAGCTGCAATGAGGAGAGGAACCTGGTTTATTTCAAGGGACACAGAATTAGGGTTCTTCAGAAGATCACTTTCTTGTTCTACAGGCCAATAGGGGAGTAGCAAGGAACACAATTTTGTGAATGAGGAGAAAGCTAGCCATGAAGCCTTTGGAACATCTGTTGGAGTCCCCCACTTATTCAGGGCCAGATGCTAATGGTGTATGCAATTGCACATGGAGGGAAGTTTCACTGACACTAATGAGCCATTCATTGTCCTGCACTCCAGGGCTCCTCCCACAAGGCCTGTTTTCAGATGTTCTACATTAAGTGAAATGCAGCACCCAGTTTCCATAGGAACTGAAGGCAAAGGCTCCCAGAAGGCCACATATGTTAGCATAGACTGATGCTCTGGGAGACTGCAGGCATTGATTCATCTGAGAGTGAATGAGCATTTTTTCACATCTGCTATTGCCAGGCACCATGTTAGGCACTAGAGACACAACCCAAAGAATAAATTCAGGGGCTGAGGCAGACAAGCAAAAATGATCATGTAAAAATGCTGTTACACAGTAAAGGGGCGGGTCACTGAGTTCACAGGATGGGCCTCTACCTAAGCTTTGAGTCAGGGAAAAACAAACAAACACGTATTCTAGAGAAGGAAACCTGTAACCTCTGAGGTGTCAAGGGCATGGAGACAAGTCAGGCAGGATGGCAGGAAGAGGACAAGGAGGCAGCTCTTCCCGACAGAGGGAGAATTGGCTGTGTCTCTAGGAATGTGGATGAAAGAAATCTAACTTGGAATGCCTGGCTTCAAAACTCAGCTGCCCTGTTGACTGTGCTCTGTGATGTGAGGCTTTCAGAAATCCCTGAATTCCACCAGCCAGGATGTCCTGAAGTGTTCTAAAACCTCACCCTTCCCTCAGAAGTGTGGACTGCAGCTTCATTCAGCATTCATAAGGCTGGTTCAACGTCCAGCTCTGGAGAAAGCAAATGCTTCTTATGTAACTTGAGGCACGTCTCCAGCAGCAGCCACCTCACATCCCAGCCCCGCACATCATGTCACACATTCCTGACTCCTCACACTACCCTAAAAAATGTGTGTTATCGAGGATTGATGTTCCCTGCCTTTGAACTCAGCCTAGGCTTTTATATGTTATTAAGGACAAGGGTAAAACCCGAGTCCCACTGTGAAAGTCATTCCAGTTGTCTCCATGGTCCATTTTCCCAGCAGGGTCACTTTGGCACACAGAGAAAGCAAAGGCCTGGGAACAGACTTGCAAGGAATTATGGAAAACATATTTGGCTGGGACATTTTGCTTGACTTCTACAATTTCCATTGTCCCTGCCCATGTTTCCAAATGACAAATGTATCTCCAATTGAGACACTGCAAAGTGCCTAGTATATAGTAGTTATTAATTATATGTGATATAAAATTATATATACATATATGCATGTAATTATGCATGTTTTATATGTAATTATGTATACATATATAGTATGCATATGTGTATATATACACATATAGTATGCATATATGTGCATATACATATATACATATATACATGTATGCATGTGTATATATACATATATATATACAAATGTGTATGTATATATACAATGTACACATGCATATGTATATATAAATATACATATACATGTATATTTGTGCATATAAAAATATACATATACATGTATATTTGTGCATATACAAATATACATGTACATGTATGTTTGTGCATATACAAATATACATGTACATGTATGTTTGTGCATATACAAATATACATGTACATGTATGTTTGTGCATATACAAATATACATGTACATGTATGTTTGTGCATATACAAATATACATGTACATGTATGTTTGTGCATATACAAATATACATGTACATGTATGTTTGTGCATATACAAATATACATGTACATGTATGTTTGTGCATATACAAATATACATGTACATGTATGTTTGTGCATATACAAATATACATGTACATGTATGTTTGTGCATATACAAATATACATGTACATGTATGTTTGTGCATATACAAATATACATGTACATGTATGTTTGTGCATATACAAATATACATATACATGTATACGCATATAAAATATGCATATTAACATATTCATATGTTAATATAAAATATGGATATGTGTATATATACACATTATATAGATATATATAAAATAAAGGCAGAACTGACTTTTCTCTGCTTTAAACTTTACTGTAGCTACCAGGATGCTTTTGCATATAGTAGGATCTTATTAAGCATCTGTTGGTTGATTGACTAGCTAACTGTCTAGCTGGTGGGCAAGAAGAAGTAACTTGTCTTCATATCACAAGGCCAAAAGTCTATAACAAAATGTTAAAGTAAATTCACCAAAACTTCTATTCCAAACAACAAGAAAAATACCTGGAACATATACAAAATTAAAGAGACAAGAAAGAAAGAAACCAGTAAGTACCTTTTTAGTCTAGAAATCTTTTTATTTAAAAAAAAGGTATTTTCTTATTTATTTATATGGCTCCAAACCTAGAGATCAGAAGGTGTTTGTATGACTGGCTGGGGATATCAATGAAACAGATTATGATGTATGCATGAAGTGTGCATGCAGGCCGAAGTAGAACTTGATCCTGTGCCTCTCTGACAAAATAGGTGCTACTCACAGCTTTTACTCCCCTTTTGAAAAGGGCACTTCTCAATGAGGGGGGAAAGGGCACTTCTCAATGAGGGGAGTAGGCCAAGGGGGGTCGAGTTTCAGGACAATGTTTCAGCTCTACATGGGGCCTAGAGCAAAAGATCATAACGCACGTTTAGGTCTACACAAGATGTTTCTCAAGAAATGTTTTTGTTTAAAGTTTGTTTCCTACAATTCTCTCACTCACATGCATGCACGCACGCACACACACACACACACACACACACACACACACAGAGCTTGTAGACTCTTCGTCATGGGGAATGTCAGGAAACCACACCCTGAAAGATTTTCTCTGTCTTACAATATTAAGGGATCATGACCATATTAAAGTCCCCTCCAGTACAGGGTTTGTCCATGTGAGCTTCTGAGAACAGGCGAGCTGTGGTTTTCTCACTAGCACAGAGGAGGTGAGAACACAGCCTCGGAACCCCTCCCTCTCACCTCCGACCCTCATCAAAGGGTGTATGCAGTGCTCACAACCAGTCCTAGATGAGAGGGCTTCAGGCACTCAGGAGAACCAGTATCTAGACCACAGAGCAGCAGGGAGAGTGTGGCCACCTAAAGATATGATGGCACCGTAAAGACCCACTTGAATCTTTGCTCACCTCAACGCCATCCAACAATTGAAGCCTGGGCAAAGTGAAACGCCCATCTCCTGATTCAGTCGCTTGGCTCTTGGTGAGCCAATGCTCACCTCTTGGCTTGAAGTCAGAGTGAGGGGTGTCAATAGGACTCCCTTATGTCCCACTTTCCCCACATTTCAGTTCCTGGCCCTGGACCCCACTCTCCACTTGACTCCATCCCAGATAGCTGATGCTGGTTCTCCCACGTCTCCCCTATCAGGCAGCCAATGCTGTTGCCTAATTTAGCACAGAGTAAATTTATTTTACCTTTGTACTTTTACAATATGTTTAAAAAATCTGGACTCTGTTTCTCAGTTCAAATGTGATAACTGATTATGTCACGTTGAAAGATCAGTTGTCTGTGATCTCCTGAAATAGACATATTAATGTTTGAAATTTCTGAAATGATAACACATTTCAAGTAGCTTTTTAAAAAGATTACCATTCAGTTGCATGTCCCTGAACTCCTGTGGCAGACAATTCTACCATTTTTCATTTTCTTCCTTTTGCTATGAGGTGGCACTACGTGACCTAGATTTGACCAATGGAATAAGGGTGAAGCTTATATATCAGAATTTCTGGCCTGGCCCCCGGAATCCCATGATCTGCTCTCTGCTTGTTCATGATTTAGCAGATTGAAGAGAATCTGGAGAACTGCAACTCCCTGGAGTCCATCGAGTCAGCAGATGGGGGACTTCTGAGTCCCCACTTCAACAAATGTGATACGATGGACAAAGTATCACTTCTCCACCATTATGGACTGACGTTGTATACAAATATGAACGAGAAGTAGATCTTGCTCCATTAAGCTTCTGAAATGTTAGCATGATTTGTTACAGCAGTGGGCCTTTATTGAAGAATCCTAGCCCATTTCTAGAAATCCCCGTCCTGACTCTGATCCGCTGCACAAGCCTCACAAGTTCTCTTGTCCCTAAGGCTATTTCTTTGTGGCTTTATGGTCTTGACCTTCCCTAGCCTCACTGAGCTGTTGCCTGAGCCCCAGCTTTGACAAGAAGTAGCTATCTGCAATATCTTTATATAAATAGCCGGGGCTGAAAGAAAGACTGTGGGAAAAGAGAAAATTCTCCTCCCATAATCATCACTTCCCTCCTCTTACACCCCTGGTTTTAAGTGCCCATATTTTCTAGGTCTGAAAGCTCTATACATCTCTCCATAGAAACCTGATAATTTGTGGAATTATTGTTTAATTTCCTATTCTTTCATAAAAATTTGAGTTAGTTCATGCAGTTAGGTAAATATTTATTAAGAATTATCTGCCAAGTGTTCAGGTACTATATTTTTAATTTACTTTAAAAATCATGTACTTTGTAAGAACAGACACAGTTTTATTTGAAGAGGGTAAAGAAACTGGGGCAAAAGAAGAAGGCAGAAGAAAGCTCACCTGCAAAATACACACAGTATGACCTGATGAACATGTGAGAGGTAGTCCACAAATTTGACGGTAATACATTTACTTCTTGAAAATAATGTAATTCAAAATCAAAATATTTGGGGATATTTTTGATATTCCATATTTTGTCCTTTCAGGTATTGGAGGTCCGCTTAAATGTGTTTTTCCATTCTGAATGGATATTGAAAAGCTCTCGAAAGCACAGATGCCTGGGCCACCACCAGGTCCTTAAGTCAGAATCTCTAAGGCAGGACAATTTAAAAGCCTTTAGTGATTTTTATGTATACCCAGGGTTGAGAATCACTGTTTTTCTAAGCATCTCCAAATACTGTACGAATTGGCATAAAAATCTCAAACATATTCATATTATGTTAATTAAAAATTATTTCAAAACTAAATATATTCAAGTCAAATATGACACATACACACACACACACACACTCTCATGTGTGTTGAATCAGCTGTCACAAAAATCCCATGAAACCTCAACTAGAAATTACACAAAGGAGATAAGGATGATAGCCACCCCTCAGACTGTGAAAATTAATGAGATAATGGGTATAAAGTAAATATCAAACTATCCAATAAATGTCTATTGTTATTGTTGAAATAATAATTAGCTATTAAATATTAATTGACCTTCTTTGACCTCTGAACTCCTGCAGGTCATTTTCAAAACGGCAGCCAGAGTGATCTTTTTAAAATGTAAGCCAGATAATGTCATTCTACTCAAAACTATCCAAGGCCTTTTCATCTCGCACGGAATTAAAATCAGGGTTCTTACCAGGGCCTACAAAGAGCAGTAGGATATGTGTGGTCCTTTCTGATACACTCTCCACTGCAGCCTCCATAGTTCACTTTGCTCAGAGGGACAAGTTCTCGTGTTTCCTTGGACAGGCTGGACATTCCCCACCTCAGGGGCTTTGCACTTGGTTTTTCCTCAGCCTTCAAGGCTCATCCCACAGATATTCGCCTTCTCCTTCTTTATCTTCTGTAAGTCTTGGTCTAAACACTCTCTCCAGAGAGGAGGCTTCCCTCAACACTCCAGCCCCACCTAGGCCTCTTCTTTGCTCTATTTTTCTCCTCCACACATAAAATGGCTTGATAAAAATATATTTGTTTATTTCTTTAGTTATTTTTTCACCTCCCTTTCTCACTCTATTTTTTCTCTACAGTACTTGTAACTGTCTGATAAACTATGCACCCTATGTATTCATTTTATTTAGAGTGAGTTCCATAAGAATGCTTATCTTCTCATTTACAACTGTACCTCCAGTAATAAAAAATTGCCAAGCACAAAGTAGGTCTTCAGTAAGTATCGAAGTAAGAATTAGCTGTTCATCACAGAAATAAATAAAATTATCTCTGTGGCTGGTCTGATGGATAATTAGGCATTTGTTCTGCAACTTGAGGTGTAATCTTCAAGTTGTGATCCCGTGAAACATGTCACAGAGCTCCTTACTAATCACAATCTGTGACTCCAACAGTTAAAGGCTGTGAGAACATGGGCACATTAATTAATTCTCTAATCCTATTTTCTGATTTTGAAGTGGAGATAAATCCACTTTATGAGGATATGAGAGTTAAATGAGGTTGACATTTAATTTCTAGAACTCCTCATCTGAGTTTTGTGGTTGCTGCTGTTCTTTCAGGCCAGGGGATGTGGCTCCATCACATGGAAGATGAGAACTGTGCCTTTGTATCTGGTAATTTGCTTATTTTATGGAGTTATCTTTCTCCATTCATATCCCTTGCTGGTGAAGTATGAATGATGACTTGACAGAAATATGTGAGAAGCTCCTGGCGATGAAGGAATTGGTTTAGATCGTGTTTAGGGAGGGTTCCTTCCTGCCCTGACAGGCTATGGCTCTTTCATTCACACCCTAGTGCTTCTATCTATCAGAACATTGGCAGACACCTCAGTTGGTAGAAGGGTTTGAAACGAAAAAAGAAAAGTAAATGTAAAAGGCAATTTTCCTTTTATCATATCCCTGTCCCCAAGGATTCTTGATTTATGAGTAGGTTTTACAAATCTCCATAATGCACAACTTAATAACTCTTTTGTGTTCTCTTGGCAACAGGTTGCATAAAGAGGGTTAAATGACCAGCCATCTTCCAGTCCTTGGTGGCTATAAAACCCAAGGTATAAAAACAAAGCACAATGAAATAGTGTAAATAATAGGATGACATTTAGAATAAAAGGAACTTAGGGAATAATAACTGGAAAAAACTTCCTTATGTTTTAGATCAGTTGGATGATGAAATAGTCTCTGAGGGAAATGGTGGGAGCCTTCAAGCTTGAGATATTTTGAAATCTGGTTGTACTGAGCCCCAAAGGTCAATACTACAGGATCATTTGTTTTGTTTTGTTATGTTTTGTTTGTTTTGTTTTTAAAGAGAAGGCAGCAACATAAGTTAATAGGTATTTTTCACCCTAATGCCAATTTATTGAATCAGAACTTGAGACTGTGTCCCTTACTCAAGTAACATATTCATTTTTTAACCAAATGGCAATAGTCCCAGGGGTGGTTCATGTAGCCACATATTGGTTATTTCTGGAAACTTTCTCCATAAGTATATTGACACAGTTCCTTTCTTCCTCCCTCCCTCCCGCTCTTCCTTCCTTCCTTCCTTTCCTTCCTTCCTCCCTTCCCTTCTCTTCTTTTCCTCTTCTTCCCTCTGTCTCTTCTCTTCTTGTCCATCTATTTTGTTGTTTATTTCCAGAAACATATGAAAGGTTCAACAAACATCTTTTCCCTCATCCATCATCAACTCTTAAAGCATGTCAGATCTTAGACAGAGCCCCAACTGCAAGTGACTATATCCAAGTGCTCAGAAATGTCCTATATGATAAAGAAATACACAAAAGAAGTGGGAAGGTATAATTAAATAGCTAACAGAAAGTGGCTGTAAATCAATGAATTTATCACAGTAGTCTTTGCACTCAGATATATCATCTTTAAATATCAGAGATGTCTAAACAACACTTGAAGTCAATGGTAGTGGAAATTCAATAGAGATAAGCAAAAAGTCTTCCCCAGTTCAGAATTTTCCAAAATATCACTCAACATATTTCAAATCTGTTATGTAATTTCTTTAGTTTCCACTTGGCTTTGCTGTACACCAATTCAAAAAGCCATCTCTTCCTGCTTCTGTTATACTGCCTTGCCCTGAAATGCATTTGGACGCAACTGAAGCACAACGGTTCCCCCAGTAAAGGAGTGAGCAGAGGCAAGAGTAATCTTATGTAACAGTTACATAGGAAACAGCTGGGGAAATGAGAGATCAGTACAGCCAAGGCCAGCCACAGGAAAGAAATACCCAAGCATCAATCATCATGTTCAGAAAATGACAATATTTAATTCTACCAGGAAAAAAAAAAAACTGAGGTGGTGAGGGAGCAGAGAATGGGTGAATGTCTGTCCAGGCTGTTAGACAAACATAGACTCTGGATTTATTTTGAATTTAGATAAATAATCCCTGCATCCTCAGCAGGAATTTTGTTCTGGGAAGTTTGTACTTCTGTTTACATGCCTGCCCTGGGTCTCAGTGTGGGAGCAGGCAAATGGTTAGTGCCTGGCTTAAAGTTTACAGTGGAAAGCACTTCATCAACAAAGTGTATACATTCATTCAGCCACCCAAAAATGCAACATATATTTCTCTGGATTTTTAATTTCCAGTATCTATCAGATAAATATATGTATATTTACATTTATATATATGTATATATTTAAAATAAATATATTGTATATAAAATATATATATATTATTTTTTCTTGCCCTCTCCAAGTTCTTAACCACTTTAATTAACTTACTAGCTCTCCCACATGATATAAGACATGATTCACCTTCTACTGGAATGTGAGCCTACATGAAATTCAAATAGAGAAACGTCCTTACTGTCTAAACCTGAAACCACAGGGAGAAAGAAAATAGAAAACTTTTCACATAAGACAGGTAATTTTCTTAACAACTACAGATTAATATATTTTTTGCTGTAAATTTTATAGGAAATTCTGTAGCCCAATTGCAAGAGCAAATTTTTCACAATGTATGTGTAGGTTTCTACCTTCAGATTTAGAGACTATTTAGTGAAATCAGAGATTTGTTTTATTTATTTGAATATCTTTATTGTCTGCAGTTTTATTACTTTTGGAAAAAAAGAGGAAAAATCCAGCCTCTTCTGGTTTGCAATCTAAGCTCCATTTTTTTCAGGCTATTTTAAAGAGACTTCCATTATGAAATCCATTCTCTAACATCTGCAAGACTTGTCTTTTTCTGGAAGAAGAGTGGTTATAGTAATTGAGTAATAGGGAGTGAGATATGTCTCAGCATTCTGCACATTTTATTAATCACCAAGTGGTAAATAGTAAGCCTCTGCCCTCTATTTATAGTATAATTGGATGTATTTCATGACGCTGGCTACACATCTGGTCAAACTGTAAAGCACACTTGCAGTCACCTTCTCTTTTTGAACTCCTAATGTATCACAGACTACAGAAAGATGTCTGCAGATAATAACAGAAACACAAGGTAATGAAAACCTTCATGAAGGACACTTCCATGGATTGCCAGAGCATGTGTCAATCTATGAGAAACTTTGATGGATTCAGCGACCTTCTTGAATTAAACAACACAATAAAAGGTTTTAATGGTAATGTAAATTAAAAATGCAATGTTAAGTAAGGCCTTAGGGATCTTGGTGAGCAGAACTATTGAGATGGTGTTCGCAACGGAGTCTAATTCTTTGCACAATCATACATTCACACACATCGGTATACAAACTCCTGAGTTCCCACATGTGGATTCACAATTTGTAAAAGATTATGTTTTTCATTAGGCTGGGAAGAAATGTGTTCCACATTTCTTTAGGATTTGAATTCTTTATAGGGAGAGGGTGGAAAGAGGAATCTATCTGAATATTGGACTTCAAAAACATAAGAACCAAATAAAGAGATTTTCACTCCAGAGTATAACTAATCCCAAATTACTTTGCCCAGTGATTTTAAGAAGTGAGATTAAATGTAAAAATGCCTACTTTCCCCAGGATTTGAGTTTTCTGGACAGCATTTACCAAATGGGACTGGTAGAGGGTGTAATAGTGCTAATAGAAATGGTACCATTCTTACCTTCCCTATTAGATCTTCAGTTAGATATTGGCAGCCCCATGGTGTTTGTGTTTACTAATCAATGCTAGTGGTTCCAGGAAGCATTTCACAGTATTAATGAATTACAGGCTTAATAAACCTGTTTTCCCCAATTTCATGACTTTCTAGGTCAGAAATTCTCAAATATTAATGTACCAAAGTCTCCTAAGTAGCTTGTGAAAAGTACAGATCCAAGCCATGCCCAAAGATGGAGTCTACATCTCAGTCTCAGATTCTGCGAGATATCCGTAGGGTATTCTGAGATACCCTACGGATAATCCAGATGCAAATGATCTCTAAAGTTCACTTTTAATAAATGCTGTTCCAGAGATATTTCCCTACTTCATCTTCTGTCTTCTCCAAAATCATAAAGCTATTGGGGGGAGAGGGTTCAGTAATTATGCTTATTCTTGATTGTTGGACAGTAAGTCACTTCAATAGCACTCCCTATAGCACCATCATATTTAGGGGCCTTAAAAAATAAGTTAGCCTTCAGTGAAACTTAATCAGTACTTAATCAATTACTCTACCCAAGGATGCTTAGCATTCTTTTTGTTCTAAGACATAAATTAGATGGAGGATGAGAGTCATCAGTGAAATGGATGCCCTACTACCATAAAGTCATTTGGCATTATGTATTCTAAGGTATAAGTGTATTGTGATAAATTAATCCTATTATATTATTATATGACTATGATGTTATATTACTATTAATATATCAAATAATTTGATATTCTTATGATAAAATGATATTCCTGCATGGTTGTATCAAATAGCTGTCAGATGAAAATTATGAGTTATTTATCTACTGTCACTAATCAATGATTTTACTATCAATAATTTGTGCTACTGGGAGATTTTATTGGAAACTATAACAAAAATAAGAGGTACTATCTGTATGTTAAAAACTGATTTGATTGTATTATGCTTTTTTAGCTCTGATTACCTGAAAGTTATAAATACATTTAGTTTTTGCCCTAATTATCCAATAATTGTCTTATTTCAATATTTTATTCTGTAATTTAATATTCTGTTCCATCTATGTTCATGACTGTCACTCTCCAGAGCACATTTTTTTTCAATGAGTAAAATTACTAACAGAAAGGGGGGACTTAATTTAACAGGAAAAAAAATTATGCAAGAAAGGATTTATGGTCCTGCAGATGTTTCCAGCTGAAATACCAGCTGGCATTGTAGTTGTTTGTGTGGAGTGGAATCCCATAAGCCAATGAAAGGAGACAATCAGTTTTAGCTGACTCAAATTTTTTTATTTCCATTTTTCTAACACAGATGAATATGATGCAAATTGTTTGAAAATAAGAGCCTTACAGCTAAGTACATTACCATACTCTGTTGAAAACAAAAAAAAAAACCTGGTGACGTGACAACTGTCTAGAAATACTGCCTTCTAAAGGTTGTTAAAATGTGGCGGGAACCCTGTTAGTTATTTTGACTTTTGCTGCTATTGCTGGTGCCACAAATGATGGGAATGCCTCAGTTTTATAATGTACTTTCCTTAAAGAGTTCAAAGGTCCTTACCAATGAAAGCCATTGGGGGCCAGGCACAGTGGCTCACACCTGTAATCTCAGCACTCTGGGAGGCCAAGGCAGGTGGATCACCTGAGGTCAGGAGTTCGAGACCAGCCTGACCAATATGGTGAAACCCCGTCTCTACTAAAAATACAAAAAAAAAAAAAAAAGTTAGCTGGGCATGGTGGCGCGTGCCTGTAGTCCCAGCTATTCAGGAGGCTGAGACAGGAGAATTGCCTGAACCCAGGAGGCGGAGGTTGCAGTGAGCCGAGATAGTGCCACTGCACATCTGCCTGGGCAACAGAGCAAGACTCCATCTCAGAAATAAATAAATAAATAAATAAATAAATGTCGTTGGGGAAAGTGTATACCACATCTTTTCTCATGTCCAGGCATCGTGGGTGACATGGCACGGCAGACTTCCATGACATCAATCTAAAAATGACTGGAATATGGTATCCCACACTTGATGAGTGATGAAATGTTAACAACTCTAATAGCTCATATATACTCAGTGTTTATTATATGTCAGGCACTTTATGGTATCTAATTTTCACAAAGTTCTATGATCTATTGTTATATTAAACTCATTTTACAGATAAGGACACTGGTGACACTTAAATTTTAAATAACTTACCAGAGGTTGTGTGGTCAAGACCGTACCAGAGATTCACACTCAGGCCTGATCCTGAAACCTCTGTGCTCTTAACCACTTTGCAATATTAAGTCCTTTGTTCCTTACATTTTATTAGTATATGTTCAAGACATATTGCAAACAATCAGAAAGTTGGAAGAGCAGAATGGCAGGTCCTTACATTGCTCAGTGTCAATATTAACATTCACTAGGCCAATAGACATTGCTGAGCATTTACTAAGTGCCAACTAGGAGCTCAGGATATGGATATAAGTGTTCAGAAAATAATATGACAAAGCTTAAACAAGGAATGCCCTATTATTTAGTCATTAAGAGAACAGAAGTAGACAGACAGGCAAGCTGCTAGGAAAACTCAGCTAAACCATACTAATTTTGCTTGAAACTGGAAGACAAAATTTGGTGAAGAATTGGTCTCTATGTGAAATACGCTGATCTGTGCCAAGAATCTGGTCTCTACCACATAGTTTCAAATGATCCCACTGAAGAGAAACTCATGATGGACATTGGGGAAATTTCTCAGTGAAGACTTCTGTGTTCTCTGCCTCTTAAAAGTGAGTTGAAGGGAGTGAGGATGATGACATTTTGCAGGGTGATTTTTTTGATCTCTCACTGTCAATACCCATTCTCATATCATTCTCTTTTAAATTAAGTAGATAAAATTTAGGCCATTTTGCTGCACACTTGAATGCATGTAGTGAGCCGAGACTCCATCAAAATGAAATCAGCCAAACACAGCAACAACAGTGCATGAGAGTGGAAGGTTGATATGGATCGATATGCTTAGGAAAGCCTAGGAGACCTGCCTGAGCCACTCTCATTTCTGCAACACCTCCTGAATCACTGGAGGACTTGGGACATTCAGTGAGATCAAAACCTGCCTTTTAGCCTTTGGGCAATGTCATGCTCACAGGCTTGAAAAGTAGACATAGATCTCCCTGCCAACAGCTGAAAAGGGACTCAATCTTCCTCACAGCTGCTGTTGATCCATTGCATACAGTTTATGACAACATCTATGGGCAGGGGGAGGCTTTCCAATACATCTCCCATTGTCCAGAGCTGCTCCTGAAATCCGGCACATGCAGAGCTGGGACTCATCTCACCATATTGTCTACTCATGAAATTATTAACAACAACCTCCTGTGGTTGGTGTTTGGCAGGGAGATCTTGTTTCACACGTGGCTGGCATATATTTGGCCAACAAACCCACAGTTCACCCCACAAATAGACAAGTGATCTCAATTATCCACTGGCTGAAAGTACAATATGTCTCAGAGCCTCCTCTCTAGCCCATGGTTGGTTGATCCATGGACAAGGGTCTTGCTAAAAAAGAAAAAACATAGGTGTCAAGTCTTGGCAAGATTCCAAACTAAGGTCATCAATGGCAAGGTTTTCTGTGAGAATACAGCTCTAACCAGTGCAAGATAGTTCAATAAGCTTGTGAAAACGTTATGTTAGGTTTGGAAGATTGACGAACGCAAGGCCCCAGTGTTCGTTATAGCATTGGTCTCTCAAACTCTCTCAGCATTTCTTTTTCAACGTCTCATTAAAGTCTATATTCAGGGACCACCTTGAATATGCAATGAAGAAACAAACAGAAAGCGTTTATATTTTTTCCAGATATGTTAGAAACCACTACACACAGCAGATAAAGGACTTGTTTTTCAACTGTTTTCAAATCTGTGGTCTCATTCCGCCTTGCTCCTAACAGCACCAAGAGGGACTGCTACAGTTCTCTATGTTATCTCACAAGATGAATCAAACGTCTCAGGCACCCGTCACCACTATTGTGAGGTTTTGAAAAGTGACACATTACTTTCCTAATTCAATTCATATGAAAACTTGCAGAGATAAAGTTTACCTAGTAGTTATATTAAATGAATGGAAAGCAGATAGTCCTGTGTACAAAATAGCATGCTGCCGCTGGTAAGAGTCAGCGGAAAGTTCTGACCCTCACTCACCACACACCTATCCCCAAGCTCCTGCTAATGTACATATTGCCAAATCTCAGCAACTTAATATAGTTAAATTCCCTATAATATAATAATTAAGTTCCTTGTAATGTATTTTTCTTTCTTTCTTCTTTAGTGCAAGTACCTAACCACCATTCTTTACACAATATAGTTAGGACAACCTGGAATAAAGCTTGAAGGCCCCACTGAATTAAACAAATGTAAAGCAAATTGATGCTCAATGTCCTGGAAGAACAATGCACAAAGGCCTTCCACCTAGTTAGTTTGTATATTACCTTGGATACAGTCAGAAGACAGAAATCATATAGCAATTTGCACTGCGAATTTTAGCAAAGTATTAACTGTTAGTAGAAGATTAGCTACTAAGAAAGGAAGAAGGAAAATTCTGAAGAATATTCTAAGGCTGAGGTAGAGCCCCTCCTCCCCAGGAAGGAACAAACTAGGAAGGAGAATCCCATATCCGAGGCTGGGTTTCAGAGCCTGTTGTTGAGGGTGTGGCCAAAGCCTGCGGGATGGGGGGAAAGTTTGCTGGGTTGTTCCAGACCAGAGGTGATGCCAGTTGCCAGGCCAACTGTAGTGGGTAGAAAACAACAAGCAGGAAATAATCTCTTGAGTTGGCAGCTGGCTGGTGCTTGTGGGCAGGGAATCATTGGCCTGGGTCTGGCAACTTGAACGTGCCCCACACAGCTGGCCATGGAGAAGGCTGAGAACAGACACTCCTGCAACACTCTCCAGTGGAAAAGTAGAAACATTGACATGATCCAGCTCCAGCATCACAAGCTGTCAATGAAGGTGGATTTGATGACTGTTGAGAAACAATAATCTGATAACTGGCATTGTTGGAGTTTTGTGTTTGTTTACTTGTTTTGGATGAGTTGGAAAATACTACCTGGCCCCTCCATACACACTGCTTAGATCTGGAGGATAAAATGAACTAGTTAGCAAAAAGAGGCTGAGGTTTTCCAGACAGGAAAGCATAGTATCATTTCTCATAATTACAGTCTAGGCAGACCTGTCACAACAGACCAGGTCACACCTGAGGGGCTGTGGCCAAAGCCCAGGGGCAGGCAGGACATTGAAGTTTGGGGATTAAATTTATATCGATAAAGGTGGGTGTTGAGTCTTTGTACCAGGCTGGGTCTAGACGTCTATGTCTTTGAGGGGGCTTTCAAGTTTCTTTGGTGTGTAGCTGATACTGGAAATGTTTCTAGTCCCTGCCTCAACATCAATAAATCCATCTTGAAGAATAAAGGCTGAGCATGGTGACTGTGAACTACAGAGAGCTATAACCCTGAGCACAAGTTTGAGCCCCATGAATGCCCTGCGATATATGTGAGTCAGTAAGTGCACCCTGGGGAAGGTGCCATATCTTCAATGCAGACACTACGCATTGAGTGTAGAGGACGGAGCTGGCTTGACCATTCTGTGTACATCTGCCACCAGAAGCAGGTACCTACCCTCATCCCAGCAGGCATGAACCCCGACTCCAGCCTTAGGGAAGAGTAAGCCTCTCGGGTTCTTGAGACAGGAGAAGGCTTAAGAGAGAAGTAGTGGGAGTTTTTAAATAAATACAAAATATTTTTTATATTTTTAATAAGAAATAAACGTACAGAGAGAAAAATTAAAGTATTTCAAAAGAACATATTATAATAGGTGTTAATTCTACCCCTTCTCCAATCCACCCAGGTTCACTCTCAAGAAACTATTGTATTATTAGAGTTTTGGTAGTTCTTCCAAAGATATGGTATGCATTATAACTACACACACATATGTATATTCTATATATAATCTATATATTATATACATATATATAATCTTATTCTGTTTCCACACAAATAGCATTCTACGCACCATTCTGTGCTTTGAGCTTTGATTTTTTTTAACTTTTCGAGTTATACTTTTACCAACAATGTATAAGCCATAGTTGCCTGTCTCCTCACACCTTATTAAATTTTGCTAGTCTAATAGATGAAAGATTGAATTTCAATTCAATCTAGGTTTGAATTTTTACTTAATTTATTCCCTAGGTTTGAATTTTTACTTAATTTATTCAAAGTAACACTTCGTATTTTTGGTTAGGTTGAATATCCATTTATTTTTTTTTTCTACTGTGACTTGTCTATTTAAATTACCTCCCATTTTCCCATTATGTTGCTTCTTGATTAAGAGATGCTATTCTTCTCTCAGTTCAGAGATCAAAATGTGTTTCTCTCATTTTTTCACTTGATTGGTAAGTTTATTTACTTATTTGTTTTGGTGATTTTTGTCATGCAGTGATTTTTAAAATGTATTTAAATGTTTTAGTCTTTTTAGTTTTAATTCCCTAAAAAGGCCTTTGGAACCACAATATTACAATGTATTTCCATGGTTCATCTAATAATTTAGTATCTTACATTTAAATATTTAATACAGTTCTGTATTTATTTTGGGTATAATTCATGAGGTAATATTCTAACTTTATTTTTCCCATATGAATACACAAGTCTTTTTATATAGTTGTACAAAAAAATTTCTCTTCCAGGCCGGATGTGGTGGCTCACACTTGTAATCCCAGCACTTTGGGAGGCCGAGGTGGGCAGATCACCTGAGGTCAGGAGTTCGAGATCAGCCTGGTCAACATGTTGAAACACATCTCTACCAAAAATACAAAAATTAGCCAGGCATGGTGGTGGGTGCCTGTAATCCCAGCTACTGGGGAGGCTGAGGCAGGAGAATCACTTGAACCCCAGAGTCAGAGGTTGCAGTGAGCCAAGATCACGCCACTGCACTCCAGCCTGGGTGACAGAGTGAGGCTATGTCTAGAAAGAAAAAAAAAAATCTCTTCCAAATCAAGTTTTATGATACTGTCTCAATGTTGACAGTCCTGAAAAAAATTGTGCTTTTTAAACCTTTGTTTAGTTTTTAAAATATGCTAGACTTCATTTTGAACTTTTTCCTGAAACTAATTATTTGAACTTTTTCTTGGACTCCTAATTACGTGTATGTTGAATCTGCTTTCTCTGCCTTCTCTAGATATCATTTATCATTCATACTAAGATTATGTTAGTTTCATTTTACTGTATTTACTTACATCTACCATTCCTGTCTTCTGCCTTATTGGAAGTGACTTTTCTCCCCTGTGTGCCTTGTTTTTTCACACTAACTTCTGTGATTTTTACGTTTTTTAAATGTTTATATTTTTAAAAAATTTTTGATACATTTCACTTCTTTCTAGTGTGTAGTCATCTGACTCTTGTGTCATTACTTTGTATTCTTATTTTATATAGTCAATCGCTTCATTACAGTATTCATTTTTTTGAAAAATTCATGAGAAATATTTGAAGATGATTTTGATCTATAGCCACGTATTTCTGTTGAACATTATAAATTCACCAGTTGCTCCATATTTTCTTTGTTTTATAATGGTATTTTATATATGTTGCACTGGTTTGTCTTAATTATACATCTCTGAATTAAATAAGCTTTTGCCAAAACAGCTATTTCAGGGAGAGTTTTATGGTAATAAGTCAGGATTACTTACATACCAGGAAGAATTTGTGTCCTGACCATGGCATTGTGAGTGAGTTTTAATCCGTACTTCTCCCCAGCCAGTAAAATGTCCAGGCATAGGGCTGATTACAATGAGAGGCTTCTCATTTACCTCTGTCCTGAAGATGATACCAACTTCAACATTTTCAAATGAAAGGTCTCCTGGTGGTTTCTTGAGGAATTGATTGGAAATAAATAAAATAAATGTAGTATGTCTTGTATGAGTGTATAAGTCAGACTATAACTGATTCATAGGGTTTTGAAACAGGAATTTTATACTAAAATTGGCTAAAATATTCGTAACCAGCACAGTCACATTAGCTCTGTAGACTATGAAATACAAATGTTATACCAGAACATTTAAGTGTTTCTTCTTTCCCTTACAGCATCCTAATTCACATAGCATTCTATCTTACAATAGGAATAGTGAAGTCTCAATTATCTAAGATACTCTTTAAAAAAAGGTGTGCTATTTTCCTCTTGGGATATATTCTTCCATTAACAGTCAATAAACCCATAGATTAATGGAGAGACAAGAGAGATGCTGACAAAAATAATGAAAGGTAGGCCCTTTATATTTTTAATTCACAAGCAAATACTTTCCATAATAGCCAAAATCCATATCAAATAACTTTGATATCTAGGATTATTTTGTTTCTGGATGATACTAAACTAGACTTTGATCTGTATCATCCTTAATCACTACCATCACTGTATCTGTCATCACTGTCTCTCCTATCCTTAATCACTTAATCACTCTATTTCCACTAGTTTTTAATTAATAGATGAGAACCTCTAAAGTCATGATGATTGTATCTCAAATACACTACATATTGTATAAATATATCTTGTATTAGTCTGTTCTCACACTGTTATAAAGAAATACCTGAGACTGGGTAATTTATACGGAAAAGAGGTTTAATTGGTTCACACTTCTTCAGGCTGTACAGGAAGCACAGCAGCTTCTGCTTCTGGGGAGGCCTCAAGAAACTTAAGAAACTTACAATCATGGCAGAAGGCAAAGCTGGAGCAGGTGACTCACATGGCTGGAGGAGGAGCAAGAGAGGGAGGAGGGATGTGCTACACACTTTTAAACAATCAGATCTCGTGAGCACTCACTATCATGAAAGGAGCACCAAGAAGATGGTGCTAACCCATTCATGAGAAACCACCCCCATGATCCAATCACCTCCCACCAGGCCCCACCTCCAACACTGGGTATTACAATTCAATGTGATATTTGGGCAGGTGCACAGATCCAAACCATATCACATGTATGTATTTAATTGGGCTTTCAGAAGACAGTGGTGACACCTAAAGTAATGACCTCTGCAAAAGAAGATAGAGTAAATTTTGAGATTGATCTTTTTGGCGGACTAGGGGAGAAGGAAGGGCAGAAAGGATTATAGGGTAGTTCTCATTAAGCAACAGAATAACATTCAAGGAAAACAAGTCTTTACACTTAGAACCAATTTAAATTATCCAATTCTTCACCCACACACATTAAGCTAGCTGATCTCAGGACTGAAAATAAAACAAAACTTTGTGTAACTCATAATATGTAATCCATAAAGCTCCCAGGAAACAGATTCTAGTGTCTTAAGGCATACTTCTCCAATACAATCATTCTGACACCATCACATTTATGAAATCAAACTAAGAGGAATGGGGGTGCTAGGGTTTAGATATGGTTTGCTTGGCCCCACCAGGTCTCATGTTGAAATCTGATCCCCAGTATTGGAGGTAGGGCCTAATTGGAGGTGTTTGTTCTTGGGGATGAATCAGTCATGAATGGATAGATCCTATCCTTGCAGTAATGAGTGAGTTCTCACTCTTATTTCCTGAAAGAGTTTGCTCAAGAGCTGGTTGTTAAGAAGAGCCTGGCACATTCTCCCCCTTTTGATTTTTCTCTTGCCATATAATCTGAACATGCCAGCTCCCCTTGCCCTTCTGCCATGAGTGGAAGCAGCCTGAGTCCCTCACAAGAAGCAGATGCTGGCACCATGCTTCTTGTGCAACCTGCAGAACTATGAGCTAAATAAACCTCTTTTCCTTTTGAACTAACAAGCCTGAGATATTCCTTTATAGAAACACAAATAAACAAATACAGGAGGTACAAACATAAAGGGGTAGCATGAAGGAGTTATTCTGTGGTGATAGAAGAATTCTGTATTTTGATTGTGATAATGATTATATGAATTTGTATATCGGACAAATTGCATAGAACTACATACATACACACATGCATGAATACATGTAAAAGTACTGAAAACTAAATAAGATCTATAGTCCAGTTAACAGCAATGGGCCAATGTCAATTTCCTTGTTTGATGTTGTACTACCATTATAATATGATGTCATGCTTGGAGGAAGCTGGGTGAATGGTGCAGGGGTTCCTAGGTACTCTTTTGCACAACACTCTGAGTCTATAATTACTTTGAAAGTTTTTTTTTAAGCTAAGGAAAAGTTTCTTTCATTCAATAATCAACATCAACATTAACTTTCAACTGTTGACCTACATTACCACAGGGGTGAGCAGCTTGGGAGAAGAGGGCTCCTCAGTCTTGGTGCCAACGTGTTGTTTCTTGGCACCACCACTGTTAATCTTGAGCAGACCTCCAGACCTACTCCAAATAAGCACACCAGTTGTGTAAAGCCAAGTATCCTGTTCATGATCTTTTCTAGTCTTCATCCTTCCCTAGCTAGATCACACCTTGAAACACTTTGGAAGCCACCATTAGATTGAGGGCTACTACTGGTAGTTCAGGGACCCAGATGGAAAAAGACACAGAGGTCAGCTGGAGAATTATAAGGTCTTCTTAATCTTATCCAATGTTTTTCAAGGATGGCAAATCAAATTCTGTCACTAACTTGGTTGTATTTATGTGACAAACATTTAGTCAGTGCCTTCCCTGAAAGCCCTGAAACTTGTGAAAATGATTCCTGGTTGCCCAGTGCCTACAGGATAAATTCCAAATCACTGAGTCGCTCACATAAACTCTTTCACAATATTTGCCCAACCTGCCTCTCTAGACCTATTTTTTTTCTTACTCCTTTCACCATCATTCTTCTTCAGGTTACCCTTACCCCAGAGGATATGACGCATTCTATATTCATCCACGTACATTTACTTGCAGTTTCACAAATATTGCACCACCCATTGTTCCTGCTAATCACTAAGTTTGGAATGTTTCCTCTGCCATTCCTGGAATATCCCTTGTCCCAACACACACATACATACATACGCACGCACACACACACACACACACATTCAAGCATAGAAAACACACGCAAATATTTTAGGGCCCAGTTCAAAAGTGCTTGCTTTGACATATTCCCTAACTAACCCCTGTGGTTTAGAATGGCCACTTCTTTCAGCTCCTCGCATTAGGAGGTGGAGGCAGTTTTCCCCATTCTTGATTCTGGAATGGGCCAGTTAATTGTTCTCGCCAGTTGAATGCAGTAGAGGTGGCACTGTGTGACTGTCCAGTCTCACCCAAGAGGCCTTGCAGTTTTTGTTCTCACTCTCTTGGAAAGCTGCTGCCCCCATATTAAAAACCTGGGTCAATATGCTGGAAAAGCCACATGGAGGAGAGCCAAGACACTCAGCTGCAAATTCCATGTTACTGCCAAGTATGTGAAGGAAACTTTCTTGGATCCTCTGGCTGCAGCCAAAACACTATGAGTAATCCCAAGAGATGCCAACAGAAGAGCTGTGTGGCTGAGCCCAGATCCCAGAGCAAAATCATGAACAATACCTTTTGTTTGAAGGTTCTTTTTTGGAATGATTTGTTACACCGTACTAGACAATTGATACAGCCTCGCCCCAACTCCAACCTCAAATAACTAGTCATTCTGAATTCTGAAAGACCACAGCGCTCTATGTCTACTTCTATTATAGATTCATATTCGACCATAATTATTTATTTCAACATTTCTCTGCACTACCAGACTTTGAGTTCCCTGGAACTAAAAATATTGCTTGGACCTCATGCCGTACCTGAATACCTGGTAAGCACTAAAGTAATAATTGGTAAAGCAATGAAAAGCTAAAGAACTGGACTTACTCAGGTTGATCCTGTCTGAGTGTGTTCGTCAAACCACAGGCAGAAGGAACTTTCACTTCATACACTGGAAAGAATAGTGAACCTCATGCCTCAGTGGTGTGGCTCACCTGAGGTTAAGTTTAGCAGCAGTAGTAGACTGGAACTTTTTAGAATGCTAAGATTCAACAGCCTCAGATGAACAGTATTTTACTAGCTCTGCCAATCTAAAAGCCTAGGGAACTCTTTGCTTGCAAAAACGAATATAATTCCAAGCAAAATCTTGTAAGACTTGGCTTTGAGTCAAAATTATAAAAATAAAAACATTCGATTTTTACAATTCCTCTCTAGAGTTTTGTTCAGCATTATCCAGATGAAGTTGAATTATTCACTATAACCTATAGTTATTTGCATATAACTGGTGACATGGCTGAAAAAAGGAGGATCTTATCAATTATCTTCAGATAATAATTTCTCCAGTTTAGAACCATATTTTGCCTATGTTTTAGCTGGACAAGTCCAACTATTGAATCATTAAGCAATCCATTTCTAAGCATGGATATTAAGCTACTTTTTTACATTTAGTTAAGGTTGCATTATTGCATTTAGTACTATTTTCATCTTATGTGTTACTGTTAATATTATGTTATCTTTAATCACTAGATGAAGTTGGAAAGCAAAAAATGAGTAAGGGGCTTGGAAGAAGAAATTTTCAATTCTTGTTTTGCTTTGTCAGTGACTTGCTCTTTGTCCCTTTTCATCTTATATATTTGTCCCTAGTTTCATTACTGGCAATGCCTTCTAATGAAAAAAGAAATGTTTTAATTAACCACTATAGTATTTGTTTATGTTAACTTAAAAATTACAGCATTTGCAAATTTTTAACTATAACCAAAATCAACAGCTAGCCTAATTTTAAAAAAGACTTTAGAATGCCTTGATATCTATTGGAACATTACATATTTGTGATCCATTTTACTTTCTGCTGTTGAACAGCAGATCCTTCTGGTTCAAGAAAGGCTACGAATCCTTATTAAGTTGCTGTAGTATTGGCAAAATACAAACCAAACTCTATATTAGTGACCCTGTATTTATTTGTAAGAAAATTTAATCCATATGATTTTGAGTCATTGTCACTTACAGTAATACAAGCAAATCATGCTGCGTAAGTGCTACTTGACTTCCAAGATGCCTTTTGAACCATCTTTTGAGGTGGTCTTTTTCATTTAGGACAAGAAGGTTTATTTTTACTGGTTGAAAAAAGGCTCAAGTTTGAGTAAAAATATGGGCATTCATCACAACAGAAGATGAAAAACAGACTTCTTCAGACAAGTAACAGCGTAAGTGTTGAGGAGTGTTCTAGACAGATAGACTGACTCAGCTGTGACATGTACACTTTCTGGGCAAAGATTAACCCTCCTGCCAGCATAAGCCAACAGTAATAAGCAAGTCAACTTTTCTTTTCCACATTGTCCAATGTAGATAACGGATGACTGAATTAAAAATGCAAATCAAATTATTGTAAAGTGAATGTTTGTTGATTTTGTAACATTTATGTAGGTGGGAGAGCCAGGGTTTGAATCAGTCTTGTGTTGTCTGTTGAACTGGGTGCTGAATGGAATCCACCTAAACTGGCTGGTCCTCAAACTTCATACCAGAGCAATGAATCACCTTCAAAGCTAACTCAGGGAGCATATTGGCTCCAAAGACCATTAACCCTGGGAACTCCCCAACTGAAAGGTGGGACTGGAGAGATTTAGAACTGCTGGCTTGGAGTTGTGAGTCATGGTTGAATGCCAACAACCTGGCATAAATCACAGAAGCACTTGAATTTCACATTCATTACTTACAACAGTGTGGAAATTGCTCAACATTTATGGCAGACATGCATTCCACAGATATAAAAATAAAACTTTATTAGAAAACTTGATATTAAATTTAGACACTGAAAATTAAATTCCAGGAGAGCCAATCTTTATCAAATCATAAATAAGAAATAGAGTGGTTCCATTGTTTAACTTTTCTTTTTTATAATCTATATGGCTAAGAATCTTAATCAAAAGACATGACATTTAGAGACAAAAAAACATAGATTTAAGATCCTACTCTGCTGATCACTAGTTAATTGATGTTGGGAAATCACAAAACTCTCTACTGTAGCTTTAGTTTTTTCAGCCTAATGTGCATCATAGGGTTAACATCGAGATCCAATGAGGTACTATGTCTAGCAACCTTTTAGAGACATTAATTTGGAGTCATTCATTTATTTTTTGGATTATATGTGCAAAATTGAGAGAAAGGCGTAAGCGCAAAATTTCATGTGACTAAAACTCAGGAATCTCTGAATATTTTTAACCTCTGTAGGAAAATGTTGTAAGATCTATAGCACTGTATTTCAATCTATTTCTAGGCATTAAGAACTTATTTGCCTCATAACCCAAATTTGTGCTCCCCAATAAAAAATGAGTAACATCAGGGTATAAAATGCCAGCTGGAAGAGTATTCGCAACCATATACAATGAAGAGTCACACTTTCAAGAAGAAAGCCGATGTCCCACTTCAGCATCAAATCTAAGACACTGCATTTCACTTTTTCTGTACAAATATCATAATCTGTTTGTTAATCTCTTGGTTTTGTTTCAAAAATGAAACTATATTTAGAGAGGAAACAAATTCTACCAGTTGCTGTTGGAAGCAAAAGATCTTTTTCATTCTTGGATGCTTCATATTTGGACAGAGAAAGGTACATATTTGAACCATATGTGATTTCAAGTCTAATGTATTAGTTTGATTGTGCCAGAGTTCCTAGAGGGCTCCAGAAACCAAAGGATGTGGCTGGTCACCCTAATTTTGGAGACTTGAATGCCTTTGTTCATAGTAGGAATCCAGAATAGAACGTAGCAACTTCTGTTCCTCATGATTTTGTATACTCCATCCATAATCATCTGTCCTCATTCCAGACGCTAGTTTGGTTTACCCTATGGTAGCAAAATCAGTCAGTTTTCATTTTCTCGGGGAGAGAGGAGACTACTGGCAGGAGGAAGAGGAAGGCAGAGTAGAATGATAAAATTGTGTGTGTGAAACATGGCTGCTCAGCCCAGTACTAGCAATAGCAATCATTTTGCTATCTTTCTTCCACGTCTATTAAGTGAGAGTTTGGCCTGGTTGATTTCTAAGATCTTTTCTATGTCCGACAGTGAGTAATCTTGTCAAATTCTTGAACTAGGCCACCACAAATGACTACAATCATTTGGCTCATATAAAGATGAATTAATGCAAAAAATGCTTGCATAAATGAAGGTATGGCACAAAAGAAATATAAATGGAGGTAAAGAGAGGTATAACATTTTAATGCAATCATGATTTTGACTTCAGTACACTCTGGAATATACCAATCAAATTACAACATCTTCTCCCTAAGGCAGGCATTTCAGTAGTGGACATAAGAGAACTAGTGTATCAGTCAGGATCCTCCATAGAAAAAGAACCAAGAGAATATGTCAACCCACCTTTGTTTGTTTGATTGATTGAGTAGTTGCCTCATCCCAGTTGTCAGGACTGTCAAGTCTGAAACCCATATGTCAGGCTCACAGTGTGGAAACTCTGGTAGGATTTGATGCTACAGATTTGATGCTAGGGCCTTGAGACAGAATTCCTCCTCCAGGGTATCCCTTAGGCTGTCCTTCAACAGATGAATGGTTCAGCTTACTGTGCTGTTCAGCTTTCAATTGATTGGATGACATTCGTCCACATTATCATGGGTAATACCTTTTACTTAAAGACAACTGCATCAGCAAAATACCTTCACAGTAACACCCAGACTAGCGTTTGATTAAACAACCTGCTTTTTAGCTGAGTTAACCAGAAGACTAACCATAACAACTAGTATAGTGTTGAGTTAAAGAATATTCCCTTTTCAATAAAACATTAGGGATTCCACAAAATAGAGTTAATGCTCTGAAATTTGTCAGCGTTTGTAACAGATTTTAC
Source organism: Gorilla gorilla gorilla (assembly GCF_029281585.2). Taxonomy (NCBI): domain Eukaryota; kingdom Metazoa; phylum Chordata; class Mammalia; order Primates; family Hominidae; genus Gorilla; species Gorilla gorilla. The sequence continues at coordinate 136,147,504 of NC_073233.2, forward strand.
ACTTCTACCAGTCCATGTCAATATTTTCTTCATGCGTCTAGTTTTCGGTTTATTTAGTTAAAGATGCCCAAACCACTTGGTGATTGAGCACATGACTTTGTTTCCAATGGCATTATGTATAGGAATATTTTAATAGGAACTTGTTCACAAGTCTACATTTATGCACATTTTTGAATGTTAAAAAATTTACAGAATTTTTTAAATCAACGGGCATAACCATGTAGAATCTTAGAACTGCATGGGCCTTCAAGATTATGTCGCTCTACTTTTCACTCAATGCCACAATATCTTCTTCCTTAATGTTGAAATTTTTAGTAGAATATTCCTGATGATGGGTAGATTACTGCTTCAAATATCAGTGGATTCTCAGTTCTAAATAGCTCATTATTGGAAAGATCTTTCACGAGATAGCCTGTGTCTATCAACCTGATAGTTCCATCCATTGACCGTCTCTCTGCTCTGTAAAGACACGTATGATAATCTATCATTTCTATAAATCCAATCCTAGTTTCACATATGATCTCTAAAATATTTGTAAATAGCTCCCTGCTTTCTTCACCATGCCTCAGGTGGCACTATAAATTGCTTTCACTATCTCCCTAATCCCCACTATGCTCTAAAAATAAAAAAAATGGAGTATTAATTCATCAGATGTTTATTGAGTTGAATCTATGTGTAAAATGCTAGATTAAGTTTTGGCATTGTGCCATTTATCTAAAAAACTCAGACAAAGGCATTTTTAGTCAATGTAATAAAGCCTTAAAATGAATTTAAGGCCAAGATATAGGTATCCATACTTTTAGAATAACTAAATCTTGGTTATTCCTTCACAACAAAAAAGGCAAAAGCCATGTTAATAAATGGATAATACATTTTTATGCAAACTAGATACACATCATTGGAAGGAAATTAACAGCAATGTTGGTGAACTATGTTTGAGTTTAGGAATTTAGTAGGAAATCAGATAACTTTTGAAGATAACCGTTTTCTTTTCCTTTTCTTCTTCATCAATCCAAACAGAATCAGAATCCATCCTTCTTTTTCCTAACTGGAATTTGAGAGACATGAGAAGGGAACTAAACACGCAGGCTTCAGTATCTGGTGGAAAGAGATAAGGTGTCTCAAGGAACGTTGGGTAAGGATGGGGTGTCAGGGACATCTGAACGAAGAAAGAGTTTAAAGGAGAGGCCTGTGGAGAGGCACGAGTGTGTCCGAATTGGTGGGTTCTTGGTCTCGCTGACTTCAAGAATGAAGCCGTGGACCCTTGCCGCGAGTGTTACAGTTCTTAAAGATGGTGTGTCCGGAGTTTGTTCCTTCTGAAGTTCAGACGTGTTGAGAGTTTCTTCCTTCTGGTGGGTTCCTGGTCTCGCTGGCTTCAGGAGTGAAGCTGCAGACCTTCACAGTGAGTGTTACAGCTCTTAAGGCGGGGCGTCTGGAGTTGTTCACTCCTCCCGGTGGGTTCGTGGTCTCGCTGGCCTCAGGAGTGAAGCTGCAGACCTTTGCCGTGAGTGTTACAGCTCGTAAAAGCAGTGGGGACCCAAAGAGTGAACAGCAACAAGATTTATCAAAAAGAGTAAAAGAACAAAGACTGGGTTGCCGCTGCAGGCCCGGGCAGCCTGCGTTTATTCCCTTATCTGACTCCACCCACATCCTGCTGATTGGCCCATTTTACAGAGAGCTGATTGGTCCACTTTACAGAGAGCTGATTGGCCCGTTTTGACAGGGAACTGATTAGTGTGTTTACAATCCCTGAGCTAGACACAGAGTGCTGATTGGTGCATTTACAATCCTCCAGCTAGACATAAAAGTTCTCCAAGTCCCCACCAGATTAGCTAGACACAGAGCACTGATTGGTGTGTTTACAAACCTTTAGCTAGATACAGAGTGCTGATTGGGGCATTTACAAACCTTGAGCTAGACACAGGGTGCTGACTGGTGCATTTACAAACCTTGAGAGTGCCGATTGGTGTGTTTACAAACCTTGAGCTAGACACAGAATGCTGATTGGTGTATTTACAATCCTTTAGCTAGACATAAAGTTCTCCAAGTCCCTGCCAGATTAGCTAAATACAGAGTGCTGATTGGTGCATCTATGAACCCAGAGCTAGACACAGAGTGCTGATTGGTGCATATACAATCCTCCAGCTAGACAAAAAAGTTCTCCATGTCCCCACCCAACTCAGGAACCTAGCTGGCTTCCCTAGTGGATCCCGCGCCAGGGCCACGGGTGGAGCTGCCTGCCAGTCCCATGTCGTGCACCTGCACTTCTCAGCCCTTGGGCAATGGATGAGACCAGGAGCCAAGGAGGAGTGGGCGGCGCCCGTCAGGGAGGCTCAGGCTGCACTGGAGTGCACCGCGGGGGGACTCGGGCATGGCAGGCTGCAGGTCCTGAGCCCTGCCCCACGGGGAGGCAGCTGAGGCCTTGCGAGAATTTGAGCACGACATGGGTGGGCCAGCAGTGCTGGGGGGACTCGGCATCCCCACTGCAGCTGCTGGCCCGGGTGCTAAGCCCCTCATTGCCCAGGGCCGGTGGTGCCGGCCATTGCCTCTAAGCAGGGCCTGCCGAGCCCACGCCCACCTGGAACTCGCCCTGGCCCACAAGTGCCATGCGCAGCCCAGGTTCCCGCCCATGCCTCTCCTTCCACACCTCCCCACAAGCAGAGGGAGCAGGCTCCAGCCTTGGCCAGCCCAGAGAGGGGCTCCCACAGTGCAGTGGCGGGCTGAAGGGCTCCTCAAGCACGGCCAGAGTGGACGCCCAGACCGAGGAGGCGCTGAGAGCAAGTGTGGGCCGCCAGCATGTTGTCACCTCTCACAAGGATTAAAGAGAAGAGTGCTTAAAATCTTCTGGAACACCTTCCCTTCCCTGTAACTTCTTAAATATCTCAGTAATATTTTATAATTACTGAAGATATTTCCACAAATGGAAACATTTCCTTAGACGTGTTTGTTCAACCTAAATCAATATGGTGGTTAAAACCTGTATATGAATGTTTAGGGCAGCTCTATCCATAATGACCAAGTACTAGAGCAAACCAGATGTCCTTCAACAGATGAATGGTTCAGCCAACTCTGCTGTATCCACAGCACGAAACACTCACTACCCAGTGATTTAAAAAAAAAAAAAAAAAAAAACCAAACTACCGATACATGCAAAAATTTGTATCCAAGGAATTAGGCTGAGTGAAAGAAAAAAAAAAAAAGCCAGCCCTGAAGGCCTACATACTATTTGATTTCATTTATACAACATTTTTTAGGTGACATAATTAGAGAAATGGAAAATGGATTGGTGATTTTCAAAGACTGAGGGAGGTGGTAGGAAACTGTGGCTATGAAACAGCAATACAGGACCTTTGTGATGACAGAACTCTTCTATCTCTTGCCCATATCAATGTCAATATCCTGGTGTAATATTATACAATGGTTTTGCAAGATGTTACCATTGAGGAAGACTAGGTAAAGTTTACATGGGATCTTTCTTTATTATGTCTTACTGCTGCATGTGAATCTATAATTACCTCAAAATAAAAAGTTTAAATAATCATATGGGCATATTTAGGTCTGCATCTGCATTATCTATTCTGCTCTTTTTCTATTGATCTATGTCTGTCTCTCCACCAATTCTACACTGTCTTGATTACTGCAGCCTTAGTAAGCCTTTGTATCGGCTGGAGTGCCTCTTCCCACTTTATTCTTTACTTTCAAGATTGTTTTCACATTTCTAGGCTATATGTCTTTTCATACTAATTTTCAAATACACTTGTGTATGTCTACAAAATGTCTTGCTGAGATTTAGATAGGAATTATATTATACCTATAGATCAATTTGGGGAGAATTGACAATTGTATTATTTTGAGTCTTTTCAATTCATAAACACAGTATTCCCATTTATTTAGCTCTTCTTTAAGTTTCATCATAGCATTTTATAATTTTTAGCATAAAGAGATTGTACATATCCTGTTAAGTTTATAGCTAAGTATTTCATTTTCTTTAGAGTTATTTTGTAAAAGATTGTGTTTTGAATTGTGTGTCTAATTTTGATTTTCAGGTATTTGTTGTTAGTACACAGAAATGTGACTAATTTTTGTGTGTTGATCTTGTATTCTGAAAACTTGAGGACTTTTTGGGAGGCAGATTCCTTGAAATTTTCTATGTAAATAATTATGTCATCTGAAAATAGGGACAGTTTTATTTCTTACTTTACAAACTTCCAACCTGTTTGTTTCGTTTGCCGTATTGTAATGGCTGAAACTTTTAGTACTATGTTGATTAAGGTTAGTGGATAGATATCCTTGCCTTGTTGCTAATCTTAGGGAGAAAATTTGGTGAGAAAGTCATCTACACTTAGGTATGATGTTAGATAAAGGGTTTTTAATAGATGGTCGTTAGTAAGTTGAAGAAGTTCCCTTCTATTCCTATTTTTCTGAGTTATAGATGCTCATTAGTAAGTTGAAGAAGTTCCCTTCTATTCCTATTTTTCTGAGTTATTTTTTTCAATCATGAATGGATGTTGAATTTTGTCAAATGCTTTGCTCTATATTGATTTATATGATCATGTGATTTTTCTTCTTTAACATGTTGATATGGCGAATTATACTGATCGATTTTGAATGTTAGATCGGCCCCACATAGTTGGAATAAAGCCTGCTTAGTCATGGTATATAATTCATTTTATATATTGCTGTAGTTGATTTGCTAATATTTTGTGGAGGATTTTTGTTATGAGGAATAATTGCCTATAGTTTTCTTTATTTTTTTAAATTTGTATTTTCTTTTCAGTTTTTGGTATCAGAGTAATTCTAGTCTCAAAAAATGAGATGAAAAATATTACCTAAAATTGGTGTCAATCCTTCTTAAAAGTTGGTAGCACTCTCCAGTGAAACCACCTGGACCTGGACATTTCTTCTTCAGGACATCTTAATTACAAATTGAATTTCCTTAATGGTTATAGAAATATTCAGATTGGCAAACTCATCTTGGCTGAGTTTGGGTGGCTGGTGGTTTTCAAGGAATTGGTCTGTTTTTTCTGTGCTGTTGAATTTATGAGCATTCAAAGGGTTAAAACATATTAATAGTCTGTGGTGGTATAGTCAGCCTCCAAGATGAGCCTCAATGATTCTTGCCTCTTGCTATTCACATTATTGTGTAGTCACCTTGCACATTATACTGGAGTTGGCCTGTGTGAAATATAGACTATGTCAGAAATGGCAATTATGTCTCTTCCAACACTGGGTTATAAAAGACATTGCAGCTTCTGGTACAGTCTCTGTCTCTCTCTGACTATGGCTCTGAGGAAATCCAGCTGCCACATTGTGTGTAGCTCTATGGAGAAGCCATGTGGTGGAGACATCAGCTCTGTGAGTGCACCATCTTGGATATGGATTCTCCAGTCCAGTCAAGGTTTCAGATGCCTGCAGCTCTGGCCAACATCTTACCCACAATTTCATGAGGGACAATGATCCAGGCCATTCAGCTAAGCTCCTCCTAAGTTCCTGTCTCTCACAAATTCTAAGATAATAAATGTTTTGGAGAAATTTATTAGGCAACAATAGATAACTAATAAGATTGCCATTAATATAATTTTAGGACCATTGAACCAGAATGATTTTCCTTTTTCTTCAGTTTTAATTATTTGATCTTTCTTTTATTCATTCATTTATTCATTCCTTCAGTAAATAAATATTGAACAGACCTCTACTATATGCCATACATTATATTGGGTCTGAGAATACAAGAATGTTAAACAGAATATTAAATAGAATTTTCCTTTTCTATCAGCACCAAATTAAGGGGCAATAGATAATTGCCCCTTTCTCCTAAAGATAATATCTTGGAATTACAACATATACCTTCTAGGGCTTAATAAAAAATAGTAATATTAGTCCTGTGCCCCTCAAGCCAGGTAGCTTCTGGAGAAGCAACCAGCTTCTACAAAGCAAGGCCAGAAATCTAAAAGGAATTCATAAATGAGAGTTGTTAGAGTAGGAAGAGCATGAGAGAAACGCTCTGGCCTTTCTCCTCTCCTTGCCATTGGGGGGATTTTTCAAGAGGGTCTCCACAGAGATGGAGTTGAAGTGCCTCAAGAAGATTGGCAACTTATTCACCAGCCTAATGAAGCAGAGCTGCAGAATCACTTATGCTTAAATCAGTACTGCTGCTGAGCTGAGAAATTTCACCCAGGTATGATAAGCATGCACTGGGGTTTAAAGGTTATAGGCTAGAATGGAAACCAATAACTGCTTCTTTTATGGTGCATTCCTAAGGCAGGAGACTGTCTGGAGTAGCTACCATTGTAAAGGAGAGAGTGCAGCAGTAGCCAGCACAGCTTCTATACACCTGTCTCCAACCCTTCATCCCTTTCCCTTCCTTCTCCCTGGGAAGTCGGAAGCAGCAGAGAGAGGAAGTAAAGGAATGATGGAAAATTAAACATTCCCTCCCTACACACACACACACACACACACACACACACACACACACACGATCCCTGAACAATGAGTTAAATCTGAATTTGGATAGAGCAGATAAATAGTATTGCATATGAGATTTGAGGTTTCAATGGATTTAGCAATCCCAGAATGTGACCACAAATCTATGAAATATGCTTGAGCTGTGATAAGAAGTGGGAAAGGAAGATACAAAAGAACATGTCTGAAAATAGTTATTAGAGAAGAATAATTTTTTTTACTGTCAGAATTCAGGTCTTCAATGAACAAGTTAATCAACAATGAATTAAAAGTAGAGACACTGTCTTCCTGGTGTCTGGAATCTTTTCATGTTGGTCTTTCAGTCCCTGGAATTCACAATAAGGAGAAAATGACTTACAAGATATTTTCTTAGCTGTTGACTTGATCTGGGAATATACCAGAATACAGAGAGGGAACAATATCCAAAATGGTGTGAAACGAAAATAATTTTGGTGAGGGGGTGAAAGGGCCAAGAAAAAAACAAGAAGGAAAGGGAAATTGAAAACCAGAAAACAAGCCTCTGGTGAGTGTCATAGGAACCGACTGCCTCTGTCTCTTCCTTAATCCACTTCTGCCAAATGAATAGAATTCTCTCCCTGTCTCAGCAGCTCATGTGCGCCTTGAGTTTATATCCATATATCTGTAATGGTGGGCACAGTGTAGGGTGAGAAGAGGAAGAGTAGAAGAGATTATTTAAAAAGAAAGTTTTACAACCAGGAAGTATTGGAAGAGGCAAATCATGGCAACTCTGGATGTTTTTCCTAAAACCCCAGAGAGAACTGACTCTAAATAAGCTAAATTTTTCTCTAGATAAAAAGTCCTTTTCCTCCTGGAGTCCCAACGGTCCCTTGCATCATAAATGAAGCCAGAAAAAAAAAGTTATGTTGAATAGAACTTGGTAAACTTATCAGTTGCCAAGTTACAATGATGTGACATCCCACCTCTAGCAATAAGAAAAGCTGTAGCTTTGGATCTATGAACACAGAAGTGTTATAATAATTGTTCAGTCACACCCTATTCGCCTAAGAAAAATAACTTGCCTTTATAAATTACTCACTAGCAGGGAGCATCTCAGCACTGAATGAATTTCGCTATATTTTCACTAGTCTTCAAATAAAATCTCTTCATCACAAGACACTGAAATGGACAGGACTATTCAAGAAGTGGAATTTAGGCTGGGAACAGTGGCTCACACCTGTAATCCCAGCACTTTGGGAGGCCAAGGCAGGAGGATCATTTGAGTCCAGGAATAAGAGACCAGCCCAGGCAACATGGTAAGGCCCCATCTCTACAAAAAATGCAAACATTAGCCAGCATGGTGGTGCAAGCCTATAGTCCCAACTACTCGGGAGGCTGAGGTGGGAGGATAACTTGAGCCCAGGAGGTTAAGGCTACAGAGAGCTATATAACTGCACTCCAGCCTCGGCGACAGAATTAGACCTTGCCTAAAAAATAAAAAGGTGGAATTTAGAAAGTCAGCATATATTTCCTCTGCTTTTAAAAAATCTCTGCAAAGATATCTTGCATAATTATGCCCACCTCCCACCTCTGTGGATCAAGAGCCACCTTATGTTTGCAAAAACTTAAATTTTACAGAACATTTTAGAAGAGGTCTGATTAGTTGTTTCTGGAACAAGATGGACTTGGTATACCAAAGACACACAGAGAGTAAAGAAGCTTGGGTCTAAGTGAAGGCTGGTCCTTTTATGTGTAACTTTTGTTTTTTTGTTTGTTTGTTTGTTTTTTCAGACAGAGTCCCACTCTGTAGGCCAGGCTGGAGTGCAGTGGCATGAACTCAGCTCACTGCAACCTCCACCTCCCGGGCTCAAGCAATTCTCCTGCCTCAGCCTCCCGAGTAGCTGAGATTACAGGCGTGTGCCACCACACCAGGCTATTTTTTTTTTTTTTTGTATTTGTAGTAGAGATGGGGTTTCACCATGTTGGCCAGGCTGGCCTTGAACTCCTGACCGCAGGCAATCCACCCGCCTCAGCCTCCCAAAGTGCTGGGATTACAGGCGTAAGCCACTGCACCCGGCTCTTATGCGTAACTTTTAACAAGTCATTTAACCCCTCTGACCTTCAATGTATTCATCTGTAAAGTGTAGACAATAATGTCTTCCCTATATATTATAAAGGACTTAGGAAGATTAACCAGTGTATTATATTAATACCTGTATTAAAATTATCATCACTGACCATGCTGCGTCAGTTTCCTGTTTCTGATTTCCTACTAACTGCACCAGATTAATCATAAAATTCCACTTTCTTCATGCAATCAAAGAATGCTGATTTTTGGGCAGGACAGTATTATTCTGTATCCAAAACATGCCACAGCATAGCCTCAGTCTACCATTTCCACCTTCAATCTCATTTCCCAGCACTCCACAACATGTATGCTGTGGACTCAGCCTGAACTATCCTACAAAATATCTTTGCCTCCATGTCTTTGTTTACCCCAGAGATAAATAAAGTATACATTCTGCCCTCGCATGTTTGGGCTTTCTCCACACCCTTGAATGTCTCCCTTGGAATTCACAAGGTAGTGTCCAGGCTTTTGGCTTGAGATGTAACATTATTCATCTTTTTCCTCTCTCCTGTATTGTCTCCTTGAGGAAAGAGATAATGTATTCTGATTGGTTGTTTTCTGTTTTGGGTTTTTATTTTTTGTATTTTTCACAACATAAAGAACAATATTTTGCACACAGCAGATGCTCAATAAATGCCTTTTAAACAATGAATGATTTCAATTTCATATAAATGTAAGACTTGTTCTCTGGACTCCACCTTTCAGAAGAGTGGACAGAGACAGAGGTCACCTCTTCTTATCTGCCTCAGAAGCTTATTGAAAAAAGAAGTGTGCGGCCCAGAAGAAACAAGGGTGCTGAGAGGCTCTAGGGAGAGCCACCTTGGTCCAAAATGAAGAATGCAGAAGTTTATCCTTCAGCCTTGAGTAATAAATCCCTCAAACCTTGAATTATTTTTCACTATAAACAGGAAGGCATTCTCTGAGTACTTAAAAATTCTTGAGATAGCAGCAGGTCATGGGAAGCCATGCAAAGTCTGCTCAGTGCAGGAATCTGATTCTGGGTTTCCCCCTGGGAAACCAATCTCCTGAGCTCAAGGAGATCCTCATCTCTGAATTTTTTCAAATAGCCACAAAGGAGACCTAAGTCGGAAGACTTAACCTCTTCTATGCTCAAGTAAGCCCTTAGCTGCAACTGGAATTCAGAGTATTTCCACTTCAGAATATAACACACATTTCGGAGGAAATGGGGGATTGACTTAGCCTGGAAAGATAAGGCATCAAGGGGATCTCAAAGGAGAAAGCAGTTTTTAGCCTCTCCACACAGTGCATTACTAGGGCAATCACCAAACATTTAACACCTGCACTGTGGCTTCAGCAGGGAGCCCTGGCTTCTGCTTGGTTACCCCTGCTGAATTCCCCTCAGCACAAATGAGAACTGGCTGTGATTTCTTTCTCTTTTTTAAATTTTAAGTTATTGGGTGCATGTGCAGGATGTGCAGGTTTGTTACATAGGTAAATGCGTGCCATGGTGATCTGCTGCACCTGTCACCCCGTCACCTAGGTTTTAAGCCCAGCATGCATAAGCTGTATTTCCTGATGCTTTTCCCCCTCCCTCTGACAGACCCCAGTGTGTGTTGTTCCCTTCCTGTGTCTATGTGTTCACATTGTTCAGCTCCCACTTATAAGTGAGAACAAGTGATGTTTGGTTTTCTGCTCCTGTGTTAGTTTGCTGAGGATAATGGCTTCCAGCTCCATCCATGTCCTGCAAAGGACATGATCTCATTCCTTTTTATGACTACATAGTATTCCATGGTGTATATGTACCATGTACCACATTTTCTTTTTCTTTTCTTATTTTATTTTTTTTAAGAGACAGAGTCTCGCTCTATTGCCAAGCTGGAGTGCAGTGGCGCAATCTCAGCTCATTGCAACCTCTGTCTCCTGGGTTCAAGTGATTCTCCTGCCTCAGACTCCAGAATAGCTGGGATTACAGGCATGCACCACCACACCCAGCTAATTTTTCATATTTTTAGTAGAGACCGGGTTTCACCATGTTGGCCTGGATCTCCTGACCTCGTGATCCACCCACCTCGGCCTCCCAAAGTGCTGGGATTACAGGCGTGAGCCACCGGGCCCAGCCACCACATTTTCTTTATCCAGTCTATCATTGATGGGCATTTGGGTTGATTCCATAGTTTTGCTGTTGTGAATAATGTTGCAATATAACATACATGTGCATGTATCTTTATAATAGAATGATTTATATTTTGGGGGGTATATACCCAGTAATGGAATTGCAGGGTCAAATGGTATTTCTGGTTCAAGGTCTTTCAGGAATCACCACACTGTCTTCCACAATGGTTAAACTAAGTTACATTCCCACAAATAGACTTAAGATTACACTACAAGGCTACAGTGACCAAAACAGCATGGTACTGATAGAAAAACAGACACATAGACCAATGGAACAGAGTAGAGAACTCAGAAGTAAGACCGCACATCTACAACCATCTAATCTTTGACAAACCTAACAAAAACAAGCAATGGGGAAATAATTCCTTATTTAATAAATGGTGCTGGGAGAACTGGCTAGCCATGTGCAGAAAATTGGAACTGGACCCCTTCTTTACACCATTTACAAAAATTAAATTAAAATGGATTAAAGTCTTAAATTTACAACCCAAAACTATAAAAGTCCTAGAACAAAATCTAGTAATACTATTCTGGAAATAGGCACAGGAAAGGATTTCATGGCAAATACATCAAAAGCAAATGCAAGAAAAGCAAAAATTAACAAATGGGATCTAATTAAAGAGTTTCTGCACAGCAGAAGAAAAACTATCATCAGAGCAGACAGACAACCTACAGAATGGGAGAAAACTTTTGCAGTCTATCCATCTGACAAAGGTCTAATATCCTGAATCTATAAGGAAATTAAACATGTTTATGAGAAGAAAAACCATTAAAAACTGAGCAAAGGATGTGAACAGACACTTCTCAATAGAAGACATTTAAGCAGTCAACAAACATGCAAAAAAGCTCAACATCACTGGTCATTAGAGAAATGTAAATCAAAACCAAAGTAAGATGCCATCTCATGCCAGTCAGAATGGCAATTATTAAAAAGTCAGGACTTTTTTACAAGCCAAGACATCACTTGTCATTGGTTATAGGTCTCTCACAGCTGCCACTAGATATGGCTATTCTCAGAGCCAGTCCTCACTTCAGATTTCATATCATTCGTGCCTGTTTTCTACCTTGGCTCCACGTGTAAGGGATTGCTTACCACAGGAGCATATATTTTCCCCCTCCTCTGTATCTGTGTAGAGAAATATGGAACATGTATTTCTAAAGAAGAAAAAAAGATTTTTTTTCAAGTACAAGGCCATTTTAATGCAGATTTAGAAAAGTAAAAGTGAAACTTACTCATGTGAATATTTTGAACCTGCCATTACAAATAAAAAATTAAGTCAAGAATCATAACTAGCTGGTAAAGTAAACATTTACACAATTGACACATTATAAAAAAATCAAGCAGCAGCTAGGTGCAGTGGCTCACACCTGTAATCCCAGCATTTTGGGAGGCCAAGGCAGGTGGATCAACTGAGGTCAGGAGTTCTAGACCAGCCTGGCCAACATGGTGAAACCCCATCTCTACTAAAAATACAGAATTAGTCAAGCATAGCGTTGCATGCCTGTAATCCCAGCTGCTTGGGAGGCTGAGGCAGGAGAATCGCTTGAACCTGGGAGGCAGAGGTTACAGTGAGCCAAGATCATGCCACTGCACTCCAGCCTGGGTGACAGAGCAAGATTCCATCTCAAAAAAAAAAAAAAAATCAAGCATAATAGAAGCAATCAACACACAAATAAATTAACAATAGCTAAAACTCCACATAGTAAAATTGTTGAAAGTGAAACATTGAGCAAAGAATCACCTTATGATTAAACAGACAAAAAATAAACTTGATAGAAATCATTTTAGATAGACTGAAAATAAGTAAAATTATACACAGTAAATATTGATGACAATAATATTTGTTAAAATATTAAAATATTCTCAGAAATTTAGATCTAACATTTTTAGACATGAAATTTGGACTTTGTAGAACTTATGGCCACAAAAGATAGTTTACAATTGCATATGGGTAAAAGTTGATTTAAATTCAAAGGAGACATTTTTTATAAAATTTACACGAAAAGGGATTTGTCCAGATGAAAACGTTTAGTAAAATAATTTTTTTTAAAAAAAATTGAGGTGATTTAACTCTGGATACCAAATTGATGAAGGAATTAAATAACCTTAACGTCATTTTCTCTAGAAATTTTTTTTCAGTTAAAAAATTATCAGCACTAGTATATATAAATAGAGTGTTAAAATATACTCAGTCTAAGAACAGGCAGATGTTAATAACCGAGGTGCAAAAAGGGCCAGATGAACTTCCCATGTGGAGTGAGCACAGAGCCAACTTTTTATATAAAACCAGGAGTCGAAACATCCTTCGTACACTCTATACTACCTCCCCTGACGCTTCTTCGATGTCCCCCCTCAATGTTTGTCACCTCAGCCTCTGCTGGGGTGATTCCACTATCATGGACCCTCTCTCCAGAGAATATCCTTAAATGCCAATCTTGCATTCGGGTAGATTGGTCTTAAATTCTGACACACACACTCTCGCATTCAGCCTCACACATAAAGGTGTGGAGGTTGAAGTGGGTAACAAAGTAGTCTTCTGAGATGCAGTGAGGATAATTTATATCTGGTTATAGAGTCTCATTTGAGTCTTGCAACCCTACAACTGCAGTAGGCTCCAGCACAGAGAGTGATAAGACAGCCATCCACCCATCTCCTCTATGAAGAGGAGAAACTGAGACTGGGGAAAGCCGGGTGACTCGTGGGGACTGGCATGACAAGTTGAGGGGGTGAGGGTAATGGAAACATTCATTGTCCTTTGCTAGTACTTCTATGGAAAAACAAATTATCACAGTTAGTTACTCTTAGTCAGTCCTGCACGCAATTTAAAGGCAAGAAATACTTTTCTTTCCTGCCTTTCCATCCCACTTCTCAGAGCTCACTAACACTTCTGGCCTTAAGTTAGCACATTGCCCTGGCTTCATCATCCTGCCGAGGCTGGCCCTTTCCAGCCAGGCACCACATGCTGGCTAACCCTCACCACCATCCTGTTTCTCAGAACTATTTCTCACCTAATTCCCATAGGGCTGCTAAAAGCGCCTGACTTTCTGATTTATAAATCACTAATAGGTGTATATGTGTTACAAAATTTCAGTGTACTTCTTCTCCAAATGTATTTGCATTTCAACAGAAGACTCCTAAGAATACTTGTCTACTTCAATGTTAAATTAATTTAAATTATTTAATAAAAAGTTACTGTGCTGGTATTAATGGCATGCTAATTATATTTGTAGGAGACATGAGGCAGGGAGTAATTGCTAAATTTGGATGCCAGACTGTAAGAAAATAATTCTGGCAAAAGAAAAATATGTGTGTATATGTGTATGTATGTACATATGTGTATGTGTGTGTACATATATACGCATATATGTGTGTGTGTGTATATATATATATACATAAGTATGTATACAGAGAGAGAGAGACAGTCATGCCTCATATCATGCCAATTAGGCAACCAACAAACAAAATATTCAATTTCAGATGGATTATAGATTACAGATCTAAATGTTAAGAGTAAAACAATAAACAATCTAGAAGAGTACCTTTGTAACTTCAGAATAGCCATTTTTAAACAGGACATCAAACATAAAGGTAAAAATCATAAATTAAACTATAGAAAAATTAAGAAATTCTGTTTCTCAAAAGACACAACTGAGTGAAAATGTAATCCATAGAGCAGGAGAACGTATTTACAATAAATATATTTTAAAAGGAGTTATACCTAAAATAGATGAAGTACTAAAACAAATTGATAAGACAAAGACAAATACCCAATTGAAAAAATGCTCAAGAGACTTGAGTAGATACTTCACAAAAGATAACATCAAGATTGCCAATAATCATGTGAAAAAAATCATTCAACTGGATTAATCATTGGTAATTACTAATTAAAACCGCAATGTGATACCACAACACAAAAGCTACAATAACTACGATGAAAAATTCTAAATGTGGCAAAGAGGTGGAGCGACTAGAAGACTGATACACTGTGCGTGGGAGGTTTAGTTGAGTCAACCACATTGGAAAACAGTGTAGCAGTATCTACTGAAACTAAATATGTAAGTGAACTATTACTTAGTAATATCACTTTTAGTTATATACCCAAGAGAAGTGCAAACGTATGTTCACCAAAATACATTTACTAGAACTTTCATAGCAGCATTATTCATAGTAGCCAAAGTTGGAAATTACCAAAATGCTCACCATCAGTAGAATGGATAAGCATGGTGTATTTTACACCATGGAATACTACACAATGATGAGAATTAACGATCTATAAATCTATGTACCAAGATGCATAATTGTCAAAAACATAATATTAAACAAAGGAAGCCAGTATATATTTGTGACTCTATATACATCCCAAAAGAGCAAAACAAATGTGTTAGAAGTCATAGTAGAGGTTTCTCATGGGGAGATGGGTAATGTCTAGAAAGGAATACAAAGAAGGGCTCTGGGGTGGTGCAAATAGTCTGTTCTTTTAGCTGGGTGCCGGATGCACAGGTGTAGCTGGTAAAAAATTAGCAAATATATTCCTGGAATATGCTCGTTTATCTTTATGCATATTATAGTGCATTAAAAATGTTTACAAATATTAAAGTAAATTTAGGCAGAAAAATATAGTAAGTCCTTACCTGCATGCAAAAGCTAATTGCAGACTGGAGAGATGTTGGCTTGAGAGCAACACATGGAAAAAGGCCTGAGGTTTTAATTAACTACAATCTCAACCCAAGTCAAGAGTAGAGTGTGGATGCTAAAATTACTTAAAAAAAAAAAAGTTTCACTAGTGTAAGAATTAAGTGTATTCAGATTGTCAAATGTTCTCAGGGACTGTACCATACAGCCCTTTCATTTTACATGTGAGAGAATCAGAAGCCACAAAGGACTTGGCTCAATAAAATTTAGATTTTAAGAAAAAGAGTTAGAGCTGAACATCATGCTTTCTGACTTCCTCACCCAGAGCACATTCCTTTAGATCTGTGCTTCCCAAGCCTTCCTGAGCATAAGAATCAACTTTGGAACCCTTAAAAAAAACCTGAATTGGCCGGGCACAGTGGCTCACGCCTGTAATCCCAGCACTTTGGGAGGCCGAGGTGGGCGGATCACCTAAGGTCAGGAGTTCGAGACCAGCCTGGCCAACATTGCGAAACCCCCATATCTACTAAAAATACAAAAATTAGCCGGGCGTGGTGGTGCACACCTGTAATCCCAGCTACTCGGGAGGCTGAGACAAGAGAAACGCTTGAACCCAGCAGGCAGAGGTTACAGTGAGTCAAGATCACGCCACTGCACTCCAGCCTGGGCAACAGAGTGAGACTCTGTCTCAAAAAAAAAAAAAAAAAAAAAAAAAAAAAAAAAAACCCTGAATCTCTAGGTCATTCTGTACAACAAGCTGAGGACACACTGCTCTGGTCTGTTCCAGACCACTGTACCAGAATTGGAAATGCAATGCTTTCGCTCTACTCATCCTTTCATTCACTGTGATTGATTAGTCAGAGTAGATTCTACTTCCTGAAAGACAGTTTTTTGGCAGTGGTCAAAAAAGGGAAAAACACACCGAACCCAATTTCCGGTCAGTGCATATCCTCTGAATATGTGATGTTGCAAAATCATATTTCAAGTGAAAAGAAAAACCACACTAGTTTTACAAAATGAAAGAAACCTCATCATCAGCCAGAAAATAACTAAAATACATAAGCAATAAATTTGACTCTTAGGGACCATGGTGTTCAAAACAACCCACAAACCGTATAGGACAAAAACAAACTTCATTGGCACAGGACGCAGTGGTAAAGAGAGGAGACTGAGCCCACAGTTTACACAGAGCTGCGTCACTCAAGTGCTGGTCTGCCGGCCCATGGCCTGGCTCCTGCCATCCCAGTCACAGGGCAGAATGGGCAATGATGGAAAGAATGGTTCTGCCCTGCTGAGGATAGGAAAGGGGCCCCAGGGGAAAGCAGGGAAGTAAAAGTACAGACAGGCAGAGGAAAAACATCTCCTTACACAAGAAGAGCTTGCAAATGGAAATTACAAAGTACACAAAGAAAAAGACTCAGAAGAGATTGCCTACAAAATAAAACATTTCAGACAAAAATTCACTCCTGACAGTATTGAAAATACTGACATTAAAATCTTCAAGATCCTTAAAAACTGGAGGTGAAAATTCATGAAATAAAAATGGTGTTATGGAACAACAGACGTAGATACTGAACACAGGTGGATGATAAAACCAACCAATCCCAAATCATAAAGTGAAAAATACAGTCATTAAAATAAAAACTTGATAGAGGGAACAAAGTCTAAATTGGACATGGATGAAGATATAATTAGCACAGTAAAAGAATGAAGTATTTAGTAAGTGGCACTGGGAGAGCTGTCTATCCATATACATAATATGTATTTTGCATATATTATATGTAATATATAGTATGCATAAATGATTTTTTATTTCATATTATTAATAAAATAAATTAAAATATAAATGTTAAAAAACTTTAAATCTATTAGGATAAAATATAGGTGCACATATTTAAGATTTCAGAGTAGGGAAAGATTTATCAAAGCAGACACAAAAAGACAAAATCATAAAGAAAAACTCTGATAAACCCGACCAATTTAGACTTAAAATTTATGCATAAATAATGGTATATAAAACAAAATTAAAGGCCACTGACTGGAAATATGTTCAGCACATATAAGTCTACACTCAGAATATGAAAATAAATATATTCAATACAAAAATATGGAAGAATGTAATAGAAAAATGGGCAAAGTATCTTCATGTGTCATTCATGGAAAATGACAAACTGAAATGGAAAACTGCATATGTTAAATGCAAATGAAAACATGCTCACCTATAAAAAATGATCAGGAACATTTTTAAGAAGTAAGACACACTTTAAAATTCACCAGACAGGCAAAAATATCAATGTTTAGCCAAGAATGAGAGCAAATCGGAACTCTCATTTAATACTGGTGAGAGTATGCTAATAGAATCATCACAAAGAGCAGTGGCATCACCCCAAAACGTTTATACTCTGTAACCCAGCCATCCAAGGTGAGAATGCTTCCCTGTGTGTGTGTTTGGCCTAGAGAAAATCTATGAACTCTTACAGAGTAAAGATAACTATATACAAGGATGTCCCATACAACAATGTTGTAGCAAAAAGGGGAAATAATGCAAACGTCAAGTGGTAGTGAATAAAGTTACATAGTTAGATACATGGATAAATTGTGATATGTTCATATAATAAAATATACTGTGGTTAAAAAGAATAACCTACGTATGTATTGTCATGAATCTGCTTTGAAAATATAATATTGAATGAAAAAGCAAGTTAGAAAACTTTACATGTACTGTATTTAAATAATGCAAATGAATGATATAGCTTTGCAAATATGTATAAACTATATATATTTTTGTATATGTGCATATGTTATAGTTAAAGGGTACATATATAGAACTGGATGCACATCAAATACTTCTTAATCACTAGCTCTGGAAGGGAAGGGAATGCAAATTAGGAAGGACATCACACGGGTCTCAATTTTACCTACTACGTTCTTTGCCTTTGAAAAAGTGTAAAGAAAACTGGAAAAATATTAACAGTTGTTCCATTTTGGTAATGGATAAGTGAGTATTTATTAACTTTTTTTCTTTTATTAAGGGAAAATACCTAAATTAGTGAGGGCTACAGGGTTTCCAAACCTAGAGAATTTAAAAAGGATCTTAAAGAAATAGCATATAGATGGGTGTGGTGGCTCATGCTTGTAATCCCAGCCATTTGGGAGGCCAAGGCAGCTGGACCACCTGAGGTCAGGAGTTCGAGACCAGCCTGGCCAACATGGTGAAACCCCATCTCTACTAGAAATACAAAAATTAGCTGGGTGTGGTGGCAGGCGCCTGTAATCCCAGCTACTTGGGAGGCCAAACCCAGGAGACGGAGGTTGCAGTGACCTGAGATCGTGCCACTGCACTCCAGGCCTGGGCGACAATAGCGAGAATCTGTCTCAAAAAACAACAACAAACAAGAAGTAGCATATTTATAAGCAGAACAGCTACCATGGTAAGGGCACCCAAGCACATCATATTTGGAAGAAGTGAGAGAACAAGGAGAAGGAAGAAAGGAGGCCATCAACACAAATTCTCTCAGATACTAGAACAGCTGTCACTGACTTGCATTCTTTTGCTCCAAGGTCTCTAATGAAAATCCATATATGGACGTTAGAAGATTAGCCTCAAATTAAGAAAGAATTCTCTAGCAATTACAATTTTGAAACATTACTTGGCAATCTCAGGAGGTAGTAAGATGCTATCACTGAAGTTAGTCAAATCTAGTGTGAGTACAACCTGGTATGAATACAGCTTTTGGAGTTGAGTAATGCTTGCCATAGTTTGAAGTTCGGCTATGGGGAGAATGGCAAGCATGATAACACCGTTGACTCCAATAACAAGGCATTTTGCAGAGCATTTCAAAAACTCCCTTACTTAATTCTTAAAATCACACTAGAGGTTGGTAGTACTTCATTATTCTCATTTTACAAATGAAGGTGAATATCACATGCGTGGTAGAGATTTCAATTCAGATTGTTCTGACTGTAAGGCCTGAACACGTCATTAAGTTCCTTACGACCACTAGAATGTCAAGATTTATGAAATCAAAGAACTAGAGTTCTAGTTGTGAAATTTAAGGTTCACCAAGGTTAGATGTCTTGAAGATGCTTGGGCCAATTCAGAGTCCCTGAAGGCAAACCACTTAAAAGTAAACTTCAAAGGGTACTATTTGGTCTTGTAAAGTCTAGTTTTAATGCTATGAATGTTACTGACTCTGCAACATAATAGGAAGTTGCAAAATAAATAAATAAATAAATAAATAAAACCTGACACAATGGTAAAGGGATTTGTACAAAAGAAGAAATAAGTACAAAGCCCAGTTCTTGAGACATTCGCTGTCTGTGGGTGTGGGTGTTTCACCATTCAATGATCCCATGACCCTACACAGTCCACATTTTCAATGTACCCCTTACTCTACTCCTGCCATATGCTCAATCCTTATCACTTGAAAAATCTGTGAAATATTCTATATTCTCATAGCCTCAACCAAACCCTTCCCACACAGCTAACTGCCTGGCATTCATTTTATCTATATCTGAATAAGAGAGAGGTAGATGAGTCAAATATTCCAGAATTGTAACCTATAGTGTGAAAGAAGTGTAGGTGTTTGCAACACCAAGTTTCGCTTACTCCCCCAGGCAGGGGGACCCTCTGGGGATGATGTGGAATTTGTCCACTTAGCCTCCGTGTCTATGTTGGTTAAGAAGGGCACTTCCCCAAGAATATTGTGTCCAGGTAGAGGAAACAAATTACAAGAAAATTAAACCCAGACCAAAAAGTACCTCTCATTGAACCCTTGTGGCTATGCAGATTCCTCAAAGAGAACCTGAAGGACTCAGTGAGTTCTGGTTCAGAATTTGGGGTCAAGGGTCAGACCCACAACTAAATGTGTTTTGTGCAATAAGAGATAAAATGGTGGGAAGGGGTGATGTGGGTGCTGCTTTGTCTCAACCACATCCAGTGAAAAGCTCATCACTAGTGTTCTGGGACAGCCCGAAGGAGGACAAATGGGAACAAACACAACCTCTCCAGCTCTGCAGGCAAGAAGCTCCCTTAGCACTGCTTCTCTTGCCTTCCTTCCCTTTCTCTCTCTCACCTCCACCATGATTAGGATGCTGAGCATGTCAGAGGTCATTCAAATGACTTTGCTAATGAAAACTTAATTTCCCCCAAATATGTGCATGGAAATATAATCAGGGTAGGTATCGGATCCCAAAGTTGTGGTCTCCAGGGAGTACATCTCCAGACAGCCACCGAAAGAAGCCAGTTGGTCCAAGCCCAGAGAGGTAGCTGTGCAGAATGTTCAGGGCACTCTGGACCTTTGGGCTTCTCTGTCTGGGACAACTCTGCTGCCCTCACGGTCGAAATGGCTCTTCAGCAGGGATTTCTACTAAGCCCGGAGAGCAATCAGGGCTGGGTACGGAGGAGATTTTATGCATCTGAGCAAGAGTGACTGAAAGAGAAAAGTGTTCTTGGCAGGAGCTTAAATTTCTGATTCTGGAAAAGGATTCTACTCAAATTTCTCAAAATTACAGAATTATAAGTACAAAGTCCAGGCTGGGCATGGTGGCTTACGCCTGTAATCCCATCACTTTGGGAGGCTGAGGCGTGTGGATCACCTAAGGTCAGGAGTTCGAGACCAGCCTGGCCATCAAGGTGAAACCCCATCTCTACTAAAAATACAAAAATTAGCCAGGCATGGTGGCACACACCTGTAATCCCACCTACTTGGGAGGCTGAGGCAGGAAAATTGCTTGAACCCAGGAGGTGGAGGTTGCAGTGAACTGAGATCGCACCACTGCACTCCAGCCTTGGCAACAGAGTGAGGCTGTGTCTCAAAAAATAAAAAAAAAGTAAAATAAAAGCACAAAGCCCTATGTCATTATTCATTACACAGAAAAGGTGATTAATTGTGGCAATCAAATACGGTAATTGCATTGTTCTCCCCAGACTGCCACAACTAAATACCATAGACTGGGTAGCTTAAACAAAGACATTTACCCATTTTTCACAGTTCTGGAGGCTGAAAGTCCAAATCAAGGTGCCAGTGACATGGTTTCTGGTGAGGGCTCTCTTCCTAGATTGCAGACAACCATTGTCTTGCTGCAGCCTCACAAGGCAGAGAGATAGAGCTCCTTCTAGTCTCTTCCTCTTCTTATAAGGGTGCTAATCCCATCATGGGACTCTTCTTTTGGGACCTTACCTAAACTGAATTCATGTCTGAAGGGCCTAACCCCCCAATCCCAATACCATCATGATGGGAATTAGGGCTTCGACATATGAATTTGAGGGGGTCACATTCAGTTCATATCAGTAATAAAATGAAAGTTTTATAAGTTATTTAGAACTCTGTAAATCCACTTGGTATCATCACCACCATTACTAATGTAAGCTTCATATAATATGTTAGAGCCTGATACAATATCCTGTCATTTTCTTTCCTTGAGGGTGATGGCATTTTAAGGAAACTTACAAACATGCTCTAATCCCTGTCCCCATCCCTACTTTCCACATGAGGAAACAGATAAAGCTGGGTATAAATTCTACCTTCATATTTTAATAAGTATTGTCCTAGAACAAGTTATTTCACCTCTCTAAGGCTTCGTTTCTTCATTTGTAAAAAAGAGACAATGCTGATAACACCTACATTGTCAGAGCTGTGATGAAGTTTAAATCACACAATGTATGTTACATGCATACACTAGTCCATATTAACACAGAGTAATAGCCTGATATTGTTACTGTTAAATGTCACTGAATGTTAAATGCTTCTGTTATGTTTTGTTATTATTAATGTTATTGTTAATCACAGAGTTGGACTACATACCAAGTCTCCTGACATCTGGTGTTCTTCAGAAAAAGAAGGCGTTCTAATCTAGCAAACCAATTAAGGCTAAGAACAATTTTTTTCTTAATGACAAATCTTACTAGGTCTTTTCCAGCTGTGTTTTTTCCATCTAAACAGTAAAGTTGAGTGCAGGGGAAAGCCAGTTTCTGGAAGTACCCACTAGAAGGGCAGTAAGCAGAATAGGACTCAGGTTACAAACCTCAGTAGGTTTTAGCTGGGCCTTGTTGCTAAGATACCTGTATTTTCCCGAAAACCAAAGGCAATATAAAGTCTGGTTTGAAGCCATAGAGAAAACTTCCCTGTGCAAAAAATATCACTGGATCCTCTCTTCTGCAGATAGCTCACTGTCGAGGGGAGTATTTTCTCACATGGTATTTACCTTCTCTCTGTACTAAGTCTATTTGTTAGTGTTTAGAATTGCTACTTTACTTTTCTAAAATGAGAACAACAACAACCAAAAAATCAAAGTATGAGTGCCCAGTCAGAACTGGTAGGGTTACTACCGAGTGTTCAATGACCAAGTTCTCTGCCAGAGGGGGACTGAATGTTTGCCTCATTCCCAGGCTTCCTCGGCCTAAGTAGAAAAAGTTAATGGATTAGCCCTGATGAATGACTGAGGCTCTCAGCAGGCATGGGCTCCAAGCCAGAAATCAGCCCTATGTACAGACAGCAGCCATGTCTGGGGTTGCTGGACGTGGCTGATAACAGGACCGGAAACCCATCAGAGACACCCACCCCCTTACCTCTGGGCCTCATCAAAATTACCTGCCAAAGAGACTCTGCTCCAGACCAGCACCTTGTCAGCCTGTTTTGTAATAGAAAACAGCTGTCCCTGTTGAGAGGCAGAGGTGGAAAGAGTGAAAAGGATGGAGAAAATGCACCATTCACAGCTTTTCTGGTTGTGCAGAACTGAAAGTTGCAATCACACGGCATGTAAAAAATGGGAAATTCTACGGACCCTGCGGGAATGACAGTATCCTCCTCTGAAGGGGCTGATAGGAAATCACAGCTACTGAATTTAAATCAAAGACGACTGTTGATCCTTAATAATGGATTTTGAGTAGAAGCTGAACACTGCTTAGCAACATCCCAGGGATAGCAGAGGCAAAGTGGTAGAGAGTTTTGATCAGGCAATTCAGGTAGGGAGTAGAATCCTCATTGCTGCTTCTTCCTATTTGTTGCTGTATGTTAGTGCCTAGAACAATGGCTATTGCGTGGCATTGTGCTCCACAAATACTTGTTGAATGAATAATAAAACTTATGACCTGCATTTTCTAAGGCTGAGCAGAATGAATTTTTTGGTTCATGTGATCACAATTTGACTCAATGTTCTGTCACTTACTAGCTCTGCTGTCTTAGGAAAGTTCCTCAATATATCCAAATCTTAGTTCATTTTTTTATAAAATTGGGCTTGAACAGTTACCTTATATTGAGAGGTGACAGCGTGCTGGCAGTCCTCACAGCTCTCGCTCGCTCTCGCCGCCTCCTCTGCCTGGGCTCCCACTTTGGCGGCACTTGAGGAGCCCTTCAGCCCGCCGCTGCACTCTGGGAGCCCCTTTCTGGGCTGGCAAAGGCCGGAGCCCGCTCCCTCAGCTTGCGGGGAGGTGCGGAGGGAGAGGCGCAGGCGGGAACTGGGGCTGCGCGCGGTGCTTGTGGGACAGCGTGAGTTCCGGGTGGGCGTGGGCTGGGCGGACCCCGCGCTCGGAGCAGCCGGCCGGCCCTACGGGCCCCGGGCAGTGACGGGCTTAGCACCTGGGCCAGCAGCTGCTGTGCTCAATTTCTCACCGGGCCTTAGCTGCCTTCCCACGGGGCATGTCTCGGGACCTGCAGCCCACCATGCCTGAGACTCCCCCGACTCCGTGGGCTCCTGTGCGGCCCGAGCCTCCCCGATGAGCGCCGCCCTGTGCTCCACGCGCCCAGTCCCATCCACCACCCAAGGGCTGAAGAGTGAGAGCGCATGGCGCGGGACTGGCAGGCAGCTCCACCTGCAGCCCATTGCGGGATCCACTGGGTGAAGCCAGCTGGGCTCCTGAGTCTGGTGGGGCCAGGGAGAACCTTTATGTCTACTAGCTCAGGGATTGTAAATACACCAATCAGCACCCTATGTCTAGCTCAAGGTTTGTAAACAAACCAGTCAGCACCCTGTGTCTCAGGGTTTGTGAATGCACCAGTCCACACTCTGTGTCTAGCTACTCTGGTATGGCCTTGGAGAACCTTTATGTCTAGCTCAGGGATTGTGGATACACCAATCAGCACTCTGTATCTAGCTCAAGGTTTGTAAACACACCAATCAGCACCCTGTGTCTAGCTCAGGGTTTGTGAATGCACCAATCGACACTCTGTATCTAGCTACTCTGGTGGGGCCTTGGAGAATCTTTGTGCGGGACACTCTGTATCTAACTAATCTAGTGGGGAAGTGGAGAACCTTTGTGTCTAGCTCAGGGATTGTAAACGCACCAATCAGCGCCCTGTCAAAACAGACCACTCGGCTTTACCAATCAGCAGGATGTGGGTGGGGCCAGATAAGAGAATAAAAGCAAGCTGTGGGAGCCAGCAGTGGCAACTCGCTCAGGTCTCCTTCCACACTGTGGAAGCTTTGTTGTTTCGCTCTTTGCAATAAATCCTGCTACTGCTCACTCTTTGGGTCCACCCTGCTTTTATGAGCTGTAACACTCACCATGAAGATCTGCAGCTTCACTCCTGAACCAGCGAGACTACGAACCCACCAGAAGGAAGAAATTCCAAACACATCCGAACATCAGAAGGAACAAACTCCCGACGTGCCACCTTAAGAGCTGTAACACTCACGGCGAGGGTCCCCGGCTTCATTCTTGAAGTCAGTGAGACCAAGAACCCACCAATTCCGGACACAATATGACTTTAAAGATCACTAAATTAAATAGAATGTGTTCTTAAATATCTTTCATGAAATGTAAGCTCAGTAAATGATAAAAGGGATCATGAACTGTGTGGTCATCCGATCCCACAGTGACTATTAATGTATATAAATGATGCCCAGATTTAACAGGACAGGATAAAAGTAATACCACAAACACTAAGAAATAAATGTTAATATCAGACTGTTACCTTGTTAATAGTGGCAAGTGTCACATGTTTCAGAGACACCCTAGTTATTTACATCCAGAAGAGGTTTCACCAGGCACATTATATAGAAGAGCTAACCAAGAAACAGTGAGCTGAAGAGACCTTGCATAGCCAGCTAACACCAGAGACAAAGATCATGTGAAAAACTAGAAGCCAGTTGTGAAAGGGGCACCATCAGCATCACTGGTCCTTGCATTTATAAAGAGGCAATTTAGTTTTTTAATTAGATCAGGTTTTCTGACTAATGAAATAATATCTCTGTACAAACATATACATACACACATGCAGATACCCAATACACAGAAAAAAAGAGTTAATTGAAGAATAGGAAAGGAATTTAAGATCACTCAAATCGAGATCTTCAAAATTCAAGTATACATATTTCACTCATAACAGAAACAGGAAGCTGTGAATAAGGAACAGTCATAAAACAAGGAAGATGTCTGTGAAATCAAGATTATAATTGCCATCTACATACAGTTGCTTGCTCTATGTCTCTTTCTCTTTTTCTCTCTCTCACTCTGAAACTTCCAAATGTCTTCTATTAACAGGACACTTAATTCCAGGTGATGTATGTATCAAATTAGAATTCTAGCCCTTCTATATAGTCTCAGGTTGTCTGTCATCTCTCCCCGAATGTTTCTGAGTCCCCCACCTGCAGTTCCCTGTGGCTTTTTCAGTGAGAATGTGCCACTCAGCTTTTCTAATGGGGTCTTCTGGTGGCCCTGAGTGATGAGATCACTAAGGAAATACTTTAGTGTTGAGAGACTCGTCCTGGGCCCAAACAAAGCCCACCTTCTGATGTCAGAAGGGGCACTTAGAAGCGAATCAGCACTCTGTCCTATCAGGATTTCTATTTATGAAGAACAAGAGGTGAATAGCACTGTCCTTGCTGTGCACACTCATATTCCTCAGAAGCCCCTTTGATACAATAACTCAGCTGGTTCTGTCTTCCTCTCAGAGCATGGAATCTCTCCTACCAATGGGGGGACTGTGTGGTTTGAAAAAGCTCCTGTAGGTGGTTCTGATTCAGAACACCCCACCCATCCAGCACTGGATTGAGAACTAGGGGGTCAAAAGGCACACTGAACGGTAGACGTGAGGCTTCCTACGTCTCTTATTTCACAGACTTTATGGAAAAGCAGGTTTGGAAATGAATGAACCCAGGATGAAAATTTAAGTCTCTATAAAATATTTTTCATCTACAAAGAAACAACTTTTTCCTCTACCAAAGTTATTTCAGATACATGTGTCTTCGTTATGGTCATCTGGGTATTTGTAAGGAATACCACATCCCTTGCATTTCAGGTGTGTTGTGAATTAAAGATTACATTATTTTCCTTTTATCCTTATCATCTCCAAACCTCCTACCCAACAATTGCAAAAGTAATACTGCAAACTCTCAAGTCTGTTGTGAGGATTAATTTACTTAGATTACATAAGATATTTAAAACAATAAAAGGTGCTTAATGTATAAAACCTATTATCATAGTTAAATTTTCTTTTAGTCTTATGGCTACATTGTGTAGTAAATATTGTATAATCTGCATTGCATAGTCATACAAAAATGTCATCTTCACAGTACATTTCTAATAACCTGGAAAGCATTCTGTCATTTTCTTAATATTGGCATGATTCTTGGGTTTGGTTAAAAGGGATTAGAAGAGATTCATTCTCCCCATCTCTACTAAAAATACAAAAAAATTAGCCAGGCCTGGTGGCGGGCGCCTGTAGTCCCAGCTACTTGGGAGGCTGAGGCAGGATAATGGCGTGAACCTGAGAGGCGGAGCTTGCAGTGGGCCGAGATCACGCCACTGCACTCCAGCCTGGGCGACAGAGCAAGACTCCGTCTCAAAAGAAAAAAAAAAGAAGAAGAAGAGATTCATTCTGTGTTTGGTCTCTTTTCTCCCCTGTTTGAATTTGTCACAGCCCTTTCCCTATACTGAATCTGATTACTAGGAAACAGTCCGTTGTGAAATATGTCTCAATGTTACATTTATTTGCAATATATTCAGTTTTACTCCATGCTCTGGCATTGTTCTCTCTAATGAGATCAATGTATTGCCAAACTGAGTCACTGGTTCCTTCCCTTCTTCCAAAGAAAACAACAGCAATTCCAAGGAATTCTTTTCTTTGTTAGTTTTTAACCTCCTATTTCATTTCTATTATAAATAGCATCAATTATCTGATGTGTAGCTGACAGAGAAGTTTGCCTCCCATGAATCATTTCATTCAGCTGATTCGGCAAAACATTTGACCATGAACGTGCATGTGTGTGTGTGTGCACAGACTCCAGTGCCTGAGTTTTCGTATAAACTAGATAAAGGCCATTTGTCTCCAGATTAATGATAAACAAGATTAAGAACACAGTTTCTAAGTTTTGTTTCATTTGGGCCTTCTCGAGCTGCATTTAGCAGATACTAAGTTATAATGACCTTTGGAAAGTTCACAAGTTTCCAGGGGTCCAGGATAGTAATTAGCTCTCAATTGTAAAAACAAGTGCTGCTGAAGAACATAAGGTCATAGGAAAATCAGGAATCAGGACTTTGTACAGAAAAAAAAAAGTGAATAAAATAAGTTTATTCATTTATGAATCACTCATTCATGATTTTCTTTTTATAATATCATCGAAAGAAAGAAAATGCCTCGTGTTTAAATTTTCACTATGCTTGTATTTCAGCCTCATCAAGAGATACTACTCCTGATCTTTTCATTTTACTTTCCTCGGGTCTGCCTAAACTCAGTGTCTCTCCTAGAAAACCACCCAACTCATGAAAAACTGTTTGTAAGAAAATGTTCTCAACACAAAGAAATAATAAAGGTTTGAGATGATAAATATGCTAATTACCCTGATCTGATCACTATACATGACATGATGAAAACATCACTACGTACCTTGTAAAATTATTATACATCAATTAAAAAAAGGAAAAATGTGTTGTGCTTAATTATAATAAGAAAATTTAAACAGATTGATGAGAATTCGAACGTTTTCACTGATGTGAATATTAGTTAACAGGAAAAAAGAACTCATAAAAACTGTTCCATACTTGTTTTACCCCAAAATGTTAATCCATGCTGTTATAGATACTACCCTGTGAGACACACAAATGCTTTTCCAACTCATTGATTTCAAATCAAAGGGCAAAATATACATTAGTAATGATGATATGCCAAAACGCTTCTCAATGTGAACATCAGTATTTACGTTTTAATGTCAGTTACAAAGATCCCTGGGCGGGCGCGGTGGCTCACGCCTGTAATCCCAGCACTTTGGAAGGCCGAGGCTGGTGGATCACGAGGTCAGGAGATCGAGACCATCCTGGCTAACATAGTGAAACCCCGTCTCTACTAAAAATACAAAAAATTAGCCGGGCTTGGTCGTGGGTGCCTGTAGTCTCAGCTACTTGGGAGGCTGAGACAGGAGAATGGTGTGAACCCGGGAGGCGGAGCTTGCAGTGAGCTGAGACAGCGCCACTGCACTCCAGCCTGGGCGACAGAGCGAGACTCCGTCTCAAAAAAAAAAAAAAAAAAAAAAAAAAAAAATCCCTACGCAGAGATTTGGGATGCTTTCTATTCATGAATCTTTAATTCAGGAGTTCAAGATACCACAAACTGGCCAAGTGTGGTGGCTCATGCCGGTAATCCCAGCACTTTGGAAGGCCAATGCAGGTGGATCACTTGAGCCCTGGAGTTAGCCTGGGCAACATGGGGAAACCCCCCGTCTCTACAGAAAACTACAAAAGTTAGCCAGGCGTGATGGCATACGTCTGTAGTCCCGGCTACTCAGGAGGCTGGGAGGATGGCTTGAGTCCAGAAGGTGGAGGTTATAGTAAGCCGTGAACGTGCCACTGCACTCCTGCACGTGCAACAGAGAAAGACCCTCTCCTCTTCCTCTCTCACAAAAAAAAAAAAAGAAATCACAGAACTACATTACTGCATATTTGTTTGTGTACAATTTACTTTTAATGTGACAACTTATAGTTTCCCAATAAACTGAAATCCTACACTGAAAAAATAAATCCAGTAACTCACAATTATGTGTTTTGGCTGGCCAAGCATGTTTATCATTTTAAAATAAAATACAGTGTTGCAAAAACAGTTGTAGTAGCTTGGCAATTGTGTTTCAGTACTGTAATGCATGGGTATCAGAAGAGATTGGGCAGATTTCAGCACATTAAGTTACATTTTATTATAGTTCATTACATTTAAGAGAAAATTAACTGAAAATGCCATTTTTCTTGTTATCAGCATGGAAAGGCCTCAGTATAATAAGTACCATGAATTGATTTATTGAGCACTTACCATGTGCCAGTCAATTGACACCGTTGTCACGTAGTCTTTTAAGATGCCTGTGGAGTAGACAGATTATTTTTGTTTACATTTATAGATGAAAGTGAGTTTTGGAGAGGTAAGGTAACTGTACTCAAGTTAAAAAAGAAGAAAAAAGGTAGTAAGTATAGTAAGTAGAGGTTCTGAGAATGAAACCCAGCTGCATATGACTCCTTAGACTATGATAACGTCTCTGCTATTGTCATTTGCACAAGCTGGCTAAAAATAAACAAACAAAAGGAGCAAAACTAAAACAAAGAGATCTCATGCACACAAGATGTGCACATAGACTCCTATACCTAAGGAATCATCATACACTAAAAGGCCATATGTTTCCAGGTATTTTTCCTGAAGAGTTGATGGAAATGTATCCTTTGAAGGGTATAATGTGCCACTAATCTTTACCATTCTCCTCCCTCCCATTGCTCTAGTGTCTTGTGTTTTGAGGTGAGTATCCTCAACCAGACCTCTGAGTAGCTGAGTCTGTAGGTAAAACACACATTCATATCATGGACCCTAAGGAGGCTGTGTGCCAATGTATCCATTCGTTTACATGCTAGATCAAAGGCTGTAAACATCATTCCTGAAGACACATGTGATCATCTTAGCAATGCTGACGTGTACAAATGTGGATGAAGATCAAATTTGCTTAGAGTTGTCTTTCTTTAGCTATTTCTCTTTTAAAACCTATGCTTGGAGTTTTAAAAGAGTTCAAAGCAAAAGTTAAACAATTTTATACCAGCTCTCATCCAAGATAAGACCAGTAGCATCACCAACACAATCAAAATGGTCCCAAGCAATGTTCCATTTGAGAATTCTTTTACCACAAACTTTTAACCCTCATGTACTTCAGAGGAAAACATTTTGTTTATGCTTATTTCAGCAAACGTTACTGAGTAAAACTGATGGGCTCTTTAAGTTGTTTCACAAGGTTTGATTTTAAATCAAGATGCTATAAATTAAGAAGGCTTTTAAAAATTC
The DNA here is from genome assembly GCF_029281585.2 of Gorilla gorilla gorilla. Classification (NCBI taxonomy): domain Eukaryota; kingdom Metazoa; phylum Chordata; class Mammalia; order Primates; family Hominidae; genus Gorilla; species Gorilla gorilla. The sequence goes on from NC_073233.2 coordinate 136,178,063, forward strand.
AACTTTCTAAAGATGTCAAATTTTACTGGGTATGTTTAAAATGAAAGGAAATGTTCTAAATAATATTTCAACTTGCAAAAGATGTTCAACTAAAAACCTGATGGAAAATAGCCAAGCATGGACAGCTTTACAGCAGAGGGGAGATGAGGCAGGGCTTGTCAGGACTAAATGAGCTATGAAAATCATTCAAATGTGGGTTCCAATAATGGCTGCACAATTGCCTTCTACGAGACCTCTGCTCTTCATTGACTCAGAGGTCAACTTTTAAGAATGTATAGAAGATTAAATTGAGATAAGTTATGTAAAATGCCTGGCACATCGATCACATGGATGTATAAATTAAATATACTACTATGACCAACTAGAGTTCTAGACCAATAGAAAGTGTGATACCAAAACATACAAATTGGAGGGTAGCACATAAGAGTTCAGCTGCTGCTTTCGACAGTTTTTAGCATGCTGCTCAGGAGGTCGTCCTTGCAGCAGACTCATCACACATAAAAACCAACAATTCCAATTGGGAGAAAACTGACCCCACTCTCACCCCTCCAACAGAAGGGTGATGGTTGTACCCTGGAAGGTGTCTGGTCACAGATGGAGAAATTTCTCTTAAAGTCTAGCTCATTTTTATCACATTGGATCCTAGAATGGAAATGGATATTCTTGTGGATAAGCACATTGATGCTAGGTCTGCACTGCCAAAATTCTAATCATGGCTGCCTTCCTCAGATCCAGCTATATAATTTATAGGGCCCAATTCCAAATGAAAATGCAGGGTCTCTTGTCCAAAAATCAGGGGTAAAGTGTCATTATGAGAAAAAAATTAAAATTGTAAATTATTAGCACAAATGTTACCATTCATCTTTACATTGTGCATACCAGTTTAAATGCAAATCTAAGACCATTCAACTTGTGTGCAGAATTACTTAAATTACACAATTTGTCTTCCACAATTCAGATATTCATATGTGTTTTGTTTCTTTCCAGAACAGTGGAAACTGCACTTAACTAACTCAACTGTACTTCTCGATATGTGCACATTCTACCAACACTCTCTATCTTTGGCTTACTGATAAGTAAGGAAGGACAAAAAGAAAAAGGAATTATGGCTCGCCCCATCTTTCCCTTTCCATGTCATCATTACAAGCATAAGTAGTTGGCTACTACAGGGAAGTAACATGAGTAAGCAGGGATGTGATAAAGTGCCTGGGCATTCATGTCTCTTAGAGACATGCCACTGCCTTCTGTGTCCAGTGCAAGTTCTGCTTTGAATAGAAAGCGAGGCCTCGTAGGGCTGCAGTGCCCATGCTTAGTCATAGATATGACATGCTTACTTTGTGCTTGCTTTGAGTCTTTCTGCACTCTCATGCATTGGGGATCCACTGGAGTTCTGTGTTCAAGGAACATCATCAACACTACATGTGGATGGAGCAATAAAAAACAGTGGACATCCACATTGCCCATACTTCCTCTGCTCACACGCACATTCTTGTCACATTGAGCTTCAATTATAAAACACAAATTCAAAGGTAAAATTATTATGACTTCCAGGACAGTAACAGCGGAGCATTAGACCAAACATGCAACCCTTCTGAGAATGGGGCCCTGTGTGATTGGACAGGCTAACCACCCATAAAGTCAGCCCTGTGCTTACTAATTGTGGGAGCTCAGGTATATTTCTAAACCTCTCTGTATCTCAGTTTCTTCCTCTGTAAATTAGGAAAATGATCTTACCTATCCTATCTTATAAATTTGTTGTGAAAACAAGTTTACTAATGTGTAAAGTGCTTGCAATAGTGCCTGGCATATAGCACAATATAATTAATAGCTATTATTTTTATTGTATGATCATCATCATAAAGAATTTTTTTTTAGTGGGGTAGGATCTAAAATTATGTCCTTAAAATGGTATTCAAGAATAATCCTTGAATTTTATATATCTATACCATCCTTGTCCTCAAATTATCACAAGGTTTAAAAATTATGTTATAGTACAGTTTCCCTACATTAGCATGATTTACATTTCTGTCCAGATAATTAGTTCATTTTTGTGGGGTGTTATCTTGTAGATTATAAAATATTTGGCAGCAAGCCTGACCTATATCCATGAAAAGATAGTAGTACTCTCTCCCCAGTTGTGACAACCAAAAATGTCTTTGGACATTTCCAAACTTGGGGGGGCAAAATCCTCCTCTCCAATCCCACTCTCCCATTGAGAACCACTGCTTTGTCATTATATAGTATCCATCTGTCCAAGAACATTTAAGCTGTCTTGCCAAACAAGTACATCAAGGGCCAAATACCACCACCACCCACAAGCAGCACTCTCAAACTCTAACATAGCAGGACCTCAAAATGACATTCTCCTTAGGTTAACCACAGTCCTATAGCAATCTGCCTTTTCTTCTCACTTACTGAGCAGGGAGGTTCAAGCTGTTTAAAAAAAAAAAAAAAAAGTGGAAAGGTTCATTCAAGTCTGGGAACTGTCAAATCTCTGATAAGCCGGTCCAAAGAGACAGAAGTGAATTAGTTCTTCCTCCCAGGATGGGAAGCCCTAGGAGGTATTATTGTCTAGACAATGCTCCAACCCCGCTCCCTCCTCCCCCGCTGCCGAGGACCTTGGCATGCCTCGGCTCAGACAGAGCCCTTATGGAAAGTAACATGAGGATTGTGCTGACTCCAGTGAGTTTGATTTATCAGGACTACTGGCATTTGCAAAAGCAAGTGGTCTGTTTGGATGAGATGTTTCCCAGGCAAAACGAAGAAAAAAATCTGGCCGGATTCTCACTGCTCTTGGAACTTCTGAATGTCATTGATGCTTCTCAGCAGAGCGAAAACAACAGGCATTTTATCTGCAGGAGACTGTAGGTGTCCCAGGCATATGTGGCCCCCAATGCGCATCACCTCCTCAAGCACTTTTGAGTCCTTAACACCAAGAATGTCAACAAGCCCACACTCTACACTGCTCGACTCTGCTTGTTCTGTAGCCTTCCTCACCACACTCTCCTCCTCAGGCCTCCCTCCATTTCCCCTCCCCCAACTCCAGGTCCACTCCCATCTGTTTTCTGTTAAGAGTTCATTTTCAGAGTGCAGGCTGGTGGAATTCGGAGTTCAGACCCCCTCGAGTGATGAGAGTCCTGGGGCTGCTGAAGGTCCCTTCATGCAGTCCCTGCCACCTCCCCCTCCTTTCCCTCCCTATGCCCCATTTGCCCTTGTGCAATAACATGCTGGAGCCCACATCTGTTTTCAATTCCATGTTCATTTGAACTGTTCTGGGAAAATGGAGGCTCTCACTAAAGGCTAGGGTCTTAAAGCAACAGCATGAATGCAAACAACTTCATTGGACCAACAAAGAAATACATATATATATATATATATATATATATCCTTCCATATGCAAGCTGGAGCTATTTCATGAATGATCTCTGTGTCTACACTGGTTCCTGGATGAGGCAATATATAATTACGGACTCTTAATTCCTTAATTCTTAGTTCCGATGGTCATCTCTTGCCCAATTTCCAATGTGGGAATGTTGCCTGAATTCCATCCACAATCTGAATTAACAGAGTAGATGTTCTCAGACTCCTGTCTTTGGCTTCAGCTTATTGTCTGATCACAACAGTAGATTTTTTTGTTTCCCATTGGAAAAATAATGTAGGGGATTTTGTCAGTTTATTGTCAAAATAAAAGATGAAAAATAGACAGTGGTTGTCTTCTAGCAGAGAAGACTAGTGGTATGCTCAGCCTTCAAGCAGAGCACACAGATGATCTTCTACAGAGACGTGATGGTACATCCTCAGCCGAATATCCTTCTTCTTCTTCAGAGAAGTCTATTTGACCATAATGAGGAAGCCATTACCTATATCTTACAGGTCACTGCTAAGTTGGGGGAAGAATTAATTTAAAAAGCTTCAGAGTCCAGAAGATCCTGGAAAAACAAGCTGTGTCGTCATAAAAAAAAAAAAAAAGCCCTAGTGATAGGAAGTTACCATAATAAAAAGAATTTGTTCTTTCAGGAAATGGGGAACCAAAGGTTGTTTATTTGTCATAATGGAGAATATAATGCTTTTATTTCATCCCTTCTCCAAAAACAGCCTGAATGTTGCATGCCCCTGAATCCTTTGAGGAACACCCACGTCACGGGTACAAGGGGAAGAGAATTATTAACTCAAGAAGTATTCATGTTAATTTAATATTCATATATTCCATATCAATAATGCAACATTCATTTCTTATGTACCTTATATATAACAATATGTAATATCCCACCCTGACAAATATTTGTGGAATAATTACACATTCATATGTCTTACAGGTTATATATGTATATATATATATACACACATTTATTCAACAAATACTGAGACAATATATAATAATAACCCTAATGTATAATAAACTATATATAGTATGTAGCTATTATATGAGTAATGTAAATATATACAAACATGTTGAAATGATGCATATAAAACTAATATAAAATTATATTCTAGAATGTATAGAATAATCAATATATAATAGATTCGTATATACTAGTGACATTCATTCAACAGCAATTTAAGGCACTGTAGCTTGGTAGTTTAGAATTTGGGCTCTGGCACCTGGTTTTTCAAGTTCAAATCTTGTTCAAATCCACTTAATTATTGTGTGACCTTGGCAAGTTACTTCACCTAGCTGGGTCGTGATTTCCTCATGTGTGAAATAGATATAATGACATTAGCTACCCAAAAGGGGTCGTAAGAGATTTTAATAAGTTAATCCCCGAAAAATTATTTAGAAAACTCTGGCATATGGTTAGAGTTTGATCAACATTAACAGTTATGTGCTCCATCTGGGCAATGCTAGAGTTATGGTCTAGTGAGGGAGACAAGCACTAAAATGGGGTGAAGAAGGTGAAATAAGTGGTAAAGTAGTAGGTGCCACTCATAGAGGAAGGAGATGAGGAGCTTTCTTTCCAGCCCCAGACTCTTTTACAAGAGAGTTCAAGAAAGGATTCCTATTTACTGAGAAGTATAGTTACCACTGAGTTGACATCAAGAACCAATATTATTATCAACTTTCTCTCAATAATCAAATATTATTTGATTTTACATCAATCTGAGGATGTAATTGGCTTGATTCTCACCCAAAGTTAGTAGGTTTTGAGAGAAGAGGGATTTGGGTACTTAAAGTATCAACCGATAGATTTACTGCTTCCACAACAAACCCTACATGTAAAGCTGCTACAAAAAGAATTTTATGTAGTGTCGTCTCTAAAGGTTTTAATCTAATTTTAGGTTGGCATTAAATTTGAAGCCTAAATATTTTATTAAGGAGACTCTCCACTCCACAACCTTAATTCAGCTTTTGGTTGGAACTTGGGTTGGATTCTAGAAAGCCTCTTTCTCTCAAATAAAAAGCTCATAGGTCAGGTTTCTATAAATAAATGTCACTTTATTTTCATTCACTCAGTTTCCCAACTAACTCAGATATAATTTCTGATATAATTTCACTTATTGATAATCTCAATCCCCCTCTTAGACCCTGCTCACTTTAACCTACAGATGTTCCAGAGGGTAAAGGGTACAAAGGTGTACAGAGGAAAAACAAAATATTTTTTTCAGTCCCAGGGCCTGTTTTAGCTTCTGGCATCTTATCCCAGAGCTCATATTTACTCAAGAGTTAATAAAATAAATCTAGTTCTTCACCATAAAGTCTATAGAACTTTGAAACTCCATATACTTTAAAGAATCTCTTAACAAAGGACAAAATGTCCTTGAAGAAATAGTTGCTTAATAAGTTCTTCAAAGGAAAACCTTCCATATAATCTTTTTTTTTTAATTAAGAAGAAGCAAAGTTAAAAAAAAACCCTCCCATATAATGAAAGGAAAAAATACTGGGAAACAAGACCATATTAAATTTGCCCAATGAGGCAGGCTCATAGGGGGAAAAGTAATGTGCTTAGACCTACCGCTATTGATCATGGTAAGTTTGAAGAAAATGAGATCAGAGAGGGTTAAAAGATTGTTGACTCAAAGAGCAAAGCAGCAATATGACAAGTGTGTTTTGGAAAAGAGACCTGAGTTCAAACCTCATATCTATCTTTTACTTACTATGTGACCTCGAGTCATTTGCCTAATAAAATGAACTTTATCTTCCCTGTTTGTTCCATGCCACCTGTTTGGCTCCTTGCAATGATTGGCAATTGGTCTCATTAATCTCTGTGAACCATTCCCAGCACATGAGAATTATGAAATGCATGCTACCTGTCCTCATAGGAAATCAACATGTCACAGTAGAAAGAGTACAGCATTGGAATTAGGTAGGTGGAGTTTCAGAGACATGCCATGCGTTGACCTGCTCTGTAATCTTGGACTCAGCTGCCTCTTTTTAAAGAGGGGCTAATAATACCCACCAGGCATGACAGTAATATGAATTAAATCAAATGACACCAGTCTCTGGCTCATAGTATGTATTCAACAGAGGGTAGATATTTTATCACTTCCATGGAACAGAACAGAAGAGAAGTTCCAGTATTACCTCTAACACTGCTTCATTAGGCCCCACCTCAGTACCCTCCATGGACAACAAAACATGCTCAAATACTCCAGGACAGAAAACCTCAGTCAGCTGGAGAGGTAGGAGAGCTTTATAGAGATGGAAATTTAAGATGATAAAACACTTCACCAGTGGGTGGTAAATATATAGATACCCTATTTCCCAAAATAGCTCTGGGCCTTGGGGTGCCGGGGTAAGCGGGCTACCATCCCACTTCCATAGCTGATAGCAGAGAAATGCCTGCTGGGGACAGAAAAGCTAGAGAAATGTGTTTATCTTCCAAGGAATACTTACAAAATAATTGGTGAGGGGTTCTTCTAGGGTTACGTCGAATGTATAAACTGTTTATTTTTGCAGCACTGATTGGGAGTGCATGGAGAAGGGCTAATGCACTTGGGTTCAATGTTTACTCCTTCTAAGGGGCTGTACCCAGGGTTCATGAATGTGCAGTCATCCTCTTTCTAAAATATATATTATTCCCCAGTTTTTCTCCAATGATACCAAGCCATAACATCTCACTCCATTTCCCCTCTTTTTAACCCAGTGGGTACAATTGGAAACCAGCAGCCCATCCCACAAAAAATTTAGGGGAATACTCACATGTGGGTATCCTAAAATACTCTCTTGTACTCACTCCCACTAATTGGTTGGAGGAGGGAGTGACTGTTTTCAATCAACTCTGCATTAACTTGAACTTGTCCCTGCATCGAAACATAATGGGGAGGGTATTTTTTCTCAAAAGATTTATCGTAACTAATTAATCATCATGACCATAAAAATCTGTTCATTTTTGTGAGGCATAGAAATTACGTGAAATCTGTCCAATAATGTTCATAAGAGTAACACTGAATGAACGCTGATTAGGCACCAGGCATTCTTCTCAGTACTTTGTAGAGATTAATTTATAAATTATCACAACAGTTATTCTGTGTGATTTAATATTATTATCCCTATTTACAGATAAGGTAACAGAAGTACAGAGAATTTAACTATCTTGTGCAAGACGCTTAAGAAATGAAAGGAGTAAACTATGAATCTGCAATTTGGAATGCAGGCAAATCAGGTCAGGGCCTGCTATTTAAATCCTGCTGTAGAGGACTGCATTTTTACATTGACCATAGAAATGTATTAGACAGAGAAGCATCTAGAAACACTAGAAATCCTGCAAATCCACGAGGTCTAGCTCTCAGCCCTACGAGGAAGGCCCCTCTCCAGGTTTGTTCCTCCCTTGGGTATTGATATTGTTTGGCTGTGTCCCCACCCAAATCTCATCTTGAATTGTAGCTCCCATAATTCCCATTTGTGGAAGGTGCCCAGTGGGAATTAACTGAATCATGGGGGCAGGTCTTTACCATGCTGTTCTCATGATAGTGAATAAGTTTCACAAGATCCAATGGTTTTTTTAAAGAGGAGTCTGCCCATACAAGCTCTCTTCTCTTGTCTGCTGCCATGTGTGATGTGCCTTTCACCTTCTACCATGATTGTGAGGCCTCCCCAGCCACTTGGAGCTGTAAGTCCATTAAACTTCTTTCTTTTGCAAATTGCCCAGTCTTGGGTATGTCTTTATCAGCAACATGAAATGAACTAATACAGGTACACTGCCTCAGTCCTATAGGCAGTAGCTTCTCCCTGGAGCTACTATTTCTGTGTTCTTTAGCCTCTCTTTTCCCTGTACTAGTCAATCCCTTGTCACTCCAGTCTCCTGTTAATCCCCTACTTGTATATATTAAACTGTTACTGTTCAAATCCCTCATGCTTCCTGCCTCCCCAGAGGAATGGCCCCAAAACTTGCTCAGTGCCTACTGTCCTACTTTTCCCTTTGCATCCGCTTCAGCTGCTCTTGACTCCTCGGTGTTCCTCTGGTCTTCCATCTGTGTTCCCACCTCAGAGCTTTTGTACTTGCCCTTCCCTGGAAAGACTCCACACACACACACACACACACACACACACACACACACACACAAACACACACACACAACCTCTTAGATTTGATAAGTGAATGTATTGAATTCACAGGATACAAAATAAACTGACAAAACTCAGTAGCGTTTCTGCACACCAAAAATGATCAAGCTGAGAAGCAAATCAAGAGGCAATATCATTTACAATAGCTACAAAAACAAAACAAAATAAAATAAAATACCTAGGAATATATTTAATTAAGGAAGTGAAAGACCTTTACAAGCAAAACTACAAAACAGTGATGAAAGAAATTGTACATGGCACAAAAAATAGAAAGCACTCCATGTTCATAAATTATTCAAATGACCAGACTGCTCAAAGCAATCTATAGATTCAATGCAATCCTTATCAAAATACCAATGTTATTTTTTACAGAATTAGAAAAGACAATGCTAAAATTCACATGAAACCAAAAAAGAGCCCAAATACCCAATGAAATCCTAAGCAAAAGAACAAAGCTGAAGGTATCACATTACCTGACTTCAAATTATAATACAGGGCGATGTATGGCACTGGTGTAAAATTGGACACATAAATCAATGAAACCAAACAGAGAAACCAGAAATTAAGCCATATCTCTATAGCCAACTGATCTTTGACAAAGTTGACAAGAACATACAATAGGTAGAGGATACCCTTCTCAATAAATAATTCTGGGAAAATTGGAAAATTGGATATCCATATACAGAAGAACGAAACTGGACCCCTATCTCTCACTATATACAATAATCAACTCAAGATGGATAAAAGACTTAAATGTAGGACCTGAAACTACAATAATACTAAAAGAAAACCTAGAAAAAAATACTTTGGACATTGGTGTAAGCCAGGGGCGTACAATCTTTTGGCTTTCCTGGGTCACACTGGAGAAGAAGAATTGTCTTGGGCCACACGTAAAATGTAATAACACTAACAACAGCTGATGAGCTCATAAAAGTCACTAATAAATAATAATGTTTTAAGAAAGTTTAAGAATTTGTGTTGGGTCACATTCAAAGCCGACCTGGGCTGCATGTGGCTCATGGGCTACAGGTTGAACAAGGTTGGTCTAGGCAAAGAATTCATGACTAGGACTTCAAACACACAGGCAACTAAAACAAAAATAAACAAATGGGACTTAATTAACTAGAAAGCTTCTGCATAGCAAAAGTAATAATTAACAAGGTGAATAGGCAACCTACACAACAAAATAAAATATTTGTAAACTATGCATCTGACTGGGGACTAATATCCAGAATTTACAAGGAATTCAAACAACTCAAAAACAAACAAACAAAAACCAGAAACAATTTTATTAAAAAGTGGGCAAAGGGCATGAATAGACATTTTTAAAAAGAAGACATATAGATGTCCAACAGATATATGAAAAATGTTGAACATTGCTAATCATCAGCAAAATGCTAATCAAAACCACAATGAGATATCATCCTAACTCAGAATGATTATTATTAAAGAGACAAAAAATAACAGATGTTGGCAAAGATGCAGAGAAAAGGGAGCATGTATACACTATTTGTGGAGATGTAAATTATTTCAACCTCTATGGAAAACACTATGGAAATTTCTCAAACATCTAAAAATAGGACTACCCTTCAATCCAGCAATCCCACTACTGGGTATCTACCCAAAGGGAAAGAATTACTTATATCTAAAAGATACCACCACTAGCATGTTTCTTACCACACCATTCACAATAGCCAAGATATGGAATCAACCTAAGTGTCCATCAGTGGATAATTGGGTAAAGAAAATGTGGTACATATACACAATGGACTATTATTTAGCCATAAAAAAGAATGAAACTATGTCTTTTGTGGCAATATGGATGGGACAAGAGGCCATTATCTTAAGTAAAACAACTAGAAACAGAAGGACAAATACTGCATGTTTTCATTTATAAGTGGGAGCTAACTAATGTGTACACACGGACAGAATGTGGAATAATAGATAACGGACACTAGGAAAGTTGGAGGGGTTGGAGGAGGATGGATGACAAGAAATTAATTAATGGGTACAATGTACGTTAGTTGGGTGATAGATACATTAAAAGTTCTGAATTCATCACTTTGCAATAAACCTATGGAACAAAATTACATTTGTACCCCTTAAATTTATAAAAATAAAAAATACAATACCAAAAATTCTAAAAAATTATGAGGTGGTTTGAACTAAGTAATGAAAATAACATAAGAACATCAAGATGAATCAATATAAAGTATCCAATCTGAAGAACCCAGAGAAAAAGAATAGTGGCGGAAGTATTGGAGACCTGCAGGACAATATTAAATGTTTCAAAATATGATTATTTGAAATATCAGACAATGAGGATACAGAATGGCAAAAAAAAATTTTTCAAAGAATTAACAACTGAAGTTTACAAATTTGAAGCAATTCAGAAATTTAAAGAATCAAGAAATTCAGCCACCCAAAGAGGCTAAACATGAAGATGATCATACCTCAACATATCACAAAAAAATTGCTACAAACCAATATTTTGAAAGCAGTCAGAGAAATACAACACATTGCATACAAAGAGAAAATGATGATTCAAATAACTATTAACTTCTCATCAGAAACAAGGAAGGTTAAGAAGACAATGAAAAAAATTATATTGGTAATTGACAGATTAACCAAACAATTGATAAGATTTAAGAAAACTATGCAACAAAATATGTTTAACTTTAAGCTTAGATTTTTTTCAGATCATAAGACAATAAAGCTACCAAACCCAATAAAGGTAGACAACTGTATTCTCACCTTAACTCTTTGTATTTGGGTTATTTTAAAATATTTTAAAGTAATTCGTGGGTCAGTATAGAAATCATATGAGAATTGATAACATGTTCCACAATGAATTGTAATAAAAGCAGTGCTAAAGTTCTTAAAATGAAACATATAGTCTTAAGTGTCTGTTTTAGGAAGTAAAAAGTATTTCTTAAAATTTTACTTCTGCAATTTAGAAAATCTGAGTAATTCCAAGAAAAATAGAAAGAAGAAAATAATAAACATGAAAGAATACATTAACGAAACATTAAACAAAACAAACCATCAAAAGCAACAGAAAAAATTAGTAGGAAAATGAAATATATAAAATGTTGACAGGTTGGTCAATGCAAAATGGAACTTTCAAGTAATTAATCTAAGAGTAAAAATTTGATGTAATTGCAGATGACATAGGCTTTTAAAAATTAAAAGACAATATAAGGAACATTGGCGTGTAATAAATTTGACAACTTAAATGTAATGAAATTTTTACTAAAAGATTATTTTAAAAGTACTCAAGAAAAAATTTAACAGACAAAACAAAATATACTCGTTAGCCATTAGAGAAAATGAATTAATGTAGATTCTACTTTCCACCAAGAAAAAGTAACAGAAGTCATTTTTGCCTAGCCACCTGAAGCAAACAAACAAAAATAAAACAGACAAAATACCAGGAACCATTGAATATCAGGCAACAAAAGATTATGATCTGTCAGAGGGATCTAGGAAAGCAATGAGCTGAGGCCTAAGACCTTCCCACCTTACTCTTTCGAGAGTCTGTCTAGGATTTAATTCAGGAAGAGGCAATCCAGATGAAGACTGAAAAACTCCTGAGTTGAGAAGACAGAACTGAAAATCTGGGATTATCAGTACGGCTGGACTTCCCAGGACAGAATACCAGAGAGGAGGGAGCCACACAGAGAGAAAACTAGAGACAAGCAGAAAATTATCCTTGATTATTCAACAGAGCACTCTTCAGTATATGTGTATGAGGAAATTACATGACACAGGAGAAAGAGCATCCAAAATGATTAGAAGAAATAGTAGCTCACATTCTCACTGTATGGGAACACCGCCTGGATTGTTCCAACCAGACAGAGAGAAAAACCTTATAATTTATAGGGCATTAGGTAAAAGTCTCAGAAAGTCTTATCTCAGTAGTGGAACATAACTAGGCCTAGACTAAATGCTGTTCTTTTCCTACCCAACAAATCTCCAAAGCAAGAAATAAAAGGATCAAACTGTTCACAAGTATCTCAAGTCTCAGGATGATCTAGAAAAAAACTAAAGACTCCACCAAAACACACTTAGACCTGATAAACAAATTCATTAAAGTTATAGGATACAAAATCAACATACAAAAGTCAGTAGCATTTCCATTATACCAATAATGAACTATCTGAGAAAGAAACCAGGAACGCAGTGCCGTTTACAGTAGCTGCCAAAAAACAACAAACAAACATAGTAATAAATTTAATCAAAGGGGTGAAAGATCTCTGCAAGGAAAACTACAAAATACTAATTCAAAAAAATGGATAGGACACACACAAATGGAAAGACATTTCATGCTTATGGATCAGAAGAATTAATATTGTTAAAATAACCAAACTAACCAAAGCAATCTATGGATTTAATGTAATCCCTATCAAAATACCAATGTCATATCTCATGAACCAGAAAAAAATCCTAAAATTTGCATCAAACCAAAAAAGATTTTCAATGCCCAAAGCAATCCTAAGCAAAAATAACAAAACTGGAGATATCACACTATCTGACTTCAAAATTTATCACAAAACTGTAGTAACTTTGCATAGTTTGTATCAACATGATACTGATACAAAAACAGACACAGAGACCAATGGAACACAATAGAGAACCCATAAATGAATCCACATATTTGTTACAGCCAACTGATTTTTGACAAACTCACCAAGAACATACATTGGGGGAAAAAACCGTCTTCAGTAAATGGTGCCAGGAAAATTGGATATTCATATGCAGAAGAATGAAACTGGACTGCTAACTCTCACCATATACAACAATTGACTCAAAGTGGATTAAAGATAAATGTAAGATCTGAAATTATAAAACTAGAAGAAAACATAGAGGAAACACGTCAGGACATTTATCTAAGCAAATATTTTGTGGCTAAGACCTCAAAAGCATAGGTAATAAAAAAATTGACAGATGAGACTATTTTAAACTAAGAAGCTTCTGCACAGCAAAGAAAATAATCAGCAAGTGAATAGACAATGTAGTGAGTAGGAGAAAATATTTGCAAATTATTCATCTGACAAGGGACTAAAATAAGTCAACAGTAATAAATAAACAAATAAAATAAATAATCCCATTAAACAGTAGGCAAAGGTCCTGAATAGACATTTTCCAAAAGAAGACATATGAATGGCCAACAGGTATATTAAAAAAATGCTCAACATCACTAATCGTCAGGGAAATGCAAATCAAAACCACAAGGAGATATCACCCTACCTCAGTTAGAATGGCTATTAAAAAGACTGAAAAACGACAGATGCTGGTGAGGACTCAGGTAAAAGGGAACAACAAATATGTACAAATATTATGTATCAATTAAAAAATACACTGAATGAGATTAACACAGATTAAATATCAAGATAAGTAAACCAGAAGACATTATAAATATGCAAGTGATTCATATAAAAGAAAAAATAATAATTTCAAAAATGAAAAAAGCATCAGTGAGCTCTGAAACAGTTTCAAGTAAGCTGACACATGTATCTTAAATTCCTGAAAAAGCCAGTGACAGAAAAAAATATTTTAAAAATAATAGTCATAACATTTCAAATTTTGGGAAAAACTACAAATCCACAAATCTAAGAAGGATAATCAATGTCAAGCACAAGGATTATTTAGAAAACTACTCCAAGACTTATCATAATCCAATTGATCAATACTAGTGATAAAGAGAAATCTTAAAAGGAGCCTGAAGCAAAAGGAACATTACATAAAACATAAGGTTAACAGCGGATTTATTGTCTGAAACAATGCAAGCACAGAGACAGTATAGCAACATCCTTTTACGTACTGAAATAAAACACTCTAAACCTAGAATGTTGTGTCTAGAAAAAAATCTTTAAAAATGATACAATGTATTGTATCATTGTAATGTAATGTATCATTACAAGTTAAAATAATGCATCACAAAAAGACCTCAACTACAAGAAATGTTACAAAAAGTCCTTAAGGCAGATGAAAAATGATAGCATATGGATATATGGATAAACCAAAGCAATAAAATACTATTTAATCCTAATTATGTGGGTAAATACATTCAATTTTTTATTACTTAAAGATTTTTAAAAGATAATTGGTTGTTTAAACAGACAAATAAAAATATAACATAAAGTCTATAATGCATGTATAATTGAAATGCAAACTATGATAGAAAATAGATTAATGGTCCTCTGGGGCCTAGGTTAGGGTAGAGATTTGAGAAGCCAGAAAGATAAATTACAAAGGGACGAGGGCAAATTTGGGGAGATTACAGATGCTTTCACTATCTTAATCATGCTCATGGCCTCACAAGTATACACATATATCAAAACTTTTCCAATTTTACATTAAAAATAAAAGTCTATAAGCAAAGTCACTGTGTTAAGGTTTTATAGCAAGTTCAATTTAACTATCCAGTAATAAATAGTCTCTATTTTATAAATTGTATCAGGAAATAGAAAAGGAGGGAACTATCCCCAAATCATTTAACAAGGGTAATATTACCTTGAAACCAAACTAGAATAGGGTAGCATGAGAAAGGAAAAAGTTTATATCAGGTTTGGGGCAGATTTGGTACTTGGCTTGGAGTCCTCTGCTGAGAGAAAAAGACTACAAGGACATTCAACAGCACCTCCTATGCAGTTAGATTTACAAGGGCCCCTGAAATCCACTGCTGGCTCCAGGGCAGGGACAGACCTCAGCCCCCCAACCTACATATGCCCCAGCTGTTCCACTTTTGAAGTTTACCAAGCCAGCAACTGTTTAGAGACAATTTAATTGTAATGAGCCCTCATAGCTAAGTGGTCTTTTATTAGCCCAAATGGAATCCCATGCGTCAGGAGGGGTCACCTTCTCCCAATTCCCCTCCAGTCTTTCCCCATTAAAGTGAAATATGGCTTTAATATAGTCACACCTGGGGGAAGCACTCTCTTAGCCGGCAGCCATGGATGCCCACCCTCCCCTATTTAAAGGTTGCCTCTTATTTCTTTATTCCTCTGGGCTGGGTTTGGCAGCTTTTTGAATGATCAGATTAGTTTTAAAGTCAATAGCAACATAGCATACAAATAGCAAAATCACTGGCACTTAAGTACTTTGGAGCTGACTTCAGTCATAGTTTAAGTATAAAGAGATTGGGGGAAGACAGAACAAATAGCCCATGAAAACTAGTTTTAGAGTTCTTTATTCAGTATGTGTTTGGGGAAATTGCAGGATAGATGACTCCAACAAATCCAGGTTTTAGTGTCTCTTGGGCTCCTGAAGCCTGGGAAAGGCAAAGTGGGCCAAAGCTGGTCTCAGTGTGTGTGGGAACTGCAGGGGATGGGGGTTAGGAGGACAGTTTATAAAGAAAATGGTTCAAAGCTCTATTTTGATACCTAGGGTAAAGTACGCTACCAGGAGGAACACAGAGCTCATCCAAGGCACAAAGCTCAGATTAAAATGTTTCATCAGCTTTCTAACTTCCAGCACGCTCACACTTGGGCACATCTAGCAGCCTGTGTACACCCAGAATTCTGTTGCTTTGGGGCACCAACAACACACTGAAACCAGTCTATGATGATTTTCATTCTCAATCATGTTGGCGAAGGCTTAGAACAGTTAACAACTATGAGAAGGTCACACAGCCCTCAACCCTTTGTCTCCAAAGTCTGTGTGCTATGGGAGTCAGTGGATGAGAATACGTTCCTCTCTTGCTGTATTTTCTTGGCTGTCACTTAATTCTAAAGGTGTCTTTCATATTTTCAGCCTCCTCCTTTTACAAATAAGTCAACAGTATGGCCTGGCAGAGTCACTTAGTAGCTTTCCTCCAGTCATGGGTGATCAAATATTCTTTTGCATATTTGACATATTTATATTCCTCAGGAAGTTGTATCCACTGGCCCATATCTTCAGTCAAATATAAGTTTTATGGTTGCAAAGTTCTAAATCTCTCTTACTCTCACATTTAAATTATCCCAGATCTTTCTGGAGTTTCAAGGTCTACAGGAATCAGCAAGTATCTCTAAGCTGTGAATTAAGGAATTTGATTTATTTGGCTTCTTCTCCTTTGAATAGCTTGAGTGTTCCTGCTACAGGGAAAGGCCACAGAGTAAACAAGAAAATAAAATAACTAATGAAATCCAAGTATCTAATTCCAACAGAAGAGAGAGAAAGAGAGAGAGAGATCATGTAGAGACTCAAATAAATTATTTTGATTTACTATCTGAAACCTTAGATCAAATTTCTGACTACTTTTATTCACACATTCATTGCATCATTTTTTCCTCAAAATCCGCCTTTACTTTTGATCACAGGCTGCTCTCAGAAACTGTGATATCATTGAGTACTACCGTATTCCTCTTTTTCCTTGAAAGGGTCACTTACTTAATTTGCTCCTTGGACAAAAGCCCCCGTGCCTTATAATCAAGGCCTGATCTTGCTTAATGCCATGAGAGTGAAAGGGATGTAGAGAGAGTTTATTCTTTTTCTAATGATATTCATATGAGCTGCTGCATTCCCACAAAAACAGGGCCAGGCAGGGTATGCTTAGATTTTATGAGAAAGGTGTAATAGTCAGGCAATATTTTTCCTCAGGCAATATTTTTCCTATCTGTAACTCAGCTCCTTGAAAATGAGCCACTGTGGCATACCAGCTAGGAGATACTTTAGGTCTAGAATGTGGACATTCTGCTATAATGTTTCCTCACATAAATAGGAAACAGAAAATATTCTAGAGCAAAAGCAAAATTAACATGATCTGAGCTTACTCCAAAAATGTAGAATTCAAATTACATATGGAAGATCTTAACCAGAAGCAATGAGATGGGAGAGTTCCCTGACCCCCCTCACAGGAAGTTCTAGAGGGGTGTGGCTTATCTGTTTGGCCACCACACGCCCAAACCCCTTACAGGAGGGGGACCATTCAGACAGGCAGGCGCAGGAGCCGGGATGAGCACTTTTGGGCTCCAGCCCCACAGTAGCGTCTGGGGAGAGTACCTGCAACTCCTGAAACCTCGATGGGCTTGTTGCAGTGCTCCTTTTAGCTCTGACGTCCACAGACAGCTTAAACGTTAACCAGCTCAGTGCCCTCTTGGTAGCCGGGTTCTTGTCTGGCATCCAGGAAAAATTAAGTCACACAGACAAATTGAAGGATGGTAAATGCGGGCAATTTTATTGCCAGATGGAGGTAGCTCTCAGCGGGATGAAAGGGAATGGAGTGGGAAAATGATCTTCACCTGGAGTTCAGCCAGCCTGCGGCTGATCTTCTCTCCAACTGCCCCCAGCTGAACTCCTCTTGATATTCAGATGCTTCTTCTCTTCTCTCCTTCTTTGCCTTGCCACTCTTCTGTTCCTCTGCTCTTCTGCTCATGGAGCCTGGGGTTTGGAGTTTATATGGGTACAGGATAGGGCGGCGTGGCAGGCCAAAAGGCAACATTTGGGTGCAGAAACAGGAATGCCTGTTCCCATTTAGGGCCGTAGGTTTCCAGGCTTGAGGCTTTGCTGGGGAACTGCCCTCTTCTACCCAGTATCTCCCTGCCTTCTGTTCGTATCAGCAACATCAGTAGGATATGGAATTATGTTCCCAGAAGACTTCTGAAAATACATGATATCCATCAGGGCATAAGACTTCACAAGAAGTACATAATAGAAATCATCCCTAGCACTGAGAAGAAAGAAATGAAGTTAGCTCCATCCACTGCAGGCCCTGAAGCCATGGGACAACAAGGAGGTAAATGCAACAGCTCATGTTCCTTCAGAGTAGCAGGTTTTAGCGGGGAAGAGCATAGCCAGGGATCAAAGAAACTCATTAGAAAAGATGACAAGAAACCTTCCTGTTTAATACTGCTGTACCTTTTCCACTTATTACTGAGATTTCCTCTTCTGAAAAAAAAATCATAGTGATTCGGACATTGTCTGGCTTGAGTAAAGCTTAAGACAACTCTGCTTCAAATTCTTCTTTCATCCACCCCCATTTATTTCTGATTGACATGACACTTCCAGCCTGAAGAAGCTGACAGTCATTGGATAAGAGGTAGCACAAGAGGTTCACCTGAGAGGAAATAAACAGGATCTCAATGGGGAAAAAACAGTAATACCACATTTCAGTGGCAGGAATTAGTAAAGTGCTTTTATTTCCATCTCCCTTTATCCCTTCAGGCAGCCACTACAGTTTGACTTCTTTGATTCTCAACCCAAAAGATCAAATCCTGATCTAAATGAATCCTTTTTGTTAGAATGTCTTCCCTTTCCCATTTGTGTGAAATGCCTAAATCCTGACCTAAATCCAAACCAAAACTGTCTCCTATCTGCTGTGCTATGCCTCTTATTCTCCATCTCCCACTTCCATGACCCAGAAATATGAGTCCGTCACCGTCTTCTCTCTGTGCATCCTCTGATCTGCTGGATTCTAATCGCTCACTCCTGACTTTCGCACGATAGAAATAACAGACTATGCTGGCCACGTGAATACAATCATCCTTTTCTATCTCTGTGTATGCAGAGTAGTGGGGGCAGAGGTGGTGAAGAGAAACAGGACATAGGGAGGGGGGCTGGGCTAGAGGAAGGAAGGTTAATGACAGAGAAAAAGGGAAGAAGGGGTAAATGAACTCTCTTCAGACAGAATGAATACATTCTAAGCCCCAAGATTTGGATTTTCAGAAAGCGCTTATAAACCCACCCAACTGAGCTTCAACACTTCTTAGAAACAGATTTGGTATACTAAGCTTGAGCTTACCATTACAGTGTTTTATGCATGAAAGTGCCAAGTCAGAGAAAACATGAGTAGAGAATGGGGAAGGAGAGAGATGGAAAAGAAGCCGTTGCACGAGTTTTAACTGATGAGAAGCACATTGTCAGGTTCTGCCCTGGGGAATCCCACTCTGGCTATGTCTGCAGGGATGGTAGATGAAGAACACAGAACAAGGTAGGCAGAGGAACACCCTTGGTGTATCCAGAAATGGGCTCAATTGCTTCAGGAAAGCTGGGGCCATCTGTTCTTTTTCAGTTTGTGGAAAATATCACTTCAGTTCAAAAGGAGGCTCTGTATTTGGCCACTTTTAATAGCTGCACATAAAGACATGGTACCTGTTCACAGACTGAATATTGTCGATGACTTTTGTTCATTTAAAAATATAGGTTTATGTTGAGAATATTTCAATTCAAATACAATTATATTGTAGATAATTTATATACAAGAAACTATTGTTAACTATTGTCTCCCTACTGTACTATAGAGCATTAGAACATATTGCTTCTGACTAACTGTATTTTTGCACCCATTAACCAACTTCTCTTCATGCACCCTCCATACCCTGCCCAGCCTCTGGTAACCGCCATTCTACTCAGCACCTCCATGAGATCCATTTTTGTCAGCTTCCACATGAAAGAGAACATGCAGTATGTGTCTTTCTGTGCCTGGCTTTTTTCTCTTAACATAATGACCTCCAGGTCTATCCATATTGCAACAAAGATGAATGTCTGGTGTGATGGGTTTCCCAATTACCCTGATTTGATCATCACACAATTTACACATGTATCAAAATGCCATCTATCCCCCAAAATATGTATAACTATTATATTTTAAACAAGAAAATTTTTAAGAGCAAATAGATGAGGAATAGATTTAACTTTATCTAAAAAAAGGTACAAATACACACAAAAAATAAGCCACCAATAATCCAATTTTGAATATGGATATAGATGCAACACACATCCAAATGCTAATGTGTGCATGTGTAGGCAGGTAGATAGATGGATAGACAGATGAATAATAGGAAAATAGATATAAGAATATCATATATGCAGGAAGATTGTCTTCCCCTTTGCCTTCTATCCAAGATTAAAAATGTATTGTATATTTTTTATGTTTATAGATTTTTTAATTTAAATTATAAACCAACCAGAATTTCCTTTATGTATAGCATTTAATATCAAAACCTAAGGATATATTCTTCTAAATTTATTTCCAATATCTCCAACATTATTTAATATATTTCCCAGTGATTTTGAGACACACTTATCACATATTAATTTCTCATGTACTTTCAGATTTCTTTTTAGACTCTATTCTCTAACACTAATTTATTTGCCCCTTCCAGTGCCAAAATGTTTGCTTTACAGCTTGTACTGACCCACATTTACACTCTCATCTGACCTTTAGAATTAATTTGCATGATTAGTGCCAATATCTATTCCCCAGGGCGAAAAGTAATTGCCTTCTTGTTATAATTTCTATACAAGTTTGGAAAAAAAAAAAACAGAAAAAAATAGTGATTGAAGCATCAACATGTATAAGGATGTTTAATCTCAGAGGCAGTATCAAGGCAGAGACTCATAGATCATCCCAATCCCAATGTATTTATACCTATAGCAAAATGCACATTTTTTGGCATTGAAGCTGGATGAATTCGCATTAAAAACATAAGTCTGCCATTGAATATGAAACATACTTGATTTCTCTGAGGCTCAGTTTTTTCCTCTGTAAAATCAGAAAGATAATACCTTTCAGGATTGGTGTTTAAATGTGCTGTGTATCTAGCATAGCAGGTGCTCAACAGAAGTTAACTCCTTTATCCCTTCTAATCGTCAGTTCTCAGTCACTTGTCCAGCTGTGTTTATTCAATTATATAACTTAGCATTATTATGAGAAGATTGCAGTTGATTTTATAGTGTTGAAATTGATATAACAGGAATAGGAATGTGGAAAGAAGGTCATACGCAAAGCACATCCTTGCTTTAAGGAGCTTACAGTCAAGTGGGTGAACAAAAATACTTCTTGCATGTTTTAAATAAAATAAGAGTGATTTTATGGAATTTCTAAATATGTTTCTAGAGTTACACATTAATAATACTTCTCCTTCTCTTAGATAACTTTAGTGGGGAAAAAAGAACAATAGGGTTTCCTCTAAAAGGACCTACCCATGAGCCTCCATAGTTACAGTCAAGAGAAAGTCAATGAACAGATTTGTAGTTTCTCATACTTGGAACATAAGTTATTGAACAGAAGATGAGAAAAATGAAAATAAAAGTGTATTAGTTAGCTATTGCTGTTATATAGTTCCATGATAAGCCATCTCACAACTCCCTTCAAGTAAAGTAGTTTCTATATGGATCCGTAATCCAGCAGCTAAAGCCACATACATTCCAAATTCATAGTTCTGAGTTTCAAGACAAACCTGGATACTTCTATCTCTCGACAATGGCCTCAGTGGCCAAGGCACTGACTATATTTGCCTTGCCCCCAAAATGCATCTTTGCTCTACCTTCAAATGGGTGGAACTGTCTTCCTCATGAGATAAAGCAAATAAGAGGCATTTGGGGGAGACCTGAAGACTCAGAAATCTCAATATTATTTCCACCTTGGGTTTATTTTTCTGCCTTTGGGGCATAGAATTTACATTCATCTAGCCTGCAGGTCTTCAAATTACTATACTCTTAATAAATTTATATTGTAGTTGACAGGCAGAAAGAGCCTCTTTTAGAAAGTCATATTTTCTTTCTTTTATGCATTCGGATATCCCAGAAGCCCACAATTCTGCAAAATGTAGACAGCACTCTCCAATACAGTTTTACTTTTTACTAAATAACCAATACTACAGCCTTGGACAGCAAAGTTTAAATGCCAAGAAACAATAGTTCACAGTTTAACTAGTTGCTTTGATTCTATATAACAAGAATTGTATACTTTCCAGACTAGGATACAAGGTTTCCTATTGCTTTCAATCCTACCTCTTTGACTAGATCCATTTCACACTTTTCTGTTAATTATAATGCCCATTCCTGGCACAAAATTCTGAAACTGTTATTCTTCTTTTGGTTGCACATGTTGGGAAAGCCAACTAATGGTGGCTTATACACAAAACTAATTTATTATTCATGTAAGTATATTTCCAAAGATAATACTGGCTTAAGGTATAGCTTGATTCAGCAGTTAATGAGGACCTGACTTTTTTCTGCCTTCAGCATTATTGGCTTTAGCCTAAGACTGGCTTTTCTGGAGGTCTTATAATGACTGCCAATAGGTGCTGGAGCTGCATTTTTTTGTTGCTCAGCTCTGCATAAAAGTGAGCCTTTGCCAATCATTACCAGCAAACATCCAGAGATTCACTTTCTTTAAACAACTTAAATTACTTCTCTACCTTGTTACCTACTCTGTGTACAGGGAATAGATTGTATTGCTTGGCTTATCCCAGGTCATAGGGTGCGTCTGTTGATCTGGAGGTATGGTCGAATTACCCAGAACCAAATGGATTTCTAAACAGTGACTGGAAGCTCTGGTAATGGGAAAGTAAGGAATGGTTGCTAAGGAGGCATCCAACAAATTTCCACTACATTTAAATAGTGCCTTTCTCCTTATTGGATAAAGATCATGTACATTTAGTTCATTATTTTTTTTCCTTAGCAACTAAAACAATGCAATTCATTTCTAGTCTGGGAATGAATATCACCCAAACAGTGTTGTTAATTGGATATATTGCACATTAAACACAGACATAGAAGGCAAAACTAAAGTCAGTTTACAAACACAGATAATTTGTAACAGGATTTCGTATTTCAGGATTTTTACACTTGGAATACTCTTCTCAGAGATATCTAAATATCTCACTCCTCCTCTTCATCTTTTTCCCTAAAGTTCCCCTCTTCAGTGAGGCCTTACCTAAACATAAGTCTCTTTGCCCTGCAACATTTCCTATCATTCTTCCCCTTATCAGCTTTATTGAGATATATTTTATATATCACATGTTCACCCATTTAAAATGTAAAATTCAGTAGACTTTCAGCATAATCACCAATAGGTTCAACCTTTACCACAGTCCATTTTTGAACATTTCATCATCTCAAAAACAAACTCCGTAGCCTCTAAATGCCATCCGTTAGCTGCCTCAGCCCTGAGCAACCACAAATCTACCTTCTGTATCTATATGTCTTTCTGGGCTTTCATGAGAATGAGATCGTACAGTACATGGTCTTTTGTGACTGGCATTTTTCACTTAGCAGAATTTATTCAAGGTTCATCTATGATGTGGCATATATCAGTACATATATGCTGCTTGAGTTACAATGGAGGCATGTCCTGATAATCCCCTCGTAAATTGGAAATATCGTGAAGTCAAAATGTATTTAATATACCTAACCACCAAATATCATCACTTAGCATAGCCTACATTAAATGTGTTTAGAACACTTAAATTAGCCTCCAGTTGGGCAAAATCATCTGGCAACACAGCACACTGTAGAGTATCATTTGTTTGCTCTCATGAGCACGTACCTGACCAGAAGCTTTGACTCACTGCTGCTGCCCAGCATGGGGAGAAAATATTGTACAGCATATTCACTAGCTTGGGAAAAGATCAAGAATCAAAATTCAAAGTACAGGTTCTACTGTTTGTGTATCACTCATTTTTTCATTATTTTAAAGTCAAAGAATTGAAAAGCTGTAAGTCAAATCATTGTTGAGGACTGTCCGTATTTCATTCCTTGTAATGGTTGAATCATATTTTATTATATGAATATACCATATTTTGTTTATTCGTGTGTCTGTTGATGGATGTTTCTGTTATTTCCACCTTTTAGCTATTGTGAATATTGCTGCTATAAACATTTGTATACAAGTTTCTATGTGGTGGGGGACACATGTTTTCATTTCTCTTGGATATATTAGTAAGAATTAAATTACTGGGGCATATGGTAGCTGTAAGTTTAATCATTTGAGAAACTGCCAGACTGTTTTCCAAAGTGGCTGCACTATATTATATTCCCATTAGTAGTGTACAGAGATATTGATTTTTTTATATCGTCACCAACACTTGTTATCTAACATTTTTATTCTAGCCATCTTAATGGAGATGTAAAGTGGTAACTCCTTGATTTACCATGGTTATTATTTACATTTCCCTGGTGACTAATGATGCTGAGCATCTCTGCATGTACTTGTGAGCCATTTATATACCTTTCTTGGAGGAATGTCTATTTGGATCTTTCACCTATTTTTAATTGTGTTATTTGTCTTTTTATTATTGAGTTGTAAGAGCTATTTATATGTTCTGGATACAAGTCCCTTATCAGATATATGATTTGTAACTATCTTCTCCCATGCTGTGGGTTGTCTTTACACTTTCTTGGTGGTGTCTTTTGAAGTATAAATTTTTAGTTTTGATCAAGTCTCATTTATCTAATTTTTATTTTGTTGCTCATGTTTTTGGTGGCATCTTATACATTCTTTGCAAATCCAAAGTCATGAAAATTTACCCTTATATTTTCTTATAAACATTTTACAGTTTTCTGCTTTTACATTTAGGTCTTTGATCCATTTAATTTTTATGTATGGTGTAAATTATGATCCAACTTCATTCTTTCGCATGTAGATATCTAATTTTCCCAGAACCACTTGTGAAAAGACTATTCTTTCAGCTTTGAATAGTCTTGGCATTCTTGTTTAAAATCAGTTAACCATGGACATATGTGTTTATTTCTGAACTTTTGATTCTATTTCATTGACATATATGTCTATCCTGGGGATAGTATCATACTGTTTTGATGATTGTTATATTGTATTTAATCTTGAAATCAGAAAATGAGGGTCCTTCTATTTTATTCTTCTTTTACAGAATTGTTTTGGCTTTTCTGCATTCTATATAGACTTCAGAATCACTTTTTCTATTTCTAAGAAGAAATAATCTGTGATTTTGATAGAAATTGTATTGAATCTGCAGATCAGTTGGGGTGTATTATTAACAATGCTAAGTCTCCCAATCTATAAACACGGTATGCTTTCTCATTGGCTTATATCTTCTTTCATCTCTTTCAGTAATGTTTTGTACATGTCAGAATATAAATTTTATGCTACCTTTGTTAAATATTTTTAATGTATTTTATTCTTTTGATACTACTGTGAATTAAATTGCTTATTTTATTTTATTTACTATTCATAGCAAGTATGCATCAATGCAATTTTTTTGTACATTGGCTTTGTAATTCTGTTCATTTGTTGAACTCATTTATTCATTTTAATAGTTCTTAGTAGATTCCTTAGAATTTTCTCTACACAGGATCACACATTCAGTTAATTGAAACAGTTTTACTTTTTCCTTTCAAATTTAAATGCATTTTATTTCATTATTTACCTAATTTCCCTGGCAAGAGCCTTCAGTATAATGTTGAATGTAAGTGCTGAGAGCAAACATCCTTGTCTAGTTCCTGATATTAGAGGTAAATTGTTCAGTCTTCCAGTGTTAGATATGATGTTAGCTGTGGGTTTCTCGTAGATAGCCTTTATCAGATTGAGTCCCTCTATTCTTATTTATTGTTTTTATTAGGAAAGAGTTTTGAATTTTGTCAACTTTTTTTGCGTCTATTAAAATGATTATGTGATTTTAAAATATTGATAATATGTATCACATTAATTATTTTCAGATGTTAAGACTAAATCCCACTTGGTCACGTGTGTAATTCTTT
The DNA here is from genome assembly GCF_029281585.2 of Gorilla gorilla gorilla. Classification (NCBI taxonomy): domain Eukaryota; kingdom Metazoa; phylum Chordata; class Mammalia; order Primates; family Hominidae; genus Gorilla; species Gorilla gorilla. The sequence continues at coordinate 136,204,008 of NC_073233.2, forward strand.
TTATATGACACTGGATTCAGTTTGTGAGTATTTTGCTGAGGTTGTGTGACTCTACATTCATGAGTCATTGTTCTGTAGTTTTCTTGTGATATCTTTGGTTTTGATTAATAGAATGAGTTGGGAAGTGTTCTCTCTGCTAATTTTTGAAAACAGAACTGGTATGAATTCTATTTTTTAAATTTTGGGTAGAATTTAGTGGTCAATCTATCTGGGTCAGGGCTTTATGTTGTGGATAGTTTTGTTTTTAATACTTTAATCTCTTCACTTATTATAGGTTTATTCAGATTGTGATTTCTCCACAAGTCAATTTTGGTGGTACATAACTTCCAAGGAATGTGTCCATTTTATCTAATTCAGGGGTTCCCAACCCTGGACCACACAGCAGGAGACGAGTGGAGGGCAAGGGAGCATTACTGCCTGAGCTCCTCTCCTGTCAGATCAGCGGTGGCATTAGATTCTCACAGGAGTGGATCCCTAATGTGAACTGTGCATGAGAGGGATCTAGCTTGCATGCTTCTTATGAGAATCTAACTAATGCCTGATGGTCTGAGGTGGAACAGTTTCATCCCAAAACCATACCCCACCCCCCATCTGTGGAAAAATTGTCTTCCATGAAACCAGTCCCTGATGCCAAAAAGGTTAGGGACTGCTAATCTAATTGATTTAATATGTGGTGTACAAGAGTTCTTAGTATTTCTTCATAATTCTTTTTGTGCTTCTAAGCTTAGTAGTTTGTCTCCTTTCATTGCTGGTTCTAGTAATTTGTGTCTTCTCTCTCTCTGTCTCTCTTCTTGGTCAATCTAGCTAATGTTTTGTTAATTTTATTGAGCTTTTCAAAAACCATTCCTTGGTGCCACTAAATTTCTCTATTGTTCTCCTGTTCTCTTTTTCATTAATTTCTGCTGTAATCTTTATTATTTTCTTCTTTCTGTTTGCTTTCTGATTAGTGTGCTCTTCTATGTTTAGTGTATTAATATGAAAGGTTAGATTATTGAGGTCTTTCTTCTTTCTTAATGAAGTTTTCAAAATAATTGAAGAACACTTGTAACTTAATTGAAAGAGAACACCAAGTACTCAGCAAATGAATTTTTAAAAAATAATACCCAAACAAATGTAGTACATCATCATGAGATTTGCGTACACCAGCGATAAAGAGAAGTTCTAACATCTTACAGAAAGAGGAAATAAAGAACAAAAACACAATGTGAGAATCATAAATAAAAATTTAATTATATTTCTTAATAGTGTTACTGGAAACTAAAAGGCATTAGAACAAGGCCTTCAAAATTCTGAGGGAATTGATTTTTAGTCTAAAAAATTCTATAATCACAAACCTAACATATCTAACGGAAGAAAAGCAATGTCTTCACATATTTAAAAAATCTAAAAACAAATTAAAGGAAAAAATACAGAAAGCCTAACTTCTAATCCTACATTTCTGGAAAAGTTGCTGTAAATATGGCTACAGCATAGTGAGGGAGACTGTGTGTATATGGGGGCAGGAGCATATGGGATATCTCTGTGCCTTTCTCTCAATTTTGCTGTAAACCTAAACCTGTTCTAAAAATCATCTTAAAACTTTGCTTAGGAAAAGTGACTTAGCCTTTATACATTCCACTGGAAGGTTAAAAATCCATCCTAGTAAAAAGAATAAACCACTATAGTTTAAAGGGCTCATATCCTAGTAGAAATATTTATGCTCCAACATGCCTCAGTTCTTGCTAGTAAGAAAAGTTTGAAGCACCACAAAGTTGACCTTCTTATTAAGGTCCTTAGAAGAGATAAGCTGATGCACAAACACCTTTTAGTCTTTGTCTTTGTCAGAATAAACTTCCTTCCTAGACAGATGGCAGATCGCAAAATGTCAGGTTAGCTTTGAGGTCAGTTAATTCAGATGGTGTCAACATAAATAGCTGTTGACTTGTTGTGGAAAACCAAACTCCAAAACAAGACCCAAATATTTTATTATATGCAATTTTGCTTTCAGATCATATTTCCTGTGTTATTCCTGCACCCTGTTTTTTTTGTTATTACTACCAATATTTGCATGTAAACAGGATCTCTGTTGCTTAGCAATTCATTACTTCTGTTTTTTTCTTCTCAGCTGAAATTGTCTTATTTTTGTAGTAGAGAAGAGAACTGTCTGATTTCTCTCCCATCTACAAAGTTTGTCCCATTTTGAAATCTGAACATAAAGTTTGTTTGTAGAACAAGTCACTCAAATGTTCTTCAGACTTTTGTTTGTATTTCAATTCTCACTGGAAAGGGATTGAAAATATCATCGCTTTTGACTACTGCTGCTTTCTGCCAATTTTATGGTTACTCTATACCTACTTCAGTCAGTGAAGATCCCTGAAAGGGCATTCATTAAAATATGTTTAATGATTGGGAAAAATTAGAAGAAAACAGATTCCATGAATAGGGGCTAGATAAAGACGTGTATTGAATCCATGATACAAATGTCCTATGGAACCATTGTAAAGATATTAACCATGAGATAGACCTACATGAATTAAAATGGAAAAATGGCCAGAATATATTTAAAAGTAGAGAAGTAAAAGCAAGTGGAAATACAAAATGTATAGTATGATCTCACTTATATATGTAAGTTGGGTGGTGAAGGGGCCTGTACAGACCTGTCTTTTATTTCATACTCTGTGTCCTGTTAAGAGTGTGTGTGTGTGTGTGTGTGTGTGTGTGTGTGCTTTTCCTCTATAATGAACTTGTATTGCTTTTATAACTAAAACAAAAAATACCCAATACAGTCACTGACAGGCTCTTATTTTCTATCTTTCTGGGTTTTGAAAGCTGTCATGATAGCAGCAGAAACAGCAAACTATAAAGTTATGGGAAGTCATTCTTGGCATCCTACAGAGTAATAGCCTCAAGGAGATTCTTTGTCTCTCAACAAGTCTCACTGACACATGAATATCTCATCTGCAAGATTCCCCTGGAAATGAGAATCCAAGGTTTAGAATATAACCTCTTATGTTATAGAGTATACTTTCAAATGGCAGTGAACACTGACTTCAGTACTGGCAAAGGGAAATGACGAACAAGATACCTACTCTTCAAAAACTATACATGCCCTCCTGTTTCCTTTCATGTTCAAATAAAATAACATTTTTAGGCATCTTAGATAATATGTGAAAATCAATTGCTCAACCACTCAAAAGAAGTATCCTTCCCCACAAACCCAAAGAGAATCAACACATCACGTTTGCTAGTCTGAATATTTTTGTCTCCACAAAATGCGTATGTTAAAACCTAATCCCCAAAGAGATGTGTTAAGATCACTTAATAAGAAGTGATTGGGCCTTTGGGAGGTGATTAGGTCATGGGGGCTCCACCCTCATGAATGAGATTAGTGCCCTTATAAAAGAAGTCTAAGGGGACTTGTTCATACCTTCTACCATGTGAGGACACATAAAAGGTGCAATCTCTTAGAAACAGGCCCTCACCAGACATTAAATCTGCCACAGCCTTGATCTTGGACCTCCTAGCCTCCAGCACTGTGAGCATTAAACTTCTGTTGTTTGTAAGTAACCCAGTCTAAGAGATTTTTTTGTTATAGCAACCCAAGCAGACTTAGACAATGTTCAAGCAGAAAAATTTCTGTGCAAATGAACTCAGCTCAAGCTAAGCCAAGATCTTTATCTAGCAAAGTGACACTGCAGATTGATTCCCAGTGTTACTTTCCGATATACGGACCCCTTCTGAATTCTAAGCTGACATAAATCGGCTGGAGGTATAAACACTACCATGACCATTGTACAACTCTCTGGTGTTCTTTGCATTTTGACAAATGAGGAAATGAAAATTATAGTTGTTCTTTATAATTAACATTTTTTTGAGATCCTCAGAGTGAAGTTTATATCACTGGGCACCTGCTGAAGAGAAGGAAGGCTTTGTGGTGCTGGAGAAAAAAGTTTGGACTAAGAGTCAAGTGAAATAAGTTCTCCTAGCCTTACCAATGTGAGTGAATGTGAACTAGACATTATTTTCCTAGGCCTTAAGAATTTTTCATTTGAAAAATGTGGAACTAGAACAGATGATACTATATGTTCCTCACAATTCTAGAGAAACTTGGTTCATGAGATTTCACATGGTTTGTGTTGGTTGCACAAAATCCCTTACATATAGTCTATTACTTGGTGGAATGCCTATGTGACATAGCAAAATTTCTACCCCACCCTCACTCTGCTTATCTTTTAAAGTTAGGACGCTTGCTATGAGACGTTCCCTTTGTACTCAGACCAGTTGAGACTGGTTAGAACCAAGATAGCTAACCAATGACTTCAAAAAACCTCAGACTTCACTAGAATCTCATTTCCATGCTAAATGACTCTCCCCACCCCCCCGCCCCAGCATCATGACAATTGACAATCACTCATGACAGTGACTGGAAGAAGCTGTGAAAGAACAAAAAGGAAGGCAGCACTATTGATTCCAAGAAGTTCACTGCCTATTCCTGGAAAATACATGAATATTCTTCCCCTCATTTTTAATGTCCAACCCCTTCATTAAAGAAGCCATATCTTTAATTTTTTAATTGTTTTTATTTTTAAACTTTTAAGTTCAGGGGTACATGTGCACATGTGCAGATTTGTTACATAGATAAACTCATGTCACAGGTGTTTGTTGTACAGACTAGTTCATCACCCAGGTACTAAGCCTAGTACCCAATCATTATTTTTTCTGATCCTCTCCCTCCTCCCACCCTCTACCCTCCAGTAGGCTCCAGTGCCTGTTGTTCCCCTCTTTGTGTCCGTGTGTTCTCATCATTTAGTTCCCACTTATAAGTGAGAACATGCGGTATTTGGTTTTCTGTTCCCGCATTAGTTTGCTACAGATGATGGCCTCCAGCTCCATTCATGTTTCTATAAAGGAAATAATCTCATTGTTTTCTATGGCTGCATCGTAGTCCATGGTGTATATGTACCACGTTTTCTTTATCCAATCTGCCGTTGATGGGCATTTAGGTTGATTCCATGTTTTTACTATTGTGAACACTACTGCAAAAAAACATAAACATTCATGTGTCTTTATGGTAGAACAATTTATATTCCTTTGGGTATATACTCAGTAATGTTATTGCTGGGTTGAATGGTAGCTCTGTTTTTAGCTCTTTGAGGAATTGCCACACTGCTTGCCACAATGGAAACTGTATATTTTAACCTATTCACAATTGACTAGTCGAGAAGTTGATTTGTGAGCCACCTTCCCGCTTCTCCATTCTGTGGCCATCAAAAAAACTTACTCTTACTGACATTCACTTTCAATTTTGTGTATTGGCTCTGCAACACTGAATGTGGAAAGATCCCACCTTTTGGAGCTACCAAGCTTCTGGTAACAGTACCATACCCAGCTCTAGTCTCCATGGGCAAGGTACTGGTGGATTCAGGACATGCTACCCAAAATATGGCACCTGAGAAAACAGCAGAAGGGTAGCTTTTACCTTCCCCTTGCCCTTCTCCCCTGAAGCAGGTTATAAGCCCTCTTCAAGTGGTACCCTCCCTATACCCAAAGGAAATGAACAGCCTTATCTCTGAAGACACAGGGATACGAGGAAGAAACTGAACAAACAGACTTTGCTGAGTTCCTCCCAGCATATTCTCATTAGATTAGACCCTTTGTCCTCTGTCACATTTCCCCATGACTGCCACTCTTCATCAAACACTAAAGAAAACTTTAAAAGTAGACTTTAAAGTAAGACACCACCAGATTTGAAGAGGGATTCTCATAATAATAAATGGTTAGTTCAAAAGGGTTTCAAAGGAGTCTCAAGTAAATTATGAGAATTCATATGTCGTGTTTTTGTTATGCCCTTTTAATAAGATTTAATGTTATAAATTTACTTCTTTCCCAAATTAACAGAGCCATTATGGTCCAAAAAAAAAAGTAATCTTAAAATTCTTTTGAAAATCTAATGTCAAGAATAACAAAGCCACTCCTTAAGAAGAAATAAGATTGGCCTTCTGGGTACCAAGGTATAAAGCCAGGTATAAAACAAAATCATTAAGATAATTGGCCAAGGAACAGACGATGGAACAGAACTCCAGAACGCATATATAAACACTTAAATATAACCAAAATTATGTTACAGATCAGTGAGAAAGTTTGGATAATTCAACAAATGAGGCTAAGGTAATTGCTTTTTTATAAAGGAGAAAATAAAATTGGATATCTAATTGATACCATACATTAAAATAGATTCCATGTTTCTTAAAAGTTTAAATTTGAAAGTCAGAGCTTAAAATCTTTAAACATTGGAGAATATTCTTATTATCGCAGGGTTGAAGATAATTTTTAAGACACATAATCTGGAAATCTATAAGACAATATTAATATGTTTGCCTACATTAAAATTTAAACATATTCATCAAAGAGGCCATGAGTAGAGAGGAAAGATAAGCCATAAACTTGGAAATGTTTAAAACACATATAACCAAAAAGAGACTTTTTCCCAAAATAGATTACATTGAACCATATGAAATTGCCTCCTTTGTCTATCTAAAATGATCGAATATTGCTATTTCTTGTGGTTCAACCTAACAAAAGAATTTCTATGAATCATTCAGAAAAAAGATAAACAGACCAATAGAAAAATGAGTAAAAGAGATAAACTAGCTCTTCTGAGAAGAAGAAATAAATAGCTAACAAATATTTTAATGGATGCCGATTTCACTAGAATCATAGAATTGTAAAATAAACCATAATTACATATGATTTCACATCCACTAAATTGACTAAATGTATACAATCTGACAATGTCGGGAATCCCAGTGTGTTCTAAGCCTTGTCAATGATGTGAGGCAAAAAGCATTGCATTCACGCTGGTTTTTCTTCTTGGAATCACGCAGGATTAAGTGCGCCCTGTCACTTTCTCAATGTCCTCTCTTTTCATTACAACAGCACACAGCTGAGAGTTTTCCTGAGTAAGGTATTTACCCTTGTGAATTTGAGCCATGTCTACATTTGCACTGTAAACTTTCATCCCTGGCACTCTTCAATCCTTCATGCAAATCTGTGATTCCAATGACTATCATTCTTCTTCAGCTGGAAGAACTTCCTTTGATATTCCTTTCAGTACAGGTCTGCTGGTGATTAATTTTCTCAGCATTTTTTGTTTGTTTGAAGACACCTTTATTTGCCTTTGTTTCGAATGATAGTTTTGATTGATATGGAATTGTTACATGACAAGTTTTGTTTTTTCTTCCAACACTAAAAATGTGGATCACTATGTTTTGGCTTGCATTATTTCTGATGAGAATTTCGCAGTCATTCTTATGGTTTTTCCCCTATAGGTAACGTGTCTTTTTCTCTGGCTTCTTTTAAAATATTCTCTTTATCATTGGCGTGTCTTTCATTCACACAAATTTTTGGTCTGTTCATTTTGTTTTTGAGCAAGCTAACATTTTACATTTTTCTATTGTTATGATTTATCTATTAATTCAATAATTTTGGAGCAGAAGTGCGGATCTCAAAGTATTTACTTATTAAGCCACCTTGCCTGAAGTTGTAAGTACACTTGTGTTTTCACCAATTCCATACTACTTTAAGTATTACTGCTTTAGATAAATCTTAATATTTGATAGAGTTGGTGAATTCTGGTTATTCCTCTTTTTCAAAAATCTTCTTTAATTATTTCATCAAATTATTTTTAAATAATTTTTTTAATACAAAAAGCCTTAGACTGAATGTTTTTGGAATCATACTATATATCCATAAATTAATATATGGATTTGATATATTTGAGATATTTAATCTTTATTCCCAGAAACATGGTACATTTCTCCATTGATTCCAGGTTCATCTAGAACAGTTAAAAACACATTTATGTGGATTCGTACCCAAATGCTTTTTGTTGCTGTAACAACCTAGATCACATAGTAAATGTCTATGGTTGCCCAATGGTTTGTCACAGAGCCCTTCCCACAATCTTGTTTTTTTAAATAATTTTACCAGTTTATCAGAAATCAAAAATAATTTTAGGTTTATCAAAAAACATAAAAGATGTGCGTCTGCGGAGGAATAACTAATATAACAAATTACAAATCACTTTCACTATGGTGAAAATCTTGGTTTCAGGAAAAAGAGATCTGGACTTCAGCAATTCTTTTCAGTAAATGGTTGGTACCATGTAGAGGGCAAAAAGGCTATTTTATCTAGTAAATACTATTTTCACTCCAAAGATCCATCCCACCAGAGAGGTGGAGAATCAGCGTGAGTCATTCTTGGGGTTTCCTTCAAGCTTCTGGGTTATGCTGAGCCTCTGGGGTCTTATTTAAGACCAGGGTGACACTAAGACCTCTTTGTGCATCCATCCATAGATTTATTCCTGAGTTCCCATTATTCCTGTATGCATATTCCTTTGAGGTTTGTGTGTTGTAAGTTCTCTGCCAACTTAGGGCACTGAATGTTTATCTGGAAAGAGCTTCTTTAGTTAATTTGTGTGTCTGCTAGAATTTTATTCACCTTCATGTTTAAAGTATATTTTTACTAAGTCGAGAATTCTGAATAGCAAGGGTTTTGTTTTTGTTTTTCCTTTCAACACTTTAGAGGTCTCGTTTTATTGTCATCTGGATTTTATTGTTCAATTGGCATGTTCACCATTCCTTAAGGTTGTTCCCTTAAAGATAATGCACATATTTGTAATCTGTCTGCTTTTGAAATTTTCTCTTGGTCTTTGCTTTACAGAAGTTATCATACCATGGCATAGAATATTATGAGCAGGGCTTGCTGAGTTTCTTGAATATTTTTCTTCATGTCTTTAGTCAGTTTGGAAAATTCTCTGCCAGTGTTTCTTCAAATATTGCTTCTGTTTCTTACTCCTCCCCCTCTCCTTCTGGGACTCTGAGAACAGATATGTCAGTCTTTTTTTTTTCTTTTTCCACCATGACTTACATATCTCTTATGCTCTTTTCTTCAGTTGCCACCCTGTCTTCTTGTTGGCATTCAAACTGTATACTTTCTATTATTCTGTCTTCCAGTTTAAAGATCTTCTGTTTTTGCTGTGTCTAATTTTCCATCAGAGCCATCTATTCTTAACTTTGTTTATTATGTCTTTCAATTCTAGAATTTACATTTGATTTGTATTCATGGATTTAAGTTTTTGCTGGAATTCTCCATTTTACCCTCCATTTTTTTAATGTAATCATCATAATATTTTATAGTCCCTGTCTAATAAGTCCAATCCTGGATCTTTAGGGGTATGTTTCTATTGCTTTAGATGGTGTTTTCTTCCTCTAAAGAGGGCTTTATTGTTTTGTCTTGATTTTGTTGTCATTTGTTTGTTGGTTTGTTTTTCTCGTAGGCAGGTAGAGTACATACGGATCAGTTTAACCCTTTTTATAATGGTAGGCAAATATAATGTGAGGGGTGCGGATCAACTCAGTAGAGACTGAGCTGATTTAAGACTTCATAAATTTAAGACTTACTAAATTTAGTAAGGCTAAGCCTATTTCTAGCTCACCTCTTTCTTATGGTGTTAATCAGGGCTTTTAACCAAGAGCTTGTGTGTTCACCGGGTCTCCTCTTCTGGTTAGATTTGTCTTCTCTCATTAGCAGAGTGAAATCCTCTCCTTTTTTAGAGGTTTCTGACTTGGCTTTTTAGTGTTCCATCCCACACGGCCTTGTAATTCAGTGTCCACATCAACAACAAGTCTAGATGTGTGTTTTAGGCATCTTAAGTCTTCCATCTTGTCACTATAGCCCAAAGCTTCGATAATTACTCTGTCTCCAGCCATACGTCACTTCCCTGACTCAAGCCTAGGGTTGCTAGGAAAAAAAAATACAGAATACCCAGTTAAATTTGAATTTCAGGTAAACAACAAGTTTATCTGCACCAGAATCAGAAACTACTTCCCAAAGTAGCTGCAGATGATCAGCTCACCTCCCTGCAATTCCTCCTCTCCAGAGCCTTCTTCTCTAACAGCTTTGTTGCATCCACAGCTCCCTGCCTTTAAATGTTTTTTTTATTTTAATCTGGCTTTTTAAGTTATAATTTATTAGAAACATTGCTTTGCCATTCATTATTCCACTTTACTGGAAGTTAAAATTTACCCTTACATTTTTAACTTACATACTCATATACACATTCTTTTCCTAACAAGATATTTTTTGATGTCTCTGTCCATCTCTGACAATAACAGAAAAATTAGCATGCTTCATATTCCTCTTCCCCTATCACATCCTTGTTGCCTAGCAGTGTGGGGTTTAAGCCCATGGAACCCCTGGGACTCCCTTCAAGAAGCAGAGTTTATATTAGCAGTTCACACACACTGTTCCATTGTGATATTGGTGAAATTTCCAACCTAGTTCATGAGCCAGAGAGCAGCTGACAGTGATTGTCCTCCCATTCCTATGCTTAGGTCATAAACAGCAAATAGAGCTATTTTTATTCATTCTTCTTTCATGAGCTTTTTGCCCCACCCCTGCTGTTAAATCCTAAGCAATGCTCTGGCATCCACAATGCATAGGGCAATCGCAATCCCCAGAACCCCAAATGAGCTTTAAAAACACAAAGAAATGTTCCCACTCCACCCCATGCTATCATACACAGCAGACTTCAGACTTCAGACTTGAGCCCGGTCACTGCTCCTTATTTTCTCATTGATTTCTAAACTCTCTTTATACGTGTTTATTCTGCTTTCTCTCTTTCTTGTTAAGCTATTTCAATTTTATCTGCTACTGCTAAGTGTTAGCAACACAGAACGTTTCTTAAATTATAAAATAACACTATGTTTTTTTGTTTGTTTGTTTGTTTGTTTGTTTGTTTGTTTGTTTTAGGCAGAGTCACTCTCTTGTTGTTGCCCAGGCTGGAGTGCCATGGCACAACCTTGGCTCATCGCAACCCCTGCCACTCTGGTTGAAGTGATTCTCTTGCCTCAGCCTCTTGAGTAGCTGGGACTACAGGTGCCCGCCACCACGCCTGGCTAATTTTTGTATTTTTAGTAGAGACAGGGTTTCACCACGTTGGCCTGGCCTGGAACTCCTGACCTCAGGTGATCCGCCCACCTCCACCTCCCAAAGTGGTGGGATTACAGGCGTTGAGATACCGTGCCCGGCCTAAAATAACACTACATCTTTTTGTTGTTGTTCTTCAGAAAAAAAAAATATTTTATTATAGGACGAAACTATTTTAAAGAGAAAGTGGCTCATTTAAACAGATACAGCTATTTATGGGCAGTGCCAAGACCAGAGCTGGGTCTTCTGACTTCTAACTCCTAGTCTACTGTACCATGTAATAGGGCTGAAAATAACACTACATCTTGACTGGAAATTCAATAGAGTTTTCTTTACTTTCTTTTATTCCTTTACTGACTTGAAAGACATACATTCTACTTCTGTTTTGTTGGAGTTTACATTTTTAAAATTAACAATTGGATCTTCTATTTTTTCTAACAAAAAAATTGTTTTTTATCTTCCTTGTGAAGAAAGTAGTGACTTTAGAGTACATTAATATTCCCCCTAAACCCTCTCTTTGCATCTTCTAAGCTGTATCTGTCTAATGTTTTCTTTCAATTCTGATTTTTAAGCAGAAACCATTATTTTTACATTCTATACAAGTTTAGATTGATTAATGTTTTACCAATATTTTTATCTACCATTTCTCTATGCAATCCATTTTTTTCTCCTCCTAATTTACTTTCTTCTTGCCGTAGTATAACTTTAATAGTTCTTTAACTGAAGCTTTATTAATTTTTAGATGTCTAAACGTTTCTTTATCTTTTTCTCATTTTAAGGCTCAATTAGGTAGGTATATAATTTTAGTTTCAAAGCTATTTAACACATTAAACATATCCTTTCCTTTTTTTCTGTCACTCAGAGTTCTTTAGGAGAAGTTTTATATTCTCCCTTTATACGTAATATTTCTTTTCTCCATTGTAGTTTTTAATACTTTGTTTATCTTTGATATTCTTATATTTTATTGTAATGCCTACGATGTGGACTTTTAAAAATTTGCCTCTATACTTTGGGCACTTTTTAAATGTGAATATTCATGTGTTCAAATCTGAAAAATTCTCATTAATTAGCTTATCAAATATTGCTTCTTCACTATTCCCTGTGCACTCTTTCTGGAATATCTATGAAAGAAGGTTGGATTTTCTATACTATGTATTTCCTAACTTCTGTTTCATTTAGAAAAACTTTTTGATATGCATTTTCTATGATCTCTTCATGTCTATCATTTAACTCTCTAATTCTTTTTCAATATGTAAAAAGTCTCCATTTTCTAGCCCATCTATCGAGTTTTCACTTTCGATGACAACATTTTCCAACTTTAATATCTTTTCGGTCCTTTTCTATATTTGTTTATTCCATTTTATAATCTTGGTTTATGAATTATATTTCTTACAGCATTTTTGATTTATTATAAAGTCACATATCTCTAGGTCTTTGAATGTAAATTATTCTGTTTATTGGATCAGTAGACTGTATTTTCAGGCACGGTCATTCCCTGTTATTTGTGTATTCATATTTGTGAATTCGTCAACTCATTAAAATTTACTTGTAACTCCAGAGTCAATCAATATTAAAGGCAGTTTTGCCACGATCCATAAACATGTGCCTGTGGCACACAGTGAGAAATGGGAGTCGCCTGACATCTGTGCTCCCAGCTGAATTCACAAAAGGGGCAACGCTCTGCCTTCTTGTTTGAGCTTGCCTACTGCCAACACATGTCCTTTTTACAGAGTAGTTAGTTCCATCCTGTTTGCGTTTTGTACTTCTTGTTAGTGATTGCTCTGTTTTAAATGGCCCTTAGTCTGTGCTGAGGTGCTGTGTAGTGTTCCTAACTCAAGAAAGCAGTGATGTGCCTTATGGAGAAATATGTGGGTTAGAAAAACTTCCTTCAGGCATGAGTTAGAGTGCTATTGGCCATGTGTTTAATGTTAAAGAATTAACAGCATATATTAAGTAAGGTGTCTGTAAATAGAAACATACATAAAGCAAGGTTATGTATTGATTGGTTGACCAAAAAAAAAAAAAAAAAAAAAAAATGTGACCAGCAGCTCAGAGTAACAAACCCTATATTTCCCCTAGGGGCAGTAATTCAGTATTCAGTAATGTGGTGATTGTGGCTACTTCATAGAACATAACTAGCACGACTGGTGGATAAAGAAAATGTAGTGTACATATATACAATGGAATACTACTCAGCCTTAAAAAGGAATGAATTAATGGCATTTGCAGCAACCTAGATGGGATTGGAGACTATTATTCTAAGTGAAGTAACTCAGGAATGGAAAACCAAACATCATATGTTCTCACTGATATGTGGGAGTTAAGCTATGAGGATGCAAAGGCATAAGAATGATACAATGGACTTTGGGGACAGGATGGGAATGGAGTGAGGGATAAAAGACTATAAATTCCGTTCCGTGTATACTACTCAGGTGATGAGTGCACCAAAATCTCACAAATCATCACTAAAGAACTTACTCACGTAACCAAATACCACCTGTTTCCCAAAAACCTATGGAAATTAAAAAGAAAATAGCTACATTTAAGACTTTAAAAAAAATAACTAGCAAGAATAAAAAGAATCAACTGTGTTAGATTTCTGTATATGTGTTAAAGGTTTTTGCCTAAGTGCTTATCTTCTATTGGTGCCATCTTTCGTAAGAGTCATGTAGAGTCCCAGATAGTGATGATTCCTTAGGGGACACTTTTACAGTTTTCCTGGGCTGGGTCTTTTGTATTTCGAGAGACCTAGACCGGTATTGAGGTGAGTTTCTCAGCTCAGACTTTCCCCACCTCAATATTATTGTGAATTTGGGCCTTAAATCTTCTCATAATACAGAAAACAGATTCTGATTTCCCATGAGTGGTTCTATTTCCATCTGTGGTCTGGAATGGGTGGCTTGCATCTCAGCTAAGCTTTCAGCCCAGGTCTTAAAGATATTTCAATCTCAGTTTACAGACAAGCCAATGTTTTACCTTCTCCTGGTTTTATTCAGAGAGCCAGATTCAGAATTCCTGCCACATGAGAGATCTGTGCTTCAGCTTTCATTCCGGATGGGGGTTTTCACTCTGGCCCTTAGTGGTATGCAGTCTGTCTGGCTTTTCCCCTTGGCTGTGTAGCACCAGCTTCCTCCCATCACTGTCACAATGGATTTGTTCTTCTCAATATGGAATTGTCCACTTTTGCTTATAAGGCCAGTTACATTATATATTTAAAACTTTAAAAAATCTGGCAATGCCATAGCTTTGGAACAGAGTCAGAGAGATTTCTATATCTGGTTAGTCTAAAATCTGTAACAAAAGTCCTGTAAGGCACTTAAAAAAATTCCATAATCAGAGATCAATTATCTGTCTTACATGTCTTCCAAAGTACCATGCCAAAAGCTCATATCCTTTCAGGTCATGATAGCTAATACTTTTGAGGGCTTAAGCACCATTCTAAGCATTTTATGTCCTTATTTATCTTTACAGTAATACCATGAGGTGGACTTTACTCTTGTACTCCATTTTACAGATGGGAAAGCTGAGGCACAGAAGGTTGAAAACCTCCCCAAGCTTACATAGTTAATAAGGAGTGGTTCTAAAACAACCCATGCTTTTAAACTGCTAAGCTACCCTGAAAATATATTTTTCAGCTTATTTTTCTCTCTTTCTGTAGTATCAGTCACCCCAATCTGTCCTCCCTGTCTTTTACTCATCTATTGAGACCCATCTCCCTGTAGCAAATGTCACATTCCTCTGCAACTTAAAACAGATACTCTCCCCCTTCTCTGGATTCTATAGTTCTGTGTTCTATTAATCATTTTATATTGTTATTATCTACTTATAAGTTTGTTTTCCACATTAAATGTTGAATTCCTTTAAGGCATGGCCTTTTTTTTATCTCCTTTGATCGGCAGTGGTGATACGGTGTATGGCCATAGAGTAAGTCTTTGGCAGATCTTAATTTGATAAATAAAGTTCTGGAGAAGCAGCTTGCTAAGCCATTTTTACAACCATATTAAATTATTTTAACAGTTCAGATACAAGTTTGTGTGTGACTATCAACATAATAATACTATATCACAGCTAAATGTGCTAGGAAAAACACAGATTTTTGGAATCAGGCTGATCCAAATTTTGCTTACATTGACACATTGATTTTTGCTCCATTTCTGAGAGGCATGGATTTGGGTAAATTAAACTCCTGACAGAGTATCAGTTTCCCATCTGCAACACGAGCCTCATATGACTCCTCATGAGTGGGAGTCAATCTGTGAGACGGTCCCCAATGGCCCCTACCTTCTGATAGTCATACCCCGTGTACTTCCCCTCCCTTCAGTGTTGGGAGGACTTAGGGACTTGCTTCTAATGAATAGACTACTGTACCTATGATAGGAAATCACTTGCAATATTTGGTTATAAGAAAACCATGCCTTCAGTCTTAGGTTCTCTCTCAAAACTCTCTTAGATCACTTCAGTTTGGGGGAAGCCAGCTACCCTGCCCACTTGGCATGCAGTTGAGGGCTGCTAACAGCCACGTGTGTGATCTTGGAAGTGGATGCTCTCTGAGTTGAGCCTTGAAATGACTGCAACCCTGGCTAACATTTTAGTCGCAACCTTTTGACAAGACCCTATGTCTGAACGATGAGGCTAAGCCACTTCCAGATTCCTGACCCAAGGAAACCCACGGAGAAGAAGTGTTTGTTGTTTTCATTCAACAGCTAAGGTAATTAGGGGTAATCTGTCCCATAGCAATCAATAACTAATAGACTATGCCAGTGGTATTCTTATTCAAAACCTATATGCTAAGCCTTTGAGAGAGAAAAAGCAAAACAAAACAGAAAGAAGCAGGCCTTGGGAAACTTACAAAATTAGAAAAGAATACAAACACCAATTTATGTCAATTTAGAAACATACTTATTACAACTTGCATGTAGCTCATCAGTTAGCGAGGTGGCGCCCCACCCTATGTGTGGGGTTTTAAGAGGAAATGGCAGATGTTTCTGTTAAGATTTCCAGGAGAGGCTGAACTAAAGAGAATGCCTAACTACATAGGACAGGATGGTTATCCGCTCATTGAAGGACTGATTACCTCGGAGGGTTGCCCAGTAGGTCATCTGAGGTCCTTATTGAATCTCTCTTAATTTTATTTCCACTTTTAAACTTGCATGAATAGTTCTGATGATAATTACCAAATGTTGATATGTATGGAAAATCAGCATTCCACAAATATCCAACTTGGGCAGCTTTCATACACGTGTGGCTGCTTGAAATTCAGCAAATTTCATTAGAATCACATGTTTGCTTAGAGAAATAGTAGCCAAAAGCTGTGCTGGAAACACACACACAAACACACACACACAAGCAGTGCAAAAAAGAAGAAATCTTAGGTTGAACGTGTGCGAATTGCAAGCTTCAAGCTGGATCTTCTGAGGTCCCTCTCTGCCACTCTCTTAGGTTGTAAAATCTTGGATCAATCCCTTCATACTCTGCCTCCATAGTTACTGTATTTAATACTTTCACCTATTGTAAGGTGTCTCATTCCCTACATTAGATTTTTGTATGTACCTATGCTAACAAGCACTTTGCTCAATTGCCAAATATTGTAAATATTGTTAAGGAAATATATTTAATTTCTATCAACTGCTACTATATATAGAGTCTACCTCCATATCCCTTTCCCAATTATCCATTATCCACTAGCCTTTAGGATGTCATCAGGACATTCAACCCTTGTTCCTTGCAATTTCAATTCAAGTTTATTGTTTTAGTTTTGGGTTTTTCTTCTCAACTGGCATCCTGCCCGCATCTGTAACAACCTCAAGACATTGAACAAGAGTGACATTTATGATTCATATTGCAAGCTAAGGTTCTTTACTCTTAATACTCTGACCTTAAAACCCTTTGGCTTTCATCTATGCTCTCTTTGTGCCTAGAACGATTTCCAGGACCAGCATTTGACATCTTCATGTGGAAAAAGAGAATTCCTGATTTTCTATAATGCCAATCCTCACCCTCACCCACTTCAAATCCGCTCCTCTGTAGTCTTTCTCATCTCTGTAAACAGGACCTGCAGTTGTTTGAGCCAAAAGTTTAGAAGTTATCCTTGATGCCTCTTTTCCTTTTATCCCCCAATGCTAGAGCATTTCTTGTGATCTCTTATCACATGGTTGCCTCTATCTAGTCATTCAGGTGTTGACTTAGCTGTTCTTTGAGACCTTCCTTTCCCAATTAGTGTATGGTAACCCCAGCCACCTTCAGTCACATCACTCTGTTTATATCATCATCACCACCTGATATTTTCTCTACTTATTTTTTCCGTATTGTCTGTTTCTTTCTGCCTCCTGCCATTGCTATAGATCACAGCTCCATGAGGACAAGGAGCTCACATGTCATATTGACTATTAGGATCATAATAGTGAGGCACAGAGTTGGTAAGCAAAACTCACATGCATTCATGCTTTTGGAATTCACCTTAATATCAGGCCTCCTGCCTTCTGATCACAATAAGGCCACAGCAATTTCTCACCCTTCATTGTGATCTGTTGTCCCTCAATGAATCCCTGATTTCCCATTTTCCTGCCCACTTCTGGTCCTGAGGTGGCCTTGTCAGTGCTTCTCTCTTTCAAACGCTGGAATCCTCATGTACTTGGCTGTTCTTCTTACTTCTAGTGCTAGCTTCTGCCTCCTGTTTTCTCTTTTCCCACTCCCCAGCAGCCAAGAGTAGCTCAAGAAATTCATAGCATGGTGCTGATTTGATCCATAATAAGCACATGTTATCTAAGGACCTTCTTCGTTATGCTTTGTCAGCTCTTGTTACTAACAAATGAACTATCTTCAGACCTTCCTCTCACGGTTATCCAGAAAGAGGATATTTATGGTTCTGGCCTCAATTGTCTTACTATCAATTCATTCATTGACACCTGGCTGTTTTGTTTTACAAAAGCCCTTGACTATTTTGGGTTCCTCTAACCTTGGAGTTCTGGCTAAGTCTTGCCTGATAATTTTCTCTAATGTTCTGGTTTGAGTCCACTTTCCTTCCTTTTTCTCCCCTGGATATTGTGCTCACCCTGATGGCTTCAATTACTTTCATTAGAACAATTCCAAAATCTATATGTGTCACTCAGACTCTCATCCTTAATCTCAATACTATGCCTACAACTCTTCGTTATTTTATTAGGAATGTTCCTCAGATATCTTAAATTTATCAGGCTTCACTCCAGACTTAGAGTCCTTATTTCAAAGCTACCTCTCATTTTTCCTATTTTTTTGTTGTTGTTAATGATTCCCTCAAATTCTTGTTCAAGTAAGTACAAAACTTGGGAGTCATCATTTACATCACTTTTTTTTTTCTTTCAGCCTCCTGATCCATCATGTTTTCAGGTAAGCCTGGAACATACAGGCTGTAAAGTGCCAATCTTAGAGTAATATCAGACTTGCATATAATGGTTACTGGTCTGTAATGCAATGACAAAAATAAGACAGTCCAGTGGGTTAAGCACAAAACTAAAAACTTATTAACCTAGAGGACTGCCCTTTGTAGCGAGATTATGTCCTGTCTGCCTTTTCATGTGTTAACACCGTCTCATTTTCATAAAGCAGAATTGATGGTAGTGTTCATTTGTTTTAATGTCCTCATGGGACAAAATTACACAGGGTTATTTTTTAAAATAATCAGTTAAATCTAAAAGTCGGGTGAACTCTGCTGTAAATTTCTCATTCGCAGTTTCTCTCATTGGTCCTTTCTTTCCATTCCCACTGCCATCACCCAGCTCAGGCTTTTACTGCCATTTTTCTTGATAATTACACAACCTCTTAACCAATTTCTTGGTTTCCATGGCTTTGCTCTTTTCCAATATCCTGCAAACTGACCACTATCAGAAGAAACTTATAAAACCATAACTTTGGTCATATTACTCTCTTTCACAACATCCACTGCCACCACCACCAGGGCCACCGCCACCAGTGGCTATCTATTGCCTGCTATGATCGAAGATTCAGCTAAATGCAAGAGCTGGCACTGAGAGCTCTCCATGGTCCCTGCACTTTGTTCATGCTGACATAGTTACTCCCTTGCTCACTACCTTGTGTTAGTGTCTTCATAACATTATCACTATCAGGAACACTCATGTATTTGTTGCTGTGTACCATCTGTCTCTGTTGTACACATATACCAGAATACAAGTTACTTGACGATAGGAATTTATCATTGTTCGCTATTGATCCCCAAGGCCTACGCCACAGTTTAGGTCTGCTATAATTGTTGAAAAATATAAACAGAAAAAAAGAAAGAATAAAATCTCTCTCATTCCCAGTACCTCTCCTTAAGTCAGTGGTTTTAAACCAGGAACAATGTTGCCCTCAGGGTAACATAGTATATAGGTCGTCCTTTCTACTGCAGCAAAGGAAAACAGACCAATGCTTCAGGGAAATTAGCACCGACATGTTCTTGGTTACGATCCACTTTAGAGGACAAAAAGTATCATGTACTACTCATGTGCCACAGGGAAACCGGCATTCTAGTCTCCCCATCAGTAGTTGCTGAAAGTAACTCATAATGAATCAAGTGTCAGTTTAGCTGAACTCTTTGTGAATGGAATGCTTTCTGTTGAATGAATGCAGTTCTGTCATGTGCAAAGTCTGACTCAAAATGAGCTGAGATATGAGCATGATTTAACTGATTGATGACTTCAAGCGTTTTCCCTCTGGTCACCCACAGTCGTTTTGGTTTTAGTCTGCAGCTCAGTAACACCCAGGCTGTAGGAGAAATCCAGTCATTTATGATATGACTAGATAATTGTCCATTGACTATTTTCCACACTGATAAGCTCTGCTAATCAGAGGACTAACGTCTTCAGGCCAGTGACAATCTTTTCATTTACAGTTTTCTTCCAATCAGAGAAATGGGGCTGGATTGTAGAATCCTGGAATTGAGAAGGAAGGTCTACAAAAAGTCATTTCATTTTGTTCTATTGTCATTTTGTGATTGTACCAAATTCACTAAGAAATATAATGATTAGAAATATGATTACAACTTTCAAAGAGAGACACACTTTGATGCCTCTTAGTAAGGTGTTTCTGGTCTCTCAAGTCTTACAATCAGAAGGCTTTATGTTGTTTTGTTCTGTTTTCTTGCCAACATTAGACTCACAAGTCCCTCTTCTAATTTGTTCTTCCTTATCCCATCCACTTATTTAGGAAAGTGATACATAGTACAAAATTACATGTAGGTCTTCTGTAGGGAATAAGTTTTATGTAATCAAAGATATCCAGCAGTTTTACTATAACATCTCTTTTTCAAAATGGAATTTTATTCATCAACCCTTGCAGGGATAAGACAATGATGCAGAGAGTTTGTCCTATTAGTCTTAACACATGTTTGTACCTGTAAACTTAGGATTAAATCTGTCCTTACTTGGCATCAAACTAGAAGCCTAAATGTCAAGTAAAATTGAGTTATCTCAAATATCCCGGCCATTATAGAATATGGTTATTAGTCTGGGTCAAGGCAGTGTCATGTCTTCTAAAATCGTGCCGCTAGAGGGAGTAAAACCCAGCAGTCTGCAAACCATCCCAGGCCAAAAGAGCAACGTTGTCTGTTTCACCTTTCTCTTTAAACAAATGATCCTCAGCTTGGTTGCCCGAGAAAAACACCAGCATCTGGTGAGTGGTGTTTATTCTGAGGTTACTCTTTCTAAAAATAGTTTTCTGAAAACTCGCCCTGGTCGGCTGGGAAGCACACAGGCGGAGTGGCGAGCCAGTGAGTGGGAGGCTCTCCTGCAGCGGGGGGCACCTTAGAGGCTGGTTGTGTGGGCCAAGAATGCACTCGAAGAGCAGGAATAGAGTTTGCAAGGGGGGCTGCCGGTGTCCACGGGAACCGTGGCAGGCCAGACACACCCATCCCTGGAGAAGCAGAAGGTCGGCTAGGAGCTATGAACATCCTTGCTGAGCCCCAGAAGTGAGGAGCAACAGGGGAGGAGGGAGGCTCCTATCTTGAAGCTGTTGGGCACCTACGCAAGTGGCACAGGGAGGGGCAGGGTGTTGGCTCCGAGTGAGAGATTTGCTTAAGCCAGATGGTGGCCGATGAAGGAGGCCCAGGCAACCCCTTCTGGTCTTCCAGACAGCACCACAGGTTTGTGTGGGTTGGCGGGGTGCTATCTGTCTGTCCATCCACAAGCACATGCCAGAAAGAAGAGGATGGAGGAGGTCAAGATTGTGGGGGGTTCTCATCATTTTCCCTTTCCAAGTTTCATCCTTATCCATGTTTCTAATCACATGGAGACCATTACCACTGGGGGAGTCATTTCCATTTTTCTTTAGATTCCATTCTAAAATCCCCTAAAGACCTAAAGTAAAGAACGTCAGCAATGGCATTTCTATTCCTCTGAAGGGTATTTTAGACAATAATTTTGGATAGCCCCAAACTGCATGAAGCAGGGAACTGCATGCCCTTCCTGCTCGGGAGCCCAGCCCTGCCTCCAGCAGCTCCAGCTTCCTTTCCTCTCTGTCATGGTGCTGCCTTATTATGAGCAAGAAGTTAGACCCGACTGGCTCTCGGCAAGCTGGGGCTTCTAAGAGAAGAAGGGCTGGGCTGCCCCCTGCAAATCCTGGATAGTGCCACTCAGGGAGCGGGAGAAGCTGATGCGCAAAATATGCCATACCCCGCTGCTTTCCTCTCACTCAGACCCCAAGTCAGGTCGGAAGCAGCTCTTCCAGACCTCCCCCAAGGCAAGTTGCTAGAGGATAAGGCTTTTATGTGTTTCCTGATAAATGTGTGGGAGAATCCAGCCTCCCTGGATATTGGAGAAGTCCCCTATCTGGAACTGCAGTGTTACTGCTGATCCAGCCTCCCTGGATATTAGAGAAGTCCCCTATCTGGAATTGCAGTGTTACTGCTGATCCAGCCTCCCTGGATATTGGAGAAGTCCCCTATCTGGAACTGCAGCGTCACTGCTGATCCAGCCTCCCTGGATATTGGAGAAGTCCCCTATCTGGAACTGCAGTGTCACTGCTGATCCAGCCTCCCTGGATATTGGAGAAGTCCCCTATCTGGAACTGCAGTGTCACTGCTGATCCAGCCTCCCTGGATATTGGAGAAGTCCCCTATCTGGAACTGCAGCGTCACTGCTGATCCAGCCTCCCTGGATATTGGAGAAGTCCCCTATCTGGAATTGCAGTGTCACTGCTGATCCAGCCTCCCTGGATATTGGAGAAGTCCCCTATCTGGAATTGCAGTGTTACTGCTGATCCAGCCTCCCTGGATATTGGAGAAGTCCCCTATCTGGAATTGCAGTGTTACTGCTGATCCAGCCTCCCTGGGTATTGGAGAAGTCCCCTATCTGGAACTGCAGTGTTACTGCTGAAACATGTAGTTTCTGAGCCTTTGTGTTGAGGCAGAAAAAAATAGCAAACAACTTGGTATTAAGAGAATTCTGAGTTCTCATGCTTGCTCTATTCACAGCAAACTCTGATTTCAGACAATTCATTGCACTTTTCCAAGCCTCAGTTTCTTTGTCTATAAAATAAGAATGTTAGACAAGACTTTCTGTGATGGCTTTTCTGGTTCAAAATGTCCATGATTTCTGTCTGGTGAATGTACCTGGGGTTTTATTGTTGTTCATTTTTTGTTTTTTCTTTAACTATGTCTAGCCTACTACCCCACCTAAAAGTCAATAGAGAGAGCTCTGGGGTAAAGTGCATGCCAGCCTCAGAGTGCATAGCCATACTGTGTAGGAGGAAGCAAATTTAGAAGGAAACAGGCTTCATTTATTCTGCCTGATATGGTTATCTCTCTGAGGCTTGTGCCCATGCAAGCGAGATGAGAGTGCGGAGGAAGGCGGGGGGACACGCTGTCAAATGTCAAATGTTTAGCAGAGACTTTGAACTCTGACAATTGAGTCTTCCGGTAACTTGTGTCTCTACTTTTGCAAAAATGGAAGACGGGGGAAAGAAAAAAGAGAGAGGGAGAGATAGGCAGAGAGAGAACAGAAAATGATTAAATATGACACCATGGTCATGTAGGTTTCATGCAAAAATCAGGCAAATAATATCTAAATTACTTGCAAGTAATTTCAGCCTCTTTTCTTTGGCTGTCTTTCAGAAAATCCCTGATAATAGCTCTGAACTAACACTGAATTCCAGGTCATCATGATACTCTTCCCAGCACATAGACATGGGGCCACCGCACTTGTCCATGTGCTGAGAAGAGGCACAAATGTCCGAACCTACTGAGAATCATGCCAGTGTAGGATGAGAACATTCCTAAAGCCTCAGCCCCCGAGGGCTACATATTTATTTAAGGAAAATAAGGCATGTGCATACACTAATGAACAATAAAATGGAACAGTGCAAGGTATGATTCGGGGCAATATTTTATAAAGGTCAAGTACACATAGGTGGGAAACACATCTAGGAACTCTCATGAGCAGGGTGGGAATTAAATGTTAAGGTGGGTGTGAGTTTATATATAATACAGAGGGGGTGTATTTTGAAGAAGAAATCATGAAAAAAATCACATTTAGTTGTCAGCCACCTCCTCATCTGCATGTTTTTCCAATCAAGGACATAAACTCTATCATTCTGTGCTTCAAGTCTCCACATAGTAACTAGAAGACACAGAAAATTCTTATTCATTTTGAATTCTGATAATTTAGTGCAGGAAATGGGTGATGGCAAACTGATTATGTATGAAGAGCCCTCATTTTGCTAGTGAAGCCTGGGTATGCCCAGCTACTAATAACAAGTGGTCAGGCAACCATGACAGCCTCCCTATGTGAATATAATGCTAAATGTATCTTAGCGAATTTAGGACCACCTGTTCTGATTTATTTTTTAATCCTTCAAATACAACATGGAGTTAGATGGCTTCTCCATCAAGACTTCAATCTCAAAGGGCAATACTGTGTGGCAAAAGAAGAGCTGGCTCCTGGAGGACTTCTGGGGCCCCAGGCATGGATCAATGTTTGCATCAGAAAAGAAAGCCTGTCAGCAATGGAGGTGCTGGAGGATTTCTGGAAGGGGGGGCCTCATTCAAGACCACCAAGGGACTGCTGACTGTTCTCGTTCATGACGCCTCTCTTCAAGGAAATTGACCCTCCCAGAGTGCAAGACGGAGAAAAAGGTTCTTAAGAATTTCCCCTGGAAATCACCACTGAATGGATGCCAGGCAATTCTAGAATCTCCACTCTTTCGTTTTTTGGGCCTCTTGGATGGGTGAGAAGTGATGTGCAGATCTGATGGGAAAAATGGCAGAGACCACAGCTTCCCTCCTAAACCCTCATTCATTGCCCATCGGACAATTCTCCTGTTTCCGATCCTGTAAGGTCACAAGGATTTCTCATTTCAGGTAGACCAGAAAAGAAGCCACTGATGGAATGCTGCAAGAAGGGGTTTACCATGCGGTGTGATTTCTGGGACCCCTTCTTCCCTGTTGAAAATATTTCACAGGGCCCCAGGACCTCCCCCAAAAGACAAGGGCAGAAACCAAAGAAAATACACTGTTCCAATTTTGTCCAGGCTGCCTGTGGAATGAGAAACCCATGAGAAAATTATTGAGACTTCAGTTTTCTATTCCTCTCCTTATCCGGCCTCATTACCTCCCCAACCCCAGAGAGAAAAAATAAATAATTCACAAACAAAGGACGAGGGTGTGGTGGATTGAGAGCAGGTTTGCTTGGTGACAGGAGGACTCTGTAGAGGGGGTCTGTTGGGAGGTGAGCAGGAGGGAGTGGCTGCTCCAGAGCCCACAGTTCTGTCCAGAAAGGTGGAAGTAACACAGGCATCATGAAGGCTTCTGGAGGCAGGGGCTGAGCCCTCTCACCGCAAGGACCACAGAAGCCAGGGCTGGACTCCTGGCCCGGGAAGCTCCAGTCCCATGGACTCTATCCCCCTCCTTTGTCTCTTTCTCCTTCCTGTGCCTGCCCCGCCTGCCCCTTGCTCTGTCTTCATCCTGGGAAGCCAGCTGCAGCATGTAGGAGAGAAGGGCTCTGTCACGGCTGTCTCTAGTGTGTTATTGTTAGTGTTACGTTACAAATCCCGTTTCCATGCCAGGGTCCCTCGGGGGTCATAACCAGGAGAGGCCATGACCCTGTCAATAAACAGAACCCCAATCCTTAATGTAACCATTTTGCATTCACTGGGCCGGCTCCATGGGTTTGTATACCAGATTCTGCTCCTAGGCAGGATCACTTCAGAGAGGCTCCCGTGGAAGTCAAGGTAGAGGGCACGTGGAGGTAGACCAGATGCTGCTCCTGCTGGCAAGTGGAAGTCGGGCATAGGTTTGGCTTGTGCTCCTCCAGAGCCCCCACCTTTTCAGAACAAGGTGCTTTAGGGGTTCAACCATCACTCTGAAGTCTCTCTTGCTGCTCCCTTGCTGAAGTCTCTTTTCCCTTAGAAGACCTTCAGCAATAGAGAGGCCTTTGCTGATCTGTCAGATGTTTAGCCGTGGGGATTGTAAGTAAGACCATTGAGCAAAGAGGAAGCAGGGCAGAGAATGACCTGGCACACATTACTCAGCCAGGAGACATAGTTGACTTCAGCCCACTCTCCATTTTTTTTGTTGTTGTTGCAGATTAATCTGCCCAATATAGTGTGCTTTCCTTCCCAGTGCAGAGCCAGCTGATGAATGATGGGTAGAACCATGTAAAAAGAAAAAAAAAAAAAGAAGAAGAACAGAAATAGAGGCTGCTCACTCATTCAACAAATATTTCTTGAGTACACAGTTCTGCACATGGATACCAGACAAGAAAAAGAATTATAGTGCAGTTTGATTGGCGCTATGGGTTGAGAAGCAATTTCTTTTTTTCTGTCTTGCATCTAACAGCCATATATTTCAGAAGCTCTTGATGCCAATACTTGGCCTTCATAGCTGTCACTCTCCATAGATCCCCTCTGCTTGGCCTAAAGATAAAATATTCCTGGGTGTCTGTTGTAGGGACTAAAATATTCACATTTGGAAAGAGATAGTAGTGTTAGA
This sequence comes from Gorilla gorilla gorilla, assembly GCF_029281585.2. Taxonomy (NCBI): domain Eukaryota; kingdom Metazoa; phylum Chordata; class Mammalia; order Primates; family Hominidae; genus Gorilla; species Gorilla gorilla. Next base: position 136,229,932 of record NC_073233.2, read on the forward strand.
CTTTGCCCGTCAAACACAGCCTCAAAGTTAATAACCATTGCCTGGCTTGTTTCTAAAACCACCAAGTGTCTATTTGAGTGTCTGGGGGAAGAATAAGAGAGTTGGGCTAAATGAGGTGCTATTATTTCTGCTGAATTAATTAGACTCAATTACAGAGTTAGATGGGGTCTTGTAGCTCTAGGGATCAGCCCTTGTTTCCTAAATATGGGAACCAAAGCCTGGAAGGAGAAAGGCGTTTGTCCCTAGTCGCAAACACAGTTCCTGGTCCTGGAAAATATGTGACCTAGGTGGAGAAAGAAACAATAAAAAACAGAAAAGAAGGAGGCAAAAGAGGAGCCAGTGACCAAAGGCAAGCTTCACTTATTTATCCTGGGTCTGCCCAGGAATCTAGCATCAGACAGTAAGAGCCAACGTGGAGACAAGTCAGGCCAGTGACCTCAGAGGCACGCGGCCACTAGAAAGAAGCCCCCGATGGCATGAAGCTTTGTTCTCTGACATACCCTATGCATCTAGCACTGTGCCTGCCTACAGGAGGTGCTCAGTTACTAGGAAATTAACAAAACTGCCTTGCAGATCTTTCCTGGCTGAAGATGAGGAGTGAGGGAAGAGAAAGAAGACAACCAAATTAGGCCCTCAGCTCCTATTTCCAGAACAGTTCTGAGAGTGTCTGTTTCAGAGTTTGAGTTTCCACAGCTGCCTTTGTTAACAGGAGGGATCTATAAAAAACCAATGGTCTGGACCAGGGGCTTCCACTCTGAAAGTCTGTGACTACCAGGGGCAGTGGAGTTCTTTCACGATTCGCCTAATGTTGTTGTCTCATAAATAATACCACTTATACAAAATACAAAACCAGCAGGACTATTTCCCAAATAAATGTAAATGAGACTGGAATTAATAAAGATAAATTCATTTTTTAAAATTACAAAATACATAAAATCCTTTTGCTATTAAGTGTCAATGAACCATCATGAGTATAAAAACTATTGTATGTTTTATGATTGTATTGATATTTGGAAGGGATTTCCCTGTTCATAATGTTTGGAAACCGCTGCTCTGGACCTGTCCCCTAATTTCATAGATAACATCTTATAAACTTCTTCCAGAGGGGAAGAAGGATGTGGCCAAAGCCACTCAGCCTTCTGGTAGCAGAGCTGGGTATCAAATTCAGGTCATCTCTGTCTTTTCCTTTACATCACATGCCCTGAGGTGGCATTTTCTAATACCGTGATCCAAAAGGACCACTCAGTTCAACTCAATTTATTTCCCAACTGGTGATGTTGGTAGCCTAAATGGTGTGCCAGGCACTGCATCCTCTAAGTGTATTGTTGTCACCACCCTTACATCACCTCAGTGAGGCAAGTCCTATTATCATTCCCATTTTAAATGTTAAAAAAAAAAAAATGGGGACTCAAAGAGTTACACAGTTTTTACCAGGCCACATGATCAGCAAAGTGCAAAGCAAACCTCAAATTCTCTGACCCCAAAGCCCAGGCTCTCATGCACTTTACTGCACACGACTTAAGGAACACATTTATAACAAACACTGGTGTCCATTGAAATAAAATTTAAGGGCATTAAAGGCAGCCCTTGGCAGTGTCAGCGATGACCCCACAATGACTGCTGTGGGCAAGGAGTGGCAGGAGGCAAGAGGTCCTAAGAAATGCCCCTAGAGAGGCCGTTTCTCAAGTGGAGAATGTGGACCCCAAGACCAGAACCACCTGAGTGTTTCCTGAGAATATCATATCTTAGGTTTCATCCAGAGCATTTCAAACAAGATCTCATGAGTGGATCTGGAGTATCTGCAGTTACTACAAAAACCCCAGCTGCCTTTGAGCACACCGTAGTTTGAGAATGAGAGGGCTGAGAGACCCCAGGCAGGGTGTCAGTGTGAGGAGATGAAGGAGCAAGAAAGTAAAAGTCAACAGCAGGCCCAGCTCCAGCTGCAGAGGAGCCTAGTTGAGCCTCAGACACACGCTTGATACTTCACGTAGGGCCATTCCCCACAGCCTGGCTTTCTGCAGAGGGAGGAGGGGTGCCTTTCATGGTTCTGGGTGTGCAGAAGGTTTGCGTGTGTTTGTTTAGAACAAAGCCTATACTTAACTGGCACAAGTGAAACAGATTTTATAAATAGATGTGAGCATGAATGGTTTTTATGATTAGCTTGTTTTTAATCACCATGCTTGACCGGTGTCTGTGTTCAACTAAGTAAATATTTCTATGGTGATAGTATACACAATACAATGGCCATTATTTAATGTTAATACAAGTACCATATGGGAGGTCTTATCATGCGAGAGCCCCAAAGCATAATAAAAGCAGATAGGAATAGATAGGCAAGGGTGGGCCTTGCTGTACAGTTGGCTTGATAAAACATCTGCTCTTACAAATGTTGGCCATGCAAGTATTTATGCAAGATGGTTCTCCTGGGGGATTTTGGGGACAAGATCAGAAAGCCATGGATTCTGGGTTTTCTCTGTTACTCATTTGGTGACCTTGGATAAGTCTCTATACTAATTGTTTAAACATTTGTGCTTTAATTTCTCAATTCTTAGGGCTTTGCCTGCCTCTCCAGAGACTAATGAAGATTAATTAACACCTGGCAGAATCCTTGAGTTCTATATTTAGAACAAAGAAACAGGGAAGGGTGGTGCTGAAATAATGCCTCATTATTTTAACATATAAAAGGGAGACAATCCAGTACATTTTTCACTTACAACTGGAAATTTGAGAAAACTTGAAGCTTCCTGAGATTAGTAAAACAGCCTTGTCATGAACAAAGCCTCTTAGGAAATGTACTAGGTTGCAAACCTTGCCAGCTGACTTTTCACTCAGTAGGAACAACTAAGATGATAAAGGGCATGAAACTAGAATGATTGTCTCCTGAAAAAGGGCAAATGGGAAGGTTAGAGCTTTTAGTGTCGTGGAAAGGGACATTTGCCTGTTCACAAAAGCGTTACTCCTCTGATTTGCCTTTCATTTTTTAACTTGATGGTACTACAATGTTTAGTGCAATCCAGTGCTCCTAGCCTGTTTATGTATTATCTGGCATCATCTTCAGCACTTGCTATGAATAGATAAGAGTGTTCCATTCTACGCCTTAGTCTTTTGTATCTATATGTTCTAATGAAAAGTATCAACAAGAACTTTTAATATTTGTTTTACACTTCCTGTCTGTAATATGCATTTGCATTCATGATGTCATTATAGGAGGTGGGTACTATGACCACCCCCAATTTAAAACTGAAATGACCTCCAAGAGGCGATTTATCTAAGTGCAGGGTTTAGTTGGTGTAGAACTGGAGCTCAGACCCAAGACCTGTGCTCTCTGAGTGCAATGCTTAAGGAGACTCTGCTTATTTGTGAATTAGAAACTGGAATTTGGCCCCAGGAAGAGGAGCACTCCTGGGTGGTCAGGCTTACTATGGGGAACTCTCAATTAGATTTGAGGGTGTGGGCTAGTGCATGTTTTCCTTCTGGAAGTGCGGGCCTCTTGCAAGCACCCCATCATCTCCCTGACCACTCTGGCAAATTAACAGAGTGTTAATTTGTTTCATTTACTATCAGGGTGCAAGTTAGACATAGGTGAGAAGAGACAGTGCCTGACAAATGCTTAAGGAAAGAGATGTGAATTCCCAGCTGTGTTTTCTAAGGTAATAAGATTCTTTCCAGTTGATTTACTACAGTGACCATAAATCTAGAAGCAATATGTTCTTAAATATATTTGGAATGGCCACTGGGGAATGACTGGTTAGCATAGTACATGGCATGTGGGCTGAGAAGGGAATTATACATATCTAGGTGGGTAGATGACTAGGTTAACCAACTGTTCTGCCTCATTCCCCGGCTTAAATGTACTAGTGAAAACTGAGAGAAGGGCAGGCAGGTGTCCACGTTTTAGGCAACATCATGGTCCAGTCCGTGTTCTGAAGACATGTGCCTCATGCTTAGTCCAGAGCCTGCAGTCAAGAAAATCACCCTGTCTGACCCAAGGAAACAGCTCAGCCTGGTCAGAAACAGGCACTCCTTTAAGTGGCTGTGAGAATCATGTGTGCTTGTGCATTCACATGCTTGTGGCTCATTTAGTCCCAGAAGGAAAGAGGGGGTGGCAATGCAGGTTATTAACAGGACAGGCTGAACAGCAGGACCAGTCTGTGGCTGATTTCTGCTCTTCTCTGCCTTCTTGACCCAACCTCCATGCATGTTTCTTATTATGCTGTGGATTTGTTTTGCACTGATGGGTGGGAAAAGACCGGTGAAGCAATAATCGTATAAGTGAAAGCAATGACTCTCTGGTGTCCTCTACAAATTTCCCACAGTCTTTGCTAAGGCCTCAGGGCCCTTCAGGGTTTAGAATTACAGCTTTCAGTAAATCTCCTTAGACTCACACTCACATGTGCTGTAGTGAGACAGCACCAAATCTGTCCTGACAATTCTTCACAAAGCCAGAACCATGCCCTCTGTCCAAACACTGATCGGCGATGAGGAGTAACTGTGACAATAGCAGCTACCATTTAGTGTGCAGGGAGTGCATGGCAGGCCCTATTCTAACCCCTTAAATGGATTCACCAATTCAACCCTCACAACAATTTTTGGTAGTAAGTGCCATCATTATCCACCTTTGACAAATGAGGAAACTGAGGCACAGAGAGAGGTGAAAGACTTGCCAAAGCTAGTTATCAGAAGAACCAGTACTCAGGCCTGGACAGTCAGATCTTAACCTGTAAGAACCACCACTTTTCAGGGACCCAAGAATGAAAAAAGGACAGAGTTTGGAGTTATTTCACTTCAACCTTAATATCACCAATTAAGGAAATGAAACATTCATTGAATAAGAACAAGAATGTTTTCCTTTACCAATGGAGACATTTTAAAGTAAGAATTGCACTTAGTTTCTGTCCCAATAGGGTTGCCAGCCATAAGTTTATAGTGTGGTTATCATATTTCAAAAGATTTTAGTGGAAAGATCTATGGGAAAGCTGTTGAGTGGAGAAATCAGCTGTGTTTTGCCTATCAAGATGACACTACTGACCCAATGCAAGTTAGGCTTCTATGCTAAGTAATTTTTCTAGTTGTGTTGACAAGTTGTCTTGAACCATCCAAGCCTCATCTTTTCTTCCCTGTTGATTAGTTGGGGATGAGAGAGAGATGATCTTGGTCTTTGGAGAAGTGTTTTATTTTCTTGTATTCAAAACTAAATAACCCAAATGAGGCAGCTTTGCCCTCCCTAATTTTGTGTTTGTACCCACTGAACCATCCTCTTGCTTTCATAGGAATGAAGGAAAAGAACAATTTTGTGATGGTAGCTGGCAGCCTCCCAAGTATGGAACTTGAGCAAAATGCTTCTAGGAAGCATTTGGAGAAAGACAACAGCAGGTAGAATGCCAGTTAGAGGGTCCAGTTATAAAGAAGAAGTCACTATTTTGATGTTTTCACCCAGCTTTTCTGTGGTCTCTTTTTAAAAAAATAAAAATACATACTTTTGATAACTTACTTTCTCTTAAGTGATAAAGTTCATTTAACTCTTGATGAGGTAAAATATATCCTAGGATAATATTATTCTAACCTGATTCTAAATCATATGTTTTTTTAAAAAAATGTTGTAGTGTGAGTCAACTTTGGAGATCTAATCAATATAGACAGCTCTGAGGAGTAGATCACTTCCCCTACATTTTTCTTATTTTTTTTAAGAGCAAGTGTTCTTAAATTATTAGGAAGGTGTGTGTCATGTCATTTTTCATCTTTAGCCACATTTCCTTTGAAATTAAAAGAAGATAAAAGTCCCATCTATATACTGCTAGCAGAAAAAAATTGCCATGAACTTTCCCCAAAGACAATACTATGAAAAGCCTTAACAACAAGCATACGTGAAAAAACAGCACACAAAAACCTTGGAGTCAACCTAAATGTCCATTAATACATAATATGTACATAAATAAATACAATAAAATAATATATAGCTGTTAAAAATAGAGAATAGTTAAATAACGTAGAAACATGGCCATACTGCACTGTTGAGTGAAATAGCAACTTGCAAAGCAACAATATGTCAGCCCAGTTTATTAAAACAAAAATATATGTGTGTGTATGTTTGTGTGATATGTGTTGTGATATGTGTAGAGGAGGACAAACTCAAAAGATTCATACAAAGCATACTAAGACAGTTTTTTCTTGGTTGTAAGACTGTATGATTTTCAGGCTCTTTTTGGTTTGCATTATTTTTTGACTATAAAATGTAAAATAAATCCTTGAAAATCGATATTTAGAATTTTATTTCACAGTACTTGCACTTCACTGTAATTCTTGATGTTGCTATAAAGCTGGTTATATTTACTACTATAATTGATTCTCAACATTCTGTCCCATATTCAATTCTATGTAATGATTCTTATTCTGACCAGGCCTTTTAATAAAGATGGTTGCCATCTGGCCAGTTGTATCATTTAAGTTATATCTTCTGCTGCTGATCATCATTAAGCTTCAAAAACTTTCATTAACATTTATAATTTTTTGTTATAAATGTTATAATGTTATAAATGCTGATCATCATTACGCTTTGAAAACTTTCATTAACATTTATAATTTTTTAAATTTTTTCAAGGTACATTAAATCATTAATTAGCCCATCTTCACGGTATGTTTTCCCATATCCTGGGCCATGTGATTTCAGTCTAGCTGCAGTGTCTTCAAACTGCACCTCCTAAAAGCAACAGAGTGATTCAACTGAACAACTATTCAACTTTACTTGACTATCCACAGGTGCAAAACATGACACCAGGAAGAGTGGGAATGACACCAATAAACAAAAATGAGACCCTGATGTCAAGGAGCTCAGTCTAGGGAGCAAGAAAAACACAGGCATAAGCAATCCCAGTGCAATGATTTGAAAAGCAGTAGACAAGCACTCATTCCAATTCCTAAATGCATTCTGCACCTCTGCCAACTTCTTACAAAATGCCCATTTGCTTTATTCTTCAATAGACATAAATGCTCAGAAAGCAGGGATCTGCTTATATTTTCCTATGATGGTGACTTACTAACTAAAATCCAACCCACCTGTTTGGGAACCAAATTAGATAAGTTATCTCTTTGTGTCATCCCAGTTCACTGGCTCACCACTCTCTAGCCATATAAACACTCTGTTTTATTTCGCAGATGAGGAAATTAGAAGACGGGGGAGACCCTCAGCTTGTCCTTTTCTCCTCAAAAGCCCATTTCAAAGTCCACATTCGATTGCGGGATTGTGCTTAAAAGGTGGGCTTCAGATCTTCAGTTACTTATCCAGCTGCAGGATGCCCTGCACTCCAGTAGGTGTTTAGAGTTTGAGATTGGACAAGTGAAGAGTCTCAAGGCAGAACTGACTCCACCTACTGTTACACTGTTGAGCAGATGAGAAAACCAGGCTTAATGTTTGTTACCAGTGTCTCTTCCTATTTCTTACTGTGTGACAATGATCGGTATCTGGTTGCCTTAGAGACTGTCAGACCTGGCATCTCTGCGTATCTCAGAACACTCGGTGGTTTCTGAAAACAGGTGTGGCCTGGTTGAGTGTAGCATAGCCACAAGTTTTTTTTTTTTTTTTGTTTAGGTTGCTTTGACTCTGGCGGCTTTTACCAACTTTCCAAATGTCACTCCCTCTACCTCAGGGGCTATTTGTCAAAGTTATTGGTAAACTAGTTTCTTACCTGTTTTTTCTCTTTATTTTAAGAGATAAAATACTAGATAGAAAAAAAAGCTTACTGAAGCAAAAACTGGTTTTAAGTGACAATTATGTGTTCGTTGTGGCTTGCACTTTGACAATTAGTTCTGGTCCTCTTGCCGATGGTGTGGCTTTTGAGGTAAATTGCATGAAGAAAACCAGTTCTCATTTGGTAAGCTCCAGTGGGTTGCAGAGTTGAGGGAGCTGATACTATCACCCACCACCATATATTTGGCCTTACTGGTATAGAGCTAATGACCAGTAAAGATATTGAAAGTACATGGGTCAGATTAAGTAGGAAAAATAGACCCTATTCAGCTATGAACATTTCTCCAAAAAAATGTACAAAAATGGGACTATTTGTAGAAAGTCTTAAAAATCAATGAATTTAGAAAAAGTTGGAGAGGCTGGGTATATTTTGAATAGAGAAGAGATAGTTTAAGGAAGTCAAGAGAGCTGACTTCAAATATTCGAAGAATAGCATGTGAATGCACAAATAACCATAATCTTTCAGGCCAAAAAAGTGGGCTGACAGCTTAAAAGGGGAAATAATTTGATTCCAAGAAGACAATCCATTCTAACAACAAAAGCACATCTCACAGCAGTGGAACGGGTACCTCGAGACAATGAAAATTCCCATCTCAGGAGCCAACACCATGTGGTGATTTGTCAGGCTTGCTAGGGAAGGATTCTTGTAGTAGGAGGGAGATTGGATGAGACCTCTAAGGTCTTTCCCAAGTATAAGATGCTATCTGTCTAATTAATTGCCAGTCAGACTCTTAGGGATTGTCCTGGGCTCTCATCTCTGTGTCGCTGAACTATAGGTTCGCTTCTTCCTAACTGTGAGATAATTGAGTGGATTCACATCTTTAAGTCAGCATTCAGCAGAAAGCAGTGATGGTGGAGAGATAAATCCCCAGACTTTCCATCTGATTAATTACTGTCCCAGAGCCTTGGTTTGGGAAGATCCAGGAGACCATGAGGCTCATCAGAGTTGAGAGTTAATCCCACATTAAATCAACCACTTGTTTCCCCTGAGAAAAAAAATAATAATAATTTCCTTTTATTTTCTGGGTGTTTGGGTTTGAGGATGGGTTTGATCTTTAGTGTTTTTTTTTGTTTTGTTTTATATTTGTCTATGTTTGGTTTTAGGTCTGGAGTTCCAAAATGCAACATAATAAACACTTGCATGTCCAAGGCACTTTTGTCTGTTTTGCTGGTGAGAGTTGAAAGCAGACAATCTGCAGTCAAGTTTTGGTGTCAGATCAGTCCCCTGTGCAGCATGTAGTCTTGTGCATGCTGCTTTATTTTCTGGGTCACCATTTTCTCATTTCTGAAATGGAGTAAGCACCGTTTTATAGGTTTATAAGAATCCAATGAGAAAATACATGTCAAGGTACTTTCTATGCTTTGAAGCACCTTTCAAATTTTAGTTAGGGTTATTTAAGTTTTCTGAACTGTGTGTTGTGGTCAGTGTAAGATATAAAAAGCTCTCTTCACTCCTTGCATTAGACATTTTTTTTTTCTCAGGAGTGACATTTCTTGAACTTCCCATAGGTTCTGTAGAAAAACAAATGATTGATTAGAACCATTGTTTTGGGTCTACACTTGTAAGTAAAACAGAACATGAGTGAACACCTGGAAAATTACGTCTTTCTCAAACTTTCAACTCTAGGTTGGTATAAAATGACCAAATAGGCAAGCAGCAGGAACTATTGAGTTTCATTAAGCAAGGCTAACAACTAAGGTAATAAGCCTGGAAATTCACAGGAAAAGGAGATTCTCTCTATCAAACCCAAAGCTTTAAATAGTGTTTATTAATGATTAGGATTTGACATCCCATAATTATTTTTGCTCTAAAGGGAAAATGTTCATAGAGAGTCCCTCGAACACCAGGCAGCAAAAGGAAACTCCCCCAGCAGAAGACAGAAAGCATTTCACAGAATGGGCTTAGCAGAGCTTCTCACGTGCTTGTGGAAAATAAAATGTGTGACCACACTGTACTAATAATCTCTACAAATAAATATGTTGTTGCTTGATTCAGGCCTTGTGTGCATAACATTGTCTATATGTTTTGTTTTCTTTAAACAGAATCATAGAAGATAAGGAGCCACAAAGGTTCACTCTGTTTTCAAAGGTGAAGTCAAAATGTTACACTTCTAAACTGTGGCAACGAGACACACCCTGAAGAAAGAGAGCGTTACACCTTCACAAGAAAACAGAGAAGCCAAGATACCTTGTGATGTCTTGTACATACCAAGAAAAATATGTCCTAACCTTGAAAGCCCATTTTGGGTGTGAGCAGAACCACATCATTACAAAACCAAAAAGCTGTATCTTTCTCATCCACTATACCCCTTCTTTTCCAAATGGACACCTGAGACTTTGAGCTACTTCATACAACAGAGTCTCACACTGGGGCCTCCCACGTCTACCTGCATTTCAGGCCCAAATCTTTCCTGGCATCAGATTCACCATCAAGAACCTTTCTGTGGCTCATTTCTTGGGGCACAATTCTCTAGTGATGGGGACTTATCCCGTCAAATCGTCAATTTTTGTTAACATTAATTGTGATATCCATTCCAGGTATCTGCTTTGTGTATAAAAAGGAAATTTCTGAAGATACAGCTTTATGTGAAAAGGAGTGATTTTAGTTGCAGAGGTTTCATACATAATGGGAGGCTGGTGAAAAAGATTATTCCTTGCTGAAAAACTCTGGAAAAATCATGCCATACAGAAAGCTGTCCACATGGCCTATGCGTGGATTCAGTGCTGTGGGGGAAGGACATACTCTTTACACTTTTACAACTTCCTGGTGTGAGTGGTTCACTCACAGGAAAAGGGGCAATGCCTTTGTACTGACACTTTCACCCCAAGTTTCCAGCCTGTGGAGTGGAAGGTAAAACTAAAGGCGGGGTAATCAGGCCATCATGAACAAAAATAGAAAATAGTGTCTTGGCATGCAAATACTGTGAATTTCATTTCTCTCTCTCCCTCTCTCTCTCTCTCTTTCTCTGCCCCCTATTCCCCAATCTTTTGAACAGTTCCAATGTTACTAGTATATAATTATGACAACTGGGCTTAAATTGAATACTAAGTTAATGCATTTTGACACTCTATTATTCATTAACTAAATTTCAGTTATTTAAGCATGAGATTAACAAACACTTTTAAGCATCTACTATATACTAGGCATTATGATGATTACTGGGGATATAGAGAGACAAGATGTGGTCCTTTCCCCAAGGAACTTACAGTCTACTGGACAGATAAAAATGAACAGTAAATGAAAATGCAGTTGCCCTGAACTCAGGGTACTATGGGAACTTACAGCAGAGATATCCAGTATAGTCTCACAGAGTCAGGAAAAGCTTCATGGAGGGCCATGATGTATGTGTTGAATCCTGAAAGAAACAGAACAGGAAAACCTGCAAAGAAAGACCAAGGATTTGCATTCTTGGCAATTAACCAGCCTAAAGGTAAGATATATCAGGGTACCTTAGGGGAACTGTGAGTTTCCAGCTTGACCAGACACAAATAGATGAGGGAGAATTGAAAGGCAAAGTCTGGAGAGAAAAGCGCAGGGAAGATTAGATCAGATTTTGCATGTTTTTTGTATCATTTCCAGCCAAAGGCCTGGTTGGATAGACCTTCTCAGAGGGTATGGCTTGAATGACAAAGGACACAGAATTATAATATTGTAAGGAATTTAGAAATAACTTAGTATTAACACCTACCCTCTGTGCATAAGTACTCTGTACAACATCCAGACAGGTACCCAGAGCCTCTTCATTACCTTTGGAAGTAAATACCTCCAATGAGCAGGAACACACTATTTGGCAAAGCAGCGTTCTCCCTCCCAGTCTAAGAGCCTGTGATGTGTCTGACCTTTCTTTAAGGAAAGATAATCTTATGGTCCCTGCCCTCAAGATGTTTACATTTTAATGATTGTGTGGCTTATCCATTAATCTGAAAAGAATCACAGATAAAGTAGATAATAACATAGACTAGGAATTAGCATTACCAGGTATTTCAGATTTGGGGATTTATTTCTTCTTATTTCTGTGACTTAGGATATGATAGAGGACCAGATACAGTCCCTGCCATCAAAACCCTTATGATACAAAGGCCAAACATATAAGTAAGCATGTAGGCTGGGTGCGGTGGCTCACGCCTGTAATCCCAGCACCTTAGGAGGCCGAGGTGGGGGATTGCCTGAACTCAGGAGTTTGTGACCAGCCTGGGCAACACGGTGAAACCCGGTTTCTACTAAAATACAAAAAAAATTAGCCAGGCATGGTGCTGTGCACCTGTAGTCCTAGCTCCTTGGGATGCTGAGGCAGGAGAATTGCTTGAACATAGGAGGCGGAGGTTGTAGTGAGCCAAGTTCAAACCACTACACTCCAGCTTGGGCGACAGAGTGAGACTCCATCTCAAAAAAAAAAAAAAAAGTAAACTTGTAAAGACACTTTATATAATTCATGTGTGTGAACAATATGAATGCATGTGAACACTGACCCACTAAAGTAAAGGTAGTTCAGAAATCCTAGGCAGTTCCCATTAGGGCTGCCTGAACGGAGGCTGGGAACATAGAAAGGAGATGGAGCTACAAAACACATAAATGTAAGCTACACAGAAAAAGGGTCAATTAAACAAATCTTGTTGATTCTGGAGTCTGGCTCTGCATCCCTTTTAAGTGAAGGCCCGGGGCTTCCCACTGGGTTTAGGTTGGAGCTGGCCTGCAGGATAGATTGTGTACTGGATGTCATGCAATCAAATCCTATTTGGAGGACCTATTAACGGGCCTCATGTGGTGTTTTTCATAAGGAAAATCACCCTCAGTTATTTAGTGGAGGTCTGTAGACTTTGAGTCTGTTTTATAGTGGGGATGTTCTTTGTAGATGACAACTACAGGGATTGGAGACACTACTTTATCCCAAACACTGTGGCAGCAAAGGAAAGGAAGATTTTTGGAGCAAATGAGACTTGGAGAACACATCACATCTCGTCATATAAAAAGCTGTTCATAGATTCTGTTCTGCACCTTCCTTTATTCTCACGTTGTGTATAAGTTACTTGTGGATATTCTCCTCCAGATCCATAAATTGTAAGTCAACTTCCATTTTAGGTTTCTCAGACCAAGTTTGTGTGGTCAAAATTAGCATGGAGTTACAAGCTCTTAACTCTGTACTTCTGCCTCAAGGGAACATGTTTTTCTGTAGATATTTAGAAAACTCAGCACTCAGTTTGTGCTTCACATTACGGGGTTCCCTTTTCTTCTCAGATAATCCAGGTCTTCCACCTTGGTGTTTCAGAACTATCATTATTTATACATTTTAGATTACACTGCCAGACCCTAAGGTTGTTCCAAGAGCTCTTGGCTGCACTGGACCCTTGTATTCTTTTCCTAACAGTGCTGTAAGAAATGGCCAAAAATTAGTGTTTAAAGCAATGTAAATTTACTATCTTCTAATTCGGAGTCAGACTTTCTAAAATCAGTGTGTTGGTATGGCTGCATTCCCTCTCAGTGCTCTAGGGGAGAACGCATTTTCCTTCCCTTTTTAGGTTCTTGATCCTACGTGCATTCTTTTGCAACCCTTGACTTGTGGCTTCTTCTTTCATCTTCAATGCCCACAGTGTATCTTCTTCAAATTTCAAGTCTCTTTCTCTTCCTCATTCTCTCTCATTTTTATAAGGCAAACAGGAAAAGCATATGGTCTCGCGCCTTCCAGCCAAAACATAATCATTCTGAAGGGCAAAATGTGGCATACAAATATTTTACATGTGGCCTCATTCTTTGGCTCAGTGGCATCTTTTCTTCAACTTCAGCTTCTTCAGGCCAATCTATGGGTATTTCTAGACATCTGCAGAAAAGCTCTGGAATTCTTGTATGTTGCACAGTGTTCCTAAAGATTGGTCATGCTACAGATTGTGCGGATTGTTTCTGTACCAGCCAGTCAATCAGCCAACAGATAATCAAGAAATATGTATTAAGTTTCTATTATTATACCAGGTACTCTGCTGCATGTAGGGGATACAGTGGTGAATAAGACAGATGTTCAAGCATTATCAACAGACAGCATCAAAAAAGCAAGCAGAGTAGCAAAAACTGAATTACGGCTATTTACTAGGCATATCTTTAAGAGCAGAATAAGCAGAATGCAAACTAACACAATGCAAAGGAGGAAAGATTGGAGTCTGCGTCTATAATAAAACTGCACTGCACTAGTTGTTCAAGAATAATAGATAAAAATTAAAAGACTTAGACCCTGCATTCAGAAAGTTTTCAGTGTAAGTGGGCAGACAGAATATTATACATAAAATGATAAAATAAGTTAGTCAATTATAAATATAAATCAAGAGCAGGAGCAAGGGTACGGAAGGAAGAATTGTCTAGCAAGGTGAGGGAGCAATGAGCTCAGACCTGAGGGACTGTTGTGAACAGTCACGGAAGGAGGCTGGAGGCTGCCACATGTAGTGGGAGTAAAGAAAGATTTGGATTTTCAACAAAGCATTTTCAACGCTAAGGAATAATCGCTGTTGGTAGGGCAAAATCATTCTGCAAAGTACATCTGCACGGGTGTTGACAAATCTAGATGAAAGTTGCTACATAGATATCAGGTGTGGTTACAAAATCTAAGCTTGATGGACGGGACTTTGCTTTATTCACCACTCTACCCACAGAACTCAAACTACTGCCTGGCGCAGAGTAGGCAGTCAGTAAACATTTGTTGGTGGATAAGTGAGTGAACAAATGCAGAGACAGAGGAATGAGCAGAGAATTGCACTTTGGACCAGGGACAGTAATAAATAGACCCCTCTAGCTTACCTCTCTGGAATGCAATACTAATCACCGGAAAGCAGGTTATCTTCGATTTCCTTTGCCTACCTGAAGAGCCAAAGAAATCAAGGCCAGACATGGAGGGTCTTAAGTCACAGACACAGCTTGTTCCTGCACACCGGAGCAGGAGTGGAAGCTGGGAGGTCTTTTTATTACATACATCCTATAACAGTTCTCATGGGCTTGGCTTAACAAATCCTACAAAAATAAGAATGAGTAAAAGAACTGGGGAGTATTTCTAGGAACTCCCTTGTTCTTCCAACACCCTATTCTTGTCTCTTTCAAGTGATCTGCTCCAACGACTGCCCCATGTGGCATAAGTCCCCCACCCCAGCATTGAGAGCCACAGTGTCGCTATTGGAGGAAAAACCTGAAGACACGGGAACTGACAGAGTCAAGTGCGTTAGACTAAATCCAGCGTCTAATGAAGTTCCACAGCAATTACTTGCCATGCTGTTTATGGAAACAGTTTCCTGTCTCCTTCATGTGGCCTCAGCAGGCCTTTCAGTATCTTATGCTGTGCAGAGTCCCTGTGAAATTTTCCCTCAGCCTTTCTCAGGATGCTCCCATACACCTTGGAGTTTCTTTTAGCCAACATCTCAATCAACTGGGGCTATGAAGATGGATTTTTGTTAATAAAGTGAAGTATGTGACACTATTCTTCCACAGGACAATTTTTCATCTATCAGGCCAGGCCCTTGATGCAGGAGAAGGTGGCAGTGAAGGATCTGGAAGGGGCGTCTTTCTGTGTCTCAGCTGTTTCCTGGAAGTTTGCTCCTGGGCACCTCCACCTTTTCTTCACCTCTACCTTCCTTTATTAGGAGAAACCAGAATGGTCCCCGATTTCCCAGAGCAGGTCCCCAGCAAGGAGCAAAGAAACAAAATACAAAGTAAATAAGCCCTGGGACAAGAGGGCATGCAGAGTAATGATAATGTTGTGAACATGAGAAGCACTGTGGCCTCACTCCACGTCTGATATGTTCGGATATTTTATCCCCTCCATTCGCATGTTGAGATGTGATCCCCATGTTGGAGGGGGGCCTGGTGGGAGGTGTTGGGGTCGTGGAGGTGGATCCCTCATGAATGACTCGGTGCCCCCCTCATGGTAATGAGTAAGTTCTTGCTCTGTGAGTTCACCCAATATCTGGTTGTTTAAGAGAGTCTGGAACTTCCAGCTCCCTCTTTCTTGCTCACTCTCTCCCTCATGTGACATCCAGGCTCCCCTTAGACTTTTCACCTTGACTGTAACATTTTTGAGGCCCTCACCAGAAGCAGATGCTGGCACGATGCTTTGTGTGCATCCTGCAGAACTGTAAGCCAAATAAGCTTATTTTTGTTATAAATTACTCAGCCTCACATATTCCTTTATAGCAATGCAAATGGACTAATGCACCATCCCCAGTGGCCTCCTTCCAATCCACAACCTGCTAGCCAAGCAAGGGTGGTGGAGGCAGATTTGAGGGTGAGCCCTGGGATATGAGGCAACTCTCATGTGTGACTGGCTGTGGCCTTGAAGCAGCTGCAATGATTTTTGTCTCCTGGGCAGACTGAGGTTAGGAGTTTAATCTATGCTACGGGGTGAGGTCAGAACACCTTCCCTTGTTTTGATCTCATTGGGCTCCAGCCTCCCTTATAAAGGTCCTATTAAAAGGGGCTATAACTTCCTCTGTCTTGGCCTGCCTACTCTATGGGAATTTTCCTATAATTTTGAAGTATTTCAAATCAAAATTTAGTTATTTGGAATGGTTTATTTAAAACCCTTCTGAAGGAAAGAGGAAGGGCTAAATGAGGTCTTTGGCATTCTCCTGCACTGCTACTTTCAGTGGGGCTCTTTCTGCCCAAGGCTCTTTTTCAGTAAATTGCCCTGGTTGGCTAAACCCAGTGGGTTTCTTCCTATCACCATATACTCTTACAGGAATTTCAGAAGAATTACTCCTTTTTGTTTCCTGAAATGAGCATTCTATGAGCCTATGTTTTTAAATAAAATAGCCTGGAACCATTTTCATTAAAAGATAGTGCAGTGGTACAGTGCAAACATTTAACTTATGAAAACTAACAAGCAGATGAAACAAAAAGAGTTGAGGGCACTCAGTGAGGAATGCTCACTATTGAGGTGTTAGTTGTGAAGCACTGAAGAGAGTTTGAGAGAGTTCAGGGAGGTGATCTAAGCACATCTGCCCTCAGCATGTACTGTTTGTATAGGATGTGAGGTTCTGGACCAAGTCTCAGCAAGGAGAGAAAAGGAGTGGGGAATGCAATGAGGTCTCTCTCCTCATAGTGCTCAGTCCAGGGGCAACCTAGAAAGGAGTAAGTCAGGGTCACCCTACAACTATTTTTGAGGCCACAGTTGCACAGGGCACCCACTGAACACCATTTCAGTTCAAAAGACACACTTGCTTATGAGCCTCATTGAGGGTAACTCACCTTGTATTCACCAGAGAAAGGGGGAAACCCACTAATCTAGAAGTAAAGGGACCTGTAACACAAGAGCTTCTGTATGACACTGCCAAGGCTCTGTACTGACTTTCAAAAACAAAACAAAAGTAAGAAGTTTATAATGGTAAGAAGAATTGAAACCTGCAAAGCAAGTTTATCAAAATATAAAGTGTGGATTCCAAATTGTCCAATATAATATGACGCTAAGCCAAAATTTCATTACCACCTTGAAACTTTTCTTCATGAGAATTTTGTTCCATCTGTGTCTCATTAACATGTTTACTTACGTTTACTGTCCTATGAAGTCATTACATAGCCTCTTTTCTAAGGGCTCAGACCTCTAGATAGTCCTTCCTCAAGTTCACCTGAGAGTCACACCTGGCCTGAAACCTTTAAATCTAAGAGAAAAACTCACCTATACATTTCAACAATGTTTACTTAAAAATCCAAGTTATCCAAGGTCATAATTTTCATGAAATATTGCCAGAGGGTCTTTAACCAAATGCCACCTTTTAATTAAGAAGGCAACTGGCAACTATTTCTAAAACTTAGATTGCCGTCTCAACATTCTCTATTTGTCTTTACCTCTCCTTATTTTTTCCTTAGCACTTACCACCATTTAACCTAGATTATATTAAATGTGTCCGGTTTGTTGTCTGTGTCACATAGTAGAATGTTAGTTCCATAAGGGAGTAAATTTTGACTCTTGTTTACAACTATAGTCCCAGTATCTAAAACAAAGCTTAGAACACATTAAGAACTTGATAAATATTCATTATCAAATTCTACAGCTCAACTTAGCACCACTAGACCCATTGACTCTGATGCTGATATCTTCTCAACAAAATCATACATGACATAAGAAAAATAAATAGCTTCTTCTCACATGATGGGTTTTCTAGACCAATATTAACCAGTGTCTACATGTGACTGTTGAGCATGGAAATGTGACTAGTCCAAATTGAAATGTGAGTATGAAATACACACTGGATTTCAAAGAATTTGGATAAAAAAAGGATGGAAAATATCTCAGGAATCATTTTATATTGATTGCATATTGAAATGATAGTATTTTAGATATATTGGGTTAAATAAAATATATTATTAAAATACTTTTTACCTGTTTCTTGTTTCTTTTTTAATGATGCTACTAGAAAATTTAAAATTATATACATGGCTTATATTATATTTCTATTGGAGAGCAGCTCTTCCAGAATACAATTTTCCAATGCCTGAAACACTTTTTTGAGGAAATGCTAGGATGCAGACCAAAATGTAAAGAGCCTGACCTCTTAATCCTCTTTAGAAGAATTCATATTATTTGTGTGCAGTCGTCCCACCTCATCAGGGGAGGTTGAGCATTCTGCAGTTTCAGTTACTCAGGGTCAAATGAGGTCAAAAAACAAGTGAGTACAGTACAATAAGATACTTTGAGAGAGAGAGAGAGAGAGAAACAACATTCATATAAATTTTATTACAGTATATTGCTATAACTGTTCTATATTATTTTCAGTTATTGTTCATCTCTTTCTGTACTAACTTATAAACTTTAGCATGAGTATGTATATATAGGAAAAAGCATAGTATATAAAGAATTCAATCATATCTGTAGCTTTAGACATCCAATAGAAGCTTTGGAACACATCCCTTTAGGATAAGGTGGAATTACTGTATAAGGATAAGGATTTTAGAAAATAAATTCCCTTCTACATGATGGTTTTAATCTGCTTCTTTCTCAAACATGAAACAAAGGAATTTTGGTAGAACACAGAGTGAACTAGGGCTCTTAAACTCAAGTAATAATAGAAGTATTACTTGTCTGTTATCTGGCATATAATCATGTATTAGTCTGTTCCCACACTGCTATAATGAACTACTTGAGACTGGGTTATTTATGAGTAAAAGAGGTTTAATTGACTCAGGATGTACAGGAAGCATGACTGGGAGACCTCAGGAAACTTATAATCATAGCAGAAGGTGAAGAGGAAGCCAGCACCTTCTTCACATGGCTGCAGGAGAGAGAGAAAGCAAAGGAAGAAGTGCCACACACTTTTAAACCATCAGATCTCATGAGAATTTACTCACTATCATGAGAGAAACAAGCGGGAAATTCACCCCCATGATCCACCACCTTCCACTAGGCCCCTCCTCCAATTCAACATGAGATTTGGTTGGGGACACAAATCTAAACCATATCATTCTGTCTCTGGCCCCTCCCAAATCTCATGTCCTTCTCACATTGCAAAATACAATTATTCTTTCTCAACAGTTCCCCAGTCTTAACTCATTTTAACATTCACTCAAAAATCCACAGTCCAAAGTCTCATCTGAGACAAATTAAGTCCCTTCTGCCTATGAGCCTGCAAAATAAAAAGCAAGTTCATTACTTCCAAGATACAATGCAGGTACAGGCATTGGGTAAATGCTCCCATTTAGCAGAAATTAGCCAAAACAAAGGGGCTACAGGCCCCAGGCAAGTCCGAAACCCAGTAGGGCAGTCATTAAATCTTGAAGCTCCAAAATAATCTCCTTTTATCCCATGTCTCATATCCAGGGTATACTGATGCAAGAGGTGGACTCCCAAGGCCTTGGGCAGCTCCACCCCTGTGACTTTTCAGGTTACAGCCCCAGTGGCTTCTTTCATGGGTTGGCATTAAGTGTTTGTGGCTTTTCAAGGTGCATGGAGCAAGCTGCCAATGGATCTACCATTCTGAGGTCTGAAAGATGGTGGCTGTCTTTTCACAGTTCTATTAGGAAGTGCCCCAGTGAGGACTCTGTGTGGGAGCTCCAACCCCACCTTTTCCTTCTACACTGCCCTAGTAGAAGTTCTCCATGAGGGCTCCGCTCCTGCAGCAGACTTCTGCCTGGACATCCAGGCATTTCCATACATCCTCTGAAATCTAGGGAGAGGTTCCCAAACCTCAACTCTTGCCTTCTGCATACCTGCAGGCCCAAAATCAAGTGGAAGCCACCAAGGCTTGGGACTTACACCCTAGGAAGTCACAGCCTGAGCTGTACCTTTGCATGTCTTAGTCATAGATAAAGCTGGGGTGGCTGGGATGCAAGGTGCCATGTCCCAAGGTGAAACCATATTTCCCTCCTAGGCCTCCAGGCCTGTAATGGGAGGAGCTGCCATGAAAGTCTCTGAAATGCCCTGGAGACATTTTCCCCCATTGTCTTGGCTATTAACAAATTTCTGCAGCTGGCTTGAATTTCTCCCCAGCAAATAGGTTTTTCTTTTCTACTGCATGGTTAGGCTGCAAATTTTCCAAACTTTTATGCTCTGCTTCCCTTTTTAATATAAGTTCCAGTTTCAGATCATCTCTTTGTTCATGTATATGAGTATACACTTTTAAAAACAGCCAGATTGCATCTTGAATGTTTTACTGCTTAGAAATTTCTTCCACCAGATACCCTAAGTATTCTCTCTCAAGTTCAAAATTCCACAGATCTCTAGGGCGGAGGCAAAATGCCCCAGTCTCTTCTCTAAAGCATAGCAAGAGTGACCTTTACTCCAGTTCCCAATACGTTCCTCATCTCCACCTGAGACCAGCTCAGGCTGAACTTCATTGTCCATATCACTATCAACATTTTGGTCAAAACCATTCAACAAGTCTCTAGGATGTTCCAAACTTTCCCACATCTTTCTGTCTTCTTCTGAGCCCTCCAAACTGTTCCAACCTCTGCCCATTACCCAGTTCCAAAATTGCTTCCACATTATTGGGTATCTTTATAGCAGTGCCCCACTCCCAGTACCAATTTTCTGTATTAGTACGTTCTCACACTGCTATAAATAACTAGCTGAGACTGGGTAATTTATGAAGAAAAGAGGTTTAGTTGACTCACAGTTCTGCAAGCTGTACAGGAAGCAGGAAGTTCCTGGGAGGCCTCAGGAAACTTACAATCATGGTGGAAGGCTGAAGGGAATCAAGCACCTTCTTCACATGATGTCAGAATAGAGAGAGCAAATGGGGAAGTGCCACACACTTTTAAACCATTATGTCTCATGAGAACTCACTCACTATTATGAAAATAGCAAGGGGGAAATTCGCCCCCATGATCCAATTGCTTTCCACTAGACTTCTTCCAATTCAACATGAGATTTGGGTGAGGACACGAATCCAAACCATATCAAATCATTATTCTGATTTTCTCAAGTTTAACTGAATTCTCAAATGATACTGACAGATTTATCTTAAAGTTTATATTCTTTTCATGTCTCAAAGTTATATTTCTCTTGAAACAAATAAATGTAGGTTCTTTAGAGATGGTATCTGCATTTTATAGTCTGTACTAAAAAGCTTATTCTCTGATGGGCCACACATCTAACATGAGTGTGTTAAATCATAAAAGGAAACAGCTGGTCAGATTCACCAGTAAGCATAGCATAAATGAGTGTCCATGTAACTAGTGAATGGTGATATACTCAACACATTTGATAAATATTTTCTGCATCGGTCAGTGGAATATTAAGATGATAATATGTTGAACCTATCTTCAAAGAGTCTGTAGTTTTATGAAGAAGATGACACATAAGCAGTTAATTTCAACATCATGTGGTAATTTTCTGATAAACAGCAAAACTTGGTGCAATAGGTGAACAAAAAAGGAACCAGGCCCAACTGGTTAGTGTGTGTGTGTGTTTGCAGATGCATCATGTAGTGAGGTGATGGAAGAGATAGGGAGGAACAAATGTTATATCTCCAATTAAGAGTCAATATTATTGATTATTGAATAGTTAGAATTTCTTGTTTATCATCATCTTGATATGCTAGATTAGTTTGAAAGTGACCACTTCCTTCTTATTGGGACTTTCACTATAACTGTCCAGAGTCTTCTTGTGTTAATAAGGAGTAATGAGATCAAGTAGATAAGACAGCTGTGATGAAGTTCTCTGCATTTCTTTACTTTCTAAGAAATGCTCTGCCATCAGAGAAGGAAAGACAACTTCTTCCTTGCTGCTAATGGCACGTTTCTACTCAGTTATCCTGGCCAGGTCTGTACGATCTTGCTCAAGCACCTTCCTGAGCATTCCATCAAACCCAAGGAAGTTTCCTGAGAAAGTCTCAATCCTGCCTGTAGGATTGCCCTGGGACTTGTGTTTGGAGGAGATGGAAGAGCTTATGTTTAGGTGAAAGAAGAGACCAGCCTTCTCAAATGTCAAAATATCCAAAGTGTCTAATATGCAGGTCTGGTATCAAAAGCTTATGGAAATTCCTTCAATTGGGAAGCAGTTTCTGGATCCTGCTGGAGACTCGAAAGTCAAGTTAGGGTATTTCAACTGCAGTCATAATTATAATGCTTATTCATAGATAAATGAATTTGCGTTCAAGGAAAAGAAGTTCAAGGTATTCTAAATTTAGTGATTTCTATCTAACTAGACTATCAGAAAGCAACAGGCCTACTCCCCTTCTCCCGATGCAAAATGTCTCATACCCAATATTTGATACAGTAAAAACAAAAACATACAAAATTATTCTACATGTATAATTAAACCATTTTTAAAGAGATAGTTTATTGTGTGTCATTATGTGGTTCAATGACTCTTTGCAGTACATAACTAATCCAAAAATTTATTTACAACTTAGAATCTAAAAAAAAAAAATGATAGGCTTGTATCTGGTTAAAAAACAATAGCCCATCATGTTTCTCTAATTTTCTTGCCTGCCAAGAAGCTCAGGAAGTGGTACTGCTCAAGCAAGTAGCTCAGTGTTTCCCAAAGGGTGCTCCACAGAGTTCTACTGCACGATGATTTTAAAAACATTTGTTTAATGACAAAAACGTGAGAAAATAAATGTACAATTCCATCAGTATATTAACAATTCTAAGAGATCTAACAATAAATGTTTATATTTATGTATTTGTTTATTTATTTATTTTTATTTCAATAGTTTTTGGGGAACAGATGGTTTTTACATGGATAGATTCTTTATTGTTGATTTCTGAGATTTTGGTGCCCCTGTCACCTGAGCAGTGTACACTGTACCCAATGTTAGACTTTTATTCCTCACCCCCTTCCCACCCTTCTCCCTGAGTCCCCAAAGTCCATTATATTATTCTTATGCCTTTGTGTCCTCATAACTTAGCTCCCACTTATAAGTAAGAGTATACAATGTTTGTTTTTTCATTTTTGTATTACTTCACTTAGAATAATGATCTCCAACTCCATCCAGATTGCTGTGGATGCCATTATGTTGTTCCTTTTTATGACTGAGTAGTATTCCGTGGTACACACACACACACACACACACACACACACATATGTATTACATTTTCTGTATCCACTCATTGGTTGGTGGGCTGGTTCCGTATTTTTGCAATTGCAAATTGTGCTGCTATAAACACAAATGTACAAGTGCCTTTTTCACATAATGACTTATTTTCTTCTGGGTAGATACCCAGCAGTGGGATTGCTGGATCAAATGGTAATTCTTCCTTTAGTTCTTTGAGAAATCTTCATACTGTTTGAATTTGTTTTATCCAATCTTTCCTAAACTTATCCGACTGTAGAATTCTGCCTTTGCATAATACCTGCTATTTCAAAGATCACAAAGTTGGGAAAGGCTGACCTTGGCCATTGACTGATTTATTTCCCTCTTCCTTCTAGAGGTCCATTTTATTTTTCTCTACTTCCATGCCTATCTTCCATATATGGATTATAAGGCACAGATAATAAACTGTGAGTGGGGGCAAGTCTGTATGTGTATGTATGTAAACACACCACAAAACGTGTACGTTCTGCTCTGCTTCTTCCCCCGCTGCCCCCTTTAGCTATTGAGCTCAAGCTTGTTCCTGGCAGGACCTGCACATAGCAATATAGCCTTCTAGGGAAAACCCAAAGCCCTTCAGGAAGTGGTATGCGATGATGTACTATAGTAGCTGGTATGTTTCCTTCTGAGTCAGGGCTGCCACAAGGGGGTCCCCAGGATTTGACACCTCTCTGAAAAGATGCCAAGATGCTGGTGCTGAGGTCATGACTGCCTCTCCCTTTGTTAAGGGCCCTCTAGGGCTTTTCCCAAGTCACTGAGATTAATAGAATCCAAACCAGATTTCAGCCCAGGCCCTCCCCTCTCTTTGAATTACCGTTGCTTCCTTATTTTTTTTTTTCTTCTTTTTTTTCATTGAGACGGAGTCTCGCTCTGTCACCCAGGCTAGAGTGCGGTGGTGTCATCTCGGCTCACTGCAACCTCCACCTCTCGGGTTCAAGCGATTCTCCTGCCTCAGCCTCCTGAGTAGCTGGGATTACAGGCGTGTGCCACCATGCCTGGCTAATTTTTGTATTTTTAGTAGAGATGGGGTTTCACCATGTTGGTCAGGCTAGTCTCGAACTCCTGACCTCGTGATCCGCCTGCCTCGGCCTCCCAAAGTGCTGGGATCACAGACGTGAGCCACCGTGCCCTGCCTGCTTCCTTGTTTTAATGCTTCCTTGGAGTATCTTCAGTCACCCGTTTATGGTTTCACATCCTTCTACCATGAAAGGCACACTTCAGTGCTGCATCCAAAGCAGCGTCATAAAGATGTTCCCATGGGTTCGTTTCGCATTTGCTCCCAAATCTTCTACATGAGAAGACTAACTTAAAAGGGTTCCTGAAACATACCATATGCCTGGAGCAGCATTAATAATGCTGTTTCACATGTTTAGAGATCTTTAACTCTTCTTCCCTGTGCTGGTCAGTGCACGTCTTCAGAGGCTCAGTTCCATAGGGCTCTGTCAGGCTGATTTTTACAGAAAAATACTCCCGTGCTCCTTATATAAGGAATTACCACTACTGTGAAAGAATCCTAGAACCATTGCCATTTAGTTGAAATCTTGCTTCTTTTATGCAAATTAATAATAATATAATTATTAAGAGAGTTCAGAAGTGCTGGCCAGTTTCTCTTTTGTCAGCAGCTGTCTGGAAAGCTTTTACCTAGAGAACAACTTTACATTCTAGAGCTTCTTTTCTCTAGAAGACTCCAGATCATTCTCAAACCATTCTCTTTGAAAGATGGAGAAAACTAGGCCCAGTGGAAGGCAGTGAATCTCCACTGGCTGCTTTCGAACCTGTTCCAGATTCAGCGTACAGAACCTCAGTCCTAGGTCAACTTTCCAACATATGGCACTGCTTCGTGGACACAATCTGTCATTTAAAAAATAATGTTTATAAAACATCGATCTGTGAACCAGAATCTCCTGGAGTGCTTATTTTAAGATTAAATTTTAGTGGAAAAATTGGTGAAATCTGAATAAAGTCTGTAAATAGTAAGTGAATAGTATGTGAAAATTAAGTGAATAGTAATGTTCCACAATTGTGTATGAAATTAACGTTGCGCTTTTGGGTATTTAACCAAGTGAATTGAAAGCAGGGACTTGAACAGATATTTGCAAACCCATGTTCATAGCTGCATTGTTCACAATAGTCAATAGGTAGAAACAATCCACATATCCATCAACACACAAATGAAGAAAGAAAACGTGGTATATACATGCAATTGAATATTATTGAGACTTACAAAGGAATGAAATTCTGACACATGCTGCAATATAAATGAACCTTGAAGACACTACATTAAGTGAGACAAGCCAGATACAAAAGGGCAAATATTGCATGATTTCACCTATACGAGGTACCTAACAGAGTCAAATCCATAGAGACAGAAAGTAGAATGGTGGCTGCCAAGACAGAATGGAGTGTTATCATTCAATGGCTACATAGTTTCCATTTGGAAAGATAACAACAGATGGATGATGGTGATGGTTGCCCAGCAATGTGAATGAATATTCTTAATGCCATTGAACTGTACACTTAAAATAATTAAAATAGTAAATGTTATATTATGTATATTTTACCACAATTTTTTAAATTAAAATTAGGGGAAATGGAATGGAGGTGAAGGGTATACTAAATTCACAATGCTGTCTGTGTGACTTTCTTTGTAACTCTAAAATGATTTCCCAAAATAGTTGATTTTTTTTAAGCCACTAATGGAGGACCAGACGTTCACCATCAACAACAACAAGAAAAATATATTTCTGGCCTCCACACTAAACTGTATCAGAATCTCTGGAGTTGGGAAGTGGGCAAGGCACTTTATTTTTAATGAGTTTTAAAATTTAAGAACCACCTTTTCTTCAAGTTATTTCTAATAATTATGTTCTTTCTTCCTACCTCTTTCATCAATAATGGAATGAAATCTGTGTGTGAATTTCCGGGCCACCAATTTTGTAGGTGGATGTTGCTTCATGACTGTGCTCTGGTTAGGCTTCGGGGCTCAGCGAGGACCACTGGGAGTGTATGTAACCCCAGAACTAATGGTGTCATCAGGCCCCCACCCCTTCCCCAGATCCTCTCTCTGTGGCTCCTGCTTTCTTTCCACTTCCACTTCTCTACCTTAGAAAAAAGGCTCCATTCCTGAGAAACTTAGTAACCATGAGTTGATTAGGTCATGCCCAAGCTCATTTCCCTCTCCTTCCTCACCCTCTTTGAATGACCCCTTTCAAAAAGGGTCAGGGTCAGATTTGTAATGGAATACAAGAACAACAAGCAAGAAAAAGTGACAAGAGCATTGAGCTTTAAAACCTTCTTGTGTCGATGCTACACTCAATAAAAAGGAAAAAACAGTGGTCATGGGCATGTCAGGCCTGGGGCTTGGAGGCCAGAAGTGAGTCCTGTTTCCTCCATGAAAGCCACAGCACTTTACTTCTCAGTGACTCAGTTTCCCACTTGTAAAATGGGAGAGGTGGAAGAGAAAGACTCTAAGGGCTTCCCCATCTTTGAAAGAGTGTGATTGAAAAAAATAAGACCATCCTGACCTGAAGTGGCCACTATCCTTAGGAGCAAACTTGCACAATTAGCAGCTCAACGCTCAAGAGTTCTTTTCTTCTCTTTTTTTTTTTCTTTTTTTCTTTGAGACAGGGTTTCACTCTCATCACCCAGACTGGAGTGCAGTGGCATGATCTCGGCTCACTGCAACCTCTGCCTCCTAGGCTCAAGTCATTCTCCTGCCTCAGCCTCCCAAGTAGCTGGGACTACAGGCGTGCACTGCCATGTCCGGCTAATTTTTGTATTTTTAGCAGAGACAGGGTTTCACAATGTTGGCCAGGCTGGTCTCAAACTCCTATCTCAAGCGATCTACCCACCTTGGCTTCCCAAAGTGCTGGGATTACAGGCTTGAGCCACCGCACCCAGCCAGCAGCTCAACATTTCTTAATAAAGATGGAACACTAAGATGATTCAAACTAAACTTCTAAATGTAAGAAGATTATATGACTGAGTCAACTTTTCCAACACCTCTAGAAGAGAGGAGTGTTGGGAGGAGAGAGGCACTGGTGGCCTCTGAGAGACCGTGAGGTGACTCTGTTTTTTGATGTGTATGTAAGTGGCTCCTGTCTTATTCTTTATTGAAGAAAAGGAAACTGTGACAGGAACAAGTTTGGTGTTTAGAAGAAGACAAGAATGTGGGGGCTTGCTGATGCCCCCATGCTCTCTTCTCATTTTTCTCCTCACTCGTGATTTCTGGCCAAGCAAACAGTTCCCTGGAGGATGGCATGACCTTGAGTGGGCTGGTCTAGTCTTTGGAGCTTTGGAAGCCGGGATGCTGAAGTTTGGAGATGGTATGCTTGCTGCTCAGGGTTGGAAGCTTAGGTACTTAATAAAGCCTGAAAGCTGTTGTTCCAACAGGGATAACCAGTGCCCCAAAGCCACTCTGAGCAGCACTGAGTTAGCAGCTCCAGCCAGGCTAGAAGAAGGGAAGCAGGTCAACTGAGAGCTGACACAGACAGCCCAAAGCAGGGTGGGAGAAAAGGGGGCAACACAGACAGATTGAGATGAGAGGGCTCTGTTCTGCCAGAATTGCCCTTCCCGCATGAGCCAGGGATGTCTAGGCACAGAAGCTTCCTTAAGCATCCCCAAATTCACCTTCCTGGGCTCTGGGGTATCAAAATCTTGTAAGCAGTCCCACAGGCCTGCCAGAACTTTGTCATTTCTCCTGCTGCTTTGACTGACTTTGGGAACTGGATGATCCTTCTGCCTGGTTTGTGGACTCTTGATTTTATTCTTGCTGCCACTAAGGCTGCTATAATGGTTGTCGGATTTCCTTGGAACTTGAAGATGGGCAGAGGGTGCTTTCATAGTTACTGACAAGGTAATGTCAGGAGCACTCATTTCCCTGACTCTGGAGATGAAAGCAAACAAAAACAAAAACAATAGGCAGTTTATATTGGGCCAACCATCTGTGGTTAAGGAGAAAGGCCAAGCAATGACTACAGCTTCCCAGCCCAAAGAGGCTCCAGGAAAGAGGGCTCAGTTCACAGGCTGGGAATATGGACAGCCAGAGACACTAAGGCCGGTTATGAGCTTTCATGAATCTGAGCTGGAGCCTCATATGCCTGTTTTGCATTTCAGACAGGAGGAGGCAGTGTGGATGAGACTGTCAGAACCGGCAGCATTTCCCCTTTCAACTCCACAACTTATTTGCCGAGTGACCTTGAGCAAGCCCCTTAACCTCTCAGAGGCTTCAATTCTCTACCTGTGAAACAGAACCAGCAACATTTCATTAAAAGTTAAGGAACCTGGAGCATAATGACATTTCTCTATTAGAGCTTTCTCGGCTTGCCCCTTGGTAATTTTTGCCTTTCAGCACCTTTCTGGAAAGAAATGAAATGAGTAGTGTCTTCTTGTGAATAGGTGTCTTTTATAGAGTTATGGAAAAAATAATTCCCTTGCCCCGGCACCTTTCTTTCGTTGCTAGTTGTGCCACTGACTTGTTGCATATCCTGGATCCAGTCAGTTTTCTTTTCCTTGCCACTAGACCAACACTAGATCTTATAGCAGCCCCCATATACAAATGATTTCCACAGCATCCTCATGCTGCGGGTTCTCAGGCTCCTGATAGTGAGTGTTGAACCATCAGGCCATTCAGAGTTCACTGAATATGACTTTTGCAATAAAGATTAGATCCCAATAATCCCTGCTCACAACACGATTACTAGCTAATCCGTCCCAGTCGAGGGTTTCTTTTCTCCTTTGAGTCACAAGGAATCCTTATTACATGAAAGATGAAAACATGAAATGCCTATCATAGATATCACCACATGCACCACCCCCCGAACCAGGCCGTGGGGTCGGTCAACGAGTTCTCCCTGTGGTTTGGATGCTGACACCTGAGTGACTCCCCTCATGAGCTCAGAAGCAGAGAGAGGGAACTGTTTTCAGAGCAGAGAGGTGGCTTAGAGGAAACATGTACAGGCCTTGGCAAAGAACCTGACTCCATGTGAATGCTCACTCCGTGTGAAATTGTTCTTATTATAGTGATTTGTGGGGAAGAAATAACCAAGGAGGGAAATAAACAACCACAGTGACAAGATAAAGGAAGAAACCTAGGCCCTAGAAAGGAAATTTTTCTAGGCTGATTTCTACGCCTGAAATGCACCCATCGACTCTTCTGGAAACTCAACTGTGCCTCCCACTTCTGAGGTCAGCCCCTCCCAGGGCTAACTGCAGCCCAAGCAAGCCCCCGTGGCAGGAGTGTGGCAGGGGCCTTCAGCTCACCCACCTCTGCTCTCTGAACATGGCACAACGAGCCTGTCAGACCACTTGCAGCCCTGCTATTTGATCTTATCGGGCCCTGTCAGGGAGGTGAAGTGCATGCGTCAAGAAGTTCGTGCCTGTTCATCATTGTGGTTGCCCCGAAGTGGAGCAGGCAAGGTAACACTTGAAGCCATTTTTGCAGAGAATTGCACAAACAGCAGCGGGTGTCATAGACTCAGTGGTTCCACTTCGGATCGAGAAAACACCCACAGAATGGTAGAGGCTGCTAAAGAAACACCACAAAACACAGAGCAACATATACTCATGCACACACACCAGAGCAGTGTGAACCAAAGCCCTGGGCAGGAGGACGTGCTGTGTGCCAACAAAAAACAAAAGGGGAGATGCATTATTTGTTTTGGGGTAGAAAGGTTGCGGGACTGAGGCTCTGCTGCAGACAGATGGGCGCTACACTTATTTGTTGGGTGGCAGAAAAGTTGGGGGGCTGAGGCTCTGCTGCAGACGGATGGGCACTGTATGAATTTCTTTGAGGAAGGCACTTCTGAGAGTGAGAAAAAAAACCAACCGATAGTTCTTGGAGCTTGAAACTGAGAGTTTCTACTATGGAGAATTGAAAACAATTTCCTTCTGAGGGAGAAGGTAGATGGAGCAAGGGAAGTCCAAATTAGGCCCCTTTTGGAGGTAATAGGTATTTTCAATCTGCTAAGCAGTGAAACAGGCAGAAACTGACAATTGTTACAATTATTCTTGTATAAAGTAAATAAGATTTTTCTCAAAGGAGAAAGCACCTGTTGATTTGGCTAAGTTAAGCATTAGAAACACCTGAACTTACCGTTACACATTCTTCACCTTGGCAAATGCAATACAAGAGTGAATGAGACAAACCTTGACTTGTTCTCACATAATTTATTATCTAGTAGAAGAAGACATTAAGGAAACAGACACCGAAATATATAATTATGAATTATGATTTGTGTTTTGAAGAGAGTGTTCAGTGTTTATGAGACAGAATATCTGTTTTTACCTAGAAGTTTGATTGTCTATTCAATACGCATTTTAAAAGTAGTTATTCCATGTAAAATTGTAGGGATATACAGGAATTATTAACATATGATCTTTACTTTCCAAGAGCTCAAAACCTTTTAAGGGACACAGGCACGTTGATAGATAAATAGTAGTATTTAAAAGTAGAAATAAGGCCAGGCGTGGTGGCTCATGCCTG
The DNA here is from genome assembly GCF_029281585.2 of Gorilla gorilla gorilla. NCBI lineage: Eukaryota > Metazoa > Chordata > Mammalia > Primates > Hominidae > Gorilla > Gorilla gorilla. The sequence continues at coordinate 136,260,657 of NC_073233.2, forward strand.
TAATGCCAGCACTTTGGGAGGCCGAGGTGGGTGGATCACCTGAGGTTGGGAGTTTGAGACCAGCCTGACCAACATGAAGAAACCCTGTCTCTACTAAAAATACAAAATTAGCCAGGCGTGGTGGCTCATGCCTGTAATCCCAGCTACTCTCAGGAGGCTGAGGCAGGAGAAACGCTTGAACCAAAGAGGTGGACGTTGCAGTGAGCCGAGATTGTGCCATTGCACTCCAGCCTGGGCAACAAGAGCAAAACTCCGTCTCAAAAAAACAAAACAAAACAAAACAAAAACAACAACAAATAAAAGTAGAAATGAGAGATTTATCACGAAGTTATTCTAAAACCTACTTTTTTTCTAGAAAAAAATATGAATAGGCTTTGTGCTATATACTTCTTCCGGTTATCCAGATCTGAGCTTTTTTAAAAAAATATAATTGAGCTTAACAAACACAAAAGATATTACTATTCACCTGGTGGAAACCATCCAACTACGGGCATTGCATTTTACAGCAGCGCTTCTGAAGCTTTAATGGATGTGTAATTATCTGTGGAATTTGTTGTTAATAAAATGCAGATTCTGATTCAATCTGTCTGGAGCGGACCCTGGGATTTCACATTTTTTTGTATCAATTTTGCAGATAATGGGATGCTAGTGATCTACAGAGCACGGTTGCAGTAGCAAGGTCTTATGGAAGAAATCAAATTCTACAATATTATGTTCAATTAGTATTCTTTCACTCAACACAAATTTATTGCATATCAGCTATGGAGTCTGGTTATATGAAGCCTTAATCATCCCTTCCCTTACAAAAGCAATTAGAAAACAAATTTAATTTTTTTTACAAAAGAGTTCTGAACTCCATATTGGCTTGACTCATGGTAGTGTTGTGTTGGATGATATAAATTTGTATTGACATAAATGTATTTGGCAGAGGTTGTTCTGAAACTCAACGCAACTCACAGACACTCTCATGCGAGCAGAGACCATCCCTCTGGAGCAGAGAGCACAATGTGCCTTCTCCCTCCCTCGCCAACTCATCACCTTCCCTCTCAACGTCCTTCTGCCCGGCTGCCCCTCAGGCAGGCGGCCCCAGAGGCCGTGGGCATGCTGCTGTCCCTCCCCACAGTGACACTCATCACCAAAATGAAACCTGACACCAGAATTGTCATGTTACTGAGAAGATGATAAAACTCATTTAACCTTTCCACTCAATAGGCTGATAATTCCCTCTGTCCTGATGAACGTTGGTAAGGTTCACTGAAGAGACTCAAGTTACCAAGGGCATGCTAATGCAAGGGTTATTCTTTCCTTTTCACATTAGGAGTTCACTTCTACCCAATCATTTTCAAACTTCACAGAAATGGAATTTCCATACTCAGATATGAAGAAAGCACCTTGATTTCCTCCACCTTCACATCATGAAGAACATCAAAGCTGGGATGAATGATGAAAGGAGGTAATATTCTAGGCATAGACAAAGCCCTTTCTCCACTGCCTTCAGGCTGTCAGGGAAGTAATTGATGTGTCTCCCAGAGCACAATCGCTTCACACTGCCAACACCTTTTTGTCCTGCTGGGAATTAAACCTGTCACTTTGTCTAATTCTCCATTGGTAAGAAGCATTCACTGCCAGAGACTTGTCAATGGGGGTGTGATTACTTGCACTGATAGTAACTGTAATATTTAATATTCCCCAAATGAGGGACAATCCTGAGAAGACAGAAAAAAAAGGCACATTTTGTAGAAGGAGTAGTTGTTCTTCATTGTGTAACTTCAAGGGAATTACTGTCTACACTATTGGAACTAACTTGATTCAAATCCAAATTTTTTAATAGGAAGAGCTAGCCAGAGATTTGAGAGACAATTTGAGTAAAATGACTCTAGGTGTGTAGTTGTTCATTCAAGATGCTTATGAACACTTTCCATGGGAAGGCACTATTACAGACCCTTTCCATTGTTTAAGGGGAAAATATCTTGAAAAGGGGGAGGATCAGCTAACAGGAGATATAGGGAATATGATATACATAAAGGAGAATATGATGAGGCTGTGGGTGAGGAGGGTTGGACTCTAAATCGAGTTCTACCCTCAGCAGGCTGTGAGAATTTGAGCTCACCCGGTTCCCAATTGCTCCATTTGTTTAATGAGGAGAACTGAATTCTTGGTAAAGCTAATGTTTCACGACTTCGTTTGATTAAAACCTTCCCATCTTCTAAGGAAATTGTGTCTCTCCCAATTCTTCATTTTGCAAGTGATTTCTGGTCTGGTACTAAACCACTCAACATAAGAAGACCTGGGGTAATCAGCCAGGTGTGGTGGCACATGCCTGTCATCCCAGCTACTCGAGAGGCTGAGGCAGGAGAATTGCTTGAACCCGGGAAGTGGAGGTTGCAGTGAGCCGAGATCGTGCCACTGCACTCCAGCCTGGGCAACAAAGAGAGACTCCATCTCAAAAACAAACAAAAAAAGAAGCCCACGAGAACATGATATGAACTTCACAACCAATTACTCATCCTACACTACCTAAAAGGCAAGTCTACATATCTCAGTGGGTGTCTACAAAGGGCACACTCTATCTGCTTTAAGAAAATAAAAACTAACAAGATGACCAAGGGTGAAATAAAATTACATTCTCCTATTAATCTTACTATGAATCAGTTTGGATACTTGGGACAGAGCAGCTTGAAACAGGCACCCTGATTTAACTCTGTGCCAGTTTTGCTTTCTGAGTTTAATAGGACAGTTGTGGAAAGAATATAGACATAGCAGAGTAGAGTTAAATGTAGATTTAAATGACATGATGCATATAAATGTTTAACTCAGAGCCTGGAGCATAGGAGATACTCAAACTTTATTCCCTTTCCATATATAAAGAGATTAGGCCCATAACATGAAACTGAGAGATAAACATTCTCACTACCGAATGGAAAGGAAGAAAAGAGCATTGATGAAGCAGCTCGATGAACTCTTGTAAGACCTTTCTCCAAGTGAGTTATCATTCCAAGGTTCCTGTTGTTACTTTCTGAAGGGCTTTGTGCTTATGAAGCAGATAGGGACAGAAGGGCGGGCCGGACCCCATGGTCATCCGGCAGCCTTGCTTGTGTTGGGTCAGCGTGCCAGCACTCGTGCCCCTGGGGGTGTGAGCACCCTTTCTGGAATCTTGAAAGGAAATGCAACCTCCCCAAACCCCACTACTCTCTCAAGGAGTCATGGGTGATGAAGATGTTTCCTGCCATTCTCTGCAGGACAGAGAGTTGCTTAACCCTCGTTTCATTATCAGTGGAGGAGCCAGCCATTGGACCCCCACCCCTTAGAGTGAGCCAGCAGCCAGAACTAGCCCTTTGGCATCCCCTGTCTTGATTGCAAGCAAGCAAACCTGTCACCTTCCTGTTTTATCTACTCATGGTGTTTGTTTCCTTTGACGTGGATTCTTAACACTTAGGGTGGGAGGGATTTCTCGAAAAACATTTGTTGTATGCCACTGATCCTGGCCCCACAACGCCCCTTTCTCTTTCCTTTTCAAGGCTCCAGGAATTGCTAAATGGCATATCCTGAACACCCAGCACTCTGGGGCTAAAAATACCAGAGGGTGTGTTTATCTAGATTGGGGCTTCCTCTCCAGGGGCTTTACAGACGTTATCTCATTTATCCTTGAAAACACTCTGCGAGGCAGCATGTAGTCAAATAACTTTACCCCAGAAAGGTACGGAAGGCTTGAAGAGGAAATATCGGTGGAGGTTCTATTCTGAGGCCCAGTAGACAGGCTCAGGTCTTTAATTTCTCAGCTTAAAATTCCATTCACTCTGCATTTCCCCCTTAGAACTGTGGGAATCCTTAAAAAGCAAATACAAACCCACGACTCCTGGCACATAGAAAAAGGCCAGGTTGAAATGGGTCAGAACCCCCCAGGCTACCTCCTCCCGGTGTCTTCATTACATCTTTACAAATCCGAGATCCCATGGCCTTTGGTCATCTCTTCTAATTGCTCCACATACACAGGCTCCCTCGAGACCTCATTTGCCACCATGGTTTAAACTCTCACCTATCTCAACTGATGGTAGACACTTTCCATATCTCTCACACCTTCTCCATAGTTGATATAAAATAATTACCTACTAGAATTTGTACATGAATTTGTTACATACACAGCATTTTCCCCTCATTTTGCACATCCTCCATATTCCCTATCTTAAGACTTAGAAATAATGACCCAATCCCAAAGACCTGAGACTCCTGGCAGATTCCATCCCCTCTCTGACTGCCACATGCAAACAGTTACTGAGATAGCTACCTTCCAGGTGCACCCCCAGATGCACTTTCCCTCCCTCCAAAATGCATGCCTAAGGAGCCTGACTTACAGGCTCCTTCTTTGCCCTCTGGCTACTCCCTGGGGTTGGTCTTTGGTGAGCACTGGCAGGAGAATGGGAGGAGGCAGGAGAGGGATGATGCTGTATGTATTGTCCCATTCTTCTCCCTGTGGGGTTGCCATGGACCGGCTGCATCCTGGATACAAGGTCAGGTCCCATCAGGCATCCTTTTCCACACAGCTGCTTTCCTGGTGGCCATCGGGCCTGGAGGTGGCAAAAGCTGCTGCCTCCTGATGGCATCAATTCCAGGGCACCGCTCAACCCCTGGTGCATGTTTTAAACTCCACCCACACATGCTGTAAATAGCCCTTATATGAAAGTTATTACAACATCCAGCTAGAGTGGGGTCTCCTCTCTTTCTGGATGCTACCCAAACTAAAGTCACCAATTTCTATATTTTACCATTCAATTCAGATGACATTTTACACATATGTATATATATTTACTTGTTGAATTAGAAAAGCCAAGATGGCATTATATTTTAAGCCAATACATCAGACTTCGATGTGTGTGTTACTTCCAAACCTCTCTCCCTATAGTCTCCTCACCATTGTTCAGATTGTCAAAGTGTCATTTCCAAATACCTGTGAAATTACATTTATCTTGCATAAGTTCATCAGAGGTCCCAGTATCTTTCAGCATATGATTCACTTTTACTTATGTCTGTCTTTCTAGAGTAAGTCTTTTATCTCTACTTCCAGGACATCCTCAAATGTTTTTCAAACATTTATCAAATAGACAAACACTGAATGGAACTTTAGGTCTTAAATAAGTGTAGCTATTTCCTTTTACAATATTATTTTCTTTTAAACTGCAATTTCTTGTCCTACTGAATAAGTCCTCCTTACGTGGCTACAGGAATGCAAACACCTGGGTATAATGTGATGACTTTCTAACTTTGCAGAACTGTTATCAATGAGGGCTTAGACTGTGATGTAAAAGTAAGGGCTCTAAACTAGATTCCCTGGATTCCTGATTTCTCTGCTAGTCCCACAACCTTGGGCAACTTACTCAACATTCTATGCCTCCATTTCCTAACCTATAAAATGAGGGTAGTAATATCATCTAACTCATGGGTTTGCTGCAAGAATTAAAAGAGTTAACACACACACAAAACACTTAGAATAGTGCCTGGTGAAAACACAGTAGAGTTAACCGTTATTTCTTAACTCATTCTTAGTTTACCACCATCATCCTCAGGCTGTTTGCCTGTGGTTTGTTTAGCTCACACTTTCGTGAAAACAGACCTTTACCTGAAAACATTCTGATATCAAAACCCACAATACCTGGCATTTGTGACCATGAGCGCTTCACTGGAAGTTGGTGCATGGACTTCCTTCCCTTAGCATCTGCTGAAGGCATTGTGCATGAACACTCTCAGCAGTTTCCCCCTTCAGTGGTTTGTCAGAAGCCAGGGAAAAAGAAATATGAGTACTTAAAATGTCTTTGTGTATTATGTTTATGACCCCCCATGATTTTTTCCAAAACAAAAAGAAAATTTCCTTCTACATGCCTGCACCTTTGTCTTCTTCTCTCTTCCCTTTTTTTACTTTTTGAAGAGATTCACTCCCAAGTCTTCATTCCTTGCAAAAATCGATAGAGTAACTTAAATTTGGAATTTCAAAACTAAACTTACTGAACCAAAGTTTTACATAGTTTTTATTAACTGATTATAAAATACAGGTTTATTATTAGAATTTTAGAGAAAGTATCAAGAAAAAAGAAGAGAACTGCCATTCCAGCACCCTGAAAAAATCATCACTAATGTTTTACAGAATTGTTTCCAGTCTTTCTAAATTTACATGTTTTTTATCTTTGAGAATGTAGCCTATATGCAATTTTTATGCTGCATTTTTTCATTTTGTCAAATAATATCACTGATCCAAATTATATATGTGATTTTAATGACACCATTAATTTAACAGTGCCATCATTATATTCTGTCATTTGTTTTTAATTGAATATCCTGTTATTAGAAAACTTTTCTACTTTTAAAATTATTTCTATAGAACTGGAATATGATAAACCTCTTTAGTTATAAATTGTTGTCCAGATTTTTATGAAAGTTTCCAAAAATAAAATTGCTGGGCTGAAAATACAAATATTTTAAGACTTTTGATAAACCGTAATAGAAAAAATTGCTTGCTTAGAAAGTATAAGCATGAATTTCATTACTGGGTATATATCCAGAGGAATACAAATTATTCTACCATAAAGACACATGTATGTGAATGTCCACTGCAGCCCTATTCACAATAGAAAAGACAAGGAATCAATGTGAATGCCCATCAGTGACAGACTGGATAAAGAAAAGGCGATGCATATACACCATGGAATACTATGCAGCCATAAGAATAAGATCATGTCTTTTGGAGGAACATGGATGGAGCTGGAGGCCATTGTCATTAGCAAGCTAACGCAGGAACAGATAAACAAATACGGTGTGTTCCCATTTATAAGTGGGAGCTAAATGATGAGAACTAATGGATACAAAGAAGGGAACAACAGACACTGGCGGCTACTTGGGAGTGGAGGGTGGGAGAAGGAAGAGGAGAAGAAAAATAACTATTGGGTACTAGGCTTAGTAACTAGGTAACAAATTAGTCTGTACAACCAACCCCCGTGAGATGAGTTTACCTATATAACAAACCTGCACATGTACTCCAAACCTAAAATAAAAGTTACCAAAAAAAAAGGTATATGCCTGTTTATAGTTTCACCAGCAGCATATCAAGGTTAAAGATAGAGTTAGGGTGCCCTTAGTAAGATCTAAATTTACATATTGGTTAATCTTTTCTCACTGAAAGTCAAAGCCTATGTCTTTCAAATATATGTTTTAAATAATAAATATTAAAATAAATATAACGTGGCTTGCTTAACCTCCATTTGAGTTTCATATGTTTTATTTCACTAAATGGGACTTCAAATGAGACCGCACTTTAATTTATCATATGTGCCATGGGATACAGAAGGAACAGCGTCTCCCATCAGAGACATCCCTGGCATGGTGAGCCCTACAGTCTTAGAGGGCACCCTGAACATGCATCCGTGGTTAAACAGCCCTGGAGGACCATGCTCAGACCCCTGCAATACACATGCACCCCAGATCCCAGCTTCCAGCTGGCTCCTTACAGAGACTGCATATAAAACGGAGGCACTTAGAGAGCATTCGTTCTCCTGCTCACTCACTCAATACCTACTAAGGGCCAATTCCATGGGAGAAACTATGCTCAGCACCAAGGAAACCATATCAGTAGGAGAGGCTCAGGGCCTGCTTTTGTAAAGCTTACATTTTAGAGAAAGAAATGACTGTTATGTAACTGATTACCTAATTAGATTTTTAATCATATTTGTGATGAAGCACTCTAAAACAGAATAATAATTGATACAAGGAACATTCAATCTGGGGAGTTCATAATTTCTGCAAAAGGTATATTTTATGTCATAAATATCTTTGTACATGGAAATCACCCTATAACTTAGAAACACCTGGTATGCTTTAACATGAAGAAATGGAGCACATGCTAGCTCCTCTAACTCAGTCTACGTGTCAGGGTAAAATATATATTTCCAGTGCTAGGCAAAGATGGAAAAGAAAAATAAGTTGACCTAAAATCTTTCCGTTTCTGTAAGTTTAGCATCTCATAGATCCTCAGTGACCAACCCCATGTGGTGAGGAAAAATGAAGCCTAAAGAATTTCAGTCGTCTAACTTTTGCGTAGCTAATCGTAGAAAGAACTAGGAACTGTCCCACAAAAAAAAACAAAATAATAATCTAGGTCCTTCAGGCAGCTTTGCAAATAGCCACTTACTCACCTGCTTGACCAGCAAGTAATAATTCATGCTGGACAAGTGACGAAGAATCCCACTTTGGTTTATTGCCTTTCCCATAGCTCTTCAAATGTTTGATCTCATTTGCAAGGTTATATTCTGAATACAAAAATGCATCTCTCCCCACGGCCAGTGAAGGGCGGCATACTAATCTTCCATTGCCATCCACACACCAAGTGAATCTGGGGAGACTAAACCAAAGTTCAGCTCTGGGGCATTGTTTGTTTCCCTGCAGATCCTCTTTCCCTTCCTTTGGTGCCTATTTGCTTACCAGGGTGAACACAAGGCAGAAAATGCAGCCCCGAGCCCACTGTCACCACCGGTGAGGAATGGTGTCCTCTGAACACTCAACTAGCTTCCACCAGCTTCCGGTAAGTGAAGCAAAACAGAGACCTTTGACATGTAGAGACCAGGGAGAGGTTCTTGAAGGAACAATGGGACATACTGTGGACTGTTTACAGACCCTGCTACCCTCTGTTGTGGCTACTGAGTCACCAGCAATTTGTATAGTTTGATTCACAACCCCCAGGCCCCCCTGGACCGCCAGCGCCAGTATCTGCTTCTGCTCCATTATTGTCACTGATGGACTCATCCTGGCCTTCCCCACCCCCCACACCCACTGCCGCCATCATCATTTCCCCTATTGTTTGCCGAGCCTGGCCCTGACCCCTAGGTATTTATAAAGGCCACTTCCCACTGCATCATTGTGTGCTCTGTGGCCCTCAGCTCCCCACATTTCCTGACAAGGTGGGGGTGGCAGGGAAGGGCTTGTTAACAACCCGAGTCCAGCTCCCAACTTCCTCCATGTCCTGTTTACTGCACTCTGCAAGCATCTCCCTGGCCACTCCTCAAGCAGAGTCCGCAGGCTCTGACTTATCCCAATGCGGGCTGCAGTGAGGGAAATCCTATTTCAGCCTAGCAGTTTGCCTGCAGTAAAACAAGCCAAAGAGCAAAGGGCTTCCTGTGTAACGGGATGGGACTCAAAAGGTGTTTCTGTCTCTGGATTAAACCACTGGTGTTTTGAGTCCAAGCTGGAGATGTCGGACTTGGAGAGTTACACATGCAGCCTCTTTCCCTGTGTTTCTCAGTGTATGGAATTGCTGACAGTTGCAGTCTCCACTTTACCTCTTGGGTTCTCTGGAGCTTGGAGCCTGAGGGTATACACTGCCAGGGCTATCATACATTTAGACAAAAGTCCTGCCCTGTGGGCAAACGTGAGGGAAGGTAGACATGTCCTTTACAGAAATACGGCATTTCTGTATTTTCTAGAATGTATTTTCTTTTTTCCTCCACCCTTTCCTTGCTTTCCATTAGAAGCGTCATCTGCTTTTGTGGAATGATGCATTACATTATACACATTGGTAAATGGAACGAAGAGTTGCTTTGTGCATCTGTGACTATAATCTTTCAACATTTGTTTCTTGTTTGTTTTCTGACTTAAGTTGAGAGGGAACTCCTTTCATTTTTCCAAACCAAGATGAAAGAAACAGGCTCACTCAGAGAGTTTAAAAACTCACCTAAGGTCATGAGCCAGTTGCAAAGCCCCTTCCCTATCTAAAAGCACTAGGGTTTATAGCTTTGGTCATTTGCTGTTTCTTCCCTTGGTGCTTTGCTCTGCCCGATCTGCCCATCCGTCCTTTCACCATTCATGTACTCTTCTGGGAGCGTGATGGGATTCCTGGGGTTACATCCACCAAAAGCACAAACTCTGTTTAGAAGGATTCATGGCTGAGCCCTTGAGACTCCCAGCTGTCAGAGAAGAACTTTCAAGGCTCAATCCACTGGGATGAGCTTCTCGTCAAATCAGGCGCTAGCCCAGGCCGGCTGTTGTGATGTGTGGTCTCTCCCACTGTGCAGCCTCTCAGCAACTGAGATTTCGGCTGCCCCATGTTGTTTATTATTGCAGTCAGAGCTCTGCCTAGAGTGGGAAACGAGCAAAAGGTGACTGGAGCCCCCATCGTACCCTCCAAGACTACTTTCATCCCTGGATTGTTTGGTTGGGCAAAACCACGATCTTTTCTCAGCATCCGGGTACCAATAGCCAGACACTCTTCTCCATACATTCATTTGGCCACTCTCTCTGTCCCTGATCCTCCACACTTCCTTGGGCACACAGCTGAATATGGATGAGTGTTTGGCCTGAGCTGCCTCATCCTCCCGGTCCAATAGCCTCCACCCCTGCCCTCTCTCTCAGCACGCTTCCTGTTTCATTCCCAGTCCAGCGGCTGTGCCAGACTGTGAAGCTCCCAGCAGGCAGCGGGCCAGTCTCAGGACCATGACAGGGTGAGTAATGCACAGGCCAGCCAGCAGGTCAGAGGGCAGCTGCTCCTGGAATTGCATCTCCTTAGATGAGGAGGCCGGTAACTGTGATCACCCAGTGGAATTAGTTCCCAGAGCTGATGGGCAAGATAAAGCACATTAGCAAAATGTGTCCTCTTTGACTTTATACCACAGGGGGCAGGGCCTTGCCTGGAGGACCTGGACTCACCACTGACTCTCCCCCAAGCTCCCGCCACTACATGATCATCTTATCAGCACCATCGTAGTCATGTAACTCTAGAATGTCAGAGCTAGAAGGGGCCAGACAAACCCCTTTTATAAATGAGGAGACAGAGCCCTAAAGGGCTCAAGCAGCTTCCTGAAACTTGCACCCCACTGTCCTGTCCATCTCAGTGACCCCTTCACTACATTTTGCCACCATGACTGTGAGAGACCTCCCCGGGGTAAAAAGAGCAGGTTGGGAGTATGAGCTACAGAGGTGAGGATGTCCCTATTTCTCAGATTAGCTTCAAAAAGGGAAATGCCAGGAAGGAGCTCCCCACCCCACAGACATATCCTTACTTGCAGGCAGGGGGAGAGATGGTACACTGCAATCGCCAGCCCTAGAGACCAGCTTCTTCTCCATCCATCACTCTAACCTACTCCATGTAAAGCTAAAGTCATAGAGCCACAGAGAAAAATACTAAGAATAGTAAAGAAACGTGCCAAAAAAGACAGCAGCATCACCAAATAGCCTATAAATGTGCACAGACTTGTGTAATCAAGCAAACACCATCCAACTCAAACTAGGTAGGTACCAGTTTCTGATGTATAAGCGTATTCATTCATTCATTCATTCAATCAACAAAGACATATATGAAGGTTCAGTCTACACTTATTCATATTTTATGCCAGCCACTAAATAGTTAGCAGGATAATTCATCTGTGCAATAGTTATATTGGTGCCTACAGTTTGGTAGGGGTAATAGATATAGTAAAAACAGTACAGCCTGATGTAAGAATATATCAAAAAGTACACACACACACACACACACACATCCATAAAATAGAGATGTGCACAAAGAGATTAAGCTTGCTTGGGATGGATGAGGAGAACATCAAGAATGTCTTTGCAGAGGAGATACTATCGGAGCCAAATTTTGAATGATGACACACTCTGGGGAGTAGACTAAGAATTGAGCAAGCATAGCAGACAGACAACAGCAAAGAGAAGAGGACACAGGAGCCTTAGGCTGTTCAGAAAGTCATGCAGCATAACTAGAACAGGAGGTAACCATGGCTCTGTGTGTAGAGCTCAAATCACAAAAGGCCATATTTGCAAGAGCATGGCCTTGATGTTGAAGGTACTGCAGAGCCATTAAAGACCAGAATAAAAAGAATGACAGAATTAGGCTTGCAATGAAGAAATACTCTGCTTCTCAAGTGAAAAGCAAATTGAAGGGAGGTGAGGCTGATGGTCAGGAGGCTATGTAGCAGTCCAGATGAGGGCTTCCATTTGTAAAGTGCCTGATCATACCAGATACTAAACTCATCACTTTTATGACAACAAGTATGAATGAGCAGATGCTAGTTTCCAGAGACTGTTCTGGGCAATGTAGACACAGTGGCTGATAAGCCTGACAGAGTCCCTGACCTTGAGCAGCTTACACTCTAATAAGCGGAGTTAAATACATAAGACAATTTCAAGGATGGATAAATCCTAGAAACTGACCATCTCATTATGTTACTTGCCCACAGTTATATGGAAAGTAAGAGAAAGAGCCAAGATTTGAGCCCAGAACTGAATCCTCAGTCTATGATCTAGCCCACATGGACTTTAGGATAGAAGAACAACTTGGGCTCAGATGCAGTGGGAAGAAGGTGCAGAGGAGCTGGGGAGATAAGAGTCTGGATGATCCTAACGGCAGACTCTTCACAGTGTGCTGTTTAATCAGCTATTATTGGCTGTGGGTCAGCTAGCTGAGTAAGTTTGTAATTTGCTATAAGTCTTAGAATTTTCTGTTAACTCATTTATTCACTCATTCACTTATTCAACTCACATTTAATGAACATTTACTCTGTTCTTGGCGCTTGATCTCTAAGAATGGAGGTAAATATAGAGCCTTTCCCTTTAATTTGTTCATAAAAAAGTGGGAAATCAACCAAATAAACAGAAACATAGAGAAAAGCAGGATAGGTGCCCTTAAGATAGTTAATACTGTACTGAATAGTTGCCTGCCAGATGTGGCATTACATGAAATATGGCAGGAAATATCAAAAGACATCTGTTTGTTACTGTTTTTTTTTTTTTTTTGAGACGGAGTTTCACTGTTGTTGCCCAGGCTGGAGTGTAATGGCGCGATCTTGGCTCACCACAACCTCCACCTCCCTGGTTCAAGCAATTCTCCTGCCTCAGCCTCCCGAGTAGCTGGGATTACAGGCATGCACCACCACACCCAGCTAATTTTGTATTTTTAGTAGAGACGGGCTTTCTCCATGTTGGTCAGGCTGGTGTCAAACTCCTGACCTCAGGTTATCCGCCTGCCTCAGTCTCCCAAAGTGCTGGGATTACAAGCATGAGCCACTGCACCCAGCCTGTTACTGAGTCAGGTAGAGAATGGCAATCAATCCAAGAAGAATGTGGGAAGGCCAAGATATGTGTAAGACAGTGTGAGAAAACATTGAGGCCTGAGAAACTTAAGGAAGATGTTTAGACTCTAGAAATATCTGTCATTCCAAATGGCACTTCCATGCTTACAGAAATGTAGCTTATTTCTTATACAGAGTTTTGTTTTCCAAACCAGAAATGCCAGAATAAACCAGCTACATAAGAGTTTTCCTCTTAAGGAGGTCCATTCTGTATTTGGTTGAATTGTGTTCATATTACATAAAAGAGTTCTAAACCTAATCTTTTAAAATTGCCCCCAAAGCCTGAAGCACATTGTCCCAGATATCTTTTCTAGTGCTTCATTTTTATTCTTTCAAATATAAATTTGATTTATAGAGACAGTCTAAATCTGTTAGAGCCAGGTAATAATGTTTGATAAAAAAGAAGAGCAATAATTATAATCTAAAATTCACTGAGTGCTTTCTCGGGGTCAGATGCTGTAACAAGTGACTTTTGTTCTCAAAAAAATCTATGATATAGATATAATTATTTTTATTCCTACTTTATTGGTGAGAAAAAGATCTGAGAGGTAATGAACTTGTCCCAGGTCATATAAAGATTCTGAATCAAAATCTGTGTCTGAATCTAGGACTTGAGTTTTTACCATTGTGTCATTCTATTCCTCTGCCATAGGAGATTCTAAAATGAGGGCTTATAAGTTAGACAAGCAGCAAGACCATTTTATAAACCTTCTTGTAACTTAACATTCTAACTTTTGGAGACTACACATCATAATACATTACACATATGACATATTACACATATGACATATGTGTAATGTACCTATATTTTGAATAGATGTGGCTTACAGATAGTCTCTTGAAATGGCTAACAGATAACTACATAAACAGGTACTCAGCTTTACTAATCTTTAGGGAAATACAAATGAAAACGGCAATGAGATATCATCTCATACCTGTTAGGATGACTATTATCAAAAACCCGAGATAACAAGTGTTGGTGGGGATGTGGAGAAAAAGGGAACTTTTGTTCATTGTTGGTGGGAATGTAAATGAGTACAGTCACCGTGGAAAACAGTATGGTGGTTTCTCAAAAAATTAAATATAGAACTACGCTATGACCCAGCAATCCCTCTTCTAGGTATATATCTAAAGGAAACAAAATCAGTATCTCAAAGAGACGTCTGTGCTTCTAAGTTTACTGCAGGATTATTCATAATAGCCAAGACATGGAAACAACCCAAGTGGCCTTTGGTGGATGAATGTATAAACAAATTGTGGCATATGTATACAAAGGAATATTATTCAGCTATAAAAACGAAATCCTGACATTTGCAACTACATGAATAAAACTTGAGGGCATTATGCTAAGAACAATATGTGTAATGACACAGACAAATTCTATATGATAAGAGAAAGACAAATACTGTATGATCTTACTTATATGTGGAATTTAAAAAAGTCATATTCATAGAAACAGAAAGTAGAATTAGAATGGTGGTTGCCAGGGGCTGGGGGGAAAGAGAAAAGCAGAGATGTTGGTCAAAGGGTACAAACTTTCCGTTACAAGAATAGGCTCTAGAGACTTAATGTACAGCATGGTGACTATAACAATACTATATGATATAATTGATTTTTTTTTTTTTGAGACAGAGTCTTGCTATCTCCCAGGCTGGAGTGCAGTGGCATGATCTTGGCTCACTGCAATCACCGCCTCCCGGGTTCAAGTGATTCTCCTGCCTCAGCCTCCCAAGAGGCTGGGACTACAGGCACGCACCACCATGCCCAACTAATTTTTGTGTTTTTAGTACAGATGGGGTTTCACCATGTTGGCCAGGATGGTCTTGATCTCTTGATCTCATGATCCGCCTGCCTCGGCCTCCCAAAGTGCTGGGATTACAGGCGTAAGCCACCACACCTGGCCTTGAAATATTTTTAAACAGTAGATCTTAAATATTCTCACTGCACACATACACAAAAGATAACTATGAGGTTATGGATCAGTTAACTTGTTTGTGGTAATCATTTCACAATGTATACATCTATCAAAACATGTTGTACATGATAAATATACTCAAATTTTATTTGTCAATCATACCTCAGTAAAATAGGGGGAAAAATAATCTGTGTTGAATTGCTACAGTCTCTGACAAAATTATTAATAAGTTAAATATGTATTAATTTTTATTTATAGCTTTATTTTTACGTTTTGGGCCCAGTCATTCTTTTTTCTAGTCTCATATTTTGTGAAGGCATCGAAAAACATGCAGACCGTAGGGGCACCATGGCTATAATGACTTGCCTGCAGTTTGTTTCCAAGGAAAAGCTGTAGAAAGGATTAGAATCTCACAGTTAGATTATGTTTGTAGTCTCTTAAAATGAATACTGTACTGTGCCAAACAACCTTTAGTCTCCTTGCTTAAAAGCCTCAAAAGTCAGATGTATGATCTCTCTTACTCTGAGGAAATGCAGGGGCGTGTCCCTGGTGATCATCTTGGTTGAGTTTCCTGTCTTGGCTCCGTTGCCTGAAACCTCATCCAATGTCACCTTTTAGTGAATCTAAAAGCCACTCAGAAAATAGGCACAATCTACCTATTACTCTGAATTATTCGTGGGCAGGGCATAGCGTACCCATCTCCCAAATCACACTTCAGCTTTAGGATTTCTACGTCTTACCCCCATAGGTATTTTGAGGAGCAGGGCAGCCTCTGTCGTGGCTTCATTTATTTTGCTTTCGGAAAAGTGGAAAGAGATTTCCCTAAGCACTGGAAAGAATCTGAGATAGGAAAGAGAAAGCCAGCAGAGAAACAAACTTCAGACAGCAGCGTGGAGGAAGGAAGTGGAAACAAGAGACCAGATGAATTCCGCTCCCCCACTTTCAACCCAAAACTGCCTCCTGAGCTGCGGGGTCCCAGAGGCTCCTGGGTCCTCCAGCAGGAATCAGTGTGCACATTTCCATATCAAAGAAACAAGCTCCCCGCACAGGACCTCAGTGAAAGGAGATCTGCACCGAGAAGAAAGCGAAGTTAGGCGCCTCTGCAAGCATTTAGAAATAACTTTAAGCACCAGCAGCTCAGGCCTCATTTTTCTAATGCTCAATCATGGATCACCTATCGACCAACCCATCAAACTCCCCGCCCCCAGCACTTTTATTTCTCCTCTTTAGGAAGTACACTTCAGTATCTTTGGCACAGTGCATGAGCACGACTAAAGTAAAACATCGCAGAAAACATAGCTTTAGTCCACCCTTCGTGTCCTAAAAGGAAAACCAGTAGCTTCCCAGGCCACCGGAGGGGCAACACATGTCCTCTGCAGCTTCTGCACACGGGAAGGTAAAGACAGAGAGAGGACCTACTCCTCCACACAGAAACATTTCAAAATCTTTCCTCGCCTGCAACCCAAGCTGAAGTCATTCTCCCCAGAAATAACAAAAGTTGGAAGAGAAGCCGGAGACACGATAGGTGCAGGAAGCCCACACTTTGAGGGCAGCACTCAGACACCCTCTCCTGTGTGCAGGACGTGCCGAATGTTCAGGTGCAATGAGAGTGAGCCACGCTTGGCTTACGAGGGCAATCTGGCCCATCAAGTGGCCTTCGCCTCTGGGAGTAACAAAAATGCACTTCAAAATAGCTTCTGTAATCAAGCTGCATGGGTGGAGTACTCCCCAGCTGACTCCAGGAAGTTCTCTATCCAAAGCTATTCATTAGGCCAGAGCTGTGCAAATAATTAGTCTCCCACTTGCTCCATAACCCTCCATGACAGCCCAGGCGTTGAGTCCAGGTGGGACCATCAAGCCATGCTCTGGTGGCTCATGCATTATCATAGAAATGGGAGGCTTTATTTATTTTACTAAAAAGAACAAAAACAACAGACGGCTGTCCTTTAGACAATAGGATCACGTCATCTGAGCCCTCTGTGCCCCAGGTGACAAGCCCAGCCCCAAGTTCTCTTTCCTCAGCCTCCCCACACATGTTCTGGAGGAGATGGGCCCAGCAGGCTGCTCTGAGGCCTGGCTGTCTCATCCTGAGAATGTGTCACCGTGAAGTGCCCTTGCAGATGTTTCCTGGGCTAAGCCTGACAAGGCTGAGAGCAGAGACTTTGGCAGCAGGAGGCCAGGGGAAAACAAGAGGCAGCCCTGAACTCAGCCTTCATGGCCCTCCCTAAACACATGGGCCAGCCACAGGGAAGAGAAGAATGCCCTGTAGCACAGGACTCTAAAACATTGCTGTTGTTCTAGTTAATAAAAGGACTTAGAGATTGAAAAGAAGTACCATCTGTATGGCTGGCAACAGACAGCATGATTTTGATGACTGACTCCGGGCAGATCTGAGAAAACAGTACATAATATGTCCTTACCTTTGCTCCATCATTCATGACCCAAGCTCCTGCCCTGTCTTCTCAGGAAGATTCTTACAGTAACTCCAGTTTGGAATTCCCCTTTCATATTTGAAATAACAACAGTAATAGTGACCACTAATGCTTACTGAGTGTCCACTCTGTGCCAAGCATCGTGTTTTTATCATCTTTTTTGTTAGGCACTGTACATGGATTAATATAATTACAACCCACCACAACCCCATGAGATAAGTACTTGTACTATCCTCATTTTATGGGTGATGATACAAGAAACAGGGAGGTTCAGGAACATGCCTAAAGCCACACAGCTACTATGAGGCAAAGTCTAGGTTTGAACTCAGAAATTCTGACTTCAGAGTCACTTATCTTATTATACTTCACTTAGTATCTCCCATTAATTAATTAATTCATTCTTCCTTTTATTTGTTAATTCACCAAATATTCTGGGAAGCTACTTGTCTAGACACTGTATGAAAAATGAGAATGGATACAAAGCAACCTCAAACATGAACTCAAGGTCCTTACAAGCTTAAACGTATATGATACATTTCCAAATAGCAATACTATGAGGACAGCTGATACTCACAACATAAGTCTTGGTGGTCACAGGAGATCTATCATAGGATTTCACGAAGAACCTGACACTGAAAACCAGAACTTGAGGGAAATAAAACCAAAATAGAAAGCATTGCTCACAGAAGCACGTTCAAGCGTAGCCCAGCAGAATGCATGTTTGTAGACAGCAATTTTCTAGATTGGTAATTATGACATATGCATGAGTAGCAAGCACCATGAGTGATAAGAACAAGACTGGCAGGTTATGGCCAAAAAATGAAGATTACTGAGTTTAGGTTTATTTGTAGACCAAGGGGAGTCCATGAAGGTATTTGAACAAAAGAATGATGCAATGAAATTGTGCTTTGGGAAGATTAATCTGCAGTGTACATCGTGACTAAGTTAGAAGGGAGAGAAGAAACAGAGGATGAGTTGGGTGACTATCACAGAACAGGCAAGAGATAATGGCAAGTTAAACCAGAATGAGATGGCAGTGGTATAGAATAGAGCTGCTGGGGAACCCGCAGGGAAAGTTCAATGAAAGGACGTGTTGGCCTTCTGTATATGAAAGCCCATGGAGGGGAATGGTGCGTTAACTAGGGGGCTGGAGAAATATTGTTCTATTAAGAAAGAGAAGAATTATGAGGATGGTGTAGTTTATGTGAATAGTACCAGAGAGTTTGACTTTGAGCTCCATGTAAGTATGTACATGCTTACAAAGCAGAGAACTGAACATCTTTGACTATAGCTTAGGAGAGAGTTCCAACGTCCTGAAAGAAATTTAAGCATCATCCACACAACAGTGGCCATTATAATGGTAGATGGAGATGGAATTGACATAAAACAGTAATTGCAGAATTTTTTAAATTATAGAATGAAAAATAATACAGGCTGGAAGTTCCCTGAAGGTGTCACATATCCCTGATTTATATTCAAGGCCGTAGGCTACACAATAGGCTTACAATAAATAGTTTACTACACAATAGGCTTACAATAAATATTTGTGGAAAAAATGAAGCCTTGTAGATTCAGGATAAACTAGAAAATTAGTCTGGACAGCTGCGGAAACTTTAACTTCTACCCTGAAAATCATAGTAGTGAACAAATTAAACTAAATTTCTTCTCTAAGCCATTGGTAACTTTCAGCTCTAAAATGTCAAGCCTTTCAGAAGAGTGGACTTGTGTTTCCCATCTCCACATCCCGTCCGCAAAATGCGGGCAGAAGTTTCACCTTCAGCCCTAGAAACATCTTTTCAAACTCCACAGAAGAATTTTAGACACTGTTCTAAACTGCAAAGTAATTATTAGATGTTGCATTTAATATTAAAAAAACAAGTCCCTTTTATCAACTTCTTATAAACAGGAGTTGTTTTTAAGAATTGCTCAGCCTAGTTGACAGATTGAAGAGGGTGAATTCTGAGTTAGGGCTCCAGCCAGCTTTCCCCAAATCAAGGATGATGGACATGATGTGTGTACACTTGAGATGGGTCAATATTCAACAGTGGCCAAAAGCACACGCTGAGCGGTAGAATAATTTCCACTCTAATTTTCAGGTCAACCCTCTAAGAGATATTTGGGGCAACATGATGACTCTGCAGTGGTTTTTCTCTGGTGGTTCTGTGTAGATTGAAGGATGGTTGAGGAGATAAACAAGGAGACAAACAGAGTGTTACCACAGATACCTGAATTTGTTTCTTCTCATCAAAAGTTATTTACCACACACTGGTTCTTTTGATCTCTTTCTGGTCCCTATCGAAGACATTGGCTTGTACCTTCACCTAATTCTCAAATCAAACTTTTCAAACTTTAAAATTTAAAAAAAAGAATTTAATTCATTATTTTATTTCATCTTTTTACCCTTTCTGCCATCGTCTTTATATTTCCCATCTCCCCAGGTAGTATATGATGAAATTGCCTCACCTTAGCCTTATATGTCAGGGGAAATGTTGAAATTAGCTATTTCTTGGGACCTAACACTCAAACTTAGTTAAGGCTTTGATCTTACTTTGGGTCTGAAAAATAAGACCAAAAAAAATGAATCTAAGATCACCCAGCACTGGACGGACTGTGGTGGGACATAAAATCTACAGCTTCCATAGCCTGGGAGCTCAGAGCATGAGGAAACAAAAGACCATCACTTCATCATCCTCAGCTTCAGTAAGGCACTAGATTAAAGGGTTAGAGATAGTAATAAGAACCATTTTTAAAACTAGATTAAAAGGTTAAAGTAGAAATTGGTATTGTCGTCTTTTTGTAAAATGCATATGGAGAGGGGGAAAGGAGCATTTCAGTAATCCGTCTCCAGTCTGTGCATTTAGTAAGTAAAACGCTAACCAGCACGTCTGCATCCACACTTCTACAAACACACTCCTCCTCTCTGCTAGATGTAAATGACTCCACAAGTCAGAAGCATGGAGTCGGCCTGAAATATCTTGCCCGCATTCCCTTTCCCTCATATATAATCAGTCTCATTAATCAACACTCCCACGTTTAAAGTCTGCTCTAAAAACAAACACATACATATCTACCTTGTCAAAACTAGTAATATCAAAGGAGAATTTTGCCCCTGAGAGGGATATTTTATATATATTTATGGTGCTATTACAATTATATGATCAAGAATCATTGTTTCTGTATTTTTAATTTAAGGCATGTTTCCATGAAAGATACCCATGCCTATGAATAAATGAAACTGTATCTGTTTTTCCACAAGGATGTTTGAAATTCTTTCGTGAATTTCATTCAAGAAGCACTTTGCATTCAAGACCCAGGTTCAATCCACAATTTGGGGTAAAGATCCCCGTAATCAAGTCACAGAATCTTGTTTGAGCTAACAACCAGTTATTCTACCCAAAGTAAAGAGGAACTTAAATTTTCCCATTGTTCTTCCAGGCTGGAAGATGTAAGAAACACACACAGTATAGTGTAGGTTTCCTCCATAGTTAAGTACCCCAGAGCTAGGCTGAAATCCAGTGTTGGATTGTTTCCAACTTATAGTAGGGAACCGCCAACGACATGAAAGAGCATTACCTTACCGGACTGATTCATATTCTACTTCCAGTCATAGTACAAATGATCACATGTCCACACCCACATGTGCTCTGATAAGTAGTCAATTGAGAGGAGTGAGTCAGGGAGCCGTAACTTTGCAGCCAACCTGCCAAGAAGAGCTGATGCTTTTAGAAATTCAGCAGCTTTTATTGGCATAGAAGTTTCAGCCTTATAGGCCCAGGGTTTCTCTGAGGCAGAGGCAAACCCTGTTGTTATGTTGTTATCTCAGGATTCTTTTTTTTTTTTGAGACAGAGTCTCACTCTGTTGCCCAGGCTGGAGTGCAGTGGCGCAATCTGGGCTCACTGCAAGCTCCGCCTCCCAGGTTCACGCCATTCTCCTGCCTCAGCCTCTCGAGTAGCTGGGACTACAGGCGCCCACCACCACACCTTTCTAAATTTTGTATTTTTAGTAGAGATGGGATTTCACCGTGTTAGCCAGGATGGTCTCGATCTCCTGACCTCGTGATCCGCCCACCCTGGCCTCCCAAAGTGCTGGGATTACAGGCGTGAGCCACTGCGCCCAGCCTATCTCAGGATTCTTAATGTAAGAACAGTTCAGTATGGAAAGAGTACTTACGACAGAGCTGTTGCAGAATGTGAAATCACCCATGTGCCTAAGTGTCTCCCTACTACCTGGAACACTAGACCACATGCAGCAGGCCCGCCTCCACAGGTGAAGGCCTCTGTTCAATTGAAGAGGAGCTTTGACACCTTGGAAACAGAGGTGGAGCCAAGAGGCTGGAAAAGCCTACCTGTCACTACTGAATTTTCAGAACATAACTGTAAATACCCTCTGGGTTTATTTGGGAGAAGAATGTGTATTATAAAGTATAGTTTGTAAATCAAAGCAAAGCACATGAATATGATCTTGTTCACATAAGTGCTAAGAAGGGCTAAATATATTTCCCTAGAATCGGCACAATCCCAGGGCTGAAGGCTGAAAGAAACCCCATCAAGCCCAGAAAGACACTGGTAGGTATAGTGGAAATAGTATTTGTTTTAAATTTAAAAAACAAAGGTGGAACTCCAAGTTTGCCACTATCTATAAGCTATTTATCCCTTCTATATTCACTTTCCTTATGGATAGAGAGGATTGAGTTAGTTGGCTTTTAAAAATCTTTCTCGCATGAAACTGACTGTAATCTAAGTCCCTTTTCCACTGCCTTTTTATTTGGGTTTTATTTACTCATTCAGTATATTCATTCAGCAACATTTATTCAAACACAAGACATTGCTAGATATGCAAATAGCTGCAACACCTTAAGCCCAACTCATGGTCTCCCATGGCTTTTCATATGTCTTATTCTCTTTGAGCCTCACAGTAATCCTGTGAGTATAGGCAAGCCTGTCATGTCTATTGCACTTTAACATGAGGACACAAGGAATTGGTGAGAATAAATGTTTCAACAAAAATGATATGTCTAAAAATGATAAGAAATGGGGTCAGTAACCATATCTTTTTACTCTTGGATTAAACTTTCATCTACTATTGCAAATTTTCTCACCAAAATAATATTCTGCCCTTTTAATTGGACATTATTCTTTATAAAATACCCTCTGGAAAAAACCTAGTTTGATCTTAACAAAACTCATACAAAGTTGTTAGAATCAAGCCTATCTGACACAACCAGACACGAAATAAAGACTTGAGACTATGTTAACTCAAATATAGTCGGCTACTTAGCTGAATTCTCATAGGCTAAATATAAGGAAGATTATAAACCACTCATTTTCTGCTATATATCAGGCAGGTACTATGCTATTTTCTTAACATATGTCTATTTAAAAATACTTACAATAGGCTGGGCACGGTGGCTCACACCTGTAATCCCAGCACTTTGAGAGGCCAAGGTGGGTGGATCACCTGAGGTCAGGAGTTTGAGACCAGCCTGGTCAACATGGTAAAACCCCATCTCTACTAAAAATACAAAAATTAGCTGGGCGTGGTGGCATGCATCTGTAATTTCAGCTACCCGGGAAGCTGAGGCAGGAGAATCGCTTAAGCCCGGGAGGCGGCAGTTGCAGTGAGCCGAGATCGTGCCCTTACACTCCAGCCTGGGTAGCAAGAGTGAGACTCCATCTCACAATAAATAAATAAATAAATAAATAAATAAATAAATAAATAAATACAACAACCGTCTTCAGAAGGAATTATCATTTAACAGGAAAAAATTAATGAGGCTCGGTTAAGTAATTTGTATAAGGTCACATAGCTAATAAGTGGCTGGAGTGAAACGCAAACATAGGCATGTCTGACTGCAAAGTTTCCAGCTCTTCCCACAGTTCACAGGGAGAGTCTATAATTGAAAATTGATAAACTTGGTTCCAGGTCACATCAAGCTATCTAACTGATCTCTATCTTTCAAGAGACAGTGTTCCTAACTTAGATATATCTGGAAGGAAAATCTGAGAGGGTGGAACTAAGAAAAAACACATTTACAAATAATATAATCAAATGAATTGGGTGATACCAGGTGATACCAGATGCCAGGATGAGAAAAATTCTACCACAGTCCTACAGAGAGAGGTTGTGCAGCTAGCGAGCAGTGGTTGGTATTATTTCTTAAATGTATCACACAGCTCTGTCCAATTACATTTTGAAGAGTTCAGTGCTTGAGGCTGGAAGTGTCATAGTTTTATTTGTCAGGATAATTAGGTTATGCTGCAGGAACAAATCGACCCTCAAAATCTCAGTGGCATAACAACAACTATAAAGTTTTATTTCTCACTATGCAAAGCCTGCTGCAGGTCCAGTAGCTTTCCAGGACAACTCTCTTTTGTGAGGTACATCAGGCTCCACTCTACTTCTCCAATATTTTTCTACAACACGCCTGGTCTTCAGGTTCCCATAGCAAAGAAAAAGACATATGGTCAAGTGCTGTCCCTTTAATGCTACAACCCAGAAACAATATGTGCCAATTCCACTTGTAGCCCATTTGTCAGAACTAGTCACATGACCTTACCTGGCACAGGGGAGCTGCGGAGCACGTGGTTTAGACGTTTGGGAAGCTGTAACTATCTCTGCCATATTACTTTTCAAGGACAGTAAATCCCATACCCAGCACATCTAAAGAGTGGGTATTTGGGGTTTTCCTTGCAGGGGCACTCTACCCTTTTTTACCCTTCTCTGTGCACCAGGAGACTGAACCAGACACATCAAATACACGCCCTCCTCTTCACTTCCTGCACCTCTGACTTCCTTTTGTATTACTACAAGAAGCACCTATGGAAGAGAAAAGTAAGGTCAAGATAATGATTGTTTTTTATTCCTGTGACATCTCCAAGGAATGAGACTAGGGCTCTACCATTTTCCACTGTAACTCTCTCTTTCTGGGCTCCAGAAACCGTTCCTATCCTTCATCCCTTCAGGGACCCCAGCAACCTATTCTTATGGAGCTGAGGGTATTGCACCATTTCTTGTGATTTCTCTGTACTCTGCTCACATTTTTATAAGTTATCTGTCTACTAAACTCTTTTCAGATTACCCAATTTAAATTCTCCTTCTGGTTCCTGCTGAGATACTGACTGATACAAGGGAATTCTGAGAAAGGATTACATATTTTAACTATTCAAAAGAGCCTCTGTTGGACTCTACCACTTGAGTTGGAAGTGTATTAACCTGTAATAGAATTTACTTATAATAACTGCATAAATTGGTGTTCTCTTTCTATTTCTCTCTGCATTTCTATCCATCCTCAGTATCAGAAAAGTTGATTGATTTTTTTGGATAGTTTGTGTTCTTAGAATCCCCTAGTGACCTCTCATTACCATAGAAAAATATCCAAAATTAATAGCCTAGATTTCAATACACTCCATTAATCAGCCAATTTTCAGTTCACTCCAGGTATATTGCTCTCAATTCTCCAGACCACAGGTTAGTAAACTATAGCGTGTGGGCCAAATCTGGTACATTTATAAATAAACTTTTATTGAAACACAGTCACACTCATTCATTCATGTACTGTCTGTGGCTGCCTTGACAACACAACAGTAGAGCTGAATAGTTAAGACAGAAACTACAGAGCCTACAAGCCTACAATATTTAGTATCTAGCCGTTCACTAGAAAAGTTTACTACCCTGGTCTCTAGATCACAGTATCATCAAAAGCATTCACATATCACATTGTCTCAGGCCTAGAGTGAAGATTATCTCTGGTATCAACTTCATCTGTAAAAAATTAGACTCAGATACCATTTCCAATCATATCCCTTCAATAAAATGTTTCAATGTTTCCAGCTAGATTTTTCCAGCAGCTTGTTTGCAACTTTACTTAGCATTTCCTATGTTACTTATTATACAAATTTAGTTGCTTTTATATCTGTTTCTCCTTATTAGATTTGAAAGAAACTTAACAAAAATTACATTTTATGCATCTTTGTATCTCCTTTGATGCCTACATAGTGTCTGGCAGCTTTAAGGTATTAAATAACTCTATGTTGACTGAATGAATATCTACAGTAGTAGGAAATATCAACTGCTCTTGAAAGGAACATGATCATGCTTCCTGGATTTGCATGAAGAAATTGACATCATTTGATTTCCCAGTAGTCTAAGGGAAGGGAGGAGATAAAGAGAAGAACTGTACCACTCTTCAAGACACAGTAGCTGCTCTTCTCATCTCAGCTCTTCTCATCTATAGTGAGGAGGGAAGAACAGAAACCTATATTTGCACAGATGTGAAAACAACTTATATTAATGTTGAGAAATAATACCAAGATACTGAGGGGCTGTGTGAGCTGGAATTAGTCAGTTAGGTAACAGTGGGTAACATAGTGGGATGTCCCAGTATATTTTAGTGTACATCATATTTTTTTCATTATCATCTCCCTCAATAATACCAAAAATATTTTTCTTCCATTAGTATATTTTATATTTCTTATGATACACTTTGAGATTCATTTCTTCCTTTAAGTTTCACAACAATCTTATACATTATGTTTGGTTCTGTTTTAATATTGGGAAATAAATAGAAAAGACCGTTAAAATAAGTACTCAATCATGTTATCTCTTCCTAAAAAAAGAAGAAAAATAAAAGAAAATAGACATTGGTCATAATTAGGAATCTCCTGTATATTTCCTTCCTAAAGTATTTGTGGCAGTGAATGGGATTTATCTTCTGAATTTTCAGACAAATTAAATCCCGAAAAAATGCAGCTATCTCTTCTCCTTTCCTCAAGCCAATTCAGTTGAAGCCAAAGGAATAAAGTTTTCTAAGAGCAAAACCAGTGTACACAATAGGGATGTTATAGATTATTAATGAAGTCATTTGTGTGGTTCTGACATTAGTTCATTTTCAAGCATCCTTATTTTTGCCACTGCAAATCCGTTTTTGAAGATGGTTTTTCTCCTCTCTCCTCCCAAAGACTATATCCAGGGAGAAGAAATAAATAGACGGCAGAAAGATTCTATGAATTGTGTAACCAGGTAAAACTTTGAACTATTAACTTGGGTGGTTTTCCACAGCTCTCTTTTATACCCTTCTTCAATTTCCATTGTCTTTATTACAATTCTACCAGTAGTAATAACTTTCATTATATTCTACTCTGTGGAGAGCAATTGATTCAGCTGAAAACCAACAGTCAAATTGAAGGCATTGAGTTTGAAAATCTGTCCGTACACCCATATCAGTAGTAAAATTCTTAAAAGTCAAGACTTTCAAACACATGAACTAAGGTTTGGAGAGAAAAGGAGAAAAAACGGAAAAGAAGGCATTATGATCAATGTTATAGTTAGGATGTTTGTCCCCTTCAAAACTCATGTTGAAATTTAACTCCCAGTGTAGGATGTGAGACCTAAATGGGAGGTGTATGTGTCATGGCGGCAGATCCCTCATGAATACATTAATGCACCAGGGAGGAATGAATAAATTCTCACTCTGTTAGTTTCCATGATTGGTGGTTGTTAAAAAGAGCTTGGTACCTCCCCTCTTGCTCTCTCCTGCTTTCTCTCTCGCCATGTGATCTCTGCACATGCCAGCTCCTCCTTCCATTTCCTCCATGAATAAAAGCAACCTGAGCCCCTCACCAGAAGGAGATGTCAGTGCCTTCTTGTACATCCTGCAGAATCACAAGCCAAATAAATCTCTTTTCTTTATAAATTTCCCAGCTTCAGGTATTCTTTCATAACAACACAAATGGACTAAAATCATCTAAAAAACATTTTTCCTACTCAAAAGAAGATAAAAGTATGACCAAGAGTAGGAAGAGGAAAATCATAGAAATGTGAAGAGAGTTTCAATATTTGCAAGTCTACATAAAGAACACCAATTTTTTGCAACAATGCCCATAGACAAACTAAAAGTCCGGAGAATCCCCAAGAGAAAATCTAGATCCATCTGTCAGGGACAATGGAGGGAGGATCCAGGAGCAGAAGAAAAGATTACTTACTTTCCCAATGTTATAGCCAGGGAGAACTGCAAGACTCCAAAATAGTCAATTATTGGCACCTGAGCTGTAAAGTAGTTATCACTGAGTGTTGGACAAATGGGATAGAGAACAGACTTTCATAATCCAATGCACTGCAGTGGAGTGAGGAGAGCACCCAGGCATTTTCATCTGGAATGGAAGTGGCTCAAGAGTCACTGGTGGCCCTGGAGATGTCTCATTATGGAGGCAAAATGAATGAGGCGTAATCTACAAGGATATAGTATCAGAGGAGGGGAGTGAAGTGTAGGACTTAGGGAAGGCTCAACAGAGACAGGAACTGACAACAAGCCAATGGAATTTGCACATCTGAATAGAAACCAGCGTGCAATGTCCACAGAAAGACAGTTAAAGGCACTTACCCTCAAGGTCAAAACAACTTACCCCCTCCCCAAAGTGAGATTACTTCACAGAGAAGAAATAAAAAAGAAGAAGAAAGAGCCTGAAGAGAGTGGGTTTAAATCCTAGTAAGACTGAATTAACATGGGAAGTGATTAGATCTATCGGGCAGAGTAGAGCTTGAGAAGCTAAGTTCAATTGCCCAGAAATAAGGGAAAACTTATTTGCACCCTTAAGCACGTGTCTCTGAAAACTGTGCCCTCTGTAATTGTTTGTAGGGTTCCAGTAAATACAGAAAGAGACAAGAGGTGCCTAATACATCATAAGACGTTAAAGGATACTGGCTAGCATTTACATAGTTCAGAGTGCTTTCCATGTGTTAACTCATGTAATCCTCACAACAACTGTAAGGGATAGATAATGCTATCCTCACTTTCACAACCGAGGGAGTCAAGGCATTCAATAATTTGCCCTCCATCAGGGTAGGAAATGGGATTGGAACCCAACCAAGGGCTCCAGAGGCTGGTGACTCAATTTCTGCTCAGATGGCCTCTCAGTTGAATTGCAGTGGTGGCAGCACCTGGGCTTCCATTGGTTCTTTCTACCAGAGACATTGCAATCTTTGCCTTCTGTCTCCAGAAATCACATCATCATTTTGGTCTATATCCTCTTGTCTCAACTCTGATTTTCCTGATTTCTAAGCCCTGGTCTTTCTCCAGCAGAGCCTTTCCATTCACACCTGAGCTTCATGATCCCTACAGTGGGAATCTCTGCCTCCCTTCACTGCCCCAGTGCCCCGGGCTCAATTTTCTGGCTGTCATTGGAAGGAACAGACTGGGGCCTCTGTCTGCCCTTCCCAGTCTGCTCCAGCTGGTCCTTTAGTTCTCTTTAGTTCTTTCTCAAGGAAGAAACACAGCTGCCCAGTCAGCTTCAGTGACCAATGCCAAAGAAGGCCAGGAGCAAAGCTAGGCATCACAGACAGTGAAGCATGAAGTTTTATTGAGAAAAATCCAAATATTGAAACAACTGTGGCAATGCGATGTTAAAGAAAGATCAAACTTATTTCCAATGGTTTCACAGGTAGGTCAATTACAAACACATGGAAAGCAGAAGAGGAAAATATATGTGTCCAAAGGAAGAAAAAAATTCTTAAAACTGGAATTAGGCCATAAAGTAATAACTACTTTGAGGGCTTGTGAGCTGCATGTCTAGAAGACATTCACCAAGGTCTAAATGTCCCCCACCTCAAGGGGATGCAGGATGGAGGAGGGAAGGAATGACTAGAGGACCTGTGTAATCCCTAAATTGCTATTATCCTAGATCAGATATCAGCAATCTTTTTTTCTGTACAAGATGAGATAGAAAAGATTTTGGACATTGTTGTTCTTCCATTTTCTATCAGCTACTCATTTCTGACATTATAGCTAGAAAGTACCACAGACAAATAGGTGTGGCTATATTCCAAAACATCTTTACAGGCATGTATTGCTTAACAATGGGGATACATTCTGAGAAACATATCTTAGGTGATATAATCATTTGCAAACATCACAGAGTATACTTAAACAAGCCTACTACATACCTAGGCTGTATGGTGTAGACTATCACTCCTAGGCTATAAATCCATACAGCGTGTGACTGTACTGAATACTGTAGGCAACTGTATCCCAATGGTAAGTATTTGTGCATCTAAACATACCTAAATATAAGAAAGATAGAGTAAAAACATGGCTTTATGATCCCATGGGACTACTGTCACATATGTGGTCTGTCGTTAACAAAAATGTTATGCAGCACATGGCTGCATTTGTAAAAGAAGGCAGCTGGGTTTGGCCTGCAGGCTGTAGTTTGTTCTAGATAATTCCAAATTTAGGTAATTTAAATCTAGGAAATAAATTTTTCCTAGATAATTTCGGCATCATTGTGAAAGAACTGTGAGAATTATGGGTGTAAAGATCTGAGTGAAGGGAAGAGGAGAAGCTCTACGCATGATTGGAGAGGCTGGGAAGCATGAAGGCTTTCTCCCACCTTTGGTTTTGTCTCAGGTTGGCATTCCCTGCATAGGTGGCTCCCTGCAGGCCTGAGCGGCCAGTGTCAGTGTCATGGATTCCAGGCAGCCTCCAGAGATCAACTGCCTGGAGAATCAAAAAATGTTAAATGTCCATGTTGAAAAACATAAAATTATTATCCAGTGCAACACTTCACTTTGAGAATAGAGAAATTAAGGTCCATAGAAGAAAGTAACTTCTCCAAGGCCACATTTGAGTGGCAGATCTAAGCCTTAAAATTGCATTGCCCATTTACTTTATTGATGTTTTCCTTGAATATGACTGAGGGTAGATATTCCACAAATTTGAGAAGTCCTGACAGGTGTCATAGCTGTGGGCTTACGTTGGTGAGACACAGCATGGGCTGAAGATGCACAGATTAAAATAACTCTACACTGGTAAATCCCCCCAAAGAATCGGTGGTACAATTTCTCATTTATTTTCTATATGTTCTTAAACAAGCCCTAGAAATATCTCATAAAATTGGATTATATTTATTTCTCTAAATGTATATTAAGCTCCTATCCAAAACCCACAGTTACACTTCCTCCTGTTCAGAAGTCCTCTTTACCGGTTCTGTGTGCCTCTGCGTCCTCCACACCTTCACTTCAAGCCCAGCCTCCTCTCCTGGGGACAGTAAGCAGAGGCACAGATTATCACTTGCAATAGCCAATGCCAGCCCCATGCACATTGCCTAAAGCTAAGCCTAAATCCACCTCACAGAAATGGCAGTTATCTAAAGAGTTCGTGAAGTACCCCCACCCATCCCATCCTGAAGATTCCACCCATTCTTCCCTTTGCCCAATAACCAGAGTGTTCTGGCAATTAGCTAGTTCAAAGCCCTCTCTCCTCATGGACACATGCTGTCAGAGAACCCAAAAAAAAAAGTAGCTATCTTCAGCAGCAGGAATCCAAAAACATCTGGGTTGCATCCCAAGCTGTCAGTCTTGCTAACTTATTAATAACAGAGGGAGATGACCAAAAAACTGGATAAAAGGTTATCAGCTTCTCTTCTCTCCTCTCTCGCATCTTTCTGATGGCCTGATTGATGCCAGATTGCCTGGCACGGGATAGAAATGCTATTTTTAGTTGGTTCCGAATCTGAGGGGCTTTTATTTCTGCTTGTGAACCTTTATAAATATTTAAGAGAAAGAAAAAGCATGAATGGGGGAACATGTGGCTGCATGGATATCCATCAAAGCTGGCTGTGGAAATTATAGATATGTGTGTGTAGCTGGAGAGCTGTCTGGAATTATGGAGCTGCGTGTGCATGAATAAAAGAAAACTCTCAAAGCCTTGGAGACAACTTCAAAGCCAAGAGGAAATCAAGGCTCTTAAGGTGCACAGCCTGGGCTCTTTATTCAACTGCTTCCCTGACCTCGGCCTCTGTTTTCCAGTCATAGTACAGGTGTGCTTACCTTCCCTCTCCTGAAAATGGGAAATGCTGAGTGGGAGAGGGGCTCCAAGATTTGGGTTCAAGCCTTGGGTCTTTCCATGACCACAGGCAAACAAGGTATTTCACCCACTAGGGCTCAGGATCCCATATAGAAAATGAAGTCAGCATGAAACTCCACATCTAAATTTATACTTGTAAAAAATTATTCTTCATTCTTGTGATCTTTATGCAAATTTATTCCTTCATTTCAGAAGAATCTGAAATGTCTTACCTTTTGTTTTCTCGCATGGCACATTAAAAAGTCAATTCGACAAGCATTTCCTGAGTGTCTGCTTCACTAAATACCCAGTGCTGGCCAGTGTGGGAAAAGAAGTTCTGGGAGGATGGTGTTCTTTGGTAGACGAATGGGCAAGATCCTCTTCAGTTCCCCCGGCACAGCTTCAAAAGGCGGCAGCTCCTTTCAAGAGGGAAGAGCCTATCAACTCCTTTTTTTTCAGGGAAAGAGCTCCCATGGATCCAAGTTTTCACCAAGATTTCACTCATTCTTATTTGTCTCACCAAAACTATGAATGATATATTCTGAAGGGCCGGAAAGGGGAGGGCAACCACCTGTACACTCATGCAATGATTCTTTCAGTAGTATTTATTGAGCACCTACTACGTTAAGTACTGACAATCCTGCATCAGAGAAGGAACCACAATGCCTGCATTGTGGAATTTACAATCCAGTTAGGAATTACAGGCATTGAAAAAATCATAACAAACTTGATAGACATGCATAGGATGTCACCGCATGGAAGCCCACAAGGGAGGTGGAATCATCCACTTCATAATGTTCCCTTTGACTGATCTCAGCATGTCCCTGTAGGAAGCCACAGACTATTCTTTAAAAGCCATCACAAGTATCTGAGAGCAGCCCAGGACATTCCTCCTGACTTGCCATCCTCTCCCTGCATCTACATCAATCCTCCTGTAGGTCCCCATGGCTCAGCTCTGTGGCTCCGGTCTCTGTTTTTATCCCTTCCTTGTTTATTATGTTTATGTATTCACTCCTTTGGAGTGGCAGTTCAAGCAGTCACCCCTCTTCAACTCAGGTGAGTGCTGGCAGGACCCCTAATCTGCCTCCTGACCATGCACACCAGGTACAGCTGAAGTAAAACCACCAGCCTCCCACCTTGACCTCCCAGCCCTCAGCCACCCATGGAAGAAGGCAGCATTGCAATGAAGGACAAACATAAACCACTTAGGCTCTGTGTCAAAGACTCTGCCCACGTGGGCAGAATGTCAGTCTTCCCTGTGAGTGTGAAGCGCTGAGGGGACAAATGAAAGAAAGAGACTGAGTTTCTCAGCAGTACAGACAAATTAAAGCTGGGACTGTCTGCCCGCTGTGAACCTTGCCAGCTGCGTTTTCTTCCCTGCTCCCGCATGAAGCCTCAATAAAGCAGGTCTGCTTGAGGGACCACCCTGCAGCTTACCTGTACTTTTATGACTTCCCCACACAGCTCTCATGCCCTTCCCACCCAGAAAATTCCTGCATTTCTGTCGAAATCTGGCATCACCCTTGAAAATTATTCCCTGATCACCACCTACCACCAGAAGAGATCATTTCTGAGCAGCCTTTCTCCCATAACACCTTGTACTTTTACTAACATGGAACCACTCCTTCAACAGATATTTACTGAGCTCCACCTTGCAGGTCCTGTGATTGGTTTTTGGCAGTCTGTCTCCTCTCCATCAGGATGGACAGCTTGAAAGCAGAACCCATACCTTTTGTCTGAGAATAGTGCATACATAAGCCCTCTGCCTAGTAAGTATTAGGCATTCAGTAGGTGCCTGATCAATTGATGATATACTATGACTTACTTTTTGAAGGAGCTGATAGACGTGAATTGGCAGAGAGAAGACCTGAATTGATATCAAGGGAATTAGACTCCATGAGCAAGATAGAACTAAATTTGATTAAATGGGTCTCTTTCAACATCGTAATGCCATTCCAGAGTGGAAGGCTCCACTTTAGGACAGCTAATCTCTGGTTTCTAAGTTTCCCTAAGGGATCCCAGACAGGACTATAATCTGTTCCACAGGCCCTGTCCTCTTTCCCCTTTCGGCCTCTGATTCTTAGCATTGCAGAAATATTACTCACAGAAATAAACTGACCTTTTGAAAAGTAACCGAAATCATGCATTCCAGCTGAGGACAATGAACTTGACGTTTAAAAAAGTATAAGCTTCTGTGCCAACATAATGAACTTGTTGGCTACTACTATGTTCTTTCAATTTTGGAATAAACATAAATGTGACCCTCAAACACTTGTTTTAATAAAATCATTTAGTGTGTGTGTTTTTTCTTTCTACCTTAGCCAAATGTTATTGAAAGTCCAGTGCGGTGGTTAAACCCTACCTTATCTCCTTAAGAGTCACGAAGATCATAGAATTTTTGTTTCAGAACCATGACCACCCCCTGCCCAATGACTTGTGTAATCCAAGATAGATCTGAAGGTGATTGCACATGATACAAATTTAATTCTATGAACATAAGTGTAGATGTGAAAACACAAAGCCCTTTGTTTGAGTTAGATTTATCCTTTCATCATTGATAGTAACAACCTTGGATATTCGCACAGTACCTGACAGTTTACTAAAATGTACTTATTGTTGTCATATTTAATCCTTCCAAAAAAGTAGGAAGGTGTTTTATTATTATTATCATTGCCTATATCTTATGGATGCAGAAACTCAAGTTTGGAAACATTACATGATTTGCCAAAGGCCAAATGTAAAACAGGTTTTAGAAACCTGTGAGGTGTGGAGGAAAGTGTACAGGCTCCAGCCAGACAAAACTTGGTTTGATTTTTGGTTCCTCCACTTATAGCTTTATGATCTTTGACCTAAACAGCGATTACAACAAAATGTATCTCATGCCCACTGTGCCCAGGTCAATGTTCTAAGCACTTAGCTTGTCTTATATTATTTAATCTTCATAAGAGCCTATGAAATAAGTTCCATCATTATTCCCACTGACAGCTGAAGAACCTGAGACACAAAGGGATGGGAAACTTGTCTGGAATCTTCTAACTGATCAGTGGAAAAAACAGAATTAGAACCCATGTAATTTGACATCAGAGCCCAGGCTCCTAAGCACTAGGAAACTCCTTCTCCCTAAGTCAGTTTGCTTCTCTCAGTCACAATATTCTCATTGGTAAAAGGGAGGTAAATGGCGCCTACCTTGCAGAATTGTTATTAAAAGTAGAAATAATATCCATCAAGTACCTAGCAAAATTCCTAGTAGGGCGCTCTCACCAAATTTTCAGATTTCTCTAACCCACGTGAGATTTTCCATGATATGCTAGGCCAGGATTTTTATTCTGAACTCATTTTGGAGTCCATAAATGAGCTTCAGAGACAATGCAACCCTCCTGAAATGGCATTGGAAGGTCTATCTCTGTCTCTGTCTCTATCTCTTTCTAGCTGTGTGTGTTTGTGTGTGTATGTGTGTGTGTGCGCGCATGCATGCACTCATTTTTCTGGGGACACTGTCTCTAGCTTTCATCAGATTCACAAAAATGTCCATGTCTCCCAAAGAAACATTAGCACTACTGTTGGATAATCTTGAAATAAGTCATATACTCTCTAACTCTATTTTTTCATGTATAAAATCATTTAAATATTTTATCCAATCAACATCCTCAGCAGAAATGTGTTTGCCAATTCAACTTACTGTTAATCAAGTTTTAAGCTCATGTTATAAGAAGATCTATTTCGTTTCTTGGATGGGTATAATTGAGTTTGAAGATCTGAGGAAAGAAATGTTTCCTATATCTTGGCCTTCCTCCCTATCAGCTGGCTGTGTTTGGGGCTGAGAAGAAGTCTGCATCAGCACATGTGAGTGTGTGTGTTTACATGGGCCCCAGGGGAAGTGATGACTGTGAGGCAGGCTGTATGCCTGTCCTGAAATGGCTGCCCTCCTCTTATCAGAAACCAATGTGCATGTTTATTCTATTCCCTAATTAATCTCCTCCCAGCAAACCACAGACTGCCACAAGCAGCTTGATGCCTCAGCACACTTGGCAGCCAGGCAGGTCACTAATGAGTCCTCATCACCCTGGCCTTGTTTGTTGCCCCCCAGCTCACCAGGAACTGGACTCTGCTGGGCTGATGAGAAGTGGGTGGAAGGGAGTGTACTGGCCCCACAGCCAAGCCAGGGATGGACAGCCCCAGAGAGTCCCAATCCTCACACTGTCAAAGGACAGCAGACACATCTGATGCCAGTTTATATGAGGTTGACATGAAGTTCAAACCAGCCCACTGCTATTTTTAGTGGAGAGGTTGGCGGTGTGATTGCAGAGGGCCTTATTTAATAAATCACCTACTCCCGGGATTCGAGAGTAAACAAACGCTATGAGCAGTGTGAAGCTGCCATCACCCCTCCTGCTCTGCATTTGCTTTCTCACCTTTGCTCGCCTTCTATTTCTGTTTCTCTGTTCCCACTTCTGTACTTCCTTCAGCTGGCTCTTTGAGAAACACAGCTGAGCTTAATGCATTCATTAAGTGGAACTAAATATTCCCGAAAAAAATTGAGTTATGACAACGTTTTGAATAAATATTTCATGGTCCTTAAAAGATTCTAGGGATGTCTATATAAACCACCTTCCAAACCCTCTTGCTTAAAGGGCTCTTGCCTCATTAGGGCACTGGCATTTCAATGTTGTATGCATTTTAAGATTAAAATTAAAATTGTTCTAATTAAATAGCTTCATTCACCACAGCCTCTTATGTTATTATAATCACCTGTAAGTTATGCAATGGTGATAAATGGCATAAAGCTTTAAAGGTTTCAGATAATCATACCTATTTTCTTCACTCTCTCTCTCTCTCTCACCTCCTGAGCTCAAGCAATCCTCCCTCCTCAGCCTCCTAAGTATCTGGGACTACAAGCATGTGCCACCCTACCTAGCTAATTTTTTAATGTTTTTGTAGAGATGGGGTCTCATTATGTTTCCCAAGCTCATCTCAAACTCCTGGGCTCAAGCAGTCCTCTCCCCTGGGCCTCCCAAAGTCCTGGGATTACAGGTATGAGTTACTGTTCCCAGCTCCTATTTTCTAATCTCCTCCCACACATTCCCCAATCTTTCATAATCTAGGTTCTGCTCCCATCACTGATGGAAACTGCTTACTTAAAAGTGACCTGAGAGCTTCCAAATACCTCTCCCCTCTCACACCTCTTCCTGCTCACCTGCGGACCCCCATCAGAGGGACCACTTCTACCATGTGACAGCACCCCCCTTACTTTCTGTCATCCAGCCCAGCACTGGTTGCCTTCCACTTATTTAGACTTTTCTATCAGCCCATGTTGCCGAGACTTTCATCTGAATCTTCCCCTTATGTGCAATCCTTATGTTCAGCTTTGGTTTATTCACTTACCTAATAATGTTATTATTAAGTGCTCATGAACGCCAAAGCCACTTCCAACAACATATCAAACTGATTATCTGAAAACCTTCCAATTACAAAATACCTAGAAAACTCAGTAATTATATAAGAAGTAGTTTCAATAAGGGGGAAAACACAACAAGAAACATGAAAGTAGGAGGAAAATTTTTTAAAAAATAGTATGCAGGGTATCAAATAATCCCATCTTTTCTCAAGCAAAATCCAAACCCATATTTTTGACCACCTACTAGACAGTCTCTTTTGACTATGCTATAAAAGGCTTAAGCTCAATGTGGTGAGAAATGAGCTAAATATCTTTCTTCAAAATGTTTCTTCACATTTGTTCCCAGGCTGAGTACACAGAAACATAAATCTTCTGTTCATACATTCCCAGAATTTCTAAGTCATCTTTTACCTACCCTCTCTTTGGTCCTGCTGTAACCTGGAATCGAGTGTACCTGGAAAGAGTCCTGGTACCTATGAGTCTATCTGGTTACTTCCTATTCATTTTCTCCATTTCCTAAGTCCCCGTGGCTAGACTTCCTTACCTTGTGCATTCTCTAAATGCTCTCCTGAGACCAAAATCCTTCTCTAAGAAGCCGGTGTCCTGACACTGTCTAGTTTTTACCAAACCCTTCCGTGAGATCTTCTGTGCCATAACAGCATTACCTCAATGACATTACTGTTATTTGGGGCATCACACTTGACTAAATATATCCTCTGTCACACTGAACCTATAGCCAGATTCCTAGCTTACAGCCCTTAGCTTAAATATTGATCCTGGCAAGTTTAGCAACTTGAAAGTCTGCTGTCAACATGCCCTTTGCTCTGTCCTGGAGGAGAATATTTCTTTAATATAGGGATACACCTTGAACCTGAACTAGACAATTACTGGGATGCTGGTATTTCAGGACAAATATCTGGGTGCATAACTGGTGTATTTGAACTTTGCCTATCAGAAGTTTATTTGCATGAGGATCTCATGAGCATCTTGGGAGAAAACACTTCTCAAGAGAAGAAAGAGTTAGGCAGGCCAAGAAGTAAAGTCTCAGTCACTGAAAAGAAGGAATAACTCTGAGTTTAATGTGGTATTAGTACACTGGATATCCCTCCAAGTCCAGCAAACCATGGAGTCCTCTATGTGAGCTTTACAAAAATGGTGAGTCGGCTATAAGGCCTGAAATGGAGAAGCGTTAATTAGAGGCTATTGGTGCTGTGATAATTACCAGACTGAATTCCTGGCTGCCACTTGTGCATGCAAGAGTGAAAAGGCAGCTCAGGCCTGGGGCCAGTGAGAGGATTAACTGGGGGAA
Source organism: Gorilla gorilla gorilla (assembly GCF_029281585.2). Taxonomy (NCBI): domain Eukaryota; kingdom Metazoa; phylum Chordata; class Mammalia; order Primates; family Hominidae; genus Gorilla; species Gorilla gorilla. The sequence goes on from NC_073233.2 coordinate 136,298,646, forward strand.
AAGCCACTCATTCTCACAACAATCCAATGCCCCAGAGCCCATGGGATGAAAACTGTGACTTAAAATTCAGCATAGAACACAGAATAAAAAAGATCAGAAGGGCATGAGATGAAGGAAGAACCGGGAAGAAGCAACAGGCACAAGAGTAGTTTCAGGACATAGAATTGGTACAAATATCTCAGCTCCAAGGAGCTCACACCTCCTCTCTTTTCCCCCAGTAGATTTACATTTCACTACGACTTGCCAGCATCACAGTCTCATGCTCCTCTCCATTTCTGCAGCAAGGTAGCTTATGAGCAAGAAGCTGTGGCAGCAAGTGCTGGGGCAGAAGGTCGTGCTGTGACAAACTAGTTTAACCACTCCCTCCCCATACACCCCCAACCACTTTCAACATAGCCTGGTTCAGCCACTGAGGCTTGCTTAATTATAATTAACTCTCCTCATCTGCCTTACATGTCTTCCTTTTCCCCTTTCCTTTATCTTTATTTTTAAACCATGGTCAAATGCCTGTTTTTCAAAGTCTCTCTCTCTCCCTCCTACATGTTAAACAAGGTTAAACAAGAGGCAGGATGTGAAGTGCACATTCTCATGTCTCCTAAGATGACTCTTGAAAAATCAAGTATGACTCTTGAAAAATCAATATTGCCATGAAAACTATCAGGATTCCCTGCTCCAAATAATGAATAAATGAAATGACTGGTCTAAAGATCAGCAACAAATTGGAGACAGAACAGAGGTGACTCTAAATATGTAATTTATCCCCTTAAACAAAAGGAAATTGATCTCTTATTGAATTATATCCACTTGATACTGACAAAGTAACTTACTGTGTATTTAACATAGTAGAAATGCTAGATCAATAACAGATGGAGTCATATTGTGGCTTCTGGTCATAACTCCAGAGCATGAATGGACCCATATGTTTCTAAGCACCCTGGACAGTTCCTTTGCTCTCATCAGCTCTACCACTTGTATCTTCTCATTGGGATAAATGCGTCATATTATCGCTACATAGGTTTTAAAATCATGTGTCAGAAATCATATTAACTGTCATTGGCCTCAAACTCCTTTTCTGAGAGGTGAAGAAATTAGGACCCAGACGGGTATTACATTGTTCAAGGTCACTATCTAGTGCAGGAAAAAAATTTCAGGCCTCCTAAGTCTGATTCTGAAAGTCCTTTCTACAACATATCAAGATTTCCTAGCTTCCTCCTAATAATTATTTTTTAAAATAAGAGAAGCCAAGAAGGTTATCAGACTTTCAAGATATTTATTTGCCAGAGTTAACTTTCTCTCCTCTCTCACCCTTCGTAATCAGAAACCGTGATCCAGAAAGAACATGTGTCATTCTTTCCATGTTTTCCATGCCTAGATGAAGTTTAAACTCTATCTTATCTACTTATATATTTGCGTTTTTTAATACTTCTGTAGATAGTTGGGACATAAAGATGTCAGAAAACCAGTATTTCCAAGTAACGTGCCTCACATACAGGAAATGGGAGCTTACATTCCCTTTAAGACATTATCATAGATGTACAAAAATATGGTTGATTCAAAGTATTTTTAACATAATAATACATCTTTGAACGGTAATTGTGCCTTGATTTCCAGCACATATTTCTATCAATAACTTCATTTTAAAATCATTAGGGCCTTCTGCTGTTGTTGCTTCTGAAAGCTGATACTAGAAGTGATGTACTCCGAGGAGCCCCTTTGAAAACTTTGTTATGTAATATTACTTACAATAATCCATCCTTTCCTTTCTGCATTACCACTGTATTGCCGATTTTCCTTCTGAGTCAGTTTTTGTTTATAAACATTAACGCATCACATTTTAGGCTCTGCTAAGGTGAAATGCTGTCAAAATAAATATACTTTTTCAAAACTCATTTCCATTTCCTCTCTTCCCCAATTTCCTGATGCAATAAAGCTCTTCTTCTTTTTTGTTAATGTCCTTGATTTTGACATTGTTTTTCCAAACAGGCTTCGAAAATACCATCTTTACCAATGCGATTATTCTAGAACACATCTATTCTCAATTCTTATATTCTTACATATCTTTTTCCTAGCCCTGCCTTTCATCCTTTTTGGCCAACTAAAGAAGTCCTCCCACCACCCAACTTTTCACGTCATCTGTAACACTAAAACTATTTCAAGTTTTAACCGCTGCTAGAAAGAGGATTTTAACAACCCATGATTTGCCACAGCCATACATTTTATTTGTATACCATCCTGTCCTTTATCTAGAACTAGACTGTCTATCATTTCTTCCTTCAATATGGTGTGGTCATATTGCCAACAATACACATTTTGAGCATCAACCTTACTTAAGGACACAAAAGCTATGAAACATGTTGTATACCACTGAAAGCTACAGGCGGTATGTGATTCAGATGATGGATGCTCCATAATGGATAAAAGGTTCAGAGAAATTCTTCCGGGTCAGATCAAGCTGGAAATGGCAGTGAAGAAAGGGGAGAACATAGCCCATTGGAAAGGAAGAGGAAAATTGTTCCACAGGTTATGCCTTGATTTAATAATTGGTTGTATAATATTGGTAGATATGTAAACATAATTCAATTAAAAAAGACTTCCAAAAAATCTTTCTAAAAGACAAAAATATCATCTATTTATATGCACTGAAGCAAAAATTAAAAAACTTCTTTATATTAGCTGGAGGCGGTGGTGCATGTTGTGAGCCCAGCTACTCAGGAGGCGTAGGCTGGAGAATCATTTGAGCCCAGGAGTTCAAGGCCAGCCTGAGCAATAGTAAGACCCTCGTCTCAAAAAATAAATTAATTAAAATAAAGATAGAGATAACTTTATATTAATTTTCTGAATATTAAAAACATAAGCAAAGTAATATATACTTGGCATATATTTATATACTTTAATCCGTTTATTAGTCATAGCTGCCTCTAAAACTGTGTCAGGAGTATTTTTTTGAAGAATATAGATTTTATTAAGTGAGTACTGTTATTTTTCAGTTTTTCCTTAAAGTTTTCTACACTCTGCTTAAAAGCTGAATTTTCATTTCATCAACTTGTAATTACTGGCATTATCAATTCTTCTTTTAGCCCATATTACTTTTTATTGAGAAAATACTGTAAGTGCTTAGGGGAATTAAGAACAAATTCTGCTAAAGAGGGGATATTCTTAATTCTAATTTTTTTACAAGGAAATATGTAAGTATTTCAGCTCAAAGATTCTTAAAGTTTCTGCTTTTGGATTCCAACCAAATTATTTTATTTTATTTTATTTTACTTTTTTACAAGATCTGGCTCTATCACCCACGCTGGAGTGAAGGAGTGCAATCTAGTCTCACTGCAACCTCTGCCTCCCAGGCTGAAACCACCCTCTCGCCTCAGCTTCCCGAGTAGCTAGGATGACAGGCACGCACCACCACCCCCGGATAATTTTTGTTTTTGTTTTTGTTCTTACTTTCGTTTTCGTTTTGGTAGAGACGAGGGTTTTGCCATGTTGCCCAGGCTGGTCTCGTGAGCTCAAGCGATCAGCCTGTCTCGGCCTCCCAAAGTGCTGGGACTACAGGTGGGAGCCAATGCACCCAGCCCAAATTACTTTATTTGACAAACATTTTATAGGTTCAAACCTTTCAAATAACATATCTCTATTTATAATTTTTCAATGTCTCACAAAATGTAAATGCTGTAAAATTATAAGTCATCTCAACTTAATTCCATTCTTTTAGAGAATATAAGTGCATCTAATTAAAAATAAAAGTTCCATTTAAAAAATCTTCCCTCAAATAGGTATATTTCAAATTTCCATTGAATTTCAGAATTAGAGCTTCTATTTGAGCTCTCAGTCTCATTTGACCAGGTAAGCCCCTGCATTTGTATTCAAAGTCAGTTCCTCTTCTGTATTTTTTATTTTCAAGATCTTTCTGCTTGCAAATTTTGTTTTTAGTAATTGCAGTTTTCTAAAATCTTCAAAAGGTAAAGTTTTGTTGTATGCAAATCATTTAAAATTATGATAAAATTAAAAAAATTAGCCAGGCATGGTGGCATATACCTGTAGTCCCAGCTGCTCAGGAGGCTGAGTCAGGACGACTGCTTGAGTCCAGGAGTTCAAGGCTGCAGCGAACTTTGATTAAACCAATACACTCCAACCTGGGCCACAAAAGTAGACCCTCTCTCAAAAAAAAATTTTTTTTAATTAAAGAAAGATTCCCAAATGACTTGGACCAAAACACAATTAAATTTCAGAGAACTTATTTATAAAAAACAGTATAATAACTTTATAAGACATTCAGGTCAATTAATATAAAATTTAAACATTTGTAAAATTGATGGCAGGTAGAAAAGGACATCTTTTTATTTATAGTTTTTTATATTTAAAATTTATAACAAAAAGTTCAAATTTACCTATTAGCTCTAATGCTCTAAGGCATTCACTATATGTATCAAAAAACTTTTCTTGTGCACATGAAAATAGTATTCCTTATATAGCATCTTGGCAGAATTGAGAAAATATCTCTCAAATAACATTTTTGTCTTCTGTCATTCAGATAAGAAACTTGGTAGAATATACTAATATAAAATTGGCAACGTGTAACTGCTAGTGAATATTTTATTCTCTACATGGGGCCAACACAATAGTTGCTATTACTTTGGTTTTTGTATTATGCCCACAGAAAAACTTGGAATTAAAAACAAAAAGAAATTAAATTGGAAGAACAGCCATTTAAAACTATACATGAAAAGTCAAGCTTCAAGCATTATACGTAAAAAGCACCTTCTAGAACTACAGATATTAAATTATTGTCTTCAGGTACCATCTTCTAAAAATAACTACTAATTTTCTAGGAGATGCTGATGCCACTTGAGCAGATTTGTGTGTTCTTGTTTCTATGTGGTCAGTGAGAGCACCACAGCCTCTGAGGTAGATGGTGCACCTGGACAAATACTTGGTGCAAGTTACAGAGTCATCACCAACTTTCTTGAGAATGAAAACTTAGTACTTAAACTGTTATTAAACAGGCATTTTGATTATTTTTTAACTTATTTCTGTCAAAAGGGTTTATTGCAAAAATAAAAAAGTATTACAAAGCAATGAAATAGTGGCTATAGATCTATACCATACAGTAAGTAGCAAAAATACCATAGCAAAATCATGCACACAACTCACTCCATTCTCTATACGCTGTAGAGTGTACAGGACTGCCTGGCTTCTATATCATGTTCGTCTAATAGAATTTCCCACCCTTGCGGTCGATCCTGCTGACTGGAAGCCTGACAGCCTCACACGTCTCTCAGGCCATGTCACAACTGGCTAGTGAAGCAAGGGTCCATGAGCACAGCAACTTCCAGAGCTTCTCCTAGCTCCACTCACAGCCAGAAAGAATTAGCTACCCCACACTGCTCGTATCTAAACGCGCTTTATTATATCATTGAGCATCTGGCATTCCTCCCTTGAAATGGAAGCATTAATTAGCTGTATCCAGAAAGAGGGCCTTAACTACATGTCAAGCTGAGACCTCCTTTCACTATGTGTGAGTCTCATATAGACTAGAAGAGCTCACAGCAGAACCCTTGGGTACAAAGTGGAGGTCTCCCAAACTCAACCCAACAATGTGGTCCTATCAGTTTAGTGCAACCATTAATACTAATGCTTTGTTAGAGAATAAAAAATCCAGAGCTAATGCTAAACTAGCCAGGATGCCGAGCAAAAGGCAAAACCTGGAGACTGTTGAAACTGAGACATATATCACTCCTACTGTATTAGTCCATTTTCACACTGCTGATAAAGACACTCTCGAGACTGGGTAATTTATAAAGAAAAAGAAGTTTAATGGACTCACAGTTCCATGTGGCTGGGGAGGCCTCACAATCATGGCGGGAGGTGAAACTCACATCTTACATAATATCAGACAAGAGAGAATGAGAACCACGCAAAAAAAGCAATCCCTTATAAAAACCATCGGATCTCATGTGACTTATTCACTACCACAAGAACAGTATGGGGGAAACCACTCCCATGATTCAATTACCTCCCACTGGGTCCCTCCCATAACACATGGGAATTATGGGAGCTACAATTCAAGATGAGGTTTGGGTGGGGACACAGCCAAACCATATCACCTACCATAAGCAAACCACAAAAATACATTTTAAACAAAAATTTTCTTAAAATATTTAAATTTCTACATTGTAATGTTCAGTAAAGATCATGGTTTTTCTACATAGTTTCTCTACTTTAAAAAATGTCTCTGCTCAGATGAGACTGTGTATTCCAGAAGGCTTTACAAAACATTAGGTTAAACCGAATGAAGTTGCCCTCTTTGTCATTCAGAACAGTTGAATATCACCAAGTTTGTACTGATAATCCTAATATTTAAAACAACCTATAGTTCAGAAGATATGTTATTGAAACTGAAGAGTAAAAAGAATTTCAGAGAAACAATAAGAGGACAACATTAAGAAAATATGCACATCCCGAAGAGAATTAGAATGTGGAAGATCAAGAGTCATAAAAGTTATACAAAGGTCTTTGCTTTAATTACGTTCCTAAAAATTTATAAAATGTGTTTTGAGCAATGCTTACCCTGAAATATTCTTAAGGGGGTATGAGTTCAAAAACAAAAAAGAAACCAGAGGTTCATAGAGGATACCAGTAATTTGTCTGGCACTTTGCAAAGTGAGAAAGAGAATTGAAAACTGAATGGGACTGATTAGACAAGAAAAGAAAGAAAAGCAAGAACAGATTCTCGGGGAAGAGTGGGCCTTGCCCTGAGGTGTACCAGTCACGCACTTAAAACCCTTTAACATCTAAACCCTGTTTAGCACATGCTAACGCCCAGCTGGAGACAATTTTCAATTCTCCCCTTAATTTTTCTCAGGTGCTGAACTTGTAAGACTCCCCCCCCACCAACTACATAACGCTCATGTCATGGTTGAAGCTGTCTCACTCTATGCAATAGCATGGGATTTACTGCACTGGTGAGTTATGAGGGAAACTGTCTTATTTTAATTTGGGATGAAAGGGGAGCATGGGGGATTGGGGGACAACTTCGCTGGTCTTAGACCTATGATCCACCACAGCTTTGTTACAAACTAGTTGTGTCAACAGACAGTCACTGCTTTTTTCTAGATTCCACAGATAAAGGGGGAGCTTGAACCATTAAACTCCTAGGTGATCTAGAAGTTTTCCTTAAATTAGAATATTTTCCTTAATTTAGAATAATGCAAAATTAGCTGACAGCTACTGTTTCAATATTTGTGTTCTTAGGTGGCTCCCAGAGAAGGGAAAAAAAGAGCAAAGTCCCAGGAATCTTTAATTAACATGGAAAAAGTTACAAGATCAACAGAGACAGAGCAGGGCAAAGTAGAGGTTGGGGGAAGTGGGAATGAATATGTATACTTTCAAACTATTTCTTACCAAACCTGCCTCTGGGAGCCGTGCAAAAGGAACATCATTTAAAGAGTTTATTTTTGCTTCTTGCTGAGATCTGTGTGACTGAAATTCAGCCTTGTTTTTTTTTTTTTTAATCCTCCTGCTGTTTTTCTGTTAGTTCAGAACTGAGCATTTGAGAGATATTTTGACTCTGAAAAAAAAAATAAACAAACTGCAGGGTAAAGTTCTATGTCTGGACATTTTTCTTATAAAATTTCTGGGGGGTTACATATTTGAGAGACTTCAAAGCATATGTTGTTAATCACTCTTTTGGCATTTCATTAACATTTACAATTCTGACATAATAAATATAAATGAAATCCTTATTGGAGACATTTAATATATAGTTCAATATGCTATGAGTAGAATAAAATGTCCAAAAGGAGAGAGGAAATGAATTTCCATGTGTGTCTTTCAGGGTAGCATTTTTTTCTTGAAGGATATCCTCCAGAAACTAGAGGATGCCACCGTTAGTGTTTGCTACCACACCGATAATTCACCTGGTAGTGAATAAAGCTGTTTTAATTACAGATCCTACATGGACCATAAAATGATAGTCCAATTTTCATTTTTTAGACAGGGAGACTGAAACATTAAGGATATGGGATTCACCAAAGGTCACATGGTGCTTAGTGACATAGTCACGCCTTCCAGCTCTGGCTCTCATATGTATCATAACATAACATAACCCATCTTATCCCATAGATTAGATGATACTCACTCATGGAAATTTCATTGTCAGTCTTCCATTCCACATTTGCTATATGGCCTTAGGATCCTTACAGCCTAATTTTTCTATTAAGTTGGAGGTTTTCACCTTCTTGTTGAAAGTTGGAAATTTAGAGCAAAGCAAATAAGTTAGTTCACAGTACGAATATATTAGAGATATTCAAGCAGGAGGGGCCAGGGAAAGTAGATTTAAGAGAAATTACTCCATCTCTTTTCCTTTAAGTATTTTTTTCTCTGGGAATTTTTCCACTGTTCCTCCAAAGATCAGAACATTGAGAAATATTAAGACCTGATGTTAGCAAAAGTCTGTTAGCATTAATTAACCCAGCTTGGTTTTCACTAGGGTGCCTATAGTGTTTTAGCCTCTATTTCAAAACTCAAAATAGTCTGAAACCCAAAGTTAGTTTTTAGTAAATGAGTCACTGAAATTCCTTTGGAAATAAAACCTGATATAGACTGATATATTTATTTATAGTTTTTATTTATCCTACTAAGTATGAATATTCAACAAATATTGATGCATTTATTTAAAAGGTGTGTCTTCAGACCCTGCTGGGGTGGTAATGTAGTGGTAGAGGCATTATATTACATTTCTAAGATTCACAAAATCTCAAATTACAAGACACATCTGGCAATTTGGGATTTTGAATAAGAAAATATAGAGTTGTATTATATGAAAGTTGTGTGCTTTCAGAGCCTTGGAAAAATTCAATGCATGATTTGTGGCACTCAAATGAGATGATCTAACTCAACTTTAAGTCTTGCAGCTAGGCACTGGGCCTATTTTGAGTGGCAGTGTCTCTTATACGTACAGAGCATATTCTGTACCATACCAAAAGAAATCACATTGACTTTCTCAGAGGTCATTTCAGGGAAATTCTTGACTTTCTCAGAGGACATTTCAGGGAAATTATTTCCAAGAACTGAAAAGCACCATAGCCTAGATGCAGAAACAATTCTTGTGCTCTGAGTACACACATAAAAACTCATGAGTTGATGGAACTCAGCAAATGCAGCAGTTAGCAATTACGCTAGTGAAAATTTTCCCAAATAATGTTTCACTGTCTTGAGGTGGAGAAAAAGGCTGCAACCAAAAATGTTTGAGAGCCGCTTTCATACTGTGTCCTGCTCTTGGAAACTGACCATGCACATTTGCCTATTACATGCTCTGGAAAATCCTGCAAAAACAATAACACGAAAAAACCTGTTTAGCTCATTGTGACCACAAAACTCATCATTTCTGAAAATACCCCATAATGTCTCAAGGTTGATTAACATTTCCATGAAACAAACACTGAGAAAGTTACCTGCTGCCCATTGAACACTGCTAGCAGCTCTGGGTCTCTGGCATTCCCGAATTGGATGACAGACAGAGAACAGCAACCAAGAAACCAGCTCAAGTAGGAAAGATGACAGGCACTCGAATGGGGAAGATTAGTCGGGAAAATAGATGACTTGGAACTTCCTGATTCAATCACTGATTACTGCCTTCAAATGTTTCAATTAATATCTTAAGAGGTTCCTCCTGTAACCAGAGGAATAAAACAAGGTCCTTCAGATAACATTTTCCGACTGGCATATTTTAGCTGAACACAGTTTTTTAAATTGTGATAAAATACACACAACATAAAATTGCCTATCTTAGCCACGTTTAAATGTACAGTTCAGTCACATTATGTATATTCACATTGTGCAACCATCACCACCATCCATATCCAGAACTCTTTCATCCTCCGAAACTGAAACTCTCAGACCATTAACAATAACTCTCCATTCCCCACTTCCCTTAATCCTGGAAGCTACCAGTCTACTTTCTGTTTCTATGAATTTGATTATTCCAGGTACCTCACATAATTGAAACTGGACAAAAATATTTTACTTTTTGTTACAGGTTTATTTCACTTAATATAATGTCCTCAAGGTTCATCCACATTGTAGCATGTATCAGAATTTTTTTCCTTCTTGAGGCTGAATAATATTCCATTGTATGTGTCTACTGCATTTTATTTCACCATTCATTCCTCAATGGGAACTTGAGTTGCTTACACCTTTTCGCTAGTGTGAATAATGCTGCTATCGACATGGGTGTGCAAATATCTATTTGAGCCTCTGTTTTCCATTTTTTTTTAGTATATACCCAGGAATAGAATTTGTGGATCCTATGGTAATTTTTTCATGAACCAGCATACTATTTTCTGCTATAGTGACACCATTTTACATTTTCATCAACAGAGCAAAAGGGTTCCAATTTCTCTAAATCCTATATTAGTCCGTTTTCACACTGCTGATGAAGACATATCTGAGACCGGGCAATTTACAAAAGAAAGGCTTATTGGACACAGTTCCACGTGGCTGGGGAGGTCTCACAGTCATGGTAGAAGGTGAAAGGCACGTCTCACATGGCAGCAGACAAGAGAAGAGAGCTTGTACAGGGAAACTCCCCCTTACATAATCATCAGGTCTTATGAGACTTATTCACTATCATGAGAACAGCAGAGGAAAGACCTGACCCCGTGATTCAATTACCTCCACTGGGTCCCCCCTACAACATGTGGGAATTCAAGATGAGATTTGGGTGGGGACATGGCCAAACCATATCATTCCTTACTGACACTTGTTATTTCTTGGATTTTTTTATTTTTATTTTTTGAATGGTACCTATCATAATCAGAGTGAAATGGTATTTCATTGTGGTTTTACTTTGGTTTTATCTAATGATTAGTGATGTTAAGTATCTTTTCATGTGTTAGCCATTTGTATCTCTTGTCTGGAGAAATGTCTACTTAAATCTTTCGCCCATTTTGTATTGATGTTGTTTGGTTTTTTGCTGTTGAGTTGTGTGCTGAAGGCAGTTTTTAAAAATCATTAGCTCTTCCTAAAGGTGGGATTCACTGCCTTTTAGGGAATTCTTATGATTTCAGGCATTCAAGCAGAAGCTGAAAGTATAGCTCTTTATTAATTTAATTGTGTGTGTGTATGTGTGTGTGTGTGAGACAGATTTTCTCTCTGTCTCCCAGGTTGGAATGCAGTGGCGTGATCTCAGCTCACTGCAACCTCTGCCTCCCAGGTTCAAGTGATTCTCCTGCCTCAGCCTCCCAAATAGCTGGGATTACAGGCACGTGCCACCACACCTGGCTAATTTTTGTATTATTAGTAGAGATGGGTTTTGGCCATGTTGGCCAGGCTAGTCTCGAACTCCTGACCTCAAACAATCCAATCGCCTCAGCCTTTCAAAGCGCTGGGATTACAGGCATGAGCCACCATGCACCACCTAGTTGATTTTTGTATTAAAAATGCTTATTGTCCAGTTACATGCATTAATTGACACTTCCATCTGAAATGCCACTAAATTGGAGTTTCAATCATTCACTTAAAAAATATTTATTAAACACCTACCATGTGCCAGGCCTATTCTGAGTACTGGGGATAAAGCAGTGAAGAAAGCAGTCTTTGAAATTGAGGAGCTTATATTGTGATATGTGAAGAGATGGGAAAAGTTTGCTTTATTAGAATCACAGGTAGTCATAGGAAGAGAATTTCAGGTAATGGTAACAGTTGCCAAAAAAAAAAAGCCTCAAGGCAATAAAATGCTTAGTATCTTCAGAAAGCAACACAGGCTAGTATGGCTGAGAGCCATGAATATAACAGACCACGGTGGGAGATATAATCTGAGTAGGCAGAGCATGTCATGCCAAGGAAGGAAGTTTGCATTTTTGTTCTAAAGATAAAGAAAACAGTGGAGAACTTTGAGCAGTGGAAGTACATGATCAGATTTAGATTTTGGAAGGCTCACTACTCTGTCTGCTGTGTGAAGAATATTCATAGCAGGACAAAAATGTCACTGCCATAGCAGCTACCACATGGCTCTACAATTGTTTTTTGTTTGTTTGTTTCTGCTTTCTCCATTAGACTCTAAGTTCTTTGAAGGATAAATCCACATAATATTCTCAAAGTCTAATACACAGTAATTAAATAAATTATAATACATTGAAGGATAACTAATCCTTACAATTTTTTGGGATAAGTGAATTATGTTTTAATATCTTCTATTTTAAAGATAGGAAAGCTGAGTTACAAGTGATGATATGTCCCAAACTGATAAGCTTTAAAGTCAAGACTGAAAACTGAGTCCCAGCACAGGAGCCAGATATTTCTTAATTGTGTGGGAAGCCAGGCTTTCCTTTACTTATTTCTTCAAGTACTCACTGAGGCCTTACTAAGGTCTAGTAAGCTCTTACTCGCCAGGCAGTCTGCTAGACCTTAAGGATTCAGCAGTAAATAAAACCAACAAAAAATCCTACTTTAATGAAATTTGCATTTTAGATAACCTCAAGATTTCTACACTTCTAAGATATTACAATGTGATACTCTAATTCAGGGAAGGTATATCTCTAATTGCATAAAGGGGTAAAATAAAATATCTCCTAGAAATGGAAGAAGAAGAATTAAGGAAAACTGTTTTGTTTTCTTTTTTTCTTTTTGTGGTTTATTTTATTTTATTTTTTATTTTTTTATTATTATTATTTTTTATTACACTTCAAGTTCTAGGGTACATGTGCACAACGTGCAGGTTTTTTACATGTGTATACATGTGCCATGTTGGTGTGCTGCACCCATTAACTTGTCATTTACATTAGGTATATCTCCTAATGCTATCCCTCCCCCCGTCCCCCACCCCACGACAGGCCCCAGTGTGTGATGTTCCCCACCCTGTATCCAAGTGTTCTCATTGTTCAATTCCCACCTATGAGTGAGAACATGTGGTGTTCTTTTTGTCCTTGGGATAGTTTGCTTTTTTGTTTGGTTTTTTGTCCTTGTGATAGTTTGCTGAGAATGATGGTTTCCAGCTTCATCCCTATCCCTACAAAGGACATGAACTCATCCTTTTTTATGGCTGCATAGTATTCCATGGTGTATATGTGCCACATTTTCTTAATCCTGTCTATCATTGATGGACATTTGGGTTGGTTCCAAGTCTTTGCCATTGTGAATAGTGCTGCAATAAACATACATGTGCACGTGTATTTATAGCAGCATGATTTATAATCCTTTGGGTATATACCCAGTAATGGGATGTCTGGGTCAAATGGTATTTGTAGTTCTAGATCCTTGAGGAATCACCACACTGTCTTCCACAATGGCTGAACCAGTTTACAGTCCCACCAACAGTGTAAAACTGTTCCTATTTCTCCACATCCTCTCCAGCACCTGTTATTTCCTGACTTTTTAATGATCGCCATTCTAACTGGTGTGAGATGGTATCTCATTGTGGTTTTGATTTGCCTTTCTCTGATGGCCAGTGATGATGAGCATTTTTTTCATGTGTCTGTTGGCTACATAAATGTCTTCTTTTGAGAAGTGTCTGTTCATATCCTTCATCCACTTTTTGATGGGGTTGTCCCCATCAAGCTACCAATGACTTTCTTCACAGAATTGGAAAAAGCTACTTTAAAGTTCATATGGAACCAAAAAAGAGCCCGCATTGCCAAGTCAATCCTAAGCAAAAAGAACAAAGCTGGAGGCATCACACTACCTGACTTCAAACTATACTACAAGGCTACAGTAACCAAAACAGCATGGTACTGGCACCAAAACAGAGATATAGACCAATGGAACAGAACAGAGCCCTCAGAAGTAATACCACACATCTACAACCATCTGATCTTTGACAAACCTGACAAAAACAAGAAATGGGGAAAGGATTCCCTATTTAATAAATGGTGCTGGGAAAACTGGCTAGCCATATGTAGAAAACTGAAACTGGATCCCTTCCTTATACCTTATACAAAAATTAATTCAAGATGGATTAAAGACTTAAATGTTAGACCTAAAACCATAAAAACCCTAGAAGAAAATCTAGGCAATACCATTCAGGACATAGGCATGGGCAAGGACTTCATGTCTAAAACATCAAAAGCAATGGCAACAAAAGCCAAAATTGACAAATGGGATCTAATTAAACTAAAGAGTTTCTGCACAGCAAAAGAAACTACCATCAGCATGAACAGGCAACCTACAGAATGGGAGAAAATTTTTGCAATCTACTCATCTGACAAAGGGCTAATATCCGGAATCTACAAAGAACCCAAACAAATTTGCTTGTTTTCTAGAAGCAAATATATTTATGCTTCCTAAATCTGCCCTTTACAGGTTTTTATTGGTCATCAAGCCACAGTTCAGAAGAATGGGACATACCACACCCAGAAACCACTGGCCCAGTATGCAATTCTAACATGTACCCTCTCCTCTTGTCCCTCACCCTTGCCATGTTTATGCTGGTCTCAGGCTTGTGTTTGTATTTTACCCATCTTGAATGCTCTCTCTTTTTCTTTCTATTGAAATCCTACCAATCTGTATTGGTCAGCCCTGGCTGCCACAACAAAATGCCACAGATGAGGTGACTTAAACAACAGAATATTTTCTCACAGTTCTGGAGGCTGGAAGTCTGGAATCAAGTTGTGGTAAATTCAGTTTCTGGTGAGGGCTCTTTTCCTGGCTTGTAGATGGCCACCTTCTTGCTATGTCCTCACATGGCAGAGAGGAAGAGGGAGGTCTCCCTCTGGTATATCTTCTTACAAGGACACTAATCATATCAGATCAGGACCCCATCTTTATGACCTCATTTAATCTTAGTTGCTTCCTTAAAGGCCCCATCTCCAAATACAGCCATGCTTAGGGTTAGGGCTTCAACTCTAGAAGTAGGAATGGCAGGGAGTGGGGCAGAAACATTCAGTCCGTAAAGCCATTGTTCAAAGCTTAGCCCACATCATACCTGCTGGGCAAAACCCAAGTCAATCTGAAGCCCTACCAATGATCATCTGTTCCCAAAACTCGACACCACCAAAACTTGTTTTAATAATCTATGACACTACTACGTACAAGATTTTCTTGTCAACAAACATTGATGCTTTCTGAAGTAAAGTATCATATCTTACACTTCATTGGAATCTACTATGACCTGGCAGTGTCGGGGGTATATAGGAGATAACTAAACAGCACTGAAAGGATGAATGATTTATTACTATTTCTCCAGCTGTGTTCCTATATGATGCTCTAGTAGAAGGATGCAAATGTCTCCCTGTGAAAGGGACACTCTCCAAGGCAATGGCAGTGCCAACACCCACCAGGGGCTGTTGGCCATCTTTCTGTTCTTCTGAAGGAAACATCAAAAGGCAGTTAGTACAGACCCTGCACACAGAAGCCAGCCTCTTACTCACTCTTGATACCTCAAACAGCAAAGTGCCAGAATGAATCGCTTTTCTGAGCCAGGAGGTAAATGTGGCCATTTATAGATAGAAGGAAGAGATTAGGTATGTTGAAAGGGGAAGGTTTTTATGCTTTGCTTTTGATCCCCGTCTGGCACTCCCCAGAGCTGCCATGTGCCCCACACCTGATAAATACTGTTTTATAAATGGCAAAGAAGAGAATTTAAAGCCATAAATCTATCCCCACCCCCCTTGCTTTTTTATGGATCTAAAGGATAATTAAAACCATGCTCTTGCTTTGCAAATGAAGACTTGTCTTTCTGGCAGTCCCCATTTCAAATGAACTTGGGAGCAGTGTCAGTGCAAAGGGCAGCCTTGGGTTGATGCTGTCCAGGCTGGGATGCAACTGTCTCTAACCTTGTAGGTCTCAGGGTGTGTGTGCACCACCCAGGGGCTGCTGCAGTAAGCAAGACCTCTACACAGCTCTGCCTGGTGCTTTGAACTTGGTTAATGCACAGTGCCAATGAGGCCCAGGTCAACATTTAGCTCTTTTCAGAGAAAAAAAAGAGAAAAACAATGTTGTTCTTTGGCCATAGACTGCTCCCCCAAGCTTCAACCACTTCTTTCAGGTATTCATAGACACAGGAAAACTGAGAGAAGGAATATGAATGGATCAGGACTGCCAGAGAAACCATACAAAATATTACATCACCATATAAATGAATCATCATAAAGGCCATGTACTGTCAAGGAAAATGTATTTGTTAAAGCTGTAAGTGGAAAATTAATAATATAAAATACGTTTGCATTATGAGGATAGAAAGTAAAAATAAATTATTTTTTACAATATATTTTCAATTATCAAATAATATGTGTGCACATGGTTGAAATAAAGAATAATAAAAAGGGCTTATACATGAAAGGCCTCTGTCCCTTCCCTCTTCCCCTTCGCCTCCCCAGAGAAAACTCTTTTAACTCTTTGGGCTATTTTTCTGGGAGTTAGTGCCATCTTTCTAGACAATGCATGTTTTTGCCTGCACTTTTAATTTATTCATTTTATACATTATCTTTTGAATCCCCACTATGATAGATTAAGATTTAGTTCACACAAACTCACCCTAAACCCAATCTCGTAGTAAATAAAAATTATGTCATTTATTCTTTAATCTTTTGTAATTACTTATTATCATACTTTTGTTTCTTGTTTTACCAACTAAAGGCAACATCTTTTAGCATCCCTGTCTTTTCTTTCTACTCTCAGCTCTCCCCACCGCACCACCTGCTACCTCCCAATTTCTCACATGCGCACTTCTTTTATATTGTCACAGAGGAGGGAAAATACATTTTATTCTATAGCCAGCTTGCATCACTGACTGATTATAGAAGTTGAAAGTCAACTAACCCTATCCCTGTTATTTTGACTGTGTCAGTATTGCACAAAGCAGAGTAACGTAGTGTTTTCATGATTACAGTTCTTTCTTGTAATGCTCTATCCTTTTCCTGAGATTTCTAGATGCCAGTTTTTTAAAATTTTGCCTTTATCACACTTTAAAATTTTATATCAAAAATCCTTCCCACTCTCTTTTTACATCAATTCTCCTGCCTAGGCCCCTTTGTCCTTCTGCTCTAATCGACAGCTGTGCCTTCAGGCCATGTGCATTCATCTTCCTGGGAATTCTTATTCTTTTCCTGGGTCACTTCCACCATATCTAGATCCTATATCCTCTTTGTTGGTTTACTCCCTGGTTTGTTGCAGCATTGCAGCAAACACACATCCCTCTTTCTTTCTAACATATCCTACTTTTCATTCTGGTATACCACCCTATGTTAATGATCTTGAATTTCACCAAGTCAATTGTGTCAACGTTTCCCTTCCTACTGATGGGTTGAAAAGTGGACATATTGTCAATTCTAGACACTGAAAAGGAAATTTTGTCATGGAACCTCTGGTGAAGTCTTTGCTTTAAAAAATTCACAAAAAGAGAATGTCCTTTATTCCTCTGGTCATTTTCTTATCTGTACATGATATCTGGTTATACAAGTAATCCTCCAATGCAAAGAGAGCTATCTCAAGAATGATGCAACTCACCAAGAACAACAGAAAAGCAAAGCAGGAAGAACTTAAAATGTTGGTAACATAATTGAGTCAACATTATAGCTGTCCACTCTAGACTTCTTGTTATTTGAGATAATCGGTGTCTTTCTGTGTAAACCAGTTGAGTTATAGCTCTCTACTCTTGCATTGAGTCATTTTATCCAACATAGGCATTTCTTCAGGAAGCTTTCTAAAATAAGTGTATAAAGTGAATTTTCTGAGTCCTTATAAGGAAAAAAAAAAAGTCCTTATTTTACCATAACAATTTAGTGATAGTTTAGTTGGGTATAGAATTCTAGGTTGAAAACTCATTTTTCCTAAAAGATATAATGCTAATGCTCCAATGTCTTTTCTCCTGTTCCCCACCACCACCTCTCTCTCTGTGTGTCTCTTTCTTTTTCAGTGGGCTTTTAGAATCTTCTCTTTTTTCTTGGTATTCTGTGAATTGACCATATGTTTAACTATGGCATTTTTTCATTCATTGTGTGAGACATTCAGATATCATTATAATTTACTTGTTTCTTTTAGATAGTTAAATTAATAAGGTTTTGTTGTTGTTTTTTATTTGTTTTAGAGAAAGGTTCTCTCTCTGTTGCCCAGGCTGGAGTGCAGTGGTGTGCTCACAGCTCACTGCAGCCTCAACCTCCTGGGCTCAAGAGATCCTCCTGCCTCACCCTCCCAAGTAGGTAGGACTACACGTATGTGCCACCACACCCTGCTAATTTTTTATTTTTACTTATTATTCTTAATTTTTTCATAGAGATGAGATCTCACTATGTAGGCCAAGTTGGTCTTGAACTCCTGGCCTCAAGAGCCCTCCCACCTAGGCCTCTCAAAGCATTAGGATTACAGGCATGAGCCACTGTGCCTTGTTTTAAATGAATTCTTTGTATGCACTTCTCTCTTTCTGGAAACCTGTTGATCAGATATTTGACTTCCTAGATTAATCAGCTATGTCTATACATTTTGTTCTCATATTTTCTATAACTTTACATATTAATTAAACATTCTTGGTCTCATAGACTTTACTTTCCAATTTGTTATATAAAAGTATTTATATATTTTATAAATATGAGATTTTTTATTTTCTTTAATTTTTGTGTGTACATATTAGGTGTATATATTTATGGAGTACATGAAATGGTTTGAATCAGGCATGCAATGTGATACAATCACATCATAGAGAACAGGGTATCCATCCTCTCAGGCATTTAACCTTTGTGTTACAAACAATCCTATTACACTCCTTTAGTTATTTTTAAATGTACAGTTAAGTTATTATTGACTCTACCCATGCAATTGTGCTATCACAAAATTATATTTCTAAGTAATGCGTTTTTTATTCTTTGATTATTTTCCCTTATCATCGCACTGGTTCTTGTATTATCTTGTATTTTCTCAAATGTTTCTGTTTGTTCATGTTTAATAATACAGACATTAGAAATTGATTGGATACTCAATACTATTGAACTTTGCTTAAGGTACTCATGCACAGACTGGACATTATACTGGAGGTCTCCTAAATGAAAGGATGTGGAAATCGTTTCTCTAAGATAGTGGCTCAACCAGGGGTCATTTTGTCTTCCAGAGGACATTTGGCAATATCTGGAGATATTTTTATTTATTGCATCTGAGGAAGAGGGGATACCACTGGCATGTAGGGAATGAGGCCAAGGGTGCTTCTAAACATCCTAAGTACACAGAACATCCCTCAACAGCACAGAATTGGCAGCCCAAAATGCCAAACATGCCAAAGCTAAGAACCCCTGCAGTAGGACAATCAAGTTTCTTTACAAAAGAATGCCTCCACCATTGGTTTGTTTTCCGAGAGAGGCAAACATCTGGTTTCTTCAGACTGCATTTACTTGGGAAGAGAAGAGGTTGTTATGTATATAAACTACAAATTAATTTCTCTGTAGCCTCTGTTTCACATTCTTCCACCACACTTCCAACACCTGAGACTTTCTGCGATCCAAATGGCTGATGACTTCATCCTGGTGTCCTAGTGCATTATCATCCATCAATGCGATAAGCTGCAGTGCCCATCCCTGACTTCATTATTTATCCCTCAGTATATTATAGTTTTCATCTTCCAGAAATTTGTCAAAATCCCCTATAACCCTTCTCCTGTTCTCTTTATTATTATTACTATTTTATCATAAGTTTAATATGCTCTGAAGAAACAAAATAGATTAACCCACGCAGTTAGGCCTTTGTCTTTGAATAGAAGTCTTTCCTTTCCTCCCTTAATTCATTTATTTTTCAAAAGTTATTTAACATCAACAATGTACTAGGTTCTGGGCAATGTGGTGGCCATAGGGCATACAACCATATGTAAAACATACGGCCTGCTTGAAAAATCTCTGTTTGGTAAAGAATGTTTTTAAAGGCATAGCACTATAGTGCACTGTAAAGGACATGGAGTGTCAAAAAAAAAAAAAAGTTTGGATTTTAGTTCCAGCTCTGCTTACTGGCTGACTGATCTTTTGCAATGCATTTCAAGCTATATGAGCCTCAATTTTCTCAAAAACAGAATGAAGATAATAATGATATTAACTTTCTCAGAAGAACGCTACGAAGATTTAATGAGATAGTTCACTCAAAAACACTATAAAAAGCTGGTGGAACACAAATTATATCAATTCATTTTGTGTTCTCCGTTTCATTTATCCAGGCTGGAGAAAGAATCTTGACTGCAACCAATAGTTAGCCTTACTTGTTTAGATATTTCTCCTTACGCTAAAAAGTTTCCTTTAATGTAAAGCTTCAGGCAATAGTTAAGTCTGGATTATTTTCATGGTCCTAGCTGTTTATTATTCACTGAACCCCTTCTGTAATCCACTCTGATGTCTATTTTAGACTGAGCTTGGGTGTATGATTGTCGTTTGTATTAGGGCCTTTACTAAATTCCTATAACCGTATCAATCATTCTTCTCAACTACTCCTCCCTCAAAAAAAATATAGGCTAGGGTATTTTTATTTAATGATTTTATTCTACTATTGTTTGACCTACACTATGGAGACACAGACACACTGAAACACATGCATCCATGCGTACACACATTTGTTTTAAATTCTCTTCCAGTTTATGTATCAGTGACCTTGAACAAAGTCACCTAGATTCTGTGTTTCAGTTTTCTCTTCTCCAAATAAAAGAAGTTACTTTACATAAATTTGTTGGGATTCAATGAAATATTATTTAGAAATGTGCTGTGTGTGGCATATATGTCTAAAGAACAGAATTAATGGAATATATATATATAGGAATTTATTAAATACTCACATGATCACAAGGTCCCACAATAGGCCATCTGCAGGCTGAGGAGAAAGGAGAACCAGTCCGAAAAACTGAAGGATTTGGAATCCAATGTTCAAGGGCAGGAAGCATCCAGTACAGGAGAAAGATGTAGGCTGAGAGGTTAGGCCAGTCTCTGTTTTTATATTTTTCTGCCTGCTTATATTCTAGGTGTGCTGGCAGCTGATGAGATTATGCCCAACCAGATTAAGGGTGGGTCCGCCTTTCCCAGCCCACTGACTCAAATGTTAATCTCCTTTGGCAATGCCCTCACACACACACCAAAGATCAATACTTTGTATCCTTCAATACAATCAAGCTGACACTCAGGATTCACCATCACAATACACACGTATATATATACACATATACGCACACATAAAATTGACTCCTCTTTCTGCTTTTATTTTCATTCATTTCTCTTAAGAAGGTTTAGAATTTCTATAGCAGAAATATCAAGAAAAATGATTTAGCTTTTGAGGTCCAGAATGGAATTTTTTAGTTATGAGAAAAAACAAATTTTCTTCTAAATTTTGAAGCTTACACTGATATATCAGTACCCAAGCAACTTACATATTAAAGTTACCAAAAGCCAAGGGTGAAGAACTCAAGGTGTGTTGATGAAAGGGAAGTCTGGTAGAAAGAAAAGCAAAGCAAAGTACAAATCCCTTCCTTTCTGGTTTTAGAGAAGAAAAAGGAGATGTGGGATAAAGAAGTTGCAGTCTGTGTCCTAATTTCCACTCCCTGCCATGGGTGCGGAACCTTGAGCAGTAGATTGGGCCCTATTGGGGACATCTGGATGGTAACACAGACTCCAAAATGCAAGGGCTAATGACCCATCCCCTAGTCCGTGGGAGACTGCAAGTCTCTGGGGCATTTTGGGCTCCCAGAATTGTCTCTACGTGCCCAGACCACTTACAGCATGATGTCTGGACACAGGATTCAGGCATCAGTATTTGGAAAAAAAGCCATCTCAGTGGATTCCAATATGGCGCCAAAGTCAAGAACCACTGCTCTTTGAGAAGTCAGCTCAAGGTCACATCCAAGGTGGCACAGGAGAGAGAGGGACAGAGCACAGCATTGGAGGAGGCAGGTGGCTAGAAAGGTGGGCTCTGAGGCAGTACTCTGGCCCTTTCCAGAACGTGTGTGTAGAATGCAGAAATCTTGAGGACCACGTGTTCCAGGAGGAGAGTGGTGAGGAAGTGGAAGAATATGAGCTTCTCACCCCTAACAAGTGGACGGTACAACCAGAGCCGATGGCTGGGATTACAGACTTGCAACAGGAGCCGGAACAAAGCCTCAAGAGACAAAAAGAACCAGGCTTGCCTCAGTGAACATCAGTCCATGTAGACAACAAGCCTGACCTGTGCAAACCAGCCTCTTCACAAAACAGAACAACAAGAATCAAGGCCAAAAGGGAGACCTGAGGCTCTTTTTTTTCCCACCACTATGAGGTCACATAAGCATTTCCATACACCACCTGGAGGAGAAGCACAAAAGAGAAAGGGAATCTTGGGAGACCAGGTACTTACCTGAAAGAGAATTTACCAAAAATTTAAAAAATAAAAAATAAAAGATTCCAACTCTTTAAACCAGAATTCTAACGCATTGTTTTCTGGCAAGTGTAGACACACACACATGCAAACACACAAACAGAGAGAGAGGGAAAGAGAGAGAAAGAAGGAGAGAGAGGGAGAGATCCTACTAAATGAACAGTGACTCACGTGGAAGAGTAATTGCCGATCCATGAAAATGCACTGCATAAATTTGGGATTGATCTATATGTGTGTCTTTATGTACACACATACAACCATGGTTATGCAATAACATAACCTTCCACCATGCTAACAAATAGGACCAAGCATTTGGGGCTCAATTTGCTTAGAGATCCTAAGAGGCCAATCCACTTTACTTTCAGGAAGAGCAAACATACTGCTACATAAAGCAATGTCCCTTAGAGAAGGATCCTGACAATTGGAAGATTCACCCTTGCTTCTCAGCCAGCAAACAGGTTTTTGTGTCTTTTGTTCCCACCCCCCACCCCAGTTCTCATTTTTAAAATGTCATTCTACTTCCTGCTCCCCTTGTGCTGTTCCTGATGCCTAACTCTTCCACCCCTACCTGTCACCCACTGCTTCTCCAGGGATACAGGCTGAAATGGTTCCAATCTGTGACACACATATTCTATGCCAGATGCTGTGCTAGATACGTTACATAATAATGGAACTGAACAACCTAAAAGGTATGAATATCTTTATGTTACAGATGACAAAGCCAAGGCTTATAGAGATTAAACATATTCACATTCACACAACTGGAAAGCAGGAGACTGATTGGAACTCAAATATTTCTGACTCCGAAGAGACAAAAAAACCCAGGCTTGCCTGAAGAGCTAACCACTCCCCAGTACAACTTCTCTGCAACCCTCCTCATTTATTCCTGTGGATGCATTAACTCAGTAAAGCTGTGTTTTCTAGAGAGTATGTGCTGTCAAATACCCTGTACCATTCTCTTTATAAGCACAGTTATGCTGCTCTATGTATTCTCATCTTCAGGTGGAACAAATCACCTTCTTAAAAGCAGCCCCCAGCTCTGGTCCCAGCTCGTTATACCCTGGGTTTTTGTTTATGTGTTTTTTTTTTTTTTTGTCGTAACCTTACTTCTAATGCAAGAAAACGCCCCATTCTAGAGAGAACATCAGCTATGCTATACTTTGGTGCTCTTAAGTTCCTTATCTTTACCCATCTGAATATTTTCAATAGAAGACAGTTTTTTTCCATCTTTCTACTTATTTAACTTGCTTCTTTGTTTTCTCTCTTTCCAGTAGACTGCAAGATTCATAAGAACAGAGTCCATAGCCCACATACAATGATCAATGTATATGTATACAGGCCTAGCACATAATAGACACTCAATAAATGTCTATAGGGTAAACAAACAAAAACATGTATGGTCTCACAGCAACCGATATATTCTGGTGCTTACATCCTAAATCTCACAAATAGGGCGAAATTTTCCACAGATATACACAATGACTAGAGAAGCAATAATATTAAAGCAAATGTGTCCTGTGCAGTCATTCTCGCCCAGCTGTATTTGTGTACATTGGGCACAGAATTCCCTTCCAGCTGCCCCTCCCTCCCATTTTATAGTCTTGTTTGGGTTTGATTTAGTGGGTGTGAAAATCTGAATTGTTTAGCTTTGCTGTGGAATAGAGACCTATCTCAGTGACCCTTACTGCTTACCTGCAGTCACCCTACCCTCCTTATCTGCAGCACCATGTTTTTGATCTCTGTGATATGGCAATATTTTCCCATAGCCCCCTGGAATGAGAAAACCAGCTCATAAAGTGAAAAGTGATCCAAGCTCAGCACGCCCTGCCCTGATAGGCACCACCAGCAACATCAGACAGCGGGAACTCCAACTGAATAGAGGTTTGGACAACTGCAAGGTTTTACTGCTTTCTCCCCTTCCCCTATCTATTCAGCCTAATGGCAAGCCACTTGGCCCCAGCCCTCTATCCCTGCCACGCCAGTCCATTGGGTTACAAACATGCCCCATTCATCTCCACATTCACATTCCCTCTTCATCTTTTCTCCTTCTAGTGCATTCACTAATTTATACAAAATGCATATCAATCATTTATGAGATGTCAGTCATTGCACTGGGTGCTGGGGATATAATAAGGGCACACACACACACACACACACACACACACACTCCATCTTTGCAGACCAGCTCAAGCTCCATCTCCTCCAAGAAGCCTTCCCAGATCCTCACAGCTTCCACAGTCTCTTACTTCTGATTGCTGGTGACATTTAAGGTCTGTGCTCCACAACTAGGCACTTAATCACTTCTTTCAGATGTTTTGCCATGGCTTCATATGGGTGAGGTCTGTATTCACAAATAGAGTATAAACTTTTTGAGATCAAAGCCCACAACCTTCATTCCTAATGTGTTTCCTTAACAACCACTAATATAACTGCGGCGGCCTCCCTTACCCCTCCATCCAGTACTTTTCTGTAGTGAACATGTTTTTTATGCAAGCCCTTTGGGATAAACGATGCATTGGTGCCAAATAAAGGTTCTGCAAAAAAAAAAAAAAAAAGAAGAAGGGAAGGGAGAAGACTCTATTCTCTCTCCGTTTTGCTGAAAACAATTCAGCCCTGCATCTAGGCATGTCCCATCAACTCTGACCCAAATGATTGAGTAGAAGGGGGAGAGGATGACAAGTTGGGAAAATACACAGCTGATACAATGCTAATGTCAAGAAGCCTCCCAGAGTTCTGACAATTTGAAGACCTAATGCTTCTAGCAGATTGGATTCTTTCGCTACATGTGCGCGCTGACATTCCAACAGCCAAAGGTCAAGATATGCACATGTGAGTGGCAAACAGGCACTGTCTGAGGGGTGAGAGCAGGCTAGGCTGGCGAGAGCTGAGTGCAGTGGGGCAGAGACAGTCTTGGAGTCTGCAGCCACAGGACGGCTGACACAGGCCCACAGAGTCTGGTCAGGGAGCAGATTGAGGCCCTGGGGATGGGAAGAGAAGAGAAGGTCTCTCTGTTCTGACCTGGAGTGGGAAGAAGGTGAAAGGGGAGATTGCCGGGCCGAGGCAGTGACCCAAAAGACCCAGCCAGAAGTAAAAACAGATGTGAAACAGAAGCTGTCAATGTCCTGGGGGCCAAGGGGATCTGCCCTGGAGGAGATGACCCTAAGTAAGATGCACTGTTGTTGATGTGTCTTCAGTGGGGCAGGCACTCAGCAATTAGGCTAGACAGCCATGGTCTTGGAGAACTGGCCAGAGCACACAAAACACATTGTCTTTCTACATCATCAGGGAAAGGAATAGGCCCCTTTAGAGCCTGGAGGAGCAGCCTCCTTCCCAGTAACTTATTCATGTGACAAATCTATGCTGTGTTCACTATCGGTTCAGGATGCCAGGGATGCTGAATTATAAAAGACACAGTCTTTGTCTTCAGATTATTTATTAATCAGCCATACTAGTGCCAAAAGAAGAACTCGAAATCGTTGTCTCTCACCTGAAAATGATACAGAAGACTGGACCTAGGGGTGAGGCCTCTGCAAGCGGGGATTGGAGAAGCCTGACCTCAAATCTAGAAGATCCTATAATTTATATTGCATAATCGCAGGTCACAGACTCAGCCTCACTGTTGGGCTGTAGGAAAGCATTGGTTTACTTCCAAGCAAAGAGGGATGCCTGTGAAGAACCAGCAGTCCTTCCATTCCTGATTTTCCTCCTTGTACCAACCCACAGGAACATTCCTAGGCTGCCCCACTCTGAACCCAGTGTTCCTTTTGTAAGAAAGGCCAGATATGACTGTTTATTTTCAGGATGCATGCTAACAGGGCCCCCAGGAGGTATCTCAGTTTTCATGCCAGAACCAATAGAGTATTCCCCAGCTGGAATTTAGAGTGATCCAGGCCTGAAATCTCACTTTCAGCAATAATTAAAATTTTATTAGTGCTTCAGAATTTAAGATATGTGTTTCTCATTCACCATTTCATTTAATTATCATGACATTATATTGTTATCCCACTTACACAGAAGATAAAACTGGGGTTAAGAGAAGTTATGTATCCAAAAGTCACTGAACAAATAAGTTACAAAGATAATTATCAAGTCAAAATTAGATCCCCTGCTATGCCTCCTTTCTTCTGCACTACTCATTCCCTCCAGTAAGACCTTCCTCCTTTCTCTTGCCAAACATCCACTAATCCCAGGTGAAATACATCCCTTCTGTGAAGGTTTCAGAGACTTTTCCCCCAGTGAGCTGCTCCCTCTTTTAGATGTCCACCCTTATTTGTTTAAAGTATACCTGCTCACAGTGACTCTTAATACATTGTCTTGTCATTTTTTTTTTACACATCCATTTTCTTGCTATAAATTTTCTGAGAATTTTTGTTGTGTTTTACCTATCCTGGTGTCTAGCTCAGTGGTTGACATACAATAGGTGCTTAATAAATGTTTATGGAATACAATTCTCTTTTGCTCCAAATCTCAGGTACTTTTCACAACAGTAGACTTCCTCTCTATTTCCAAAGAGAAGGTAGAGAGATAGGTACACCCACCAAATATACTCAACCTCTTCCTACTGACCTAGTTCCTCAAATTGAGGAGCCTAAGTAAAAACAGTGTATCATCCTCCAGGCTCTCATTTAACATTCGGAGTCCTTGGGCAATAATAGAAATGGAGAATCACATACTATAAGTCTAAATATTCAAACACGACACATCAAGCTAATTGACCATCAGCTTAAAAAAAATCCTATCCTTTTACCTGTCAATTTACCTTCATAACCATCTACAAGGCCTGGCCCAAACTCAGAATTCTCAGTCTCTTATGGATTCTCTGCCAGAACATGGAAGGGTGAAGTCAGCTCACACCTGGCCCACCCACCCGCCATCACCTCTGTCTTCCAGCCTGGAAGTTCATCTCCATCTGCACTCCCATAAAGAGCCATGCCTTGGCAATCCTTCAGATTAAGATGTGCCCAGGACCTGCCTTCCAGAGAACACACACTAGGAAGGGGCACGAGAATACCCTGGAAACGGCTAGAGGCCATTTGGACAAGGAATTCCAAATGTGTGTCCCTGTGCAGCCTCTGGCCCCTTCAAAAAGAAAATATATTTTACTTGGAAATGACCGATAGAGTATGGCTGAAACTCTTCTTCCATTTGTGGTAGAGCTGAATCCCTTAAAATGCCCAGTTCTTGTCCCTGAAGAGGAGAGAGAGTCCAGCCTACTTGTCCTGGGGCTAATTGAAGTGAAAGCTGGTTAGATTCCTATTATCTAAACTGTTCTTGTTACTGAGATAACAGGTCTGACGAGGCAGGGAATTTCAAGGGCCAACAGCCCAGGCATGTAATCTGTTTTTCCAGGGTTTTTTCCTGATAAAAAAGAGATGGAAAAAACTTATGTTTATATCCTTGCCAATGAATTTCCATTTGATTTTGGGGGCAAAAGGCAAAGAAAGTGCTATGAATTCAGTCAGCAAAGTGGTAACAACCAGCTGTGTGTTGCTCTGGAAGCTGTTTAGAGCTGCCTCCAATTTTTTTTTTTTAAGAAAAGTTGTCACTACCTGAAAAATTGCATAAGGGGCAAGAGAGCTTTTTTTGATAAAAGGCTAAAAACAAGACCTGATAGAAACTGAAATCCCACAGAAAGCATTTGAAGGAAGTGAATGCTGAACTGAGGATGGGCTACCCATTCTGTTAGGAGATCATCCTGCCCAGGCCCCTATCCACAACCCACAGGGATAAACAGGGTAAAGAAAGGAGGACCAGAGCAGAGGTGGGTGTGGCTTCAGTAGAACTCAGCTTATCCAGAAACCAAGCTGAAATTTCAGCCACACTCTGTGGGTTCCCCCAGAATTTGTCTTCTGAACACTCTCTATAAATCCCAGAAGACTCCAGGGCTTCCTATTGAATTTCAGCTGTCCCATTGGACTCAATATTTTTATTGAGAATTCAATCTTTTTATTGGGTCCAATGGGACAACTGAAAATCAGTATTTTTAGGATATTTTGGGAAACTCATCAGCCAAGGTCCTAAGGCCTGGCCAGGTCATGAGTCCCTTCTGATTAGATGATCGTTACTCACATCTTAGAGACCATTCCCACTTTAGAGAGGAGTAACTAAAGGAATATTTATAGAGTTTTCCCTAGTGGGATGGCAGTTTCATATTATCTATGGAATCAGAGCACTTTAAATTGATTCCCACATGTGAAAGAAGAAAATTGGCAAGATTAATGATTTGGGTAAATGATTGCATTGGATTTCTTCTGTTTTCAGTCTCTTGGTTTGGTATCATACTGCTACGAAGTGAGTGAATTTTCCCTTGTCCACACCCTCTTGAAGCAGATAAATGGCTTGTGTCCCACTATTATTTTAATATTTTATGTTCTTCACGTCCTTCCTTAATTTCTGGGTCTCTCCAACATTTGCACTATTAATCTGTGTGGTCTCCATGAATTTGTTGAGAGGGGCAGGTGTGTTGCAAAACATACAGTGTTCTGCTTTTCCTTCTGACTGTTGAGTTGACTTTCAAAAAAAAAATAAGCTAAGGGCAGAGTGGGTTTTATGTTTCTGTAGAAGCTTTTGTTCTCTGACTCTGGTAAGAGGTGATGTGGGAGAAGATGGTAACGAGAACTGATGGACTACTGGGGAGTTATTAAAGATCCCAGGCCAATTTGGGGATGAATGGAAAATTTTTGAGAGAAATTAACTTTCAAAACCACTTATAAGACTGATTTCATTCACTCCTAAGATATGTATCTTGTGTTTACATGAGGTAATAGACAAAAGGAAAGAAGGCTTAATAGAGAAGCTGAGCTTTGAGCTGGAGTTGGAAGAATGAGTTCAATTTCCATAGCTGGTGAAGAGAATTACAGCCAGAAGGAAGAGCTGGCCCAGAGGCATGGAGGCACCAATGTTTTGGGCACATCAAGAAATATGAAGAGGGAAATTTACCAAGTATTTATGAAATCCAAAGGCTTCTGTCCTTGGCCAAAGTATAGCCCATATGGAAAAACAGTTGTCTGGATGACATTTTTGCTCACTGTACAGCCCTTCCCAATTCAGTCTAAATAATTAAAAAGTCCCTTCATTCTGCCAGCCCTTGATCTCTCACCTCACAAAACTATTTATGTGCATGATCACACACACACACACACACGCATGCACGCCCGCATACATATTGCCCTGTTCTATTTACCTGCCCTGCATACAAAGTTCTGTCATTGTCGTAAATAAAGAGATATGTTTATTGCAGACAAAGCTCAGCTAGCATCTCTTATCCAACTGTAAACTCCACAATCATAAGCAGTTGTAAGCACAAGCATATACTTAATAAATATTTGGTGAGTTGAAGTGAATGAGATCAGCCAGCAGGATAAGACATTATATATGAAAAGCTTTCCCTTGGGATTCTTAGGTTTGTATTCTTGACTTTTCCCCCAAATATACAGAAGACTGATGGGAAGACAGTGTCATCCTTTGTTTTCATTCAAGAGCAAAGGAAGGAAAATAGCACATGTTGAGTGTCTACTAAATATGTTATTCACACTTATTTCATTTTATTTACCTAAAAATTTCCCTATATTATCAAGAGGTTGGAGGCTCCAAAGGCCAGAGGGACTCTAAGAGGAACACAGCTGGCCTGCAGCAGAAACGGGGTTGACACTCACATCTGCATGATTCCAAGGGCCGCTGCTGCCCCAGGCTCTGCTCCTTCCTCCAATGCTTCCTGGGAATCTGGGTAGTCTTTCATTTTACTAAAATGAAATTCCTAAAGTTCTCCTTTAAAATGAAAGTTTTTTATCTCCATTCACAAAAAGAAAAAAAAAAGAAAGAAAACATCCTCTGACCAATGGAAAAAATAATCCATTGCTTTGCTTGCTGGCAAAGGGCCCAATCGTGTGGGCCAGGCTGTGAAAGAGAGGGAGAAAGATTCTCATGGAAAGCAACCACTCCACCCACTCATATTTGTGTTTTTCTGAGGTTAGCCCAGGGCCCCCACCACTGACCAGCACATCACTTTGGTGACTGTTCCCACCATCAGCACCCAGATAGCACAGAGGGCTGAGGCATTCGAATCTTATCACCCCTATTAAAAGATAAAACCTAAAATTCAACCCTTATCAATATAAGCTTCATGCACTCCATTCAGCGCTTACAAGGAAAGCATACAATATGTTTCTGATTGTGGCTCAAGTTAGACCCAAGCAGCCTTTGCCTTGCCAGTGCGGCCTTGAAAAAAGGTAATTAAAAACAGAGTAGTCTGCTTTGTTTTGATATTGGCCAGACCTTCTCTTTAGGAAATCTATGGTAATAAAATGGATGAAATGAGGGGTAAAAAGAATGAAATCAACATCCTTTAGCAAAGTCACCCAAATGCTTTGTGAAGATCCATGTTTCTTCCTCGTGGGCTGTTCACAGTTAATTTGTGATCCCGTCCTCATCTCACTCATCTGCCCATTCACTCATTCAATGAACACTTTCTGTGAATGCCCTCCATAAATTTGTACTGTGCTACTCACTGAAGTACAGAGCTGAATAAAACAAGACTGCTTCTCTCAAGGAGAGGAGAGGATAAAGGATATAAACAAATAATTCTTTTGGAAAGGATCTTAGTCTACCTCTCCAGCTTTTACTAACACCATGATGAACTCTGCCCCCCACTACAGTTTCACGCTGTGTTTCACACTATGTTCTGCAAGCACCTGATGACTTGAAGCCTCACAAAGGCATCATCCTTTGCCTTCAAGATGTGGCCTCTGTTTCTCCTTTCACTACTGGTCTGCTACCCTGCCCTCTCTTCCCAGTTAATTCTTACTCATCCTTCTAGGCTCAGCTCAGGTGTCAGTTTATCCAAAAGGTAACAATGATGTCTTCTCCCCATAGGTTATGTGTCCCTCCCATCAGCTCCCAAAGAATGTCTCAGATTTTCCCAACACACCCTTCACACACTTAACATTGTAATTATCTGGATATTTTTCTTTCTCGTTTACTATATTGAGAAAGCTAAGAGGGAATGGAGTCATGTTACAATTGTTTTGGAGCCTAGCTCAATGCACAACATACAAGTGCTCAAGAAATGTGGAAAGAAGAAATTAACTGTTTTTGTATAAAGGAGGGAGAGGTCAATTCTGGAGTGGGGAATCAGAGAGGGCTTCACAGAAACTATTGAATTGAATCTTGAAGAATTAACGTAAATTCACCAGATGGACAAGTTTCAGAAAAAAACTTTCCAGGAAAAACAAACAATACATACAAAACCAAAAAGAAAGAAAACAAACATTCAAAGAAATGTAAGTATTTAACATGTCTGGGATATAAATTGCGATGATTAAAATTTGGCTAGGATTAAGAAGTTCACCCTCACCAATGTGAATGGGCATCATCCAATCCACTGAAGGTCCAAGTAGAACCAAGAGACAGAGGGAGGGTAAATTCTTTCTCTTTTTTAGAGCTAGGACATCCAACTCTTCCTACCCTAGGATATCAGAGCTTCAGGTTCCTGGGCCTTTAGAATCCAGGACTTAACACTGGCGCCCACCCCCCTTCCAGCACTACTTCCACCCCCAGCCTCATTGCCACCCTGGGTTCTCAGGTCTTTGGACCCAGTCTAAATTACACCACTGGATTTCCTCATTCTCCAGTTTGCAGATGACATATCATGGGACTTCCTGGCTTCCATAATCACATGAGACAATTGCCCTAATAAATCACCTCTTATATATTTATATATAGCCCCTTGGTTCTGTTTCTCTGCAGAACACTGACTAATACATAGATTATCAAGTGGTAAAGTAGCAAGAGATGAGGTTGGAGAAATACACATGGAGTAAACCATGGAAGGGATAATACATTTGCATCGTGTAATAGAGAATATAATCCTTACCGTTTCCCCCACCAGCATATGCACAAGAGATCATTCTAATAGTGTGCTAACACAACACAACATGAAAAGCAAATCTACTGTATAGAAAATAATCTATATTTTGAAACTAAATAGGTACAACTTTGAAGTATTCACTAGTTTTGATGATCTACTCAATTTCAGCAACACAGGGGATGATGGGACTTATTTAGGGAAAAAAAAAATTGTTTAAGCTCCACCTGAATTAGGTCGTCAGACCCTGAGGTCCAGGCATGCATGTTTTGAAAAAAATCTTCACAAGTAATTTCAGTATGCACACACACACACACACTAACACACACACACACACACACACACACACACACTACTCAAACAAACTGGGCTTAGGAGAACACATGCTGTCTAAATCCATTGTCCTGTCATTTGTCTTCACTGATGTGTTAGTTCTTTAAAATGCCTGGTTTCGAACTTTGCAAAATGATGCATTTTTCCCTGGCTTACTCTTCGTTCTCAAACTAGGTTTTAACACAACCCATTTGATATAGAAAGAAGCTGTCTGAGACAGACTGCCAAGGTCAGAGCAAACAAATGTAATCCTGAGAACCGAAAGATGGATGCATGTTCAAGGGAGATGTGATTCTCCTTCTCTTGTTTGTGAAGAGCCATTAGACAAATAAACCGTTGGGACAAGTCTAGAGGTGTTGGACCAGGCACACTCTGCTAGTGTGACGATCAATGACAGACACCAGCCAGCTGTCAGCAGAGGCTGCAGGCCAGAGGGAAGGGCTGATCCTCACTCCTTCCTCAGCAGGGACTACCAGCCTCTTGCATAGTCAGGGACTCAGCAAATCAAGTTTTCCTCCATAGGTTAAAGCTAAACTTTAAACATATCTTCCATTGTTGATTGTTCACTCATTCCCAGGATTAGGGGTGTCCAATATACTTGCAGTATTCTATAGTTCCGAACTCTAATCAAGATAAATAACTGTATGGTTATGAGTAGTGACAGGAACCATCAGGGAAATGCAAATTAAAATCGAAACGAGATACCACCTAACACCCACAAGGATGACTGGAATCAAAAATATAGATAATAACCAGTGTTGGGGAGGATATGAGAAAATTAGGACCCTGATACATCCTAGTGAGAATATAAGATGGTACAGCTGCTTTGAAAAGTCTAGAAGTTCCTTAGAAGTTTAAACATAGTTACCAAATGACCCAGCAATTCCATGGAGGTAGATACCTAAAAGAAATGAAAACATATGTCCACACAAAAACTTGTAAAAGAATGTTGACAGCAGCTCTGTTCATAATAACCAAAAAGTGGAAACAACTCAAAGGTTCATCAACTGATGAATGGACACGTGGTACAGAAATATATATATATATAAAATATTGTATATATATTTATTATGTATTGTATATATCTATGTGTATATATAATCATTTGCATATAACATTTCAGTCAATGACCGACCACAGTGCTCCCATAAGATTATAATACTGTATTTTTACTGTACCTTTTCTCTGTTTAGATACACAAATACTTTCCATTGTGTTACAATTGCCTACAGTATTCAGTACAGTCACATGCTGTACATGTCTGTAGCCTAGGAGCCATAGGCTACACCATATAGTTTAGGTGTGTAGTAGGCTGTACCATCTAGAGTTGTGTAAGTACACTCTAGGATGTTTGCATACTATAATATTGCCTAATGACACATTTTTCAGAATGTATCCCTGTTTTTTTGTTGGTGGTGGTGGTGGTTTTTTTTTTTTTTTTTTTTTTTTTTGAGACAGAGTTTTGCTCTTGTTGCCCAGGCTGGAGTGCAATGGTGTGATCTCGGCTCACTGCAACCTCCACCTCCCGGATTCAAGCGATTCTCCTGCCTCAGCCTCCCAAGTAGCTGCGATTACAGGCATGCGCCACCACCCCCAGCTAATTTTGTATTTTTAGTAGAGACAGGGTTTCTCCACGTTGGTCAGACTGGTCTCGAACTCCCGACCTCAGGTGATCTGCTCACCTCGGCCTCCCAAAATGCTGGGATTACAGACATGAGCCACTATGCCCAGCCAAATGTATTCCTGTTTTTAAGTGATGCATGACTACTGTATATGTGGAGGTGGGGAGACAGAAACAGAGACACAGAGAGAGAGAGAAATACTGAGACCTAGAAAGCTTGAATAACTCATTTCAAGTCAAGAGCAACTTAATGGCAAACTTGGATCAAAACACAAAACACTATTCTTTTTAGTCCTGTATTTTTTCCACTATATCACAATACAATGTTCAATAGTTCTCTTTAAATCACATACCAGGAGCTAAATTTACTGAAGTATTACAAAACCACCAAATGAGCTTTCACAGGAGACCTAAAAGAGGAAATTAAAGATGCAAATAGTTTAAGAAAAATCTGTGTTTGATTCAGAAACTTAAAACCAGTTTCTTCAAAAACTTGTTAAAAGAGAAAGAAACAGGCATTTTTACCCAAAGAAAGAAATACCATATTCTAGAGATTCACTAAATAATTTGTATGATTCTCTATGCTACTTTCAAGAAACTCTGACTTCAGTTATGTAGACTAAGGTGACAAGAACCATTTATGTAATCAACTGTAATTACATGAAATTCTCTCTTTAGCACATGGTACCCACTGAATGTGGCACAAAAGAGGATATGATCAGTTGATTCAGGATGATGTCATTTCCATGATTCTAAACCAAGAATCTTCAAGAAAGCCTGGGCTGCAAGTTCCAGGGTCAAATTGCAGACTGCTTGCAGAGAGTGGCTCTGCTATTCCAAGAACCTCAGATGGCTCACTGGAGTGATCTGCTTTAGATAGTGTGATCATATGTCTTGAAATTTCCATGACAGTCTTGTTTATACATGTTGCTCCAGAATATTTATTATAGTGCTCTCTTTCACAATCAGAGGTGTTCCGCTTTGAATGGTGAGTTATAAAATAGTTACCCTAGCCATGTGGAGTGTGCTTGCTCACTTAACATTCAACATGCAGTAAGCCACTTTCACACATGGCCCTGTGCTCACGACTTAATAGAGGTTATTAGGCAAACCCAGTTTCACTCTGCTAAAGGTATTTTATTTTAAAATTACTCAAAGCCTGTCTGAATTCCACCCTAACTCCATAACAGACATTGGGTGCCTTCAGAAAATTACTTAGCTTCTCTCTGGTTTATTCATGTTTACTGTGAAATGGGAATAATTGCATCAGTCTTACCACACCAGGTAATAAATAATGGTCGAGGAAGTAATTAGGCTTAGAAGCTGGATAGAAACTAAGATGCTTAAGTACTAATTAGGAATACAGCTGAGCAGATTGTGGTTGATGGACGTCCAAATGAATATGTCACCTCTAATTTCTGCCTTGTTGCTTGTCTTATTTTAATTGTATCTATCTTCTAAGTGTCTTATCTTTACAAAGTACCAATCCTGAACCAACGGGGTTAGATGCTTAATTTTTCTCGTGTTTTGCTGGGCATTTGCTGGCTCTAACAGCAAAGGGGCATTAACCTAACCAAAAATAAAATGGTTTCATATCATTATAAAAATTAATCTGTCAGTGTGAAATGCCTTAACAAAAAAGCTTGTATATGTTGATGTCATATATATATATTTATATTTATGTATTCATTTATTCTCATTTTATATATATATTTATTTGTGGATAAGCAGTTTTGGTGAAGAATAGCTAGTATGTTTTTGTGTAGTGTCAAGGCCTATACTTTTGAGCTATTTTCTAACTCCAAACAGATCTAGAATCAATTAACCTTTATCAAGGGCCTGCTATATTTCAGGGTCTGGACTGAATAGACGATTATGTCATTGAATCTTCATTGAATTCCTGCATAATGGATATTCTGATTCTCATTTTGCAGGTGAGTTACCTAAAATTTAGAAAGGAAAAAGTAATTTACTCAAAGTCACATAAGTAATAAAGGAAATAAAATTAAAACTCATCTTCTAACTTCAAAACTGTGCAACTACAATATATGCCAACAGGCATGGTTGCTGAGAGAAGCAACTGAGGTGAAGAGGTAGCCACCAGATGGACCATGCATATTTTTCTTATTAAAATGATTAAATCTCTTGCAACAAGAATGGCCTATAAATAATAAGAAGCTTTTTCTCCATGTACTACTCTATTTGCAGATCCTTAGAAGTCCGGATTCTATTTTTAATTCTTTATGTTTTTCTGGTTACAGAATTCCTATATAATTAAAATGAGAAAAGCAAGGAAAAAAGGAAACTATTCCTTGGAATTTCTTTCATGCTCTGTTCCCAGCCTGTGTGTGTATTTTTTAGTGTGTTTTTAAAACGTTGCATTGACTCAGCAACAGGATAGCCAGCTACGTGACAGTTCATCTCTGGTTTCTATTACCCGTGATGAATGCCAGGGATCATGTTTATACTCTTGAGTCTATACACCAGTTATGGTCTCAGGGAATTTGGTTCCGGCTCTGATAAAAAAAAAAAAAGCGTGGGGGTGAGGGGTTTGGACAGGAGGCCAAGAAGCTAAGCAGGGAGCTGCAGGCATTTCACAAGCTGTTGGGGTGCAGGGTGATGGGCCCATGAAAGAGTGACTCCCTAGTCCTGGATTCTGAGTGCAAAGTGTAGCCTTCTCTGTTCTTGATGCTACCAGACTGTATTCAGGAACACTTAAGAGAAATGATGGAAGTCAGAGCTGAAAGCTGTGTCCTCGCCAGATCAGTGGAAGGACACGACAATCGTTCAGCTAACGAATGAACCTCCTTGGCTAGCCATGAGTTCATTATAACCAAAAGTGGGAGTGGGCAGGATGGGGTGTTGAGGGATACATGAATTGTTGAGCAACTGCTTTGGAAGGGCACCAAACTTCATGTTTGTTCCCGTGCACACTTGTCCTTTCCATAATTCATAGAATGATTCTATCTAAAGGTTAATATAGACCTTGAAGGTCTCCTAGCCCAGCCCCCACTTCACGTTTGAATGTTTTCTATCACATCTCACCAAACATCATGCCTGGGTAAGTCCAGGAATAAATAACTCATTGCTTCCTGAGCCATCCCAGCTCATTTTGAGGCAACTCTAACTATTTGAAAAACCATCATTCATTTATTCAATAAATATTTATTAAGTGCCAACTAAGTGCCCAAGCCTGGTTTTAGATGATAGAAAAAAAAAAGTAAACAAACAAGCACCCCGCACCCCCCCACCAAAAAAATCCCTACTTTCATGAAGTTTGCTTTTCTTACACTAAGCCAAGCTAAAAGTTGATCTTACCTAACCTTCTTCCTCACTGAGCTAGAGGACCCTCTAGGTCCTCTCATTAGGCATGGGAAAAGTGCTTAGTTCTTCTCCCATGTAAATATTTAAAGACAGTGATAGTACCCCATTTGGCCTTGTCTTTTTAGTTCCTACATTTATCCTTAGTTACATGTTTTCAAGGCTCTTCACTACACTGGCTCCAAATTTCTGGGCTTGTTCTGCTTCGTTGGTGTTCCTTTTAAAGTGCAATCCTCAGAAGTTAATCAGCTACTCCAGATGAGTTCTGACCAGCACAGAATATAGCAGCGGCATCATTACCTTGTTCTAGTTCTCGGATGTCCATTAATACAATCTGAGTTTAAATTGCCATTTTTGATTCCACAAATCACTGCTGATGCACATGAAACTCTCAGCTAATTTTTTCAACCCTGTTATTATGTAAGATACTTACTTAGTTTGGAAATAGGTCCACACCAACCAGCAACAACCACACTACTCATGAGATTCTCCTGAAAAACAAGCTCAGCCTCCCTCAAAGAGAGCTACAGGACATTTTTAGCCAGGCTGAAGACCACAAGTGTGCCTGGTGCCAGCCAGAATTGTCTTCCATTGAGAGAATTTGCAGATTCTAGTAAATCTCAAGTCTAAACCTCAGCTAAATTATTTAGAAACAATGAGGCAAGGGCAGCTCTAACTTGGCCCAATATCTGCAATAATAAAAGTTAATACATTTTGAGCACTGCATACATTATCTAATTTAATCTTCACAACATCCTTTTGAGGTGGGTACTAATTTTACCAGGACCTTGATTTTGGGATGAGAAAATGAAAGCTTCTTGAGATTAATCCCTTGCCCAAACTTAGACAGATTTTAAGGGCAAGTAGGACTCAGATATAGATGAGCGGACTCCAAAGCCATGTACCTAACCACTCTAATCACCGGACTTCTCATTGTCATTGCTAACCTGTCAAGCAATGTTGCTTGAGAGGGAAGGAGATGCATTCCCCCAACACATTATTCTTTCTAAATTTTTTAAGAAATGTTAATAATCAAGCTTAGAAACAAGCAAAAAAAATGACTCCACAGACATATTAGCTTGGGAGGGATCAAGTTGGTTTCTCCCACAGGTTCTGAGAAGCAGGGAGGCTATCTGGGATCCTCTCATAAAAAATCCTTCTGATTCTGATTCTGACGTCCACCTCACAAGTCAAATGGGGGACTGAGCTTGACAATAAATAGCCGCTTTCTTATTTCTACTCCTTTCCCATAATTTTCAACAGGAGATGACTATGTTTTATCTAATGATCTGACTCTGTGGAGTGGTCTCTAGGTTGCACCCCCCCTGAGTGTGAGCTAATGGAAATGTTTTGGAGACCACTGATCCAACTTGCTCTAGAGTTAGGGCTGGCCCCCTCCATCCAAAACACTCAAGGGCCCTGATATCTTAGTCTGCTCAGTACAAAGCCACACAATCTGACTCTACCCTGCCCAGGCAATAGTGAAGTCCTAAACACTGTCCTCTGACTTCAGGTAGCTCATGTACCAGGGAGAGACCTTTCAAAGACCGGTGAGAATACTCAACTGACCAGTGATTAAGAAAGGGAAATTTCAGATTCTTGCACAGTGAATACACAGTTGAGCCAAGTACAGAATTTTGATTTTCTCCTCTCTGCTTATGGATAATTCATTCTTTTATTTCTTCATCTATATGTGAAAATTTGTTTTCCTTATATTTTCTGTGTTGCTTCTATTCCTATCAGGCTTTCCTGTACACACTGTGTAACTCCAACAGAAACAACCTGAACTCCTAAGGATACAATTGAAACTATTAGTTGGCTATAACTTTTCTATTTGATTTACCAAGATACTCTCCCTATAGCCAAAATAATTATATAGCAATCTATGTTGTAGCAAAAGGAAATAAACCACAGTGTTTCTTAAACACTTACATAGAGAGTTTAGATGTATTTTTTAACCTTCTTTTCTCTTTTTCATCTAATTTAAGGTGAGATTCCAGGATCTTTCTCATGAAAGATCCCCAGAGAATGTGCCTGCTAAGCTTGATAGAGTCACAAAGCTAGGTTACAAAAGAGAGCAAATTAAATTTAGATCCAAAAGCGTTGATACCACATATACTGACGCATTTCTTCAACAGTTTTCCTTTGTTTATTTATTCAGGGCACTAGAGAAGGTGCTTTAATCTTTTAATAACAGACTCAATCTGCCATTGTCAAAATTATCAACAAAAATAATAAAATGGGTTAAATACAAGCACAAAAA
Organism: Gorilla gorilla gorilla; assembly: GCF_029281585.2. Classification (NCBI taxonomy): domain Eukaryota; kingdom Metazoa; phylum Chordata; class Mammalia; order Primates; family Hominidae; genus Gorilla; species Gorilla gorilla. The sequence continues at coordinate 136,338,336 of NC_073233.2, forward strand.
TTCACTGTGAGAACCAACATTTCCTTCTACTTGAAAATTCCTTCAATTTAGGTGGTAAAAAATTCTCTGGCTATCTAGAAAGGTACAACTTTAAGTCACCTTTCAGAGTACTAATCCCAGAGTAGTATTTTGTTTTAAGGGAAAGAACCTCACAGGGGACAAGAACGCCACGGGGAATTCACTGCAGACTCCAAAATCTGCCAGTTCCTGGAAGGATGGGTTAGTCTCAGCAGTACTGCAGATGATCTAAGAGCATCCCCGCCTTAGGGGAGCTGAGAGGATGGCATTGACAGCTTCAGTGGAGTCAAGATGGTCCACAAAGGTACAGTCAGTGGTGACAGCAGTGAAGAGTGGTTCATTTGAGCCATTCACATGCAGCCTTTCAGTCTGAATGTAGACAGCTTTTGACTCTTAATCCATGGGATGCAAGTTCCCTGCAGGATGAGGATGGAAAGATACTGGGGAAATAAAAGGCCATGTGATAAGCATCATGACAAAGGACAAAGCATGTGCTGAAAGGCTTTCAAAGCCACTTCTGATGAAAGTGATCGGGAAGAAGTAGCACTGGAAATGGATGTTGAAAGATAGGTTTGATTTCAACATAGGGTATGGGGGAGGGGGTCGCTCTATACAGAAAGTGAGTAAAGTTGGGGAGTGCAAGAATGTTCACAGCACCTACAATTTGTCCAAATGGTTGAAAAACATGCAGAGAATTAGTTGATGTAAGAAAATGACCAGACCAAGTAAAGAATCACTTGGCACATAATGTTAATTTTTTGAAATTTTATTTAATATATAGGATTTGTAAAGATCTTTCTGTAGCAATTTTTTAAGGTCTTCCTTCCTTCCCCCTTTTATACCTCCCTTTAGGCTATAAGTTGCTGAAATAAAGGGAAATATGTTTTTATCTTTTATACCTTCCTAAGCCTCTAGAATAAAGTTTGGTTTGAAAAAGTCAGTAAAATCCAGCAAGCACAGGTACCGACATTATAAAGATGATTCATACATGGTTCCAGGCTTCCCAACTAGTGGAAGAGGCAGAGCTAGAAACAGACGAGTTCAATGTCATCTTTTAAAATGATGGTTATTCATAGGATGCTTGGAAACGCAGAGGGGCACTAAATATTTACGCTCAATAAATAGTTGTGGCCTCGCTGTGTGGGAGTGTTTGGAGATCTAAAGGTAGCATGAGATGTACAAATGTGGAGTTTAGTTTTAAAGAGACCACCAATTGCTTCATTTATGAGTGGCCCTGGCCCTGCCACTGATTAGCTCCATGAACTTGAGCAAGTAATCCTCCTCAGAATGTTTCTTTTGTTGATAAAGTTAGGAGTTGCATGATAATGATGTCTAAGTTTAAATTTTGAAAAGCTTGAATTTTATGCCAGATGGCTTTATTATTTCCCTGGTTCCAGATCCCTTTCCCTCTTGCCTTTCGCGCCCTGTGCCCTAGGGCTGTATGGTGTGTACCCCTACAATTCTCCCAGCCTGCAGGGCAAAATGTAAAAACTTCAAGCCTCTCTTTCAGCAGACAGAAGGGAGGGTCAGGGCAGGATATCGGTAGGTTTTGTCCAAGCAGTCGGGTCACTCTTAAGCTGGCCTGAGGCAGCAGCACCTCCTCACGCTCATGTGCAGAGATCCAGCCCTCCCAGTGCCCCCCTTTGAGTCCCAGGGCTTTTCTCAGCCCTTGCAGCCAGCTGAGCCACTTCTACCACTCCCACCAGCTTATAAGAGAAAGAGACTTCTTCTGTGCTATGTCTAATATTATCTGGTCCATTTTGAAAATGAGACTAACATAGCCACAGCTCCTCCCTCCAAGGGAGACCCTCATAGCACTATTTAAATTGCATGATGAATCAAGCCCTGCTGAACTGCATTCGTAAATCAACTGGACAATGCTTGGAACTTCAGGAGGAAATATGGAGTTAGATGTGGGAGCTCTAAAAATCACCTCACAAGACAGAAAGGGAAAGAGAAGAACCAGAAGGAAGACTCAGAAAAGAGTTAGACTTGAGCTGGCAAGAGAAGCACAGAAACGCTTCTTCTCAGAGCCTAGTTATTGTTGGCAAGCACCAGAGCTCTGCTGCAAGGACCTCCCATGGTGTCCAGCAGAAAGAAAAAATCAAAAAAGATGGGAGCACTCGGGTGTTTTCATTTTAATTAGGGTTATTTATAGGGTAAAGATTGCTGTGTTTACATGGGTGCATTTTCTTTCTCAATGGTCATCGTCAGCTTTTTTTGGTTTTCTCATTACAGAAACAGAGAAGCAACCTAGCTGCTTCTGGTTAGGACCCATCTGAGATTCCAGAAACCTCTGCTGAGTCAGGTGGAGATTGAGCTGAGTCTTAAGAAGCAAGAGTTCTGAGACTCTGCCACTTCTGCCCCAGGGAAGATGCAAACTGCTGACCTGCCCAGGATGGATGTCCCTGGGAAGGAAGTCTCTGGTGTCAGTCTGGAATGCCAGCCAGGAATTTGGGCAACAAGGAGAAGCAATTGCAAATAGTCTCTCAATGTGGAAGCTGAGAAGTCTGAGTCTGAAACAACACGAGGAGTAAAGCCCCCGTGTCTTCCCCCTCAGCTCCTCCAGGGTTTGGAAAGAGGAAAGAAGGACCCCTGAGTGTTTTGCTGTTTGTTACGAAGAGGACTAAGTAAAGGATAAGGAGATGTAAATGCCAGTCCCAACTCTACTGTAAGCAGGAGCCCTGGGCAAGTCACTTTCCTTCTCATTCTATAAAAAAATGGGCTTCTATGGACCTCAGTTTCTCTTCTATAAAATGAAGAGGCTTGGACTCAGTGGTCTCTAGGAGTCTTTGCTGTTTGATTTTATGAATCAGGGAGTTCTATAAGAAAAGGGTCAGAGCTGCCTCACTTACTATTTCTTCAAAGCATCTTTGGCCAAGGCACTGGATTTCTCAGCAGGCTTTTGCCCAACAGCCAGTGGACTGGTGCCTACTTCTGAGCAAAGGGCTAGGGAAAGCAATGGTAGCTGCTCAAATCTACAGGAGTATTTTCCATACATTAATATGGAAAAGCATGTGTCATGGACTGGGCCCTGAGGAACACCTCAGCCTGGTAATTGACAGGAATAATTATTTTTTTCCACTGCAGAGAGAAGTTCATGTGCCTTGAAAGTTAAGGAAGGTAAAAAACACACTTACCCAATAAGCAGACACTCAAATATACGAGCATAATCAGCAAGGTTTGATGTAGATGGGCAAAAAAACAAAAGAAAAGAATGAGCAGTTGGGGCCCTCCACTCCACAAAAGAAAGCCCCTGAGGGTCCCCCATTTTCTCACCAAGTCCCTTATCCTCTCCACACCCCAACTCTGACTGCCTTGTCCATTAAACAGCCTCGAAATACTCCTTGCGTTTGCCTTGGGTAGTGGCGGAAAAAATAAAGAAGAGAGATAAGGGATCAGAAGGAACAGATCTTGAGAAATTTATGAATAATTAGTAAGAATTGAGAGAAGAGAGTGAAAAAAAAATTTCCATGGGAAGAATTCCTCTACCTGGACAGGACAGGAAAGGTAATCTTGTGCCTTACCGAGAACCCCAAAGTAGACTGAGCTTGTCCATAGCCCTTGCCCCCTCTCACCATGTCTTACCCCAGCCATTCTTCCTTCTCCCATAACCTCTCATGCACATCTCCCCATTCCATTTCTTAGCAACCATGTGAGCAAGTGACTAGTGTCCTCCCCATATCCTTACACAGATGTGAGCAGTTCATACTGTCACACTAACTGCAGACTTCATTCTGCCTGTCTCTTTCAATCTATTTAGAAGGGAAAGACAAAAAGAATGGTGAGAAACTACTATTCTGTGACCCAGCAACCGGCCAGAAGTTTCAGATTTGGAGCAAGGCTGAGAAGAGGTTGAAGAAAGATTAGCAATGCTATAATTAGCTGATGGGTACTGTTGTATACACCCTTACTTATAGCAAAGAGAGCTCTCCATGATTCATTGTGTTATTTCTAGGCATTTGGCTCATACCAGCCAGTTTGCTTCAAGATTTTCTCAAATCTTTCGTGGTTCCCATATGCTGAGAAAGCCATTCTTTAGGAGCAGAGATGTTATCTATTCCTCAAGTTGTGCAATCATCAGTTTGCAAAGCCAAAGCCCATTGAGCCTTGCCAGATTTCATCTGACCCCAAACAATTAAGGGACTAGTATTGGTCATTTGCATGGCATTTTGAATCCCAAAAGAAATATGAACAAAAATCATTTATCCTTGAAAGGTTGACTGAAACAATCTTGCAGCAATTTTTCAGCTCAGCCCGCAGAATGTTTACAAATCTCTTCTGACACTAGGCATAGTCCAGCAATGATATATCTGATAGAAATTGCCCAAAGGAGTTCAATACTAAAGCTCTGAAATTGAACCCAAATTTAAAAACACCACAGCCTGATTTCCTTTCAGTCCAGCCTAATATTTTTCTAGCTTTTCTTCTACTAACCAACTTTGAAACAGCTGGCATGATGCTAGAATAGGTCCTTTATTTAGTTCACAAGTTGGAGGAGGGGTAGTGTTACCCCAAGAAGCAAAGAGACTACTGTTTTTAAGGCAAGGCCCTCCTTGCACACAACACTAAATCTGGCCCACTGACCATCTAGATTTCCCTTTTAGAAATATTCTGAACTGGAGACCCTGGCAGACACAAGCCCAAGGACCAAGGGTCATCTTTACCTTTTTTTCTGTGTGGATAAGTACTAAGAAAGCTCTCAAGTGTGCCTTGTTACATTTTTGTTCCTAAGACTTCTACTTATATTCTGTACACTTTTTATTGTCGGGAAGCTAGGGGCTTCATTCAACATCTCCCTATTCCTAAGATGGACGTCTATCTATTAATATACATTCTTCCTCTTTTTTTCTTAGTCCAAGACTTTGTATATTTCTGAATCAGCAGCTGTACACATCTGGCACAAACAAGACAATTTTTTAATTTGTCACTTCCTAGTTTTCTGAAAGATGACAGATTCTGTCAATTTCAGCAATCACCCTCCTAATTTTTTCTGCCATTGTTCCAGAAAAGAAAAGCTTAGAAAAATATTGTCAAATCACTTTTGCTAATCCTACTGTAGTAAGAGGATTCACTCCATGATTTAATATCTTCTCAGCTTGGCTCTGTAACACTTCTTTCAGATTCTTCTGCTTCTGTTAGAAAGGAGGCTTTGATTTCATCTCAATGTTGCTAGGATGTAGACGTTTTCCAGCCATTAGCTTTCTCATTGCAGCATCAGTAGCACACATTCTTGATTTGTCCCCTGACGTCCATAGTAGCTTTTGATCTCTTAATAATCTAGAGAGTGGTGAAGTGAAGGTGGCAGCAATTGAAAGAGAACTTCCAACTGATATTTCTGTTGCCCTTCTGCTTTTTCAGATTTTTCTGTCTTCTGGAATATCTTGATCTCCAGGAAGAATGGAGCCAAACACTCACCTTATGATTCAGCCCTCACGCCTCATGTTTTATGAAATTATATCTGTGCTGAGACATTGCACACTCATTCCTTTTTCCTTAGCATTGAGATTGTAATACTATTGCTTCAATCTTGGCCTCCTTCCAACCACTGGGAGACAGAGAAGTTACATGAAGGATATGTGAGGCTATGTTAAAACAGAATGATGATAACACTGCTTCTCCACACATAAGTCATACCCATTTCCACTACCACTATCTCAAATATCTCTGGTGAGCAGGATGGTTTCTAATGCTCAGCTAAATGGCCCTTTATTTCAAGAAGCAGAGAGATCTACACTCAAGGACACTCTTTTAAATGGGCAGATCTTGAGATTGTAATGGAATATTTTCTGTGGATATTATTGTCACCCAGGTGAACTTCCTTCAATTTTCATTTTTACATAATCCCTTCTCTACCATCCCTTGATCCTTTTGGCTAGATTTAAATGAAGAATAAAGGCCGTACTAGAACCTACAAGTCCAGATATAACCTGGCACCTGTCTATATCTCCAATCTCCTCTTCTATCCGTCTCCCTCTCTTAATCAGTTTTTGATGATGGTGGCCTGATGTTCTTTCCTACCACAGTCCCCAGCAATCTTCACACACACACTGTTTCTTCAGCCTGGGATTCTCTTCACCATCTCTAAAATGTAAGCAACTCCTACACATCCTTCACTTACAGAGACACCGTATCTTCCACACAGACACTCCTCGGTCATCTCCAGACTAACTCGCTGCTAGTGAGCAACTGCAACTTATGTTCCCACGTATCCATTCAATCTTCTCTTAATAAGCATATTCCCTCATTTCTGGGGGACTCTCTGTCCCTCGCTCTTGAACCACATCTCATTTTGGTGAGGCTCCACATGGCACAGGCTTATGCCAAATGGTGGTTGGTATGAAGATGGGTTCATTACACAATCATACTTTTTCTGAGGATGTTGGAATCAAGATCTCACTTTTTCCTACTGTCTTGGAGCTGGGATGTGAGCTGTAATGCCGCTGTAGCTGGAACCCTCTCAAAATGGCATTAACACAGTAGATGCAGAGCTTTGAAATGGAGAAAGAGAAACCAGATATAAATGGCTATGGAATTACTGTTGCCAGGGAAGCCTGAAGGCTTCAACTTATAAAATTCCTCTTCTTCTTCTTCTTCTTCTTCTTCTTCTTCTTCTTCTTCTTCTTCTTCTTCTTCTTCTTCTTTTTTTTTTTGATTAAAGCAGCTTGACTTGGGTTTTCTCTCATTTTTAAAAGAAAAATTCTCCATTGCACACTTTGAGCACCCTGAGTCTTCTCACATTTTGGCATTCACGACAAGGGTAAGCATTTATTCAATTTCCATCTCTTTCATACTAGATTGGAAATTCCATGGAAGTTGGAATCCTACGAGTCTTATATATCACTGTTTCTCTCGTTTCTAGTACAATGTGGAGCACATAATGAAATATCAATAAAATATTTCTGAATTTAATGAATGAATGAATGAATGGGAGATTCTGAGGTCCCAACCCCTGCTGTTCTGTTATGGAAAGATCTCTATTAGGGAGCATTCCCACAGTGTTTTCAGTCCCTCACTCCCTTGAAAAGTAGTTTTCAGTCCCTCACTCCCTTGAAAAGTAGTTTTCAGTCCCTCACTCCCTTGAAGAGTAACTTATCTTATGCCTTAGCTCTGTTGATTGGCAAACTCTTCATGCACCCTAACTCCACCACTACACAACTCCTATAAAGTCTGAACTTTGATTGGAGGTGATGAGGAGAGGAAGTGTTCATGCAATATAGAGAATCTCTTGAAAGCCCACATGACCTTTGTAAAGCCTTATTTTCCAAGAGCTTCAGTGGCAATAAAGGCAATAGTTTAATCTTCAACCTGTGGACTCCATTGGCTATCCCTTAGCTGGTTATAAACTAAGGTAGGAAAAAAATAGGATACTACTTATTTTCCTTGTGAAGCCCAACATATGGTTGGAAACATTTAGAAATAGAAAAGGATTGGAATTTGGTAAATTAAATGGCATTTTTACCTCAAGGCTTCCTGTGGGGCCTTGATTGTAGGCATTAGGCTATAGATTTTAGCAACTAGGTATTGTGAGATTTTGACCCTATGTCACGGGGTTGGTTCCTATATCTGTGTGGCTGGCTTTTAACTAGTGCACTTGTAAAGGCCTTAGGCTTTAGAAGTAAATCATATGGCATTTTGACTTTTATAAGTCACTAGAGTTAACGGCAACTTTGTTTGCAAATGATAACTTTTTGTAACATTCAGAAATCTAAGCAAACGCCAACTAAATGGGGTGAGGGGCTTAGTAAACCTGTGCAAGCCATGTTATTTCTGGCAAGGATCTGATCAAAGGAAAAGAGTCTTCCTGTTACACACATTTAGGCACTGTGGCAGAACAGGGAGGAGCCGAGGGATATCCAGGAAGGGGTGCCGCAGAAGAGTTGTTTGCTGTTTGAACTGTGTTTCCCAGTCAAGAAAGGAGTTCTCGATTTTAAACTTCAAAGGTAGCTACTTTGCGTTTGTGCTACAGAGCACTGTTATGTGAGATGCTAGCTTTACACTTTTAAACCAAGAATAGTTAGTCCTTGATTAAGTACCCATAATTTTGTTCATTGTCGATATTATTTTGAACCTCTTTTAGAGCCTGGAGAGGAGGTAGGGAAGAAATAACTTTGAATTCAAGTGGTTTATCCACAGATCCAAGAGTCACCACAGAGTAAATTGCTTTAGTTAATTACATAAGTTTAGAAAAGGGCCTTGGACTTTAGAGTTCCAAGCTACAGTTTTTCCCATGGAAAAGTAGGAGATTGTTTTAGTAAACGAAGAAGAAAAACTGAGGGTCCTTATTTTAAACATACCATTATCTTAGAATGATACAGAGAAAAAAAATTGATGAAATTATTATTAACCTGAAGGCCAGAGGCAAAATTTAAATCCTAAAATACTTGCTGTCTAGGAATCAAGGCTGCTCAGAGAAATCTAAGAATGGAGTAGTTTGAGAACAAAGAAACAAACATGTTTCACTCACACAAACAGAACAAGAAGAGCAATAAAGTATTAAGAAAAATTATCCAAAAATAGGGGAAAAAAATCAAAGAAGGGTGGGTGGTGTTTCCTTTCAATATCATGCTGGAGCATTGTTTAATAGGCCCACCCAAGGATTCTTTCATTTTCCTGGGGAATTTGCTTATGTTTGTCTTTCCTTTTATAATTTTATTAGAGTGCAGACATTGTAAAGTTTCAGGTTAACTTGCCTATTTCAGTCCAGTAGAGAAGATAATCCAAAAGGTTATAGTTTTATTCCCCTGTAGAACATTAACCAATTTAATACCTATTTTACTTATTTTACTTAAATGCCTGTAAAATGTCCAGTTCCTCAAAACTTCCCCCTTTGAGTAGTTTTACCATCTTACTGATTCCCTTATTAACAAATGAATATATATTTGAGAACTAGTCCGTCCATATTTGCATGAGAGTACTGTTTTTAACTTTCTGAAAATTAATCTTTAGCTGTTTTGAAGGTCCCACTGACCTACCCGTGGAACTCATCTTCCAGAGCCAGTTCAACTGTGTTGCCTAAAAGTACATCTCACAAATTGTTAAAGCTCTGAAATGTCTTTTTTGGGTTCCTGGAGTGATTCCCAAGTGGCACCTACAACTTCACCTGTCTTGACTTTTTCTGGTCTTTTTCTCCTGATTTTGTATTTTCACTTTTGTTTCTTTACTTGACCAAGTTTGGCTCGGGGTATGATTTATCTGTGGCTGATGCGGTGTTCCCCATAGACGGCAACAATGATTGAGAATCTAGTTTTGTCATCTGACCATTTGGTGATCTCTTGGATAACAAGAATCTAGTCTCTCTGAGAAACAGTAGATAATATGGTTAATTAATTTTTGTTTGTCTTTTTGTCTACCCATGAGCTCAAATAAATATTGTATGTCTTCCAAAAAGGATAACAAATCTTTGAGATCCAGCCCGGTGAGTGTGTTTTTGTGTTTACTTTGACTCATGTCTGAAGTTATAGAACTGAAGCCATGGGCTCTCTGTGTATCTGTAAGTGAAGAAAGCCTTTACCTCTCAGTATATAAATGTGAAATATTCTTCTACCTCTGGAGTGTATTAAGAAATTGTGTCATAAAGTATTTTAAATTATGTTCTATGTTGTAATTAGCTTAGAGAGAATACGTGCTTAAATGAATCTATCATTTTCCCAGAATTCAGAATATTTTCCTAGAAAATAAACTACAATTTTAATATTTTAAATATATTTTAAAGACTATACTTTAAGTATTTTTTAAAAGTATAAAAAGTCCTTTTTATAGAAATAATTAGCCCAAAAGCAATTTTATGTAAAAATCCAAGTTTACTGAATCAAGGTGAAATTTTTGTTCGGTCAAATTGGTTTGTTTGGCCATTTTATTTCAAAATAGCCATATATATAGTTCCCCTGATCTTATTAGTGTATTAAGCATAAGTATATATTTTAGTTTTATAAGACTTGAGGTGTTTCCTGATAAAGTGACTAGTTATTCTGAACTTCCTAAATTTCTTATATTGACTTACTGATCAAATTAGCTAATATGACTTCTACATAATCATGATTATGAAAATTGTAAAATTATGTTTTCAACCAAATGGAAATACAATTTTAACAAAGTTTTGACACATTCTATAATGTTTCTGCTTAAAAATAACTTCCAAGATCCTTAGTTAATTTTAAGATGGACTAATATTAAGCCTAGTTAATTAATGGCTAATTGTTGGATGCCTAGATAATTTCCAAGTAAGATAGAATACTCCAAAATTGATCACCATATACATAGTATATATATATAGAGAGAGGGGGGGGAGAGAGAGAGAGAGTAAGAAACTATATGTACATAGTTTTTTACTTTTATATGTCATGGAGTGGCTACACCTTTCAGTCATGTTAATGAATATGCTCTTTTTTGCCACTTTAGAAAGGATTTGTGTGGCTATAGGGGATTGTATTGTGTATGTCATATCCTTGCAAGTCTGCTAAAATGCTTGTGTATGAACAGACAATTATCAATCACCTACCTCCCAGATTTTTCCTCTGAAAGTTGAAGATAGCCAATTTAGTTACAAGTTATAGTAATATGGGTGATTAATACTATGCTAGCAGAGATACTAGTGGGAAGATAAGATTATGTTTGCAAAGTGTACTTTAGTTTATCAAGGAAAACATGATAGTGGTTTTATTCTAAACTGAAGTATCTGATGTTTTCAGAATACAACAAAGGATAGTAAAAGAAAAACTTGGATGACTTGAATGTATTTTTAAAAATTGAATGCATTTATAAACTTGTAAAAGTTTTCCAGAAATTCAGTTTTGAGTCTTGTCTAAAATAATTGCAAAATTCCATCTAATAACTGCAATAAAATGTGTTAAATTTTTGACAAAGTTTGTTACTTGTTATTCATAAGGTAACTTTTAAAGAGAGCTTGTGCATCTTTATTGCTTACTATTGTATTAATGAAAAACTAGAATTAGGCTTTCACTCTATTAAAATTATAATTGATCTTTGTACATTTAGTTTTCTCTCAACAAGAGGTAGAAAATAGTCTTCTTTACTACCTATGTACCCTGTCCAGATACCTATGTGGGAAGACTTGTTAGATCAAAGAATAATTTTATGTTAGTAAAATGTCATTAATATAAATGTTCACAAATTGTTTGCTTTATGGATTGGAAGTACCTGGAGATTTATAATGTCTTCACTCTTCATGGTATGTTCTTATCCTCAGGAGAAACATTGATCAAACCTTATGAAATAGTTATGTATTGCCCCCCAGTAGAGAATTTTACATTCCTCCGTTTGGATATTATTGATGACTACAATAAATTAACAACACAGCATGTGGTTAATTTAATCTCACCCACAAATATTTTGTGCTTTCCTCTGATGCTGGCTTCCTGTTCTGTCTTCAGCAAAGGACAATCTTACAGCCTCATACGAAGACCATGCCATGTACTTTTAATAATTGATATTTCAGGGTGAAGAAACTCCTAAGCATGGGCTTCAGAACTTCAGGTTTACAGAGCTTGGGCAATTGTCAGACTGTACCACTGGCCCAAGTGGGGATTTCCAGGAATGGTTTTAGTTCAAAAGCAGATGATGTCATCAACACAGACTGCTACCCCATATATAGCAGCACAAGAATTAATTACAGGGCAGAATGAATGGATAAAGAAGATTTAGTTATGGTGATTTGGCATATTATTTACTTTTCAATATTCAATACTCTGATAAAAATATGGAAAGACCTTTCTTTTCCCTTTAAAATGTATCTCAAACTTTCAATTTAACCAACTCTGGTTTTGCAAACTAAAATTAAACATTTGTGAATGGTAGCTGATTCTCAATGACCACTCAGAATTTAGAAATGATTTTGATGCTTCATAGGCCATATGGTCTCTGTTGCATCTAGCCAATTCTTATGAATATATCTAAATTTTCAACATACTGGAGAGTATATCTAAATACTAAAGTAGCCAAAAATTATATGCAAACGAATGAGCGTGATTATGTTTCAATAATACTTTATTTATGAAAACAGGTGATGGGCCTGATTTGACCCAGTGGGCCACAGTTTGTCAACATGTGATCTAAAGCATCCTAAAATTTTTCTATTTGCTACCCTGGGACCTTGATTATTTCAGGGCCAACCTCATTTCCAAGTCCAAGGTATATGAAGCATAAGCTTTCTTTGGAGGACTTTTTAATGGGCCTTTGGATTGGTGAAACTATTTTCTTTTACCTCTGTCTAATTGGATATTTTATCTCCTATGTGGTAGAGGCTAATAGGCACCAGTCATCTTCTACCCAAGTTGGAATTAAGAGAGAAACACCTACGTTAGACAAGTAGGGATTAAAATGTCAGTTTTATTATAGATAAAATCCATTTCAGAGAATCCAGCTGAGGTTTACAGCTAGTGACTATGCAAGTAATTTATTCTGAATTAAACAGACCTGCTCACCCAATCACAAGCACATCTGGACACAGGCCTCTACACATGGACCTATGTCAGTAAAAGCTAGAGTGCAAAGCAACAAGGATGTGTTCGCTCTGCAGCAATATCTCAGGAGATGAGGAAGGAAGGGGCTGAATTATGCATCCCCAAGTTTATCTCCCAAATTCTCAACTGGAAAATATTATTCCTTCTTCCCTGGAGAGGTTTGAGTTGGGAGACTAAAAAGCCAGGAGTATTTCTCTGCTACAGACTTATCCATAACGAAATACAAACACAGGGTGGAAAGAAAGGTTTCCCTCCAACACCTAAATAACTTCTTACTCTTTTACTCTCTTGATTAAAATGTTAAATGACCCCTCTTTCCTCAAAAGAAAAAAAAATCAGTTCTGATATCTTATCCTGGTATTAAACATGCTTCACTCTCTGGCACTAGACTACTACTACCTAGTATGACTCTCCTCTCTGGCCAGGTAAGTCTGTTTATAACCTCTGTAAGATGACACTTAAATTTTGCCTCCTTGTCTTTGCCAAGGCCATTGCTTCCACCTGGAATGCCCTCTTTAATTGTTTTACTTGATTCATATCTATCTTTTAGCGCCCAGCTCTAGCCTCTGTGAAGCCTTCCTGGATCACTCTAGTTCTCAGAGCCCTCTCTGCCCTTGAACTCCTAAACTCCTTACTGTCTGTATCTTAGGCATTTGCAGTTGGTGTTGTTAATTTTGCATAATTATATCCTATCTCCAAATTGAGATGTTCAGTTCCTTGAGGATCAGAAACATTTGTTAGGCATCTTTATACCCTCAAAGCAACTAGCACAGTGATTTCACATAATCTAAGAGTTCACATGTTTGCTTATGTGTTATATACCCTTTAAAATAATTTATTAAGTAATTATTTAATTACTTATGTTATGTTATAAATATATAACAACTACGACTTCTCACTAATCCAGACTAGCTCCATTAGTAAAAATTAATGAGGATGTGCTCTATTCAGAATACGTTTCATGTGTTTTTGTGCTGCTGTTGCCTAGAACCGTGAAACAGATTTGTAGTTTGTTGTTTCCAGTCCTGAGGAAATGTGGGCTTGCTGAGCTTCTGAACTACATCCTTCTTGTGAGCAGCTTAGATTTCAAGGTTACATGCTTCCAGAAATAGAAAGGGAGCATTTAGATTCTTTCCTTCCCTGTCAAGAAACTCTGTTGAATCATCTTTTGGCAATAATGCCAAAGTAATTTGTAAGCGTTAGAACATTTGTACAGACAGCATAAGTTCCTTCAAATAATGCAGTTGCATAAAGCAGTAATGTTAATTAGTCAAAGCAACTTTTTTAAAATCAGTAGTTCCATGCACATGTGACACCACCCTGGTAAAAAGAGCTTTAGAAATTTGAAAAAAATTTTGAGTTGTCCCAATATTGAGAGGGGATGCCACTGTCACTTATTGTGAAATAGCTAGGGATGCTAGATGTCCTGCAACGTGTAAGGCATTCTCATGCAATGAAAAATTGCCCCACATTCTAACTGGTCTTCAAATGTCCCTCCATACATTTTTGTGGATGAAAACTATTTAAACTTATCTGAGCCTAACACTTAATGCCATTTACATATAAACACCTAGGATCTAGTTTTTGTACAGTTTAAATACATGATTTTGTACAGTTTGAATTTTTGCAACTGTTATGTAAATCAAAGAAAGATTACGTTTTGTCTCATATGGAAATTTAACAAGCTTCATTTATCATTGTGAAAAATCATGTTACCAGTGGAAGTACCACTTTTGGTATTTGAATACCCATTGCAATACACCCATCAGATGTGGGACTATCATCTCAAATATTTCCTCTGTAACGGATTTTCCAGAAAAACCTTTTCTCCAGATGTGTTCAAACTCTAGTCTATCCTACTTCCATAAACACTAAATACAGCCTCAATTACACTTATCAACTTGGTTTATAATTTTTATTTATATATTCATGTCTCAGCTTTTAAACTGAGAACAACTTAAGAGCAAGGACTATGCCCTATTCATTCTTATATCTTTAGAATCTTAGACAGTACCCAATACATAGAAGGTATTTTATAAGTGTTTAGTGAATCCATTCATTCATTCTTGCTTTCATTTTATAACAAATATTTATTTTGCACTTACTATGTACAAAACAGAGTGCTAGATGATAAAAATATTGCAGTGAGCAAATCAGATATGGATATTAATCTTATGGAGCTTAAACTTTAATCAGGAAGATAAAAAAGCATCAGTTACCAATTTTTAGCTTTTATAGAATTATCCTAAATGCCACAATTAATAAGTACAAGATGTCATTTTCGGGTATAAATGAAGAAATGAGGCCTAGGCTGGAAGAGAAATAGAAAGCGATATCTAAGTATATCAGGTATCTATTGCTTCATAGTAAGTAGACCTCAAAGTGGCTTAAAATAACAACGATTTAATTATCATTTACAAGTCTGCAGATCAATTAAGAGGTTCTGCTGATCCAGCCCCGGCTCTAATCTCAGCTGTGCTTCCTTATGAGCTTATGGTCAGCTGGGAGTTGGCTGGTCTGGGACAGCCTCAGTCAGGATCCTCCAGCAGACTAGCCTGGGCTTTCTGGGTAATGGTGGGGTTCAAAGAGAGTAAGCCCAGGCCTGCAAAGCCTTCTGAGACTCAGAATTGGCACAATCACCACTCTGCAGCATTTCATTGACCAAGGCAAGTCACAAGGCCAGCCCAGATTCACAGGGTAGGAAAAGAGGCTTCACCCCTCGGCCATGGAAGGAGCTGCAAAGTCACATTTTAAAGAGGGTAAGAGTGTAGACACAGGAAGGGGTGGCCATTGTTGTAATCAGCAGCACTAGGTTAAGGCCTAAAGAAGGGATAGGAGTCAACCAGACAAACAGTTAGCTGAAGAGAACTGTTGTCAGCATGTCAAGGCCCTGAGGCAAGAAATAGCATGCAGTCTTCCAGAAGGCTAAGAAAGCCAGAGCGCAGCATGCTGAGAGTGAGGGGTGAGTTGTACAAAATGAGGCTGGTAAGAAGGAAAGGGCCAGATGTTGCAGAGCCATGTAGTGTGGGCCTTGTTACGATTTTCATCCTTTATCTGAAGAAATGTTTTAAGCAGGAGAGGGAGATGATTAGTTATCTAAATTTTCTCCAGTGATACCAATGTGCAACCAACGTTGAAACTCTCTGTGTAAAAGAAAGGCACAACTTAGGAAGTTGTTATTACTTGTTATCCAGGTGAAAGATGACAGTAGCTTGAATGAGTGTAGTTACTTAGTGAATGAATGAATAAGTAAAATTAAACTCCAAGGGAGAGATTTAGGATCCGCAGGAAGACTGCCTTGTTTCAAATCACAGCTCCAGCACTTACTAGCTGTACTTGCTGGGGAAACCTCAGTACATTCTTTCATCTCTTTGTGCTGCAGAGCCTTCTTTCCCAAAACGGAGATAGCAATAATACCTACCTTAGCAGTGCATTATAAAAACTAATGCATTAATGCTCATAGAGCAGTTATCATCATGCCAGGCAAATGATAGGCACTCCATAAACATTAACTACTGTGATTGTTGTTAAAAGGATGATGTCTGAGGCAGTACAGTATCTCATGCAGAAAAGCTCTCATCCCAAAATGAATCTCTATTCTAATCCCGACTATACCCTGTAGCTCTGCCTGTGCTCATGTGGTTGCGATTAAGCCAAAGCCCAAGGTGGGACCAGATACTGTCCATTTCATCTCGGCTTGTCATCCATCCTCCTCAGGTCTGCCTGGTGCTCTGACATCTGGCTTCCACTCATCTGGGGGAGGACAGGGAGAAGCCAGACAGCCATGAATCCTGCTGTCTGCTCACAAATTCGCAGTCTAGGGAGGGCTAGGGGGAGCTGCTGTCAGGGGATATGTGTAGCTCAGTAGCAGAGGCTGATGCCCTTGGGCTGTGCCAGGGCTGGGGGTCAACTAAAATCCTTCCGGAGACTGCAGAACCCAGTCATGGCCTGGCTTTCCCTAAAAACTCCTAAGCGACTAAAGGTGAAACACCTTAGAAGCAAGGAGGGCCATCGGAGCCTGAACCTGAGCTGTTTCCGTGTGTGCGTACGGCCTTGTGGGAACAGAGGGAGAGCTCCGTTCTCAAGAAAGGCCATCATACGTAAGGAACTGTTTTGACCAAACTACATACTTAAAATATGGCCTAGAAAAAGGCAGAACACTAATGAATTGGAGTGGTGAGGGTCTTTGAGTGGTAGAATTAGAAATGCTTTTACTTTTTTCTTTTTTGCCTTTTTGATAATAAGCATACTATTTTAACAATCAAAACAGTGGAAATTTACAAATGAAACTCTAAGTATGTCAGGGAGTTCCCCTCATTCTCAGCCCGTGAGTTGCTTCTTATAACCCTATAGTTTAATTCCAGAGAAAAAAGGTTTCAAGTAGAGCCAATCTCAGTTTACTTCACTTAGGGAGATTAGACACATATGTGACCCCAGCCAAGCCACCACAAAAACGCCCCCAGCTCTTGCCCCATATCTCCTCCACGTCAGCTCTGGCCACTTAAAATTTCTCTTGCCTATTGCTTAGGACAATTGGCCAAGATCTCACTGGTGATGTAAAAGTTGAGTTGAATCTTAGATGAGACACAGAGTGCTAGTTACTACATATAAAGTACTTAGCATAGTTCCTGACTAAAGAGAGATTTGAAGAAATGTTATTAGCAGGATTTCAGTCTTTCTCGCCAGGACACACTTGATGTTGACTGAGATCCCTGAGCTCTGGTCCTCTGCCTGAAGTGAAACACAAACAAAATTAAAAGGAAGTCAGATAATAAAAACAGACCACTGCTAGAATGTCCCTTGCTGAAGTCACCTAGGTGCTATTGGCAGATACAAAGTGTTTTATGAGCGATGCTGGTAAGAGATCTTTTCCAAGTTATCTCCCCAGGCACCTCTGCCTGAAATTGGTGGTGGTTACAAGCAGAGTTTTGAAGAAAGACCTGGGTCTGGACCCTCTCTCCCCCGCCTACAGTTGTGGGATTCCAAAAAGGCTACTGTCTCTGTTTCTTATCTGGCGCTGGGGCAATGACTCCTGCCTTACAGAGCCATTGTGCGAATACTAATCCATGATGTCATACCGCACATGCCCAAGAGCAGGCAGGAGGCCCTCTCCCTCCCTTCTTCCAGGCTCTGATGGAATGGCAGCTTAGTAACAGCCTTGCCGTAGTCACCCCGTATTCAGCAGAGGCTCTCCTCCAGCCCAACACATACGCACAAAGGCTCTCCCCAGCCTCCTGCCCTGCTTCACCATTCCCCAGTGTCTTTATCTCCACCTGAAGTTTCACATGTACTTGTCTGTCTCTCCGAAGAATTTAAGTGCCACGAGGGCTCGGTGGTTTATTCACCTCTTTAATAGTAGCTGGCATGCAGTAGGCACTCTGTAGGCATTTGGAATTAATGAATAAGTAAATACCTGGATTAATTAACTAGTATTTCAAGGGAGAGTGGGATCCTTGGGAAAGAAGGATAGATAACACCACAGTTTGCTATAGAAGGATGCCTAAGGTTGGTCTTTGTCAGTTAATTACTCACTGATATAACATTGGCTAGTCAGTTGCTCTTGAGCCTCAGTTTTCCATATCTAAAAAAGAGACAATGTCACTTACCATACTTACCTCAAACAGCTAGATGGAGGATAAATCTCAAACATGGAAATAAGTCTGCTTTGAACACTGTAACTCACCATGTAAAAATGAGAATTTGATTTTTTTAAGTAACTTAGCAGTTAATTTCCTGGGTAATATCCTAATAGAGAAATGTCCCACGTGGTATGGGACAAAGGAGAATGCCTCATTTGGGATCCACATCTGATTTTAAACCTTGCTGCATCAACCTGACCCACCCAACACAACCTCACTCCCTTGGTCCCAGATTGGCAGGCACACAAGCCCTGAGGACAGTATGGCTTCAGGTCTCCCGTCCGCCCTGTCAAGCAAGACGCGCCGCTTGGCACAGCCAGCCCTGTAGCCAGCCCAGGCCTCGTAATGGGATACAGAGCTCGTCGCTAGGTGCAGCAGAGTTTGCATCAGGCGTTGTCACTGTCTGGTGGTTGCCTGGTGACCCTAATGGAAAATGAGCGGAGGCAGCCCCTACCACAGAAACCACTCCCTCAGCTGCCAGGCTTGTCGGAAAGCCCAGTGCCATGGGAGGGGGAGGGGCTGCCACAGAGGAGCTGTCACCCAGGCGCCCTGTGTAGGTGGTGGCAGGGACGGGGAGAGAAGGGCGCAGAGCCACAGGAGGGCTCAGCAGTGGTGCCTGCTCTCCCTTCTGCATGAATTGTTGCTCATAAAAGATGGGTGAGCCCAGCACAGTAACTAATGCTTATCCCCGGGCCCAAATTTAGGTAAAAGCACACAAAAAGTCTCATCAGTGGTCAATGCTCCACAGCTCCAAACACAGGAAGGTGCATTCTCAAGCTGTTATGAGAAGCTCGCTCAAGCTGATGGTATTGACAGCCACAGCCCCCACGCAGGGAAGGCTGGACCCGCCGCCACCTGCCCATGAGAAGCAGCATACCTGGGACGGGAGGGACTTCCTGGCCTATAAGAAGAACACTAAGAGGGGAGGAGGACTCGGGCTGATTGGGAAAACAGATGGTGAGCTCCATCCGTGGGAAAATAAATGACAGCATGCATTTAAAAGAGGTTGAGCCCCAGAGCCAAGCCTGCTGAAATGCCAGCTTATCAAAAGCGCAGGAACACTGTGTGCTAGACACTCTATCATACTCTCTTCCATCCTGGTTTCTCTTAATCCCAAGATAATGTCTGTAGGCATTGGAAAGTCTTGCTTGAGAGACGAAGAAATGTAGGCTCAGAGAGGTTGAACAGTTTGTCTGAGGTCACACAGCTACTCAATCACAGGATTTAACACAGGCTTTTCTGCTTTCAAGTCTAACATTCCTTCTCCTAACATCGTGGGAGAAAGTGATTTTCCACCAGCATACCAACTGTCTTTCTCTCCTCTATTCCCTTTCCCAAATATCTGGCAAGTAACATTCCCCAATTCAATATTATCTTTTTATGATCTTGAGAAATCAAGAATTAAGTTCATTGATTTATTTGTTTGTTTATTCATTTATCCATCCAAAACCTATTTATTGAGTAGCTACCAATTCCACGCACCAAGCTAGGTGCTAGGGAGTCCACAGTGAACAGATGTGGTCCCAGTCCTCAAGGAAATTGGAAGATACTTATTTAGCCCTCTAAAAGATAGTTTACAGAATTGTGAAGCAGCTTAGCACAAAAGATATACCAATTACCCACCTTTGTACTGTGTCTCCCCCATCACTATTCCTCCTGTGTTTAGAAAGAAACACGATCTCCATTTTATTCCATCCTCCTCTATTCAAATCACTTCCTAAGCAGCATGTCAGTGACATTTCCAATCCTGCTAGTGATTACTGTCTGTCCAATGAAATGGTGATGAGGTTATAAAAAGTAACAAATAACTAATATTGTGTAAATATTGTGTGTGTCTATATATATATATATATATATATATATATATATATATGCCAAAGGTCATTCAATGAATTTGTTGCCGTCACTACATAATGGGTTGAGTGCAACGAAGAATGGCTGAGGCTGCAGCTGAGCTCAGTCTCATTCATGAGAGCCTGAGTCCTGGAGGCCCTGCCAGGAGTTGGGCCCTCCCTGTCTGCCTCCAGGCCTCAGTTTGGAGCGGTCCTCAGGTTTCTGGGTGCTTCACTTCATTTGTACTTGGCCGAAGACAGTTTCCTGTTTCTAAGAAAAGACTGCTTGGATGTCTTTTGAGGGCCTTTGGACAGCAAATCCTGCTGGCCTGGGAGGGGCCAAGGGGCAGCACCAGGGGGAAGGGAAGCCACCAGGGAGGGCTTGTTCTCATTAACCCCTTCCAGCCCGGAGGTGTCCTGGAACTCACAGAGTGAGGCGATTGCAAACGTTTGTCAGATTGGATGAAAAATGAAGAGAAGTTTATGCTTGGGCCAAATATGCCTGAATTATTTGAAGAACATCTAGATTTGCTTAGCCTAAATGAAAAGATCTTACATGACAAGGACTACAGAAAGGGACCTGTGCGTCCAGCACCTTGGAGCATCCGGAGAGACCCTGCCCTTTCTCTGTCTCCCGCTACAGCTCTCTCCAACTCTGCCTTTTCCTTCCAGCTTGGAGTCCCACAAATGGCTTTTCCAGTGATATCACATGCTGTTGCCATGGAGGCAGCTGTTATGGCCAAACAGAACTGTGTGACCTTCACCCTATGGCTTGCAACCTGTGGCAGAACATGGAAGGGAGTCATTCTGTGACCACAGGCCTCAGTGGAGCTCTCTGGGTACAAATACAAATGGAACTGCTGGGACACACTGTGGTGGGAACGGAGACCCTGTGACGGAGCTGGGAAATGCTTGGGAGGGTGGAGCAGCGCAGCCTCCTGCGGCGACAAGGCCATCCAGACCCTGATGTGAACAGCAGCTGCCTCTCCTCTGCCACTGCCAGTCCAGCCCCACCCACGCTGGACTCTGCTCCCCTCTCATCCAGCTCTCTCCAAGCCTTGGTGAGCCACAATTAACAGCAATGCTGGCAGTGGCTTACAGAAGCTTTTGATGGGAGAAACGCTATGCTGAAGGTTATGAAAGCAGGTTCTGGAACCCTAGCCACCTGGGTTCTAATCTGGGTTCCACGACTCAACAGCAGTGTGGCTTTACAAAAGCCACTCGGGATCCCTAAAGCCTCAGTGTCCCAATGTAAGACACGTCAGCCCTCGCAGGGTTATGATCATCCATTGAGATCATGTAGGTGGAATCCTCCTAACAGATCTTTCTGTGTTCACTCTTGCCAAAATATGAATCTGATCATGTTGCTGCCCCATTGAAACCCTCCAACAGTTTCCCACCACCAGGAATAAGATCCTAACCATGGTCCACAAGCCACACCCACTGGCGGCCCATAAAACTCAACTCATAGCTGGGCGGGGTGGCTCATGCCTGTAATCCCAGCACTTTGAAAGGCCAAGGCGGGCAGATCACAAGGTCAGGAGATCAAGGCCATCCTAGCTAACATGGTGAAACTCTGTCTCTACTAAAAATACAAAAAATTAGCCAGGAGTGGTGGCGCCTGTAGTCTCAGCTACTCAGGAGGCTGAGGCAGGAGAATCGCTTGAACTCAGGAGGCAGAGGTTGCAGTGAACTGAGATCACGCCATTGCACTCCAGCCTGGGAGACAGAGCAAGACTCCGTCTCAAAAACAAACAAACAAACAAACAAAAACAAAAACTCAACTCATGCCCTGGTCCACTGGTGGATCTGTTCTGACCACCCACCCTGCCAGGCCCTCTCTCTGCCTTCCAGTGTGCTCTGTGCAGGAGTGTCAGCCTGCTCTTCTCTTCTCAGGGAGACCCCCACCCCCTATTGTCAAGTCTTCTGTCTCAGCACAAGTCACCTCCTCAGCAGGGAACCATGAATCCAAAGCTGCTGTGTTCTCCACCCCGGGACTCTCTAGCCCATTTTCTGTGTAGTATTCTTTTTTCCTTTCTTTCTTTTTTATTATACTTTAAGTTCTAGGGTGCATGTGCACAACGTGCAGGTTTGTTACATATGTATACATGTGCCATGTTGGTGTGCTGCACCCATGAACTCGTCATTTCCATTAGGTATTTCTCCTAATGCTATCCCTCCCCCAGCTCCCCACCCCACGACAGGCCCCAGTGTGTGATGTTCCCCACTCTGTGTCCAAGCGTTCTCATTGTTCAGTTCCTACCTGTGAGTGAGAACATGCGGTGTTTGGTTTTCTGTCCTTGTGATAGTTTGCTGAGATTGATGGTTTCCAGCTTCATCCATGTCCCTGCAAAGGACATGAACTCATCTTTTTTTATGGCTGCATAGTATTCTATGGTGTATATGTGCCACATTTTCTTAATTCAGTCTATCATTGATGGACATTTGGGGTGGTTCCAAGTCTTTGCTATTGTGATCAGTGCTGCAATAAACATACATGTGCATGTGTCTTTATAGTAGCATGATTTATGATCTTTGGGTATATACCCAGTAATGGGATCACTGGGTCAAATGGTATTTCTAGTTCTAGATCCTTGAGGAATTGCCACACTGTCTTCCACAATGGTTGAAATAATTTACACTCCCACCAACAGCATAAAAGCGTTCCTATTTCTCTACATCCTCTCAAGCGTCTGTTGTTTCCTGACTTTTTAATGATCGCCATTCTAACTGGCATGAGATGGTATCTCATTGTGGTTTTGATTTGAATTTCTCTGATGGTCAGTGATCATGAGCATTTTTTCTTGTGTCTGTTGGCTGCATAAATGTCTTCTTTTGAGAAGCGTCTGTTCATATCCTTCGCCCACTTTTTGATGGGGTTGTTCATTTTTTTCTTGTAAATTTGTTTGAGTTCTTTGTAGATTCTGGATATTAGCCCTTTGTCAGATGAGTAGATTGCAAAAATTTTCTCCCATTCTGTAGATTGCCTGTTCACTCTGATGGTAGTTTCTTTTGCCGTGCAGAAGTGCTTTAGTTTAATTAGATCCCATTTGTCTATTTTGGCTTTTGTCATCATTGCTTTTTGTATTAGTCATGAAGTCCTTGCCCGTGCCTATGTCCTGAATGGTATTGCCTAGGTTGCCTAGGTTTTCTTCTAGGGTTTTTATGGTTTCAGGTCTAACATTTAAGTCTTTAATCCATCTTGAATTAATGTTTGTATCAGGTGTAAGGAAGGGATCCAGTTTCATCTTTCTACATATGGCTAGCCAGTTTTCCCAGCACCATTTATTAAATAAGTGCTTATTATTTGAGACAGAGTCTCGCTCTGTTGTCCAGGCTGGGGTGCAGTGGCACGATCTCCATTTCCTCACTGCAAGCTCCACTTCCCTGGTTCAAGCAATTCTCCTGCCTCAGCCTCTCGAGTAGCTGGGATTACAGGCACCCACCACCACACCGAGATAATTTTTTGTATTTTTAGTAGAGCCAGGGTTTTACCATGTTGGCCAGGCTGGTCTCAAACTCCTGACCTCAAATGATCCACCTGCCTGGGCCTCCCAAAGTGCTGGGATTACAGGTGTGAGCCACCAAACCCAGCCAATTTTCTTTGCAATATTCATTAATGTCTAAAATTATCTTAATTATTTTTGTGATTTTTTTTGTCTGTCTCTCCCAGGAGTAAGTAGGTCCCAGGAGAGCAAAAGTCTTGTTTATTTCAGTTTCTAGAACAGTGTCTTGCACACAGTAGGCACCATATGTATATATATGTTTTATTAAAGTATTTAATGTGGTATCTAGTAAATATTAGCTGCTTATGTTATTAAGTAATAACAATTAACATATATTATTAATTAAAAACATACTGCTATGGTTTTTTGTTTGTTTGCTTTTTTTTTTTTAAAGTTCTGGGATACATGTGCCGTACGTGCAGGTTTGTTACACAGGTATACATGAATCATGGTGGTTTACTGCACCTATTAACCCATCCTCTAGGTTTGAAGCCCCACGTGCATTAGATATTTGGCCTAATGCTCTTGCTCCCCTTTCCCCTCACCCCCCGACAGGCCCAGGTGTGTGATGTTCCCCTCCCTGTGTCCATGTGTTCTCATTGTTCAACTCCCGCTTATGAGTGATAATGTGCAGTGTTTGGTTTTCTGTTCCTGTGTTAGTTTGCTGAGGAGGATGGTTTCCAGCTTCATCCATGTCCCTGCAAATAATATGAACTCATTCTTTTTATGGCTGCATAATACTCCATGGTGTGTATGTGCACATTTTCTTTATCCAGTCTATCATTGATGGGCATTTGGGTTGGTTCCAAGTCTTTGCAACTTCGTTTTAGTAATAATAGTCACCTCTTACATGAGAATAATTCCTTACCATTTACAGGACATTTTGAATCAAGTGAGATCATGAATCATGATATTACACTAGCCTATGAAATGGCCAGCATTATGATTTTTGCTTGGTAGATGGAGCTAGGGGAGACATGGCAGTATGCTGGACTGGAAACCAGGCCTCCAAGCGACCAGACCAGACTGAAGCTCTTTGAACCATCCATATTCTCTGCCTTCAATTCACATCATGTTCCAAACCAGGAAAAAAATATGCCCACCTCTTTAGGAGCCCCCTGAAGAATGATGGGAGATGGGGATTCCAGCCCCGTAGCAGGCTGTGGTGGGAGAGCCTGGTCATCTTCAAGCTTGGCTTCCTGACTGGTGTCATCTTGGCTGACACAGATTCCCTCCACTTCAGCTGCTTCATCTTCTGAAGATTCCTCCTCCCCGGGCCTCATTCAGTTTAAGGAGGTGGAAAAGATATGCAAATCAGACATGCTCCCAGAGAGCCCACTGTGAGCTCTGAGCCCTGAGAAAGCAAAGCTTGCCTAAAGGTCACAGCTGCAGAAAGAGGCTTTGGAGCCTACTCACCCACTCGTTTCCTTCTCCTCCCTCCAAAATGTCAACAGAGCTTTCCCCATCCACTTGGACTTACACAGCGTTGGGGGCAAAGGAAGAGAGGAAACCACAGATCTAAAGCCCATGTGTGGGTTGAGGGAATGGGACATCCCTCCCCCAAAGCACAGGATTTGTTAATAAGCACAGTCCAAATAAGGAGAATGGCAGGCCCTGCACAGGGATAGCTGCCTATGAGCGGCCCCACTGGGCTCTCAAGGTACCATGAAGGATCCAGTTCCCCTCTGGCTGAGCTGTTTGATCCTAAGACATCCCTGTTGGTTGGCAGGGACCATTTTGTCACTGTTTTCTGTCATGCCTTCTTTTCTCATTCTTTCTGTCACATATTTCTAAGTGAGAGGGAAAGTTAAAGCCACGGAATCGCTTATCATCTCCTCCCTCTGCCTTTGGGTTTACTCAGAGAAAGTCATATCCTGACATTCCCAGGAGTATTACTATGCCTTTACCCATTTTCAGTAGTAATAATAACCAAGTTCCCTTTCCCATTTCCACCTACATCCAGCCACTGAAATGGAATTAACAAGAGTACCAGAACTACATATATTGCCAGCAGTTATTTCTGGGAAGATGGAAGAAGAAAAGTCCTAAACATCCAACTCCTGGGTACCTGCTTGCTTGAAACTCTGAACATCAGTCTTGTTCGCTAGCTATGGAAGTAAGGATATGTTAGGTGATACTCTGAGAAAGCTGTTAGCTAAAAGTTGCCTTACGTTGCAGAACTCTCAGTTTCCAGAGAAGCAGCAGACAACACAGATTATAGACTCTGCAGTCAACCAACCAGTCTTGTTAAGAACAAACTCAGCCACTTAGTTATGTGAATTTGGACAAGTTGTTTAATCGCTCCCCAAACTTGCCTCAGTTTTCTCATAAGCAAAATAGGCATATTGAGAGTACATTGCTCTTAACACTGTTGTGACAATGGAATGATATAATTTATGCAGGGTGAACAACACCATGCCTGACACATAGCAAGGGCTCTACAAATGTTAGATGTTGTTGTTGTTACTATTATTCGGTATTCTGGATAATACTGCCAGATTCAACATGTTTGTGCATTTCTGTCAAATTCACAGTTGAAAGTATACAAAAAACAAAATCAAAAAAATGTCTATTTCTCTTAGCCCTGTGGTGTCTCTGGCACAACTCGTTCTAAGAAAAGTTAGAGCTAGGTATGGTGAATTGTCCCAACAACAAAGCTTTCATCAAACAAAGCAGCAGGGAGATTCTCAAGTCTCCTTTTATTATTATTATTGTACTTTAAGTTCTAGGGTACATGTGCACAACATGCAGGTTGGTTACATATGTATACATGTGCCATGTTGGTGTGCTGCACCCATTAACTCATCATTTACATTAGGTATATCTCCTAATGCTATCCCTCCCCCCTGCCCTACACCCCACGACAGGCCCCAGTGTGTGATGTTCCCCACTCTGTACCCAAGCATTCTCAGTGTTCAATTCTCATGTGAGTGAGAACATGCGGTGTTTTTTAATGGGCCTTCCACCTTTGTCTGTAGCGGGGGCAGTGTTATCTATTCAGTTCAGTTCAGACACACAAGCGGGCTCCCAACTTCCCTCAGGCTCCAATATTAGCCATTTTCCTCTTAGTGTGAATTCCACCAGAATATTATCATTCCCCCACTGTAGTAGTGTGGAAACACTTATACTCAGTGTCAAATGGAAATTTGTTATTTTCATAAACCCTCAATGTTTTCTTGAAACTATATTTTCCAGGATGTTTCTCACACTTGGATGTAGCAAGGAAATCCTTTTTTATATCATGTGAGTCTCAAATTTAGTCCATGAAGTTGAGCAAATTCATTAATGGAAAGACCCTTGGACTGAGAATTTATTCTACTGTCACTAGAGGACTTTAATGGGCTAAGAAAGAGAAGAAATTACAGATAATATCCAAAGCCCAGCACTATACCATAAAGGCCCCTCCCACATGAGTCCAAGACCTCCAGAAAGAACCACCAATGCCTGAAGTTCCAGTAAAAACCTCCCTCAAGAATGATCACATTCATAACAGAAAGTTGTTACTACCATCATCCCTGGAGAATCTCAAAGGAAAATCTATTATCCTAATACAGCATCACTTGAATTATAAAGTCTGATGAAACCAGACTTGGAGGCTAAATGATGTACACAGAGTTGCGGCATCTATCAAGGAGCTCATCCTAGAACTTGATTGTCATAACAGGTTCATTGCAATTTTCTCTGCCTGTGGAACTTTGTGCCATAACCTGACTCTCCAACCAAATGTGAATGTAGCTTAATTAAATAGAAAGCAGCTTAAACTTAAAAGGCAATATTGGTATACAGAAGTGAAGTTTTACCATCTGTGCTGCAGAAGCTGTCTAGTAGATGACATTTCCTATTACCTGGTTCTTAGGATCTCACAGCCTCCTCTGCCTGGTGCAGCTCCCACTACAGCCAAGTCATTTAGGCATCCTCTCCCAGCCCCTGTTTCCTTTCCTGTGAAGTCTGTGGGTGGCAAGCGCAGAGCCCCGAGGCAGACATGGCATTTACGGAGACTTTCTCATGGAAGCACAACAGCTTGTCCTCAGTGGAATACAGCAGGAGAACCCTCGAAGGTCTGTCAGGCTTGGCCATTTAGAGGCTTGGACCCCTGACTCCTGCCAAGAGCAGTAAAGAAGCGTGGGGGCCAACACCTGCGCACATACTCTCATGCCCTCACTCTCCACTCATTGTGCAGAGCAGAAACCAGACTCAGAAGTGCTCCAGGCCAGGCTTTCTTCACCAACCTTCACCAGCCTCTGCTGGATTTGGCCGTTTCCAGTGAAAAATGAGCCTGAAAGCCCTGGAGGCTTCCTGGTGATTTACCGAGAATTTTACTTCCACATGGGCTTTCCAGCTGCAGCCAACCCCAAGAGGCAGAGGTAGGAAGAGGAAGAAAATCATAAATGGATAGTAAGATGAGAAACAGATGTTTGGAGGCTTCACTGGAAGGGAATTCTCCACCTCTACTCCCTTTCTTCGTGAGATGAGAAGGCTCGGGCCCTAATGAGCAGTTTCTCACTCTACCTGCAATTCATATCCTTCCCCCACCACCAGCTCTCTCAAGTGTCACTTTTCAAGGGTCTTCCTGGTCCTGCCACATGGGCATCAACTTTGTTGGGTGATTTGTTTCTGGTTTTAGCCAAAATAAATGAATGCTAGGTGCTCTGACCATAGACATATGTTAGACAATCTCCTGCCCTCAGGGTGCTCACCAAGCCAGAATGAATAAGCAGGTGCAAGCGTCTGCCCTCTGACAGAGGCAAGGACTGGACCCTGAAAACCCACAGGAGGGGCAGTAAACCCAGCCTTGGCTCAAGGAGGCACTGGAGGGTCAAAGGACAGCTCAGCTGAGTTGTAAAGATGTTAATCAATTGAAAGTGGATACAAGTCACTTTGGAGGTATTAACCTAGCAGGCTTCAAGGGAGCTGTATATTTATTCAGTGTAACACAAGGGTTGAGAGCAACATCCCCAAAGCTAGGCTGCATGAGCTTGACACCCAGCTCTGCCACTTATTTTGGTATCAACTCAAGCAAAGTACTTCAGCTCTGTGCCTCAGTTTCCTAATTTGCCAAGGGAGGATATGAATGCTTATCCCATAGGATTGTTACAAAGAGCATGTGAAATAATACTTGTAAAGAACTTAGAATAGTATCTGGCACATAGTAAGTACTATATGTGTTTTTCAGAAAACATGAAAAATGAAAGAAGTATTTTGAGCCCACAATATATCAGGCAATATATGCTAGGCCATGTGGATACTCAATTGAAAGCCATCATTACTCTTTTTGAAGAGGTCATGACCAAGTGTGATTGAATTATCAATGAATTATGATGCAACATCTTAGATGGTAAGATTAAAGATTAGAGACACCCCCTCCTTTCCACTTGTAGATGCCCAATCCTAAAATCTAGGAGCAAGCATGGGCCTTCCCAGCTCCCCTATCTCCCACATTTAGTCACTGTATCCCAGCCTCTACCTCTCCAAGGTCTCCTGAGCCCCTTCCTTTTGTTCCTCTCCTGTTGTCACTGCTTGCTCGGGTCCCTTGTCAGCTCCCACATGGACTGATGCATAACCCATCTCCAGCCCCCAGCTCTCTCTCACCCCCACCAAGTCAGGTTCTCACTGCTGCTCACATCATATTTTTGACGCCCAAATTTTCTCATAGCATTCCTCAATTTAAGATTCTTTTGTGGTCCCCCATTGGCTATTGAAAAGTAACCGAATTCCTTAATGTGGCAGATCCCTTTGTGAATTGATTCCTATTTTCCTATCCAGTCCCAGCTCTGGACACCCTCAGTGCCTCCACCCAGTGGATGTATTCTTCCGTGAAACCACCGTGCTCCTGCTGTGGGCACGTTGTTTCCCATGACAGGAACAGTGTCTCTGTCCTGTCCACCAAACACTCCGACTTTTTCGCTAAGAATTTTCACATTGCTTCTTCTGTGACAACGTCTCTGATTCCTTTGGGTCCCCCTTTCTCAAGTTCCTTGTGCTCTGCACCTGTCTACATGAATGATGGGGAGGGTTGGAAGGAGCAGAACATATTAATAGCACTCTCCTTTTCTACCCAAGCTCTGCAAAAATTAAGAAATAAAAATAAAAACAAAAAACAGCAGATGAGACAGGATACCAAAATATGACCCTTATTACTGATGAAGCTGATGTAACAGCGATGAGTTTACACCTAAGGGCAATTGGACAAGGGAGCTTCCTAATGATATTTCCAGATTAGGCTAACTTACACTCCCAAATGCAGGCTCAGATGAACAGGTCATCTTTCCCCACTCGGGGGCCTATACCAGTATGAGAATTATGGCATGGCCTAACAAAAACAAATATAAATCCCTCACGGGCAGGACTAATTTCTTCTTTCAAAATCCACCCATTAAACATAGTATTCCTGGGAGGGGAGCAAGTAAGGAGCAGAGAAAAGCTGGGAGTGTCACACTAATGGAGCTCCTTCCACATTAAAGGAAACACCAGGAGTAAAGAAGAAAAGTGCCAACATGTTATATAGTATTTTCATTTTTGTGTCTCTTGATGAAATTAAAAGCTATTTGTAGGCGAGAATAATGCTTTTTCATCTAATATTTTCATCCTATACAAGTCAACTACTTATACTTGACACAAAGTACATGTTCAACCTATTTGTTAAATACTAAAGAGTGAGGAATCAAAGTGTGGTGGGTTCACATAGAAAGGAACTGCTGTACCAGTAGAAGTGGAAGAGGAGGAAAGATTTGACGAAAGCCTGCGTAGAAGAAGAGGTATTTGATCCAGATGTTGGGGAAGCAGTAGACTCTTGCCACATGACCCTTAGTACACAGAAGAAATCGACTCTTGCTACACAGAAAAGACAAAGGCAACAACAGTTGCTTAAGCCCAGAGGCATGAAATTGTACAGCAAGCCCTGGGTGAAAAAATTCTGCATGAAAAATGTATAGAATATGAGAGATGAGGCAGGAAAAGCTTGATGTACTTCTTTACCTTGGAATACTTAATAGGGATGCCTGAAAATGTAAAAGTCAAAAGAGTGACTGTCTCCTTGAGTTTCATTGTTTTCTTTGAGCTTAATTTTGGTTGTTAATGTAGTCAGAGTAATATTTTAAACTGCGGGGAAGCCTCTTCTAGACCTGTCTGCTTACCATTCCTGATCCGAATTCAACTCATATTAAGATCCTTTCACAACTGGGAACACCCAGAGTGCTAATGTCCCTCCAGCAGCATGAAACAACAGGGAGGTGAAGGCCATAAACCTTTGCAGCAGACGAGTCACAAGCTACGTGTCCATGTGAAGAAAATGTGGATCTGCAAAGGCTGCTGGTCGCTGGTGGTGTGATTTTCTGTCTAAACCAAAGACAGGAAGATAGAATGATGTATCCTTTTCCATTTGTATTATTTTCACTTTCAAAAAAATTATCTTGTTATTTTTTTAAAATATTGTTATCATTTTTATTATTTTTTCATCAAATAATTATATAAAATTTTCCAGCATAAAATTAAGCTTTATTTACTCAGGAAATCTATATTTGAACTGAAAGCTCATCAAAAAGATACTGAATATTTCCCAAATTCTGGTAACTGATAACATTTGAATTTCTTTCTCTGATGTTTCAATGATTCAGCTAATGGCCTCCTATGGAGTTTTCCTCTCAGACCCTCTGTTTTGGAAACAACACATCCCACCTATAGGGACCAACAGCCATTCATATTTCTGCTATGTGACCCTCACCCTTGGCTATACTTAACTGATCTAGAAATAGGTACATGACCTACTCAGAGAATTTGGAATTGGGGCTAAAAGAGTCAGTTATTGAATATGACTCAAATGTAAAATCTAAACTTGGGATCTGAGGATCTAACATTTGTTGCTTGCCTGTAGACTGAATTACAGAGAGAGGCGGCAGGCAAAAAAGAAACAAAGACACCCGGCCGGGCACGGTGGCTCACGCCTGTAATCCCAGCACTTTGGGAGGCCGAGGCGGGCAGATCACGAGGTCAGGAGATGGAGACCATCCTGGCTAACATGGTGAAACCCCGTCTCTACTAAAAATACAAAAACTTAGCCGGGCGTGGTGGCGGGTGCCTGTAGTCCCAGCTACTCAGGAGGCTGAGGCAGGAGAATGCTGTGAACCCGGGAGGCAGAGCTTGCAGTGAGCCGAGATCGCACCACTGCACTCCAGCCTGGGCGACAGAGCAAGACTCCATTTCAAAAAGATAAAAATAAAGAAAAAAAAAGAAACAAAGACACCTATGTATATGACCAAAAAATCTTGGTAAGAGATTGGATATAGCCAAGGAGGGAAAAGGAGAAGTCGAAGTCGATGTCTTAGTTTCTGACCATAAATATTAAAAGAATGTGTTATGAATGACATAAGAGAAGAGCAGTTAGATTTTGAAGATCATTATTACAAAAGTGCTAAATGAAATTATGAGAGTTGGTAAACCTCTTGGGAGAGTGGCTGGGGCTGAGGGATGAGCCTAGCTCCTTTGAGGCTGCCCAAAAGTAGGGGCAAAAGGGAAGGAGATGTTAAGAAAGGAGTTTAGGCAGGAGTTCAAGATGTAGGAGAGATGTTTTGCCTTAGGAAAAAGACATAACATTAGATTCTCCCTCTCTAATATATTATTTACCTTCATTGATGATTACAGTTGAAAGACTTGAATGTAATAGAGCAGACTGGAGAGATGTTATAGAACAGACTGCAGAGATGTTATTTTTATTTAGAAACAGCTGCTCACATATACCATTAGTAGAAATATAAAGATAAATCATTTTGGAGAGAAATCTGGGAATATACATTAAAAGTATGGCTCATGCCTGTAATCCCAGTACTTTGGGAGGCTGAGGTGAGTGGATCATAAAGTCAGGAGTTCAAGACCAGCTTGGCCAAGATGGTGAAACCCCATCTCTACTAAAAATACAAAAAAAAAATTAACTGGATGTGGTGGTGGGCGCCTGTAATCCCAGCTACTCCAGAGGCTGAAGCAGGAGAATCACTTGAACCCGGGAGGTGGAGGTTGCAGTGAGCCGAGATCATGCCACTGCACTCCAGCCTGGGCAACAGAGGGAGAGTCTGTCCCAAAAAAAAAAAAAAAAAAAAAAAGAAAGAAAGAAAAGAAAAAGGAAAAAAGAAAAGAAAAGAAAAGTGTTATGTGCATGGACTTTGACCCAGTAGAGTGGAAACAGAGTTGCTTGCCAGGCACTCTGCTCTGGACCCTGTCTGCCCACCCTCAAGAGAAGCCCCCAGTGATGGGTGTCTTTCCCCACAGCCACAGCTACATAGGCAGGAGTAAGCACTGAGCCCCGTCCTCTGGATTTTTAAATCATAACAGAGAAAGAGAGAGATTTGGCCTCTTGTTATGTAGCTGGACCGATGATGCATAAATTCTGGAATTGCTGCAAGGTCATGCTTCCTATCATGTGGAACAAGAAAAACAGTGGAAACTTGCCTGCCAAGAGAGAGAAGAATGCCACAGATGCACAGACAGGAGAAACAAGAGATGGAGAGGAAGTTCTGACAGTTTTTCAGTTCCTGGCTCTGGAACCTGCACAGTTCCAGCTGCCTTCCTGACAATCACAGAGGCCCATCACTCACCTCTGAATCTAGAAAATATTTTTTTTTTCCCAAGGAGAGCTCAAGATGCTTCCTATTACTTGCAACTAAATGAGTCTCAACAGTAATTCCATTTCTAAGAGTTTTAGCCTTAAGAAACAGTTTCAGACACACAGTTGCATATGTAAAGATAAATACCATAGTATTGCATGTAATTTTGATAAAATGATCGATTTGGATATTAATGTGACTCTTGTCAAACAAACCATCTTAATAGTAGAAACAAATTAATATCATTAATTAATGCTTAAGCCTTACTTCATATTCATTTTGTCTCAGGGGTTGGATTTTGTGCTTCACATACATCTATTTTAATCCTCACAGCAGCCCTAGAAGATGGGTACTATTATTTTAAGATAAACATGTAAAGTGTTTAGCATATTGTTTTGCATATAGCAGGACTTGCAAAATAGCTAACTACTATTATTCCAATTTTTACAGATGAGAAAATTAGAGCTTTTTTAGCTTTATAGCCAGAAATTCCAAAGGTGCTCAGATAACTGTAGTGCGAAAATGTAATGATGTGTGGGAAAGTGAGACAGGCAGAGCACCTAACAGGTACCCCCTCCTAACTATTGATCTTGACAGCAAGGATCAGATGCCTGTACTTAGATTGAGTGTTAGAGGCTAATACAGTAATTTAAGATGTGTAAAAGTCAACAAAAAGAATTAGTTATCAAACAAGTTACATTCAAGGTATGGAACGAACTATACACAAATGGTCAACAGACATGCAAACACACATGCACTTTTCTACCAATAACAGCAGATATAGCCACACGTTGGGCAATTAATACCAAGTTTTGCTTGTTGGCTAAGGGAACTTTCAGTATCCTAATTCTGATTCCATTTTTTTTTTTCACTGCCACTAAGCTTCTTCTGTGTCTCATAATGATCATTACTAATGCTTGTCAAGATGGTCATTTCTTTGAATAAGGCCGTACTAACTGCAAAAACTTTTTGGCAAGTGCCCAAAACGAAGACTGATTTTTCTATTCTTATAAGCCACTACAGAAATATGAGCAAGTTCTAGAAAGGTAACTCTTCTCTGAGAACTCTTGAGTATGCCCACTGTGATTGCTTGTTTCTTTTATTAATGCTGCAACTCAGAGCTGGCGGTTTTTAGTTTTGGGTGAATATTTTATACTGAGTTAGACCATTGGATCTTCCTTTTTTCACCAAATATCATCAGTTAATCGTTATTTCCCATGACTTGTTATGAAAAAAATCTACACTGCCACCAGAAGCTGGATTTTTAAAACATCAAACTGGCTACATCCCTGGAATTTTTTGTTTACTATTTTATGTACACTTATGTGTAAGATACAAAAGTATCTTCAAATTCATGAAATAACATGCAAATAGTAGGTATTAACATATCACATGCTACATACTCCATTATTGTATTCTTGGCACAACAAAAATATTTGTCCATCTTTGCACTAAATCTGTTCATGTTCTTACATTTGTAAGTATAAGAGACTAATTTTTAATCACTGCTTTTAATCTGTTTGGTAGTATTTTGAATAAAAGTCAGAGGATGAAGGGAGTTCAAAAGGCCACTGGAAGTGCACTTCATTTTTCATCATACAAATGATATCCAAAAATTATCAATGGCCCTAGACATTGCAATAAAGCCCAAAAAATGAAAAAGAAGATGTAATAATTGAAAAGGAAGAAGCAAACATGTTCCTGTTTGTGGATGATATGACTTTTTATGTCAGTAAAAGCGGAGGAATTTTAAAACTAATGAATAAATGTAGCATGATTGTAGGATATAGGGTTAACATACAAAAATCAATGTTATTCTTATACAATAACAGCAAACAATAGAAAGTATATATTTTTAAATTACATTTACAGTGTTGCCAGAAGATATGTCTAATAATAAATCTAACAAAAGATTCCCAGGAGCTCTACACTGAAAAGACTAAAATGTTCCTGAGAGAAATTAAAGACTAAAATACATAGTAAGGTGTACCACACTTATAGATAGGAAGACCAAATATTGTTAAAATTGAAATTCTTTGAAAATTGATCTATAGGTTCAATGTAATATCAATCAAAATTTTATCAGGCTCCTTTGTAGAAATGGACAAGTGGATTCTAAAGTTTGTATGGAAATGCAGAGGGTCAAATCAATTTTCATTAAAACAAAAGAAAATACATACACACAAAGTTGGAGGATTTACCCTACTGAATACAAAAGTTTACTATAAAATGACATTACCCAAGATAGTTTGGAATTGGTGAACAAAATAGACAGATCAGTCAGAGGACTATATAGACATATAGATCAGAAGAGCATAAAAGCTTCAGAAATAGACTAATGCATATTTATTCAATTGATTTTTGAAAAACATGATAAAATCTTTTCAACAAATGGTAGTAAACCAATTAAATATCTGCATGCAAAAAATTAAATTTGATCTGTACTCAACCATACACAAAAATTAATTCAAATGAATCATAGACCTAAATGTAAAACCTCTTTTGTAAGTAAACATAGTAAAACTTTTATAAGTAAACATAGTAGAAAAAATTTGCATTAAGCAAGATATTTCTAGATATAATACCAAAAACCTGAACCACAGAAGAGAAAACTAGTAAATTGAACTTCATTAAAATGAAAAGAAATTTGTTCTTCAAAAGATACCATTAAAATTAAAAGGCAAGTCACAGACTGTGAGAACATATTTATGCACATATATTTGACAAAAATAAAATAAAAATAATATTCAAAAATATATCAAGGAGAAGACAATGGCAAAAGGTTGGAACACTCTACAGAAGATATAAGAATCTCCAATCAGCATATGAAAAAGTGCCAAACATCATTGCAATTAGGAAAATGCAACTTAAAACCACAATGATATCATATTCATTACAAGATCTAGATGTAAAAATGTTGACCATGTCAAGTGTTGACCAGGATGAAGAGCAACTGGAACTCTCAAACACTGCTAGTGAGAATGTAACATGGTACTACTACCATGGAAAATGGCATACAAGTTTCTAAAAATTTGAACGTATAGTCTAAAAAACTGTATAACCACAATTTAATCATAAGAAAAATATCAGACAAATCTCAATTGAGAAACATTCTACAAAATATCTGATCAGTACCCCTCAAAATAGTCAAGGGGATCAAAAACAAGAAGAGTCTGAGAAATTATCACAGCCAAAAGGAGCTAGAGACACATGTAATGAAGAATCCTGGATTGGACTCTAGAACAGAAAGAAGACACTGAGTAAAAATTAAGGATATCAGTTGCGTATGGATTTCAGTGAATAATAATGTATCAAGATTGGTTCGTTAATTGTGAAAAACGTACCATTCTCATGTAATACCTTCATAGCAAGAAAAACTGGCTGTGGGAGTATATGTACTACCTTTCAATTTTTTTGTAAACTCAAATTTATTCTAAAATGAAAAATTAATGTCACAAGAAAAATTAAACACACATCATCGAGCAATTCCACTAAGTGTTTGTCCAAGAGAAACAAACATATGTCTGTGCTGAGACTTTTACGTGATTGTTCATAGCCAAAAATTGAAAACAATTCAAATATATATCAACAGATAAATGCGTTGGGAGGGGCGGGGGGTATCTATTCTTGGTAATAAAAAGGAACAAATCATTTATAAATGCACTTAATGAATCTCTAAATTATTATGCTCAGGAAAAGAAGCCAGATAAAAAAGAATAAATCGTATATTATTTCACTTATACAAAATTCTAGAAAATGAAAACTCATTGATATGGTTTGATTTTGTGTCCCTACTCAAATCTCATGTTGAATTGTAATCCCCAATGTTGGGGGAGGAACCTGGTGGGACGCCATGGATCATGAAGTTGGATTTCCCCCTTGCTTTTCTCATGATAGTGAGTGAGCTCTCACAAGATCTGATGGTTTAAAAATGTGTGGCACTTCCTCCTTTGCTCTCTCTCTCTCTTACTCTCTCTCTCTCTCTTCTGCTCCTGCCACCACGTGAAGAAGGTGCTTGCTTCCACTTCACCTTCTATGGTGATTGTAAGTTTCCTGAGGCTTCCCAGTCTGCTGTACAGGTTGTTTCCTGTACAGCCTGCGGAACTGTGAATCAATTAAACCTCTTTTCTTCATAAATTACCCAGTTTCAGGTAGTTCTTTATAGCAGTGCAAAAACAGACTAATACACCAATCTATGGTGACAGAATTCAGATCAGTTGTGTGAGGACAGGAGATGGAGATGGGGGGCTGTGCGGGAGGAAGGGATTACACAAGGCTAGAGGGAACTTTGGGTGATGTGTTCATTAGCATTAATGCGGTAATAGTTTCACAGTGTACAATAAGTTAAACCCTATCAAATTATGAGTTTTAATTTGCACAGCTTATTATGTATCAATTACACCACAGTGAAACTATTTAAATTTTATTTAAAAGAAGGAAAAGGAAGGACAGATATTTAGATGCCAAGATGAAAATATTTATATATACTTATGTAAGTAATAGTTACTCTTAATGTGTCAATTAATTAGGTCTTTAGTGTTAAGAGATAAAGTGAAATTCAGAATTAAGTGGGATTAGTTAGAAACCATTTTAGAGAAAACGAGAAACAGTGCTCACCATTGTAAACCAAGAATCTGGTAAGATCCATCATCTGTAAACAATTTACTCCGAGAAATTATTTTTTCCTTGTAGTGGTTATGGGTTTCCCTGAGCCATTCACACTCTAACCCAATGACGTTAAAATTTAGGAAAATAGAGGTGCATTTTGTTGCTACTGGGAATAGAAAAGCTAACTGGGCTATGAATGACTTGAGCTTGTGGTCTTGGCCTCATTAACACTGGACAACAACCAACTGAGCTAATCAGCCACTGCTGACATTACAGAGAAACTTTATTGAGGTATAATTAAAGTACATTAAACCATACATGTATAAAATGTACAATTTGATCAGCTTTTGAATATGTATATACTCATGAAACCATCACCACAATCAAAATAACAAACACTTAATCAACTCCAGAAGTTTCTTTGTGTCCCTTTATAATCCATTATTCCTGCACCTCCATCCTCAGCAACTGCTGATCTGTTTTCTCTCAGGACAGAATAATTTGCTTTTTTCTAGAATTTTATATAACTGCAATAATACAGTTTGTACTATTTGGCTTGTTATATTTTAATATCTTTAGAAACTAGATACGCCCCCTCTCTCATTTTTGATATTGGTAGTTTGTCTTTTCTCTTTTTGTGCTAATAAGTCTAGCTAGAAGATTATTGATCTTTATGAGTTTTGCAAGGAACCATCTCCTGATTTCATTGATTTTTTTTTCAATTGTTTTTCTGTTTTCCAGTGCATTTATTTTGGCTCTGATCATTTCATGTCTTTTCCTTTCTTTGGGTTTTATTTGCTTTTCTTCTTCTAGTTTCTTAAGGCAGAAGCTGAGTTCATTGATTTGAAGATGTTTTTCTTTTTTAATATGAAATCTTTTTGTTCTATAAATGTTCCCCTAAGTGCCGCCTGAGCTACATCTCACATATTTTTTGTATTTTGTTTTCATTTTCATCGAGTTCCAAATAATTTCCAGTTTCTCTTTTGATTTTGTCAATGATCCATGAGTTATTTTAAATATTATCTTGAGACTACTTGGGATATCCCAGACATCTTTATGATACACTCATTTCTGATTTAATTCGATTGTGGTTACTGTAGGACAGATTTTCTATGACTTGACTCCTTTTAAATTTGCTGGGATTTGTTTTCTCATTCAACATATGGTCTCTCTTGGGAAATGTTTCATTAATACTTGAATATAAAGTATATTCGGTTGTTGTTGTTGGGTGCAATGTTCCGTAATTGTCAGTTAGGTTAATTTAGTTAATAGTGTTATTCAAATCTTCTAAATACTTACGGACTTTCTGTCTATATGTTCTATCAATTACTGAAATCTCTGACTATAACTGTGAATATGTTTGTTTTTCCTTAAGTTTTGCTCCATGTATTTTGATGCTCAGTTATTATATGTGTAAATATTTAGGACTGTTATATCATCTTGATGAGGTGACTACTTTATCATTATTAAATGGCCCTCTTTATCCCTGGTAATCTTCTTTGCTTTAAAACCTACTTTTTAATATGAATATAGCCTCATTAGCTTCATTTCGATGAGTATTAACATTGTATATAATTTTTCATC
Source organism: Gorilla gorilla gorilla (assembly GCF_029281585.2). Classification (NCBI taxonomy): domain Eukaryota; kingdom Metazoa; phylum Chordata; class Mammalia; order Primates; family Hominidae; genus Gorilla; species Gorilla gorilla. Next base: position 136,377,598 of record NC_073233.2, read on the forward strand.
TTTTTATTTTAATATGTTTGTATATTTAAAGTGCATTCCTTATAGGTAACATATAGTTGAGTCTTTCTTTTTATCCAATATGACACCTCTGACTTGACTTTGAAGTGTTTAAACTTTTCGTATTTAATGTGAATATGTATATGATCGGTCTTAAATTTACCAGCTGGCTAGTTTTTTCTGTTTATTCCATCTATTATTCTTTGTTCCCTTTTTCCTCTATGCTTTCTTTTGGGTTAATTATACTTTTAAAAATATTTCTTACATCCTTTGTTGTATTATTTTAGTGGTTGATATAGTGTCATTGATTACATCTTTAACTTATCACAGTTATCTTTCAAGTAACATTATACCACTTTGTACATGTGTATTAGAAAACCTTGCAACAATGTACTTCCATTCTCTGTCTCCTGAATTTTATACTACTGTTGTCGTCATACATATTATTTTTATTTCTACATATGTAATAAGACCTATATTACATTGTTTCTGTGTTTGCTTTAAAAAACCAAGTTTTCAATGAAATGTTTAAAATGAGAAAATATATTTGTCTACATAATTTTTTTTCAAGGCTCTTAATTCTATCCAGTATATCAGACTTCTATCTGGTATCATTTTTCTTCTGCTTGAAAGATGTCTTTTATCAGGGATGCCCTCTCTTACCACTCCTATTCAACATAGTGTTGGAAGTTCTGGCCAGGGCAATCAGGCAAGAGGAAGAAATAATGGGTATTCAATTAAGAAAAGAGGAAGTCAGATTGGCCCTGTTTGCAGATGGCATGATTGTATATTTAGAAAACCCCATCATCTCAGCCCAAAATCTCCATAAGCTAATCAGTAACTTCAGCAAAGTCTCAGGATACAAAATCAATGTGCAAAAATCACAAGCATTCCTATACACCAATAACAGAAAAACAGAGAGCCAAATCATGAGTGAACTCCCATTTACAATTGCTACAAAGAGATTAAAATACCTAGGAATCCAACTTACAAGGGATGTGAAGGACATCTTCAAGAAAACTACAAACCACTGCTCAACGAAATAAAAAAGGACATAAACAAATGGAAGAACAATCCATGCTCATGGATAGGAAGAATCAATATCGTGAAAATGGCCATACTGCCCAAGGTAAATTTATAGATTCAATGCCATCCTCACCAAGCTACCAAAGACTTTCTTCACAGAATTGGAAAAAACTACTTTAAATTTCATATGGAACAAAGAAAAGCCTGCATTGCCAAGTCAATCCTAAGCAAAAAAAAAAAAAAAAGCTGGAGGCATCACGCTACCTGACTTCAAACTATACTACAAGGCTACAGTAACCAGAACAGCATGGTACTGGTACAAAAACAGAGATACAGACCAATGGAACAGAACATAGGCCTCAGGTATAACACCACACATCTACAACCATCTGACCTTTGACAAACCTGACAAAAACAAGAAATGGGGAAAGGATTCCCTTTTTAATAAATAGTTCTGGGAAAACTGGCTAGCCATATGTAGAAAGATGAAACTGGATCCCTTCCTTACACCTTATACAAAAATTAATTCAAGATGGATTAAAGGCTTAAATGTTAGACCTAAAACCATAAAAACTCTAGAAGAAAACCTAGGCAATACCATTCAGGACATAGGCATGGGCAAGGACGTCATGACTAAAACACAAAAAGCAATGGCAACAAAAGCCAAAATAGACAAATGGGATCTAATTAAACTAAAGCACTTCTGCACAGCAAAAGAAACTACCATCAGAGTGAACAGGCAATCTACAGAATGGGAGAAAAATGTTGCAATCTACCCATCTGACAAAGGGCTAATATCCAGAATCTACAAAGAACTTAAACAAATTTACAAGAAAAAAACAACAACCCCATCAAAAAGTGGGCAAAGGAAATGAACAAACACTTCTCAAAAGAAGACATTTATGCAGCCAACAGACACATGAAAAAATGCTCATCATCACCGGTCATCAGAGAAATGCAAATCAAAACCACAATGAGATACCATCTCACGCCAGTTAGAATGGTGATCATTAAAAAGTCAGGAAACAACAGATGCTGGAGAGGATGTAGAGAAATATAACCACTTTTACACTGTTGGTGGGAGTTTAAACTAGTTCAACCATTGTGGAAGATAGTGTGGCAATTCCTCAAGGATCTAGAACTAGAAATACCATTTGACCCAGTGATCCCATTACTGGGTATATACCCAAAGATCATAAATCATGCTACTATAAAGACACATGCACACGTATGTTTATTGCAACACTGTTCACAATAGCAAAGACTTGCAACCAACCCCAATGTCCATCAATGATAGACTGAATTAAGAAAATGTGGCACATACACACCATGGAATACTATGCAGCCATAAAAAAGGATGAGTTCGTGTCCTATGTAGGGACATGGATGAAGCTGGAAACCATCAATCTCAGCAAACTATCACAAGGACAGAAAACCAAACACTGCATGTTCTCATTCCTAGGTGGGAACTGAACAATGAGAACACTTGGACACAGGGCAGGGAACATCACACATGGGGGCCTGTCATGGGGTGGGGGCCAGGGGGAGGGATAGCATTAGGAGAAATACCTAATGGAAATGACGAGTTAAAGGGTGCAGCAAACCAACATGGCACATGTATACCTATATAAGAAACCTGCACGTTGTGCACATGCACCCTAGAACTTCAAGTATAATAAAAATAAAAACAAATAAAAAAGTAAAAAAAAAAAAAGAAAAGAAAAAGTTTCTCCAAAAAAACATGGGATGATGCAAAAAAAAAAAAAGAAAGAAAGAAAGAAAAAAAAAGATGTCTTTTATAATCTTTTTGTATATTTCTGCTGGTGACAAAAGCTTTTAATATTTTGTGTCAGAAAAAGTCTTTGTCTCAAAAGATTATTTTCCCTAGGTATAGAACTCTAGGTTGCCTGTTTTTTTTACTTTCACTGCTTTAAAGATGTTATGCACTGTTTTCCTCCTTGAATTGTTTTTGACAAGGAATCTGTTATTTTTTCTTTTGATCTTCTGTATGTAAAATATCTTATCTTTCAAGACATTTAAGAGTTCTTTTAAGAGTTCTTTTTTATCACTGGCTTTAAGCAACTTGATGTACTTAGCATATTTTTTTCATGTTTCTTCTGCTTGGGGTTTGTGGGGCTTCTTAGATCAGTGAGTTTATAGTTTCAATCAAATTCTGAATAGTTTCAGCCATTAATAATGCTTCCATTTTTTTTTTTCTATCACACACCCTGCCTCTCTGGGAACTCCAACTGGATGTTTATTCAGAGACTTAAAGCTGTCCCACAGCTCACTGGCACTCTGCTCATTTTTCTTTGCACCCTTTATTTTATATGTGCTTTATTATGGGTCGTTTCTATGCTGGGACTTCACAGTGTTGAATCTGCCATTAATCCCACCCAATGTATCTTTCATGTCATATGTTATATAGCTCTCAACTGCAGAATTTTGACTTAGGTCTTTTGTATCGCATTTGGCATGTTTGGTCTTTTCTCTAGCTTCTTCAACGTGTGAAATTGTTACTCTCTTTTAATGTCCTTGTGTACTAATTCTATCGTCTGTGTCATTTCTTGGAAATTTTCAACTGGCTGATTTTTTTCTTCATTATGGGTCATATTTTCCTGCTTCTTAGTATGCCTGGTAATTCTTTATTGGATGCCAGACATTGTGGACTGGGTGGATATTTTTGTATTCCTAAAAATACTCTTGAGTTAAGTTACTTGGAAATAGTTTGACCCTTTTGAGTCTTGCCTTTAAGCTTTATTTGGCAGGAACAGAACAGCATTTACTCTCGGGCTAATTTTGCTTTACTATTGAGGCAAAACCTTTCAGTACTATACCCCATGCCCATAAATTATAAAGTTCAAGAACAGGCAAAACTATGCCAATAGAAATCAGAATAGTGATTGACGGTAGGGTGTGGATATAGGAATTTTCTGGGGTATTGCTTACACAAATGTGCCTATTAAAATTCATCAAACTGCTCAAAATCTGTGCATATCACTGTATATCAATTTTACCTCTATAAAAATGATGTTTGGTATCAAATATATGTGTACATAATTAAATGCTGAAAAGATTTATACTAAAATTTCAATAGTGAAGAATATCAGGTAGTTTTCTAATTGGCTTCTGAATATTTTCATGTTATCTAAATTTTCAATATATATAACCTTTTAAAAATACATAAAACTAATATTTAATGAAACAATTTAAGGGGGACTCTCTACCTTGTAGAGTGGATAAAGGAGAGGAAACAAATATTTATTGGGCATTTGCCATGTATCAGGTCCTTTAAAAGTCACTTTATTACATGATTCTATTTAAACAATATAACAACTCTATCAAGTAGGTATTATCCCATTTGCAAAAGAGAAAACAGTGATTCAGACTTATAGTTATGTGTCCAAGGACCCTCAACTTGATCTTAGGTCTGCCTGCTTCTGAAGTCGGTATTTTGATTCTAAGAGAATTAAACCCTCAAGATGGATTTCTGAAATTCAGAGAGTAAAGAATGCTTGGTAGGATAGAAGAATCCCAGAAATACATTACTGTCTACGAGCATAGGAATTGGCACATTGGACTCTGGGAGTTAACTGTTAAAATGGGAAAGTGAATTATCCAAATGTCAGAGTCACAAATCAAGCACAGTTAATCTGAAACCCAAGAAAGTCTGACCTGAGACAAGGAAAGAGGTGGGTGGCTCAGAGGAAAAAAAAAAAAAAAAAAACCCAAGACCAAGTATGGCAGCTGGTGGGAGAAGGAAGAAAAGTGTTCCTTCCTTATAACCTGTAGGCAAGTTATAAAAACAAGAGTTGTTTTGTCCCCTGTCGGAGTGAAACCTCAGAGACCAAAGTTCAACGCTTTCAGGTTACGGGAATGGAAATGGTGAATTCCCTGTATCAGCTGCCTTCAGCCCAGGCAAGCCTGACTCACAGGTTGGTCACCTGTTTGGAATGGGCTGCGGGAGAGCACACCCATGAGGTTGCTCAGGGAGCAATGGGCCACAGCAGTTTTCCCTGTGAATTGTGTTCAGGTAAGACCCTGCAGTCAGACCAGCTCACTCCTCCTTTGCTATTTCTTTATATATAGTCTCTTTCCATTTCGAAAATGTACTCTGAGCCCTGGCCTTTAACAGCTTCATTTGTTTTCCTTCATCTCCCAGTTTACAACTGTGAAGGAAACACTCATTGATCAAGTTCTTTCAGCTTGGAATGAAGTCTCTGACTCCCAAAAATCTCTCCCAGGACCAACTGCAAGGGGGTAGTGGATCTAGGATTAAGGCTGAAGCCTGAAGCACTGCTGAGAATGGGGAGTCTGACACGTAATGACCTCCATATATACAGGCTGGTCAGTGCTCTCTCAGAGCCTGCATGTGGCTTTGTCCAGAGAATACGAATCCCAGTTTGAGCAGCAATATGGATCAGAGTTGGTAGAGAGGAAGACTGAGGCTCTCACGCTAGGATGTCTTCAGCATCCTTCTTGTATCCTTGTGTGCAAAATGGGAGCCTGGGAAAGGAACTAGAAGAACTGAACCCCACCCCTCTGATACATACACACTGCCTTTTTCCTTCTTTATAGCATAGCTTGGCTGTCCAAATGTTCTGGCAGAGACCAAGCTCCAGGCTCAGTGGGGGGTTCTAATTTTCCATGGCTCATTCACTTCTGAGAACTTTGGCTCAGTTGCATAATGGGGGGCTACTTCCTGCCAGTTGTGGCCCTGTTGTGTGATACCTTCTGACACATACGTTTTTTTGAAAAAAGATTGTCTGCTGGGAACTGGACTGAAACCAACATATAACCGTTTGTTTCATACTGGTTAGGAAGCCACCAGGAAGGCCTACCCAAAGTGGTTTTAAACACATACACACACAGTCCTCTCCTCTTAGAGCCAAGAACAGGCCATTAGTGATGTGTTAGAAAATCCAGGCTGACCTTCTCAGTCACGAGGGAAGCTCCCTGGGCCCACCAGCAGGCTTTTGCCAAGAATGGGCTCCATCTTGAGCCCGCAGCTCTTCCCTAGCTTCCCAGCAGAAGCAAGGGGAGAGTGGAGAAGTCAAACACTTCTTGAGCATTGCTTACTATATGTCAAGTTCTACCCTAGACCCTCAATAGAAAGTATTTCACTGATCCTCACAATAGATCAGTGGGGTAAGTGTCACTATTGTTATTTTGAGGAAACTGAGGCTCAGAGAAGTTACATGTATTCCCAAAGTCACATAGTAAACTGAGTGTGTAAACTTGAGTGGTAGAGTCAGAATTTAAACACTGATTTTTATCTGTTGCAAACGTTGGGCTTTTCCCACCACCAGCAGAAATCTTGCTGGCCCTCAGCAAATATTCCTTTACAGCAGTCATTTCAAAACTTTTCTGACCCTATACTCCCATCAGTAAACATTTTTAAGAACCACCTTCAATACAGACATATTTATTTATTTATAAACTCCACGCACTAGCTAATATCTGTTAGCATTGCCTGGTAATATAATACCCCAGAGCACCAATCATCATTAATGACAATAAATATATATCCATGTTTAACGTAGTCTTCATGACTCGGAAAACTTTTTGGCCAGATCTTGTGAAATCTAATTAAATTGCTTTTGTTTTAGCTTCAATACATGGCTGGCAAATAATTTGTTCCAGGAATAGAAGAAATGATATGGCATTCTTCTTACCTTCTTGGGCATGAATTGCTCCTGCTGTCAACAATCTCTGGTTTCCTTACAGAAGAAGTTTTAAGACACTTTTCCATTTTGTAAAAGTGATTCGGTTAAAATGGGATAATATGGTTTGTAAATCGACTCACTGTGTTTATGCAAGACCATGGAATACTATGCACCCATATAAAGGGATGAGTTCATGTCCTTTGCAGGGACATGGATGAAGCTGGAAAGCATCATTCTCAGCAAACTAATACAAGAACAGAAAACCAAACACCACATGTTCTCACTCATAGGTGGGAGTTGAACAATGAGAACACATGGACACAGGAGGGGAACATTACACACCGGGGCCTATGAGGGGGTGGGGGGCTAGGGGAGGGCTAGCATTAGGAGAAACATCTAATGTAGATGATGGGTTGATGGGTACAGCAAACCACCGTGGCACCTGTATACCTATGTAACAAACCTGCACGTTCTGCACATGTATCACAGAACTTGAAGTATATATATATATATATATATATATATCTCAAAAAAAAAAAAAACACCATAATATGCTAAAAGAGAAATCAGGGCACCAGTAGGACCTCCCCCACCCACCTTGCAGAATTTCACTTTCCTCACAGTGCTTCGCACGGATGCAAATGACTCGTGGGAGACTGGGGGTACCGGGGTCCATATATACATTCAATATTAGTACATAGAAAAGTAGTTCCCATTTTTGGATTGAAAGTACCTATGAATAGAAGCTCTAATGGTTTCTTCCCTTATCTCGTGTTCTATTCTGCGCAATTCCTGGAGCGGGCAGTCCCCGCCTTGGAGACTCCTGCCTTACAGGAAGGGGTCACATATTCCTGAATTGGACCCCACTCAGATGCAGAAGGCTAAGAGTTTGGATGAGAAAAGCGGGCCAGTGAACGGGGGAGCCGGTGGGTGCGGTGGATGGAAGGAGGTGCCCACTCTGGAGGGCAAGAGAAAAGCACGAAAGCGTGGGGCCACATGAGCGCGGCCTTCTGGGCCATCCCCGGTGGACTCCTGCCTAGGGGAGGGGTGCGTCGGCGGCGGCAGCCCAGTTTTCTGGATTTCTTTATTTCTGAGTCCAGGTCTTTCAGAAGCCTCTCTCCTAAATGCTCAAATACCAGAGTAAATGAAAACACTCTGCGGCACAATGATCCCTTAAGGTTTGTTTTCCAAGATGGAAAAGAAAGGCATTTCAGCCTTTTCACGGATAAAAATAACTTGCTGTTGATTTTGAAATCCCTTTCATTTGTCTCCCACAGACCAGCCCCATACAATGGTACTTTGTGCAAGAGCTCTCTGCATGGGCCGGCCGGGCCCCCTTCCCTCCGCCTGCCAACGGGAGGAGACGCGAGGCGCTGGGAGCTCCAGAGTGGGCGAGGACTTCGGGCAGACCCGGCGTTGCTGTTGGACATCATTCAGAAGTCCCCGCTCAGCGGGGGCAGCCCGAAGAGCAAAACAAACAGAGCGAGGAGTAGTGGAAAATGCTGAGTCCTGGAGCTGGCCGGAACGGCCTTCGCCTTTCCACGCCCAAAGCCAGCCGCTCTGCCCACCTGCAGCTGCAATAGCAAGCAGGGCCGCAGCAGGCAGGGAGGCCTTGGCACCAGAGCCCGTCCAGGGCTGGGAAGGCGGGGAACAGACACTCCTCTCTCTTCAGACAGGCCCTCCAGAGTCCTCACCCTGAAGGCTGAGGTCTTTTTCTTGTTCCAGGAGTCCAGTGAAAAAATAGTTCTCAAAAAAGGAGAAAAAGACTTTCTTGAACTGCAGTTTCAGATTTACTAATAGTGTCCATTTACATAGCACTTACTAAATGTCAAGCACCAACACAGATGAACTGGCAATCACCATGTCAGTCCTGCGAGGTTGGTACTTTTATCCCCATTTCACAGATGAAAAAAGCCAGGCACAGAGGAGTCAAATAACCCAAGTTCACAATGCTCAACAATGGCAGGGCCAGGATTTACAACCTGGTTTAAAATTTAAAACCTAGGATTTAAAACCTACTTTACAGTCTTAAAGGTGACTGCCTTTTCTCTTCAGCTTATTAGATTTCCTCTCTAGGAATACAAGATGTGCAACACAAAGAGAGGAAACTCAAGATGGAGAGTAAAGGGAATGAATGAGAGACAGGAGAATCACCAAGGACTAGAATAATACAAAAGATTTTTTTAAAAAGCAGGTGGCCATCGGCCCAGGAGAAGGAGTGTGAGACCAAAGTACAGAAGTGGCAAGAAATGCTGAGCTGGGGCTGGAAGGTATGACAGTACTAGTCAGACAGGCACCTGTTCTGTGCAAAACAGGATTCCAGAAGTAATGTGAAGAGGTCACTTGGCAAAGGGGGCTCACACAGCTCTAGGGGGAAACTGAGGATCAGCAGCTGGAGCAGAGAAATAGACAAATGAACACCTTCTTTCTTTCCAATTACAGCTGCAGTGGAGGCAGATGCCCAGGGCTCCTAGGAGAGACAGCCTATGGCTGTCATGCAGGGAGGTCTGTCCATTCCTCTAAGCCAAGAGCTCTTGTCCCCAGAAGAAAGAGAAGGAAGAAAGGAACAAACAAATGAACAGAGGAAGGAATGAAAAGAGAGAGAGAGAAGGAGGGAGGAAGGGCTGGAAGGAAGAAAGGAAGGGGCTGTTTTTTTCTCGTGTTTGGAAGAACAAGCTGCCAACCCTCATTAAATGCATAGGATTGGCTTTAGAGTTACTACACCTAAATTCTAATTCTGTCTCTGTCACCGGTTAGCAATGTGATCTCACGGAAATCACTGAAACTCCCTTAACCTGAAACCCCATGTCTATACAATGAGGACACTGGACTTCACCTCTGAGGTTCTCCCTGGATCTGAAATCTACACTCTGATGATATTGAGACCAAGGACAGGGACTTTGACTGTTGCCTTTTCATGCCACCCAAGGTCTACATCCTAGCACAGTGCTCACCACCCATCCACACCAACCAGTCACCCAGGGCTAGTGATTCTGTGTTCTCAACACCTCTCTGATGTGCCATAGCTGCTTCTCTTGTATGTATCTCTTCTGAGCATGAAGCAGTTTTCCAACTGGTCTCCCTGCCTCCACCCTTGTCTGGCTCTGATTCATGTTCTGCTCCACAGTCAGAATGATTTTCCTAAGCACAGGTTGGATCATGTGACTTAGCCTGCTGGAAGAGCCTCAGGACTCCACGTCACTCTTCACACAGCCCACAGGGCCCTGGATCGTCTCCACACATTCTTGCTGTCCTCTCCTCACACCCACACTCTTTTGCACTCTGTGCTCTAGATCCATAAAACTACTTCCAGTTTCTCCATAAGTGTACACACTTTCTCACCTCTCAGCCTCTGGACATGCATTCTCCACCCCTGGAACCTCTTTCCCTCCCCACTTAACTAACTGCTACTCACCTGCAGGCCACACATTCCTTCAGGTTAGGTTCCTCCTATGTGTCAAATCATATTGTTATTTCACTGGATGGTGTTCCCCCTTTATTTGTCTATAAATTGTAATTTACTGGAAGTAGAGTGAAGGAAAAAAAAAGTGTGTTTACCTTCTTCCTTATGGTTTCCCTTGTACTGAACCCAATGCCAACCACACAGCAGGTGCTCACGGGATGTTTGTTATCTGAATAAATTTGCTTGATGGCGTCACTATGTAGGGCACCTTTTAGATATAACATCCTATAGTTCTGTAAAGTGAGATGTCAGTGACTCAGCATTTTCAGTTTCTAAAAACTGAGAGAGATAAAGCCTTCCACCACCCAGTGATCCAACTTTCTTAGTCTCCTGTTCCCAGCCTAAGCACCATTATTTAGCAGATTCTTGTGTCCATCAGAACTAATAGAAATGATTATCATGATCAATACTGAATCAACTAGAATCGGCTTTAAATCAGGATGCATTCCCTAGAAATCGGATGAAATTTAGTACAGTGTGGGACTAGAGACAGGGCTAAGGGTATCTAGGAAGAGAGAGGTCTGCATTCTAGTACCAGTTCTGTCATTAATGAGGTGACATTGGGCAAGTCCTCTGGCCTCTCTAAACCTTGAATTCATGAATGCCTAATTGAAGAGGTTGCACCAGATAATCTTTAAGGTCTCTTTTGACTCTAAAATGTAGAATTTTAGAATTCTGGCATGTGCTCTTCTTCTCATTATCCTCTAGGCCATTACTGGGTTTAATGAGGAGACTGTATAAAGTATCATACGACCAACAGGAACTGCTCTGAGTAATTATGCCAGGACAAGGGATGGACTCTGAGACTATTCCAGGTACACCAGGATGTGTGCTCACTCTTATTTTAATTGTCTTTCTTGACTGGGCTTCAGGTTTGGGGCTGTTACTTGTAGTTGCAGAGAGAAGGCTATTTGGAATTTACGATCAGGGCTCTGATCTGAGATTTCACAGAGGCCACACTCATGGGTTCCCAGAGCAGCTAACACATGCCACCATCATGCACATGGCACACCTGGTCCCTTCCTGCTCTAAATGGGAAATCTGTGCCCAGAGTTAGCACAGCCTTCCATCCATACCCTGCTGAGTTCATACACTCACCTCAGCCCACCAGTGTTCCATGATTAGCCAGTGAAGCAAATAAATCCGCTTGGGCTCTCGTGCATAGCTCTGTGCTATCATGATGAAAACTTGGCCATGGAGAAAACAGATATTTGAATGAAATATCTGTTACCCCTAAACACTGGTCACACTGGTCATTGTCTTCACCGTCATTCTTACCTTGCCTCAAATATGGATAAGCCTCTCACATTACAGGTGCACTGGCTGCACTGTATTTGCAAACTTCTTTATTCCCATGGAAGGCAGAACAAATGGAACAAAGTTGATCTACCTGAGAAGTAGATTGGCAGAGGGAGTCCCCCAGTTCAATCACACTTGGAGTTTTGAACTTGCCTTCCCCTGAGATCTGTAAGAACAACGACTATTTCTGATGAACACAACACAGTTCCAAAACCATCTGGAAGCTCCCAGTCCCATCTCTTCTTCTAAAGTTAGGAATATCCTTGTTTCACAGAGGCAATCCCAGACCAAACCCAGTACTCATCATTAGCTTTTCAGGTTTGCAAAGACAGTTGCCACTTCTTTGAGTATACCTGGACATGTGCTATTTCTAGGTACATCTGGGGGACAGCCTTTGACAAGGTACAAGGAGAGTCACAGCTTAAATTACAGGTTTGCCTATAAAAAGGTTAAAAAGAGCCTGTTACTGCCCAGGGCCAGTGGCTCAGGCTGACCATGTGGAGTGGAGAGAGAGAAGGTAGTGACTCTATCTTGACCCTCACTAGTTCCCACAAGAGGCTGCTGAAAACATCCTTGTGCCACTAAATTGTATCACATGGAACGACCAGGGCTGACCTGACATCAAAGCTCTGTAGAAATGCTGTGGTCCAGAGAGCACGAGAGTCTGAGTGGCAGGGCAGAGAGATTAGAGATAGGACTGTAAACTCAAACGGGCTTTGGGGATTGTGCAGCCTGTCAGAAGCCTGGCCTTTGTTGATTCCCTAGGTTGCTGTGGGCAGATGATCATCACCATCATTACTTTGGATGTCAGGACATTGAGATACACCGGGCAATCTGATGCAACTGGCTTTCCCAAGGCAGAAGCATTTGCCAGGAAAGTGGAAACAGGGAAAGGGACTGGAACATTGAGTAAATCAGGAAATGGCACTGACCAAGGGACAGAGAGGCCAGAGCCACTTTACCCCCTCATTTGGGGTTCTAAATTCTTATCAAATTTTTTTTCCTCAAGTTCAAACCTTGTGGCATTTTCACCAATTGATCAACAACTGCCTTTATCAGACTCCTTGAATCTCTGCCTCACTGCAAAAAGTGCCAGGGGAATGCTTTTCTCTTCTATTATTTAGGTGAGGATTCTCACGGCATGGAGGGATCTCACAGAGTAGTGAGATGCCAGCAGCATGCTGAGCCAATATGCCCATAAATGCAAGGGCCAGGTCCTTAATCCAGCCATGAGGATGGTCAAGGATCCCTGTATACAAGCCAGAGAAGGGACTCTGTACAACTAGAACTGAGTCACAAACCATCTTCCAGAGCAGCCCCTGGGGAAAAGCAGAGGTCAAAAAGCAGTATGGAAGTGAAAAGGCTCACTTACTGAAAGAAGACTTTGTCCTTGTCCCATATTTGATGTGTGAAACGTACCCCTTAGTAACCAGGCCTGTGGCTCCCAGAGCTGGTGAGCCATCAGCCAGCATCATCAAAAGAGACTTTTCAGAGTTCTATGCCAGCAATACGGCGTCATGGAAAGAACAGGGCTTAGAAGTCAGATGGTTCTCTGATGAACCTGATGACCTCTTGTACTCTCTTCCACTGTAGGCTCTAGAATAAAATGAGCTTCATGCCAAGTAAACATAGGATGTGGATAGATATCTACACAGGGTCACAAAATTAAATTCTACAGGGACAAGGCAGGAATGTCAATGTGTGGGCCTGACCTATGAGAGATAAAATAGGGGACTGATATGCACCTAAAGGAGGCAGCTTCAGTTCAGTGCCCATGGTGGTTGCTATGAAGGAATATGCTAGAATCCAAAGACATCCCGTTACCCTACTACGGTACATTCTTCTTTTGGGTTGCATGGGGTAAGGGGTTCCTACACTGTGAAGGCAAAAGTGCACATCTCTATGGCATGGAACCAGCCTGAGTGTGACCTCTAGTTCACATTGTTTGCCTCATTGTACCCAAAGCACAAATCACAATCCTTTTCCTTTTTAGGTTTAAATAGTTACATTTCATTCATACACCTCTGCCGATCCATTTTTTTTTTCTTTTCTTTTTGTCTTGGGTGCTGCAGCTTGCTCCAAAGTTATAGCAGTCGAGTCAGAGTAGACTTGGTTAATTTTCTTATCCCATCACCATCTGAAAGCTGTTCAAATCTACAGAGTGTGACCATCACCTCCTCTTTCCCTTGTGTCTCCTTCTATCCTCACCTTACCCGATCCTCCCAAATTCTGCAACTGCTTTTGAAGATACTGTCTCCTCTCCAGACCCCCATCACTGCAGCTTCAACCGTGGTCTCAGCAGTATTGTTAAGAGGAATCACCAAAGCCCGGTTGCCTGAGGGCTCCTCATCTGAACTCTAGCTCCTAGTGGGAGAAGCGTAAGCCTAAGCTGAATTATTCAAGTACATCTTGTATCTTTGACCCTGGTGAGCACTGAGTCAGGTACTTGGAGGAATAACTGCAACTTGGCACTGAAGAAAAGCTCTCTGGTTGAATCCTTGACTGAAGCAGAAACCTATTCTCTGTGTGCTGTTTATTCGGGAGAAGAGTTCAAATGTGGCCACAGGTTGGCTCAGGAGTTGTGGCTTTTCCCAGGTTTGCAGCTGAAAACTAAAAACAAAATATAAGGACCTGAAGCCATTTTTCCCAAAGTCTCCCAGTGAGTGGTGGTGGCTTGACCAGGATTGAGGGGCTGAAGCCTTCTTCGCGGCCAGTCCTGCTCCCTGACCACCAGACCACACAGTCCGTGCTTAACATGTACTCAGCAAACCTCAAGCTCCAGGCCTGAAGAAACAGATTTTCCAAAAACAGAGCTCTCTTTGTGAACAATTCAGCAAAAATTCTCTTTCCAGCTGTGAGCTGGGATTCATGTTGCAAATGTTGGTGTTAATTAAAAACATCCACCTTCTACAGTTTCAGCAACAAGGAAAAAGCACCATGCACGAGGTGTTCCTAAGCACTCCCCTCCAAAGCACTTATAAACATGATTTTATTTATGGCATGTGTTGCTAGGGGTTCTGACAGATATTATTATTCCCAATCTTCAGCCCCAGTGAAAGAGTTGGGGCCAAGGAGATGGATGTGAAGGGCCCAAATTGCCATAGAGCAAAATTAGTATCAGTGGTGGACACAAGAATACTGTTCATTTCCCACAGGATCCACTAAAGATGTTCAACTTTCTGTATTCATATCAGGAACGGTACCTAGCTGAAATCAAATGTTTATCTGTTGAGTCATTAAACGTTTCCTTCACATGGCTCTTAGTCCTTCGGACATGAAGAAATGAGGTCTGACAAGGCCAGGGACATTCCACAAAGGATGACACAATATATTCAAAGATTGGGATGTTCGATGACTTCCCTATATTCCTGTTATATTTCTCACCTTATTAGGAAATCTTTATCTCCAATGGTCCTGAGCTAGTGAGATCAGAAAGACTAAACTGCATCCCTCTGTGCTTGCCTCTGGTTGGTTGATTTGTCCTGCTTTAATACATGATCCAGACAAGAAAGAATCAAGCCAAAGCCACAGCATTATGAATGAAATTCTTTGTTTTTAATTTCACACAGTTTAAAATACAATATGAAATCAGGCTACAGTATATAAAAAACTCTCCAGCAAAATGATGTGCCAGCATCAGCTACTAAAATAAACAAACAAAAAACTCCGCCATAAGAATTTTTTTGCATTTTTTTTAAAAAAAAACATCGACACTTACATCGCTACATCTCTAAGCTACCTCAGTTCTGATTTTTAAAAAGCACCTGCTTTTCCTTTTTTTCATCTTGCTTCTAAATTTTCAGCTTTTAAAAAATATAAATTATATGAAAATACAAGTTGGAAAATAGTCAAACACAATATAACATCTTTTTCATCCCTATACTTCTCAGCTTAAAAAAAAGTATTCTTAAAAAAAAAGTTCAATAACTGAGGCAGTATTCCTGATAATTTCATTTTAATATATATATTTTATATATGTATATGTATACATATATTTATGGTTCCTTGAAACTTCTTTGGAATGTAGGTAAGAGTTCAACAAATTTATATAGACCCCAACAGAGTAAGCGGCATGCACAGCATGACTAGAAGAGAGATGGTGTATTTCTCACCATGAAGGTTAGGCAGGTTAATGCTGTAAAACCCAGAGTGTTCATCTCCAAAGTGAGGAAAAGCACATCTGATCTTTGAATGCTACCTCCAATCCCCACGGCCACAAAAATCAGGGCTCTATGTAGGGGAAGTCCCTCTCCAGAATGGCGAAGGGAACAAAAGTGACTCTGAACCCTAAAGCCAAAACCAACAAAGGTTAAGGCATCTCTGGGAATATAAGGGTTTCACCCAGCTAGACCAGATTTGCCCATCCTTCCTCTGAAGTCAACATGTGTTTTTAAAAAGCATAAACGCAACATTTCCAGTGTATAAACCACCCACCACTCTTCCTGGGATGGTCTCTGGCCTTTGGACAAAGGAGAAAAAACATCTGGCCAGATCGACAAAGCTGTCTTAACTAATACACTATCTACAAATCTTGAAAATGGTGGACTTAGAGAGAAAGGTAATTTTAGCAAACAAGCGGGCGGAGGAGCACTAGGAGGCACTTTCTTATATCTTATCTGCTACAGGAACTGCAGGAGTTATACTCACAGAAGGAGAGTTTCCAGCATAAATTTAATAGGAACGGTGGATGATTTGAGAAAGTGATTTTATGCCTGGTTGCAAACAGCAAGCAATAATTGATACCCGGCCCTGGTTCTACTCTTACCCATTATTGAAATGTGGAAAGACTTACCTAGAAATCTCAGGTATTATTTCAGCTGCAGTTTTGCATGTCTGCAAACACACACACACACACACACAACATTCACACACATGCACACATTCACACACACACCTTTTGCCAGTGCCCAACAAAAATCACATAATCTAAGAGAAAACAATGTAGTCCAAACAGTTCCACCCAACACTCCCTGAGCAGCTCCTAAAATATTTTGAGAGCTTCATTAAGGCACCTGCATCCAAAAGATCAAAATAATACAGCTGGGATAATTCTGCCTTTGCTTTCCATATGGATGCTCCAATTCATCAGTATGGGGACACTCATGAATCACAGAGCTATGTTCCTGATAATTCTGGGTCTGCAAGAGGATCTGGGAGTAAATAACAATCAATTTTCTTAAAGATATACTAGAAAGTAGTTAGTACTTCCAATTTCTCATCCAAATCCCAAAAAGGGCCAGCCCTGAGAAGCTTACCTGAAATATTTCTTTCCTTCTCTCATGGAAGTCCATAAAAGCCACCCCTCCTCATCCTTTCAACTGGGCAACTATAGAGTGAGGGAGATTCTAATTGTATTAGGCACTTTTCCTCACTAGTTAGATGTTGACTTTTCCTCTAAAACTCCATATTCAGATTCCCCCTCACAACCAGCAGAAAGATGACTACCTTGCTTGACTATGTTTGTATTTAAACCTTGGGGGAACTAAAAATCTATTCAAATCTCATGGACAACCTTATTTTCCTCACTGAACCTCCTTCCTTTGTTTCCTTTGCCTTCAAGTCATTCCTCTCTTCTGGAATTAACCTTCACTTACCCTGTGCCAAGACATCAGACCCAAGCAAGAGGCCCTAGCATCACCTGTGCCATTCATTTTGCATACACAGTCTCACCTGACATCCTACCGGACTAATTTAAATTTTTCAAAGGAAAGCCTTGCCCTTCTCTTCCAAAGACAGCCAAGTCACATTTTATTGAAATGCTCTCTTAATTTCCATCACTTCTAAAACTCAGCAAGTCTAAACTCTTCAACTTAGGTCGTGTCTCAAGTTACTTTTTCACTCACCAATCAGAAAGCCGTACACTTCTCTCTACTGAATAACAGAGTTGGCGGTGAGGGGGTGCAAAAAATGGAGGATTCTTGGAAAATAAGACATAAAAGAAAAATTACAGAGTGTTAGTTTGGAATGACATGCATTCAGGACTTATTTCTTAGGACCTGAGGGGTAATGCCCATGCATACAGCTTTTATTCCAAGTCATCTATGCTACAGATATAGGACTAAGAAAGAACCAAGTCAATCTTCCTCCTTCGATCTCCCTTCCAGGACTTCAACAGTGCTCCTACGTTTACTGTCGTCCAAAACCAGGGATGCAAAATACATTCAGTTCAAAGACTTAATGCTTCTTAGCTCAACATTAAGTCCTAACCCCGAGAATCCACTAATAACAAGTTAAGTAAAGGGATGTGCTAATATTTTTTTAATTGTAGATGACATTCACACACATAATTCCCCTGTACCCAAATCAGCATTAATTGTCCTTCTTATATAAGTCCCATGAATTTGGGATCCCTGATCTCAGTGAGAGCGTTTTGCTTTTCCAATGGGGTCTATATAAACAGTTTTCTTTCATTGTGACAGAATCCTCAGCCGGCAAATAAAAACAAACTTACATGATATTGCAATACTGAGACCACCTTAGAGCTTAAGACGATTTTTAAGAAAAAAAATACTGGCACAAAATTTAATAAAATAAATTTTAACACAACAACGGTTTTGGCCCCTCCCCGCTGAAGTCCATCTTTGTTTCAAAACTAGAATGATAGGTAAATAGTTCTCAGATTTTCAGTGCATCCCCCCCAAAACATGTTTCATCCCACCCACCTCTTTTTTACCCTCCCAGACCTAAAAACAGAAGCAAATTAATTGCCTTACATCAGTTTCATGAGTTCTGATGTGACAATGTCACTTGCTAATGGGTCCACAATGCAAGACACTTTTTCATGGATGATTTTTAAAAATGACTGGACACATTAGTCTCTTTCTCTGTTAAGCCAGAGCCTTCAAGCTTCTGAGAAGGCCCTTCTCCCTCTCCTGAAAATTTGCTCAAGAATTTCTGGTCCCACCCACCCCACAAGTCCTGGCTTTCCTTTCCCAACTGCGCACAATTGATTACAGCTGCAACTGACTTAGCTCCCACCCCTGAAGGTAAAAAATGAGTTCTGGAAAATAAAAAATAGAATAACAATTCAAAATTCAGAGTCCAACCAACACGGCTGTCCTTGGAAGGTCTCAGCAGGGTTTCCCCAGCCCCTTCAGTGCCATCACTCGTCGGCATCTGGCTTGACGTCCAGCATGGCGTGCAGCTCCTCAGGGGTGTACCCCAGCAGGCTCTGCAGGTCACACACGAAGCGGTACACGTAGCGTTTCCCCGCTGTCTTGTGGATGATGTTTTTGTCGTAATAGTAGCGTAGGCCACGGCTCAGTTTCTCATAATTCATCTTAGGTTTGTTTTTCCTCTTTCCCCATCTCCTGGCCACCTGAAATTTAAAAAGAAAAATAAAGGAGGAGTAGGCAAAAATCTACAAGACAGGCCAAATATATATGTCTCTCTGCCTATGCTATACCCATTCATGGTGACCCATGATGCTCAAGTAAGATGATTTGAGATTCATGTAGATATAGAAAATATTTTTCTGGCCTATCTCCTGAATTCCATTTTTCATGGGTTGGGCAAGGATGGGAGTCACAATGATTCTTTAAGTTGATGAAAACACAGTGACCCTGAACTAGGATTAAATATGTGACTTTAAAAAACAAAAAGCCACACTATACATTCTCCTCTTTCCGCATATTATTAGTAAAATCTCCTTGCTTTGCAAGCATGAAATCTAACAGGGAAGTGTGAAGCGGAGGAGCTGAGCTGCAATCATACCTGCCTTTCATCAACAGGAAGTGTTTTTTTGCCATACCAGGGCACAAATATTTTCTCATGTCTGCCAGAACAAAGATGTTGTCTCTCCTGTTCATTGTTTTTTATCCTCAGAATTGGGCATGGCACGGAACCACTACTCCATAAACATGTGTGTAATGAACTAAGAAACCAATGAGCCTATCTCCCAAGGCCTCTTGAACTGTCTGGCCCCTTTCACACTCACAGAGCCACCAGGCTAGGAAGAGGCTAAGTCACAGGAGGCAGCTCTATGGGTGATAACTGACCTACTGCCAGGCACGTTAATGCCTTCTATCAGCTAATCCTGTAAGACAAATGGGGTAACATAGATCTTTTCTCTATTTTCCAAATAATGAACCTGGAGCTCAGACAGGCTACCTAGCTTGCTCCGGGTGGCAAGTGGCAGAGCTGGGAATCCCAATCCTGGAACACGTCATTCAGGCCCACACCACCCCTTCCAGGAGTTTTCTCTCATCCTTCCTCAACACAGTACTCGCAAGCCCCTCCTTCCTTACCTCATCTGGGTCAGAAAGTTTGAACTCCCAGCCATCTCCTGTCCAGCTGATAAAAGACTGACAGGATTTATCAGTGAGTAATTCCAGAAGAAACTGCCACAGCTGGATTGGTCCACTGCCTAGAAACACAAGCCATTGTGAATCATTACACCAGATCTTCAGCACTCTACGCAGCTAATCCCCACACACGGCACTCCCACATCCCTCTTCTCTCAGCCCATCCAGCCAGGAGAAAATGAAGGCAACAGACAGTGCACATGTCGGAGGAAGTGTTATGAGCTCGAACAGATAGAAAAGACAAAGGCCTCCCTATAAAACAAAAGCATGGAAGAAAATGTGTCAAGTGCTTTATTTTGATTAACTTAAGGATCGGTTCATTTTTATTGCTAAACAAATTCTAGAAAGAGAACACTGTGCCTATCCTCTGGGATATTCTAAAGCAGCATAATCTTTTACACCTTCAAAAACTAAGTCATTATTTTTGCCTTCAGAAGTAAGAAACATATTAACGAAGGAATGAATGTTTTTGCCAGTTCCAAACACAAGTTATGGCTCATAAGCACTGCTCTGTAGTAGGGAGCCTGTGGCCCCTGATTTGTGAGTAAGAAGGATCACTATCCTCCAGCCCTCTCACAAGGAAATAGATGTTAAATATCTGTTCAGTCATAATATTTCTCTCCACTGACACCACCCTGCCCTTCCAGTCCACTTACAGGAAAGCACCCAAAGAAAAAAAAAAAAGCATCATTACTATTTGAGGAATTAACTTGCCACCCAGGAAATCCTCAGGGGTCAGATGAGGACTGTCAGAAATTCTGCATAGGTTCAGTATATTCTAAATTAGACACACACACACACACACACACACACACTTCTCTGTCTTAGCCATCAACACTCTGACAGTCAATTTATTCTATGCTAAAAGGTTTATATCACACCGATTTCCTTTGAGGATACTTTTCTCAACTGAAATGACAATGCCACCAGTGATTCTTAATTTATAGGTGTCGGTGGAGAGACAAATAGGGGTTCAAAAGTCCATGCTTCTTGTTACATGTCTACACTGCCCCTTATAGCATAAACAAACTGGGCAGAGCGGGACTGGGAAAGACCCAGTCCATGTCTCTGGATGCAGCCCAGGAAGCGCCAGCTCATACAGGAAAGCTTTGCTCACTAAGGCTCTAATTTTTCACCGGAGTTGCAAATTTGTCTGATCCAAAGTAAACTGAGATGTAACAGGAAACAAACTTTAGGTTCCCTCTCAATGTAAAAAAGAAATTGCCTTCATAATCCATAAGGGTAATGTCTTGTTGTATCTCATATTTCTACAAGACATTTTCACATGCATTGTTGTGCTTGCTCCTAAAATCCACACCCAACCCTCTGGTGTAAGGAGAGGCACAAGTGGTCTTACGGCTTCCTTTCTAATGGTGCAGAAAAAGTGCTCAGCAGAGTACTGTGACTTTGCTCTGAGCCACGGTTAGCGAAATGGTGGTTCTGGGTCTAGTACCCAGGCCTTTAGACTCAAAGGACCAGGGCAACCTCCAATGAAGTAAAGAAACAGCTACTGACACGAGCTATCATCCCACAGCCAAAGGAAGTCCTCCTCCAGTAACAACTTCCTAATGGTGGTTTCCAAGGCTCCTCTCAGCACTTGCCACGCTAAATATGAAAACATGAAATAGCTCTACCTCCTCTTTCTGAGAATGGACCATTAGCTCTTTAAAACCATCTTGCAAGAAATACCTTACATGTATTCCACAATAAAATGGCTCAGTGAATGCCTATAAAATAAAGTAACATTCAAACAACAGCCCAGAGGGCTGCACTGGTAAAGCCGTAGCTTCCTCTGTTTCTACTTTCATTCAATAAAAACCGTTTCGTATTCAACTCAGGGACATTTGCAGGTTTCTTAGGAGTTGCCTCAAGTCATGAGCTACTTGTTTTCTGCCTGAGCTCACAAAACTAACCGTGACATTCTCAGAGGAATCCACTGAGAAGCCATCCTAACAGGCACAAAGAGGTAAAACAGCAAATCGCTCTCAAGAAATGCAGCTGCCAGAGCCCTGGTCACAGAATAGGTTTCTTGGAGAAACTCACGATAACTATAGAGACTGAAGAGAGACATGAAGAAAACCATTCTATCCCAAAGCTATGTAAAGGAAGCCTCGGAGGAGAGGGGGTTGCCTTAGACCGTGACAGAGAAAAACTAATGAGTGCTACGCTTGACGGTGCACCTACTACGCCGCAGACACTGTGAGTGACGCTCTACACTCGTTTCCTTCATTCCTCCCAATAATTCTGTGGGGTGGATGCAACTGTTGTGCTATTTGTTTCTGCCACTTCACAGCAGAGAAAACTGACACACTGCAAGGCCATTTAGATCAGCAGTGGAGTAGCCGGGACTGGAACCCACGCAGCCCATCCCCAGGTTCTTCATCTCAATGCTACGTTGCCCCTGGACAGGACCAGGCCAAAGGTCTGGCATCTAAACTGCCTGACTGAGCGCAGTGTTCCAAGAGATAAGGGGACCTGACTTGAAAAACTCTCTCCCTCTCCCCAACTTCTCACAGCAGTTGCAGGACATGGGATAGCCAGTGGTTCTCCCAGTCATCCGACCACCAGTGGCCGTGCCAGCCCCCGCCACGGCATCCACCTCCACAGGAGATATTTCCAACATCCTCTTGTGGTAGCCATTATGTTACATTACTTCATTGTTTCTCCTTCCCAATGTTCACCTTTGAACCTCTCTCCCACTATCTGAAAATCTCTTTGGGGCACGGGGTCTCATGACACCAAGCCGAGGAAAGGGATGGGAAGATCGAGATCCTTCCCCCGGATGAGTCTTTGGCAGGGAGCTGTCAGCACATCTGCCGGTGCTGGAGAACAGGGCCCAGGAGCACACTGCAGTCTCCTGCCCTTGGGACTTGGCAGCCACAATGCAGAGAAGGGATCTTCAATTCCCGTGGTTTGCACCAGCTCCCAGAGGACGAACCCTCTGACGGAATGGTTAGTTTTCCTTTTCTACCAGTGCATTTTCCAAACTGAAATGTCAAGCAGTCATAGGCTGTAGATGCCCCGCCCTGCCCTTTCTCTGATGTCAGCGTACAGGACCCGGTGAGTCTGGGACAGGGTGAGTACTCGTCAGAGGACTTTTGTCCTCATTGTGACTTTTCCTTTGTTCAAAAGGAATGAAAGAAAAAAAAATTAAATTCAGGCCCTAGAAGCCCAAGTCCTAGGTGCAGAGCTCTCTAACTTTTTTTTCTGTTTACACCCAAGGAAAGAGGGAGGATAGACAGGAAAAGCAGATACCTAAAGAAATAATGGGAATATGAATGGGAAGAAATCTCTCCTGTTGGCTTCACAATAGGACAGTCAACATAACAGAGATGTCAGTTCCTGGCTCCCTCCCCCGATTCCTGCAGGGAAACCCCACAGGCGCACTCCAGCCTAACTGGTGCACACAAGGCTCACCCTTCAGAAAGCCCACATTTTTGTACCAAGTGAGAGGAGTTCATGATGCCCGCTGAAGCGTCCCCTCTAGCACCTTTTTGCTGACTCCTAAACTGCCTTTATGTTGTGGGGAGCAAGAGAACTAGGAAAGACATGGAAATGTTCTTCCAGCCAGAAACACTGGGCCAGGGTGGGCCCAGTTCCTGGCTGGGCCCATGGATGGTCTAATACAGGAGCCTGTTTCCACAGCAATGCATCACCCTCACTTCAGGTCTGGGAGGGGACTTCAGGGCCACTTGGAAACCCAAAGCTTAGAGGCAGCTCTGGGGTTGGAAGGCACACTGGCTACAGGGATCCACCAGCGACACCCACATCCAGGCCCATCAGAAGTTCTCACACCCAAGATTGGTGTAGACAATGAATGAGTCCAGCACTCCCAGTTACGACTCTTCTAGAGGGTGTTTCTGTGCACTTAGCGGAGGTCTGCCCAAATCCACAGGGCTCCAGGGCCCCATCCCTTGCCCTTGCTCCAACATATCCTAAACTTGTAAAGCCTCTTCCTCCATTCCCCCTGCAACTCCCCCTTATCCCTGTGCCCAGCCTCTTCCACCTACCCAAATGGACTGTGGTCCCAGTGACCTTTGTCCCCTAGAGCAGAAAACGGTACTAATAATAGCGCCAGTCATGGGAAGGGGAGCTCACATGTTCAATGTGACTCACAATGGTGTCCCTGTCTGGGATCTCCAAGGCAGTCAACAGTACCCTTCACGATGCTGCCCGGGAGTGTCACACATCAGGAATCCAGTGGCATCACTGGGAAAGTATGCTTCTCAAGTCGAAGCTCTGAGCCACAACAACAGAGGGGTCCCTGTTAGAAGGAGGTCTCTTTCCAGAGCCATGCGGGCGGGAGAGCACCACACACACACTCCACACACCCATCTCCCATGGCACGGAGCCTCCACACCCCCTGCTGTCTGCTCCCTCTCCACCCTCCCTCTCAGGCGGCTGCAGGGGAATTTCCTTCTACTGCTTTGTTCTTCTCAGCCTCTGGAGAAAAGGACAGTTCTTACTACACACTGACAGGCCTGATTTGAAGAACGTGCTACAAGCTCTGAAGAAGAAATACCAGGTGGGAACTTGGAGAGCTCCCAAGCCTACAAAGCAAATCACACCAAGGATGTTCACCCCCTAGGGGACCCCCAAGGCTCCTCAAATCTAAGGCAACAATCTCACTTTTTAAAAAAAGTAAAGCTTCAAGTAAATTCCTGCTCATTTGGGTCATATTTCCTTGTCTGGGAGCTGCAAGGCCCACTATCTGTCTCAATGAGGAGCTGGTTATTAAAAATCCCCTGCTATTCTGGTCCCTTGCCCTGAGGCTGAGAACTGAGCAGCATAAATACATATATAGCAATGCGCTAGGACAAGGTGTTAGTAACATGCTCTTGATGGAAATCCCTTCCATTTCCCAATTTGTCAGTATCATTCTTCTCATTTTCCAGGTCTGGGAGTTGCCTGCCTGTGACAAGGACATCCTCACAGCAAGTGAACAGGGTCAGGTTGAACTTCACTTTTTCCTTCTACTCCTTCCTCATTTCCATTTCAACCACAAGTTCTCACTCTTGTCACCTGTGCTCTGCTGAGAGGAGAACACAGGAGTTTTCTTCCAAACAGAAGGAGGTCAACGCTGGGCAGGCACCTTCCCAGGCAGTCTCCTCATATTTCCACTGTACATGGCTTACACCAAGACCACCCCAATGGTTTGGTCTCTGTCCATTTCTCCCAACACTAGAATATATGCTGTAAGGACAAGGACTTTGTTTTTTCACTGCTTCAACCCAAAGCCTAGCACAGTGCCTCACCAACAAACACCAACAAACAAAAAATTCTTTGCTGTTGAATGACTACTGTGTCATTTGACATGTTCTCCCTGAGAATACAGACTATATCTTACTGAGCCATATATCCTCAATGCCAGGTATGATAGCTTGTCTTCAGCAGGTACTCATTAAATATTTTCTAAATTACATTACTGAAACAAACCTCCTCTGAAGAAAGGCATAAGGATTAGAAAGTCCGCTCAAATGGCTTCTCTCTATTAAACAATATTTGGGGCCAAACAATATGGGTGACCCTCAGGCTGCATTTCATCAACGTGTTCCCAAAAATGAAAATGATCACCTGTCCTTTGGGAGTTAATTTGCTACTTTAAGAAGCTAATCCCTTTAGCTCTATTCTAAAAGTCAAATCAAATACCTCGGTGTGGGCAGGACACCACATTTATTTTAACCTATGAAACTCTCATGGTTGGTCACCCTTGCAATAGGGCTGACTCTGCCCTGATAGCACACATCTGGCAGGTGGCCCTAAAACAGAGGAACAGGCCTGCTGGCCCCTCCCTTCCAGCCAGGTGTCTCTACCCACAGCCAAACGATGATGGCAAAAACAGAACATTCGAATCCAGAAATGACCCATCTGTTCACAAGTGTATCAATCTGCCTTTCATGCTACCACAGGAGGACGCACCTCTGAGGGTGGGGTGGGTGACTCCCCAGTCCAAGCATCACCCCTTTCTGTCAACCCTCTTCTAAATCACCATTCACAAAGGCCCCTAAATCTCCTGATTTCCATTAAGTTTAAGGACAAAACAGAAAACATCCTGACAGTTTCTTGGCCTCTCGACCAAGCTCAACCTGAAGCTGCACAAAGTCTTGTTGCCTGAGGATGAATAACTCAAGAAACTGTATTGCTGGACTGACTGGCAATCAAGACACTGAGAAAATTATTTTAAGAAGATTAAGGGCCAGGAGTGCTTGATATTTTGGCTGAGTTCTATGCCTCTCATTTCTTCTGAGTTGTATATTTTCTTTGCCCCACCCTGACCCAGTCTTATCTCATCTCTAACACACTCCATGTATAACATTCTATAACTGGCCAATACGGCCTTGGTTTAAAGACTCACTGTGTGTCAGTATATTCTATAAACGTGTTCCTGTATCAGTGGCTAATAACTCAAGGGCAGTGATTGGGAATATAACTTCCAATAATTCAACTCAAACAACAAAGAACATTCTGACAGGTGTTTGGAAAGCATACTTGCTGAACACAATGATGAACAAACAACAACTTTATAAACTTGTATTTGTTGCTGAGATAGCCAGTATCTAACCATGAAAAAGAGTGAGAAAACAGCTCTCAAATCAGTTAAAACCAGTCTTTGACTGCCAAGTTCATGTCTCTTGCACGTTAGATCAAAAACAAAAGGAGGAGGAGTGTCAAAAAATTTAAAAATAAAAGCCATTTTACATGTCAGGCAGTGGAGTACTGAGTGATGACGGCATCCTATAAAATTAAAATATATGATGCCTGTGGGAAAGCCCCGGGTAGGGAGTTGAGGGTACGAGGCTTTGATATCAGTTCTTACCTGAATCACCATATGCAATCTTACGCAACTCATTTAATCTCTCTGGGCTTTACTTTTTCCTTCCCTAAAATGGAAATAGTAATCTCTGCTTCTCTTTACTTTATAAAAATGGAAATTAAGTCCTTATTACAAAAATCTGCATATATACATATATATAGACAGAGAGAGAGAAAGAGACTTAAAGAGGTGAACAATTTAGGAGCAACTGAATACACAATAATGGAATTACAAAGAAGAATGAAACAACAGAAAATATATTTTTAAAAACAATTTTCAGTAAAAAACAAGAAAAAAGATGCATTTAAAAAAAATTGTAAAAGCACTAGAAAAAATCTAATTAGACTTCCAAGGATTAAATTGGCCTTCGTACGGCAACTTTGAAAAAGTAGAAAGTTGGAGGTTAAGGAAAAAAAAGTTAAAGTATACGAATGTAAAAATTTTTAATATTTTCAATGAGAATAAGCATTTAGGACTTTTTTAAGTTAGGGAAGACTCTGAAATCCTTGTTCCTATGTTAAAAGTGCACACGCACCAAAAGAGACAGCAGATGCAAACTGCTTTGCAAGTGAAAGTATCACAGGCATATATGGTTTAGGGAAATCTTGGCCACAGATGGACTTAGATCCTCTTTTCCCAATGCACATTTTTCCTTAGTTATTCATGTCCCTCACCAAGTATTCTTCACCTAAGTATTGTATAGAGCTCACCTAGAGCAAGTTCAACACCGTTCCCCACAAATGCCAATAGTTTGGGCCCAAAGAGACGGGTCCCACCAGCATTAACTGGGGTTCAAGCAGAACCTCTTGTCCAGCCATCAGGGCCCAAGACAGGCTTGACAGCAAGACCAGGTAGCTGGCAACTGGCCAGTGGAGTCCTCCCACCTGGAACAGGGTTAAGTGAGGCTTATTTGGCCAGTCTGACTTGGGTCTGAGAACAAGACAGTTACACATTTTTAGGGTATGAGGGAAAGACCTTTGTTTTTGCTCTGGCTCTGCACACCTGCAAGTGCTCAAGTACACATGTGTGGGGGCGGCAGCAGGAGAAAGGGGACTGTTCCTCTCTTAAAGGGGCAGTCTCTATTCAAATGCAACCACCTCTTTCTTCTAAACCCATCAGTAACTCTGTCTAACACATTCAAGCTAACACTCAGACACAAACTTGGACAGTGAGCCAGTGAAGCTCAAGTCAGGAAGTGGGTTTCTTTATAGCTCTTTCCTCCTGATGTCTTCTAGGTAACCGGTTCTTTTAAGAAGTCACCAGAGATGGGTTAGGTTTGGATTTGGGGGAAGGGGATAAGAATTTTGTTATAAACCAAAGAAAAGGTTTTTCCAGCCACTATAAATGTACAAAGAAAAATCTTCCTAAGTATGTAGGTAATGAGAAGAAAGAAAGATATGTTCACTGATCAGGGTTAGAAAACAGGACTTTAGAAGTCTGAAGATTATAGTCTTTTCTCAGTAGGATTCTCAACTTGATCTCTGGAATTTATTTTATCCTAGGGGTTAAGTTTTCCCTGCATGTCAAGAATGAGAGAAATCACTAGTTAGGTATATTAGAATCCTTGGAAGGTAGTTGAACTAGATCCTAAGTGATCATTTGCACACCGAATTTTGTAAGCATTTATCCAGCATATAATCTCTGAACACTCCTCAAACGTAGCCAGAGTGTGTTGAATAGCAAAACACAATATTAACAACTGCATGGAGGTAGCGGAATAAGTACTTTTTGTTTCACCATAACGTGATAAGCTGAAAGTGTCCTACCTACGCCTTTAAAGAAAAAAAGAACAGAGAACCTAGCCTTGAGAGGCCTCCATAAGAAACTCCACCGCCTCAGCTCTGAATGTCAAACACCTCCACAGACCTGTGCCCTGTGAGCATCTCCAACAAAGCAAGTCCCATCCTTGTTTCAGAGTTTAAACTTTCACATTCAATCACTCTAGGAGAACTTTCACTCTCATTATCTCTCAGGGAGAGGTGAGTCATACAAAGGACAATAAAGTTTGGGGAGTTACAGTCAACAACATGCATTGAACTCAGAAGCCCATCACGGACCACTGAGAGTGTCGGGATACATGGTCTTGAGTCCTGCCACATGGAAAAGCTGTGCTGGTCTCAACAAGCCATGTTTACAGCTCAGGTCCCTGTGGCTGTCACACTACCTGTTCTACTCAGTTCTCCTGCTTCAGGGAACATAATTGACTGGCTCTACTATGTCCATACCAGCACCCCTCATCCTGGGGACTGCTCCAGCCAGGGACTGAGCACGGTGAGAGCATGCAGGTCCACCCCTGTGAGACACAGAGCTCCTCCAGCAGACGACCTTGACCCAAAGATCCCCTGGGCCCAGCCAAAGTTTTCTTAGAATGGAGCTGCAGTTGAGGGCTCTTTCTACCCAAATCTCCTCCTTCCAGACCTGCAGCATGGTCTGAAGGTTCCCCTGCCTTCTCTTCGCTGCCTTTTTTTCCTTCATAGATGCTCCTTCCGTAAACATCTTGCACATCTAATCATGTCTTGGCACCTGCTTTCCGGCACACTCAAACTCACACAGTATTTTGAATATTTTCTGACATGTGAAAACCCTGAAAGTCATCTTATTTGTTGTTTGCTGTGTAACATTGGGCTAGACCTCCTCCTCTAAAAAGAAAAAAAAAAAAAAAGTCTGGATTCCCTCATTTATACAATGGGCATAACAGAAACTTCCTCATGTGATATTTGGTGAAGGATTTAAAAAGTCAGTGTATATGAAGGAGTCTAAGCACACAGTAGGAACTTAATACATCTGGGATTGAGCTAAATAATTGAAAAGACCTAATTATTATTAAATACCTGCTACGCCCCATGACACTGCCAGCAATTACTGCAATTCTATAAGTAAAATGCGTTGTTCCCTGGCCTCAAGGAACTTAGAATTATACTGGAAAAATAAAAGGTTTGGAGAATACTATGGAATGGAGGTGACAGCTAGCACTTAGAGCCTAGCTTCCTGTATACCCAGCACTGCTCCAAGTGCTCTCCATAAACTAATTCATTAGTTCTCACAACAAGCCTATGGTATAGAAACTATTATTACTGCCATTTGCAGATGAGAAAACAGATACAGAGATGTTAGCTTGCCAAAGGTTACACAGCTGCTCACTGGCAGGGCCTGACTCCATGCTCTGAATTCTACAGGGATAGCCCCTGAATGTTGCCCTTGGTAAAACCGCATGGGATGACCACTCTTTCTTGTGTTTAACTTGGACTTCTCTACCTGCAGGCATCCCCAAGTGACTGATGGGGTGCTGATGAGTGCTCCAACCTGCAGGCATCACATGCAAGTCACTTTAGGGAGACAGGAAGGGCAGCGCTTCTCTTGAATGAGCCTCTACAAACAGCAGCAGCTGCTCACTCTCTGCAGCAGGGGAGGCCGTCCAGAGAAAAGAAAGAAGTACCAAGGGGGCAAAAGCACGGTCATCTGGGACACCTGGCAGGGCCTTTCCCAACAGAGGTGATGGGGAGTTTCCGAGGCCTGTTGTTTAAAGGCAATAAAGACTGGTGTGGATGTCTCAGCAGCACACTGGCTGCATTCTGCTCAGTGGAAACATTTTGCTTCCTCCAAAGGTGGAGCTTCAAACTGGAGACAGAGTGGAATTCCAGAACAGTCACCACCCAATTCCATTATTTGTAGTGAGACTTTATTAAAGAAACAGTGACCCCAAAAATCTAAGACTCAGAGACTCTTCCTCTAAAACAGGCAGTGGGCTACACCCAGAACAGAGGGGTCAACCCGTGAGTCTCCTGGTATCCAAAATCCAGGCACCCTCAAGACCTCAAAGAGTTGTAAACAGCACCAGGATGCGAGATGTATTGTACAGTATGAATAGATCCCTTCTGTCCAAAGACTGCTTGCAAGGTATTACCGCAGCTGAATCAAGACACTAAGATGCTTCAGCCAGTTGTGGTCTTTGAAAGCCATGACAGAAATAGGCAATCACCACTTTCCACATTTTTTAAAAGACATTTAGAAAAAAAAAAGTTCATAGTGAGGACGAATCTTTTTACCATGTGATCTTTTTCTACTGGTAGCAGATGATTAAGAAAAATTCATACAAAACTAATTAGTTAGGAGGCAGAAACAGTGGAATTACTCACAGGCAAAAGAAAAGAGCTTTGCCTCCCAACCAGTTCAAATCTTCCCGGGAATTCTCCTCCTCAGTGCTCCAAAGTATTTTCCCATCAATCACATAACTGAGCAGCATGTGAGTCTATTACTCCACTGAGATCCCCAGGTCCACGCCAGGCACCCCTTTAGGATCCACTGCTAAACCCAGCACTGTGAATGGAATCCCTGCCAGCGTCTCAGCTGCTGGCTGACAGGAAGGCTCTATTTAAGCTGAGGGGGCTGCCAGCTTCCTGCAACTAGTTAATCACAACAGCCTCTGAGCAAGAAAGAGAAGACACTCTGTTTCTGCCCTTCTCATTCCCAAGCTCTTTTCCTCTTATCCAATCAGGTACTGCCCAAGGATGGTCTACATTGAGACTGTGATGGCTTCAGCAAGCCTGGAAGCCAGCCCCAGCTTTGCCTGGCCTGCAGACCTCAGTGAAGTGCCTAACTTCTCTGGGCCTGACTTTAGCCAATTCACACTGTCTTACACAACAGCATTTACATGGAGAGACTTTAGATTCCAGAGCTTCGCTCCTGTTATCCCCCCAAATTAAAAGGCTCTACACTGTTTCTAATCACATGCCCACAGCACAAATTCACACTGCACTAGTAACCTGCTTTTACTCTTTCCTTATCACTAACTTAGGCTCATACCAAAAGTTTCCTCAGTTGTTGTT
The DNA here is from genome assembly GCF_029281585.2 of Gorilla gorilla gorilla. Lineage (NCBI taxonomy): Eukaryota > Metazoa > Chordata > Mammalia > Primates > Hominidae > Gorilla > Gorilla gorilla. The sequence goes on from NC_073233.2 coordinate 136,408,992, forward strand.
TGTACCTGAATACATTGAGATTATTTTGCAATTGAGCCTTCCTTCAGAAAACTGTGATTTCAGCTAATGCTGCCAAATCTCAGGTTTCATTCTGAATTGAAGGGCTTTGAAGCACTTCCTTTTGCAGTAAAGTTGTTTATTTTCAAAAACATGTTTTAGCAGTAGTTTTGGGTTACTGAACCCTAAAACTCAACTACGAGCCAGAACTCTAAGGTTCTGGACTTGGCCCTGGGACTTTCTTATTGTGTGACTTTAGACTGGCTCTAGAGTCATCTATGAAATGACAAGAAGAGGATTTATTTCAGGGCAGAATCAACTTGAGAGGACCTAGAGGAGAATGCACAGGGCTTTTTTTTTTTTTTTTTGAGACGGAGTCTTGCTCTGTCACCTAGGCTGGAGTGCAGTGGCGCGATCTCGGCTCACTACAAGCTCCGCCTCCTGGGTTCACAGCATTCTCCTGCCTCAGCCTCCCGAGTAGCTGGGACTACAAGCGCCCACCACCACGCCCAGCTAGTTTTTTGTATTTTTAGTAAAGACGGGGTTTCACTGCGTTAGCCATGATGGTCTCGATCTCCTGACCTTGTGATCTGCCTGCCTCGGCCTCCCAAAGTGCTGGGATTACAGGCATGAGCCACCGCGCCCGGCCCGGAGTTTCTTTTCCTGCAAGACTACTACCTTTGTGTATGTGCGTGATGTCTCACACACAAAAAAAAATTTGGAAGTTGAATTCCAGATAGTCCCAAATTTAGCCTTAAGGAAACTGAAGGACTGCCTACTTATAAATCTGCATAACACCATAAAACATAATTTCATTACAGTTAGTGAATGGCTTTGGGTTTAGCCTTTTTCAGGCTCCTAGAAAACAAGAAAACCACTTCATTCATAAATGCAAATCAAAGAGTGCGAACACACCTAGACACTGATAAGGGCATTACCACCAGACCTGCTCAACAACAGCTGCAGAAGTGATAGGACTCCTTATCTGTGGCTATGTCTGACAATCTGGAATGAAGTTCAATAAAGGTGATTTATAGGTCAATAATTCTGGACGGAAGCCAAGGCCAGCTCTCTTCCCTCCCACATACCCCTAACCCACATACATATAGTGTTCATTGGTGACAAGAGGGAGACAAGGTCCTAATCAGTCTAGGCAGGCAACTGCAATAACCAAGGAGTACTCTCATTCTCTAATATGAAGAAAAGATTTTCTATTCAGATGAGACATTTGGTGCTTAAGATTCAATTCAGAAGCTACCTCTGTGCAGAATGCAACTACATACATGGCCTTGAATAAGTCATTTTTTTGTGCCTCAGTTTCATCACTAGAGGGGTTGAGAGGAAGAGAGACTACTATGTGACAACCCATTATATTATTCTATACCTACTGAAATGCAGAAGCAAGAGGAAGAAGAGATGCCTATGTTTTTCAAGGACTTAGAAAGCGTTTTGCTTAGGTCTATAAAATGTATATAGAAAACATTGGGCTACTTCTCTAGGACTGTGTTGTAATTAGAAGGGGTTCATAATGTATCTTCGAACAAAAGAAAATGGAGCTTTCTGATGGTATCAGTTTGATAACCGTAAACAGTTCACAGTAAGGTAAGAAGGTACATTTTGGCGGAAGCCAACATTGCATTTGATGTATTCTTAACTCAGCTAACAGGCAGGCTTTCAAGCCATGTTATCTGCCCCCGCATCTTGACCTAATTTAACAAGTTGCTATGGGAGCCCAGTGAAGGTTGATGCAATTTTCTTATCTTAGGAGGAAGAATGTAACTGTGCAAGAGAATGTGAAAATTCAGTTTCTAACTGATTTCCACACTTACAGTGCAGTACAAAAGACATCCTATCAAGAAGTAAAATGTATTCCTTTGGAGGTGATAGGGACAAAGACCCAGACTCCTGGTGAAATGGCAGGAAGATGGATTCTCTTCCCAGCTTGGAGAATCTAAGCATGCACCCTTTAGTTCAGGCCAAGTAATAGTGACACAGAGCTACGTGTACCCCTACTGTGTGGCCAAACATACTCTGGAGCAATCAAATTTTAAGGGAACAGACAGAAAAGTTAAGCAGAACCTGAGAAGGTAAGTGTGACTTTTACAAGCAATAAAATGTATTGCCAACAAGTGTATACAATGATTTCTGCTTTCCAAAGTACTTTTGCAAATTTCAGCTCATCTTAACATGTCTGCATAAAGCTAGACAGCCATTTATAGGCACTCTAGTGACTGCCTCAGGTGGTGGGTGAGGCTGTATGGGCACATTTCATCTGCTTCCCTATTCCCTAGGATGCATCTTAAATGAGGTTGGCGGGGGCACCATGAGGGTGTGAGATCACCCTCAGAGGGTGAGTCTGCAGTACAGGCAGGAGGTGTTCACCAGGTATCAATTACAGGAAAAAAATAAATACTAAAATGTGGGCTGCTCCTCCCATACCTAACAAATCCCAACTTTCATTCAGACCACAACAATAGGAGAATCCAGTTCAAGTCTAAGGATATTTAAAATATCTTGAATCCAGGAGACAGTGAGCCCTCATACTCGCTTTTCTGCACTCAATATGCGCTCAAACATTTGCTGAAATAATTGAATTGTTATAATTGAGGGTTTTTTCCTCTATGTCTAGCACAATGTCTAGCATTCATTTATTTAATTAGTTGATTTAATTCAATTACACTTTCACAGATTTCCTGCCACCAAGATAAGAATGAACACTTCTACTTCACTAAAAGTAGAAAAGGGTACAAGGTAAATTTGCCTAAAACCACACAGTGTGTTAGAGTTGGGAGGAAACACAGAGGACTTCTGTTTTCTGGACTATTATTCTCGCCATCACATGAGATAGTATGAAAACTGAAATTGTAATTGTCAAGGAGAAAGAATTAAATGGTAAGAGGCTTCAAAAATGTTTTTTCATTAAAATGATTACTTCAGACTTTGAGACTTTTAAGTGATAATCACCACCCCTTCTCTTCTACTCACTAAATGTTTTACTCCCTTATCCCATGTCTGAAGAAAGAGAGAGAGAAAAGAAGGAAAGAAGGGAGGGAGGAAGGAAGGGAGGGAGGGAAGGAGGGAAGGAAAGAAGGAAGGAAGGAAGGAGGAAGGAAGGGAGGGAGGGAGGGGAAGGAAAGAAGGAAAGGAGGTAGGAAGGAAGGAAGGAAGGAAGGAAGGAAGGAAGGAAGGAAGGAAGGGCAGAAGAGAGGGTGGGCAGGCAACTATCAATCTATCCAAACATAACTCAGACCTAGAGCATAGTTTTCTCTGCACCACAAAAACAGAAGCAAGCACTGCCAATTAGAGATAACGTCTACCTCCCAAGGCCACAAAGTCATTTTAGAGCTACCTCTGCCTTTCCTTTCTCTTCCCAATTAAGCAGCACATCTCCCTTCCTTTATCACTATATTCAACTGCAGTCTAGTTCTTTAACCCCTAACAGGTATAACTGCATGAGCTGGCACTCTTGTACTTCCTGAGAGTGACTTAATACACTTTTCCTCATCTCAGACGTTTTTAATGGAAATGGATATACTTCCTAATAATCTCCTTTCAAAGATGGGAAAGGACTCCCTTGAAAAGTACTAAGTTCCTACATGCTAGCCATGTTCAAGCAAAGACCACCAGGGTATTGTAGAAAGAATAAAGTAAGGACCTTTAAGTTCCATTCCTGGCCTTGACCTTGTTGCTACTCCAACATGTAGACATAATTCCTGAGCACTACTCATGCAATGAACTGCACTAGGAGCTATATGGAATGCAACATAAGAGAGACACTCCTGATCTTTGAAGGGGGAGTAAGTTTTCAAGCATTTGAGTTGTTCTCAAAGGTCACTGGTTTTCTTCATAAAAGACCTAAGGCTTCCCTGAATGCAAAAATAAGGATTCAGCATACTCTAAGGATCAGAGAGACACCTCAATAGAAACACAGATCTTGCTGTTTGTCATCATCCACACAAAGGGTCCCTACATGAAAACATATCCAGGGTGGAGAGAATTATAAGAGAATAAAGGCCTAGACCACATCTGAGTAATCAAAGCTACTTTAAAATAAGCTCTACTCACAACACACTTTCTAATTTTTAGAAAACACTACAATCTTACAGAGAGATCTGATGATTAACACATTAATGCTCCTTGGCTGTTTCTCAGATATACTCTCCACATGTTTTTCTGGTTAAGTAGCATGATATGCTACAACCCATTTGAAGAAAGCATTGTTTTGCTCTACTACCAGAGTCTCAATCAAAGTTCAAGCTCTCAACCTACATCTTCCTTTCTCTATGGCCTTTCTTCACCCATCACTATCATAACTATAGCTTTCGCTCCTGGAAGAAAACTGATAATAAAGCCGAGTGAGAGAAGGGGTATTCTCTATAGGCCAGGATGGATCTGGACAGGGCGTAGTGCCACTGAGGACACTGTTCCCACATTTGAACAGCTGGCCTACAGAGAACCGTGCTGCAGAAGAGTCCAGTGTGGAGGCCATTCAGCTGTGCCTTTGAGAGATGCTGCTGCTGATTTTGTATTTGGAAAGCCTCCCAAGAGCAGACCAGGAAAAATCCCCCGATGCCAGGCCACTAGATAGAGTTTCCAGGAACACCAGATCATTATAGTTCCCTTCCCCCAGACATGGAAAAACACCCAAAATGGAAGTTTCCTACCATTCTTGGAAATGATCCCTTTGAAGAGAATGATACTATTTGCTTCCAAAAATCAATGGCTATTCACAAGCAGAGTGGCTGGAGAGAGACTAAAGAATTCTTAGAGAGACTTCTCCCCCGTGCCCTGCAAAAGGGAGCCTCTCGTCGTCTCTGGTCAAAGGTGCAGAGTGCCTTCCAGGACCCCACCCACAGAAACGTGCAGATGGAGTTGGCCTAAGCAGCGGGAGGGCGCCTACCTGTGTAGCCAGCTAGGGCAGCAGCAGGAATGACAGGCTTGTCCTTGTTGAGGTCAGCACGGTCCCGCACATAGTCCTTGAAGGTGCCCTTGGGCTTGTGGTTGGGCAGGGCAGCCGGATAGTCCTCTGAGTCGAAGCTGTCATAGGAGGGAACACGCTGCAGGCTGTTGAAAGATGACTGGCTGCTCCAGGACTGGGTGAGGCGATCACAACTATCGTAGCTCTCTATGCTTTCAAAAGAGTCCTGGCCCCCGAGTTTACCTGGAGGTAAAGGAGGAGGTAGGAAGAGGACAGGGGAGGAGGGAGTGGGAAAAAAAAAAACTGTAAAAACCCTCTTATGGAGGACAGATTGCTAATCAGATCTGCAGGAGGGATAGAAGAAGGGAGAGGCGAGTGGGAACGGAAGCTTCAGGGGTCATGGGTTTACTCTGAGGAAAGGGGCTGCACTAGGCCACCATCCGAGGGTCCACGGCCACTCTGCTGCCTGGTTTGAGAACTCCAAGTACAGAGATTCAGAGTCAAACGTTGCTCACATCTGTCGGAGTAGCGTTTGGGTCCTCAAGAGTTCTAAAGCCAGAAATCTAGAAGCTGAGGATCACACATGTTATGATATGACTTCTGGCTGATGTCGTAGGCCCAATGAATAAATGAAGAAATCGGAGCAATGTCAGGCTGAATTCCCCACTCCAGCTCAAGCCAATGAGATGACTTCAAAAGGCCCAGTTTGGAAAACATTTTGGTCATAAGAAAAAAGAATCCCATTAGACTAAGAGCAGATTACCCTGTTTTGACCTTGGAACTAAGTGCTATTTTTTAGCATTTTTCCCAAATACTATTTTAATATGAAATACATGTACTGACCCTATGCCTTTTCAAAAGAGTAAGATGGTGTAAGATGCTTTTCCCAAGAGATTTTTTAAAATCACACACACTATCACTCTTCTAAACAGAAAACCATATTCTTTATCCTCTCCAAGTAAAATTATGTACTTGAAATTTAAACTTCATTGGAAAAGTGTAGGCAATATTTAAAAGGTTTATTAAAGAGTTAAGGTCCACAGCAGTGTCAGAAATCCTTTACTGTGTGAGTTGCTTAAGGCATTCTTAAGTGACCACAAGATCATGCAAGTTCATTAATTTCCCAAACCAGGTTATAAACAGCTGCTATGATTGCACAATAGCTCCTGGAGAAATTTCCATTGGCAAAAATGCCACTAAAAAGGAGGCTAGCAAAAAAAAAAAAAAAAATAGTTTTGGAGGAAAACAAATGAATCTAAGAGCGAAAAAGGCTCACAGGAATGGTTTTTATATGCAACTTTCAGATACTTTTCAAGTAACCTAAGTTAAATCATAGGAGACTAGATGGTCACCTCAATTCAGCACAGGCCAAAAGGCAAAGGGATGTGACAAATGTTTACGGAGAAATATCCGTAAGTCAACTCTTAATTGTTCAGGGGTGGTTGATCTATAAATTTCAAATCCCAGAATAAGGCTGACTTATACAACTTCATATTAGTGTGCCTCCAGTGTATTTTTCCCTCCATGACAGCGGAGATTGGTTAAAACAATAAAAATCAAACATGAACAGATGCCCAAACCTAAATTAAATATATAGGAAAATATGTTGCTCCCAACATTGTTTAAAGATCCGGATAAAATGTATTCGGTTGAGTGTGTACTTTTTGTAAAATCCACTGCTGTAGGTTTTCTCTACATCCTGACCCCCTCTAGAACTGCTTTAAACAGAAAGGTGGTGTCATCCGTTTCATCTCATTCCTTCCTCCACTCATCCATTCAGAGGAGGGTAATCTCTGGAAAGCAAACTGAAGAGCTTCATGGAGTTATCAGCCCTGCCCACCCAGTCCACTAGCAAAAGGGCACCTCTTCATTCTTACTAAAGATGAATATATATTTCTTTATAATTCTTAAAAATTCTTTCCAATTTACCCACCAGAAAAGTCATCTTTTTCACCTTTTTAGAGATCATCTAATTTTCTTTCAAGAAATTCACACTAAATGATTTAAGAAAACAGCCTACAACCAGAATGTCAAAGCCTTGTTTTAGCAGAACAGGAAATTCTGTGGCGTCTCATAAAAAGGTATTTGTTCATACCAGCTACTGATCTTCATGGTCATTTATTTTCTCTTTGAGACAAACATACCAAAAGCCTAAGGAGGATAATTTATATTTTCATCAACACCCCACCAAGTCGATAGTATTTATGCTAAAGTCTCTCTGAAATGATTCCATTTCTATCAGCCAATTTTATACTTGGAGAAAAAGGACATCAGAATTTTCACAAGCAAGATAGTAGTCTCCAAGGAGTCCCACTAAGCAAGGGGACTAAACCAAGCCAGAACCAGTCTCTGGCAACCCCCCAAACATGAGGCAAATGCAACCCTGTTGAGAGTTGTGGTTTACAGCGGTAGGCAGCTTTCATTTTAGCTCGATTTCACAACCCTGGTGCTGGGAACCTTCATTTACGGGTATTTTCTCCAAAAATGGGTAGAATCCAACTGGATTAGATACTCAGTTATGCTGCTGTGCTCATGCAGGGAAACCTGTGTTCTCTAAACTGTCCACTAGCCAGCCTTTCTGAGAAGGGCCTCGGCGAGCTCCTTCCAAAGCTATCTGAGTCCACCAAACAGACCTCAGAGCACTCAAAACAGAAGATGCGGCAGCACCCAGCCACCCACTGAGTAGACTCGTACAAAGACAGTCCTTAGGGCCCAAATAAGTGGGGCATAGAAGCACTCTGTACGCTGTAATGCAGCCCGTGAATACTGTACTATGGTTAGTATAAATAACAATCAGCTAACAGTAATGCTTTCGGTCTAGACCAATCACAGCTTCTCAGAATCAATTGGCCCTTTGCATAGGCCCTGTTTGCAGCACTTCAAACATGCAGAAAACAGCCCTGCACAAAATGGTCTTCCCCTCAAGTTTTTGTGGCCTGAACTTGGAGGGAGGGAAGAAGAGTGGAGCCAGAAACAAATACCTCATGTCTCCTTGTAAGGGTCACTGTTGGTCCACAGTCATTAGTTTGGGGTTGGAGGGGTGGTAGGGACCAAAACCAAGAACGAAGAAAAGGAGAGGGAAAGAGACAATTACACAAATGCAAAGCCAGATGCAATTTCAAAACAATGTGACAGGAGATCGACCCAAAGTTACAACATGGCTGAGCCCAAACCCACAGGCTTGTCCTCACTGTGTAGATGTACAGAAAGTCCCACAAGGAAGAAAGTCGTTTTAATGCTTTGACTCGCCTGATAAAAAAGAAACACATATACACACACTTGTGTGTATGTATTTAAATAGACATGCACCCAAAAATAAAAAAGAGCCAGAAAGGGGAAGGCCGACTGGTCCCACCCATCCCCTTCAGTCTGAAACACTAACACCCTGGGGCCTTAAGAAGGAAGATTAGGGGTTCTGATTTTGCAGGGACTTTCCCTCTGCAGGGCTTGTTGGTGATCCCTAGGCCTGCTAGGAGGAAGTGTGAGTCTGAATACTCGAAGAAGACAACAATGGGCATGACCCATGATTCTTCAAAGTAAAGGTACCATTGGGCTCTCCTCCAAGAGCCTCACAATAGGCACCACATATGGTCAGTCATTGAGCAGAAATCACTAATAGGCCAGCCCCAGCCTGACATCTGACCCAAGCCCCGCTTGATCAGCTTTCTCCTGTTCCTCTTCCCATTTATAATTCTTTCCCATTTACCCACCAGAAAAGTCATGTTTTTCACCTTTTTAGAAATCATCTAGCTCTTGCTAAATAGACAAACCCTTTCTTACAATAGATTGCACTTTTCTCAGAAACAAAACAATTTGGACACTTTACTAGGTAGGCTGTACCTCTGAGTGTTTATGTCCTGTTCATAAAAATTGGGTGCATTTTACCTTTTTTGCTTTATGTCAGCCAGCTCTATTTTGAAACATTTTCTTCCCTGACAGTGAATATTTTATCATTATTATAATAGTCACGTTAACAAAACTACCTTCTTTTGGAAACCCCTGGCCACCTCCTTCCCTGGTCCTCTAGCTAAATACACACTTTCACCACACTGCTGATGACTGGTTCCAAATAAACCGTTGGTTAACCATCTTGTATCTTCCCAAACCGAAAAAGTCACAGGAGGCTAAAGATCCCAGGCTGGCCAGCAGAGGTCATTCCAGGTACCAAGCTAGGATCTACAGTCAGACCCAGGAGTCCTCTGGTAGGAGCACCAGGACACATGCTAAGCTTAAGGGTTTTTCCATGGTGGCCACTTGAACCATTTTTATTTGATTATGCCCTCCTCAAGGAAAATACAGCATACCTTTCAAAATGACCAAATTCAACTAGAGTTACTGAGTAAAACATTTTGCCCAAGTAAGATATTTAATTTCTTAGATTGCCTGATTTTGATTTCACTGTGGACCCCATGGCCTTTGTCATAATAATGGACTTGGCTAAAACACCACGATGGAAAGTTCTTAGTATCTGGACACTAAGATGGGAAGGCCGAAACTGAGGAATCTACAGGTCTAATAAATGAGAAAAAAAAATGGAACCTGAAAAAAACTCACAAAGTCAGGTAATTCTTGTAAACCCAAGAGCTTTTAGAGAAGAAATATGACCTACCACGACTGGTCCTCCCCATGCACATGTTGTCTGGGGTGACGACTTCTTGTTTGATAGCAAAGTAGTCATTCTGCAAAGTGTCTGTCTGGAGAGGGTCCCGGAGAATGACCGAGGGGTAATCATTCTCATACTTGAGGGAGAGGAGCTCTTCCGAGCTGATGGGATGGAGCGTCTGATAGGACTCTGTGATGAAGCTGGGCTCTGAGAACTCTGATGGTGGAACACACTGGGCATGCTCAATACCATAGCCTGGAAACAAAGGGTTTGCAATTAAAGAGAGGAGAGATTTGTACCTAAAATAAGCAGTTTTCACCATCTACAGGGCCCTATGATGTGGGACAAGCTCCTTAGAGAATAAGGGAAAATACTTTAAATCAGAAAAGCTTGCATTTTTAACCTTGTCCACTACTAAACAGCTTTAGCCCTTGACAAGATAATTGATTTCCTGACTTCATATCCTCATCTATAAAATGGGGGTGATTGCGATTTTTCCCGGAGCACTGTGATGAAGATGAAATGAGGATAGAGGTCAAATGCCCACCAACATTCCCCACACAACAAGCTCTTGACACAGAGTAGTTAATATCATTGTGTCACTGGAATAAAAATTATAATAACGTAAAAAGATAAAATGAAAAAAATAAAACCTGTTTCATATTCCCTGTAAAAGCACAGCCATCAGATAAGATGGTCCTATATCTCAGAGCTTACATTAGTGCAACAGGCCTACATTCATTCTTTCCCTCAGGCCATCTCTTCAGTATGGTTGGGTATCTTACACGAAAAAGGAGAAGACTGTATTTCCTATAATAGAATTTGAAGCTGCATAGCACACTCTTAAAGAAGGATTTTGGAGGAAATGCTGTCATATCCACTAGTAAAAAGGAAAGAACAAAGACCAAGATCAAATCCCTAACCCAACCCTCTTTTGGCCATCATAGTGCACAGTATCAAATAGGAACAAAAGTTTAGGGGTCTAGTTGCAGTCTCTCTGCATGACTTTCAGGTGAAGACATCAGAGAAGGATCCTAGTGTGTAGGAACTTGGTAGGTTAATGAAACATATATATAGGTTGAAACTTTGTGCTTTGTGGAAAATAATAAAATAAAGTAACAAAGAAAAGTCTACATCTAAGAAGATATTATTTTTGATAGAATTACCATGAAGGAGCCTGAGATTCACTGAGATAGGGGTCTTCTCCTAGTTTGCTATTATCATGAGAGAAGAGGGGTAGAAATGAACTTACTAATGAAGTAATCCGAGGTATAGCGGGATTCTGGATAGGTTGGGTTGACTCCATTAACTTGATATGGTTTTACATCCTCTGTAATGAACAGATAGGGAAGGAACAAAGAGGTCAATATTCAAGTCATGCTTGGCCTAAAAGGATCTTGGATGCAAAGACCACAATGATCTCAACCCCTTTTCTAAGAAATCTGCATACTCATTAACTGGGTTGGTATCTGAGTCTGTCCTGACTGTGGCCTTGTCTAAAGATGAGATCAAAAAAATATGACTAAGGTTATTATTTCAGTAGCTGCAAAATGGGATTTAGTATCTTGGAAAGAGAATCCATGAGTAATCTCTAAGGGCTGAGAAGGCATTCAGCATTCATTCTCAATGTATTCGTGCTGCGTGTATGTCGACCACACTATAGCCAAAGGCTTGAGTACATCCCAGGTTAGCAGGATCAATCCCCAATCCCCAAACTAATCAATTTCAAAACTTCTCAAAAATATATTGTAGTCTTTAGGCCGTAGGTTTTACATTCTCCATTTCCTCTAACAGATGTCTGGTTTTTGTTTTGTATTTTTCCCACTGCCCTCAGGTTTCAAGTTCAGGCCCAGACAAGAAGCAGGACACTGGTAAGGTGACTCCATTTGGTGAAATGCGACTGGGCTTGTGTCAAGGGAGAGAAGAGCAACCCAATCAAGCTCCTGCCCAGATGCCAACTCCCCTAGGAAAAGGAGAGGAAGGGAGACGAAGTGCACCTGCGGACAGAAAGCTCTGCACGACCCTGCAGTAAGCCTGGGATCCTCTAATTACCCTGGAACAAATGCCATGGCTCCGATTCTTGTATGGAGTAGTCTGATTATATTTCACCATAAGAATCTGACATAGAGTATGGGTTTGGGTTTTTCCTCAGGTATTTGATAGCTTGTTAGGAGCAAAGTCTGATGGGAAAACAAGTTTATGCCTGCACAGAAAAACAGTTCCCAGTTGAGATAAAATGATTAAACTTTGCTTTAGCAGTTTATCAGATTGAAACATCCCCATACGTTTCACCTTCCACCCCACCCCAAACAGCTATGTTCTTTTGCTGCTGTGTTGCTTTAGTTTAATTACAGAACAAAAGCTGTAGCCTCAGCACAAACATCATGCTCATCTCTTCAAGTAACTGAACCTGAAGAGGGAGAATTCTTTCTGCCTCTCTCAACAGAATATTGGGTGGGAAGATATGACTTTTGACTTTTGCTCTCAAACATACTGACTTATATCCTAATTCTCTTAAATTTTCTTACATTATTCCTTTACCCTAAGTGAGGCCAAACCAGTCTTAGGGGCCAGAAGGCCCCCATGAATCCACATTATTATACAAAAAGCACAGGATGGGATGTTAAATTTTAAGTTAAATAAAAATATATTGAGGGCGGGCGCGGTGGCTCACGCCTGTAATCCCAATGTTTTGGGAGGCCAAGGTGGGCAGATCACGAGGTCAAGAGATCAAGACCATCCTGGCCAACACGGTGAAGCTCTGACTCTACTAAAAATACAAAAATTAGCTAGGCATGGTGGCATGCGCCTGTAGTCCCAGCTACTCAGGAGGGTGAGGCAGGAGAATCGCTTGAACCTAGGAGGCGAAGGTTGCAGTGAGCCGACATCGCGCGACTGCACTCCAGCCTGGGCGACAGAGCAAGACTCTGTCTCAAAAAATAAATAAATAAAATAAAATAAAAATATATTGAAAGTTGAAATAAAATGAAGAAAAGGAGATGAGTGATACTGAAGAAATCGCCTACCCTGAGCTTCATTTTACAGACAAGGACAATAACAGGACTTGTCCTTACTATCTCACACGGTTATTTTGATAATCCAAAGAGAAAATGTATTTGAAAGCACTTTGGAAACAAGGAGACATGATAGAGATATTAATTGTAACTACAATCAGAGATGGGCTTAGATAGCCCAAAACACCTGGCAGCTCCATTTTGATAAATGGAGGAAAACAGCCTCTTAGTAGAATATACTGGGTTACACAGTCTGATGGAATCTGCTATTGTGTTTAGAAGTCAACAGTCAAATCAGATCTGTTAGGAGCCTGCCATATCATTTCCCTCTATAAACAGGTCGCTCATGTCAACACCTATGAGTGGGTGTCTGTGCATGGAGAACATGCCGGTGCTTTGGGGAAGCCTGTGCAACTGCCTGCCATCCTCGGTAAAGGCAGCCACAGAAAGACTTACCTAGTTCTTTCCTGTGTTCCTTTATGTCTTATTTTTCAACAGAAGGTGAAAAGAAGGAATAAAGATAACACTTTTGAGCACAGAGAAATCTAGTTTGGGTCTCTCTTGAGCACTGCAGAATGGAATATATTCTTAACCAAAGGAAGGTATAATGTGGGGTAAAAGTGCTAATCCTGAGTTTTGCTCCCCTCCCCCCAGCGTCTGTGCCAAGGGTTAGAGCTGATGACCACAGGGAAAGGGTGGGCCTGGGTTAGAGAGGGCAATGGGCTTCTAGGCTTACAGTCAGCTGGAGGGCACTGCTGACTGCTGGTAACTGCAATTTATTTTAAGAAAAAATTCAAGAAAATAAGCACAAAAACACCCAAGTTTGCCGCCTGCTGCTGTTTCTATACTCAGCCAGGACTGTGGTACATGAGTCACTTGGTCCAAAAAGGTTGGAAGAGGCTGTTAGGGGAGGCCATGTCATTACAAGGTTGCAACATAGCGTCCTGATATAACCCCAGTTCCTGCTCCAGATGTAAAAGGTATGATGCACTACTGCAATTCCAATTCAGTTAGTGGGCAGAGAAATCTGTCTTATTAATACGGTCTCAGAAGCTAAGCTTTCCTGGGATGTGATCAGGTATTATGGGGCATGCATCAAGGCAGTGTGTATTAAGATTGCAGAAAACAAAAACAAAAACAAAAACTATTCTTGGGTTGGCTGTGGGCACCGCTTGTTCAAACAGGGCATGGGTTTGAGATAAGGACCTGGATTAGAATGTTGCAATCCAAGAAGCTTCAGTGGTACAATCTTGCTGAAGATTAATATCTGAACCCCCAATATGCAGAAGAAAAAGAAATTACACTCATTTAAGAGTACCTGCTGTATGCTGAGCAGTGTACTAGGCACATTCCCACACACGTCCTACAGTAGGATGTCCACAGATAAAGGCATGACGTCCCACCATTGGGTGAGCCCCCTACCTACTCTCACAGCAACCCCACATAACCTCCACCTCTCTCTGTTTCCACATATTTACCTTTCTGCAGGATCTCTAGATGTTCCCATAAGATGTCCCCAACAAAGTCTGGGGCCAGCTCGAGAAAGCAGTCTTTACCCAGGGCGCAGAGGGCTGCTCCGTTCATACAGAACTTCTGGAAGTCTACACCTTTCAGGCTGAATTCATTCACAGCCCACATCACCCAGTCCCGAACATGGGTTTCTGTCCACTGCCGGGGGTCTGAGGAAAGAGATCAGATGAAGATCCAGCAGGTCGGGCTTTTAACTCCTATCCAAGCCTCAGAGAGGACACTGAAGGAGCTGAATTTAGCTGAGAATGCTATCTTTATTCATCGAATGAGGAAGCATCAGCCTAGCCTGCATAACTGAGTGCCTTCCATAACCCTCCCCTCCATATTCAACATCTCCGCCTTCTCTATTTCACCAGCTAGGAGGTCACTACTGCCAGCCAAAAAGTACCACGTGAGTATTCTCTGTCCTTGCAGGCAAAGATTTCCATGAATCTCCTGTCTCACTGCCTTATTCCCATTGGACTTTTTTAAAGCCCTGAACAGAACAAATGGCTTCTTTAATAGCAATAATAACAAGAGATTGCTCATGCCTCTCCCTGCTCTTAACTTATAATATACTTGAGACTATTATTCTCAATTATTTTTTATCTTAGCCAATTATAGTGGTAATAATTGTAGCAATTAGTAGTAGTCATTCATTCAAATGGCACTTGGTAATAACATTATTAGGTGCCTGTATTATACCAGATACTCTGCAAAGTCTGTACTTATCATAAGCTATAGCTTGAGTAGCACTGTAGTATTGATAACATGCGATCTTCATACATGACCTGAGGTTTAACCTGGCTACACCCACCAATGACACTTAGAAGTTCAGATGACAGCAGGTGTAATGCCCAACATCAGAGCTGTTCCAAGAGATCCAGAAGTGATTCTAGTGTGCAGGCAAGTTTGAGGACCACTGTCTTCATACCAAGATGGCAGGAACAAGCCCAGGAGATGGGGCAGCCTCAGTATGTGTGTCATGATTGTCCTAACAGATGGCAGCCATGGCCCATAGCTGCTGACTCCAATGTGGTTAGTGTAACGTCTGCCTCACATACTCCAGGTGAGAAAATGTGTCTTCCCAAAGGGTCTGACCCCAACCACTCTTTTTCCAACTACAAAACCATACCTTTTGGGATCCCCAGTCGTTGCTGTTCTTTAGTGAAACCACTGAAAGTAGCTTTTAATGCTTGAGACATCATTTCTTTGCTGCTTGGAGTTAATAGTGGGACATCTGCACATTCCATATCTGCATGAAAAAATTGCATATGAATAACAAAAATTACATAGGTAATGAACCAATCATAAAACATTACAAATGGGCTGTAAGAAGGCAAGCTGAGAAAAAACTGTGCTAGCATCCTCACCAGAGCACCAGAGCTGGCAATTTTTTTTTTTTTTTTTTTTTTTTTGAGACGGAGTCTTGCTCTGTCACCCCGGCTGGAGTGCAGTGGTGTGATCTCAGCTCACTACAACCTCTGCCTCCTTGGGTTCAGGCGATTCTCCTGCCTCAGCCTCCTGAGTAGCTAGGATTACAGGCATGTGCCACCATGCCCGGCTAGTTTTTTTTTATTTTTAGGAGAGACAGGGTTTCACCATGTTGGCCAGGCTGGTCTCGAGCTCCTGACCTCAAGTGATCCACCTGCCTCGGCCTCCCAAAGTGCTGGGATCATAGGCATGAGCCACTGTGCCGGCATGAGCAGGCAACATTTAAGGGGCTTTCCACGTTGTGCTAGGTCTAAAATGTCCTGCATCCCTGACAAACAAATATGTTTACTCTTCCTGAACACCTCTACTAGTTTATACACAGTCCCTGCTTATCTTTCACATTTACCGAGAATATTAATGTTACTACATACTTTCAGTTACCTATGAAAATGAAATAACAATATTCATTCATTCAACAAATGATTATCTAGCACTTGCTTTGTGCAAGGAATTAAAGAAACAACAGTGAACAACACAGAAATAGTCTCTACAGGAGTTAGCTATCTGATTCTTGCAGTAGATTCAGCCACTAAAAATCTATCTACACAGTTAAATGTTCAAATGCAATGTCAATAAGGGCTTCAAAGGAGAAGTACATGATGCAACGTTAATGTGCAACAGGAATTCCTGGAAGTCTGAAGGAAACAGGAAAGGCCTCCCTTAGAAGATGAGAGACGTTTGACCTGAATTGTGAAGGATGCATGAGAATTTAGGAAGAAAAGAATACTCCAGATCAGTGGTTCTCAAAGTGTAGTCCTCAGAGCAGGGACATCAGCATCAACTACAAAAAGATCATTTTGTTTTAAGATCACCCTATCTGTTCTGTAAAGAGTGATTTAGGGGGTGAGTATGAATGGATGAGCAAGACATTTTAGAAAGTTATTGCATCAGTCCTGGTGAGAGAGCATGGTGGCTTTGACTACAAAAGTGGCAAGGCAGATAACATAAGTGAGTCAACTTGAAGTGCATACAGGACGAAAAATCTATAAAGCTTGGTTAGTGTCAGTAGTGAAGAAGAATGAGGCATTACAGCCTGCAGATTTGCAAATGTATCATCATTTGCTACACCCACATGCACCTTAATCTCTGCTATGTCCATCCAGATCCTCCTGTATTTGCGGACCATGTTCACGATGTTGGTACATAAATATAGCTGAACGTAAACATCTTCTGAATTCACCTCAGGCACAATTTCCCACAAAAAGTGAATAAGCAAAGAAATGAGCTGAGAATCCCTACTAGCTTTCCTGTTACCTTTTGACAGTGATACACTTTACCAAAGTGATTTCTAGAAACCTGAATCTTCAGTGTATCCCATGAAACTGACTTATAAAATGACTAAGTTCCACGCAAGGCTACTACAGAAATTCTTCAATTGGCCATTTCTAAACTTTGCTTGGTTAAAAAATATTCCCCGGACACAAACAATGTGTTATGGGCTGAATGAAATTAAGCACAGGATAAACCTCTGAAGAAAGGAGCAAATATATTGCCTCTGGATGTCGAACTAAGTGGAGATTACACTGCATAAAAGAAGGACAGGTGGCACTTTCTCTCTTGTTTGCTTTTAGTGATGCTGTCAGGAAACTGCTAGAGTCCAGGCTGTGCCCTGGAAGAACAGAAGGGCTCCCTAGCTGCTCTTCCAGGCCTTGCCAATGACGAGGAATCTGAAGTTCCAGGGAGTGGTAAGTTTGGGTTGCCCTGCGACATGCCCAAAAAAATCTAGTGGAAAAAATCAACATGTCTCCAGGAAGGTTAACAAAATGATGGAAAATCCCAGATTGTTAGGGGGAAATAATTGGGGGAGGGGATAGAATGTTGATTACATAACATCCAGCCCTTCAAACAATGGAGTAATCATCAAATGAGTCACTAAGAAACACATGGCTACTCCCCATCCATCCCCACTCTACACCTCCAAGAACAGCTAAGCGGCAGGTCCAGAAATGTCTTCCCTTCGAGTAGAAATCAGTTTTACTTTAGAGAAAAGGGCTCTCTAGTTAACCAGAGAGTATTGCTTCTGAGAGAAGAAACAACTGTAGCAGCCCCAGCTCCCAGCACATGGCTAAACACACAAGTCAATCAACAAATGTTGAGTGAATTAAATTTTTCCAAATTTGAAGCAACTTTCCTCCCTTCACCCGCATCCAACACAAATTCATTAACTTGAACTGTGTGGGTTTTGTTGTGTGTGTTTGTTCCCTCCATTAGATTTATGACTTGATGAAAAGGACCTTACTGATGGCGGAAACTGGCCAGGACAACACATGTGGAAAACACAGGCCAGGCCAAATGGACAAGCAGTGGCTCTGCTGTAGCGGGAACTGAAGAATGAGACTGACTAGGAGGCCCCCAGAATCTTCTCAACATGAAAGCTGGGACAGTGGGATGCCAGCGTGAGGTGACAGCCAAGGACGACAGCAGAAAGCCTGAAAAAGAAGTTCCTTGAGTCTGCCTCCCATAACTCCACAAGCCCTGGCAGTGTGGTCTGGACAGGACTGCTGAGCTGACAATTCTCCATGTAGGTTTCTGCTTCCTGTCAGGGGGCAGGCATTTCTGGGTTCTCACTTGCTCTCTCCCAGGAAAGCAGCTAGAATTACTTTTGCCTTTCCACCTCAATGCCATCTCCACAAGCCCAGTCCACGTGCTGTTGGGGCCCCATCAGAGGTGCCTGGCTCTGCCCCTCTGGCTGTGAGACTCAAGTGCTAGATCTCTTTAAAAAAAGGGTTCACATCCCAGCTGGGGGAAACCATCCCTGTCCACTTAGG
Organism: Gorilla gorilla gorilla; assembly: GCF_029281585.2. Lineage (NCBI taxonomy): Eukaryota > Metazoa > Chordata > Mammalia > Primates > Hominidae > Gorilla > Gorilla gorilla. The sequence continues at coordinate 136,427,295 of NC_073233.2, forward strand.
ACACTTGCATTTGGACTTGATCAGCTCCAGAGAAGGCACAGCATTGTCTTTGGAGCCAAAGGATTCAGATGTAAAAGTCAGAACTTTATCCTATAAAGTGTGGAATTGTAGTTTAAAAAGAAAAAAAAAAGTCAAACTCCCTTCTATGAGTAAGTGAACAGCTGGCAAAGATTGTCTTTTTCGGTTGTGTGAGCATTGCTCTTAAGTGATGACTAATCATGCTCAAAAATGTATATTAAATAGAAAATAAACTCACCATATAAAATACTAATTCAAAAATTCCCTTCATGTTGTTTGCAGATTGTAGCAGTTCTGTTCATTATACTCATCAAAAACAATGACAAAATCATTACACGGGTGAAAAATCTGACATGACTTAGCCTAAGCAGATATCGCTTTACTCTTAAAATACTTTACTTCATCACCTATTATAATATTTTTACATTAGGTACAAAATATTTCTAATTTTAGAATCAGTGTCTGGAAGTTAATCACTACCTCCATAGACATTAACTAATTATATTTTATGGAAAAATACTGAAATCTCCTTTGTGCTAATAATTACAATATCTTAAATTCAAATAACATATTTGTTTCAAAATGCTGAGAATCCGGCCTGGAGAAACAAGACGCCAACACAGTGGAGATTCTAAACACAATGCACTGGAAAATGAGGACACAAATATATTGCAATTATATTAGATTTCCTGCCCACTGATTATTCCTTGGGACCCCAAATTTCAGTTAATATTTATAGGAATTCCCCTAGACCTCTGAAAGGACAGTTGTGCAGAAGCTGGTGATTAAATAACCATTGTAGGAGATTGCACAGTATTTAGGCAGAAGTGAGCAGGTAGCTTTCTCTGAATCTACAGAAGAATAAGCTAGTGGCATTTTGAATGCAGGGAAACATCTGCTCATTTTTCATTGTGGCCTAACCCTGAACCACCTCATAGATGTTTCAAGTGAAATGTAAAACAAGGGTTTCCATTCACTTACATGTAACTCAAAGTTAAGGGCTGTTCAGTTTCCAAGAACCTTCCAGAGTGTTTCATGTGTCTTTTCATACCACTCTTTTCAGTTCTTTGAAACCGAATGGCTCTTACCAACAATGGTACACAGAATCTAAACACTAGGTGGCTTTTGTTTGGCAAGAAGTTCAAGACATCTGGCCTTACTGACCTCACGAGTTTATGCTCTCACTATTCTCAATCAATGATCATGGGAAGACTGGAGCGTCTGGGATCCTAGGGTTAGGAGATGAGGGATACAGCCAAGGACAAGAAGTCCAAGGTGCATGTCCCAGTTTTGCATGACCATTGAACTGGGCCCAACCCCATCAGATTATGATACCAGTCATGTGTGTTGGGTATGGTCACACTCAATAGCAGCATGAAAGAAATACTAAGAGTGAGTAATATGCCTTATACCTGAGAAATGCTTTACAGTTTGCCAAGACTCTTCACATACACTATTCCAAAATATCCTCTAAACATAAAACTGGAGGGGCCTGGAAAGGTATCACAAGGTCCCCATTTCACAGATGAGGAAATCAAGGCCCTGAGAGATCAAGAGCTTGACCTAAAGTCACAAGGCCAAGAGGGACCAGCTGGGGCTAGAAGCCAGTCTTCTAACTCTTAAAGTTCAGGGTCTTTCTCTCTATTCCACTGCAAACAGAAATGGATCAGATATCCAGGAAAACTAACATTTTTCAGAGCTGAGAAACAAAAAATGGGACTTTTCCTTTCTTACTTTGAAAGATTTTAGGAGTGAATAAAAACTTAAAACTATTCCAAGAAACCCAGGGTTTCATACAGCTAGCCCCGTAAGAACATAATTAAGAGCCATTTACAGAATCAACTATAATCTTTTCTTTTCCTGGCACTCAGGCAACTGAGGCTTCCTTCCATATGAAGCAAATGAGTTAAGTGAAAACCTGGCTTCCTTCTCTGTCCAACCCTGACTCAACCTAATGGGCAACTTTGCATATAACAGAAGTTTAATTTGTTACATAAAGGCTTACTGAAATATATTTTTTAAAGTAAAAGTAAACCAAGAATAAACCTTCTGGTCCACATGGAGAGGATAAAAGAACAGTTCTCCAAACTGAAAGACAGGATTCTAAAGACAAAGAAAAAAGAGAGAGAGGGGCGTGCATTGTTGATAACTTGTTGATCAAAACCCATAGGTTCTGATTTCACTTACGCCATTAGTGTAGACACACTGGATAAGTCACTTACTCAATTCACTTTGAAAAGAGGTCTGTTCATAGGTGGTGTCTATATCCCTCAGAGTTTTACATTTTTTATTTGGCAATTTTCAAACATACATAAAAGTAGAGAGAAACTCTACTCCAAATTTATCAATACTACCCGTTTTTATTTCATCTTCCACACACATGCACACCCATACACACATGCAGAAGAATTATACACCTAATCCCAGACAACAAGTCATTTCACCCACAAATATTTCATTGTCACAAGGATATTTTTTAGATAAAGGGAGATCATAGAGTTAAAGTTTAATAAGAGGCAAATGAACTCAAGGAAAAAGAAAAAAAGCCTTCAAGTTACTTTCTCTCATGCTTAAATCTAGGTCTATATTTCATGCATTGGCCCACTTGAACCACAGAACTTCTTTCAAAGCAACACTGTCATGATCTGGAAAGTGCCAATGTTGGATCACAGAGATGATTTCAAATCAAGATGGTAAGCCAGTTCCAGGGACTTCCACTTCCTACAAGCAGAAGGCTGCAGTGATATTTCCTCTTAATGGTCAACATCCTCATGAACTTACAACTGTAACTAAAGTGTACAAAACAAATAAAAAGGCTCGGAGTTCTGGCCAGCACAGAAGGGCAGTGTGAAAGGTAATATCATTGCCAAACTGCCGACAACAAGTCCCAGTTTGGGAGATAAGGTGCCTTTTCCCCTTCAGACCAACACAAATAGAGAAATGGCTGCAGCCACACTGACAGCTCTGCTTCTGAAGTTGATGACCCCTGGATGGTGGTCACTGGTCTACAAGAGGATTCTCCTGATAAAAAAGCTAATGATCTCAGAAGAATGTGCAAGGGAATCTCAAAGAAAGACAGTCTCTATTGCCCTCTCTCATTCATATAAAGGCAGGGTTGAAGTAGAGTAGAAGGGAGTGGTAAGTGATTCCTGTGATAGGCACTAGAAACCGGGCAGGCAGGACTTCCAGCTTAGGGAGGTACTATAATCCACAAAGCTTCTGGCTAAGGTTAATGCAAAGAAGGGAGGCAAGTGTCCCTCCTCAGCCCCTTGGCTGTATTTTCATAAACCCAATGATGTGACAACACAATGGGGGACACGCAGGACTCTTGGCTCCAGCAAGAGTGAAGCAATAAATGACTCAGTGCCCATGCTGAGGCCACCCATCCCAACCAAACCGTCTATTATTGTCCCAAACAACAGGACACTATGAGACCTGGAAGAGACTCATATGAGTTAGGAAACATACAACTGGGTTTCTGAACTTCTTTTAATACCTAACCCTTTCGAAGTCACCAGCCAATAAAAACCACTGCAAAGAAGGGAGAAGAAGCTGCATAGAAAATCCCCAATTCACCCTCCAGTGACCTGACTGACCAAAAATGCAAGCCAGTCTCAAGTTACAGTATCTCGGTTTGCTGCCAATGCACACAGTCACTAGGGAAAGCACGCTCTTTGGGTACAATGTGCCAACTCAGAGGAGATGCCTCTCCGCAGAGGGAAGCTGCCCTAAGACAAAAGAGATGGTCTCCTGCAAGGCAGCTCCAAATTGCATGGAGAAGCTGGTTTCAGGTCCTGCAGCCAGGCCTGAGAAAGAAGCCTGTAGAGAGGGCTCAGCACACTGAACATCTGTAGGAAGTGACCTCAGACTTCTCCCTCTTCCCTTCATCCACCTCCTGCCCCATCCCCCAAAAGGAGTTTTAACACATTATTACCACTGAAGTCCTGAGGATTTGGTGACTCACCAGGCTCACACATGGTTCCAATGAGCCCTTGACCATTACATGGTAGGGAAGCAGGAAAAACAAATGAAAGCAGTTGTAATTCGGCAGCGCCGGAGTTCAGACCTGCCAGACAAAAGGGATTGCAGGCATGTTCCCAAATTCGTTCAGGCACCTGACATGCACAAGCTATTTTTAATCACTGGATTTATTTCTTTCCTACCTCCTCCACCATCCTCCACCTCAGCAAATGTTTCGAAGTCAGAGCAAAACCCAAATCAATTCCAGGTGTTCAGGGAAACCCAGAGAGGCTCTTCCGTTCCAGGATCCCAGCCAGAAAGCAGAACTGCCCCCTGGGTCCTGTAGCTAAATTTTCTCGCTCATTCCTTAGACTAGTTCAAATCTCCCACCCTAAACATTGGGCAAATGGCCTAAAATAGGAAATACATGAATGAATGTGTCCTGCTGGAAAGGCTTTTAAATATGTGTTTTTCTCTAGCAGCCTGGCAAGTGAAGGTACATAAACCAGGTCTCAAAGCCCCTCAGATGAAGCTCGCTTTCATTCTCTAGGATGCTCTACCCACCATGCTGTGAGGATTAAGTGGACTATGTGTGACAATGCCAAAGCTTAAGACATAGTAGGTGCTCAACAAATCACTGGCTACTTGATTATACTGAAAAGCATCTTATAAAATATAAAGACTTAAAAAAAAAAGATTTTATTTCCCAATGCTTACAGAAACATCAAGAAGGAATCTGGCAATTTCTCCAGGTACAAATAAGTGACTGAGAAAATAAGAAAAACAAATGCAAAAATCAGATTCTGAGATATAAATGGAAATTGACATCCCCTGAAACTGGCATTTTTTTCTAACAGAATAGACTAATTTCTTACCTATTCTGCATCCTCCAATCTGCTAAGGGGAAAATACTTTCTGCAGCAATAGGCATCTAAAATATGTTTGCCATGACACTTCAGAACTACATGAATCCAATGCACCTAAGATGCCTTTTGGTTGCAAAAACGTCCTAAGAGTTCCACCTTAGAATCAATATGGCACAAAGCAAAAGTATAATTTTATGCTAAGAACTCTTTTCTATGTGTTTGGAATCTGCCAAAACCCAAGCTGCATTTTAATTGTCATTTATGGGCCTCTAAATTAATGACACTCAAGCAATTTAAAAGGAAGTTTTAGCTATTGAGATTATGATTCGTGTGTGCAAGGACCACCTCCATAGGGTACATTAAAGAATCATTTAAGCTTCTTAAATGATCATTTCAAGCCATTTACAAAGTACTTCACATGTTTCAAAGCATTTCCTGCATAGATAATTACACCTGACTCCCACCACATGACATACTTTATAGTTCCTAAATGTCCCAGAACAGTGTGACTTCTTTATCATGAAAAACACAGAGCCATGGTCTCTACATTACTCGGAAGGAAAGAAGGAGTTGGGCTCTTTCGTCTCCATGGCTTTGCAGAGAACCACATAGCATCCTATTGGTTCTTCCCACATCTTACACTTCTGAATGAGGAAAACTCCTGCCCTGCCTTCACTAAAATTCTCACGACAGGATCATACGGCTTTTGGTACCAACATGACATAGGATAACCCCACCCAGGAAGACAATGGAGAATATCTGACAACTACATCTTGCTATAATCCCAGCTTCCACTAATTCTGGTTTACATAATAGCCTTTGAGGCCTCATCCTCTGAGATCTTGTAGATGCTGATGAATTGGGCTAACCAATTTATTTTAATTTCACTTAACTCCCACCTATAATTATCATTCCTGCTATTTGACTAGAACTGTATCTTTTAGAAAGTGTTTTCTTGAATATTCTCGTATGATTTTTCAAAACAAGCACATGTAGTATTATCTTTATCATGTAGGTGAGGAAATTGAGGCTCACAAAGGTTTCTTAAGTGACTTAACTAAGATTATCAAACCAGTAAAGTGATATAACAAGGATTCAATCCCACATCTTCAGACACGCAAGCCACGTGTTTTCTCCCTGCACCTATTCACAGAATTAAAAGCAAATGAGGCAAAAATGATGGGGCATGATAACATTTCTTTTTTCATTTTCTCCAACATTTTCATTCTAGAAAAAGCTCTTTCTGGAGCAAGGAAGAACCTCAATCCCTGAGACTCTCTACCGACAGCAGGCTCCATTGCACGTCCTACCCAGAACTGGCCTGGTCAAACCTCGGCTGGGGGCCCACTTGGCACTTGGTCGGGGGGTAAAACAGGCATCGGGAGAGTGGCGCTGAGAATCACCAAGAAGGCCAGGCTGGGCAAGGTGTACGATGAGGAGTTTTCTCCATGGGCAAATGAAAAATCTGGGCAAACAAATGGAGTGGAGCCCGTTTATTTAGGCTGGAAGAGGTAAAGTTTTTCTGCACTTTTGAACTGTTTTCTCAAGGCCTGCCTCTCCCTCCCACGCAGGAAACAAACACAGAGACAGGCCTCTTCCAGTGAGGGCTTCAGTCGTTCAAAGTTAGCCCGGGAAGGGCAGAAGGAAGAAAGGCTTAGAGAAAGGAAGGAGGAACGGGGGCTAGGAAGGTGGTGCAGTGGCCATGGGGGTAGCCGCCAAGGGAGAAGGCTGGAGCTGGGAGCAGACAGAGGAGGAGAGCTGGCCAAGAAGGGAGGAGAGAGGGAAGAAAGCAGGAAGCAGAGAAAGGGAATACTGGAAAATTGTAAACCAGAACAAAGAAACAGAATGCAGAGTGGCAATGGCCTGGGAAGATGCAACAACCGACTCCCAATTAATGATGTTCAGAAAGCAACATTTTTTCATCAATTTTGAAAGGAAATTCTCTCTCAACTTTCTTATTTATTTATACATTATATAAATACATTTTTAAACCAAAAAAGGACCATTTTTCCAATGGGAAAAAGTCTTGTTTGAGATGAAAGCCAGTCTTCAAAAACTTCTTAGAGGAAGCTGAAACCCCACATGTCTCGGTGCTACAGAAAGAAAAACAAAGTGGACATTCTTCCTGCGTTCTAAGGCTTTTTTATGCAGATGTGTTTTTCTTTTAATAAATAAATCTGGACTGAGAAGGAAAAAGCATACTCATACGCATTCACACAGTGCAACTGTCTGTTTTCAACCCAGGGAAACCACAATGAAAAATAAGAATACGCAAGTCCATTTTCCCAGTACAGCAGACGAGGATTCTCAATATTGGCAGCCACAGGCACTGAAGCAACACAGTATGCATGCACACCCTGCTCCAGCTTCCAGATCCACAGAGGAGTACTTGATGATGAGTGGTCATGACGGGCAGGGCAGGACCTGAAGAACGACCACCATACTTCCCCAGAAGTCTTCTCACTTAAGACATTTGGTTGCTCCATCCTTTTTGAGCTACACAATTTTACTTATAAGCCAAAATGATTATTTAAAAATGATTAGACACAACGAGTTTAAATCTGCCTTCTTATGAGTTCTATCAATAGGCCCTTGCTTTGCTTGTTGAGAGATCAACAGCACAAAGCGAATTTGTCCTTATCTGGCAGCTTTTCCCCTGCTTTCTTCCTCCTATCATCACTTCCGTCCAGGTTTCCAAACTCCGTGGTTCCTTCAACCATTCATGTTGGCATGGTCTTTGGCCACTCCCCTCACTCCACCTAGAAGCATTCCTCTAAGCCTATGTTCCTGAAGAGCATCAAAAGCATACATAGGTGAACATCGTGCTTCTCAGAAGTTAAATGGGAACAATGAGATGATCATCTTACTCCATAAGCTTTGACTGGTGCAGACTAAGACAACACTGATCTAACAGCCTAACTACAAAAGCCACTCAAAGGACATTGCCAGGACCTCTCCATAGAAAGTGATACTGAACCAGTTCTGTACCTATTGACTGATTTTTATTAACTTCACAACAGGGCTTCACATTTATCCATATTAACTTCACTTTGTTTCGATCCATGTTTCTAAGAACTTTTTTATACCTTGAATCTGTGCTCGTCCTATTAGCTGTCATTCTCAGCTTTGCACCATCTGCAATGCACTAAGTGTGCTTTCTGCGTCTTTCTCTGCTCTAAGCCCCTAATAAAAATGTTGAAAAGGCAACCAGCAAGTACTGATCCCCATAACATAACGTCAGAGACCATGCATTACTCTGACACTGACACATTAATCAAGACCCGTTGGGTATAGTTGCTCAACCAGTTACAAATCCTCCTGACTTTACTATCATTAGATCCACATATCTTTGTCTTGACCACAAATATATCATGGAAAGACTCAGACAAAAGCATTACTGGAATCAAAATATGAGGTTACAATATTCAGTTGGTCTCCCAGTTGTGGAGCCAGTTCTCCCCTCAAGTTTCTAAGCATCTGGCAAGTGAAAGACGGCTGATAGTACAAATGGCTGAGCTGGAATTCAGACCCCTGTACAGTGAAATAAAGAAAGACAGAGAAAGGGGGTGGGGTGGAGAGAGAGAGAGAGAAAGAGAGCTGCAGCCACAGCATTGCTTTGCTTCTAGAAACAATGGGCAGTTAGAGAACAATGGCTACAGACAAAGTCTTGGTCTATTTATATCTGCCACTGTTAGTCCCAGACAGGAGGAACTGGAAGTCTGCCCCGTATGCACAGCTCCAACTGGACCCAAGTTGGGAGGAAGATGAGGTCACCAAGAAGGCTGCCTGCTTAGAAATGGGCTTCTTTTTTCTTCATATATTGCTTCTTAGCCTAAAGGTTCTCTTAAGCTTGCTTGCCTTCTGCCAAAATACAGCCACTGCTGAGAAGGGAGAGATGAGAAAAGTAACTGCTGCTCTGCCCAGCCCAAAGCAATTAAGGCCTCTCTGTACAGAGGTTGCAAGAAGGTGGGAATGCCAAGGAAAAAATAACCAATCGATGGAGGTCAACTCGATGGTTTCTGAAACAACAGTCTTATTAGGTCTGTTCATTATACACGTTTAGGAGCACTATAAAGGAGCTTTTCCCTGGGAAAGTTCCCTCTTCATTTCTTTGGAGACAAATAAAGAGGCCAAGAGCTGAAATTCACAGATATGTATGCATTACATCTCAGGGACAATCTCTTCTTCCCTTTATTTCAGCCCCTTTTTGATGGTATCTCTATTTTCTGGAATTTCATCTTTTGCTCTAACATGGCTTTGGAGAGATACTCAATTTTAATCCTTCCCAAACTGTGTTACTTGTATCCTTAATCCTCCTACAGGCTTACTAAAAAGAGCCACCAGTAGATTAGCCTGTGACAGACACCAAACTGAACATGAGGAGAGCCTGGGCTGGGGAGGAAGGCACAGGGAGGGAGGCACAGGCCGTGAGCCCCTGCAGGCATCTCCTCCTGCATGCCTTCATTGTGAGTTTCCACCGACAGCCCTTAGCATTAATGCGCAACCAACAGTAAGCAACTGCACCCTCTGGATCCAGTCCAACCTTATAGCCTTACGAATCCCATGTGCAAAGCTGGAATCTCCCAGAGGCAAGAAATTCAGGGCTCAACAAAGAGATCCCCTGAGCAGTAACTTCAGATTTCCACTCATGCCTCAAGTTCCTGTCACTAACTTCCCACCTCGTTCCTGGAAAACCAACATGTAAGGAGATATAAAAATCTAAATAAGATTTTTTTCTCTTTTTCCTTTAAATAGCTTAAAATATTTTACAGACAACATCCCAGATAATGTCAAACCCATTGGGAGGGAACTAGTAGCAAACAGTTAAATGTTTTATAACTTAAAATTTTAAGCACAGAGCAGGCACATGCTGGATACTGCTAGGGCCAAGGAACCCTAGGAGCCAAGAAATGGTTAAAAAGGATGCATCACGTTCCTTCCCCAGCCCCACATGCTCTTCATCAACTTCATAAGTGTGTCAAGATGCTCAGGGTCCAGACCATCTGGAGGGTGCGCTCATAAACTTGGACTACCAGGACAACAGATAATGTGCACAAGCCCATAACAAGCAAACATACTAGTACATCTTTCATGCTACGCAAATGGTGGAGACTGAAATTCAGATGAAGCATTTGACCACCTAAAATAGACCAAACTGTGAAGATCTAAGTGGGTGATCTATAGGTCACCTGACCTGGTACAGTACTTCATTCAAACACTGCTTCCTTGACTCCTCCCCTACCCCCTGCTCCCAACAGACTAATTATTCCCTTCTCTAAGGGCCCTGCTGAATCATCCCACTGTAATTCACAAGAGCCACATGGGAACCACATGGTAGGAGTCAGGAGAAGGCAGAGAGACACACATTCTTACCCTAAAGCAAGGCTGACATCAGAGAAGATGCAGAAATCCCCACCCTGAGCATGTTGGTAAGCACATGAGATGGCCGTCCCTCTGCCTATCACAGGCTCCAAAAAATACCAGCACGCCAGCTAAACACACCAAAAACCGATGGTGCCACCCCAACATGGCACATCTAATGGAATTCAGGCCCCACACAGTGCAGTAAATCTAAATATATGTCCCTAATGAGGAGTCAGAAATCCTAAGACTTCGGGGATTTAGGCAATAATTGTGGGGACCCAGCTCAAGTTTCCTGCACTGACAAGGAGGGGCCTAGAGAGATAAGCGTCGAAGGGAGCATGCTTATGCTCCCTAAGCCATTAGGCTCACTGCTAAACCTATCATGCGAGCCTACCCCAAGGTTTGTGTAGACCTTCCTAATGTATAATTTTGGCCTCTATATCTCTTTGGCTTTGGCGTTTTTTATGGCCTGGAGCAATAACTATCAGCCTGAGTCCTCTCCTAGTGTATTCACACATTTCCCTGCCTCTGTCCCTCTATCCCGCCCTCACTATAGCTATAGGATGCATAAAGCCTTATCCAGGACCAAAAAGCAGAAAAGAGGAATTTACAGAATTTGCTATAAAACTTTAACAACTCCTTGGAGGGATGTTCTCTTTCCTTGCAACCAGACATAGTTATAAAATGAATGAAAAGTGGAGAGAAGGAGGAGCCAAGCTCTGCCACTGGTCAGGGGTCTTACACTATTCCTGGAATACAGAATTAGAAGACGCTTTCGATGTCATCTAGTTCAAACCTTTTCTTTTACTGGTGGGTAAAATGAAGCTCAAGGTGACATCAACTTGCCTTAAGTCACTGGTTACTAATTCTAGAACTCTTGGCTCCCTCTCAGGAATTTTTTTTCCTCTACACCATTGCTGTTTACTTACAACAGTGGACCGGGAGGGAGAGGCTTTCTCCTATATCTTCACTACCATCAAGTCCTGGTTCATCATTCTGGATAAACACTACTCCTCCCCAAGTTATTAAGAATCACAGAGGAATGAGCCATCCAAAGATCTAATAAATATGATGGGATTTTACAGATTCATGATGCTATCCACTCCTATTTCAGGTTATAAGTCTGGAATACTAATGGTCAGACTCTAAGGTGGAAAAGCTTCCTCCTAGCAAAGATCCTTGTTGCATACCAGGGATATTAAGCAACTTTCAACAGTCAACTCCAATAGCATCACACCATGGTGTCTGATGGCTCTGAAATTTGAGGGTGCTATTCCTGTCAATCCAGAAAGAGTGAAGACTGCAGTTAACTTCAGTGATCTATGAACCTTTATCTAAAAAGCACTGAAAGGCAGAGTGCCTCATATCATTTAAAGGTTTTACACCACTACCCTTCTAGTCCTGCTGGTATTCCAAATAGGGTCACTGAGCCATGGTGATAGGGTTGAGGGAATACAACAAACCCCACTGACAAAGCCAGAACTTAATATCAGGGGCACCGGCCAGTAAGTTCAATCTGATCTATCTAATTAATGAAGTTATCTGTTGATTCCCAGAAAGGCCATGGCCTGAAGCAATACAAGCAGCTCTAGTTGTGAAGGCAAATGCAGTCGGAATGCAGAGACCTAAGGGTTCCAGGAAAGATCCACCTCATTGTGATCTCTTCTAGACCCCACCGATTTTTTTCTTCTTTCCCAATGGGCTTCTCTTTAATGGCCCCAAACACCCAGTCTTCAGCATTCTATTGTTCCTGCTGCTGCCCCAGAGTCTCGCCCACACAGACACAGGGCAGACAGCCTCAGACGCCTCTCCCAGTAGCAAGCCCAAGAGGGTGGTAAGTCGCCAGGCAGACCCAATCTCCAGATCAATGGGCGAGACCAATCAATGGGTGGCGAGCAGACAAAAAGTGATCAATGCAAAAGGCGGAGGGAGCTTAAGCCACTCTCCATCTGCCTGGGTAGGTGAGAAAGGGAGACACTGGGATGTGCAGCCCTCATCCGCTGCTAATAAATGGCTCTGCCTCATCAGGAAGCCATTAGGAAATTGCAGCCACCACAGCCCCAAGCTCCCCGGACTGAACTGTCTGCATGCAGCTGGTGAAAGCGCTCATTATCTCTGTCCAGACGACACTAGCTCACTACACAGTGGAGCCCAACCAATGAGCCCTCAGAATAAGCCTTGGGCTTGAGTGGTGAGGAAGGAGGGACTGAAAAAGTCCCTTGAGACTGGGGAGATGCAGCGCTCCCCAGGTGTGTGCTCCAAGCTCCAGATCAGGAATACGAGCCCTTCTCCTCACATCCCAGCTGGACAGCATTCTTTTTTTCAGAAAGAGCTACTGACTGCTCATGAGCATGGGGCTTCTTTTGGGAGTGATGAAAACATTCTGGAATTAGACGTTGATGATGATTGCACAACTCTGTGAATGTACTGGAATGCACTGACATGTACACTTTAAGATGGTAAATTTTATATCAATTATATCTCAATTTAAAAAAAAGTAAATGTTAGAGAGAGAAAGAGCTACTGGCCCACTGCTATGAGCCCAACAATGAATACCTTGGTCATAGATCCCTCAGGCAGAGTTTCCCTCTAGTGGGAGAAGCAAACACCGCCTAAGTACACAAGCAATAGCTACATGCTCACAACAGACGATGAGTGCTGGGATCACGGCTGAAGCGGAAGGTTTTGCAATGCACAGTGAGTGAACTGGCCGGGCCCAGAAGCACTAGGGGAGGGGGTAGGAAGGAGTGCACGTAAGATGTCCTGGGTGTAGGGCGTGAGGGACAGAAGGCGGGCAAGGTGTCCAGGATGGCGCCCCTGGCAGTTGGTGGCATTACTGAAAGGGAAGACGAGAGGATGAGATCTCCCACAGCCACCTCCGCCACCTGGAAATCCTTGTGAGATGGAAACCCCGCGATGCTCACTGGGAGACCGACCGTGGGAGAGGCTGGGCACGGGCCATTTCCAGAGGCAGACACCTGGTATCTGTAATTTCTGGGACCACTTATGTGAGGACTAAAGAGGAAGGGCCACAGGTTCTAGGAGACAAACAAAATCCCTCAAGTTCCCTACCCTAAAGTTGCTCCCAGAAAAGGCTGCCGAGTGCTCTTTTAAAGTGATATGTGCATCTTTATACTTACATGCATAAGATTCTCAAGGGGAAGAAGTCTCCATCAGACAGGGCTCTTTCCCCCTCCAGTCCCTGGTGGGGGAGACAGAGGAAAAGCTGATAGGGCGGTGGGGTGTGGGGGCGGTGAAGGCTCACTGCACGGGAACTGAGGAAGGTGCAGTCACAACACTGTGATGCCAGGGATCTTTTTGGGAAATTCTTTTCCAAAAGGGATCATGAATTTTGGCCCCTGGAATGCCCCAGAGCACCTCTGATTGGTTCCCTGGCCCTGACTCAGATCGAGCCGGGCTCCACCCTCCATGAGTAAATAAACGCAGGGAGGAACGGAGGGAGGGAGAGGGAAGGAGAGGGAGCGGAGTGGGCAGACAGGAACCAGAAGGCCAGCGCTGGTTCAGGGAACACACCAGATGAGATTTCAGCGACGGGTGGTGTGGCAGAATTCAAGACATAATTCTCTGAGCCTTACACACCACTCCAGTTGGGATTCAGCCCTGCCTTGGCAGTCGGCTCAGTGCTGCTTTATAATATACTGAATTAGTCACTGGATTAGCAAGCACATTTACACACAGTGGCGCACAGCTGTTTAAAGACGCAGGATCCCCTTTTCTAGGTGCCAGATTCTGGCTATAAATCAACCATTGCAATCAGCAACCAGCAAACCCCAGAGGTGCATGGTTCCTGCAGACATCTTCCTTAGGGGAAGCCTGCTAGAACTGCGATGGCCATTTTCTGGGGACAGGAGGGACATCTGTGGCAAAGAAGGAAAGGTCGGTGGGCTTTTTCTGTCTTGAATCTTATTATCTTCAGGGGGCTGCCAGGTCTTCACTGACCTGGACCTTCCCGGCAGCAGCCTAGCTCAGGAAATGACGCCTGGGAGAACAGGAGTTCTAATCCTGCCTGGCTGTATTATGAAGTATAGAGTTTTTCTCCTAAACCTTGAACGGCTGGGTCACCTCCCAGAAAAGAAAAGACTCCGGGGCAAAGAGGACAGTACTTCAGCAATTAAAATAATTTTAAATCCTGATAACATCAATTCCAAAAAACTGCCTTGTTGAAGTGGCAAGGGCAATGTCTAAAAATAATGCTTTAGTGTTGGAATCATAACTCAAGCCCTAACTCACGTTTCGTAAGAATGCGTGAGAGGCATTTGAAAATAATTGAACTGGCCACAGGGACGGCTCTGGCCCACTTGGTTATGGAGGTGTCAAGTGGAAAATTTTCTGTAACCAGGTTAACAGTAACCACAGTTTTAACAACCGCTGAAGTAATAACAGCGACAGCAGCAATGAACTTTTGTACAGAATTTGGTGACCTACAAGATAATAGTTTATTGAGCTCCTGTGGCAATGAAAAAGTATAAAAGTTTTCACAGGAATTATCTCTAATCCTAACAGCCCTGAAAGCTCTTTATTATTATCTCCTTTGTAAGGATCAGAAAAGAAAGGTTTACAGAAGTTAAATAATTTGTCTAAGGAAAAATTAGTAAAGATCAAGCCTGAATTCAAACCCAGGGCTGTCTTACCTCAAAACTCTGCTCTTTCAAGACATGGTGCTGCCTCCAGTGAGGAATATCATTATAACCAACATAATGAAAGGGACGCTGTGTGATTCAGGGACTCAATTACTTACTATCAAGCACCCTAAATGTAAATCCCTCTCCTTTGTCTTAGAGGGCTTAGGTACCCAAAGAGAAATAGGGTTTATCTAAACTCTGTATCGTAAGATCATGGTAAAAAGCCTGTGGCATAAATAAATCCACCTGACAAATATAAGAACCAAGAACCAATTACTAAATAAGGCGAATTTCATTTAGGCTCCTCTAGAACAGGAATTTAGAGAAGATTCGTAAAGAGATTTGTGACTAGCTCGTGTAGGCAGAGCCTAGCGTGTATTCCGCACCAGCTTTTGGAAATTCAAGTATTACTTCCTTAGAACTTGTTTGCCCATAAAAACACTGAAAATGTTTTCTTACAAACCAAGGCAGTCGGGGGCAACTGAAGACTTGCATCATCTTTGCTCATCACTCTCTGCCTGCACCATGCCACTAGGCAGACATTTTGATCAAAGCCAGGAGAAACCAGCAGCAAGTCACCCAGGGCCCAATCTCATTAAAAAAACTAAATCGCTGTTCGGTTCACCCAGCACCCCAGATCCTTTGGAGACTTTGCAGTCAGCCTGAAATTTCAAAGTTCTTTCATCAGATCATCCATTACAGAAGAGGATGGGTGGAAGGCATGGAAAAGCCACAAAGCTCCCTGCAAGACAGACCTTCAGAAATCCAGAAATAGATTATTTATTTTTAAAAATCTCCAATTGAATCGGAGGTTAACATCATGTCCACTGTGGAGATGCTGATTCATTCTGTGTGTGTGTTTACTTTTCTACAAACGTCCCTCTTGCATCAAGTAGCTTCAAGCCCTAGGCTTGTGCCTCTGAACATCCCCTCCCTGGAGAACTCTCAAGCTGGGGTGGAGCTCTCACTTCATTCCTCAATTGTCCAATCTGGAAAGCGGGGGCCAAAGCACCAATTCTGTACACAAGTTTAGTAAATTTGGCTAGCCACCTTTCATGTGTCTACTTTGGATTTGAAAATGCACCATGGAAATCAGGTGAAATTTTTTTTTTTTTTTTTTTTACTTTCCCACTACTAACACATCCCAATGGTAGATATGTATAAGTGAAATGAGTGCGTTCTTCCTACCCCTATAACGACAAGCCTGACAGAGAACACATCACACAGAAGAATGTGCCAAGAATCAAGACCTCTTAGAAGAATGTTAGAAAGTTTTCTCTCCAAATGGATTCTGTCTAAGTAGGTAGGCCTTGGCAACTAGAAAGGTCTAAGATCAAATTTATGACTTGAAAACTCTATGGCTTTGGGCAAATTATCTGAACTTAATTCTGGACTCAATTTCTTATCTACAAAATGGGAATGAAGGCATCAACCTCAAAGGGTTGTTTAAAGAATGTGATTATGTATTTCTGTAAAGCACATTGCAAAGTATCTGACACATAGTAGGTACTCTGTAAATATTAGCTTCACTTCTCTCACTCCTCCAACTGAACTGCAGTTATGTAAAGAAAAGCAAGCATCCAGCAGTTTTGAAGAATGTTTGGTTTCCATTAGGAGGCAAGGGAGGTGTAAGATTGAACTCTTGATCTTATATGAAATAAGGATGCATATCCTGTACACATACGCATGACTCACCCTTGGGAAGCTCATATGTATTTAGCATCCCCACTCCGTATCATATCTCCCACTAATTTAATAACACTCCTTGAATCACCAAAGACTCCAGAGTACTTTCTAAATGTGAACTCATTAACTTTCCCACTCTCTCTCAAAGAAAGGCAGCTCACTCACTAGGAGCATCCTTCTTGGAGAAGAATACAAAGATAATGCAGACATGTGTCCATATCTGGTGGCTTAAGGTAAAGCCAGACTTGGGTATCCTGATTCTCACATCAGGCAACAGAAGGTAATAAGACGACCACCTATGCCACCCTGCCCAGTTAACAGCAGAGAAAATATTCAAACCAGGCAAAGCTAAGACCAAGGACCCCTTAGGCCTGACCCAAAACTATTGGTACATGGAGGGCACCAAGCCATAGTGCTGAACCCCAATTTGAGGAGGAGACACACTTCGTGACCTCACTAGGATTTGCTTTACAAGATAAAATTTTCCTGGCAAGCATTGAAGTTAGTGCCCAGATTCAAAACAGCAAACTTAAAACTATTATCTTCATGCTTGCTATAATCAGGTGTACCGCCCAACTTCCCATCCCTACGTCCCCTTCCCTAGTAATCCAGAGGTACTCAAGGTCACTACTGGCTACTTAAGGTTTACACCCAGTCCCAAGGAAACACCAGCAACCAAAAGAATACTTCCCAGATGGAAAACCTGCCATTTGACCTTGGAATGCTCTGCCTCCCATAATGACCAAAATAAGGTCCGGCCAGAGGGGCTTATGTTTTTTGGTAAGGAACAACACATTGTTTTAGAGAGACAATCTGATATAACTCTGTTAAGCTCTGAGTGTCTATGCATGGTGCCACAGCAAACACCCTATGTCCCAAATGGAAACTAGCAGGGTGAAAAAATTGTTCATCTAAGATGACATTAATCTCTGTATGCCTCCTTGGTACAGTTCTTTTCCACAACATGCAGCTTAAGATTCAACGATTTTTTCATTGTGTTTTGTTTTCCCTGAAGCATTCCTCCAGCTACCTGAAGCTCTCACTGATTAAAATGGACCTCCTTTACTAAAAGGGGTAAACTGAGGCACAGAAAAACAAAGCAACGTGCCTTATAGTTCAGAATAGGTAAACAAAAATTGGACATCTATTATTTTCAAATCTCTTTAGATTAAAAGAAAAAAAAATGTATTTCTCAAAGTCCAAAGTCAACCTTCTCCAAAGGGAAACTGCATGTCTGTCTAGTAACCTATAGGATCATTCACACTTTTTTTTCCTTGAGAAGGAACTAACTTGCCAGCCTACCAACAATTTTGCCAGTGCCTTGGCATCAGGCATATCTGCACAACCTTTCCAGAGCCTATGTCATAGTGATCTGTTCAAGCTGCTCAAAGCTCAGTAATCATACTAATCTGTGCATAGTGACCAGTGCTACCTGCTCAAAGCTCAATAATCAGCCAGCTATGTGGGACTTGTTATAGATGCATAAAATATGTGGGTGACATCTACCTCCACCAAAAGAGAAAAGAATGCCTTGTTGACACTTTGATCTCAAGCTAACGTTTATTAATAACATCATTATTATATTTAAGTAATGTATTAGATACTCATCGAATCAAAGAAATGTTTAAAATGCACGTGGCTGAACTCAAATGTCAGGGGATTTGGAGAAACTGACTGGAGCTTCATGTTCTAACTCTCCGCTTATTTGCCCTGGAACCTTGGGAGGGTAACTTGGCATCGGTGCACTGCACTTTCCTTATTTGTAAAATATTGGTAACTCTAAGGATTACCATGAGCTCAAATGTGGTGAAGTCACATGGCAAACTGTAAAATGCTACCAGATATAGCCAAGTATTAAGATGAACTAGCAAACAATATGCACAAACGGACCTTAGTATTTCCCCCAAATTCCACAAACACCCAAATATTTCTGAGAATTCTGAAAACAACAGACATGGAATTTTCAAGTTAGCTACAGCTGGGTTTGAATCTAAACTCCTCCACTCAGCAGCTTTGCAACCTTGGGCAAGTCGTTTAATCTCAGTTTCTTCATCTATGAAATGGCAATAATAATGCTTCACTATTGGGGCGAAATAATGAGGATACTGGCACAAAGTTCGCGCCCAATAACTATTAGAAAATAAACAGAACACGAGGAAAAAAGAAAAGATGGGTGGAGATGAGAAGTGCTTACACAAGCACCAGTAGATAAACTCTACATTGTCATCAATGATCGTTTTCCTTGTTTTTCCCCCAAAAACTGGCATGCTGAACTTAGGTCCCTGCTTTGGAAAGAGAAGGGTAACTGCGACAGACCTTTCTCAAAATGTAGAAATAACATCAATCAGATGAGACTTCAGATAACCCCCATGTGCGGGCACCGCTCTTCCACCGCCGCCACAGCCCAGTACATTTGTAGCTTCCGGGGTGGCTGGGGAAGCCGAGGCAGGTGGTTTCTTGTCCGCCTCCAACTCTGCCAAGCAGCCTGTGTCCAGTGAAGGGTCAGCCGGTGGCCACCTACACACCATTCTGTGGGCACCCAAAGCATGCAGGCCTGGCCCTTCCCTCTGTGCAAACAGCAGGCCAGGGCCCTGACTCACTGGGCCTGTCAGGAAGAGGCACTGCCGTGGCTAACAGCAGATTGCATTCTCAAGGCAGGAGGGACTGTTTCTGACCAGAGCAGCCTATCAAGAAGAGACAGATTGGATGAAATAAGCTCATCACTCAGCCCACAGACTCGGCCTGCGGAAGCAGCTGGACTAGCTGCTTCACCTACTGAACCCTTGACTTACATCTCCCTCCTCCAGGTGAGAATCTGCACTGGAGCTGCCTTCCGCTGCAACTGCAGCAACGGCTCACGGAAAAGGGAAGCTGAAAGGAAGACCATGAGGAAGGTATGACTCTTGGTTCAGTGCTACCCAAGACAACATGCCTCCATTTCCCCAATGGTGAGCTAGGCTGGCAACAATTTCTAACATCTCTGTTTCTCTGTGGAAGTAGCCCTTTACCAAAGCACCCAAAATTCCTCAATGATTAAGTTGTTATTAACAGAATTTGGGGATTAGGATGCAAATCCCCATGTTGCCTACCTGTTGAATGGCAGTCTACACTCTCTCCAAGCCTTGGCTGTTTTAAATGTTACCTAAAGTCATAAGATGTCACTGTTAGGAGAAATCTGACAGGTCATCATTCCAATGAATTTATTTGACTGATGAAGAAAATGAGGTGCATAAAAATGCAATGACTTGCCTAAGGTCACACAGACAGATACTGATGCAGAGCTGTGGCTGGAGACCAACACTCCCGACTCTCCAGCCCACATTCTCCCCACAGAGTGGATGCTGTTTATTTCATACACAATATTTATTCCTACTGGTAAGGAACAAATATGGTAAGGTCTTCCTTATCATCTGTGATTCTTCATTGCATTCTGTGCATTTATTTCGTGTCTTAATGATGTGAGACAACTGATGCATAAGGTATGGAATTAACTTAAATTTTTGGCAAAAGTTATCAAATAGGAGAAATGTGTAGGTACTAGAAGTATAAAAGTCGGTTACATGGAAACTCTTTCACTGAAAATTTCCTGTGATAAATTTCTTAAAGGGTATTTCAAAATCAGACTTGGGCAGGGGCAGTGGCTCATGCCCGTAATCCCAACATTTTAGGAGGCCAAGGTGGAAAGATTGTTTGAAGCCAAGAGTTTAAGACCAGCCTGGGCAACATAGCGAGACCTCATTTCTACAAAAAAATAAAAAGAAAATCAGACTCAACAACACATTTTTATTCTGAACATGAATGATACTAATGCATCACACAACTCTAATTGCACACAAAAAAAGTAATTAATTGAGAACAGGTATAACACCTGGCACATAGTGGGAGACCCTAGATACTTCAAAAAACCCATATCTACAAACACTCACCAGGCTTAGAAGATTCCTGTGCCTGACCGAGGTTATTTTCCATTTGTACCTTGAAAATATGTACCTGATCGATTTTGTCATCTTCTCTGAGGTTTAACGCTTATTCTGATAAACTGATACAGAGGTTTTAACAACAGTATGAGTAGGAGGGAAAGTAACCAAAAAAAAAAAGTTACCTATCTCATAAGCTTACTCAATAACTCTGCTCTACCCTTAAATATTCCTACTTTCAAAGGCAAAATTCATCCTGAGGTTCAAAACCCTCTTTGGGTCCTGGCCTCCTACTTCCTTCCTTCATCCCTTTCTACAAGTAAGTTTTTTTCCTTCATGTTTATCTAAGCATCTCTTTCATTCCAAACTTGCAGCATTCTTCCCACGCTGCTCTCTATATGGAAAATAATCCTTTCCCTGTTCTTACACCTCCTTCAAATGCTTCAGAAGTGCCCCTGTTTCCCATGAAGCTGACCTATGAAACTAACTTAACACTGTTGCAAGAGAGAGCTTCACAGACACAGAAAATACCAACAATCATTGATCCACACATATCTTCATAAATGTAAACACTGGTCCTCCTGCATTTTTTGCCATGGAAGCACCTGGAACCCAGGGAAGACTTCACCTGAGTTATCCTGACCACTCATCTACCAATGAGGGATTTAAAGTATTCAGAAATGACCACAGGCAAGGAGTAGAAACAACAGACCCAAAACTGCCCATGGGGCCACCTGAGCCTGGAATTCCTAACCAGGTGTAATGCTTGGCCCAGACGGAGGCTTTTCCAAAAATCTATGTAATATCACTTAAATTCATTCATCTTTAGTTTTACAATTTCCTTTCACTCATTCTTTCATACTTTCTTACTCTTTTCCTGTCCTCATTCTTATTCTTGTCTTTTTTTAATTCAAAAAGAATTTTGCAATTGAATCCACCATTCCTTTCCTCCCCTTCTAAAGAATTGAGGGCTTGTTTTTTATTTTTGCTTTTGTTTTTGCCCACTTTAATGGTACAAAAAGAAAACACAACTTTTTTTTATCCCTTTTTAGCCCAAAGTAAAATTTCTTATCTTCGATAAACATTTAAACAAAACAAAACAAAAATTGCAATTGTCTTCACTTGTGTAATGAAGACACGTCCCTCTACTTCAAAGTTCATTTTATCTCTCTGTCACACACACACACACACACACACACACACACGTGCACACTACATGCAGAGTTTACAGTTTCTCCACAGAACCTTGCAAAGCAAAAATAAATGGCTTATCACAGCTACCCAAAGCTACCAAGAGGTTTCAAATGCTTGAAGTGAACTTGTCTGAGGTTGATTTGGGTTTCTCAGACACTGAGAAACAAATTTAAAATATAATCCATGTTTGGGGGAAAACCATACTAAACTTAAAGGGCTTCAAACTCTTAATCGTGCCTTATTAGCTTACTTAGATGGTCTAAACCCTGAAATTGGCAATTGAGAGAAGATATTCTAGAAAGTACGATTGACCAAATTTAGTGTCTAACTCGGGTGACCCTCATCTGTGGGGAGAGTCCCAGTTAATGTCTGTCATTCTGATGCAATTATTAATAGTGCCCCTTTACACTCTCAAAGGTATCCCAGTTTGGGTGGTAAATTATACGATTTTCTATCTCTACACCATTATGATCTGAAGTCCAACAGCCTTAAAATTTCTAATATTACTTTGGGTCTAAAAGCACTATCTGGGTCAATATTCCACAACTCTTAGAGACAGTACTAAATGCTACAAGAAAGAACAATTGAGAAAAGTGGAAGGGGCAGTAATAAGCCACATTTGAAGGGTCAAGTGACAGGCTTGCACCCAAGCAGTAGACACTGGAAAGCACCTGGGAAATATGACAGCGTTGGCCAAGTGATCAATAAAATATTTACGGCTTGAATAGCAATATTTTGAGCGTGTCTGTAAGCATGGCTCTCTGCCAATGAAACCAGACCTACCACAATCCACCCTGCAGACCTATGTCTTTCTGTATCTGCATGGAGATTATACATTATACAATCAGAAGGAACAGGGGGTGCAGATAGGCGAAGGCTTCAGAAAAGCAGCCAAGTAGAAATAACCTGTTTATGCAATTTGGAAAACATCCACTGAAGTTTTGAAAAAGATATCATCAACCCGACAGAAAAAAAAAAAAGCAGAAAGTAGCTACAGACACATGACAAGTAAAAATGATAGATTTGGGAATAGCCTTGACATTCCTGACCCTGAGTTAAGAACAGCTTAACAGCTGTGAGCGAAGGGTAGGCCTAGAACACTGCAAACATCGAGGCAAATGCTATCAGAGGTTCCTTGTGAGCAGGAAAATGGAGCCAAGGTTTTCGTTAAGGAGCAGCTAAATAAAAACACGGAGATGATGTTGTTCATATACAAATTCCTCTCTGCGGTGACAGTGTGGGCCCAAGCATACTAACTCTTCGGGAAAATGCTCCCCATAATGCAGTAATAAAGAAACCAATGCCTTAACCTTAGACAAGTGGCAGGGGAGTGTGCCTGTGTGTGAGCCATGGGCTGGGACAGCTGGCAGGTCTGCAGGTAGAGACCTGGGGCTGTCTTGTGCCAGGACACCTTCCTTGTGCCAGGACAACTCCAGACCATGTGCCCTGACACATGGAATGGACTTTTTTAAAAAAACTAAATTTTAGGGGAAAAAACAAAATTTATATGAGGCATACGCAGCAAATGCAACTCAACTATCTATGGCCTCTCTGCAAGCAGGATAATTAAATTTTAACTGCCTTAAGAAAATGAACTAGTTTGCCAAGCTATGTCTCATCATCCTGATTATGAGAGATTCAATGCACAGCAACATCAGTGATGAAGGGGAAGAAATGGGCAGAATCTGGAGGCTCAGCGAAGGACTGACCTTGGAGGTGAACATAATCACCTTCCTACCTGTGAGAGAGCCAAGGCCATATGGAAGACGTTGCAAAAACAAGAATCCTGGTTCTCTGCCTTTCATTCTGAGGTAAGCATTGCTGGAATTTTTAAACATCTTTCTAAAGCAACACATCTGGACTGCCAGGCCTGGGGACAACCCACAGGATGGACCCTTTTCCCAAGCCGTATGAAGCACTGGGCTAACAATGAGGCCACCTGATTCAGCTCAGGGGGCTCTTGCAGAGATAGCAGGGAGCCACTGTACCTCCTGAACCCCCAAAGCACCGACCAGCATTGCCTTCTCACCTGCCTGTGTTCTAATTTCCAGAGTTTTTGAGAATAACTCAAAATTTTAGGTATAAAATGCCTACAACATCTCATCAGTTTCTAAATTTCTAGAGTGTGGCCTTAGGCCAAGTATGCATCTCTCAGAAATTCATTTTCCTCATCTGAAAAATGGAGAAAATAATACTTCCACCACACCTCAGAGTAAGTGTGAAGCATAAAAATGCTCTTTTATCTGACTGTGCCCAGCACACAATGCAGGTTCGATGTGTGCTTCAGAAATATCCCAACAACTTTTGAATGACAAGAACCTATCACCTTCAATGCAAGCTCATGGAATTCCACCACAGCCATGGATTATTCATTACACAAACCAGAGAGACATCTGTAATTACACTGTCACTGTAACCATTGCAGAGTTATCCGCTGTATTCTGAAACAGGGAGACTCTCCTGAAAAATCCTGACCTACACTAACCAGCTCTCAGTTTTGCAGAGATTTGATGGAGCCCAGAGTGACCTGGGCTCTGGGAGGTTGACCACGAGCTGGTTTGTCTCCTGGAGGGAGGCGATGCTCCTACAGGGTGGTCTGGCCTCTTTAAGAGAAAAAAAAAGTTACACAGACAAAAAAACAGCAACACAAACCAACCAAAAATGCCAGGAATGCAAGCTCTGCCAACCAAATAAATAAATAAAATAGGAGATGCTTTATAATAACTGGACATGATGCATTTCTCAGCCCTGCATAATTGAAAACTTGACTTTTCCATCAACCCTGCAAATGTTCCCCTTGCCTCTAGACTTGGTAGCCTTCCTGCTCTGAGGTAACAATGACAATCTCCATCACCCAAAGTAACTGGCAACCCCCTCCCTGTGCCTCCAACAGTGAGAGCTGGACTTCAAGACACTCTCTGAAAGTTACCTCTCACTATTTGCTCCCTGGAGAACAGAATGAAGTTTCACGGGCATGGGATCTCAGCTAAGCAGGTGAAAAGGTCCTCCTTAACTTTACTCTTCCTTCCCTCTAAAATAATAGATTATCAGGAGGTACATAACACAGCCACCTTATCTTCTAACAAACATTCAAGGGCCTCTGAAAATTCTACACTGATCAGGATCATTTTTTGTTGACTTGCTTTGTAGTTAACTGCTAAATAGTATTTATTATGGATCAGGCACTGTTTTAAAATTTTGCACATATTCATAGATTTAATCCTGATATTCATCCTATGAAGTAGAATGATTGTACTCATTTTATAGATGCAGAAGCTGGAGCACAGAGAGATTAAGTCATTTGTCCAAAGTCACACAGCTGCTAAGTGGCCGAGCTGAGATTCAAATCCAGACAGGCTGGCTCCAGAGTCTCTGCTCTGAACCATAGAGCTCTTTAGTCTCTAATGGAGTATGGTCGGCGGGGATCTGGGAGCACAGTGAGCAAGTGATCTAATAGACTGGGCAGCTCTGCCCTTCTTTCTTGTCTACATTGATGAAGAAACAAAGACTGACCAAGCTGAGCAAGGACAAAGCTTCTTCCTATCTCTAAGTATAATGCATGTTCCCGATGGATGTACACCCTCTGCTGAGGGCGGGTGGGGTGAGAGGCTGATCCTTTTATTCTTATAAAACAGCAAGTATCCAGGATTAGAGCTCCTGCTCTTATCTGGACATTAAGCTCACCTCACCAAGAAGGTAGAGCAGAGTGTCGAAGGAAAGGAAAAATTAAGTGGCTTGGGAATGTGTTGGCTTTGGCACCTGGCCCCTTCGCAGCAGGCTCCACCAGGAGAGAACCAGGAGTGAACCCAATGGCTATGTTTGTTTTTAAGCTATTTAAGATCCTTGCAATCACACTGTTGCAATCTAATAGCATATCCCACCTTACTCTTACACTTGCAAGGAAAAGTCAATTCTAGTGTTATTTCAGAGTACATGTTAATTTAGCACTTAACGCTGTCAAACTCCTGTGAAGTCTCAAAATAGAATAAAAGTGCATAAAGGTTCTTGGTCAGGTCCTAGCCAGGAAAACAAATAATCCAGGTCTTGCAGCTCCTGTTTGGACACCCCACTTTCCTACTGCCTCTCTTTGGCACTCATGAATTTGGGAAGGGGTGGGGAGAAAATTCTGGTTTAATCATTTAAGCCAGATAAGATCCCACACTAGCTGTCTCCACACATAAGAAACTAAGCAACCCAAAGAAATCATTCTGACAAATATTTAAGTCACAGCTGTGGATAAAAAGCTACGCTGTGAGAAGTTAAACTTTAAACACATGTCCTATATGGTTTGATGGGCAAGGCAAATCCGCACTTAGCCAATGTCTTGTCCTTCCACTAACAAAAGCAGACAGCCCTGGCCAGAAACACTGTTTCTCCCATCCTTGCTTTGCACCTGCAATTTAAGTCTCAGTTGAGGTTTCTTTGCTGAGCTTTTGGAAGGTACCTTGCAACATTACTCAAAGCACTATCCATTGTGAAGTTAGAAACAGGAATTGATTGTACTTCAGCCACTGGCTCACTACATATTTTTATGTCAATTATTTACCTTTCCTGTGACTCTATTTTCCTCTCTGAGGTATGGGTATAATGTTCGCATATAAGCAACTAAAGGTCCAGAAAAAAAAAAGTTGATTATAGTCTATATATTTTTTAAAGTTTTTGTCTTTATTTTTTCCAAGATAATAAATAATGGTGCTAGAAATCAAACCTCTTTACAATGAATGGCAGAAGACTGCCCAATTTCTTTGGCCAGTTGAAATTTTGTTGTATCGGAGTTCACATACAAAAGATGACCAATGGCTTGGAAATCTTTTTTGAAAAAGAAAGCCATTGCAAATATGCTTATTATAATGGACGCTGACTGTAGCGTTAGGCCTTATTGTTCCCATTTTACAGAAGAGAAAGCTAAAGAAAGTTACTTGCCCGGAGCTTATTTTTAATCAGTAACTGAAATGACGGCACCATATACATTGTCTCTAATATTTAATATTAAATTACCAAAAAAATTGCCTCAGCTGTTCACTGTGATCTGAAACATGTGTTGCCAGGGCTCTTTTTCATACCCAGGATGAAAGATCCCTTGTAGGTATGTGGACTGACATATCGACACGATATTTCCCAGATGACCAAATCTGTCTCTTCCCCCATAAACACCCATAACAACACATATAAACAAGCCGTTCTTAAGGAAAGGACCTATTAGTTGAGTTTATATCTTTGTTGTGAACTATCTTTTCACTTCTATATATGGTTTCAATCAACTGACAAACAGAATTCATTCTAGCTTCCTCGAACCCCCAAACACAACCATCATAGAAACAGCATTTCTGAATTGTAGGCCTAAGTGCCTTAAATGTCTCCATGGTTCCAGCTGCGCTCTCAGCATTGCTCCCACCACCATCATCCTTGCAAGGAGACAAAATCTCAGCCTTCTGTGCACAGCAGCCCTGGAGCTGAATGTCAGGGGACCCAGAGGGAGGGGACGTGACCTACATGTCTTTATTAATATTTCTGAAGGACCTCAGAATGACAAAACATCAGTATGGTTGTGCTGAAAGTTTAAGCAGCGTAAGAAAGGGTTAAAGTAAGCAATAAATTATGGCAGAGGCAAAGAAGTGTTAACCACAGGGGGCAGCAACTAAACTTATTGATAATCCGATACAACAGAGGAGCCTGTTGTTGAAATTAATTATTTTCCAGGGTGCACTGCCTTCTCCCTAGATCTTTCTATATACTTTCACCTCCAAAATCACTCATCTCTAAGGATAGCTGGCAGTGCCTTATCCTAAAAGAAAGCATCTTTCCCTCTCAAACTACATTTGTTTCAGAAATTCTGTAAGGCCAGACTCTCTTAAGTTGCTTAGCACCAATATTTGTGTCAAAGACAAAAAAAAAATTACTTCCTATCCTTCTCTTCTTCAAATGCATATAAATGAAAGAGTTGGACAACACCATGTACCAAAGACACAAAGACACATTTGGGTGTTGGATGCTTTCCTTCCAACGGACCTTTGGTACCAGAAGAAAAATGTATGGCAGATTAGAAACATGGGTAAAGTAAGTAACCTACATGAATAGGGTCGGACGTTTTTCAAAGTTAAGAGGATAATTTCAATTCTCCTCCAATCTCCTTACCCTCAACCCAGAAAAGAGGGGCAAGGCATGTGACAGGGACGCTTGGGGAGGCAAGACCTTATTTGAAAATCTGCCTGAAGGCCAACCCGTTAGACTGCCCGGGGCCCCCCACCCAGCCTCAGTTCTATGGGGGACGTGGAGTCAGGGGATGATGTCCTCTGAGGCAGCGTCCATCTCCCCTTAACATTAAGGAATAAGGCCAGAGGGTTCTCGCTCATTTGGGAAAATAAAAAAAAGCAGGAATGGGGCGCTGGAAATTCTATAAGCTTTTCCCCACCACTCACAAAAACACAGCTGTGAAAATAAATACCACCCCCCAAACCAAGGGTCTAGGGCCACCAACAGTCCTCCTCCTCCTCCTCCTCGTCCTCCTGATCCAGCTGCCAACAGCATCCCCCGCTCCTGAAGAAATGCACCGCCCAGAAGGGAACGGCGAAAGGGGGAAGAAGTCCAGGGGACCCCCGGCCTCTGGCCGAGAGCTTGGGTGGGGGCCTCGGCCGTCGCCACTCACCCGGGGAGGGGAAAAGCTCCAGATCGACTTTTTCCGTCTTGATGATGGTGAGAGTCGGCTTGAGATCGACGGCCGCCTTCATGGTGCCAGGAGTGGGGGACGTATGGGATGGTAGCAAGTTTGCAGTTACTGTTGTTTTTCTTTTTAATGAGGATTAGTAACAGGGGGAAGGGGACGGGGGAAATCCGACTTTCTTCCCAAAAATCTCAAATTCCCGCTGCCTTTCTTTCCCCCGCGCCCGGACGGTGCGCGCCCGGCACTCCAGGGGAAGTTGGCACTTTGCGGCGAAGTGAGCGCGCTCGGGTCCCAGCCTCGCCCGCGCCGCGCCCGCTCCTCCTGCCCGGCCCTCGCCCGCTCCCTCCTCTCCGCCGGCGGCTGCCTCGTTCGCTCTCGATCTCCCGGCTGCTCTCCCTCCCTCTCGCCCTCCCGCGCTCTCCCCTCCTCTTTAGGGCGTTTCTCGCGGCGCCGCGTCTCGGCCGCTGGGTCCGCGCGCCCTGGGCCGGGCGATGTCCGCTTGGGGGAGCGAGGGGCGGGACGTCGGGGCGGGACGTCGGGGCAGGGCGGGGAGCCGGGGGCGGGGCCGAGCACCGCGGCCAATCTCCGCCCGCGGCCCAAAGCGAAACGAAGGGCTGGCGAGCGCGGGGCCGGGCCGCGACCGCGGAGGAGCAGTGCGTGGAGCCCGGGGCCTCGGATCCCAGGCAGGGGCGGGAAGGGCCGGGAGCGGGTGTGCAGTCTGGGTGCACAGGCCGCCTCCACCGTTTCGGGAAAGTCCGTCTGATTCTCCACGCATTCTTGAGGGCTTGGTCACCCGCTCTCGCCCCCTCCCAGTAGCAGCATAGTTTTCCAAGTGCGTGTACATCATTCATTCACAAAGACTGACACACAGGACGTGAGGCATGTGGATGAAGGCGAGCGTGCAGGCAGGCGCAGGGGATTCGTGAGCCCGTGTCCTCAAAGGGCTTTAGGAGTATTGGACTCCAGCCGGATCTTGAGTCAGGGCGTGTGTTTGTGAAGGAGGCTTCAGTTTTTCAGAGCCCACCCATGTAATGCTCCTGCGTTGGCAGGGGAGTCCAGAACGGGACCCCAAACTAGAACCCAGCCATGAGCTTCCGTAAGCTTCCAATTTACCTCCAGCAGTGGTTGGGTTGAAGGGGAAGTTATGATTTATTTCTAATTATTCTGTTCCTCTAATTATGTCACCATTGGCCAAAGCTTTGTCTTTGCTTTCACAGACTCTCCTCTTTTAGATAAAACTAACAACCCTCCCACGACCGCCACCAAAAAAGTGATGCAGAGGCTCTGTGGTTTTGAATTTCTGGAGTACATCATTGGCAGCCATGACAGAATCACAATGCACAGTTTCTGTTCCATTTGAGAACTCCCAACACTTGAGATAAAACAAAATGAACCCGAATAATTCATGGTTTGCCACTAATACATTGGTTGTAATAAATAGAGATAGTTTGTCCTAATTAACAAATCAACCAGTACATGTATATCTAAATACATAGCTAGAACCAGACATTGAGCTCCATCTTTGATTAACAGAAAGATTAAACATAAATCTTCATGAGCAATCTCAGAGAAAGCTATTTTTAATGTTTCCTGATTTCTAAGCACATTTGAACTCCCAACATTTGACTGTAACTGTAACCTCTGCCTCTGGTAAGTTTTGACACACAGGCTTACCTTCATCTAAACCCAGTTTTGTGCCCTTGAAGCCTTAGTAATTTGCAGATTTCCCACAGCAAATCGGGGAGGAAGCCAGGAACAGAAAAATCTCTGGCTCCTGGTCTAAACTCCAGATTAAGTCCCTCCTTAGTGACCAGAGGAAAATATTTGTATGTGATAGTCCTAATTTTTGAAAGAACAAAGACTGTTGCAATCCAGCTGTGTTTCCACAAGGTATGAGAAAACAATGCTGGCCTCCAGATGACAAGAACAGACACTTCTGGTCCTGGGAAAAGCCTAGGGAAACAGCTGATGAATGAATTGTACATTTACACGTCCAAATGAACCACAAAAAAAAAAAGGTTCTTGAATCAATTCTGCCTTACTCACTATGAATTCATCAGGAGAAGAACTGAACAAATCTAGAGTTGCTTTGGGGAATTTTGTTTTGTTGATGTTGTATTGAGAAAATGTTGGCATTTTTTAATCGAAGTGTGAGTACTTCTCTATTTTCAAATGCAGATTCCTCAGAGCAACTCCTTTCTCTCTTCCCCAGTTTGCTCCTCAACTTTCTTCCCCAGACTAGCCTAAACACTGCTGCTAACATCCACCCAAATTAGATACTAAAAAAGCCCACCATGATTAAACTGTAAACACTTTCCACTCTAGCAATGAGGAAAATTATTCTTTCTAATTCTTCAATAGTGACAACTCAGATAGTCAATCATCCGTTTCCTAATCCAGTCCTGAAGCACAGAAACAAAATGTGTGAATGTCCAAATCAAGGAATAGGGTTGCGTAAAGCAGCAGTTTGGAGAGATAGCCAGGCGCCACCACAGGCTGCCAGGAAAGTTACCTCCAGATGATATTAATTATGAATATTTATGCCATCAGAAGTTATGCATCGAACCCTGGATTTGGATGAAGAGCACTAATAAGGTCATGTTAAAATATCTTTTACATATTTAAGATATAATAATCTGATCAGGTCTGCCAGGGTCATGCTTCATTAATCTAATCAATGTTGATAAATGAAATTTTTATTCATTCTCCTTAGGACACAAGTAGATTTTTCTAAATGTTCATATGGACTTTAAATGATATTTCTATGTTATCATATGCTAAAACATTGATGCCTAGCCTAGTGCCTAAGACATTACAGAGCTCAATAAATATGTGTTGAATGATGAACTATCAACTTTTTGGTCACTATGGGCTTCCTAATTCAATGGTTAAGTGAGTTTGATATGCTCTGGCTTGTGAAGATGAACTAAAAAGTGTCAGAGGCTGTGCCCTTTTCCCTTCATAGTAGAGCAGAACCTCTATCCCCAGCACTCACGTCCACTCAGTTACATGTATGCCTCAGTGTCCCCACCAGCCAAACAACAGCAGCCAAGCGTTGCCTTTCATCCACTTGGGCAAGATACTTCAATACCATATCTGGTTTTTAAGGCACTCAGGAAAAAAAAATCAATCAAATAAATACTTCTGTGCTTGTGCTTGTACTGCAGCAGTCTGTTCCTCCTGCATTTGGGAAAAAACAGAATTGTATTTTTAAGCATTCCTTAGACTTCGGCTAATTATATCCTACCAAGTGCTGAATCGCCCTGCGCTAGGAACGTGAAGTCAATAAGGGCCAAGAAAAGTCCGCAGGAGTTGGGGAACAGAAGAGTGGAGCTAGACAATAATATTAAGAAAATAGTCACCTTCATACAGGAATTCCTCAAGCACATGGAGTATGTAAAAAGCATACTTTCTTTTTTATTTATACTCCTCCCTCAACTCCACCCCAACTTCAATAAAAAAGAAATATAAATATACACTTAATGTTGAACAATCATGGAAGACAGACTTTCCCTCTCCAGAAGTGTCCTAGCATGTTGTCTACTCCTGAGTCTTGAACTTCAACAAAACAAAGAATCTCTGAGTTTTGAGCTAAAATATGCTTTACTGAAGGTAGGTACAAAAACATTCAGACCACTAACGGCTGATCCAGAACCAGTTTATGACTCACAGATGTTGATTTACTGGTATAAATGTAAGATTTAGAAAAAAAAAAAAAGCCCTCAATTAACAACAACCTGTCTGAGCTGCATTTGTGGTCTCATTTTTCTCTGAGAAAAGGCAACAGTCTCTGTCATACACAGAAACAGGCTTTGAAAGCTTACTTCTAAGGCAAGTGGTTTCTATGTGATAAGTTTAGTCATTAAAAAGCACACTAGGGAAGAAAAATGCCTGGCACTTCAATATCTACATTATCAAGCAGCAATAAAATGGAAAATTAGAGATAGGAAGGAAAATTAAAATAACTCTCTTAATTAAACTTGGATGCCAAAAAGCCTTAGGGTCAGTTAAGGGACCCAAGTCAGGGGACTCAGATGGTACTGTTGCTGACTGCAGGCTGGCTCTGTGACCTCACCAAAGCCACTTAACCTTTTTGTGTCACAACCTCATCTCTGTTTCAGGGAATAAAATCAGCCCTAGCTCTCCCTAGAATGGAACACAGACTCATTGGCTATTGTTGAGAAGGCACAATAAACAATGAGGGTAGGAGGAGCTGCAGTCAGGAGGGAAGAAGGGAGGGTGGGGTGGGGTTGGGGGAGAGGGGAGGACTTGGGAGCCTGTTTGCCCTGGAAAGCTCACTATAAGAAAACAAAGAGGATAGTAGTGTGGGCTTTGGAATAAGACTCAGGTTCAAATTCTTACTCTACCAACTAACCAGCTGAATTGCCACAGGTAAGTCATTTAAACAATCCCGAACCTCAGTTCCTCCATGTTTCAACTAGGGATAATAGCAGCACACACCTTTTAAGGCTATTTGAATGATTAAATGAGATAGTGTATGCAAAGAATTTAGCACAGTGTCTAGGTGAGAATTAGTATTTGATTATTGTTATTAAGATCTAGTATACGGTAGAATATGTGGGAAATCACATTAAATGTCTCTCTACAGCCATCTCTTTGCAGAATAGCTTGGATGCTCAATTTTCCTGAACGATCTCCAGCGAGAGATAGAACAACTATCACCACATTCCATTTAAAAATCTCTTCAAGACCCTTCCTCAGTTCTTAAACTGGCAACCTGCCCAGCATCAGCCTCACTTGAGAAATTCCAGAACTACCTGATTGAAGAAGAGAACTAGATTTATATTTGTTTTGAGTCGCAGAAAAGTGACAGTTTAAATTCTGAAAGAAGATCACATTTGTAGTGCCTCTTTGGAGACAAAACCTTAGGTCTTGGATTTGTCACATGTTAGAGCTCAATGGGAGTTTATCAGTGGTCTCCAAGTCCAGCACTCCTATTTACCAGAGGAGAAAAATGAGTTTGAGTGAGGAAATTATTATTTCCAGGGCCACACAATCTAAAAAAGTCAGTGTCAGTACTAGAACCAGATGCCCTGATAGCAGTTCTCTCCCTGGCATCTCCTTGCATTTACTTTGCATTTCACTTTGGCAGGAGAAGTACCAGACACCCTTGAGACACAAGACAGGATACAATGGACATGGGAGTAGATAGATGGGCAGACTCAATTTCTAGAAATCCAACTTCTCTACACTGGATGTATTGTCTTTGGGCAAATACATTGCAGGATAACCACACTATGGTTCCCTGTGGGAGACAGCTTGGCATGGGCTGTCAGGAGAGAAAGGGCCTGGGTTGGCTCTATTGCTGTCTGCAGTTTCTTTAGACTATAATTATGAACCATTCAACTGCATCTGCAGCCCCAACAATGTGGAGTGGATTGGCCTAATCCACAGACCAAGCGACATTTTAAAATCCAGCAGTTTAGACACGTTTTCCTCTTGCAGCAAATCAAACATGGCTCAGACAGGAAGAGGTAAGGAGCTGCCCAAAGTTAGAGGGTTCTGAGGTCTCATCCACACTCAGTGTTGTGTGCTTCCCTGAAGCAGGCTGAGCATGTTGCCGAGAATTGCTGCAAATGCAGAATGCAGGCTACTCTGTGAGCCTTTGGGGATCATGTAATTGGGATTCCAATTTAAGTTGTCCTGAATTGGACTCTTGAGGAGGTAGAGGGATAATGGCAATAGCACAGATGGCAAGAGAACCAACATCCTTTAATAATATGAGAGAAGAGGAGAGCCAGTCTCCTAGAAGCTCTGCATCCCAGGGCTACAGGATTTCACCCACTGTCCAAGGCTGCAGGTGGTTTCATCCTGGTGGAAGGCTAAGGCCTTCCTCTGATCTTACTCTGCTTTTCTCTTGGGTTACAAAGACAACATCAAACTTCAAAACAGATGTTCTCTGCAGTTGTGGTTTGAATCTTACATTAAGACAATTTCACTGTGGAATCTTTTCCCCTCTCCCCACTACTTTCATTTAAAATGCCAAATCAATTGCCCCAAAAGACTAACATTTACCACCCTAGAGATCAAGAAGCAGAGATAAGTGGAGCACAAAAAGGAGAAATAGCCCTGAAAGGAAAAGGGACAGTGGTACAGGAGGAAGTAGTGGAAGGGAAGTCCTCTGAGAACAATGGAAGTATAAGTCGAGGACAGAGAAGGGGAGGAGATAAGAAGGTAGAGTCACAGTGATTTTATGTTCTTGTCATTCTGGGACTTCAGTCCCCAAGATTTCAAAATGCAGTTAAGACCTAGTAAAGTATCCCATACTTTAATTAATTGTCTTGCATGGCCAACAGTCATGGAACTACAGAAAACAGATCAATGGGAGGTCCTCATGCTGGAAGAGATGCAAAGGATCCAGGATAGAATGGAGGTGAAAGGATCTCAGGAGGTCACAGAAGACACAAGGGAAGGTCAAGCTGAAAATCTAGGCAGAATATAGAGTGTGTTTCTCAGTCTTTTCCTCACATGGACATTTACAGTACACAAAGAATTTCCCTCACAGAAGCTGTCACCCCACCCCTGCAAGTTGCCACTTTTCTGCTCAGCTGAAGAGCACACTCCTAGTACATATTTGAATATGCGTGTCAGTCTCCTACACTCTTTAAAGGCAGCAACTGAGGTTCAGTCATTATTGCACTCCATGGTGTTTAGCTCAAGGTAGTAAGAGCCCCATAAATTATGTTCATTATTTAATTAATGAACAGTTAACTTCCTAACATCCCGTAACATTTTTACAGAAAAATGAAGCTCAGATACCAGTTTTGTTTTGCCTAGTTCGGTCTGAAGTGAGACTCAAATTTGCCCAAAGTTTAAGATTAAAGATCCAACCAACTGACTCATTTCTAACTAAAAAGGTCTTCGTAAAGTTTTATTCTGTTCCTCCCATTCCTCCCATCCCCTTAAAGGAGAATGTTGCTAAGATCACAATATTCATTTTACTTTTTATCTAATTTTTTATTCTGAGACTTCATGTAAAAAATGACATTTGGCTCACCACGAAGCAAATCAGTTGTTTGATTGTCAGCCTGGACGTTTTATACATCACGCTATTCATATTCTCAGATGGCTGCTCAGAAGCAGTCTTCAGGAATTTCCGAACTTCGAGTTGAATCTTTTATTTCACTGGCTTCCACAAAGGTAAGATGTACAACTGCTATATACGTTATTTGTAAGATAAGGGAAATACGTGAAATGAACTCAATTTCCTCCATCTTTATGAGAAAGAATAGACTGTTACATGCTTTATGGTGAGCCAGGGCGCTTATTACAAATCCCTTTCACCTTCTCAAGTTTAATCTGTCAGGACTCCAGAAGCACTGTATTTTGAAATATATCTTCTGGCTATACAGGTGATTCTATATTGAGGAAGGGTATGGGTTGGAAGTAGAAATGGGGGGACATGGGGATGGGCTGAGAGTGAAGATGGGAATGAAAAGGACAGGGAGGATCAAATGGAGCTGCTACAATCTAGCAGGTGGCACAGAAATATAGAAAGCAGCCCTAACCACTTTTGTCGAAGTAGAGTATTGCTCTCTGCACTTCGTTGTTTGTATCTACTAATGGGTAATCAAGATGTTGGAACAGAAAAGGCAGCTGATCTTAAAGCCTAAAAACCAAGGAAATATTGGATTTGGTGAGGGCTCATGATTTCTCCCGAGTTCTGAGGGGGCATCATGAACACACATTATTTTACATCACTTCTTCCAGAACCAGTTCCGTATAAGAGCCCCAAGAAAACATTGATGTGTCACACTAAGAACAGCCTGCTTAGCCAGTAAATATAACATTCTTTGAGTACGTCACTGCGGTCATCCACAAACATTTTACTCAAGAATCTATGCCTATCTTACCTTAGGCATCCTTCAATGAGCAGCATTATAGTGTCATAATGAATTAATATGAATCCTAGCTTCACCAATGCTAACTCTACCAACAGAGGAAGTAAAATGCATAGCACTTTTTAAGTTCCCATGCTGCTTTAAACCTCTTTTCTGGTATGTACTCTCCTGAAAAGGGTGCACGAATCTGAGTTTCATAAATATGCAGGAACATAAATTCATTAAAACAACTTTAGGGTGTCCAGTGTAATTATTCATATTTAGAATTTACTGAGCATCAAGCATGCCAGTGATGTAAAGTTGACAGATTTGAATAAGAAGCTCAAAAAGGGACATGTCAATTTCTCCAGCGTTACAGCTCACATTTGATTCTCAGCTCTTAAGGACCAAAAAGAAATGAAGTCTTCTTTAATTTGCAAGCAGCCAGCTGTGCTCACTCCACATCTTGCATCAGCCCTGTGAAGGAGTCAGAATGTAGTGGATGGTCCTGCCCATGACTCATGAGGTGGAACAGACCCAGCTCACATGTCATCTATCTGGATTGGGTCCCATACAATAAAAATCTTTCTTCCGTTGAGTTGGTGAAAAGAAGAGAAGCAAAATGGGCATGTGTGACGTGTAAGAGGGCGCCATTTAATCAGACAGGCCTGTGAAACACTTTCAAGAGTCCAGGGCTGGCAGTGATAGGTAATGACAGGTAACGTGCAGAATGAAGAAAGCAGAAAGCATATAGAAGTTGCTTCTTAATGGAAACGCGTTTCATCAGAATGATCAGAAACATGTGTTCTCCCCAGATTGGGAAACCATCTTGAAAGACTTCATCACAAAAAGGCCTTGGGTGGGAAGTACCACAAGGGACCCGTCCAGGAGGGGTGGGAGGAGGTGCAGCTGGGTGGGAAGCTGGCAACGGACTGTGAGAGGAAAAAACAAAGGGCAGTCAGTGCTCTCATGGCAGATTCCCAAGAGAGAACCCTTTCCAGGAATTTAAAATTCTGGATAATTGTTGAGAATTTCTAAAAATCAAGAAGATTATAAACTTTTCTTTCAGGGGATTCCACAGCATTGAGAGAGACCAGATGGCTGGCAACAAAATTCCAGATCCAGGAAAGGTCCAGCATCTACATATCCATCCACTTTTAGTGAGCTAATGCTTTCTCCTACAGAGAGTATTTGTCTAATTGAATTGAATTGAATTGAACTGAGGTGTGGAGGTAAAAAGGCTATTCCAAATAAGTGTTCCTGTTTCCAAATAGTCCATACAAAAACCTGCAGTTTCTTGCCAAGCAGAAACTACCAGGCTTTGGTTTTCTCACTATAGAATAAATTTAAACTCTAAAATAACCAGGGAGGCAACATAGTAGAGTGGGTTAAGAGCACAAGCTTGGCAGTAGATAGACGAGAGTTTGAATTTTAGCTTGGCTGCTCTCCAGATGTCAGTCTTTGACCTCAGAAAGCCTCAGTTTCTTCATCTACAGAATGGAGATGCGGAAAGTGCCTAGTTCACAGAGTTGAACTGAGATGAGATGAGATGAATGGGTGCCAAGTGCTTTGCACTGTGCATGATGCAGAATGAAGACTCAGTAACCCTTCACTGCTATTATTAATTTTAAAAATCAGAATTGTGACTTCGGATTTAGTGAGCATAAAATTTTCATGAATGTTAATCCAAACTGTAGTATATAGTATTCTTATGAAGAAATGAGGACACAGTGTCCTATCTTCATGTGTGCTGTTAAAATCATGACATAGTGACAAAGATAAGTTTTGGTCTAGGTATGCAAATCATGCAAATCCTTGACACCATCCCTCTTGGATGAAAGGGGATTAATTCTAACTATATAGATGTGAGATACAATTATGAAAGTTCTAATCATATACTCACAGCTACATTACAAATTAGCAGCAAAGAGAATATGTACCCTCTTGAATTCCTTCCAGTATTGGGTTCTCCACTCTCTGGATTGCACGTTTGATAGCCAATGATTTTTGCAACCTAAACAAAATAAGACCTTCTTAAGCAACTGGCCTCAGCATTTGACTTTCAATCTGGGAGGAATCCCACATGCTATTCAATATGCCCCCATAGCACTCTGCCTGAGGTACTTCCCAAACTAGCACCCATTAGGCAGCACCTTACTGCACTCACTTCACAGAAGTCTTTTTCTATGTTATTGCATCTTACATTTTCCTTGGCTGTCTCTTTTCCTGCCAGCCAACAGTTCTTGTTGTTTTTGTTGTTTTGTTTTTTGAGACAGGGTCTCGCTCTATCACCCAGGCTGGAGTGCAGTGGCATGAACGGTTTAACTTGTGCTATAAACCTAAACCTCTATCTATTTCTAATTGTGCCATACACATACATTTTAGCTGCAGAATTCTGGACCTAGATAGCACTCCCTGCAAGCTTGGACTTGCCACCTGGAATTCAGAAAAAGTATTCTGCTCCCTGGTGTTAACTACCTATGCTGACCAGTTGCCCAAAAGAACCTTAGGGAAAGGTTTCTCTTCTTGCCCCTTGGGCCACCAGTCAAACCATCGGTGCTCTTAGGACTGCCCTCTAAAAACACAGAATTTGCCATTTACATCAGCTATGTAATCTGCATTCTGGCACTACCATTGCCTGGCACCCAGCCATCAAGGCTGGCAGCAGAGAACAGTCATAGTCTTCTCGCTAGTTGCCTGCTCCATTTTGGCAAGATGAATGCTGTATCACTGGGAAAGCAGACTTAATTGGTTTTCTGGGGGTGTTTAGTTAAGTCACCCCACCTCAGCTCCAAGTTGATGGAAGTGTCACTTTGCCCTTTCCAACAACCATAGCAAATAAATGATGGGGACATACTCCATAATGTACACGGCTGAGTCCTCTTGCTCTCCTTTTTTTTTCCCCAGTGACTTTGGGGAGGTTTGGGCAGTGATCCTGCATACACAATACTGTTCTTGTTCTTCTTTTCTCTTACAGAGCAGCCTTGAATAGCTCTGTCTAAAATTATTAGCAGGGGCAGCCCTAGGCTCCAAGAGATCACAGCCCTCATGCTGGGCCTGAACAAAGACCCTGCTTTTTCCCAACAATTAGCCCTGCAAAAAAGGACATCTATCTCCCTCTATTAAAACCACCACGTGCCTTCAAGTCAGCCCATTGTAAAGCTAATTAAATAACACGCCTCTCTCCCCATGCAGGTCTCCTGATTAGCTTTCCTCTGTCAGAAACCTCTGCAAAGAGCCTAGTGATAGACAAGCCAATGTTCCACTTCTCCTTAGCCCCACTCCCATCGCCAATTAGCCGTCGCCTTTGAAAAGCCATCCTTATCAATGTTGGTGAGTTTGTTCACGCTCCATATCCATCCAAAGCCCAGACGCTAGTCACCTCCACCTTAAAGGAATGGATAAGGTTCATACTGCTTTTAAAATAAATTATTTGGAAAGGCAAAAGTTTTCATCACAGTGTAAAATCTTTGGCCAGCATTCCCCACATCGCAGTACACAAGGGCTGCCGCCGCCATTGCAGGAGAGTGTCAGAGAAGGACTTTCCTGAAAGTCAGAGAGCCTGGGCAAGATGCAGCCAAGGTGGCCATTTCTACCAGATTTCTAAAAACAGGATGCAGAAAACCACCCTTTAGGTTAAACTCCCTTAGATACTCCTCACCGCCAAACAGATAAAATCCAAGCACAGTCCAAAAGGCCAAAATTGGTCCTCTTTACCTTTTGACCACACCACACCTTCTCCCCCACATAGGGACCCTGCTCTCTAACAATCCTGGACTTGTGGCAATCCCTTGAACACACTCTAGTTCTTCACTCTTTTATGCATTTTTACAGGCTTTTTTCCCTTCTGGAAAGCCCTGGTCTACCTGCCCAGCACCTCTGTCAAGACTCAGCAGTAAATCACCTCCCCCATGGTTTCCAAGGCCTTGCTAGATAAAATCAGGCACTTCCTCCTCTGCGCTCTCAGCAGCACATATAGGTTTCCAATGGGGTGCTTACATTACCAAAAATAATCTGAGCCCCTCAAGAACAGCAATCATATTCTACTCAAATTTGAATTTCCAGCTTTAAACACAAGGACTTAGTGAATGCTTAATAAGTGTTGGAAGAATAGATAACTGAGTAACTGAGTAAATGAAATGAGTAAGTAAAAGAATGACTAAATGAATGAATAAAATAACCACTTTATACCAAATGTGATCTAAGATGGTACATTCAGACCTACTTCCAGCTTCGCTACAGATGGTCTTTGTGCATAGTAGATGGCGTTATTATTTTATGACATGGTTATCTTTGTTTGAAATTGTCAGATCTCCTATACATGCACACACGTTTACACATGCACTTTTTAGATACAATTTTTTAAATGATAAAAATGGAGGGAGAACAGGCCAGCTATTTTCTAACTCTGCTTAATAGTTCTAGAGCTTAACTTTTCAAACTAGTCTTTGAGGTTTCTAGCTCATTTAATCTTTAGACCATACAAAATTTCCTGCCAAGTGTTTTTAGGAAGACTCGCCAGTCTTCTTGGATGTCCCATACAGATGAGTAGATGACTAGACTATAAAGAAATCCCATATACAATTTAAGTTTTCCATGAAATGCTCATAGACCTCAAAATTAGCAATGAAAACAAGAAAATTTTTTCCTTTTTTAAGAATATTTTATTTTAAGGTTCAGATACACATGCAAGACATGCAGGTTTGTTACACAGATAAACATATGCCATGGGTGGTTTGCCGCACCTATCAGCCCATCGCCTAGGTATTAAGCCCTGCATATATTAGCTATTTATCCTGATTTTCTCTTTCCCCCTACCCCTCCAACAGGCCCCAGTGTGTGTTGTTCCTCTCCCTGTGTCCATGTGTTCTCATTGTTCAACTCCCACTGATAAGTAAGAACAGACAGTGTTTGGTTTTCTATTCCTGTGTTAGTTTGCTGAGGAGAATGGCTTCCAGGTCCATCCATGTCCCTACAAAGGACATGATCTTGTTCTTTTTTATAGCTGCATAGTATTCCATGGTGTATGTGTACCATATTTTCTTTATCCAGTCTATCATTGATGGGCATTTAAGTTGATTTCCTCTCTTTGCTATTGTGAATATTGCTGCAATGAACATATGCGTGCATGTTATCTTTATAATAGAATGACTTATATTCCTTTGGGTATATACCCAGTAATGGGACTGCTGGGTCAAATGGTATTTCTGGTTCTTGATCTTTGAGGAATTGCCACATTATCTTCCACAATGGTTGAACTAATTCACATTTCCACCAGTAGTGTGAAAGCATTCCTATTTCTCCACAGCCTTGCCAGTATCTGTTGTTTTTTGACTTTTTAATAATCGTCATTCTGACTGGCATGAGATGGTATCTCATTGTGGTTTTGATTTGCATTTATCTAATGATCAGTGATGTTGAGCTTTATGTCATATGTTTGTTGGCCACATAAATGTCTTCTTTTGAGAAGTGTCTATTCATGTTCTTTGCCCACTTTTTAATGGGGTTGTTTTGTTTTTCTTGTAAATTCATTTAAGTTCCTTGTAGATTCTGGATATTAGACCTTTGTCAAATGGATAGAGTGCAAAAATTTTCTCCCATTCTGTAGGTTGTCTGTTCACTCTGATGCTAGTTTCTTTTGCTGTCCAGAAGCTCTTTCATTTAATTAGATTCCATTTGTCAATTTCTGCTTTTGTTGAATTGCTTTTGATGTTTTTGTCATGAAATCTTTGCCCGTGCCTGAATGGTATTGCCTAGATTTTCTTCTAGGGTTTTTATTGGAAAACAAGAAAAATTAAAGGACTTGGCAAAATAGATTTTGAGCTCTGCCAAATCCCAAACATTTAAAAACAACCAAAGTCAATGAGTGGGTCTCATCCCCGACACATCAAGTCTTATGGCAAAAATCACTCACTGCCTGATGAATCCTGTGTACCTTCATGTCTATGCATGATGACATTTAGGGCCAGCTCTTTCCTTGCAATTTTACCACCACAATCTCAACTTTTGAAAAGTTGTGTCTTTCTAATATTCATGGGCACCTTCCAGATAGAAAGAGAAATTAAGACACAAAGCAACAGAGGAAGATTCCATGATCTTGTAGTTAATCAGTAACTGTATCAGTAAGAGTTCGTAACCTCCAACCTGAGATGAAGCAAGCAAACATTGTCATTCATTTGGCAGTCACTTTGTTCTGGCAAGGTTCCTACTTGTTAAAGTGGAATGCTCACTTTATAATGATCATAATGGATTAAAAGCTGTAAAATTAGACTCTGGCTGGCAGTAAATTCTTTATGACTCTCCCTTACCACAGTGTGCCTCCATTCTCAGATGTTGCCTTAAAGAAGAGCAATCTAAGACCTCTAAATACGTAAAAAATAGGATAAAAAGTAAAGACAAAGAGACCCGCATTTTTATATAGATTTGTCTCCTCCAGATGCAGCTTGGCATGTATACATGTATACAAAGCAGCCATTGAGAATTAAGCGTGTGAAAATCACACCTGTTAATTTGTCAAGGACAGACCAAGTAAACTATAAGGTAGAAATAAAACTGTTTCAACAAAGATAAATGGAAAACATGGTTGAAAAAGAAGAATGATTTGGAATGAATGTCATAGTATTAATCAAATAAAAATATAAGATGCATATAGTCAATATATTTTATTCAAATAGTAAGAAGAGAAGAAATATGTATCATAAATGAACATTATCATGAGATATTGGGTACAAGAATTCAATACATTGGGTAAACAGACTGTAGAGATCTTAAGAGCTTAAGATTTTAGAGAATAGCATACATTCTGTGGTCTAGAAAAAGCTGTTTTCTGATCCAATTGAGATTGTGAGCAATGTTAAGAGGCATAACAGACAAATCAAGACACACAAGAAGCCTCTCATTAGGAGGAGAAAGAGCTTGGAATTGGTTGAAGGGAGCAGCCGTGTTGACAGTTCATGTCAATACATTCCAGTTAGCAGGTTATTTAAGCAATGACTTCAGGCTAAGCTGGCCTTGTAATTCTGCAAATCAGATCCCATAGAAGAGCAATTAGCAGACATTCATTTCATACTCTCTTCATAAAGTTTGGGTCATTTTAAATTTTTTATGTGTCAAACCTCAGAAGTAAATATGAATACACGTCACCTCTTTCCTTTGATTAAAATAGTAGGGATGCTTTACCTTATCTAGCATGAAAGATCACAAAATAATTCCAACATCACCTCACAGCACCTCTGAGAAATGCCTAAGAGGTGGGAAAGGATCCCAGCCTCACTGTATGCAGTATCTGTCCAGGATACAGAGACTCTCTCCAATGTTTTGCACAACTTTGATCCGAGTCAGATGTGCAAAATACTGAAGATGCATATTAGCTCAACTCTTTCAAATCATTCATGTGTCCAAAATCACTTTCACCCACCAAAGTCCTTAAAATGTGATTTTCTCCTGCCAAGTCTTTTGTCGTCATTTGTTGGTTTTTTAATTAGACCTTTTATCACTATGTACCATAATTTACCTGAGACATTATTTTCCCACTAACACAGAGTGTGTAGGGGGAGAGGGAGGGAAAGCATGGCATGGTGAATAAAGAGACTATTAATCCACTAATTCCTACTTGTCTCCACTCAGAGTGGGAATAAGCAAAGCTGTCATTGGGAGGTGGATACAGTAGGATCCCAAGTGATGTATCTGCTTGAGTTCAAGTATGAACTGGAGGAGGAATTAAATCACAGTTGGGTATTAGGGGAAAGGAAAGGAAAGCAAGGACTCAGCTCCCTACCCCTGGGAACTAAGGAGCAAGGGAAACTGACATGAAATAAACTCCTGCACCCAAAACATTCAAAGTCGGGTGCACACCTTCCTAGCAGCTGCAGCAGGAAAACACTGGGAAACCTACTACATAAGAGCAGCTGGTCACGGAACATATATTTCTAATTGTGCTTTTTTTTTTTTACCACTTATACGTGTATATTGGAATTCTGTAATAACATGTTCCAATAGAGACTTCAGGACAAATAGAACATAGCATTACAAACACAAAAACAATACGTTCTGGGAAATGTTCCATTGTTTTAAAGCTATATATCCCAAATTCTTCACCAAAGGCCAAATAAGCACCTACAAGAAGGGAGAAGAAGTAATGAGATGGGGAAGAGGACTTAGAAGATGACTTCAGGAATAATATGTA
Organism: Gorilla gorilla gorilla; assembly: GCF_029281585.2. NCBI lineage: Eukaryota > Metazoa > Chordata > Mammalia > Primates > Hominidae > Gorilla > Gorilla gorilla. The sequence goes on from NC_073233.2 coordinate 136,471,630, forward strand.
TTGACACCTTCAATATAAGAGGTATTTCCACTTTCCTTGGATTCACAGTATTTATTCCCTCAAATTGAATGTATTCATTTTCTTAAAAGTCTTGTATATGGTAAATTCAGTAGATTTGGGATGTTTGCCACACAACTATTAGTGACTTTCTTTGAAACTTACCTAAGAAAATACAAGAAAAGTGAAAAAAAATTAATGTCTTAAGCAGAAACACTCGCATTAAATGAGATTTAAACAACTGATTAATAAAAGTATGATGAAATTATCCTAGAAAATTCTACTGACTTATTTTTCCTTCTTAGAGTTCAAACACACAGAAGTAACTTGAAAATTAAATACTTTGATTGTAATTCAGGAGGTAAGGGGGGGCGTTAACCTTCCTATTTAGAGATGAGGAAACTGATAGCCATTTAGCATAACTAGATTTTCAGATTTGCATTCTTCACAAATTGCGCACATAGTGGCTGCTTTATGTTGCTTTTCCTGGTTACTATTATTTCACATAACATGCCCAAGGACCGGTACAGTGTTTCATACTAGGCTACAGAGTCAGGCTGACCTGAGCTCAAATCTGGGGTCTGCAACTCACAAAGAGTGTAACTTTTGGCAAGTTATTTCAACTACATAAATCTCCCTGCCTGAAAAATTTACTTGTCTGTAAAATGGAGTTAATAATTCACAGAATCTTTGGTAAGATTTAAACAGGGTAATGTATGTAAAATGTATGGCAGTGCCTGGCTAAAAGTGAAGAATGAATACTGGTAGTTTTATTCAGGTCAAAACACACACACACACATACACACACACACACACACACACCAAACCAGGTTTGAACTCAGGTATCCTCAAAATACTCATGCACTGTAGTGAGCAGTATTGAGGAACCACTTAATACAAATAATTATTTTGCCATAGATTAAGGAGGTAGTTCGTAGGTGGCATATGTATTTAAAAATCTCTATCCACAACAGTGGACAGACAATGGAGAAAGAATACTCTTTTAACAAATAATAGGGGAGAACCAGATACACACACGAAAAAGAAAGAAACTGGACCTTTGTGCATAAAAGTTAACTCTAAGTGGATCAGAGACATAAATGTAAGAGCTAAAGCTATAAAGCTCATATAAGAAAAAACAGGATTAAATCTTCATAACCTTGTGTTGGGCAATAATTTCTTAGGTACAATGCTAAAAGCACTAGAAAAAGAAAAGAAAAAGTAGATAAATTGGGCTATATCAAATCTAAAACCTATGGTGCTGCAAATTCTAAACATCCAGAAAGTAAAAAGAAAACTCACTTTATGGGAGAAATATTTGTAAATTATATGCCCGATAAGGGCTTGTATTCAGAATATGTAAAGAACTCTTACAACTCAACAATAAAAAGACAACCCAATTTAAAAACGGGCCAAGGATTTTAATAGACATTTCTCCAAAGAAGGTATACGAATGACCGGTAAACACGTGAAAAAAGCTCAATATCATTAATTATTAAAGAAATGCAAATCAAAACGACAATGAAATACTACTGCTCATTCACCGTGAGGATAAATTGGAACCCTCTTACATTGCTAGTAGGAATGTAAAATGAAGCAGCCACTTTCAAAAACAGTTGGGCAGTTCCACAAATAGAGTTACCATATGACCCAGAAATTCTACCCCTGGAGAAATGAAAACATATTCACACAAAAAACTTGGACATTAATGTTAATAGCAGCCTTATTTATAATAACCACAAAGTGAAAAGCACCTAAATGGCCATCAAATTATGGATAAATAAAATGTGCCATGGCCATATAATGGAATATTATTTTGATGATAAAAGGATATACTGATGCCTGCTACAACAAGGGTGAAACTTGAAAACATTATGCTTAGTGGCCAGTCACAAAAGGTCACATATTGTATAATTCTACTTATGAGAATTCCAGAATAGGCAAATTTATAAAGATAGAAATTAGACCAGTAGCTGTTGAGGTGTGGAGACAGGAGGAATGAGAAAGAATGAAGATCGACTGCTAATGGATATAGGATTTCTGTTAAGAAGAATAAAAATATTGCTGGGCGCAGTGGATCATGCCTGTAATCCCAGCACTTTGGGAGGCCAAGGCGGGCAGATCACCTGAGGTCAGGAGTTGGAGACCAGTCTGACCAACATGGTGAAACCTTGTCTCTATTAAAAACACAAAACATTAGCCAGGTGTGGTGGCAGGCGCCTGTTATCCCAGCTACTCAGGAGTCTGAGACTGGAGAATCACTTCAACCCAGGAGGCGGACGGAGGATGCAGTGAGCGGAGATTGTGCCATTGTACTCCAGCCTGGGCAACAAGAGAGAAATTCCATCTCAAAAAAAAAAAAAGAAGAAAAATGTTCTAAAATTAAATTGCAATGATAGCTGCACAATACTGTAAATACACTAAAAAGAATTGTACACTTTAAATAGGTGAATTGTATAGTATGTGAATTATATCTCAATAAAGCTCACCTCAATAAACCGTTTAAAAAAAAAAAGTTTGTTTTCCGGAGGTGAAGGGAAGACAAAAAAAGAGGGAGAATTTCCTATCATCCAGGAAAGCCTGCCCAGTGGGGTCTATGAACATCATCTTAAGACCATATACTTCACCAAAGTTCAGTGGAAAAATGTCTAACATTTCCGTGACCTTCTTTTCTAAACTTCCTAAGTGGCTTAGAGAGAGGCTGCCCGGGAAACTCCAAATGGAATTTAAAAATATTATCTCCTGGCTTTATAAACAGCAAGGAGCACTAATGAAGTGAGGGAGCAGCGGTCCCAGGAATGGGATATTTCATTCAGGTTGGGAGCCCCGTGTGGAGTCTAAGCTCATCTCTGAAAGCAGCAGGAAGGCCACGGAGAGGCCAGACCAGGGTAAGGGAGGTGAAAATCAACACAGGAGAGAGAAGAAAGAATAACAATGCTCAAGAATACATAAAGCAGAGCCGGAGTGGCCACTCTTCCAAACACCAGTAAAACAACCCCTTTCCAAATTGAGCTCTGTCCTCATTCTGCCGACTCAGTTTCGATGAATAAGTGCTCCTCAAGGCAAACCCCCTCACCCTCAGTTTCACGTGATTGGGAGGCCTCAGGAGGGTCTCTCCATAATTCTAGTCTCAACAGGACCATCCCTCTCATCATTCCCAGTCCCCTGGTGCTCACCAGCTCTGCCAGCTTGGCTGTGTCCGTCTCAGCACGGCAGCCAGGTTGCGTGATGTTCCTTGAGGATGAGACTGAACCACACTTTATAGCCCCAATGCCTCATGAAGAACAAGGGCTTAATAAATATGTGTTGATTAATAAGGGACAAAATAAAGATGCTCTAATGTCACTGTCACCCTAAACCAGTCAGCAACTTGGAATTACCCATGATCTAACTGAGGACCAAGACACCAACCATCCCTCCACTAGCTAGGACAAGTTTGGACAACCAGGATACAAATATTTATCAAATCCTCTGCTCTGTGGCAAGTATTAGGCTAGGCATTGAGGATACAGAAATAAATGGTGAAGTCCTTTTGCCTTAGAATGAGAGGAACCATAACACAAAAAGTCTTCTGAGCTGATCTTTGGGTTTTATTCCAAATTACTGCAAAGTTTGTGTTTTCTTTTGTTTTGTTTTAATTTTTGTTACTTCTTAACCAATCTTTATAATCTTGGGTAGTACCCACAATGATCCTGACAGATTAATTTAATAACCTGGTTTGATTCTCCACAGACCTTAACTGAGTGTCCGTGGCAATTTAGGCACTCTGCTAGGTACCAGAAACATGACAAGGACAAAGCCCCTGACCTCAAGCTGTATATAGTCTCAGAGGAAAGACAAAACAATGATTGCAATATGGTGCAATGATCTCTACAATACAGGTATTCACCAGTATCATGGGAACACAATTGGGATCTCAACACAGGTATTGATTATAATAAGGGCTCCATACGAGAACAACGTGGAAGATAAAGTCAATGGGACTTGTGACTGAATATGAAAATAGAGTGGCCATCTGCTGCTTTTCTATCTGTAGTCTTTTCCTTCTTTTTCCAGTACAGAACCCCCCATTTTCCTTTAGGAAACTGTCTCTTTTTTACACAGTATAGCTCCGGTGGAACTGCTGATCACAGTACCCCCTACACCTTCTATTCACAGAGGTGGTACATGTCTCATATGGTGAATTAGAATGCCCCAGCCCCATTATTTCATTCATTGCCTTGGGGATGGGCACACAGACCAGGAATTTTATATATAACCATTATGAACAAGGCATTCTTTGATGAGGTCTATGACTATGGACTTCTCTTCTTCCACCAAAGCAGATGTGAGCTAGAATGAGAGAAAAGGAAAAGGGGAAGAGGGAGGAGGAAGAGCAGGAGGAAGAGGAGGGTAAAAGAGAGACTTGAGAACATTATTGGATTCCCCGGAATCCCCAGGCTGACTCTTCTACTGGACTTCCCATCTGTTAAGTCAGGAATTTCTTTCTTACACTGAAGCTAGTTTGAGTCAGGTTTCTGCCACTTAAAAACAAAAAGATCCTTCCTTAACCAACACAAGTGTTAAGGTATTAAAAAAAAAAAAAACAGGGGAGAGGGAGTCAATAACTACCAATTCTTTAGCCTGGTGATTGGTAGCTGATAGTGACCTTCATCAAAACAAGAGAGAGGATAAAGACAGCAACAACCCCTCCACTAGCTACAGAGTTACAGGTTACAGAGTCAAGAGAAAGCAGTGAGCTCAGTTTTAAGTCTGAGGTATCTGTGTGTGACTCAGGTGAACACTTGTCACAAAAAATACCCATGGAACACACCCTCCATGTATTAACCCTTAAGTGATGACACCAAAATGCCTTTCCTCCCTATTATTCTTTGATTTATAAATTTTCTTTAGGCCTGGCGTGGTGGCTCACACCTGTAATCCCAGCACTTTGGGAGGCCGAGATGGGTGGATTACCTGAGGTCAGGAGTTCAGGACCAGCCTGGCTAACATGGTGAAAACCTGTCTCTACTAAAAAATACAAAAATTAGCCGGGCATGGTGGCAAGCGACTGTAATCCCAGCTACTCAGGTAATCCCAGCTACTCGGGAGGCTGAGACAGGAGAATTGCTTGAACCCTGGAGGCGGAAGTTGCAGTGAGCCCAGATCATGCCATTGCACTCCAGTCCTGGCGACAAGAGCGAAACTCTGTCTCAAAAAAAAAAAACAAACAAACAAACAAACAAAAAAATTCTTTAAAGAGGTACTTTTTAATAATAATTTATTTTTCAAAATAAACTGAATGTGATATATATGCACATAGAAAAGTACTAGTTCATAGCCAGGAAGAGCGAAAAGATTATGCATTTCAAAGCTACCAGAACAGCATAGATTCTCTCTCCCATCTTTGCAGCAGAACTTTCCCTTCTGTTAAACACAGGGAAAAATGATCACTCTCTACCTGCCCATTCTGACATAGACATTGGGAAGTTTGGAAAATGAAAAAAGTAACTGACCAGTAACAATGGGGGAGGTGCAGAAGTACATTTCAGACCTTCTCTCCTTAGCCCCAAAAATCTACTGGTTGAGTTTTCATATCAGCATGCCCAGCTCATGCCTCCTTTTTGCCTCTCTCACTGCAGCAGAATTAAAAGATTACTCTCAAACTCAATGTCTCTCCTTTCACATCTGGCCTGCTCTTTCCCACTCAATAATTTCCTAAAGCATTCGCTTAAGTTCCTTAAGTTCCCTTAAAAGGTTGTGAAAATTTTATCTTACGTGATCGAACAAGAAGGATAATAATAAAAAAACTACTCATACTCCTTCTGAAATATCCTGAAAGATATTTGAGAGGAGAGGTAATTTATAAACTCTAATAATGGATTTCAGAGTCATATTTTCCCCTCACTAATCTAAATCCCTCTTTTTCCATTTAATCTCATTGTGTTCTTAGTCTTCAGTGGATCTAAAAAACAGCTGTTGACTCCCTGATGACATTTTAGGAAGAGTTAAGTCTACACTTGTATTTAATCTTAATTAATTTTATACTTAATTCCAACTCACTGCTCACCTGAAGCTCAATGTCTATGAAAGATAAATGAAAACTCTGAAGAGGAAAAGTCAAGCAAGAGATGTGTGGATACCTGTTACAGCACTTAATGGTATGGTACTATTAAAGCTGAGTATGCCCAAATTATGGAAACTGCCCTAAATGTCATAAGAAAGTCAGTTCCTTGTATATTTTATAATTTAAATTATATTAAAAGCTCTTTGAGATAAAAATAGGCATAGAGCAAACTGTTTCTTCAACTGCTTTAAAAACCTGTGAGATCAGAAAGGAATTTTGAAAGGGCAGATGGAAAAGTGATTAATTGTTTACTAAAATATATATATATGGAATTTCCCTCTTCTGTAGCCCAGTTAGTAGGGCTGAGAGATGCAGGCAGCCCTAGGGAAATGTAGGGAAATGTGGATAAATGTACTGAAGCTACAAGCCTAATCCCTGAGCCCCTCACCCCTGCTTTCTCCCAGTTCTGCTCAAAGACATTGCAATTCCATTCTTTTCCAAGGCTCTCCCTCTCCCCGTCTCCAGAGCAGCAGCTCTGCATCACATTGAGTTTAAAATAAAGAAATGCTTTTCCTAAAGAATTCGCACACAAATAATCTCATTACCCCAGTGCTTAGGTTTATACAGCAGACGTCTTCTGCCAGGAAAAGGAAAAAAAAAAAAATGCACTCTACACTCACTCACACGGAACAGCTGCGAGGAGAGAAATGGTATTTAATTCATTGTGAAATATTCAACAATGGCTACACTGCACTTTTAAAAGCCTTTTGATAGTAAAACCCACAGGGAACAGCCCATCCTGTGTGCTGAAAAGCAGCTTCCCCACAATTAGTCTCTCTATTCAGAGGTCTGGGAAGTCTGTGTAAACTTCAGCACGTGCTGTGTACACTGTGGGTAGCTTCAAGGGTATAACCTTTCAGAAACTTCTTAGGGTTTAGTCTTGCTCAGTGACTCTGTCTGCTCACGGAGCTGGCTGGTTGGGGGTAGGGGGGGCAGTGTAAGGGGACAAAGGGAGTATGATGCTTAGGTGAAGAGGTAAGCAAACCCTCTAGACCCTAACTGAATGCCCAACAAAGGAAAAACCATTCTCTGGAGGAGCTTTGCAAATTATCAGGCTTCCTCGTGCCCTTAAATGACCAATATGGGACTCCAAGAAACCAGAGAGAAGATATAAAAGAAATCAGGTAACAGTGTCTCGTTTTCCCTTTTACATCCCTGTGGAATTTTCATGGGTCTCTGCTTTGTGGGAAAGCTGGGAAAGTTTATCGATTCTTATCCTGGAGGTGGGCAATTGTCACAGCAATGAAGATGTGAACAAATGTTTGGGCAGGCAAAATGTGTATGGTGGTTAAGAACATGCACTTTGGAGGAATATTTACATTTAATTACCAACCTGCCTCCCAGAATTAGTTAGGCTTCTTTGGGGAGGTAAGTTGACCTCTCTGAGTCTTATTTATCTCGTCTGTAAAATGGGAATAGTATCACCCTCACAGGAATATTGTAAAAGCAAAAGACCACATATGTGCAATCCTCGGCATACAGAAGACATTTAATGAATGGTAACCACCGTACCTCTCAAGCAGCTCTAGAAAAACAGGCCTTCTTTTGGACTTTCTGGAATAAGATTACTAGAATTAGAAAAGAATGGGCTATGAACTATTTTTCATCTCTATTTTAATTTACAATTGATCAGTTAAGAAGCAACATAGAAATATGCACAGATATCTAACAGGAAGTTCAGAGGGATCTAAACCATGTTAAAAACACAACAAAAGATTAAAATTCAAGAAAATGTGGCATCATGGTAGTTGGTTTTATTGTTCAGAAACTTTAAATTCAGAGTTTTTAAAGCCCAAAGTATTGATGAGATGTCCAAATATTTCAGGTATGGTTGAAGTGAGCACAACAACTTTCTGTTATTTCTAATCTGTATTCAACTCTCCAGGAACAGCCCACAGGCATTTCTGTCTCAAGGAGCTAGCCACTTTCATTATAAAACCCAAAATTCAACCAGTGAACATTCACCAGGACGCAAGCTCTAAGCCCTGCTCAGCTAAGAATATCCACCTGATGTATTGACCAAAGATGAAAATGCTAAGACATTGCTGGGAAGTTCAAAGTAGGTGACTTGGGTTGGGTAATCTGTCTAGACTGGAGAAGTCTGAAAATGGCCTCCTCTTGTCTAAGTGAGTTTGTAGCAGTAGATGTTAACATTCAATGGTTCCAACAGAAGCTAATGATCAGAAATGAGGGCTAAGACTCCAAAAGAATGACCTTGGTTCAGGGGCAGTGCACTGAAAGAGTCTGTAGCATCCAGGAGTTTTTCTGCCATAGTCATTCCTGTATACAGTCTCTTGGCCATGAGGGATTGGTTCCAGGACAACCCCTTGCCTAAGATACCAAAATTCATATACGCTCAAGTCCCTGATATAAAATGGTGTAGTATTTGCAAATAACCTATGCACATCCTCCCATACACTTTAAGTCATCTCAAATTTACTTATAATACTTAATACAATGTGAATGATATGTAAATAGTTGTTATACTGTATTGTTTAGGGAATAATGACAAGAAAAAGTCAGTACATGTTCAGTACGTATGCAAATATTCCTTAAAAAAATTTTTTTTTTTGCTCTGAAGTTGGTTGAATCCATGAATGCAGAACCCATGGATACGAAGAGCCAAGTGTACATTGTTTGCAGGGGGGAAGGTGTTAGCTCTGAATTTCTGCACCCCTATCCCCTTTAGGGGCACTATTTCTACATCTTTTCTTCCCTATATGACATAAGGATGCTGGGGAAAATCTACTGTGCACTAGAAAGGCCATGAGACGCAGATCATAGTGTGACTTTCCTGTGGTGCTTTGACACAGACTGAAGCTTCCCATCCCTACCTCCAGCTCAGTTTAGGGAGGTCCCAGGTCCACAGTTTTCCTGGGGTGTTTGCAGAGATCATCCTGAGGAGCATGAAATAAAGAAATATGTTAAAGAAAAAGGAGAGATCTGGCTAGACTTTGGGCAAGGCTGCAATGCTTCTGTCTCAGAGACAATGGAATGGAAACAACTTCCAGATTTAAATACACTCTCTTGGGACTGACCAGAGCAGGGAGAAGGGATTTATAGGAAGGAAGTTTATACCAGAGAATTCATCCCAGTTCAACAAAATGTGCATTGCGTACTCTAGTACAATGTGCTAAGTGCCGCAGGAAGGTACAAATGTACCTTTCCCTTGGAACAGTAGTTTTTAACCTCTTTGGGAGTCTCAGACAACTTTGAGAATCAGAGGAAAGCTACAGATCCTTAGAAAAATTTCTGCACAAAATTTCAGCAGGATCACACTTTCCTGAAACTCTCCTGGGCAAGAACCCCTGCTCCATGAGAAACAGCAGGTCTAAGACATGGTAGAAAGTTGTCAAGATTGATTTTTTAAAAATGTATGAGGTATGTAAGACAGCCAGTAAAAATGGCAAAGGCAACTGGAACTCTGTAGCTACTTAAATCACTGGTATTTCTGCCTCTCAGGCACTACTTCAGCAAGTCTCAGGAGGTATGGAAAAGACTGATGACACAACTTTGAAAATTGGTGGCTTTGTTTTTTTGGTTTTTTTTTTAATCCCACCTAACAGAGATCCCAAAGTCCTGTTTTCTTAAATAGCAAGAAAGTTTGAAAGAGGCAAACAATTCTTCAAAGGTCATGAGGAATCTAACTAGGATGTCCAGGAATGGAGTGGGAGAAGCGTATCCCTATTTTTTAAAATAGGGATGATGGGGAGGGTGTGGCCAACTGACTAGATCAAGATGTGGGGCAGGGTCTGGACTGAAAGCTGAGGGGCCACTCACACTGGCAGCATTGGGGACAGCCAAGGTTGCCCCATGCTTCAGTGGGAAGGTGATTTTTCTCAGAGTGCAACTAGGTTTCATGTTTGACTGATGACCTCTGTCCCATGAGCTATTTATGCTCTTCAGACAGCAGTCAGGGAACAAGACAGTGAAGATGGAACCTGGAGGCATTCAATAGGGAAAAAAAGAGAGAAAGAAAAAAAGAAAGAGCGAGGAAGGAAAGGAAAGGAAAGGAAAAAGAAGAGAGAGAAAAAGAAGTGGGGGAGTGAGAGACGAAGGAAGAAAAGGAGGGAGGGGAACCCCGGGCAATTACAGTAATGTATGAAAAGGTAACCTACAAAATCAGAGTTAAGAGCCTTCTCCATGCCATGCCTGGTGCTTTGCCATTTCCACATTCAATACGGTGTTGTTTTTTTTTTTTAATTTCTTCCTTCACAGTAATTCTGTGAGGTGGGCACTATTATATTACAAATGAGGAAACTGAGGCTCAGAGGATTCAGTGATTCGTCCAGGGTTGCACAGCTGGTGGGTGGCAGAGCTGAAACCTGTGCCCCAAACAGCCCTACCCAGCTCTCTTGATCCTTTGTTAAACGGTAACGACACACACTCTTACCTATCTCTCTATCTCCCCAACCTATCTAGAACTCCCTGTAACCTCTTGCAAAACTAAATCTAAGCCCAGAATCTCTTCTGTTCCAACCGTCTATTTCTTAAGCCCCGCTTGGGGCCCAGGCGCTGCCACAGGCCGAAGGGCGCGGTTCGGGCCGAGGCAGCCCACGCCCGTCCTCTCCTCCCTCCTCTCCTGGGAGTGGAAAGCTCGTCTCGGGACGCCCCAGCTCCGGGCCGGCTTCGCCTGCGCCCGCGTTGCTGGCAGCGCCGGGGTTAACCCTCCCGCCCTGCGGAGCAATGATTTCTGTTTTATTTCAGCAGGGGAAGTGTGTGCTGCCTGATTAGCCTGATGGTTTCCTCTTTTCCCATAACCTCCAGACCCCCATGGCCCAAGTGTTTACTCTCTGAAATAAAAAATCTGCTGGTGTTTTTCTTTTTGTGTGCTCGTGTATTTTGGGAGGATTGCAGGGGAGGAAGGCGGGGTGGGGTTAGGGACCGGGAGGCTGGGGGAGGGGAGCGGGCCGCCTCCTCCAGCTGCAGGCTCCGGGCTGAGACCCCTGGCTGCAGTGCAAGAAAGCAACTTATTAATGAGGGAGCTGGGTCTCCTGCCTCGGCAGCTATAAACACAGTGAACATCTGGAGAGAGAGCCCGCGTCTCTAGGCGGCCAGACACAGCACTACAGGCTGTCCCTGCGGCGCAGCCCGCCCCCACCCTCCACTCTCTCGCGCCCCTCGCCCCTCGCCCCTCGCCCCTCTCCTGGGCTCCGGCTCCCACCTCATCGGCCCACCCGAAGATGTCCATTCACCCAGTGCCGAGGCCGGAGCCGAGCGGGGCCTGACGCCAGCCAGCGGCGTCCACCGTCCCACCCCCGTGCGAGGAGTTCCAGGAGAGGGGTCAAACTGCTTGAATCGCATAAGAACCCGGTGCCCCAGGGACCTTTTCCCAACTCGGACCAAATATTTGTGGTTTGAAAAAGTTGAGAGAACGTTTTTTTTCTGCGCAGCCCCCTGGGAGTCCCAGCGCAATGCTGTTACTTCCTAGGATGTTCGAGAAGCTGCGAGTCCGAGGGCGGGCCCGCGGAAGGCTTGCCTTTCCATTGTCACTCCACGAACCCAGCCCGGAGGCTTCGGTTTCTCTGTCTTGGTTTCCTTCCTTCCCGGGGACCTAGAGGGGTGATTTACATTTGTAAAGGCCTTTCCAAGCCCTCCTTCCTCGGGGCTGTTGGGGTCACTCCTGAGAGCATGGGGTCTCTGGTCTCTAACCTGGGTGTGCAGCTCTTTCTGGCCCTCACCAGGCTGGCCTCTCATTTGGCTGGTGAAATGAGGCACAGTGGGCAGATGCTAGCACATTAGCCTTGAGCAAGATAAGAGTGGGCAGGACTCAGATGTGAGTGGGCATCTGGTTTCTTCGATTCACCTAAATCCACACTCACACCATGGCGAAAGGAAAAAGAAGAAAAGCAGCGTTTATTTATTGGTCCCCTGCGATAGGCCACGACCTTTTAACTATACTACCCTCATGCAGTGGACACAAGAACTCTTTGGAAAGAGTGTATTTCACCTGTGAAAGGTGAGGGTTGGGAAGCTCAGTGGACTTAGCCAAGGTCGAAGGCCTGTACCGGGATGTGCTGCTGGGGTCTTGAGGCATAGGCTGGCTCTTCCCACAACACCAGGCCAAACCCTCTGCTTAGACTTAACACTCTTCAATTATACTCACAATGTATACCAAAAGACCTTGTAATCTGAATATGAAATAGTACCAGCTCAAAAGCTACCAAGGCAGCAGGAGGTGGGAGGAAAAAGAAAGAGGCCATGTAGGAAGCAGGAGCAACTTCAGTCCACAGCTGATCAGAGGCATGCCCTCCACTTATGGAGAACAGGGTCAGGCATTTGCAGAATCTCAGTATCAGATGAGCAAACTGACAGAGCAAGTGTGCGGGAGATATTAGCCATGTGGACTCTCCCTAGTGGACTGCTTGGGCTAGGCTGGCCTTGCTTTCCTTCCTCTTTCCCTGGCCCTCTCAGAGATGGGATGGGGATATATGGCAAGGCTGTTCCTGCATCAGGCTTCTCTCAGTACTCTCCCCTGGGAGTAGCTTGTCAGGGCAGCTAGGCCCCAACCTCGGCCTTCTGTGAAAGGCTGGAACCTCAGGTAGGGTTACAGCTTGCTCCTCCCAAACAGCACAGCCATCCAGGCAGAATCCAAAAAGGTCCACGTTTCCCCATCTCCCTTAATGTTTGGACTTTATTTAAAGACTGGAGTTTAATTCCCTAGTCTTGTCCTAGAAAATAGTTGGGCATTAGCATAGACAGTTCCTCATTGAGCTAGAAAATTGAAAGAATGAAATAAAATCAAGAGACTGGAGTGGCCCAGTTGTGTTTCTAATTCACTTTGCCTGGACTCCCTATAAGTCTTCTCTAAGAAGAACCGTCCAGCCTCTTCTCAGGGACAGCATTAGTCCAATATTGTAATCGTCCAATGTTACAACATCCCTAAAGCACACACACTCTCAGGACCATTCTGTTCTGAAGAACAAAGAACCTGACACACACCCTTTAGAAAAGAAAAGCATACCCTGAATGAGGAAAGAAGAGAGGGGTGCAGCAGATGATAGTCTGAAACACCATTCTGTAAAACCACAGACCTGCCATGAGAATAAACATTTCAGAGCAAGGTGAGTCTCCATTTAACAAGTCTCTCTGGCACTCCCTCAGTGCTCTCAACACTTAAAAGCCAAATTGGAGGCATCTGTGCTTCCTGCTGAGACGTCCCACCTGGTTGTGGATAGCCCTTTCCAAACACTGGCCCAGGTTTGATCTCTCCCAGCCGCTAGGCCGTATGAGAAAGCCCCAGGAGGGACTATGAACTCGGACTCTCAGCGTATCTCCCACTTGAACTTCCAAAGTTTATTTGGGAAAGACATTCTTTAGTTCCACCATTTTGTTAGTAAATTTGTTTTAGAGATTTTAGTGAGATCCAAAGCCACACATTAATACTGCCAAACTTTATGTCATAAATAAGTGTAATATTTCATATGGAAACCGTTTGCTCTAGCATGTAAATGTACACCCACACACACACTTGCATAAAAGTTGTTTTAAAGGAGAACTGAGGCTTCCCCTTTTCCAAATATTTTCTCAGTATCCCGGGCGTGGCACTGGTCGCCAAACATGTTCAACCAATCAGTGGGTCACTCTCTGACTCAATGAAACCCAGTTTGGACTCCCAAAATGCACTTTGGGTCAATGAGTCATAATAGCAAATATTCATATCAGGCTTGCTAAGTGACGGCACTGTTTTATGCTTTACACATATTAACTTAGTGGTTCTCAAAGTGTGATCTCTAGACCAGCAGCATCAGCAGCACCTGAGAACTTGTTAGAAATGCAAATTTTTGAGCCTTAGCCTAGACTCACTGAATCAGAAACCCTGGGGGTAGAACTCCATAACCAGTGTCTTAACAAGCCCTGGTTAAGTGATTCTCATGTACCCTGGGAGTTTCTGCTTCGATAAGTCTGGGGTACGGCTCAAGATTTTGCATTTCTAACAAGTTCTCAGATGATGGTGATGCTGCTGGTCTGGGGACCACGCTTGGAGAATCATTGGTATAGATCCGGAAACTGGGTTACAAGATTAAGTTGTCTAAGGTCACACAGTTAGGAAGAGCTGATGCAAACACAAGCAACCTGGGTCCAGCGTCTGGGTTCTTTCCTACTACACTAAATACATGTCCTTTCTCATGAAGAATGGGAAGTGGCAGATAGGCTGTGAATGTGGTTCAGTGAAGGTTTTACTGTGTTCAGCGACCAAAGACATAGCAAACTGCATTCTACAAGAAAAAGTATTGTCTTGTTTCTCAAATCAAAGACCATGGTAATAAGACTATAGGTTCCTCCTCATGAAGGTAAGTTGTGTTTCCTATGTTCTCTAGCTCCAGGCTGCTTCCCAGCTCTAAGCAAGTATTTTGCAAAAGTGTACTTTGCTCACAACATCACATCCGTAAGTTTGGCTGATTTCAGACAAATCCATCCTTGAAATGAAAAATAATTTGATACTATAACACTTTGGAAGAGTGCTAAGTAAGCATCGTATTTTCTGATACGAACTATGACCATTCATGAGCATCATAAGGGTGAAGTTGAAATCAAATATGGACCGCTGGCATTGATGGGATGGACTGAGGTCTTGTGTCCTGTGTGCTCAGTTGGGTCTCTGACGTCGGTTTTGGAAAACAGGCAGTGTCTGACTTCAGCTAGGTCTGGACACCACTCTGAGGCTCACTACCATTACCCTGTGTATCCAACAGGACTGTGGGTAGGAACCAGTCATGACAGTTAATGACAGTAAAACGTCAGTGAGCTCTTAGAGACAGGAGCAAGAAACTGAAACGTAAAAATGATCCTTGTTATGGTGGTTGGAGAGAAAGGGCTGAGGTTGAGGGACAGAATAGAGGAAGGGAGCAGAGAGGAGGCAGGGTCAGTGGCTCCACTCCAGTCAGACTATAAACAGTAACAGACATTTCAGCCGTGTCTTGTGTAAGAGGCTCCATTGATTCACAAGGTTCCCTAACAGAAGGATGACGAGAAGCTGAGACAGAAAGGGCCCATTCATTCATGCAGAACACCAGCACTCAGCCCCATTGGCTCTCGCTAATGGCTCCAGGCTGATAGGGAGGAGGGGGAAGAGGCGGACGGTAGGAGGAGGTAGAAATGAAAGAAAATGATGACTACAAGATTGTTGTGAAGAAATGTACAGCTGCACAGGCAATTGCATGCAAATGTGGCTTCCCTTTTTAGCTGTATAGCTAATGTCCTCAGATTCATCTATTTTTCTCTTTCATGTTATCTTCCCCTCCTGTTCTTGCCTTGTCTTTTTCTGGGCTCCCCACTTTTTTTCCCTTTCCCATTCATCTTTCATCTTCCTTTCCCATTATTCCCTACCATGCTACTAATATCCAACTTTATTTTCTGTCCATTTTCACACATCTCTTCTTTCTTCCACCATACTCGCTTTATCATCTATTTTGTCCAATCGATTCCCGACAGACCTTGGCGCCTTAGTATTCTCTCCCACTCACCTGATAAGTCTTTCCCTCATTCATACTTTCTCTCTGCTTGATTCTCTCTTCCCCTTCCCTCCACCCTCCCGCCACCCTCCTCCTCCTCCTCCTCAGCCTCTGACCCTTCGTGAATAGGAACAACATTCTGAAAAGACTTGCTCATTCCTTGATGGCCCCTCCTGTCAGTATTCTCTGCACTGACAGATGTGTAGTCCTTGGAAAAGAAGTTCATTCATCCCTTCTGAGAGCATGAACGTGAAGGGGGAGCAGTGGTGGGCAGTAGCCATGAGACGGAGGACGGGAAGGAAACTGAAGTTATAAATAGGATAAAAGAAGATGAAAAAAATGTCGAGTATTTTTTCTCTTTCTTTATATTCAACACATCTCCGAGGAAATGTACCACAGCTGGAGAAATCACTGGTTGGTCTATGTCTTCATCTCCCTTCCCTATAACCCCACAATCCCCGTCCAAACAACACCCATCGCTGAGGAGAGCTGGACCACAGCCCAGAAATAATCCCTCCAACTCCTTCGTCTGGGAAGCACAAAAGTTAAAGGAGGGGCTAGAAAGGCTCAGGGTTCTTGCCAAACATTTCCATCAGAGGGAGTATAGGACAGTGGGAACTACAACCATCACATTTGTGAAGAGATTGCCCCCAACTGGTAGAGGCCACACCCCGACAGAAGCTGTGTACCATCTCTGAGCTGCAGTTGATGGCAACCCAGGTCATTCTAGGAATGGTTATTATATGCCCCAATCTTCTCAACCTACCAAAAGCTGGGGTGACCCCAGCTTCCTTCTTGCAACTGTAAACTATGAGAAGAAGATGATATTACCCTGCTATAAGTCCTTGCATTTTAAAGCTGTTCTTCATATGCTTCCCAGACACTGTCTCATAGGCCATGAAATAAAAACATCTTTACCTTTGAGAAACTTGACAAAGAGTAGCATGAAAAATCATCTCCACTTGGGAGTTTATGTACTTCAGTTTAAGGAAAAGGAAGGCCATGTCTCTTTGCTATGAAGAAGAGACATTCTGATCTTCAGGCTAGGGGCAAATGGAGAAGGCCTCAGATGTTAATAAGATGTAACTTGTAGCAAGCAGAGACCATCGAGAGCTGCAAGTGTTAAAGCAAGGCAGCTTTAATCTCAGTTGCATTGGGAGATATAAGACTTAAGCCTTGTGGCATTAATAGGATTCAAGAATTATACAAATATAAATACAGCCATTTTGACCTTTTGCTTATACAAACAAAACCTATTTTGTTTAGAATTTTAAAGGATCACTTTTCTCGTGTCCTCAAATTTTTAGCCCTTAAGTCTGACGTGTGAGCAGGTACAAAATCCTCCCGGCTCCCTTGTGAAATGGATAGGTAGCTGAGACATTTGTATTTATGCTTAGAAGAACTGAGATACCAAGCAGAAAGTGACAGCATAAATATTATTATGTCTACAATCCAGGACAGTGCCAAAGAATACCTCAAAGATCAATGGCTATTGAGTCAAGGGAACATGGGACACAGGAATCTATTTCATTCTGCCCTGGAGAGAAACCAGGCAAATGGAAAGCTACTCCCCATGCCTCCTCACCCACCATACACACAGCCCATGGAGTGCCACAGCATCTTGCCCTGTGTCTGTTTATTCCTGATGAGCAATAAAGCATGGGCAACAAAGCAAACATTTATTTTACTTCTCCACTGTTATTTAAGTAATTGACCAAAGAATGTTGTGGGGTAAAATAACACTGAACCAAAAAGTAGCCTTCAAGTTAGTGACTCCCCCTGCCATGCCCTGCCCAGGTCTTTCCCCAGAATTACATTTTCCCAACATGTAAGAGTAATGACATTTTTATGCTAAGAATTCATCCTGGGAGAAAACACAGATTTTGACTAGCTATTTGGTATTCAAATATGTTATCATAACATGGTCTCATGTGAAAGTGAACTTAATATCTGAATTGATCATTTCAAAATTCCCAAATTCAAATTTAATGGTTTTTGTTTAAAAACAAAACAAAACAAAACAAAAAAACACTAGCTGGTAAACCAAGAACTAGTGGAATTTGTGAGAAACAGAGTGTCTCCTGAAAACAGCATGGAGATGAGGACTTCAGATTCCTGAGGTCCCTGGGAATGCAGATCCATTGATTTGAGAGTTCTCTGGAGGAGACTCCCACTCACCAGAGGGCAGCACTGCCATCAGCAAGTGGAAGGAGAGAAGGGAGAGTGAGACAGAGGAAAAAGAATCGGGATCCAGGTGGGCATGGACAGAGAGGCCAGGAAGAATGGAAACATGATCATCGAAAGAAAGCATGTTCTCTAAGAAGGCCGAGCAATTCACACACCTCTGTTTATCCAGCTCAGACTCTGTGACTGCAAAACTTCTAGGCTCTCTGACAACAGCCAAAACGGGTGTCAGGAAATGCAGGATAGGCAAAACTATTTGCAAGGTGAAGACCTAAAGCAACCTTTCTTGGGCCCATTCCTAGAGTTTAGACTTCCTGTCGGGGAATAAAGTAACCCAAAATTTATGGAGAAGGCCCGGGACTTTCCATTCAAGAACAATAGCATCTGTACCCGCATAAGCCATGGCAGCTGTTATTTGAAAGAATGCAGCCCTCATCACATTTCCATTGTCCTTCAACTCTATCCTCATTCCCAGCTTTTGTTTATGTTCCTACCTGAGACACAGTGTTCAAGACCAGTAGGAACTTCCTGAGTTGCCATCTCATCCCAAAAGGGGTAGCAAGGTCTTTGCTGGTGATAATTGGACTGGAAACCACAGTTCATTCGAGGATCTTCATAAGTGTTGCTAGGTCCTTGCCTCTGTGCAAGAAAAAATAGAAGAAAATATATTAGGAGGAAAATCTCTGTTGTTCAGCCCTAAAGGAACTATGACTTCATATCATCCAATCACATGTAAGTAAGAATCATCTATAGATGATGACAGAACAGAGCCAACTCTTGATTTCTTCCCTTATCCCCCCACATAAAGACGCAGGGAACGAGAAGAATTTCTGACTCAGACTATGTATGCATTTATCTTCCTCCATTTCTTCAAGTGTTTAAGGACTACCTTTTCTGGCCTTCAAATAATAACCCACGGTTAACAGCAGGGCCAAATGCTGACCATCTTGAATTTATACACTCCTGGCTTATTTTTAATGGTACCTTACTCTGTAAAAACGTCATGAAAGGATATTCTTACGAGGCTTACTCCACTACCATACAACAAGTAAATGATACATGCCAAAGGAAAAAAAATGGACCTATGTAATAAAATTCACCTCATTTTTTGGTTAATCAGTGTGTATAGGTTTTAAAGACATTGGTTGCTAGGCAGAAATTGTCCGTTTGCCCCAATTTTCGAAGACTTGTGCCACACTCTTAGTAATTTTATGAACTCCATAAAATATACAATCCCAATCTACATAGTACTCTCTAAGGAAGACAGATGTGCTATGTGGAAGGTCATGTTTTGCTGTGTTTAAAACCCTAGCCTTTGAAGCCAGGTATACATAATTCAAATCCCAGCTCTATCACTTACCAGCATGGAGCCTGGACCTGTTCCTTAATCCAAACCTTAGTTCATGCAATTGTAAAATGAAAACAACAGAAACTGGAAACATGTACATATAGTTCCAGCTACTTGGGAGGCTGAGGCAAGAGGATCACTTGAGCCCAAGAGTTTGAGGCTCAGTCAGGGCAACATAGCAAGACCCAACCTCTAAAAATAAAGTGAAAGTAATAATACTTACCTCATGAAGTAGGATGATTGAATGAAATAATGTATGAGAAAATTGCATATAAAGCAAATTAAAATATAAAATTGCATTTAATAAAACTATATATTGTATGAAATGCATGTGATAAGTATGTGAGGCCTGGTCTTCAATATAAGTTAGGCATTATTTTAATTTAAGAGATCCTTAGCATTCCTGGAAATGGCCACATAGGTTAAAAACTAAGACACAAAAGGAAAAGAAGCAAATTCACAGAAAGAAGATTTCCTGAGACTAGGATTCTGATCGACACTGGCCCATCCTCAACTTTTTTTCTTTTTTATTATTACTCTCTTGGGTCCCTGCACCTTCATAAAAACCCCAACTAAGGAAACCAAACTCTGCTAGAATTTAATATGGTTAAATCTATTGACATTAAGGTCTCAATAAATGTAGCTCATAACATGGTATTCTCACCCCTGAAGACTAGCTTGCAACTCCCAGAAAGATTCTCCAACTGGAGAACTTACGTCTTCTCTTCTTCTGAGCGTACAAGAATTCAGTACTACTATGTTAGATTCAGTTGCCCACTATTTGCTCTCTTTCCCAATTTGCAATGGCCCATTCACTTAAGTTCAGTAAAAATAACAGAAAAGAATATATTGACACAGAGAAAAATGACAATGAACCCAAAAGGCGGAAGAAGGTTCCATGCACATGATATTGGACCTGGTGTTCTATAATATTCATAAAATCATTCAAATTAGAGCTGGACGAAGTTTACTTTGGGGCTGTTTATCTTCCAACTGCATTAAAGGTACTGAGGATGTAAGTGGGACTCAGTTGTGTTGCATCAAAGGCTAACATCCTTAGCCTGCTGTTGCCAGGGGCCTTGATGAGCACTGTGAAAATGTACAATGTCAGATTTGCCACCTATATGTGTGTGGGGCCAAGAGACAGGGGAACCATCAGCAAGAATACACTACTGAGCATCAGTCAGAAAATGTTTCCTGGCCGGGCACGGTGGCTCACGCCTGTCATCCCAGCACTTCAGGAGGCCGAGGAGGGTGGATCACCTGAGGTCAGGAGTTCGAGACCAGCCTGGACAACATGGTGAAACCCTGTCTCTACTAAAAATACAAAAATTAGCCAGGCGTGGTGGTGGGCGCCTGTAATCCCAGCTACTAGGGAGACTGAGGCAGGAGAATCGCTTGAACCTGGGAGGTGGAGTTTGCAGTGAGCCGAGATCGAGACCGTGCCACTGCACTCCAGCCTGGGTGACAGAGCAATACCCATCTCAAAAAAAAAAAAAAAAAAAAAGAGAGAGAGAGAAAAGAAAAGAAAATGTTTCCTTAATTTTGGCTTCAAACCATTTTGCTGGAATGTTATTTAATGCTATATGCTCCTGAAGCAGCTACATTAAATACTTCTTTTGGATTCCCAACAATAAGCAGGTCTTTAACAAAACTTTGAAACTGAATCAATTCAAAACACACTTCCTAGTCTTATAAATCAAGCCTTGTGCTCTCAATATCTATCCTCATCTTTTTCATATTCCTTTAGAGCCTTTTTTCAAAATTTAATGTCAAGTATCAGAGTTGTAGGAATAGGGTCTTGAGCGAGAAAATTTTGATTCTAAATGCTGTGAAGAAGAATTCTGAGTTACCCACATCTGTCTTCTTTTGGGACAGCATGCATGGTTTGCCAAAAACAAAAGATCCTCGTAAAGTGGTAGTAGGTAGTTGGTTCTTTTAAGTAGGTAGACAGGTAGTTTGTTACAGGCCCTGCTAGGGTGGTGGGAACCTAAGAACCTGAATTTGGATTTAAAAGTTTGGGTTTTGTCTGCTAAAGAAAAGCCACTTGAAGGCAAGGTGACATTGGCAAAGAGGGGATGAAGAAAAGTGATCTGGGAACAATGTGCAGAGGACAGAGAAGGTAGATAATCGGTAAGTAGGTAGGGTACAAAATATTGTGGGTCCACACCTGGGTGATAACAGGGTAGCCATATTGTAGGTCAACTCACAGGCTTTGAGTAACAACCATGCACAGAATCATCTTGATTTTACATGGTTGGTTTTTTTCCTGGAGTCTCTTCTGCCCACAGCTGGGCTCTTGGTCAATACGTTTTTTATTTTATAAATGAAACCCTCTGTATATTTTTAAGGCATAGTTCCTCTGTAACTGTCCTCCGTGGAGCCACCGATCCTATTTTTAAGAATGAGAAGGCAATAATGTACAAAAACTACCATTAACCACGAAAATCTTTACCAGGGGATGCTCCTGAGAAGCCTTTCATGGTTTTGTTATCTAGACACCTGCCTGTTTATTAGACATTTCATGAACTGACTTAATAACTATTTCATAGAGTATGAAAATGATATTTTTACTCAAGAGAACCACATCACCAGTTCCAATTCATTACGAAACTGCCTCAGTTGAGGAGAAAAAAAGCAGGTTATTAACAGGTCAGAAATCTGGGCAGCCCAGCCCCCACCTCATTGCTTGAAAAGATCACCACACCAAACAGGTCCCTGCTTATTGGGCCTCTTCATTGGCATCTTCCTTTCTTGGCTGCAAGTGGAGATGAGTCAACAAGATGCAAGCAACACTCCCCATCTCCGCCACATGTTTAAGAAAACCATCTGACAGGTTCTCACTCACCCATCCCACAGGTGATTGCCGAAAGGACCTAACAAACATCACACATCTGTTCAGTGCCCCCTGGCACTCTGCATCAGAAATGGTCTCCTTTTTTTTTTTCTTTTGAGATAGAGTCTCACTTTGTTGCCCAGGTTGAAGTGCAGTGGCGCAATCTCGGCTCACTGCAACCTCCGCCTCCTGGCATCAAGTGATTCTCCTGCCTCAGCCTCCCAAGAACCTGGGATTAAAGGCATGTGCCACCATGCCCAGCTAATTTTTGTATTTTTAGTAGAGTCGGGGTTTTATCCTGTTGGCCAGGCTGGTCTCGAATTCCTGCCCTCAGGTAATCAGCCTGCCTCGGCCTCCCAAAATGCTGGGATTACAGGTGTGAGCCACCGCGCCCGGCCGAGATGGTCACTTTTAATCCTCACAACAATCCTGCAAGATTACTATTTTCATCTTCATTTTACAGAAGAGCAAACTGAGGTTTTAAGAGGTCAAGTAAATTTCCCAAGGCCATGCAGCTAATAAAACAACGGAGACAGAATTCTAACCCAAGTCTATTTGATTTCAGATTGTCTTTTCTGCTGCGTGCACAACATGCAGCTTGCATGGCTTAAGTACAAATTGCTCAAGAATGGTGGTTACTGTTCCATAATAGGTACTTCATGAATTATGGCAATGTGCATTCATGGACTAATATATTTGGTGCACCTAGTCTATGACAAGTATTATGTTAGATGCTAAGAATGTAATATAAGCAACAAATAAACCATGGCCTTAGGAGCGTACAGACAAGTAAGCAGGAAATTACAGTGAGGGGTGGGACAGAATTAAGTACCAATGTGTAGGGGGAGGGGAATAGCAGCAGAGAAGGCTTCCTGCAGGAAGCAGACTAAGGTAATAACTGTAAGATTGAGTAAGATTTGCCCTGAAACATTTGATGAAGGGCCACGTGAGCAAAAGAAGAGGAAGATAATCCATCCAAAGGTAAAAAAGAACATATACAGCTATGTAAGGAGGAATAAGAAAGATTCAGGGAGGTGTTATAGAGAGAAAAAGACGGTGTTGTTTGGAGGTGACAAGCAGGAGGAAAAGGTATGCCCTTGGGCAATGAGGATGGTAGGAGTGGAGGGTAAGTAGTAAAACTTCAAGCCGGAGGGCAGGGTAAGACCACAGTGTGGAGAGCCACGCAGGCCAAGCGGGAATCTGGCCTCAGGAGAGAGCCACTAGAGGCCATGCTAGAGGCCTGGGACATGGTGAAGCAATGCCTTCAAGAAAGACTCATTTGATGGTGCTGAGTAGGACAGACAGGGCAGGGCAAGAAGGCGAGGAGGCTGACACAGGTCAGGAGAGCCTTGCCGAGCCACATTGGGAAAAATCAGTAATACTGATCTTGACTTTATTTAAAATTTTGATTTTTTTTCATAATAATGTTTGCATTAATTCTGATTTTTCAAAGATATTACATTAAGATATTATTCAACTTGATTACTGAGTTTGGGGGCACCCCATGTGGATGCCTCACTCACCTCACTGTAGTCCAGTTCTGAAGAAAGAGTTGGGCCATGGGTGTCAAGGGGAAGAGGAAATAAGAAATATTGGATGTGTTTTAAAGGAAAAATCGACATGATTTTATGATTGATTGGTCATAGGAGATGAAGAGAGGGAAATCCAAGATGCCACTTAGATTGCTTATGTTTATGTAGTGAAAATGGTGAATCTACGGGACAGACATAAATAAGGAGAGTGGAAGACAATGTTGCCTTTGGTTGAGTTCAGATGGAGTGAGGGCAACTTGGTGGAGGGTCCCTAAGGTGAATGCATGATGGGAGAAGGCAGGAAAGAGTCAAGCTAGACCTAGCAGCAAAAAGGATGGAGTTAGAGCACAACTGAAGGAAAATGGCAGTCAGGACAATAAGGGAAAGAATTGAAAGTGGATCTGTAAAGCTGCTGACAGTTAAGAGGAGAAACAAGGGGGAAAAAGCACAAGGAAGTACTGGTTGAAGACGTAGAAGGAAAAACAAGCAAGCATACAGGATCATGGAAGCCAAGAGCAGAGCTTTAAGCACCAGGGGTGGTGAACAAGAGGCCACTAAGAAAAGGGTGGTCTTGGCCGGACGCGGTGGCTCACACCTATAATCCCAGCACTTTGGGAGGCCGGGAGGCCAAGGCAGGCAGATCACAAGGTCAGGAGTTCAAGACCAGCCTGGCCAACAAGGTGAAACCCCGGCTGTATGAAAAATACAAAAATTAGCCAGGCGTGGTGGTAGGCACCTGTAATCCCAGTTACTCTGGAGGCTGAGGCAGGAGAATCATTTGAACCAGGGAGGCAGAGGTTGCAGTGAGCCGAGATCGTGCCATTGCACTCCAGCCTGGGTGACAGTGTGAGACTCCATCTCAAAAAAGAAAAAAGAAAATAAAAGAGTGGTCCCCAGGCAGCCATGGAGGAAGGGATTCCCCTGGGCATCTTAGGAAAACACACACCTCTTCTCTGCTCATCACATGCAGTGGTGAGCCGTGGAGGAAACAGCATGGCTCTCCCTGTCCTCTTAGAAAGAGGCTACCAGAGGACATGAGCCCACAGCCTGAATGCTCCACCCATCTAATCCTGGGAATGAAATGAAGCCCCGGAAGCCTGGAAACTAGTTGGACAATGGACACACCTTGGTCCTGCTCTGCTCTGAGGTGAGCCAGCCCTACAGCTACCACCTGGGCCGACCACCACCACCATTCCTGCAAGGAAGCACTCATTGGTTTGTGACCCTTCCCTAGCACCACTTCCCAGCACTTCAAAGTCAGAAACTTGGATCTTGCTAGCCCATTCCCTCCTCCACTGCCCACGGTCATCTCCCTGGAACTGCCTATTCACCTGTCCCCTCCAGCCAGCCACATCTTAAAGCCATTCCTTTTGCTCATAGCTTTCCCTGTCTCCACGCCCCAAAGTCCCCAAAAATTGAAAAAAAAAAAAAAAAAGAATAGGAGAGTATATTTTTACAACAGCAAATCATGAACATGAGGAGTCTGTGTCTGTGGAGTGGGTGATCTATTCTTTCGGTCAGCTTCTGTCTTTAGCAGAACAGTCTTCAATGTCCACATTCAATGAGTAACTCCCTAGTTGCTCACCTTCTGTATGTGTTACTTGGAGCCTAAATTCCATAGGAGCAAATCTGTCTTGTCTTTGCTTGACTTCAGAATCCTAGGGTTTAGCCTTAGTGCAGGGTCATAAACATGTAAGACACTATACATATTTCTAGATGCTAGTGCTTTCTAAAAATATTTCAAACCCAGAAGCAAGGCTGAGTCAACACTGGGTGGATGGGCACTATGATTTGCCACCATGGAAATAACTTTGTATTATTTTTCTAGGAATGTCATAGATGCTCATGCACTTTAGCAGAAAGACACAAGACTAGAAATCAAGCAGCCTGGGTTCAAGTCCTGCTCTACATCTAAGGAGCTGTGTAACCTCTGGGCTGTTCCTTAACCTCTCTGAACCTTTGCTTCCTGAGGCGTTCAGCCTCCATGATCTCCAAGTTCCTTGCCAACTCTGTGTCATTTTTGCTGATCCATCCACATTCTTTCTCCTGACCTTACGACTGACAACCTTCATTGGATAAACAGCCACACCACGGTGGGCGAGCCTGCAGAGCCAAAAGTTATCGGAGGCATAATGTGGGTCTGTGACATACAATGTGCCCTTGAACTGCATGAAAGTTCTTACACTGTTTGTCTTCATTCTCTCCCGAAGCCCTGCTCCAACAGTTTTGTCACCATCTGCCCCACATTTCAGTAGAGAACAGTGAAGCTCAGTAAGAGTCTTGCTACTGAACAGTTATAGGGGCTCTCACCTGGCAGGTGCTCAATTAAAGTGTGTGCAATACCTAGGCCATTTCTCTGCTTAAACCCTTCCTCCTGGTTGCATGTAGTTGCCCTTGTGCAACTCCATGCACTTCTGATAAAGTCTGGACTTCCTCATCCTCAGAAGACGCTTTAGCACCTCCGTACCCTCCCAACCACCCTACGAATAGGCTGTTTGGCAATGGTGAGGAACAGTTTTGGTCAGAGGGTATTTGGCCTCAGAAGGGCATGGGCAAGGGCGTGGTTTCTGGGGCACATCTGTTCAGAGGGCACGTTTGTTCTGCTCCCTTGAGAGGTAAAAGGGAAGGAGGCAAACAGAACCACTCCCCAGCTCTCCGGAGTTTGCTGATCAAGCCTGAGGGTGGTGAGGGGGTGCAGCCACCAGGAGAAGCAGGAACAGACAAAATAGGAAACTCTCAAAGGGCAATTTAATTTTAGACTCAAGGCCAGGAAATTCTTTTTAAAACAATAAGAGTAATGGGCTTGGGCCTTGGTGAAAGTGCAGGCCTGACACGCTGCAAGGTTCTGCAGAAAAAATTCTGAAGCACAGAGGGTTGTAGAGAAGGGGATGTCTAATTATGCTCTTAATGCAAAGCTGTGCTTAGCTTCCCTAGGGACCCCCTGGGGAAGCACACAAAGTCGGAGGTAGTGCAGCCAACACCGACACTACAACTCATACCTGCCTGAGACCAGGACAGCCTCCACTCACAGCCAACACTCGCTGAAACAGGCTGAAGGACGGGGAGGGGGTGGAACTTGAGACCACAGTCCTGGGGACCTGCAGTTGACACTCTCTTGCTGAGAGGTCTTAGGTGAGAGACGTTTTATTTGTAGGCTTCTAGATCTGCGGGTTTCAAGTTGCCCCTCGCTTAGCATGAAGCCTTCAGACGCCCAGTGGTACCATGGGTGACAGCTTTAGGCATCTTGTGGTATGGAGATGGAGACTGAGGCTGACTCAAAACCTGGTTATGGACACGGTTGGTAGAACTTGCCATGGCCAGAAGACTATCCAGTAATTTCAGTTTGCTCAGCAAACTACACAATGGAGTTTGGGTTTTTTGTTTTGTTTTGTTTTTTCCAGAATCAGGAAAAACTAATTTTTCATAAACAAGGCATACAAATACATGAATAAAAATACATTATAAGTTCTTACATATCACCAAATATCAAATAAATAAATAAATAAATAAATAAATAAATAAATAAATAAAATGTGTTTGTAAGGAGTTGTTATGGATGTGTTCCCCCAAATTTAGAAGTTGAAATGTAAAACACCAATGTGATAATATTAACAGGCAGAGGCATTATGAGATGAGTAAGTTGTCAGGGCAAAGCCCTCAAGGATGGGACTAGGGCCCTTTAAAAGGACCTGAAGGAATGGGTTTGGCTGCTTCCCTCCCTTCCGCCACTGAGGACACAGCATTCATCCCCTCTAGAGAATGCAGCAGGAAGGGTCCATCTTGGAAGATGAGACGGGACTCTCACCAGACACAGAGACTGCCAATGCCTTGATCTTGAACATTGCAGCATCCAGAACTGTGAGCAATAAATTTCTATTCTTTTTGAATAACCCAGTCTCAGGTATTTTGTTATAGCAGCACTAATGGACCAAGACAGGAGTGCTATAACAAAATACCTGAGGAAACTCCAGTAATTCATTTAACCTCTTAGGATCTGAATTTCCTGATATTGCAAGATGGTCTTTACATTGTGGTCTGACTCTGAAATTCTCTAGCTTGTGATGATTGAACCTAGTAGCTTACAGAAACCCTGCAGTCCAAGATGCTGGAAAAATATAGGTTATTTTCTTTTTTCCCTCAATTTCTATGACAACCACTAAGAGTTATGAGCATAAATAATTTCCCTAAACATTATGTTTCAGCAGTCTCATTCCCACTTCGGTTTTAAATTTCTTTTTGTGGATTCCCACTTCTCTAGTCCCAAATAATTTGTCCATTGCTCTCCAGGATTCCCAGAGGAAGGAAAGGGTGTCTTCACTAGGCTTCATGGTAGCAAGCACAATCACTGCATAAGAAGTGCAGGGACAGCAGAGTGACCCTTCTGTGAACACATCCAATGACTGGAGTCCGGAGGCCTATGGGCTGGAAGTCAGTGTGCCAACAACCAGAGCCCTGGGTAAGAAGGGAACTGCATCCCAAGGAGGCCCAATTAAACTGCAATTACTCAAGATAAGAAAACGAGGTCTGTTTACACAATGGGGTTGTAAACCACTGGCCGTGACAAGAGAACTTTGATCTGGTGGCAAGGGAGCTGTTTCTCATGCAGGGCAGTGATGAAACAAGGAGGTTTCCCAATGAGGATGTCTCCATCTTCACCCCAGTAGCCCCATCTTCTTCTGGCAGCACCTTTGCATGGACAAGTGGAAATCCTCACCCCTTCCCAGCCCCAGTATCCACCTAACACAATCAAAAAGTGAAGAATAGAAAGAGATGAGATAGTGACTAAAAGGAAAAGAGAATTGATGGAGGTCATCTTTGTGGAGGCACTTGACAAGCATGTTCTCACTGAACCATCACAGTGACCTTCCACGTACCTTATACCATGCCTATTTTACAGATGAAGACACCAAGGTTCAGAGGAGGTAAGTAATTTGCCCAAGATCAAATAGCTAAAGAGTACCAGACAGGTCTGGGTGCGGTGGCTCACACCTGTAATCCCAGCACTTTGGGAGGCCAAGGTGGGCAGATCACGAGGTCAGGAGATCAAGACCATCCTGGCTA
Source organism: Gorilla gorilla gorilla (assembly GCF_029281585.2). Lineage (NCBI taxonomy): Eukaryota > Metazoa > Chordata > Mammalia > Primates > Hominidae > Gorilla > Gorilla gorilla. Next base: position 136,500,149 of record NC_073233.2, read on the forward strand.
ACATGGTGAAACCCCGTCTCTACTAAAAATACAAAAAATTAGCTGGGCACGGTGGTGGGCACCTGTAGTCCCAGCTACTCGGGAGGCTGAGGCCGGAGAATGGCGTGAATCCAGGGGGCGAAGCCTGCTGTGAACCGAGATCGCGCCACTGCACTCCAGCCTGGGTGACAGAGCAAGACTCTGTCTCAAAAAAAAAAAAAAAAGAGTACCAGTGTACCAGACAGAACTTACTCCAGGTCTTTCTGATTCTAAAACCCAAGTGCTTTCCACTAGAATTTGGCTAGGACCCATTCCACAGCTGCCTGGACCAGGAGTAAAGGCTCTATCTCATGTCTGGTGTCAAGGAGACAGTGTAAGGTGCGTTGGCTTCTGCCTCACCAGAGGGCCTGAAGGTGGAAATAGAGTTCTGTGTATCAATCAACCAGTCGATCAATCAATTATGGAAGGAAGAAAGAAAATGTACAAAAGAGGAATTGGCCCAAAAGTTTTTGTGACAGGGAGCTGCTCTGAGGGCCGTGGTTAATTTGGAGCTCTTTTTCTGCAATGTACTTAGCTAAGCCTCATGGCAGGACTACCCTCTATGCTGGCACCAGCTAGAGATTCAGCTGACCCCCAGGTACCCAAGTCCCACTGGAACTGCACAGGAAGGACGGAGGCCAATGCCCAGAGCTGGCAATGACTGACAGCCTCCCTGGGGTCCCTCCCAAGGTGACATCCAGCATGAACTCAGGCTTATTTCCAGTGCCCTGTTCATTCAGTACTCGTACGTCTGCAATACCCTTGATTTCACAATATTTTATTCTGTATAGTGAAAGAAATTAAGTGTCTAATAAATGGGATCCAATTTACACAACATTGAAGGCTTTCATGGCATAAATTCACAAGTCAAAAAACAGTCTTTTGTTGGACAGTTTCTGAATCCCTGTTTTCATTGAAACAACATAGGGACCATGTTTTAAGAGAAACACATTTGATTTAGGGAGAGCGACAGAGTGGCAAGTTTTTTGTTTTTTGGGTTTTGTTTTTGTTTTTGTTTTTTTTTTGAGACAGAGTCTCACTCTGTTGCTCAGGTTGGAGTGCAGTGGCATGCTCTTGCCTCACTGCAACCTCCGCCTCCTGGGTTCAAGCGATTCTCCTGTCTCAGCCTCCTGCGTAGCTGGAATTACAGGCGTCCAATACCACACCCGGCTAATTTTTTGTATTTTTAGTAGAGACGGGGTTTTATCATGTTGGCCAGGCTGGTCTCAAACTCCTGACCTCAGGTAATCCACCTGTCTCGGCCTCCTAAAGTGCTGGGATTACAGGTGTGAACCACCGCGGCCAGCCAAGAGTGAGGAGTTTTTAATACAGTTACTTCACCCTCAAATTACCAGGGATGTCCCTTAAGCCCAGAGTCTTATCATAGGAAATTCTGGCACTTGGGGATATGTAGTTAGCCTCTTGGGCATAGGTGCCTTCCCTGAGGTGGAGCACAGTGGGCCACTCCTGCCCGAGCATGTTGTTCTATCCCCCAAAGTCTGTGGCTCTGGGAGGAGGTGAGGGGGCAGTTCCTTTCTTCTGTACAGCCCAAGGTGTTTCCTAAAGCCCGCATGGCCAAAGGGGTCACTAATCCCCCAGGAACTCCTCCGCACATCCTCCTTGCCGGTGAGACATCCCAGGCTGGGCCATGTTTAGTCAAAACTGAGAGCAGCCCAGCCCGCTCATTCCCGCCACTCTCAGCTGGGCCAGCACAGTGCTGTGAAGGGGAGAATGACGCATGAGAGGACAAAAGTACTGGGCTTGCAAGGGACTTCCAGGCTCACAGCGGGCTTGGGCTTGCAAAGGCAGCATAACAGGAAGGAGCACTTCCTCCCCATGGATGAAAGGGTCCCTGACACACAGCCCATAGAAGTACCTGGAAAGGTCATCCCTCCCACACAATGGCCAGACAACTTCCCAAAGTGTTGCTTCTCCACCTCCCTGCTGTGACATCACCTCATTCATTATGGCCTCCTGAAGGGCTGACCTTACGCATGGGGAAACCATGAGTCCTGCTTTTGAGAAACTGACGCTGAGGCAGAGAATGTGAATTCTGTGCAAAACCATGATTACCTGAGGCTGGCATGCATTTTAACCACTGTGGCTCCCATGATTTCCAAGCATTCTTCCACAGCAAATTACCAGATAACGTTAATGTGACCTCTAATTTACAAGCAAGGACTCCGAGACTTAGCTATCTTCAGGGGCAGAAAATATTGACATCCTATTTTAGAAGAGATTGTTTCTTGGCCAACTAACGCAGCATGCTAAGTAAGAGCCCCTCGGAGCAGGAACACAGTCTTACTTTCTTTTGTTAGATTTCCCTTTCTAAAGCAATAATTTACTAGTAACCAAGACCTGCTTAGAGCAGTCTGTACACACAGTCCCATTCTGCTTTCAAGTTTGATCTGTGGCTACTCTAGACCAGGTTTCTCAACGTCAGCACTATCAGAATTTGGGGATGGATAATTGCTTGTCATAGGAGGCTGTCTTGTGTACTAAAAGATGTTCAGTTACATCCCTGGCTTCTACTCTGATGCCAGGAGCACCTCCTAAATTTTAACAATGAGACACATCTCCAGGCATTGCCAAATATCCCTTTGGGGGACCCCCTACTGAAAACCCCACTACTCTCATGGTTTTCTTTTCACTCTGAATTTACCATACATGGGACAGAGTTTCTTCTTTTTTTTTTTTTTTTTTTTTTTTTTGGTGTGTCAGACTAACTAAATCAGAGACTAGGGCACCAGGTAGGAGTACTTGGATTATTGGATTAAGCACCACGGGTTGAGCTCTGGACAGGGAGGCTCCAACAGAACTGAGAAGACTCTGGTTTCCTGGGGCTCTGACTTTCTTATCTAGGAAAGTTAATGAAGCTATGCTTACCCCTCCAGGGTATCTTAGATTGCAACTGAATGTGAGGTTTGTTTGCTGGTGTCTCTAGTGCCAATGTCCTAAGGTTACATTTTGTAGACAATTTACAGATTCTCTGTTTATTACAGCCCAGTCTAAAGTTAGAGGTTATGGTTTGAGTTGGCTTACTAAATTTGAGTTTATACTAATGTGTTATTTACTTCTTAATTTTTATTAGAGAAAGAGTATGTGAAAAAATTAAAGGGCTTCTTTGCTTGCTCTGGAAGGTTGCCTAAATCGTTTCAGGGACAGAGAAACTGAGGCCCAGAGAGAAGTTAGGAGTGCAAGTGCAAGAACAATAATTCAGCAGCTCTTTTGTGCAACCTTCTGCTTTTACCCAAGCAACTTTGAACTTTGTAGTGAAAAGGATCTCACATGTTAATGTTTTTCAGATACGGCTGTCATGGGTGGGAGTAAACGGATTATTTGGTTTGAAACCAATGGAAGCCATTCAAAATTTATTTAAAATATCCAGGGTGTTCAATTGCAGGGAGGTGTCTTTAGTTGAAATTATGCACTTAGAGTTATTTGGTTTGGGATTTTTTTATTCTCCTACAATTTTGAGATACCCTGCCTAGGATGACATTATATTATATCTGCAACTTTTATACTTATAATAGGCTTTTTATTTCAGCGTCTAAACTAAGTACATATTTGTGTGACATTTCTTTCTTTCTTTCTTTCTTTTTCTTTTTTTTTTTGATGGAGTCTTGCTCTGTCACCCAGGCTGGAGTGTGCAATGGCACAATTTCAGCTCACTGCAACCTCCACCTCCTGGGTTCAAGCGATTCTCATGCCACAGCCTCCTGAGTAGCTGGGATTACAAGGCATGTGCCACCACACCCGGCTAATTTTTTTTGTATTTTTAGCAGAGACGGGGTTTCATCATGTTGGCCAGGCTGGTCTCAAACTCCTGACCTCAACTGATCCGCCCGCCTCAGCCTCCCAAAGTGCCAGGATTACAGGTGTGAGCCACTGAGCCCAGCCATGGCATTTCATTCTTAGCCAAAATATTAATCTGTTTTAATTTGATTATAGTACCTGTAAATAGAATTAACACGGACTGGCTTTTAAATCTTGTTTTTCAAGTCAAGGACACATTTTACTCTGAAATCACAATATCATTATTTATTTTAACAAATTTCTACAATATCATCTTTAAGGAAATTTTAATGTCATTTGTGTTAACTTTAAATGATGACCTCTATGTGAGGAAAAGGAGGAGGAGCCCTTTTCTGGCAACTTCTTCAGCCCTTGATATGATCTTAAACTGCAAGTCCTTTGGCAATCGCTACTAAGCAAACTCGAGCGACTCCTTGCCTGGACTTGTCCTGTAGTGGAGTGTTGGGGACTGGGCAGTTTAAACATATTTCTGTTATATATTATTGTCTAAACCTTTTTCTGATTCTAATTTTTTGTAAAAGTAAACGGTGCTTACATGAACACAGAAGCCATTTTAAAAAGAAGAAAAATGTGGTAAAAACAGCTACTGAAGACAGATGTCTCAATCATCCTTAAAATGTGTCTTTTCCCTTGAACACAGAATAGCTACTGAGAGATTTTGGTTTTTTTTTAATGCTAAAATAAAGAACTTCAGGCTGGGCGCGGTGGCTCACGCTTGTAATCCCAGCACTTTGGGAGGCCGAGGCGGGCGGATCACGAGGTCAGGAGATCGAGACCACGGTGAAACCCCGTCTCTACTAAAAATATAAAAAATTAGCCAGGCGTGGTGGCGGGCGCCTGTAGTCCCAGCTACTCTGAGAGGCTGAGGCAGGAGAATGGCGTGAACCCGGGAGGCGGAGCTTGCAGTGAGCTGAGATCGCGCCACCGCACTCCAGCCTGGGCGACAGAGCGAGACTCCGTCCAGCCTGGGCGACAGAGCGAGACTCCGTCTAAAAAAAAAAAAAAAAACTTCAAACAATTCAGGTCTTTTAATATACAATTACAGTGAGAAGTCATAGTTAACTGTGTCATAGTTAACTTTAATCAGTGTTAAAAACTATACAGAATCTCTGGCAAGACAGTCAAAGACAAGTCAGAAATGCGTTCTTGTTTATTGGTGTTAATTCAGATCCATAAATGTACTGGGAAAAGTTAATAATAATAATAATATAATAAACTTATTTGCGACTGGGCTCAGTGCTTCACACCTGTAATCCCAGCACTTTGGGAGGCCGAGGTGGATGGATCACCCGAGGTCAGGAGTTTGAGACCAGCCTGGCCAACATGGTGAAACTCTGTCTCTACTAAAAATACAAAAAATTAGTTGGGCGTGGTGGTGGGCACCTGTAATCCCAGCCACTCGGGAGGCTGAGGCAGGAGAATCGCTTGAACCCGGGAGGCACAGGTTGCAGTGAGCAGAGATCAAACCACTGCACTCCAGCCTGGGCAACAGAGCGAGACCATCTCAAAGAAAGATCATTTGAGGTCATGAGTTGGAGACCAGCCTGGCCAACATGGTGAAACCCCTTCTCTACTAAAAATACAAAAATTAGCCAGACGTGGTGGTGCAGGTCTGTAATCCCAGCTACTTGGGAGGCTAAGGCAGGAGAATTGCTTGAACCCAGAAGGTAGAGGTTGGAGTGAGCCAAGATTGTGCCACTGAACTCCAGCCTGAGTGACAGAAAAAAAAAAAGAAAGAAAAAGAAAAAAATAAATAAAATAAACTTATCTGTCCGTATTTCACTGTAAGAAAAAAAAAATTCAACATTTATGATGGCTATCTTTGGATAAAAACGTAACAGAATTTAGAAAGAATAATTAATGACACAGCTGCTGATATTAGTGTCTTTTAATATTGGAACTGATCAATATCAACATTATAAGATCCTCACACAATACATTTTTGAGAAATTTGTCAAAGCATTTCTATTGATCAGCATATAGCTTGGGCAAAGATCTTCTCACCTATGGACAAAAAACTTCATCCAGTCCTATTTTAAAGTTTCTTTGTCCCCTCTTATTCTAGGATTTATGAAATTTTTCCATAAACTTATTGTCATATTCCATTTTCACTTTTAAAGTCTGTGATTAGAAAACTTGCATTATTGACTTTTTATGTCTGAGGCCAAAAGTAAGTTCAATTATAATATGTATAGGAATAAGGTACATCAATATGTAAAAAATCTTCATCAAATGAACTGGGCAGTGAAAATCAACTGGCTTTAACTGTTCATCATATTTGAGTCATTTCTCTCAAACTCAAACATACTAAAACTTCTTCAGCAAATCCATCAGTATTTGGTTTTCTTTTATATGCTGATAAAATCATAGATAATCTTACAATTGACATCCTCCAAAAGATTCAAAGCTGATTCGAACCTTGGAGTTCAGGTTCCTGGCTTCTCTGTCTACTGGGGGTCAGGATACAGGAAGCACAAGGAGGAGGGGAGAAGATTGTGCGGGCAAAGGGGCAGGGAAGGGGCCACCACTCACCACCACTGCAGGACGAGCCGCTGAGTAAGGGACGGGGCTGCTCCCAGCAGAATCCACAAAGTAGCTCATGCTGCTCTCAGCACCTGTGTGAGAGAAGGCGTTGGCTGAGCCTCTGGATGCTCACAGGTTTGTGGATTAGAATCCACAAGGAAGACACGAACCTTAGAACTAAAAGTCTCCTTAGGAACCAACCAGTTCACTTCTTTGCATGGCAGGGAAAGCAATGGAAATTCAGAAAGATCAGTGACTAACCCCCAGCACTGGTAAGAGCAGACCTCAGACAGAACCAGTTCCCTGGTTGCAAGGTAACATGGATAACAGACCATGTCTACACACTGCAGACAACAAGCAGTAAACCAGTGCACAAGAGGCACATTTTTGTAGGGTTTCTGGGCAGGAATCAGTTCTTGTGTGTCTCCCCCACCCACAACCAGGCCTGGCAGATAAGTAGGCATACAATACACAGTTGGGGTGTAAATTAATTGATAAAGGAATAAACATAGAAAGGACTGGAGAAAGGAAGGATGGAAAAAGCTCTCCTGAAGAGGTGTGTCACCCAGGACCCCAAGAAACAGATAAACAGAGAGAGACCCTGCAAAAGGGATTGAGCATTATTGATCTTGAAAAAAGGAGAAGGGCTACTAAATAACTTGTTGAGAGCTATTTTCTACATTGGAAGTCTGAGTGACTAGAATGCTTGAGCAATTTTCTGGCTGAAGGGATTTTCCAGCTAGCTACTGGTTATCATTATATATCGAACATCTCTGTTGACCTAAATACTTCCGAAAGTTCATTACACACTTTCATAAACTTAATACTATGCATTTAAAAAGTCATTCTTGAATAATCTCGAAGATTAAATTCCTAGGCATACCACTCAGAGGCCAAGTTCTTACTGTTAGGAAGTGACGCTTTAACTTCACTGCTTTCCAGTTTGTATTTGTCTGCCCTTTTCCTTAATTCTACATTTAAAGCAACTGATACATTTCAAGAAAAATCAAGTACTAAGAAATGTCTTATGTTCAATTTGCAGTTTGGTTCACCATCTTGATCCCTTTTCTCATATGAAATGTATTTAAATGTTTAAATGATATAGTTAAACAGGCTTGGCAATATAAAACTATACTGCCTAAGGGCTACAACCACAAAGCTACTAATATCATATGGTTAAGGGATGTAAGCTACAAACCTCCTGAAGACATAACTTATCCTAGAACTATACTTTGTGTTTTTAACTAAAACTTTGCCTTTTTCTTATGTCTTTTCTTCCAAATGTAGAATGCAGTCAAAATAACATTAGTTTTAAAAAATTAACTAAGGGTCTGGATAGCTAGACTATGTTAATCAAGATTTTGTCCTTTAGTTTTTTAGGAAATTGATCTCCACTACAGCAAAACCACCCCAGGAAGAGCTCCTCATTGGTGAAGATGAATGGTAGGAAAAGCTCAAAGTACCCTAGGCCAGGGACATTGTTAACATCTGCGTCAGGGGTCACTACTCAGTGTTTGTTTCCAAGAACAGTGAGTACCTATGATGGGTCCGACTCTGTACCAGGCACTGAGCATGAAATAAGAGTAAGATGCATGTCACATGGTTTAGGTATGCCTGTCCTGACCATACACTGTGAGGATCATCTCACTGAGCTCCATGGCTCCTTTCCCACCAAAGTGTTCCCATTTTTACTCTTAGAATCAAGTTTTAAAGTCCTGAAGAATCATCATCAAACCATATATCCCACTTCAAAGTTTTTGATCTACTTTGAGATCTTTGGATGAGACATAAAAGTTAACAACATTGATTGTGTCATATGATAATGGCTTAACCACAATCAAATTCCCTAGGGAAATGTTGATCATCCCTCCAGGGTCCTGCAGGGCAACTAATACCTTCTAGAAATGAATACTTTTTGGAATTCCCCCCAGTGATGTGGGAATGCTGTTTCATGTAAACATTCAACCCTCTGATTTCCTCCAAAAAAAGCCCCAAGGATCTCCTGAGTCCTCACAGACCTCAGTTACGGTAGTCTCCCCTTACCCAAATAGGATTTCTTCCAAAACCCTCCAGTGGAGGCCTGAAACCTCAGATAGTACAGAACCCCATACATACTATGTGTTTTCCTATACATACACACCTATGATAAAGTTTAACTTATACATTAGACGCAGTAAGAGATTAACAACAATAACTAATACATGACTAGAACAATTATAACAATATACTGTGATAAAAGTTATTGAATGTGGTTTCTCTCTCTCTCTCTCTCTCTCTCTCTCTCTCTCTCTCTCTCTCTCAAAATATCTTACTGTACTGTACTCACCTATTTTCAGACCTTGGTTGAGGGAGAGTAACTGAAACCTCGGAAGGCAAAACCACAGTTAAGGGAGTACGATTGTTTTTATCCAACAATCATGTAATAGGCGTCCTTTGTTAGTGGCTTGTTTATTCATTTGGTAAATAATCACTATGCACCACTATGTGCCAGGCACGGCCCTGGGCACTTGAAACACACCAGTAAACAAGGATTCCTGACCTCACGGCCCTTAGATCCTATCAGACTCAGGAAAAATCTGACAAAGACAGGGTCTCTATCTTCAGGCAGTGGAATCAACAGGCTCACACATAACTATAGCATAATGTGATAAGTAGTTGGCCAACAATATGGAAAAAGAAATAGGAAGCAGTCAGTTCTGCTGGGTGCAGGGAATAGGAAATTGTGAAAGATTGCATAGAGCAAGGTGTAACCACATGGCCCTATAAATCATCCCTAGAGTCCCACAAGCGTCAAAGGACCTTCACCTTTCAAATGCCTATTTTACTTACGTATTTCTAAGAGAAAGGACTTTTGGAATTGGCAGCCACATCCTGAAGCCCACCTCAAAGATACCAAGGGTTTCTGTCTGCTGGCCAGACAACACTCCCCCTCATAGCAACACTCCTGGAAAAGGGGTCAGTGGAAATATGTTTTCTCTTCTCATTGACAGAGTGAGAGAAGAAAGCTCTGGCCCAACATCTGGTGCACTCTGTGCTGGACTGTATTCTTGAAGCTATGACTGTATGAATGACACTTCCCTTGGGGAAAAGCCCTTTGCCCAGAGAGGAAACTGACAAGAGGGAGTTGCCAGGGCTCTCAAGGGCTCTCGTCTCAGGAAATAACTCTTGGACAGAAATGGATTGCGCTTTATTATTTTTTTGGAGAAGGAAAAAAAGAACCCGCCCTTTCTCCACTTGTAGATTGTGACACAGAACAGCTGCTAGAGACGTAAACCTTCTCAGAAGAAGTAAATGAAGTGTTTAGGTAGTTTTTTTAGTAGCGTTTGTTTTTTCTTTTCTTTTTTGGCTTTTTGGCAAAAGAGAATTCCCTCCCACAAGACAACTGCTTGAACATCAGCTGCACCAACTTTTTTCTTAGCATTGCACACGTTTATTGCATAAATACAAAGCAACTGTGGCATCTGAAGATTTACTCCCCAGCGAAGAAGCATCCATGAGACCTGTTTGGGTGCAAAAATGATTTGGACGCTTGGTAACAGAGGGTCTTGCAGAGCTGAGTTTATTTTTCTTGAAAAGGACCTGCGCCACCTGAGCCGCAGGATAAGTGGGTTGGAAAGGAGGCTGCCCTGCTCTGGACTGTGGCTTGCTGTGCGCCCCACGCATGCTCCCTCCCACCTCTCCAGCCCCCTCTCGCCGTGACCCCTGCACCCTCCACTGCAACATGGAACTCTGTTGTTTTCTTAGGCACGCGTTGCCAGGTCTCACTCCCCTGCCCTTCTCATGTTACCCCCTCTGCTAGGAATGCCCATCCACCCTCAAGATGAGTGAACCCTGCCTCCTCAGGGTTTTAGGCTCAGCTCAGAGGTTATTGCAGCCTGGAATCCTTCCTGAGCCACGCTTCACCCCAGCCAGGGTTAGCGGCTCCTTGTTTATGTTCCCAAAGTGTATTTCTATCACGGTGTGTATCACATTGTTTTATTACCATCTGCTTCTGTTTGTCTCTCCAGCTAAATTCTGAGCTACTTGAAGGCAGGCACCATGCCTTTTTCATTTTTGTCTTCAGCACTTAAGACAGACCATGGGGCATAATGGAAACTCATTGTTTTTTTAAATCAGTGAATGAGTAAATGAATGAATTGGTCTCACAAGACTAAAAATGTAAGAGGTAGATCAGATGTGAATATATTTGTTCCTAAAAATAGAGAATCTGAATAGATTGCAGGTCTAGATAAAGAACCACTTGAAATAATCAGTTTGTTTCATGATCCATTTCTAAGGGAAAACCGTTTCCTTCTATTCACATAGCTATTTATGCCACCTCATCTAAAAAGGCTTTTCCCATCACCGCATATGAATAGCAGCGCCTTTCTCCTACTCTGACACCTAGGTGTTTGATCGTTGTCTTCTCCAAAGTCCACTCTGTTAGAATTTAAGCTCCCCAAGAGGCGAGATTTAGTTCATTTATTCACTCCAGATCCCTGGATCCTAGGCCAGTGTTGGAAAGTAGCTGGCACATAGATAACTGTTAAATACAATAGTGTAAGTTAGAAAACTTGTACATACTTTTTCCGTGTAAACCCCTCTTTTTACAAATGAGGAGAAAGACTAAGGCGATGCTGCTAATTGGCCAAGCCGAGACCAGACTCCTGGCCTTCAGCCTCCTCCTGTGCTTAGAGAAGATGCTTCTCTAGACCTTTGTTACCCAGCGTCCAAATCATTTTTGCACCCAAACAGGTCTCATGGATGCTGCTTAGCTGGGGAGTAAATCTTCAGATGCCACAGTTGCTTTGCATTTATGCAATAAACGTGTGCAATGCTGAGAAAAAAATTGGTGCAGCTGATGTTCAAGCAGTTGTCACGTGGGAGGGAATTCTCTTCTGCCAAAAAGGCAAAAAAAAAAAAAAAAAAGAGAGAGAGAAGATGCTTCTCTAAGCACCCTCATCACCCTGGATGGCAAGGACAGAAACAAGCATGCGATGGAGAAGACAAAAAAGTCAACACTTTGGCTTATGTGGGTGTCTCATGTCCAAAAAATCACTTTAAAACTATGGTTCTGCTTGATTCTAGAGAGTTCTATTCTTCATAGAGCGAGTGACCACTTCTCCAACTTCCCACCCTCCCCAAACTGGCAACCCGGCCAGGACCTGTAGGCTGTCACTTCCTTTCACCCAAAGCTTGCCAGGGCAGGGCAGGGCAGGTTGAGAGACACAGAATAAAGGAAAAATTAGGGAGGAGAGGGACTGTTCAGGCCAAGGCAGCAGAAGAACAAGAAATCCCAAAGAGACCAGGCTTGAATCAAGGCTGAATCCAGTTCACATCAACTCTGACCCTGCTTGGCTGTATTTCTAGATAACTTTGACATCAGTTAAGCCTTTTTCATTTGGGGTTATGTATTCCTAAAAGAAAAACTATACTTTTAGGTAAATACCAAGTAAATTACACTTTAATTTTTTTCTTTTGAAAACAAAATTCTTTTGAAATCAGTAGTTTTTGCCAAACTAATACAATGTTACCACAAAAGTTAAAATACAAAAAAGTAACAGATGGATATTAGAATCACCTGAAACCTCACCATGTAGAGATAATTATACTAATAATTTGTTCAATATTCTTCTGGGTATTTTTTAATCTATCTAAACGAACATAGATGTCACACACACACACACGTGATTACAATTTTACCTTCATGAGATTGTTCTCCACATGCTCTTTTGTAACCTGCTTTGTTCACTGACATTTAACATAATGCTATGGACATTTTTCTCTGTTGATAAATGTGGCTGTCTATCCTAAAGATGATGACTGCCAAGTATTCTATTGTATGTATATATCATACTTTTAAAGAGCCTCTTATTACCGTATAATTTGTCCCCAATTCTTTGTCATTATAAAAATTCCTAAAATATTTTACATTCCCACTAAATGCCGAAAAGGAGCATTTTGGGGACAAAGAAAATATGCATTCCATATTTGAATATGTATTGACTAACTGCATTCCATAATAGACCAGCCAAAATTAGATTCCCACTGACAAAGGCAACATGTTTTAAATTTCAACTTGCCCTCTCGTCTTCATGTTAGCTTCATAGGCAATGAATTATGGTTAAAACATATCCTGGGTATGAAGATGGCACACGGGGAATTCAAAAGCACAATAAAGCTGTGGCAGAAAATGTAGATTTCTCCCCACCACCCCTCACCCCAGCCTTTCCTCTTTGAAAACTATGCAAAATTTGAATAGATTTCCAATGAGCATTTATCCTAATGTCAATAATTTAGGATTCCTATCAATTCAAACAAAAAGCATGTCATTTTGGCTTGGAATACAGGAGACAAAGAATTTGGCTTCCAGGGCTGGGCTCGGTGGCTCACGCCTGTAATTCCAGCAATTTGAGAGGCCGAGGCAGGTGGACCACCCAAGGTCAGGAGTTCAAGAGCAGCCTGACAAACATAGTGAAATTCCATCTCTACTAAAAATACAAAATTAGCCAGGTGTGGTGGTGCATGCCTGTAATCCCAGCTACTTGGGAGGCTGAGGCAGAAGAATCACTTGAGCCTGGGAGGCAGAGGTTGCAGTGAGCCGAGATCTCGCCATTACACTCCCACCCGGCAACAAGAGCAAAACTCCATTGAAAAAAAAAAAAAAAGAATTTGGTGTCCAAAACAACTAGCCATGTAAAAAAAACTTGCTCCAAACAACAGCACTTTTGCCAAACTAAAGGAAACACCTGGGCTACCAAGGCAAAATCTTTCATCTACAATGTATAGAGTTTTAATTTCTTTTTTCTGAATACTATAGAAATGTATTTTTGAAGACTCAGAGTATCTCCTCTTTCAGGAAGATTTCCCCTCCCCCCTACCCTCTTTGGCAATTGCATGGACCTCCTTGATGCCCCTCCATGGGATTTACTGTAACGGTGTAACAAAGTTCATGACACTTCCTGTATCTATGCCTGTTTCTGCTCCTGAATGATGAGTAACTTGAGAGTAAGGATGGTGTCTTTTCAGATGACACATAGTAGCCATGCAACAAGTGTCTGTTTACTAAATGAGGGAAAGTACCTAAAGTACTTGAAACAGAGTTGGTGTGTACAATCCTTGTGCGTCCTGAGCTTATCCAAGAGAGTAAGTTATCGTCTGGACATTAAAAAAAAAAAAAAAAAAAATCCCTGTGATGAAGTGTGTCCTTGTGTGACCCTGAGGTTAGGCTTCTCAAGAGTTAACTACAAGCAAGATGGCACTTTTCTCTAAACTATGGGATGTACCAGATTGATGAGTTCATCTATACTCCTTCAGTGTGTTCTTTCTGATTCTCATGAGTAGCCCACGTGTATTTCTCAAATAATTTGAGTAGATGTCTTCCCTGACCTGTCACTGTAACAAAAGCTCCCAAATCCAATTCTCTAAGAACTCAGGTTTAAGATCCATCATATCTAGGAAAGCTGAACATTCCTTACTCCCCATGGAAACTTTGTGGTTACAACGCATAGAAAAGAAAAAGGATTAGAAGAACTGAAGATGGTTTTTCTGTCTCACTACTAAATCTACAAGAACCTCATTTGCTTGACTAAGTAATCCAACATTACAGTAGTAGTGAATATTCCTTCTTATTTTAAGTAGCAGCACTGACAAATGAAGGCAGTGTTCCAAATTATGGGCTACTGGCTTCTGTGTCTTAAGCTAAGTGCATTTATTCTTTCACTAAGGTCACAGAGCAGCAACTCACAGTACAATTAACATCTCAGTCTTTGTTTCTTCACAACTTCACTATAATTATTCCGCCAACCCTTGCTTAAATGGAAATGAGTCATATCCATCTCCTATTTCTCTAAAAATAAACCCATCTCCTAATTAAGCATAACACTTTCAAGTCCTGTATGAATTGACATAGCTCAACGAATCCTTCTTAGAATATTAAAATGAACTCATGTCATTATAATTTTAAAGAGTGTATTGTTTTACCCTTCCTTGAGGAGTAACTCGCTACTATCTCCTGAAAAAGAGAAAGACTAGAAGATGTTTTACTCTGGTATGCCATAGCAGTTAAGAAATAAGGAATGCTTCATAGATTATTTTATGCATTTCCTTCTCAGTGGAAACAAATCCCTCACCATACAGTACTGAAATGGCATTGTCAACAATGGACAGAAAGGTCTTGCTTCTCCTAGGCATCAAGGAAATACATTAAAACCTGCCAACTCTTAGGTCTAGGAATCTAACTAAGAAAATGCCAATTCTAGTCTCTGAAACCTTTGAAATACTAACAATCTACATTTTCTAGTCAATCATGCTTCTGTCAGAACATCTTCCTGAAGATCAAAGGTAATATTCAATACACTGCCTTACCATAAAAGTGGCCATAGCCTGTGTACAAATGCTATGCCTCAAATCCTGTATTTTACCATGAAATTCAACAAATGATCACACTTGGCTTTAGGATGTACTCCTGAGCCAGAAGCATGGTAAGTACTCATAAATAACTGAATAAATAAATAAGGATTGTGTTTTACTTAGAACCTCAAAACGAAAAAAGAATAAGCTGGAGGAATAATGTAGAGTACTCTTTGCTTCACAAGAATGGTTGTAATAGAGGCCACGAAATAAGAGATTGTTTTCCAAGTCAAATGCAAAGAAGGGCCACAAGATTAAAAACGTCAACTCTAATCCAATGATTGCTGCCAATGAAACCTCTGAAGAGACTAGCATTTTAAAGAATTACATTTTGACTCTTAGCCTGTGAAGCATGTCAGACATAATCTAGAGTTTAGACTTGGCTCTGGCTCTAAAGGAATTCTCAACAAAACTGAGAGGCACCATAAATAGAGAGAGATATTACAAGAACAATGAGAGGGGACTGGATAGTTGCAATAATGCCCCTTTAAAATTGAACTAAAAGATACCAGCTGCCTTAGATCTCTCAAATCCAGCAAGCAACTTCTTGGACTATGTCTGATTGTGATTTTCATGGTGGAGTTTCATTTGTTTTACTACCCGAAATGTAAGGTTCCAATTTCTCAGTACAATGCTAAACAGCTTGCTAGCATTCTTATATAAAGAGGGATTGTGCAATTCCAGTGAATTTTGGAGTTGGAAAAAATTCATCAATCTTCTCATTTATTTCAATGAACTGAGTCCCAAGAGGTTACATGTTTAGCAGTGATCAAGAACCCTGGAGTTACATACTATGGGTGAACGTAGAACTGCTTGCTGCGTGTATGGCCATGAGCAAATTTCTTAACCTCACAATCAGTTTCCTCAACTATAAAATGCAGGTAATAATATCAACACTTTCAGGATTATAGAGGAGGATCATACAAAACACAAATACTTAGCAGCATGCTGTATAAATAGTAAAAATGGTCAATAAATAATAATTGTTATTATTGCTATTTTATCAGTAGTGCCTGGCAATTAGTAAGCATTAGTAAATGCTTACTAATGTCACTAATTAGTAACACTACTGTTTTATATTAATTACTTTTTTCTACTGCCCAACATGGCAGAGGTTATTTAAGTGTTAGAGCTAGAACATGGATAGCTAAATCTCTCATCTCTTTTTCTAAAGACTTGTATTCAAGTCATGAAAACAGGATTCCCTTTCATAATCATAGGTTGAGTAGCATTAGTCAAGAATTTTGCAGGAGAAAAGAGCCACAATTTCTGTTTAATGGTAGTCTGTTTGTACCATTGTTATGCATAAAACCAAGAAGTAAGCATTTTTCTTACAGTGGAGAACTAACTCATTGAAAGATTGCATAGCACAAATGGTGAAATATTGCAGCTTCCTGAGTTAAACCAACATCTTTTTGATATAATGTCAATCTTTTGTGGACTTACGCTTCAGCAACTAGATACAAATATAAGGAAGTAGTAAAGCACTGCGGAAAATAGTGCAAGATTTCTTGTTTGTTCATTTTTTTCATTTTTGCTTTTTCATTTGTTTTTGCTTTTTCTTTAGAGCAGTGCCTCCCAAACTGTAATGTGCATATGAATCACCCGGGGATCCTGTTACAATGCAGTCTGCTGCAGCAGGTCTGAGGTCTGGCCAGATATTCCACATTTCTAACAAGCTCCCACGTGGTGCTGATGCCGCAGGTCAGAGGACTTCACTGTGAGTAGCAAGGCAGCGCTGGACTAACTTGGTTGAACTCATGAGTGATTATAACAAGGTAGGTGTTTAGGAGGCAGAGCCCAAGGAGGAACAGGCAAGACTTCTGTGCCAAGGCTGAGCAGATGCTGGTAACCTCAGGTGCAATACAAACCCGGCTGGGGAGAATTGAGTAGCTCAGGACCTGTCAGTGTCTCAGGAGCCATATGCCAGATGCACATCTGCCAAGACTTCTTGCTTTTCCTAAGAAGACATGGTTCTAGTTATTTGGTCCCTTTTATCAAGAAACTGGCAATGGTGCTTTCTCCCATCAACAGAAGTCATTTGGATTAAGGATTACAAGAGGTGCCAAGAGATAATTTAAAAGAGTTATTTGCATTATATGTTTTTTTTTACAATTGTAAAAGACTCACATGTTTTGGAAACTTTTTGTACATTGTTTTGCAAACTTTTATGCATCTGGAATTATTTCAAAGTGAAAAGTTTTTTTTAAGTCTCTAAAAAGACTAAATCTCTTTTAATT
Organism: Gorilla gorilla gorilla; assembly: GCF_029281585.2. NCBI lineage: Eukaryota > Metazoa > Chordata > Mammalia > Primates > Hominidae > Gorilla > Gorilla gorilla. The sequence goes on from NC_073233.2 coordinate 136,517,137, forward strand.
CTGGAGTTTTCTACCTTTCCACATCTCTTGAAAATTTATATATTTTTTCCTCCCCATTGAGAATATTTTCCTGACATTTGCACTAAATGTTTGTTGCTTACTCTCATGCTAGTAAGTACTACCCAGCCTGTTCCCTCTAAGTTCTGAAGGCAGCTCCAACACTTGATTACTGGAATATGAAATCTATCCTCTTTTGAAAAAAAGATCAGAAACATCCTTCCCTCACTGCTCTAGATACCATTTTTTTCTACCTGAACTCCCAAAGCATGTATAGGTTATACTACACTACTTAATAATTATATTGTCTTTCATTTTTATCCTCTTTTCTAGTAAAGATTATTGTGTTAATTTTAAAAATGGAGTTTACATATTGCTTCTTCTGTGTCTGGTACGGTCTCCAGCACAAGGCTGGGCATGGAGTAGAAATAAAACTGATATTTGTCATGGAAGGGACTGACTTACTTACCCAGGAAACTAGGCCTGGGTAGTCTTTCTTCAAAGTCAGTATCTTCATAACAATGAATAAGTAATCCACAGATACCACTTCAGAAAACAGGCTTAATCCAGTGTTCTCCTAGATAAGCAAATCAGTCTAAGCAGAAAAATCTATCCTAAATTTGTGTAAATGTCTTAGAGTTACTTAGATTCCTATGACATGCAGGTCCAATCACAAGCTCTGGGTTCACATTCCATTGGCTCTAATCAGGGTCCACCATGAGTTAACGTGGTCACATGACTGAGCCTCAGAGTCCCCACCTGGCGAATGGGGATGACGAGAGTGGAGTGCCCACCTCAAAACTTCATTGTAGATTAAATGAAGCAGTCCCTGCAAAGCACCTAGCAAGGATGTTGGAACATACCAAGTGCTCAGTAAACGTTAGGGCTGAGTATCCTTCCTTAGGTGAAATGAAGAAAAATGGATATGATAACTAGAGAATCATCTACATTAAAAGGTGGAGTTCAATAAGCTATACTTTCAGTACAGCAGGGATAAAGGAGATGAGGAAACAAAAAGTAAGTTATGTCTTCACATCTAATTTTTCCCAGGATTGAAGAAACTTAAAAGATTTGCCTGAAATGCCACTAAATTGCTGCATACCACATTAATTTTGCTCAAATGCTAAATACTTTATAATTTCCATAATGAAGAAAGAAAGGGAGGAAAGGGAAGGAGGAGGGAAGAGGGAGAGAGAGAAGAAGAAGAAAGGAGGGGAGAGAAAAGAAAGAAAGAGGAAGAAAAAAGAGAAAGAAGAAAGAAAGAAAAAAGAAAGAAAGAAAGAGAGAAAGGAAAGAAAGAAAGAGAAAGAAAGAAAGAAAGAAAGAAAGAAAAAGAAAGGAGGGAGGGAGGAAAGAAAGAAGGAAAAGAAAAGAAAGAAAGAAAGGGAGGGAAGGGAGGGAAGAAGGAAGGAAGGAAGGAAGGAAGGAAGGAAGGAAGGAAGGAAGGAGGGAAGGAAGGAAGGAAGGAAGGGTCCCAGCTCGTGGGATGTAATCATTCCCTTCTGCTGTTTGATGTGAACAGTTGGGAATTTTGAACTGGTAATTAGAAAATGATAGTCACTATGGAAAACAGATCTATTCACCAATAAATAAAATCACAAGGTACATCAGAACCTCAGTTATCAGTAAGAAATTCACCAGTGCAATCAAAGAGAGAAATCTGTTGATTATTCGTTTGTAGTGTTTTGCCTTCTGCCTCACCCTCCCCTAGGTGAGAGGACCTGCACCCACACACCCAGTTTGTTGAAGTGTTACTTCAGACAGTCCTTGACCTCACTGGCACTCTGATTTTTCATAGCCCTATGCTGTTTACTTCTATTCTCTCATATTTGTAAACCAGGAGGGGCGCAAATGATTGCTCACCTTTTAGAGATGAAGGGAAGAAGGCACAGACACATTCAATCCCTGTTCTCTGTTACAAAGCTAATCACTGACATAATCCAAGTGCACAGCCACTTTCCCTTCTCTGACCCAGCGCTGGTTCAAGTTCTGACCCTACTTGCCTTTGAACTCCATTATCGTCCGGGACCGGCCACTGGCCCAAGTCGGTGCTCTGGCCACAGACTGCCAGATGCCAAAGGATCCCACCCCTCTACCAGCTTCCCCCAGGCTCTGCCTCAGGACATCCTTTCACAGCCAGCAACTAGCACCTCCGTGTAAGGAGCCTGCCGGGCAAAGATGCCCCCTCCATAATCAGGCTCTCGGCTTGGCTTCCCATATCCTCAGCAGCGGAACCAGGACGGAAGAGGCTGCATGGCTGCCTGAACTGTTTGTTATTTCACTATTGAGTTGGCAAGGATGGAAGTAGTTGATTTACAATTAGAAGCAGCATGCTTCTTCAAATATTAATATTAATAACTGCACTACTGAACACATGAAAAGACCTTTTCATCTTCAAAGCACTTTGCAGACATTAACTCATTAGCTCTCCCTTCCCTCCATTCAGGAACAACAGGTGAGCAAGACTCTCAACAGCAGCAGTGGCCAACCTGCAGCCCTTGTGCACAGCCCACTGCCCCTGAAGAAAAAGCGTTTTCTCTTTGGATAAAAATAGGCCACCAAATCCAAAACCACAACTGATGAAAGAGTTATAGTATCAGTAATTTTACAAATCAAATGGAGCTGCCGGAGTTATCATTTTAGAATTGGTATTTCCTGCTGTTTAACAAATACTTTTTTCTCAGTTGCATGGCAGTGGTCTAAGGTAAGAAGGAAAATGGACTTGAGATTAAAAACAAAAACTTACCCAAAAGGTAATAAAGAAATCCTGCAATAGAATGCATTGATTTCAGTGACCCAGCACCCTTTTAAGTTTGCCTGAAGAAAATACTACTTTAAAAGTTGGTAACAGAGACCTTTAACGGTGGGTGAGGAGTCACATACAAAGTGTCACAGCCAGATAAAATCACCGGATGCAGAGGAATTGCCATCGACATCTCCTGCCACTGAGTCCAGCTCTACCGTGGGGACAAGAAATACCTCCCTAACTCTGAGACAACCGCGGCCCACACCCACACCATGTCTCAACAACAGACTTAGGAACTTGTAGATCTTTGGACAACTGCAGGTCAGTCCCAAGACAGAGAAAAGCACCAAACAGGCTAGTTTGGTTAGCAAGATTCAAACCTGTAGCAATTTCCTCTCTATTAAAAGCAATTCATTAAACTACTAGCAGGAGAAAAAAGTAAAACAATAGATTTACTAGGAGTGAAGGAGAATAAAAAGAAATTTATATGTTTAACTACAGCTTTATTTCTTTGGAAGTGCTCCAATTTGCAAAAAAAAAAAAAAAAAATCAGGGTTTCTGACAAGTAATCTACGGGTATCTAAAACGTGCATGGTTTTGCTTCTGTGAAGCAGGGAACATTTTTAAAAACATAGTCTTGCTTTCAGACTATTCTGACAAGGTTAGGAAGTATTTTTGAAAATTGTTAAACAATTAAATGGGAATATAGAAAGATGTGAAAAGAGAAAGAGAAAACTCACTTGTATCCTGAATCTCCCTATCGACTTACTCTTTAAATCCACAGAAATTTTTTTAAAGCAGGAAAAGGAAAATGGACTGAAAAGTTTTAGGCAGAAACTGACACACACCTCACTTACTACTTTGCCGGAGAGCAGATCCTGAGTGAGCTTCCCTCAAAGTCTGTGGTCTCTTTCCAACTACCTGCGGGAATCCTCTGCTCCGTAGCTTAAGAGGATGCAAAGACCATAATGTTTCTAATAGAGCTGCCTCCTTAAATTGGGGGGTGTGGTCAAGCCAGGGAAAGCTGGAAAAAAGGCAGTCTTCCTCTTGCCCCTGGCACCAGGACAGCAGCCACTGGGACAGGCACAGCAGTCTAGGTGGAAAGCACTGTTGATTGACAGTGGTGGCACCAAATCACACCTTATTTCGTATTCTTCAAATTGTGCTTCAGCTGAATATAACTCAGCCTTGGAGAGTAACAGGGAGGGAGATGAGCGAAAGGGAACTAGTTCAGTGGGATAACACTGTATCTCACCTCATCATTTGCTGATGCATTTACTCTCTGCTGAATATGTAAATATTCATGCTTCATGTTCCTTGACTTTCTCAATGGAGCCCCCATTAACCTAGGCAAGGTCTCAGGTAAGGGAAAGGGATTGCTTTAGAAACACAGGACGTCCACCACCCAGTCACCTGCTCAGGCTTCCCGTTTCTCTCTAATAACTTGATATGAAATGTGATATTTTCTAAAGAAAAGAAAATAATTTTGTGGAAGAGAGCTGACTGGATATGGACTTGGGATTTCTGAAAAGTAAAGCTAAAAATCCCCTTTTCATTTAAGTCTGGTTTTAGGCAATCTCTAAAATAAGGCTACTTTTAGCAGCCCTGACTCATGGTCCATGGTGCAGGAATAAAAGGGCAGAAGTGTTCATACATTTCTCATTTAGGGAAAATGTAAACAATATGAAAATCTTACATCTGTCCTAAGTGAAAATACACAGCATCTTTTATTCACATATTCAGGACTATGGTAAGAATGTTACAGCATAATCTCATTTCTATGAATGGAGTTATTACAATTTTTTTTGAAAAGTCAGTATTTGGCTGCTTAATCTAAGACTTTTATCCTAAAAGATTCCATCTTCTTTGAGTAGGAGGTGGGAGTTAAGATTTGTCATAGTTGGCTCCTTTCTTCTTTTTAATAAAGATACAAACTTAGAAAATCCTTGAAAATCTAATAACTGTCATTTGGAGCCATATCATCATCAGCCTTCATTGTATAAAGCCGGCAATGCAGTTAAGATGACATTGTAAGTAAAGCAAGATTTTACTGCTCATCTTCTGCCTTTGCACATTAACTTGGAAGTAAGGAAGAGGTAATGCTATTGGTTCACTTTAGTTTAATAAATTGTCTGTGCCAGGCACTGTTCTAGGCACTAGAAAGACAGCAAGTTTGCATTGTAGTGAGGAGACAGACACAGAAATCAACGATCTCCCCCCAAAAATGTAATACATGCTACAAAAGAAGTCTATGAAGAGAGCTAGGGAAGCTTCAGCCGGCCCCTGTAGCCCAGTCAATTTCAGCACACTGCCCCATTTAAAGAGCCCACGGTCAATTATACCAACCATAACTAATTACAACTGTATTCACTATGTTTGCAGGATAATTGAAAAAGACAAAGTTGAGAAGACTTGGATTCTTGCTCTATAAGGGTGTACAGTGTGGCTGTCAAGGGGTTCTGAAGTCTGGAGTTGTCTATGCTGAGTTTATATAGAAAGCAACTCTTCAGGACCTTAGCTCCCTCCTCTGCCATTGCCTTTTACGGTGTGGAAGAACATAAACTAGAAATCTTAATGGTGCAAAATAAGCCACCACTATCATAAACTGCCTAGAGAATGCCCAGGAAAACAGTAAGTTTTGTTTTAAACAGTATTTTCAAAAATATAACATTAGATGGGTATCCACATATAAGAGCATGACATTGAACTCGTACCTTACACCATACTCAAAAACTAACAAAAATCTATCAAAGATCTGAACATAAGAATGAAAATTATAAAATTCTTAGAAAAAATCAAAGAAGAAAACTTCATGACATTGGATTTAGCAATGATTTCCTGGGATATGACAGCTTATCCCAGGAAAAAATACTTGGGCAACAAAAGAAAAAATAGATAAGTTGGACTTTATCAAAGTTTTAAAATGTTGTACATCAAGGGGCACTATTAAGACAGTGAAAAGGAAGTCCACAGAATGAGAAAAAAAATTGCAAATCGCATATCTAATAAGGACTTAATATTCAAAATATATAAAGAACTCCTACAACTCAACAGCAACAACAACAAATAACCTGATCTAAAAGTGGACAAAAGACGTGAGTAGACATTTCTCCAAAGATGCAGAAATGGCCAATAAACACACGAAAAGAAGGGCAACATCATTAATCATCAGAGAAATGCACATTCAAACCACAATGAGGTACCTCTTCACATCTATTGGGATTCCTATCATCAAAGAAACAGAAAATAATGACAAGAATAAGGAGAAATAGGAATAAGGGTGTGTTGCTGCTGAGAATGTCAAATGGTGCAGCCACTGTAGAAAACAGTGTGGTAGTTCCTCAAAACAATTAAATATAAAATTACCATTTGATCTAGCAATTCAACCTCTACATATATAGCCATAAGCATTGAAAGAAGAACTCAAAAAGATGTCTGCACAATATTGTTCATAACAGCGTTATTCACAATAGCCAAAAGGTAGAAACACCCCAACTATTTATCCACAGATAAATGGATAAGCAAAATGTGGTATGTAGAGAAAATGGCATATTATTCAGCCTTGAAAAAGAATGAAATTCCAATACATGCTACAGTATGATGAACCTTGAGGACATTATGCTAAATGAAATAAACCAAACACAGAAAAGACAAATATTGTGTAATTCTACCTGTATGAAGTACCTAGAATAGTAAAATTTATAGAGACAGAAAAAGGGATAGAAGTTAACACAGGTTGGAGAAAGGAGAATGGGGAATTCGTGTTCAATGGGGACAGAGTTTCGGTTGGGGATGATAAAAAAGGAATGGAGATGGATGTGGGTGATGGTTGCACAACATGTGACTGTACTTAATGCCCCTGAACTGTACACTTAAAAATTGTTCAGATGGTAAATTTTACGTTACATGTATTCTACCACAATAAAAGAATATGTTGTCCCGAGGAAAAAAATATATATATATAGCATTAGAAGTCAGTAGGCTTCTGCAGAAGGAATGCTTTCTGATCCACGTGGATGATATAGGACAAAAGAAAATGATGCTCTAGAAGAAGAAGGTATGAAATCCCTGGAGGATCCCTCCACTGCACCATGGTGGCTCCCCAGCCCCTCCCTTATGCCGGCTGTTGAAGAGGGTGTAGTAATACCAGCCCAACTTCACAGGGTTGCTGAAATCACCATGCGATTGGATGACTGTGTAAACAGTAGAAGCAATGCTTTTCTTTCCCATGTCCATAGATAGCTCTATGAGGAAAGACCTCAGTTGATAGGGCAATATGACCATTATGATTCTCAAGGAAAAAATTAAAACTCAGTGATCCAGGGACATGGGTACCTTTTGACCCCATGTAAAAGGGATATGCAAAATGAGTTGTTTGCTTCTTTGAAGGAGTATCTCTGTAGCCTCGCCTAAACAATCGTAGTCTCAATATAGTTTGGATACAATTGAGACAGAGCATGAAGGAATTTCTAGAATAGCTTTTCTTACTGTAAGGAAACCTTTTTCCTTTTCTCAGTATAACAAGTTACCTTGTAAGTTAGTATGTCCTAAGAGGAAAAATGGAAGTAAATTCCCAGAATCTTAGCTCTGCAAAGGTCTTCAACGCTCCCACCAGCAACCTTCCCTCACTGCCACCCCAACTCTCTAAAGTGCAGAAGTCCCCTTCAAAGCAATTTATAATGATTCTGTAAAACCACCCGCTGCATGAAAAGTGTGAAGTTTGAAATTAAAAATGGCATTAAATTTAAGGAAAAGCAAAGCAAAACATTACACACGTATTGCATTTTCCATATTAACTTTCCTTCCATCTCAGAAAAAAGCCTCGTGATAATTCAGAAGACTTCATATGTGCAGAGAACCAGTATCTAAACAAACTACCAAAACCAAGTAGAGTGAAACCCAGATACTATTATAAGCGTGGTTATCACCAAATATTGAAAAGAAAAAGAAAATACGCTGAAAATAAAGCAAAGAGCAGAGAACCATTGTGCATTCCCACTCCAGCTCTGGAACTTCTTAGCCTGTACTTTGTAATGACTCTCTCTCCTTCCCATGATCAAAAGCAAAGCCTTTGTCTTGAGCCACAGCTGAGACTGCAATGGCACACATACATGTGCACACATCTGGCACACATATGTGTGCACACATGTGGCACACAGGTGCTCATCCTTCTGTGTGTGCCAGAGAGCCTATGGAGACCCGGATTTCTTGGCGTAGTCTTCCCACGACCCTTGATGTGCTGCTCCATTAGTCCTTGCACCAACTTTCTGGTTTTTTCTTCCTCTCTAGAATGTAGAATGAGCTGGGCACAGGGCCCCAGCTAGACTCCCTGCAAAGTAGCTTAGCTAATGTCGGTCAAAAATTCTTCTCCATCCTGGTTCCACTGGGCCTGCTAAACATCCTGTGGACTCCACAAACTCAGAGAGTTTCAGCAGAATGGACCCTTCTGGGATGTATGATAGCCCACTGAAAACCCCATATCTTGCCACCCCCTCCTTCCACCCCCATTCCTTTCTATGTACTTTTTGTCACTCTGTCTCCCTGGTCCCTTCTCCCTCAAAATACCTCTCACTTCTTCTGTCTGTCAGTCTAACTCCTACAAAGTTATTTTTCAATCTCAATTTAATTACAGGATGAATATGTGGTTGTAGCATATTCAAGCCATACGGAAGGGTATGAATTCAAAACTGAGAATCACCACCTCGGGTCCCCTTCCACCCAGTCTCACACCAAAAAGCTAACTACTATTTAGGGTTTGATATCCAGCCCTCCAGTCTTTCCTCTATTCTTATACCCATACTGGGCCTTTTTAATGGGATTGTGTTCGACGTATTGTTCTGGGACCTTCTACCATGCATCCGGCAGTATGTTCAGCAGCTATGTCTTTCCAGATTGGCCCCTTCGGAGCTGCCTCAATCATCTCAGCCAGCCCCCGTAATCCCCTGTGACATCCCTTAAGCTCCAGCTCCAGTCCTTTCTTTCTCTCCCTGTGCTTTTCCACGCAGCTATTGTCTTGCTCCTGCGTTGTCACAATGAGCTATTTAAGTTCTCGTATCTCCTGTCCACGTCTTTCCTGCCTTATCTTCCCCACTAGAATGTGATTCTGGGGGTGCAGGGTCTGTGCCCTTGACATTTCCTTATCACCAGTAGTCATATAAACTGCCTCCCCAGCACACTCCCTTGAACATACTATGGACTGGATAAATATCAAAAGTTAGGGCTTGACAGCTCAAAATACATTGTGTACAGCATAATGCCATTTTTACAATCTAAAACCGTAAGTCAACTAAGTATTGAGAGGTTCTTTCTGGTGGTATGGAAGATTTTTTGTTGTATTCTTGTTATGTTTGTGTTTTCTGATTTTTATACAATGTTGTATTGCACCTGTAACAAGAATAAAAAAACAAATTTTACAGTTAAGTACATGACTTTATCAGTCCAATGAAGACGACAGGCTATCATAGTGTGATAGCACAGGCTCTGATATCAAACTTCCCAATTTAAATCCCAGCCTTTGTTCTTTCTCAGTTACCATGGACATTTTAAGATTTCCGATTTTTGGTTTCCTCATATATAAAATGAAGATAATGGCACTGTACACCTCAGGGATTACTGTGAGGATTAAAGAGGTAGTGAGACCTAAGTATTTAATTTAGTGATTAGAACAGACTTTATACTCAATAACTATTGACTGCTATTATCAATGGCATGGCCGGGGTGGACCCAAGGCTCCCATTTCCCAATTCAGTCATTCTCACCACAATCCATAAATCTTCACAGGAGAAAACCCCAGGGGCTGATTGTCCCTTCTACTTGGAATGCTGGTTTGCTAATCCAGAGAGAAAAGACTGCTGCGGTCCCCAGTAATGTAATTAGGACACACTTGCTGGAGAAGGGTGTCCTGCTGAGTCTGTGGAAGGACAGACCACTGCAGCTATGTCTCAGTGACTCACACCAAGTCATGCCGGCTGCATTAATTTTTCCTTATGCAGCAGTCCACTGATTACAGATGGAACCCAGTCTTCGAGTCAAGCCCTCCTCCCCAGCACAACTGCAATAGAGCCAACCTTTTGAGTTTCCCCAAGCATGTTTTCTAGTCCTAATTTTAGAAGGCAACCCACTTTCATTGGAGGGACGCTAAAACCATTACTATATTTCCTGACCTATACTAGATAAACTGGTCTTAAACTTCCCCTCCTACATGTGTGGGAGGCTAGAAGGGCTTCTGGGAGGTGTCTGGGCTCCGCTTTCTCCAAGGTGCACAGGAAGCCACCACCCTAGTTCCAGGTTCACAGTATCTGTGCCTTGGACTTTTCCATGCTTGCCCTGCACCTGGACTAACTAACTCAGTAGCTTCTGCTCAGATAAGATACGTTTTCCAGGGCAGAACATCATGACCAAGAATTCTAGAAGCCATAGTTTGTGAGCTGGGAATAATCGTTAGGGATTCTGCAACCTCATCACCTTTCAGATAAGCAAAGAGAATCAGAGAGATTAATCTCTTTTCCCTGAAGGGAAAGTGGATAAATCAATTTGCCAAATGTCATCAACACTAAGTGGTTAGCCTGTTGGTGGGACTGAATATTGAGCACCTTCCGTGAGTCTATTGGTCTATGTTTGGGACCAGGGTAACCATACTAAAGAAGCAACATTCAGATTAATTGACCTGTCAAAGGAATAATCCTCCCATTTTCACACTAAATGTCTGAGGCTCCAGTGGATAGCTCAGTCCCCGGTAGACCAGGAAGAGGAAAGAACAATACAATGTACCACAAAAAATCCTCATGGATTTTGCTGTTTCAAAACATGCCTAGAGCCAGAAGTCCAGTAACTACAGTCAGCTGCATCCATGAATGTGGTGAGAAATTTATAGAAAGCCACATTCATCAGTTGTTAATGTACTCATTATATTGGCCTGATGCTGATGAATGACTGGAAATAGAATGGTGTGTTTTTGAGCCTTTTTAGGACACCACTTCAACCAAATGCCAGGTTTGCTGCTGACATCTTTATCCTGGATACTTCCCTTACTCCCTCAGCATAGCCAAGACTATCTGTGTACTCAGAGGCTCAGGGAGACAAACTAAGAAGATCCAGATGTATCAATCATACATCTGGTTTTGACCTGTATTCTACCTCTACAAGGAGGTTTTCACTGACTATCCCTATCTCCCTCTTCTCACTAGATTCTGTCTTTCTACCATATGTTTCAGTAGTGTACTACTGTCCCTTTTGTAGCAAGAATTACATTGTAATTATTTGTGCATTGTCCTTTCTCTTTATTTATTGTAAAACCATGGGGGTAAGGAATGGATCAGCTTTGTTTGCCATTGTTCCTGCAACACTTAACCACAGTGCATGAAACATAAAGTAAAGGCTAAATAAATATTTGATGGATAGATATATGACTAGAATGATGGATGGATGGATGAGTGGATGAATAGATGAATGGATAAATAGATGGAATGATGAGTGAATGGGTAAAAATGGATGGATGGAGAGATGGATGGATGGATGGATGGAGAGATGGAAAATAGATATTTGAATGTTGGATATATGTGATCTAATTAATCTAACAATTTCTTAACTTTTGGTTCTTCAAGCATTCATCCTTTCCCCATTGTTCCTGCTGGTGTTCCACAACATAATACCAAAATGCTGGCACCTAACTCTGTCTCTTTAGTACACATCACACAACTATTTTAGCATGAACTTTTTTCCAGTCAATACAAAAATAAATCTGTCAGGGGAATAATTTATCTTTTACATAGCACAAAGTGAAGTGAAGAGCTGACAATTAACCAGAAAATTCAGGCTGCGTAAACAGACAGAATGAGTCACTACTTCACACCAGATTTCTTTTTGTCTGTTATCTGGGTAATTCAGTCTACATCTGGTGTCTTTTTCCTTGACTATTTGAGTAGTTGTCTCAATACATCCCTCATTTTATTTTTCCTCAAGGAGGAATAAAATAAAAAAAATTGACTTGTGATTTCTGGACTGAACCTAGACTTCAGGGTTTTATTTCCCACCTAGTTTATTTTCCAAGAGTTTCAAGCCTGAAAAACACCTGAAGTACGTTACTCATTCTTATAAGTGGCTGTCGCTTATGGGAAACTTTTCACATTGTACAGGTATGTAGAGATGGGATCCCAGTCCTGATTTGGAACAAGCATAGAGTATGGCAAGAAACACTTTGGTTTCCAGTATTTTTAACTGGAAATGTCAAAAAAAAAAAAATGCGCACATTTTTTTTAAACCAGCTGAGAAAATCACATAAACTTGAACTCAACCTTTGCACCAACCAGAAAGCATCCAGAACAGCCAGAGATGCTGACCTTGTTCCCAAGGAGCAGCTTGTGCCTGGAGAGAATCTGGCTCATTATCTAATGGAATTAAACTCTCAATTAAGGCTGTTTTTTGCAACTTGCATCACAGCTCATCCCTGGCCAAAGCACAACATGATACAGTCCAGTACTTTTAATCATATTTGGTGACATTTCAAAAAATAGTTTTTAGAAATTCTGGGTATTTGGATAATATATACTTTTAAAGAGGGCCTCTGGGGGCTGTGGTTTACGCCTGTAATCCCAGCACTTTGGGAGGCTGAGGCAGGGGGATTGCTTGAGCCCAGGAATTTGAGACCAGCCTGGGCAACATGGTGAGACCCTGTCTACAAAAAATGCAAAAATTACCCAGGCATGGTGGCTGTCAACTGTAGTTCCAGCTACTCAGGAGGCTGAGGTGGGAGGATCCCTTGAGTCCAGGAGGTTGAGGCTTCAGTGAGCTGTGATGGCACCAGGACAATGGAGTGAGACCCTGTCTAAAACAGAGAGAGAGAGAGAGAGAAAGAGAGCCAAAGGAACAGAAACAGAAAGAATAAAAGTGAAAAAGGTATTGTTGCTCCTTGCTTAGAGTAGAGCTAAATCTTCCAGTGTGTAAGAGGTTCAGAAGGCTGATATTTGTCTAGATTGTGAAGAACGTCAGCCCTAAAGGTGATCAAAATTCAAAGAAGCGTAGGATGAATAATTTATATTGAAATGACACACTTCCTTTAAAATCACTTTCCAAGACTGAAATTTAAGGACTTCAATCTGGAATCCAAAAGCAACTCTGCCTTCTATCTCTTTATCCAAATAGTCATTATTCTTCTTTAACCTAAAACTAATACATGTCAATTGTTTAAGATTTGGGAAATATGAAAAAGTCAAAACAAGAAGATTAAATTCACCCATAATTCCCCACCCAGAGGTAGCCAATGATAACATTTTGATGGATAGTTTCTTTGCAGTCTTTTCTGTGCAGATAGGTATTTTTTACATTATACAAAATAAAATAGGTTATATCATACATGATATTTTAACCTATTTTTTTCTTATAATGCCATTAAATGGGCCTTCTGCAGTGTATTTTTATATAGCTGCCTGGTATTCTCACATGTATTCCTACAATTCAGAAATTTAGCACAGGACAGAGGCTTCGTTTCATATTAACTTTTCTAGTAACGAGAAGAATCATCAGCCCCAGATTTAATTTCTAGTTTTACTAACTAGTTGTGTGTTTGGGGACAAGGTTTCCTCATCTGAGAAGTAAAGGATTGCATGGTTAATTTCTTGAATGTCCAGGAGGAGTATCTGACACATAAATCATATAACGCACAGTTGCCTACCTGCTCAACTTCGCCTCCATGTCTGCTCCATATGAGAGGGATTTCCTCTTCCCCTACATCCTTTGATTTGTTTTCTCTTTAATTTGTTCCACTTTCTTTCTCCTGAAACAATGAAATGTGATGCCTTTTATCTTTCATCAGAAGATGGGTGATTGGCTTCTTCTTCTACGGCTTCTGCAAACTCCGCACCCGTCTCCTACTGAAAGCGAGAGCCTGTTTTGAGCCCCAGGGATAAGCAGGTACTTTTACATGTGCTCCTGCACCAGACTCATCTGACCTGTATGCTGCTGGTGTAGAAAATTGACTTTTGGAGGTTCAAGCAGGTCTCTACCTTCTTGAGGGCTCCAGCCAGAGGCAGACTAGGAGGAAACGTAAAAGGCACACTCAAACAGAAATGTTGATTTTTCCTCTTTTAAAAAGAGCAGTAGGATTTTGTGTTCTACATCAAAGAGACAAGGTTTTTCCACTGTAGTCTCTAAAAATGGATAGAAGACTCAATTTGCTCACAATTTGGAATATAAAGAAATTCCTTAGGTCTGATACAGTAGTTCATAAAAACATTTATGGAGTTTTCTAAAACTTCCATATGCAGTCCTGCACAACTGGATTATTTTTATTTTTATTCTTATTATTTTTGAGATGGAGTTTTGCTCTTGTTGCCCACGCTAGAGTGCAATGGTGCTATCTCGGCTCATCACAACCTCCGCCTCCCAGGTTGAAGCAATTCTCCTGCCTCAGCCTCCTGAGTAGCTGGGATTACGGGTATGCGCCACCAGGCCTGGCTGATTTTGTATTTTAGTAAAGACGGGGCTTCTCCATGTTGGTCAGGCTGGTCTTGAACTCCTGACCTCAGGTGATCAGCCCGCCTCAGCTTCCCAAAGTGCTGGGATTACAGGTGTGAGCCACCCCACCTGGCAACAACTGGATTCTTGAGAAAACTTTCAAGCCAGTTGCTTGAAAGAAAGGATTCTTCCCTGCCCCCAGGCTAACTAAGCTACTAATGCAACTGGCTTGAGACTAACAAAGGCCGGGAGATTAAGTACACGTTTGAATTTTATCTCTGCATATCTCTGGAGTCTGTCAATTTGGGTGTCTCAAAAAGACTCAACATCTCTCACCAGAGTCTTCTGAAGCACATCCACAGGGAAGATACAAGAAGCTTCTGATGTTTTATTTTATCATGAATTCCATTGACCCCAGAAACCTGTGATTCTGGTGTAAAATAGGAGGGGAGTGGGAATAGTCCTGGCTATTTAATTATCTCAGTAGGTGCTGATATTCCCACATATCAGCAAGGAGTATTCCAAAGAACGATGACATCAGATCACTGAGTGTCTTCTGAGACATTTTGTTCTTCATTACTTCTCTCCCCTCCTTGTCACTGTTACCAAACACAGCAGTGACACTCATTGAACTAGGCACCACTCCCTACTGTTGGCCTGTGCTCTTAGCATAAGATCTCTTCTCATTGAGATGGTGAAAAATAAAATGAGAAAATAGAGAGAGAAAATGCTTTGAAAGAAGAACACTTTGCATATGAAAGAAATTGGAGATTTTGTTTATGATAGCTCAGATGAATCCTGCCTTATCTCATTGCAGCAGCCTGTTATAATATTTCATTGTTGGAACTGAAATTGCCTCATAATAGACAAGTGTCATAGGACTTGGATCAGTAGATAAACACTACAGGGAAGCCTATTTCAGATCAAAATGGTGAAGTGCTTTTGAACATTTAGAGAGCTTTTGAATATTTGGAGCCATTCAAAAACAAAATGAGTGCCTGGAAAGCACTGAATAAGTTGAAACAGAGCTATAAGATCAGCTAGCAGAGATGCTGTAGAAAAGTTTCTTGCACTGGACCAGACAACAGCTAACATTCTATCCCAGTAAGAATCTGGGAATTCACTACTACAATGATTTTTACTGCTGCTTTTAAATAGGTGAAGGGCTGTAATGTAGAAGAGGAAGTGTTTTCTTTCAGATTATCAGACTAAGCCCAGTTGATGGAAAGTATAGGAAGACGAACTTTGGCACAATGCAGCCAATGCAACAATATTCACAATATTCATGGCATTTAGAAATGCCATATAATTAATTTTTTCAAAGTCGGGTAGATGTGAGAATAATCTGACCAAAGCTAATCCACCAGTGTTAGACCTCAAACTTTAGATTCTTCATCCAGTTCTGAGTTCCATGTCTCACATACCCCTTCCAATCTAAGGCCACACGTACTTGGCAAATAGTCTTTTAAAAATTAGAGGAAAGCCATACGTTAGTGACCATTTGCTGACAGTCCTTATCCGATCCTACTCCCTTATAACTGCTTCCTTTCTCAGACTCTCTCTCAAGCGGAACACTAAGTTATTATGCCTGAGCTCATCTCAGGCCTCCAGAAACTACATTGAATGGAATAAAAACTCTTAATGAGGAATTTTTTCTTTGTCATGGGGGTTTTACATGTCTACTACCATCTAGGAAGCCCTCTCCAACTTGATCCTATAGCAAAATCTTTTTCAGCCTCTGTCTCTTCTGCACTTAGAAATTTTTCTGCCTAACTTCACCCTTCTGAGAACTACCAGCAGCTTCACTGTGGGATCAGATAGTCACATTCTTGATGACCCTATAGATAAATCCAATGAGCAATTGCTGCCGTGCACATTACTTAATTGTTTACATTCAGAGTGATGACTATGTTTTACTCATCTTCATATTCTTAGCATTTTGCTTGGTAACTAAGTTCTTAGGAACTTCTCAGTATAGGTTTATTTCGTTGAAAATATGGATATGTTTTGCTTTATTTTAGAGCTGAGGTTAGTTACAGATGGATTCTATGACATCCTCAAATGCAACAAAACGTGAGTATCTTTAAAACTGTAGATATCATTAAGAATCTCCCCAGATGCCATTTTGGGATACTATGGAAAAGGAGCACAGCGTAAGGAAGCTCTTATCTCAAGGTCTTTATACTTCCTCTTCCAGCTGCAGTTCCACAAAGTTCTCTCCCTCACTTCATGAAGGTCACATGAAAATGTTAACTTGTCAATGAGGTCTTGCCTAACTATCTTATATAAAATAAAGCCTCCATCCCCATCCATAGCACTCCCTACCCACCTTACTCTGCTTTATTTTTCTCCATAGGACTTATTGCCATTTGACATACCATGTGTCTGCTCACTCATTTGTTCACTGTGTGTCTTCCCCCTCATTGGGCAGGAAGAGACTTTGTGGGTTCACTGATTGCTTTTTCCCCAGGTCTAGAAGAGTGCCTGGCACATACCAAGGAGCAAGGAAGAGCTCAACAAACATTTACTAAACAATTGAGTGATGAATAAGAGAATTATTGAAACTAAAAAACATAAAATTGCCCAATAAAAATTCAATAACACAACTGAAAAATACGTCAAAGAAGTCTCTTGGAACAAAGAACAAAAGTTTGCAATACAAAATGTGAAATAATATAAGCTGAGACTTAGAAGATTAATCCAGGATAGCCAACATTTACTTCATGAAGTTTCCAAAAAAGAGAGAAAATAAAAGGGAAAAATATTAGAAGAAAATTTGAGAGCTGAAGAAAGTCACCAATCTTAAAACTGAAGTTTCAGCCAAGGATAAGAGAAAATACAAAAAGCTTTTAGAGAAAGGTTAGAAAGTCACCTACAGAAGAACGAGAATAATTAGATTGGCATCAGCCTTTACATTAGCAGCACTGGACACTAAAGGGTAAGACAGTTATATCTTTAAATTTTTGAAGAAAAATCATTTTGAACCTAAAATTCTGTACTTAAACCATCAATCTAGTATAATAAAATGCAAACATTTTAAGACCCACAATGAATATGAAAGTTTACCTTCCATAAAGTCTTTCTAAAGAAATAAGATGATGTTGTTTAACGAAATGAAAATAGAAACAAAGAAAGAAAAGAAAATGAAATCCAGATAACAATGAACCTTATCCAGGAGACAGATATACAAGAGGTATTAAAAGAAGTCATCCAAATTAGAATAGCAAATTGTCTATTGTCTTTGACAGAAGGTAGATTATCCCATAGCAAATAATTATTAAAACGTTAGATGAAAGGTGAGGTCATAAACTGCTTCAACTAACAGGAAGAAGAAAAGCTATTAGAAACACCAGGGAAAACAAAAAGCTATGAAAGAAAATGGTATGAAAAAAACTAGAATGTGGTCTGATTTTAACCAATTCGTAATGTATAAGAAAGAGAGTCCACTTGACCTTAAAACTTGGAGTATTTTTTATCAGTACACAAGTTTAGTGACACATATTTATACCTTATTCTGTAAAGTCTAGTTATACAAGTTGGTTCTGTGGTGAATTATCTTAATATGAATACATAATTATCTTAAATGAGATGTTAATCTTTAGAATCAACTTAAAGTCAAAGTATGAATGGCTTAACTTTGGTTACAAAATGAAATGTAAATCTAATGTTGATGATATTAGTAACTGGAGATGTATGTAAAAAAGTAGAAAGAAATATGGGGGTGCTAATTTCTACATTTTACATGACATGAAATCAGATATATTATCTAAAGATGATGGATCAAGAAATAAAAATTAAAGTATATTATTTAAAGTTATAACAATAGCTAAATGAAAACTAAAATTTTTAAAAATAACTTAAAGATTTGGAAATTGATGGGGGTGGGTGTAGAGTAATTGAGCTACATTTTATGTCTTGTACTGATGGTTCATTGATATGGTTTAAAGTAATTATATCAAAAAGTATATATAAGTATATATTTCAAGAGGTGGAAATACATAAAATATGGAATTAACTACTAAATAATAAAAACAGAAAAGGTTTAAGTGGTTACCTTTTGACC
Source organism: Gorilla gorilla gorilla (assembly GCF_029281585.2). Lineage (NCBI taxonomy): Eukaryota > Metazoa > Chordata > Mammalia > Primates > Hominidae > Gorilla > Gorilla gorilla. The sequence goes on from NC_073233.2 coordinate 136,535,394, forward strand.
AACTGTAGTATGGGAATGTTAACTTCCACATTTTCATAATATTCTGTTCTTTTTTTAATTAAATAAATTTTATATATTTTTTAATCTGCTTTTTAAAAGAAGAGATTATTTGTATTGGAAACTGCTGGCCCATAGCCACTTCTCCTATGACACTTGCTATGTTGGGATGAGACAAATCAGACCACAAAATTTTTTTCATGAAAATCTGGCTTTCTTTTTCTGAGATGGTTTACAAAGAGGCTATGAGGACCTTTGGAAATATTATAGAATTTGGAATCAAAAGAAACAGGATAATTGCATAAAAATCTTTTAATACATTTTTATGCCTCAATTTTCCTACACTTCAATGGGCTTCTTGCCCATAATTTTGCTCCTTTGAGTCCCAAGGAGATGAGGCGTTCAAATCCTAAGCTATAGGAAACCCTGCCAGTGGTCGTTTTCTGTCGATAAGCCAAGAGTTACGGACAAGAGCCGGGCAGTTTTTACACATTTCTGGCATGCAAATAAATGTGCCAAATGTTTAAATTACTCTGTATGATTTCTAAGTCAGCAGCTTCAATGCTAACTATGGTAGAATCAAATTTCTGCATGAAGATCTTCTGAGGAAACTGCTGACTTACTGAACGCTCTGTAGCCAGACACCCACACAACTCACAGCACACCTTGAAAACACCAAGGTGGCAGGGTGGAGGATGGGGAGCCTTCTTTGCAGAGGCCTAAAGAGCCAGCCTCATCCTCCATACACATGGCTCTCCTTTCCTCTAGACAAGGGCCACCCCGGTTCCTCTACCCTCGCAGTGATGGTGCTTCCATGGGTTATATTGGGTTTGGGAAGTGGGTGGATAGGAAATATACAGAAAATGCAAAACAAAACTGATTTGTGCAAATCCTCATCTGGGAAGCCTGCATTCCTGGTTGCCTGCATTTATAATATTAAGGGGGTGGGGGAGGAAATTACAAATAAGGCAGTCAATGAGTTAGTATGAATCGGATCTTTGTTCTTTGGCAAACCCTGCCTGGAAAGCTGAGTGCAGGCTTCTCATTGACTTGCAGCATCAGTTTTACCGAAATGGCTTTAAAATCTGCCCAAGGTCCATTCTCCTCCTGCCAGGCCAGAAAGAAAAAGAAAGGTGACCACACAGCTGGACACCCTGTGGTCAGTTCTTATGAAAGGGGCAAACTCTGTGCAGTGCCTATACACCCCATCAAAATATGGGAAAGGAGCTGGGGAAATGGTCCCATGGAGAGACCTGGGAACAGAGAAAGGGAGCCGAAAGAGAAATAATTCTCCTGGCTCTGTTCTATGCCACCCACAGCCATGGGCTAGATCAACTCTCTGAATGCCAAACTTGTGCTTCCCAGGCACCCTGCTGCCAAAATATAGCTGGAGAAAGCAGCCAGAGAACCCCAGTCCAGGCAAGCACAAGAGCTTAACTGGAGACAAGACTGTGGGGTTGAAAGGGAGGGAGATGAATCCTCTCAGATGTGTGTTGACTCCTTCCTAAGTTCAAAGCACTTACGCTTTTAAATCATCTCTCCTCCAAGTAAATTTGTGGGACAAGCTGTATTTTCTCCACTTAATAGACGATGAAATTGAGGCTCAAATTTGATTTGGATCATAGCCAGTTTGCATAGATAGCACCAGATTCTATTCCTTGGCCTTCTGACTTCAGGGACTTTTTCCTAGACCACATTACCAGTAGATGTCATTCTTTGACCAGCAGACAAATGCCAGAGAGTAGAAATTCTAGCCACTTGGCTGAAAGTTCAGGTTCAGGGAGCATCTTCAAGAGAGGGAGGGACTCGAGGCCAGTGTGCCCAGCTCCTTTGCCTCTGCCCCACCCAGAGCTGAGGGCCTGGACCTCATGTGCCCTCCCCACACGGTGCCTACTTTCTCTTTTACAGAGACTCTGTGACCCCTCAGGGCCCCCAGATCCTCAATCCCACTGAGGCTTTGCCTCAGGTGGGGGGGCTACATGTTTCCTCCAGACTAAAATATTATTCCAATAGCTTTATTTTTATATTATTATTATGGTTTGTCTTTTGTTTTTTGTTACTTATCTCCTCTGGTCATGAGTCGCTGCATACCCTAGACCAGGTGGGTTCAAATTTCCCCTATTCTAATTTTAATTTCCACATGATCAGAATAAACATGGCTGCCTTGAGATCTCATTTTCCAGTGCTGCCAGAAATGAAAATTCCACATAGCCTAGTGGACCTTCCCACCTCCTCTCACTGGACAGCTTGCTGTTTAGAGGCTCCTGCCATTCTTAACACGGCAGCTGTCACAGCAGTTAGCCGTGGAAAGACCCATTCGCTCATTTGATCCCGTCTCCCTGCCAGGACAGGATATAGGCCTTAAAAGTGCTTCCTGGTGTAAGGACTGAGTCGGGGTTTATTTATCCTAGGTTACAGCAAACATTACTTCAAAAAACAGGAAAGAGAGTCTCATCTTGTTGATTATGATACCAGTTATAGCAATGAGGTGGAGGCGTTGTGGAAGCGGAGCTTGCATTTCCATACAAGGCTACCTTGGAACCTCATCTATTGTTAGGGAGCCGAAGTGTGTCGCTGTGACAACCCTAATAGAACCTTAGGAGTACTGGCTACTCCTGCCCTCATGTTCCTTAGGGCCATCAGAAATAAAAACAATTATATCAGCTTGTGACTTTCTTAGATTGGTCCTAATTTACAAATCTCCTTATGGGCAAATTAATTGTCCCATTTGCCTTTCATTGGGATCAGCACTAAGATACACTCAATAAAATGTTTAATTAAGACTGATGGAATACTAGAACTCATTCCTTCTAACTGCATTTTTGTAAGGAAATTATATCTAATGATAATTTGTTGTATAGTTCAAAATGCCTAGAAGAGAAGAATTATAATGTTCCCAACACAAAGAAAAGATAAATGCTTGAGTTGTTGGATATCTCGATTACCCTGATTTGATCATTGCACATTGTATACATGTATCAAATTATCACATGTACCCCAACATCTGAACAATTACATAGCAATAAAGAGCAAAAACAAATAAAAAAGACAGATTGAAAAAGAGCCAGTTGATCAGGAAGGGAGGGAAAGAGAATGTGCAAAGGATTCCTGGGCTCATTTTCATGGAGAAAGCTAAGTTGAATAATGTCTCACCTCAAATTCAAGAAGTATTTCCCTGCTAATAGCTGCATTGTTAATAATACTAAGAGCTAACACTTATTAGACGCTTACTGCTTGTCAGGCACTGAGCTAAATATTCAACAGGCATCATATCATTTAACAACACTAAGGGAAGTGGTGTTATTATTTCTATTTTGTTGAAAGAAAAAAATGATTGTACAAGCAGTTAAACAATTTGCCCAAGGTGACACGTATGGATACAAGTAAAGGGCAACCTGAATTCAAATTGGAATTAATCTGACTCTTGAGCCTGTATTCTTGACCACATGCCATACTGCCTTTCTGCTCTTGGTTTATTTTTGGAGAACCAGTGCTGTCAGAGAAGAAAAGTGAGAGTTAATATTGCTGTTATTCACCAGATAATTTTAACTTTGCCTTTATTTCTGAGAGATAGTTGTTTTCCTTTTCCACCCTCCTTGGTCCTCAACCGACCCACACCTTGTCCTCCATGGCTCCCCTCTCCCACTTGATCTCTTTAGCCTCTTTCCCATCAGAACATTAACTGATGGTTGAACTAAGAAGCATCATGACCAATGACCTTGGATAACTCCACTTTCTTTCAGCCCCTGCCTCAAACAGGGATTAAGGAAGAAAATAATCTCTGGGATGCTACCTTCCATGAATCAGGGTCTAGCACCAACTAATATTTGGGTACGATTCATCCAGCATCTTCACTCTCATTGTCATATTTGATGTGTGGGACAACTATATGAATTAGGCCAGTCAGATAATACTACTTTACAGATAATACAACTGAAGCTCAGAAAGCAGGTGCAGTTGAGAGTTGAGCCAGATCCGGTTTCAAATCCCATCTGTTTTCTATAAAATAATGGCAGCCTCTTCTGAGAATGAGAATCTGCCCCATTCATGCCACCCTAAAGAGATGGTTTGCTTTACCTGGGACTTCGAGCTCCACCCTTGTGGCACAGATGTCATTCGTGGAGGTTAAGTGTTCTTGGCGGGCAGAGGTTTCCATGAGAGCTCATTTATGTTGGCTGCAAGACTGTTCTTCTCCTAGCATTTAAACCACATTATTTTGGTTTTCTTTAGTTGTTTGTCTTGCTTTAAACATTGTCTTGATAGAAAAGGAAATATAATGTCTTAGGTGTCAATGTAAAGTTTATCAACAAGTCTACACAGAAATATGCATCTATAAATCCAGACTATAAAGAGCAATGACAAGTGAGTCAAAACACCTGGACTCCAGCCCAGACCTCCCAGTGAATTTTATGAAGCTTTGAGAGAGCCACTTGCATTCTCCAAGCCTCAGTTTCCATAAAGGAAACAACGGTGGGCTAGAGGATCCCTACAGAGTAGCACTTTCCCAGTATTAAAAACCCATGGTTTTTAGGATCCTTAGCCCTGCCGATGGTTATCTGAGCAGGGGAAGCATATTTGTTTTAAGCAACTGGGACTGTAGAAGACATGGGTGCTTCCTTCCTGGGATGGCCAGGCAACAAGAGGCATGTAAGAAGATTTCCAAGGAAGAGAAGGCAAGCCATGGGGCTGAGTGGGAGCAAGCTGGTCTGCTTGGAAGGAGCAGAAATACTGACCACCTGAAGTCCTGAACACCCAGTGGAGGTCATGCCTTTCCATGGGTGGTCTCCAAATTCTAGGCATGCTTTTTCTTCCTGTTTCCAAATAGCTTAGCAAGCTTAATCCATCCACACAACATGTAATAAGCTCTTCTGTGTTCCAGATATTTGATAAGAACTGAAAATAAATGATAAAGCAAGATTCTGTTCTTAAAGAGCTTATCAGAGGAATAAGTAACAAGAAATGATGTGAATTTTTAGCAGAAGCTTGTAAAACATCAGACGAGAAAAACACGATATGTGAGTTCTATATGGATTGGCAGGGTACATTATTTTATACCAACTCATGACGTTCTTTATCCATTTGATGTGTGTTAAATCCTAGTTCCCCACGTCCATAAGGAGCTCCTTGAGGGCAGGATCAAGACTCATGTTTATTTGTTCAACGATACCTCACCCAGCGTTAAGCACATCAAAAGTTGTTCACTAATCTGGACAAGTTCTTCCCCTATCTGGACATGTCGTAGAATCCGACTCCCTGCCCTGTTGAAATTGGGAGTGGTCCTAGGATGTGCTTTCACTGATGAAATTCGAACGGGGTCACTTGGCAGAAAATTAGAGGACCACTGAAGAGTTTCGGCCTTTCTGTTTGTCTCTCTGGCACGTGTCAGGTGACAGCTGCTTATCAGCTTGGGCCCGGAGTAACTCTGATACCATGGAACAAAACCCCCTGCCAGCCCAGTGTTCATGCAGCATGAGTAAGATGTGTTGCTCCAAGCCACTGAGGTTTGGCTCTTGTTACCACAGTGTAACCTAGTCCAGTCTGCCTGGTACAGAAGTGTTCCACAAATACTTGCTGATCTCTGTACTGATGCCTCGATTATAGCAGATAGGTAAGGAAGTAAATAAAGTAAGTTGGCAGCAGCCCTAGGAAAGTCTACCTCCACTGGAAAAATACTTTCCCAGCTCTTTCTAATATGCCGTTGTTCATATTTCTAGCAAAGCACCACAAAAGGCCATTGACATTCCATCTCTTTCAGCATTTCTTCCACTTTGAGGCTGCTTTGTGGCTGCTCAAACTCAGATTTAAGTTTGCTGTGAACCGTAGCAGTGAATGCCTCTATCTTTGCCTCAAGACTTTTGTAGTCAGAATAGGCAATGCAATAAGTAGTCCTGGAGAACGGTAGACAATTTAGGGAAGAGTTAAATGAGAGATTGTCTGAAAAAGTGTGCGAAGATTGGAAAGGAAAAGTTCCACCGAGACAGAGCTTCCCAGGGATTGCAGTCAAAAACCACTAGGAAATTGAGATAGATGGTGATGCCTTTAGGAGCTTGGCCTCTCGCATCACGCAAACCTGACCTTGAATCCCAGCTGTTCACTCACGTACTGAGTGACTGAGCAATTTACTGAACCTTTCTAACCAATTCAGTTTCCTCATCTGTCAAACAAGAGTAAGGACTGAGCTCAGCTCTTAGGGCCATTGACCACATAGGAAAGTAATTTTCCTTAATAATAAGGACGCATTTTTATATTATGTGCTTTTAAAAGGAGCCTTAAATAAAGAGAAGTGAGATCATTTTCCAGTGCACTTAGCACAGTAACGACAACATAGAAAGCGCTAAAAAAAATGACAGCTTAAGAAAGCAAAGGATGTGGAAACACTCACTGAAGGGCCATGGAACATGAAAGAGGGCTCTGCCTGGGCTCAGCTTCCAGGAAACTCTCAAACTCTTGCCCAGAGCATCGTGATGTAGCCCTTGGAAACTCACGCAGGCGATGATGATCCTTTTACCAGATATCAGAACTTACCTAACCTTCAGCCACTTAAAAATGCTCTCTGGAAAGTATTCAACAAGGGCTTGAGAAACCAAGGAGACCATGATGGAGGAGATGTCAAATAACGTGAGAGCCTTGTTCTGTCTAAGCTTATTTCCAGCACTTTCCAGATAGTTGGAAGTGATTGGTCTTCGGTCTGCTCAGCTGACTTTGAAGCATTGGCCAAAGGGCTCGGGACAAGCAGGGAGAGGGTGGAAGTCGCCTATTGTCTCCACCTGGGACTGCCTCAATGTCCTTTTGTTCCAGCTGGATGTAGCCCCAGAAATAGCAGTAAAGGAAAAACATGTGATTTGAGGTTCCCCATCTCCCTTTTCTGTGCCCTCTCCCTTACCGGGGGATTTTTCCTGTGCCCAGGCACCCCATGTTTCTTGAAGTTCTGCCCCAGAGACAATTATTCCCTGTAGTGGAGTGGAGAAAACAAGAGACTTGGAATTAAAAGACACATATCCAAATCTGGATGCTTTCACATGCCAGTTCTTATCTGATTGCCCCTGAGCCTCAGTTTCCTGGAAATAGCAGTAACCACCCCACAGTAGGTAATTATTTTATTATATTATAGTACTTTAACATATTTGGGTTTGATTTGAACAGTAGAGACAGGAAGAATTAATTTCTGCTCTTGTAGATGAGGCGAAACTTTTCAACCAGGTAAAATTCCCTAACTTGCTCACTCCATTCATTCCTCCAACCATCCATTCACTCAATAAACATGTATTCTGAGCCTACTGTTGTGTTAAGTAGCACTAAGTGACGAGAGCTGAAAGAGAATTCAGACCTTGGGAATGAGGCTGACAGAGAAACAGATGGTAAAGCAGGAGAGTGGCTGCGGTGTTTAAAGCAGCCCAGCAGATAAGGAAGGGAAGCACAGTGCACCCTAGACAGCTCAGGAAGAGCATCCTGAGTGAGGAAATGCCTACCCTTAGTGTGAAGTGATGGCTTAGAGTGTAATAGGTAAAAAAGGTAGAGGGAAAAGAAGGCAAGGATGAGGCTGGGAGTGGTGGCTCACGCCTGTAATCCCAGCAGGTTGGGAGGCTGAGGCAGGCAGATGACTGAGGTCAAGAGTTAGAGACCAGCTTGGCCAAGGTGGTGAAACCCTGTCTCTACTAAAAATACAAAAATTAGCTGGGCGTGGTGGCATGTGCCTGTAATACCAGCTACTCAGGAGGCTGAGGCAGGAGAATCACTTGAACCCGGGAGTCGGAGGCTGCAGTGAGCCGAGATTGCGCCACTGCACTCCAGCCAGGTGACAGAGTGAGGCTCTGTCTCAAAAAAAAAAAAAAAAAATTAATTAAATAAATAAGTAATGAAGGTCAGGATGAGCTGAGAGGAAAAAAGTTAATTCAGGCAAAGAGAGGCAAGAAAGTAGAGTAAGAAAAAACAGCATTTCTGTGCTGCTAGAACATCAGAAGGTGGAAAATGATGAAAAACATAGATTTTCCTGGCACCCAAGAAACCCTCATTTTAGAAAGAGAACTCTAAAGTCAACCCTTCCTCCCAGAACTACCTCTGCAGCTATCTATCCTCCAAAGATTCCCAGGTACGTTTAATTCATGCTGAAAATGCAAGGAAAATTAAAATGTGATCGTCAAAATGTTCAAAGCTCCCTCCAAGTCTCTCTCCCATTTTCTGTCCCTTTTGTGAGCACCAACCCCCCAATGGTAGGAAGCATTTGTCTAAAAATAGCCCTTCTAAAAGACCCAATCTTTTCTGAGTTTCATAAAACATCTGCTGAACAGTTTCCTATAACTGTTTTTGGCCATTAAATCAAAGCTGGCAAAAACAATGTTCTGTTTCTGCCTTTAAAGCACAGAATCACCATCAGGCCTTCCTCTCAGACCCAGACGACAATGGGGCCAGAAATAGCCACGGGAGGCTTTGAAACACCTAAAGGCCCGGGTCCAAGCACAGAGTTACTAATGTCTTGTTTTTCTCTCTTTTAAAGAGGCTGTTCATCTCCCAAGTACAGAAGAGAAACTTAGATAGGCCTAGCCTCCTGGGAGACGCTCTGCTCCCCCATGCAAATTACCACCTGCAGTGGTGGGGCGGTGTGGTTTGTGCAGCTCAGGGCTGGCAGAGAGCAGAGACCGGTAAAAGTCTCGTCCTGCGTTGGCAGGGGCAGCCACACATGTGGAGTGGGCGTGGGGGTGGGCTGGCATCTGGCTGTATAGTTGCGCCTTCTCTATGTTGTGTCTATGCTGTTCGCTGGGCTCCTATTTGCTCAGGTGGCACAGAACATGGGGGTTTGCAGCAACCTGTGCAAATCCAGGGGAAAACTCACAGACACGAGGTCGAAAGATCTAGTAGGTTCTGTCCAGACTGTGCTTCCCACTAGCTGAGTGTCTTTGGCAAGACGTTTTATCTCTCTGACCCTGTCTGGGCTGCAGGCATCAGTGCAAAAACTGCTGGGCCTTGTATACCGCAGGAGGAAGCCAGGGCTTGGTATGATGCAGACAGAGGAACTGCTCAGGGCCAGGCAGTCAGGCACTAAGAGCAGCTCAGTGCTGGAGGTCGGCCGAGGGGCACGCAAGTCAATGACAGTGCTGGAACTGAGACCTCTGTCCGTGTGTACAAAACCCAGTCAGGGGCTGAAGACACATGAAACTGGATCCAGCCCCCGGAAGAAAAGAGGCTTTAGAATGCCTGCTTTCTCTAGGATAAGACTTCAGTCTGCACAGTGAACTTGAGGATTAGGTCAAAAACATCAAGGCAACCTCTTGAGGACAAGGAGTAAGAGGCCAGCACGACAGGTGAAGGGACACACGACTGAGAGATTCCAGAGCACAGGGAGTGTATCTGTGGTGTATATCTATAGGTCTCACATGGCACATGCTTTGGGTCCCAGGACTTCATACTGTCTTAAAATGGGTGACGGGGACAAAGTCATCAAACATTCAATGCCATTGTCAGAGCTGGCTCAGAATGGAGATGAACCCACCTGTAAGCAAGGTGTGAGCAAACGGGGATGAGAGCAGCTAAGAGTGCAAGGGTGGAAGAGGGCTGGACGCAATGCACTGTGGCCCTCCTCCCCGGTCAGCTCTCCAGGCTTCTGTGCACTCTCTCCCAATTTGTACAGAATAGTCCTCACAGGCTTTGGTAGAAACTGGTTTCCATGTTCCATGTCCGTCATAATCTGTGATAGACTCATAAAACAATGGAGGATGGTCCCTGTAATCTGTGGATACAGTTAGGTGGATACCAGGTCTATAATTGCAAGAGCAAAATGAGGAGTGGGAGTGAACATGTCCTTCTCGTTGTGGATTTTCCCTGAACATAGCCAAGTAATGATCATGACAAGAGAGGTGCTGACTCATTTTCTCTTTTTCTTTCCTACCTCCTTCTCTCCCTCTGTCTTTTCCTTTCATCCCTCCGTCCCCCCTTCTCCCTTCCCTTCTTCCTTCCTTCCTTCCTTTCTCTATCTCATGCCAGTTTGTATTAGTAGCACTCTGAGAAGAGTTTAATTTAAAGAAAAAAAGATTAATATTTTACCCAAAACAGCAAAGCCAAAAAACTGTTAAGGTAAAGAAAAATATACTAACAGTGAAAAAAACCTTCACTTAACGCTACTGCTACCAGAAGACATGGTGCAAATTTGCTCAAAAAGGCATCATCTAGGAGATGCACGCAACATCTGAGCAAAGGATGCAAAGCCTGCCAACATTTTAGCTTGTTTGTGAAATTATTTCTGCACACTTGTCACTTTTTGAAGCAAAATGTGAGGTCTATTTATAGATCTATATTTATTTGATAGAACAGCATTGAATGGGCTGCTTTAGGGATTGCCTGTTGCAAATTAACTCCATGTGTGTGTGTGTGTGTGTGTGTGTGTGTGTGTGTGTGTGTGCGCGTGCGTGTGTGTGAACTTGGGATGCAGTAATGAATAGCTTGGTCTGTGCTCATAGCTCCTGCGTTCCCACCCCATTCAAAACCTACCCCTCACTCTTTCCTGGCAGCCACGCACAGACTCCCAGACCAGAGCTTGGACCCGCACAGTGCCTCTGGTGAGCACAGCATGTCAGCTACTAGTATAAGCAAAAGCTCAGCCAGGAAGAGGAAATGAATGGGGCATCAGGTGGGCCAAAATGCTTGCATCCAATATTGTAACTGGGGGGAAAGTTTCATAGATGATCATTTTAAAACGAATTCAGTCAGTTTGCCATTTGGTTCTCATCCTGCCTATCCAGGGAGATGAAAGATCAGCCCCCAGTTTTCAAATATTATATTGGACCATGCAATAACAACAAAGTTGAGTAAGACTCTGGGTTTGCCCAACTTCTGGTCCCAGGCTCCTGTCCCAGCCAGCCCTCCTGCCCAGCCTCTCTATGCTGCTGTGCTCCAGCAAGCATAGCTGTGGCTGTGATGTGCACAAGACACACGTGGAGTGGTCCCTGAACCCCAGGACGCAGACCAAGCCTCCCTGGCAAGGGCCTGCTGCTGCTCTTGCCGTGCTGTGGCTAGGCAGCTGGAACAGCAGGCACAGCTGGGTCTGGCAGTGGGCTCTGGGCGTGGTGTTCATCTTCACCTGTCCTTCATCGGCAGGTTCAGGACACTTTGCATTTGGCCTGGGAGTGCAGCCCTCTGGGTCCCCCCCAACTGCTTTTAGGGAGCCCTCTTTTTGCTTCTGCTTCACCCTTCCCTTCCTGTAGAAAAGACCAGTCCATTCCTTGGGGGAGGCAGACATGACCAAGACACCTGCTGTGGGTAGGAAGGAAAGGGGAGGACGGTTGGGCCGTCTCAGCTGTGCCCATGGTGGGCTTGCGTGACTGAGTGAGACCACGGCAGCTGTGAGTCCTGGATAGGGATGGGTTCTAGATTCAGAGGGGGCTCAGGTGGCTGTGGGTGCCATGCAATATTAAAATTCACCCAAGCCCCCTCATGCTGTGTGTGCAAAGGGGCAGGACTTTGGACCCCTCATTCTCTTGGAAGCAATGGAGCTTGTAGGGCTGAGAGGGCAGCAGGCAGCCTGAGACCTCACAGTAATGGGCATCGGGCCCTCCAGAGCAGGCTTCTGACTGGGCTTAAACCTAGGGATAAGGAGAGAAGGCAGCCACGGACAGCGCTCCGTAGAGGGGAGGCAGCCTTCTGCACAGTGCAATGCTGGAGCAAGAGCACAGAGCCTCATGCGTGCGTGCACACACACTCGCTTCCTCACTCACACTCCCCAGTCAGACAGCCCCAGCCTCCAGGCTGCCTCCTCCACCTAGCTTTGTGTCTAAGGGGAAATTGCTCAGCCTCTCTGAGCCTCAGATTCTTTCAACAACAACAATAGCAACAAAAATAGGCATTTAAATAATACTCATTTTACAGGATGGCTGTGATCATCAAATACAAGAATATATATAAAGTGCTTCCCAGTTAGTCAACAAATATTTACTTAATTCACGTCTATTCCGTGCAGGTCTATGCCAAGCACTAGGAAGACCCTAGAGAATGAAGTAAACACTGTGGCTGGGGGCGGGTGTAGGAGACGGACTATAAACACGTGAGCATGAGGCAAATGTGCATTCACAAGTGCTGATGACGACCTCTGAAAGATGGTGCTGGGACAGAGCAGTAGGGTGGCAGAGGCAGGGCCGGCTCTGCCCAGGACTATCCTTGAGGAAGGGACATTTGGGTCACAACCCGAGGGTGACAAAGGGGACAGCTGTCAAAAGTGGCAGTGCTGTGTCCACTCCAGAGCACCTGCCATGTGTCACCAGGCTCTTGAGACTCAAAGTAGAGCTTGCGACCTGGTGAGGGAAGACAGATGACAAACTATGAGCAAAAGAAACTGCAATGGGCATTGAATAGGGTCCTGTAGTTGGGCAGATGGGAGTTGGGAGGGGCGGAGGAGCATGCTGCAACCTCACAGAGTGGTCAAGGCAGGCATATTGAAGAGCTGGTATTTGAGAAAAGATTTGAAGACGGGGAGGAAAGAAGAGAATCATGGTCTGTCTGCTCTGGCTTCTTTGGAGGACAAGCAGCTGACAGGAAAGCAGGAATAGCATCAAGAAGGTATTGAGAAGGGCGACAGAGCCACTGCAGAGCTCCCAGGGAGGCAGAGCCGGGGCTCATCCTGGCAGGGTGGCCACGAGGAGCCAGAAGCCGCTGGCTGCCCCAGAGAGTTGTAAGCAGATCCAACAGGCTTCGCTGACGAATGTGAGTTGTGAGAAACAGAGAGGTGTGGAGCACCACTGCAGGGGCGTTGGCCTCAGAAACTGGGAGCCTGGAAGGGAAATTGCAGAGCAGGAGAGGACTGTAATGAGCCGCTGTGTGGCAGAGACCAGGCGTTCAGCTGTGGCTGTGTGAATTCCGAGATGACTGTCCTGTGAGCTCCCTGTGTGTGGAGTCAGAGGGAGTGGAGTTACAGGGGCTGGAGTTACAATGTGGAGTTACTGGCACATAGATGCCTTCTGAAGCCCACAGACTGGAGGAGAAGAGAATAAAGGACAGAGAACCAAGCACACTCCAAAGCTAAGAGATTGAGGAGAAGGCCGAGAACCAGCAGAAGGGGCTGAGTAGGGACCAGAGAAGCAGGAGGGAGAGCCAGGGAGAGTGGCAGTCCAAAGGCCCACTGAGGAAGCACAGCAAGAGAGCGAGACTGATGGCATCACCTGCCACCAAGAATAGCAAAACAAGACGAGGACCAAGCATCAACATGCTAATTTCAGAGGGATCCGAGGGTTGCCCAAAGGCCTCCATCTCCAGAAGTTTCCTGTTCAGGGGTAATTCCCTCCCTGCATCCCTGAAATTCCTGCCTAGAATTGCTGATTGGACAGAACTGCAAAGGCCGGGCATGGTTTCCAACACCAACCCGCCTCCACCCTCGGATTCACAAGCGCAAAGGGATGTCACCATGGGTCTAACCAAAGAAAGTGGAATCAACCCTGGAGGGAAGGGGGTGATAACAGGAGTATTATGGGGAAAAAATGGTCCAGGGAGTAGACACAAGTGACAGCCCTCAACAGTCACACTTTTCAAATAATTTTGAAATTCCCTTCTGATTCCTACACATCTCTCATCTGAAGATGCAGGTTGCTGAGGGCAGCTGGGCACAGGCTGGAGGTCTTGCTTTTGTACAGAGACAGCAGCAGCTGCCGTAGGGGGCCGAGGAGCACACAGGGAAGCCTCATCCACAGGTCCTGAAGCAACTTCCCCATCCCCTGCACTAGTGTTTACGGATAGGAAGGCCTGGGGCTGGGCCATGGGGAGGAAAGCCCAGGGTCTGGTCTGCCTGCTGCTGATAAGTAATTCCACAAGACAAGCAGAAGGAATCCAGACACAGATCTAGGAACATCCAGATGCCCGGCGCAGCGGGCCCAGTTCCTGAGCCATGACAGGCTTTAATGTGCGCCCCAGCTCTTGGGGACAGAGGCCTGGCTGCCGGCCCTTCTGTTCTCTGGCGCAGACCCAGGCCCCCTGACCAGGGGAGGGGACTACTGGCTCCCTCTTCTCCACACTCCGAACACATGGCCCAGGCCCAGGACAGTTTTCAGAATTGAACATGAGCTGCTTAGTATGTACTTGATCATTTAAATGAGGTGTATGTGCAGGACCCTGTGCCAGGTACTTTAGATACTTCAATAGAGTTGATCCTCACAGAGGAGCAAGCTGAAAAATAATCTCTATGGTGTCACTGAAAGGCAATCAGAACAGACAAATAAGAAAATGAGGCTCAGAACAATGAAGTACTTTTCCCAAGGCTGCACAGCTAATACACGGCCCTGCTGCATTCCCATCCAGCCCCTGCCACAGCGTCCCTGGGCCTGAGAACACAGCCCGCCACCGACACCAGCTTCCCGGACATCTGTGGAGAAAGAGAATACTCAAACATTAAATGCAATTTTCCTCCTTCTAAAGCATTTTGCATCAAGAAAGAAAGGGAGGGGGATCTAACAAAGCCGCAGACCATGTATCAAAAAGCACAGCCCAAACATCTCTGGGTCCTCACTTCCCTGCATTCTCCTTTCTCCAGAAAAACAGTAAATTGCCTACTTCCTTCTCCTGTGAGTTTGACAGAACAAAGAAGCACAGGACAAAAGCAGGGAAGGATGAAGTGACAACCGCAGAACTATGGCTAATCAACTTGCCCCATATCAGAAAGGCAATGACCAAAGCAAGGTCTTTCCACGTGCCTGGGAAGAGGAGCTGCCCAGGGGAGGGGCTCTCCTTCCTGACTTGAGACCACTCGTCATCCTGCCCGGCAGATGGGATAGCAGCACCAGGAGGTGGAGAGAGGCAGAGGGAGGAGAGGAAAGAATGGAGTGATGGTGAATGAGGGAGAGAGTTGGGGAAGAGGGGGTAGGTCCAGAAGGCCAGGAGACCAGGCATGTTTACTTTGAAGGTTTCTTCTAGCCCCCAAGTCTATGAGGTCTGGTGATTATGGGAGAAAGGGTGATGATTAGGGGAGAAAGGGAGATTAGGGACTCCAGGGCTTTCACCGGGAAAAGCCAAGCATGAAAGAAAAGGAAGCCTCTAGGTCTCTAGGGTTAGGATAGACAAGGAGCAGCTGGGGGAGAACGTGGAAAGCAGAAAATGGGGATGTGAATACATGAGAGAGGCTCTGAGATGAGTAAAAGAGAAAAGTCACCAAAGATAGAATAGTGAGCGGAATGGAGGTGGGCAATGAGATGCATCTATAACCCACCTTATTCCTGTCCTCCACCTCCTGGGCCAAGGCAGGGGCACACGATTCTCCAGCCTGGGACCCCAGCTGCCCCTTTCATAGCCGCAAAATCTCTTTGCAAGCTGTGGTTTGTGGGCCTCTGTAGTGCCTGAGTTCCCCACTAGCCCGAGCTCTATGAGAAAGTAGGTTTGTCTCACGCCCCAGGTTGGCACTCAGGGGTCACTGGTGGGGTGGATGGACAAATGAATGCAGGGGGCTCTTTCACCCAACGTGACTGATCCTCCACAGGTCTCTCTCAGGGGTCCCAACCCTACTCCCCGCCAGGCTCTGTGCTGTGTGTGGAGGGCTGCTTCTCTTCCCTCCTGATTTCCAGCTTTGCCTCCAGATCTGTCTTAGAGATGAGAAGCACAAGGTTGGCAGAGGTGTGGTCTTTGCGTTTGTCTGCTGCCTCCAATCTGTGCCCCGGCTGGGGGAGGCGGGGAGAGGGATGGGAGGTAGGAGGTGGAGAAGGGGCTCTATGAATACTGGAGGAGTAGAGAATTTTAGCCAGAGACTTCTTTTTTATTGCAAGGAATGGGAGAGAAGGTAGTGGGATAGCAATGTCTTTTCCAAGCTGACCCTTGGCTCAACTTGAAAAAAAAAAAAAGGCCGCAGTGGAAAGTGATGTCAGGACACCAGTAGTGTGTTTGAAAGGCAGGATCCCTGGGTCCAGTACCAACTGGCCCTGCACTCCCAAATCCAAGGCACTTCTACTGTAGTTTTTCAACAAATTTATATTCTGACCTGAGCTACACTAGATAGTACTCAGTGCTAGGATCAGGGCAGAGAGCAACATAGACCCCCCTAGGTCCCCGTCCCAGTGGTGCATATGGCCTGCAGGGAGATGGGGGATTGAGCTCGCGAAAAGCTCTGTGGCAGAAAAGCACAGGAGGCTCTGAGAGCACAGAACAGGCCACCTGTTTCCACCTGGGAGGTCAGGGAAAGCATCTCCTATGAAGTGACTTTCAGGAAGAGGCTGAGGAGCAAGGAGGAGGAGCCCAGAGATGATGGAAAGCGATGGCACGGACCTGGTAGGCAGCCCTGGTTGGAGGAAGCCTGGCCTGCCTCAACCACAAAGAGGCTGCTATGGCTAAAGTGTAAAGATAAGAATGGGCCTAGGCAGCTCCACTGCCAATGAAAAAACAGAAAGGCTGGGGACACAAAGACCACCCTGGAAGCTGAGAGTGACCGCAAGCAATAGGCCTGCATACATGTAAAGTTGAGGCCTGTGTACATGAAACCACCTAAGACGTGCAGTGACTCAGGAACAAAATGAGTCGGGCAGAGGAGGCCCACTGTGCCTTAGGAAAGGTGGGGAGTGAAGGAAGGTGCGCACCACGGAACCAGAGCCGAAGGACCCAGCTAGGTGCTGGGAGCAGCATTTGTAGCATCAGGGGATGCAGAGAGCAAGTCCAGGCTCTGCACTCACCATTGAGTTAGGCTGCGTACAGCCAATTTTAGCTCTGCATCCCAGACTGCAAAGATGGCAAGTGTTCAGGAAAAGGAATGAGCTCAAATAAGTAGGGGAGTCTTGGAGAAGGAAGTAGAGAAGGCTGGAGTTGAAGACGACCAAAGGATGGGTAAATGAGGTGGAGGGTATTCCTGGGTGGGGTAAGAAAAGCAAGCCTGAGGGAGGGTGCACCCGGATTGTGTAGGGGGCAGCTGGTCAGGGAGATGGGTCTGACATGCAGGGCACCGGGCAAGGAGGGCCTTTGAGTTCTTGTCAGGGGACGTCCATGAGAGGCCAAAGAGCACCAGTGGAGGATTTTGAAAGGTGAGCGGCAAAACAGTGTAGGTGGGGGAGAGCTTGATCCAACAGTGGTGCACAGCCCGGAAGAGAAAGAGGGGAGGGAGGCAAGTCAGGGGCCACAGCAGCCTAGGCTGGGCAGGATGGGACTGAGGGGTGCACCGCAGGCAGGGGAGAAAATGCCAAGTCCGAGCATTTCTGAGCAGTAGCATGGACTGGGAGTGTCGGTGGAAACCTGGCTCCTGGGTCTGAGTGACTGGGTGAAGGCAGGGGCAGTCTCTGCAGAAGGGCAGGCAGGGCTGGGGGAGGCCAGGAAAACAGATGGGGAAGGGGTCACTTTTGAGGAAACCCAATATACAAAATAAATTAAAGGGAGCTGCCCTGGTTTGAAAGTAGAGGCACTATGAGCCCTAGCCCTCAGCCCCCGACCCTCACACTCAGATCTCGAGGACTTCCCAGAACAAGGCTGGAAAGTCCCTGTTAGAGCAGCTGAAGATCGTGGACCAACCCTGGGGCAGAGATCAGGGTCAGAGATGAAGATCTGGGGTCACCAGCATGGAGCTGATAACTAAAGACACATATGGCATCACCCAGAAGGACAGAGGCGGTGCAGGGCTGAGCGGTGGGGAGGCTCCCGCTAAGCACCCACCCTGTTTTGCCATTTCAAATGCCAGCTCCACGGTGCCACAGACACCATCTCCTGCTCAGGACTGTCCTTCCTGCACTGCCTCTCCTGTATCAGACTCTGTCTGACTCCATCTCTCCCTCCCTTTCTATGTGCCCCTGGTCCAGCACACAGCCAGCCTCCTTGTCTTCTTTGCTTCTTTCTCTCTTCCTTCTCCCACCTGCACAGGTACCCGTCCATCTGGGCTCCTTGCTTTAGACTCTCTGAAGCTTCCCACCGCCACTGCCCCCTCATCAGGTCTTTTTGGGTGGCATTTCTGATTTATTATTAGCCCCTGTGTTATCCTGAGGATGTGAACAATATTCCTGAGTCATGGTTTTGCACGGAAACAGAGGCAGACACTCCCTGCACATCTCTGAAGATGGCTTATCAACCTCTCGCCAGGCCTACAGGGGAGAGAGCTTTATCTGACAGTTCCTCTTCTGGATGGATGTTTTTCCTTCTTCTCCTCCACCTCCAGCTCAGCCTCCAGCTGCTCCAACCCAGGGGGCTTCAGTCAGAGAAGCCAGCTGTTCTGGGGCAGCAACTTGAGCTAAACTCACCCGTATCCACATCACATCCTCAGTAGAGTTGGCTTCAGGAAAAAGGGATTGTGCGAAAGCCTCTGGTGTTTCTGTGATTGAAAACAGAGAGCAAACCAGTTCAGAGAATGAGCAAGGTGAAACTGTTTCTAAAGAGTCCTGTATTGGGGGCCAGAGACTTGGGTTCTAGGCTTGTCACCTTAAACAAATCACTTAATTCCACTCAAGGAGTATTTTCCAAATCCCTCCTCTCTGCGAGGCTCCAGCCTGGGTTCTGGTTTCACCTGAGTAAAATAAGCTGATCCTAGTAAATCATAATAATGGCTGTATTTATTGAACAATTACCACATGCAATGCAACATACTAGATACTCAGAAACACTGACATTTTTCACAGGAAGAAACTGGATCTCAAATTGTTAATGAAGTCGTATGGCCAAGAAATCTGGGTTTAAAATCATTTTGGTGTCATCAAATCCCAGGTATATCCACTCCAACTCTCTCTTTCTCCCTGGGCCTCTTCTAGCCCCAATCGTTACCTGTCCTCATTGCAGAAGAAAGAATAACCAAATCTTAGTCAATTACCCACTTGCCAGGTGCCCCGGCTGGCAGGGTAAAATTCAGTGTTTGGGGAGCTCAGAATGATGAGGGATTTGGAGATCCTTCATGCTACGGACAACAGTCACCAAGCAGGACCCCATGCTTGGCTAAGCCTGTGAAATATCTAGACACAAAACATCTCTGCCAGCCAATGCTCCCAAATGGAGAAAAAAACATTTTGTGTCTGTGGCAAGATTTCACCCAATTCTATCATCCAAATTTTTAAAAGTAAATTCATGTGAATTTTGTCATGTAGTGTCCAATGTGACAGGATCATCAAGTGTAAGATTACAGTGTCAAACCGAAAAGACCCAGCTTCCTGGCCCCTTCTCCCATGTCCTCTCTCTCTCTGTCAATCTCTCTCCCTCCCTCCCTTTTCTCAACAGCAATGCGCTTCCCCCTCCCCTGGCCCCACACATATACCTTTGGCTGCAGCTTGAGAACCACTGCTTGCCTTTTAGATGCTTTGTGATTTCCCAACAGAAAATATAAAACGATGTGCAAATTACATGGCTGGGGTAAGAGGTGGGAAAGAGAAAGAAGTCCTGAATCAAATTCAGAGACTAGTTTCTTCCAGATGGACGTGAATAATCCCAAGGGTGTTGCTCAGAGAGGGGCCGGTCTGCTGACCATGATGCAAGTCCTGGGACCCGGCTGTTCCCTGTAGGATATTAGTCACTTCATAAAACCTCTAGGCCAGTTTCCCAGGCTGTGGGGCCCTATAGGCAATTTCCCATAGGGTCTCAGAGCCTGAGAACCTGTGCATCTCACTGCCTGGTGGTCGGTTCATGTTGCAGCAGATGTGATTTGCCTCTTGAAACATGACTTCAGCAAATGTCCCAAGACAAAGCTGTAAACTTTCTTAACTTCTCTCGCAGAGGGAGCTCCAGGACCCAACCCAGCATCCCTCCTTCTGGCCATGACACGTGTCAGAGCCTGGGGAAATACAGAGCTTTTGCCTTGAGGAAACGCCACACGTGTGTTTCCAAGAAGCCACAGGCTGGGAGTTCCAGGGATGTTCTTGGGGCAGACGAAGGGACAGCAAAGAGCTTGGAGCAGGAAGTTCGGTCCCCAAGGCACTTCCGAGAAGAAGCTGAGGAGGGAGAAGCCTGGACTCGTAGGTGGCCAGATTCAGAGGTCACCAGCACGAGTCCCTCCCACAACACTCCTGTCTTGCATGCGTTGGGTCTTAGCTTAAACTCCACCTTCCCCTCCCCAGCAACTGATTTCACCCTTGGATTCCTTTCTAGGTTTTAACATTCTTCAGCAGCTGACAATCACATGGCAGGGCAGGGTGGTAGGGATATCTCATCAATGATGGAGTAAGGAAACACACATACTCATTATTCACTAAGTCTATCAGCCCTAAAGTTTTCTTATTTCCAAACAGGAAGAAATTCAGATTTAAAAGAGGGAGAGAGATCAGAATGGATGACGATTAGAAGAAGAGAGGAAGAGGGAGGCAATGCAGCCAAGACACCAGACCAGGAGGGGAAGAGCTCCAGGCATCAGACATCTGTGCTGGGCGGCATCGCCCGACCTGCAGGTGAGCGCAGGTCCAGCCGGGGTCTTACGAAGAATGTCCCTGTGTGGACGTGAACACAGTCAGTGATGCTGTAGAGGTGACTCCCTGGACACACTCCCTTCGGGTGGCCCTGATCACCAGCCTCTTGAGTCCTTGTGTCTGTGTCTTGATCTATCCCCGAATGACAATAGCAGCTTAGGATAAAGCTAAAAGCATGCCTCCTAAAAAGCAAAACTGGTATTTTCCTTCTTGATGATGAAATACATAAATGTATCACTTTGTAGTGCAAAGGTGATGCCTCCGTAATCAGAGAGGTCACCTTGAGGCCTGAGTATGTAGTTTGAGGCTGAGGGCACAGCCCTTTGTTCCAAAAGCTCCTTGCAGTTTTGCTGTTGCTTAGGTTAGGTAGTTGTTTTTACTTTTATTTTTTTAACTTGTTTTATAGTGGCATCAATGTTCACATTCTGTGAACTCTGTCCCCTAGAACCCAGAAATCTTTTCTAGAAACCAAGATATTGTTTGCTTCCTTGAATTGTCTTTAGAAGTGCAGAATTTAGGAAAGTGATGGGTGGATGTCACCCTGCCCCTTGTGATTGACTCCTGAGAGTTCGGAGGGTACCACGCCCACCATTGACTTGAGCCGCTGTCTTTTCTTGTGTTTGTGGCCATCATTGCCCCAGCTGTGCTAAGGAGACCTGTGTCAAAACTTACATCCCACATTCCTGCTTTCCACAACCTATTACTTGCAGTGTTAACCCTAAAATGCCCACATGTATTGAGCTGGTCTTCTGCACTTAAGAATTTATCCCCCGTCCCCCAGCACCTCTGTGTGTAGGGGTAGTGTTCATAAACCTGAGTTTGCCTTTGTTTTCTGCCCTTGTTAGACCCTGGTACATGCAACAGACTCAGATTTATATTCGTTGTAAAGTTGTAAAAATATTACGAAGTCATCAATTTTCCTTCCGTCTCCACATCGCTTAACATCTGATTCACAACTTAACGTATGTCCCAAAAAAAGAAAAGAAAAAAAGGTTGGGGGGAAGCAAAGAAAGGCTCTTTATCACTTAAAAGCAATAAAACTAGACTGTTCTACATTATATAATAATTAATAAATAAAATAAATAAATGTATCACTTTAGTTGTGAGGCAGTAGTGTCAGCTAACATAAAACTAACATAAAAACCAAATAAGATTTTTAAAATAAGGAGTCCAGAATCTGGGGCCTTATCCTTTATTCCAACCCCCAAAGTCAACTGTCTACCTGCAGGATGGGCTCCTCAAATCCCTGGGAGGGGCTCTAAACCCACCATTGACCTTTCTTGACGGTCTACCCAAGAAGCTTGACTCTGAATCAAAGAGTAAAGGTCAGGGCGAAGGAGAAATCAAGAAGCTTGGGAGAAAACAAAAAGAACACGCCCAGGTCATCCAGGGATCTAACTTGCCAAGTTTTCAACCAACCTTCTGAGCTCTAACAAAATGCACACCCCAGGGTATTAGGACTGATTTGCTCTGGCCTGAGGTGACTTCCTGTTTTTGAAGAGAAGAGGTGGGTAGCAACTCAGAGATGGGTTCTGGGCACCGGTCGGCTTTGACAAAACAGTCCTCGCTTGACTTCAGCATAACTGGGGCAGATAGGGCGAGATAGGATTACTCCCCAAACAAGAAGTTTCACAACCAGGCAGGCCGCGTGCCTAGGAGAGCGGGCAGCAGGGTTGGGGGGTGGGGTGGGGGGATGCCAATGCAGGGGCAGGGTTCCCGGGCCTGAGAGGGAGGTGACAGGCACCGGTGAACTTGCAGGGTGACTGGCTTCAGTTGTCTTTTTTCAGCAGGAAACCAAAAAAACAGTGCTAAAAGAAGGTGACTGAGAATCAGGAAGACACACTAGCTGCTACTGCCTGTAGCTGGCCTTCTTGCACTTATTCCCCCATTTAATCACCAGAAGGGAACTCACAGAGGGCAGCAGCTCATTGCAGGGACCATAGAACTAAGGTGCACAATCAGCTCAGTAGGGCAACAACCCACACTGAATTTTTTAAGTAAGACCAAGTTTCAAATACCTCAGTCAATAAAAGCCAGCAATTAGACCACGTGTCCTGTTTCAATAACGAGAGTGAGGTTGCCAACACCATGGGCAGCAATAAAAGTGTGAGCTTGGCTCTGACTTTGCATCAGGGGTGCCCCCAGCTCAGCAACCACTCTACATCAGACAGCTCACAGATCCCCTCCTCCACTCACCCTTTTCCCCCTGCAGTGTTCTTTTTCTGAATAGCAACAACTACCACACCCCAGCGTGTTGTTTGTTCACTGGTGTTCCTCCATTTTACCTTGAAACACAAGAAAGCATCCAATAAATAATGGCTAAAAGAGTGAGTCAGTGTAGGAATCTATTATCTATGTTTTTCCAGCCAAGCTTCTTATGAATAAGGCCCACGATCAGAGTTTTACAATTCTGTATCTTCTCAGTGTCCTGTACCCAGTAGATGCTTTAATTAACACGCACTGACAGATCAATTCCAGTGGATCCTAGGTCTGGATGAAAAGAAAGTAATAAAGGACATGATCCCAGAGGGCAGGAGGGCCCACACTCGGTGATGCTGAGGGTTACAGCGAATGAGCCTGGCACCAGGATCCCGACACTTAGGGTGCTCACTCAACACCCCTGTGCCTGGACCTTGGCTTGCCTCAGCCCAGGGAATGCTGCCTTGCAGTCACGTTCCTCCCCCACCAACTTCTCTTTTCCTTGGACGCTCTGTTTACAAGCTTTCCCCAACCTACACTCAGTGTGACCTGGTCTCCACGCGGTTTCTGACATTCCCACACCTAAGTCCACCAGACCCACTTGTTCTTGCCCCCCATTTAAAGATATGAAACCCTTGGTTTTTACCTAGCAATCAATCTAACTGCAGCTTTCTCCAGGGGTGAATCTCTCTGACTAGGAAAGCACTATAAATTTGAGGGTGGGATAGGAATAAGACTGGAGAAGGGTGGAAAAGACCCAGTCATCTTACTTTTTTGTTCTGTCTAACAATTGCAGGTGCTTTCATACAAACCTGTTGCCCTTAGCAACCATCCCGAGGACTATAAGTTAAGGTTTCCATTTCCATCCCACAAACAGAGCATGAAGGCACAGAAAGGTCAACCCTCACAGTATGCTGCTGGGGCACAGTCCTTCTGGCCCAGCTCCCACACACAGAGTCCCTGTGCAGTTCTGTGGGGTAGTCCAACCCAGCACAGGATCTGGGATCAGAGAGACCTGAGCCTAAATTATGCCACTGCTAACCTTGAAAAATGTATTTAAACTCGCTAAGCCTTGGTCTTTCTCATGTGAAAATTAAAAAAACGAAACATCTAGCTCACAGAGTGTGTGTGGTATTTAAATGAGATAGCAGCAGACACAAAATGCCTGGTCTGCATCTAGGCATTGCAGATATTTGATAGGGCAAAAGTCAGCGTGTAAAACTGTTTTTTTTTTCTAGAATGCCAGGCACAATACCAGGTTCAGCAAAGCTTGTAAAAATAATACTAGCCACCAAAACGAATGAGAAAAGGGAGGACAAAAAAGGAGAAGAAAAAGAATTAAGGTAATTAGTCTATTTGCACTAAAATAATAATTGCAACAGTAAGTAAGCTAGCTGCTATTTGGATGGCTGGAAAGTCGTTAACCACAACATAATGCAGTGATTGCTAATATATATATATATATATATATATATATATATATATATATATATATATTACACAAAGGAAGGATGGAGGGACGCTTTCTGTATAGGAAGGCCTCACACAGTACCATCTGAAATGGGTCTTTATGGATGAGTTGGACTCTGACAAGGAAGGAAGAGAAATGTTAGGCAGAAGGACTCACACATCATAAGCCAACACCCTGTGTTTGGAGGGGGCTGAAGCAGGGGCCACCTAGGGAAGTGTGCGGGAAAGAGACTGGGAAGGTAAGAGGGGCCATACCATGAAGGGCTCGGTTTGCCTGACTAAGAAATGAGACTTTATCTCTGAGGCATCAGAGGTTCCCAGTAGCAGGAGGTGGGGAGACATGACCATATTTGCTTTGGAAAGAACTATGGTGGCTGGGTAGGGGACACAGAGGAGGGGAAGTTGGAGCAAGGAGACGATTAGCAGTCACTCCAAATAGGAAAGTCACACATGGATAAATGGCACCATATGGCAAAAACAGTGAAATCTTCAACGTCAAAGGTGAGCCCCAGAATCACTAAAAACTAAATCCTAGGTTGGGTTCCCTGGCCTAGGCGATTCCTCCGCCTCTGTGCAAGAGTCACCATGAACCCTATCTCTGCCTTCCAGCTGCCGTCCAATCCAAGATAAAGGTGAGTAATCCAAAGGAAAGAGCCCCGAAAACCAAAAGGAATATTTATTTTAAGTAGTTTGACGTCTGTAGGAAGGGGGAAAAAAATCTACCAAGGCCTGAATGGGGAGCCATGACATTCACAGAGCCTAGCCATTGTGTAAAGAGAAAACTTCCTCAAGATTATGTTGGTCCACGAAATCAGACAGTTTACGGTCCCCAAGTCAAAACACTCAAGGATTGGAAGCCAGAGTTTCCTGGGCTGAACCCAGTTACTAACTAAAGTGAAAAGGAAAGAGCAATAAGATGCCATGAATTGTTGTTAAGCGGGTGGAGTTGGTTGCCAAGGCTTGAATCCAGCAGATGCAACAGCAGAAACTGGGGCTTGCCAGGCCCCCCGCCCCCGCCCCCGGCCCCACCGCCCACCCTGACCTGGCACTGCTGGGGTCACTGTGACTGGATCTACTCACAGCTGCAAACACCCTCGTGCCATGGGACACGGGGGAGCTTGAGCCTGGCTGAGTCATGTAAGCCAGCCAGATCAGTGCCAGGCTCGCCCCAGAAATCAAAAGAGACCCCTCTCTTCTTGCTGCTTGGGTGACAGTCTATACTGGTGTCCTGCAACAAATGACCACCAAAAGGAGCATGCCAGCCCTCCTTTGTCCTTATTGGAGGTGTTGTGAGAGGTGGGGGAGATTTTATCACCTATAGGAGAAGAGGAGAAACCCAGGAAAACCGTTCATGTAAGGACAGTAGGGAGGAAAAGGGGAGGAGAGAGAAAGAATGACAGGGAGGCTGCCACGCCCTTCCAGAGCCTGCTCTCCTCCTTCCTCACCTAGCTCCTTCCACATCTACCCCAAATGAGCTCAGGAGCTGAACTTGGTTGCCCACAGAGTTCTTATCAGGACCACCCTGGCTGAAACACTGAGGGAAGAAATAGGGACAGCGATGAGGAAAGAGTGCTGCTTGACATTGCCATGCCCCATCTGTGCGTCACGTCACTGAATGTGACCTGTTTGCAGTAAGTTAGAATCCAGCTGCCGCCTGAGAAAGAAATACACCAGGCCCCTCTGGGAAGCTTGTGTGTGTTTGGGGTTGCCCAGTGACCCTGGAGATTGCTCAGATGTCTCCCACGTGATCACACCCCAGTGGCCTTCAGAGAGGTATACACTCTGAATTAGGGCCACTGATGGAGTGGCAAGGTGTTTGGGGCTTGAAGATTTGCCAAAGTGTAAGTCTTAAAGATTGTATTTGTGGAGAGATCCTGAAATGTCTCCACATTTGGGAGATATTTGTGTTTGAGGGTTACAGAGCAAAGATTCTCTTATCAGCACAGCACGGGGTACAAGAATGGCAAGTTTAGCTCAGCAGTCAAAGTCATGAGAAATTCAGAAGGAGGTGTGAAATTTCTTCTTAAAACTGAAAAGCAAAAACATTTCATAAACAAACGAAAAAGGAAAAACCACAGCTAAAATCCGTAAACTATTAACTGTATCTGTTTATTAAAAAAAAAAAAAAGCAGATGGAGAGCTTTTTCGTTAATAAGCTAAAAAGTTCGTGTTTTTGTTTTCTGTAAGCCTGTTTTAAAGAAAGCTCCATTTCTCATGACTGACCTTCTGAGAATAGAATGAGGTGTTTTCTGCAGTGGAGTCTGATTCTTTCATCACTACTGAAGAGCACTGAGTGATCACCCACACTGCATGGCAGAAAACAGAATGTACTGTTATACCACATTGATGCCATCAAAGTGTTTGTGGGGCATAAAATTAATATTCGGCTTATGAGGGTAGGCCGGGGGAGAGGGTGGGTGTTGTTTTGCATCCCACATCAGGACACCCTGTATTTAAACACACTTTGTGTCATCGAGGGTCGTCTCAGAACCCATGCACCCAGAACCAAGTTCGGCCGTCAGCCACATGGAAAGGCAGCACCCCATCCCTTCCCCTTAGCACTTCCTGACCCTTCTCCTTTTGCTTCCTACTCCTAGTTTTCCCCCTCCTGCAAAGAAAAGAGTTCTAAACCAGATCACATTAAGACCTTAGGGATGAAAGTAGCCATCCCCTTCTGAAGGTGTTTGCATTCTACAGAATGGAAGGATTCTGGCCAGGGCTGCAGCAGGTAGTGGTGAGCATGAAGCCAGGAAGGCTAAGATCAAAATCGGGGACCCTGGGGGAGATTGGAGGGGACTTCTGAGTGTACCTCACATTCCATCAGATAGGCCCTAATCATTTTGCCAAAGGGAGGGATTTGAGGGGATCATAGCAAAGGTTCTCTTATCAGGACAGCCCCAGGAAGCCCTGCAAAGGTGAGGAGAGACAGCCAATGAAGGATGAAGCTGTGTGAATTTTAGCTTCAGCCCCAGGTTCTGCTCAGCAAAAGTTGAAGATCTGGTCATTTATAGACTCCTGGACTTAAATCAAAAGAGCCAGAACCTCAACATAGCGACTCCAGGAGCTAGGTGACACTGAAGTCACCTTACCCCCCCCATATCCTGTAAAACAGGGATGATCACAAGAGAAAGTTGTGGAGCTGAAATGGGCTGATGCACTTGAAGGCTTTTTCACTCAGAGACGGTCAGAAGACATTTGCCAGATGATTTCCAGATGTGTCAGAATGGGGAGCACTCTCTTTTGAGCAGGATAGCTCTCTCCCACACTTAATATATGCCTGAGAGGAGAGAGAGAGACAAAGAATGATCAGACTGTACACCATTTGTGGACAAAGGGTCATCATAGGGCTTTGACAATTCTCCAAGAGCACTGGTTCCACACAGAGGCTGGCTTCACAGGCTGGCATTGGGATTAGGCCGGAGGTCAGATAGTAGGTGTGGCAAGGCCCCAGGTGGGCTAAGGCTGGCCATGGAGACAGGTGGGCTTTCCTGTTGAATGCTTCCAGGGAAGTCACGCCGTCTGGAACCTCAGATTTGGCAAATCAGCAAAGGAACATTGGTCGCAATTATTTTCCAGGGCTTCCATGCTCTCTGATGTGTTAGATCCTTGTTAGCATTAACCAGAGTTAAACATTTGTTTTATTCTGTCGATGGAGAGACAGGTTTTAGAACACCTTCCCTGACAAGGTTAAGGTTGCAGGTTCTGAAAATTATCTCCAGTCTCCAAAGTTTTTGTATTTCAGTGTCTTTGGTGCTTTTTTGTTTTGTTCTATTTTGAAGTAACTTTATAGTTTTTGTTTGTTGTTTTTTTTTTAAGTACAGGTATGTTGAGCACAGAAAAAAAAAAAAAACATTGCAATAACCTTGACTTCTGAAAAGTCCTCTCATTCTTCCAGGGGAGGAATTTTGTTTTTTAGGAACTGTTTTTTCATAAAGACAAAAGTCTTAGCAGTTTGGATTTCGGCCTTTGAGTTTTTCTTTTCATCATGTGTAATTTCAAATCGTACTGAGGTCCTTACTCCTGGAACCTAGCGAATACAGCTCAATGGCGCCCCCTGAAGGCCAACGTAGAGGGGTACAGTAAAAGAGGATAAAATGAGGAACCTCCAGCCCTCCCTATCCGACCAGCCAAGACAAACCACCATCTAGGCCCAAAGGCAGGTTAGCGTGTGGCAAAACCCAATAGCTACATTCAAAACCCAGTTCTGACAACAACAAGCTATTTCTGCATGTTCCCACATAGTTGAGAAGAGATTGAGCTTTGGCATAAAACAGGTCAAAGGCCTTGGATTGAATTCCAGCACAGACAAGTTACTTAATCTCTCTAACTCACTTTCTCTTTCTGTATAATGTAGAATACAAAGTAATTTTTTTTATCGCTTACTATGTGCAGGCTTTGTCCTAAGTGTTTAGCATGTGTTAGCTCATTTAGTTCTCGCTAAAACCCTCTAGTTTGTGTGCTATTAGTACCCACTTTGTACAAATAAGAAAACTAGGGCCTGGAGTGAGTCAGAAGCCTTCACAGCTGCCAACTGAAAAAAACAGGGCTGAACGCATGTGGTGTGGTCCGGAGCCTGGACTCACCGCCGCATGTCACACTGATGCCCATACCAGGTGGGACCACCGTGAGGACTAGAAAGAGAAATGTCAACCACGTAGCCCTGGACTGGCGCAGAATAAATGCCCAACAAATAATAGCCATAATTATTCCCATTCTTGGTCGACCACATTAATAAAAGCTACCATAGAGGCAGGGAATCAGTAAGAAGAGATGACTAAGAGGATGCTTACTGCATGTACGAAAATCAGTTAACGCTCGTGTGACTGGCTTATTTCCCTTTGCATACTGTCCTTCAGGTCCATCCATGTTGTCACATATGGCACGATTTTCATTTTTTTTAAGGCCAAGTAATATTCCACTGTCTGTATCCACCTATTTTCTTTATTCACCCATTGATGAACATTTAGGTTGTTTCCACATCTTAGCTCATCTTGACAGTGCTACAATGAACATGAGCATGTTAATATTTCTCCAAGATCATGATTTCAATTCTTTTGGATAAATACCTACAAGTGGAATGGCTGGATCCTATATTAGTTCTGTTTTCCTTTTTGAGGAACCTCCCTGCTGTTTTCCATAGCGGCTATACCATTTTACATTCCCACCATCTGCGCCAGAGTTCGAATTTCTCCACATCCTCACCAACACTTTTTATCTTTTGTTCTTTTGATAACAGCCATCCTCACTAGTGTAAGGTGATATCTCATTATGGGGAAAAATTATATGAAAAGGAAGCATCAAATTAATGGGCAAGAAAACCAGTACATAGTATTTGGACAGTTGGCATATTACTTAAAAATTATGTATGAATCCAAAAAATTAATTAACTCTTACTATAAATTATTAGTATTCTGATTGTTGACATTAACCTGTAACAATAGGAGAAAAAGTTAGTTCAGGAATCACTTCCCAATTACATCTGTTACAAATGCAAG
This sequence comes from Gorilla gorilla gorilla, assembly GCF_029281585.2. Classification (NCBI taxonomy): domain Eukaryota; kingdom Metazoa; phylum Chordata; class Mammalia; order Primates; family Hominidae; genus Gorilla; species Gorilla gorilla. Next base: position 136,564,864 of record NC_073233.2, read on the forward strand.
GAGAAACAAATACAAGGAGAAACTCCTTTGCATACAATATTTTAAAGAAAAGGACAGGTGAGTTTTGGGATGCGAGGAGAGGGGCAAGAAACTGTCTTCTGTGTGGAGAGGGATCTTGAAACATATCTTCCAATGGGAGGCCAAATGCAGGGGGGCATTGCTTTCAAGAAACTAAAGGTGCTGAGTGCCTCCCAGGATAGCAGTTAATGAGCATGAGCTGGGTTTTCAAGAAGTCTGAATCTATTCAACTACGAAGTAGCTTCCTTCAACTGTAGCAGCCTTGAGAACTTGTGTTCTGCACCTACAGAGACCCCTTCTGCCCAAATGCTGGTGGTGCAATGCAGCCAACCGCTGCATCTCCCAAAAGATGCCGGGAAAGAGGCAGACACCCAAACCCACCCTGGGCCTGGGCAGACCCCTCTAGTCTCTGACAAGTCCGGGCACTGCTCAGACCTTCACATGCACACCTAGGGCCCCTGCATTATTCAGCAAGCTCTTCCCAGGCTCCCATCTGGCATCAGGCATGGTGCTGGGAGCTGCTGGGCACACGGATGAGCAGGTGGTGCCCCTTTTCCATCAGCTACCCAGAGCCAGCTGCAGGACAGCGCCGAGAGCACATGCCTATAATGTGGGGCAGAGGGTCACACCGAGGACTCTCCCAGAGGGGAGTTATTTGAACTGCTCTGGAGCAATGCAGACAAGAGGGTACAGAGCACAGAGGCCTGGGGTGGGGACTCCCAGGGACCAGGAGAGGCATGAGGTGGGAAGTGGGGAGCCAGGCTAGAAAGGGCCTTGTGAGTCCTCTGGGGGAGTTGCAGCTTGTCCTATTAGCCATGCACAGGATCTTTGGTTTTCAGAGAATGAGGATCATTCACAAGGGTGACTGGAGCTCCTGCGGGATGTGCACACCTGGCCTGAGGTTGAGATGACACAGAAAGAGTCACAGGGCCGGGGTCTCCCGCAGAGCTAGTTTTCTGTTTGAGTGTCATTTATCACCTCTTTCCAGAGGACAAGATGATGGCTTTATGACCAAAGGGGCTGGCTATGGAGGCCTCTATTAATTTCTAATTGAGAGCTCATAATCACCACAAAGAAAAGCCTCTACCACCCAGGACTTCTGGGGAGACTAGAATCCAACTCAGAGGTGTTTTATAACAAAACAGGGGTGGAGAAGATTTAAAAAAAAAAAAAAAGAAGGTTAGGAAAAAAGGCATTACTAAATTCTCCTTCATAGTACATAAGGTTTTTAAGGTAGATAAATCACATCAGCCCAGCCACACTCAGTGATCTTTGTGATGGAAGAGGTGACCACTGGGCCAGTAAAGAAGTCACAAGGGTCCCAGGCCTGACCTTTAGCATTTCTGTGATTTTTAACTATCCATAAAACAAAGGTCCGTATGAGACCCAATGCAATCAGAAGCCCAAGTCCCAGCTCAAGTGGGGCCTGGCCACAGCAGGCTCTGGCAAGTCTCTGGCCCTGCAATAAGCCCTGGGGGCTTCCCTGGGCTCTGGGCCTTGCCTCCTGTGCTCTGGGCAGCCTGGGTCCACGGGAGAGGAGTGAAAGTCTATTTGGCAAAAAGAACCAAACAGAGGGTTGCTCTGACTGTCGAGAAAGCAGCACCATTGTCCTGAAAACCTCTACCTCCAGATCCCCGGGGATAACCTGAAGCCTGGAACATCACTGATGTCAGCCTCGTGAACACTCTGTCTTCTCCCACAAGCTCAGTGGAGGAAAGTAGATGGCCTCAAAAGCTCCTGTTACCATGCAGGTGCTCCAAGTCAGGTCACAGGCCGCCTCCCCGGGTCCCCACCCCTGGCTTCGTCATAATCCTGGCTGCCCAGTGACGGCTCTCTTTCTGGGAAGGAGCAGAAAATGGGGCTCCCTGATGTCCTGAAGGGGTCTAGCCTCAAAGTTTCTTGCCAGGCTGGGAACAGGTAGAGTGGCCACTTATTAGGAGTTAAGAGGTCAGTATAGGTGCAGAACAGTGTTTTTAAAAGTGTGTTAGGAGCCAAGTAGACACATGGAAAAGACAATTCCTGATGGTCTCACTTTTTTTCATGAAATGGGAATTAAAAGAGTATTAGAACGGGGGCTGAAATAGTAAAAGAAAGCTTGAAGTGAGGGGGTAGAGGTGTGAACTAGGTAGTAAGGGTCATGGAAGAAAAAGCTGACCTAGAACAAGTGAAAGAGTTGGTGAGAAGCTCTGAGTTCTAGCGGAGTTAAAAGACGATGAATTTTAGTTGTAAAGTTGTAGTTTTTAAAAAACTACAGGTATTTTTTTTTAAGTCAGCATGGTTGTGTGATTTGTTTTATCCCTATTCTGCTTCTCAAGGTGTAAGATCAAAAGCAATGACTTGTAGCACTGAGCCAGGCCTGGGAATTCATTGGATGTGTATGAAATTTATTCAGTTGACAAATATTTATTGTTTTTGCAATGCACTACTCTGACTATGAAGGGTGGAAAAAAGCAATACAAACTCTGCCCTTATAATCCATAGAATCTAGTGAAGAATGGTCATGACCCAAGACAGCCAAGGGTAATGTTGATGGAGTGTGGTCCAGATGATCAGCCATAGGGGGGAAAAGAAGGAAGTGGGGAGAACAGGGGATCAGAGGTACCTGTGAGATCAAAGATCAGTCTTACTCATAAGAAAACTAACAGAGTAAGAGACCAGTCTAAGACTAAAACATGGACTTTGCTATGGAAAGCAGTGATGCCAAGATCTAGGTCAGGACTCTGGGGCTGGAAAGGAGAGGAGTGGAGATGCAGGTCATTAGAGCAGGAGGTCAAGACTGGGAAGCCAGGCTGGTAGGACAGGCCATGTGCTGTGATCTAAAACAGGAGTTAAGGTAGAGAAGAAGTTTTAAGACAGGGAAGCCAGGCTGGTAGGACAGGCCATGTGCTGCGATCTAAAACAGGAGTTAAGGTAGAGAAGAAGTTTTAAGACAGGTCCAAACTCTCAACTAATGAGGAAACACAACCTGAAATTTGGTTCACTGGGGAATATGGGCCACAATGGAAGATGAACTTTTATTAAAAAAAAAAAAAAAAAAAAAGGTAGAACATCTGGTGGGAGTTCTGGGTACTGAGAAAATATTCCACTCCAGGATCCAGTGTATGTAGATCAGAAAATGAGTAGCCTCCAGCGAGAAAGTGCATTGAGTGGAGAGAGTGGTATATTACACAGGGCTTTCCAGAGAAACAGACCAACAGGACAGAGAGACAGAGAGAGAGAGAGCATTAGTCTAGCCTCACACTGCTAATAAGGACATATCCGAGACTGGGTAATTTATAAAGAAAAAGAGGTTTAATGGACTCACAGATACACATGGTTGGGGGGGCCTCAAAATCATGGTGGAAGGCAAAGGAGGAACAAAGGCATATCTTCCATGGTGGCAGGCAAGAGGATGTGTATGGGGAAACTGCCTTTTATAAAACCATCAGATCTCATGATACTAATTCACTATCACGAGAACAGCATGGGAAAAGCCTGCCCCCATTATTCAATTGTCTCTGCTTGGCCCCTCCCATGACACGTGGGGATTATGGGAACTACAATTCAAGATGAGATTTGGATGGGGACACAGCCAAACTATATCACAGAGGGAGATTAATTTTAAGAAATTGGATCCTGTGATTGTGGGGGCTGGCCTGCCGGCTGGAGACCTAAGAGAGATATAGAGTTGTCGCAATTTGAGTCTGAAGGCAGTATGGAGACAGCAGTTCTTCTTACTCTGGGACTGCAGTCTTTTTTCTTGAGGCCAGGCTTTCTGCTGGTTGCACAAGGCCCCCCCAAACACATCATGAAGGGTTATCTGCTTTACTCAAACTCTACTGATTTAAATGTAAATCACACCTAAAAAATTCCTTCACAGCAACATCTAGACTACAGTTTGACCAAACACCCATGCGTTACGGCCTGACCGAGTTAACAAACAAAATTCACCATCACAAGTGGTCTTCGTAATGGTGGAAGATGACGAAAAGCTTGACCGTAGATTCCTAAAACTGCAATGGCAACAGTTGGGGAAGAGCAAAAAGAGGGAGTGGAGCCACAGGTGAAGCAGGGAGAAGCAAGAGGTTAAGAGGACAATAGAGAAAGGGAAATCGGAGGTGGGTGGGGAGAAGGGGTTCCGTGTGTGCAGTGACCACATGTTGGTGGCATAAGCAGTATGGCTGAATATAGCCAACTGCAAATACCTGACCTTTGGTACAAGGTATTTTGGTGCCCAACCTGAGCTAGGATTTAAGACAGAATTTGGACTGGCCTTTAGGAAACAAAAGGGCTGCCATGGCTCCCCCTGTGATTCCCCGCCTTCTCCACATCCTCTGTCTCCTGGAGTCTATTCCAGATGCTCCATCTCCCTATTGGGAGCAGTGGTGAGAGGCTAGGCTGGAGCTCAGCAAGTTAGGTGCTGAGGGCGTGAAATACAGGAAAAACTCTCAGTGCTGTGCAAGGTCAGGTCACACTACCTGCTGCCCTGAAAAATGGCCATGCTAGGTGTGTCAGGGCTCCCTGCTGCACAGAGAAGAAAACAAACATGCCACCCAATCTTGGAACTCACAGGCTAATGCTGACAATATTTTAGTAACAGACATAAAAGACAACTGAACAGTTATAGGTTGGTTTGCTTGTTTTTATCCAAGATGGCAGATTAGAGGCTTTTAGCATACCTCAGCCACTTGGAAACAGAAAAATAGAACATAAATATTAACTCTGTGAGCTTCAATTCAAAAAGGAAAATGGGAATCTACCAGAATCATGGACACCCCAGATCTCAAAGAGGAGAACGACAGCAAACAGTCCCTGTGACGGCATCCGGCTGATAAAAGTGAGTGAAGCCCCATAAGTGAGAGAGGCAGAAAGCCTTCGTCTGTGGCTCATCTTTCCCCTGGGGATCTGAGCAACCCAGGCCAAGGGATTGCACTTTGCTTCTCCTAAGCCCTGGAGCTAATTTGGGGAGATACATGGAGGTCCAGTGAGGTAAAGACACCAAGAAAAGCTGTAGACTTTTTCTTAGACCTGGGACTGAGAGCAGGACACCATTTTTAATCTGAGTGCATACTAAGTCAGCCATTTCTTGGCAACCCAGCAGTCTGGCTGCGCAGGCATTGTAGTCTCAGGCCAGAGACTGGAGCACCTGCTCTGGAGCAGAGTAGGAGCCTCCACAGCCAGAACTGTGGAAGGCACCTCAGCAGTAGGTGCTGGAATTGTGCTCTCCCTCTTCGCAAGCCTGGGGTGGGAGGAGAGCTACAGCTGAAGTTTCTCCTGGATGGTGAGACTTGTAGTCACGGCCAGCTTGGAGACCTGAAACTGATCTGTGTGTGCCATTGCTGGGCCCCTACCCTGCTCTCCTGAGATCACAGTGCAGTCGGGCCCTTTCTACTCGATGCCCAGACAGATCTCCAGGCATTAGGAGCACTCATTCTCTTGGTTCAGCAGCCTGAGCTGCTCCACCATTCCTGGACATAAGATCTTGGTGCAATGGGGCTCTTTGCTCCTTGCCCAGGCAGGTTTTCAGATTTTCAGAGTACCTGCTAGCTTGATTCAGCAGCCTAAGTTGCCCCGCCCTTAGTAGACATAGATTGTGGTAAAGCAAGACTCTGCTCCATGCCCAGGCAGACCTCCAGGCATTCAGAGCAACTTTTCTCCTGGTTCAGCAGTCTGAGCTGCCCTACCCTTCCTATGCAGAGATCCAGGTGCAAGGCAACCCTCTCTGCTATATGCCCAGGAAAATCTCCAGGCATTCAGAGCACCTGCTTGCTTGGTCCAGCAGCCTGAGATGCCCCACCTCTCCTGTTCAGAGATTTTGTTTCGGGGGTACTCTCTCTGCTTCAGGCCCAGGCAGTTTCAGGCATTTGGAGTACTGCTCACCTGGATCAACACCCTAACTAGTCCTATCCTTCCTGTGCAGAGATCCTGGTGCAAGGACGCCCTCTTTGCTTCGTGTCCAGGCAGATCTCCAGGCATCTGGAGCTCTCACTCTCCTGGATTAGGAGCTTAGGCTACCACACACCCCCATCCCTAAGCAGAGAACTTGGAGCCAAGGAGGTTTTCCAGCTCCATGACTAGACACTCCTCTGGGTGCCTGGTGGCTACCCACTGGATTATCCCTTGGCACTGGTGCTTATGCCTGCCATTAGGGGAACTACAGGAGGACCTGCCTGGTCCAGCCCTACACTTTGTGGCTCCCGCCCCTTCAAGGCTGAGCAGGGAGCTCAGACCACTGGACATTCCACAAATCAGCCCATTGCCTGAGGCAACAGAGAGCTTCTCCCAGTAAACAAGGATCAAATATATACCCAACCACATTGCCCGCAGGTGGTTCATACCTATAAATGCCATCTATAGGCTTGTAGGAAGAGCTGCACAGCCCAATATAAAACCTGCTGGAAGAAGTGCATATGACTATAGAAGCAAAGTCAAAAGACTCTACCCAGAATTCTCTACAGTCATGCCTCCTAGGAATTGAGGTAAAGAGAAAGGGAAAGAAAAAAAAAGAAAAATTGTAACAGTATAGGGTGAGAAAGAAAAAGAAAAATCCTACCTGCATGAAAATAATTACAAAAATTAGAAGTGCCAGCATCTCCAAATGAGAGGAAACCAGTGCAAGAATTCTGGCCCCATGAAAAATCTGAATGTAGTGACCACATCAAAGGATTGCACTACCTCTCCAGCAATGGTCCCTAACCAAAATGGAAACTCAGAAATACCAGATAAAGAATTCAAAGCATAGATTGCAGGAAGCTCATTGATATCCAAGACAAGGCTGCAAATCAACACAAAGAAATTTCTAAAACAATTCAGGAAATAAGAGATAAAATCTTAAAAAGAAATCAATCAGAGCTTCTAAAACTAAAAAAAAAACTTGAATTTCAAAATACAACTGAAAGCTTTATCAATAGACTGGACCAAGCAGAAGAAAATTTCAGAGCTTGAAGACTGGTCTTTTGAACTAACTGAATCTGACAAAAATAAAGAAAAAATATTTTTAAAAGGTGAGTAAAGTCTTTGAGAAGTATGGGATTATGTAAAGCAACCAAATATACAAATTATTGGCATTTCTGAGAGAGAAGGAGAAAAAGCAAACGACCTGAAAAATATATTTGAGGGAAAAATTCAAAAAATTTCCCTAATCTTGCTAGAGAGGTACACATCCAGATATAAGAACCCTAGGTACCTGTAAGATACTATATAAAATGAACATCACCAAGGCATGTAGAACAGAACATCACCAAGAACAGTCCCCAGACTGTCCAAGATCAATGCTAAAGAAAAAATCTTAAAGACAGTAGAGAAAAAGAGCAGATCATGTACAAATGGAACCCCATCAGGCTAACAGTGGACTTCTCAGCAGAAATTTTACAAACCAGGAGAGATTGAGGGCCTATTTTCAGCATTCTTAAAGAAAAGAAATTCCAACCAAGAATTCATATCCCACCAAACTAAGCTTCATAAGTGAAGGAGAAATAAAATCTTTTCCAGAAAAGCAAATGCTGAGGGAATTTGATACCACTAGATCAGCGTTACAAGAGATCCTTAAGGGAGTTCTAAACACAGAAACAAAAGAATGATACCTGCTACCACAAAACACAACTAAGTACATAGCCTGCAGACCCTATAAAGCAAAACACAATAGAAACTACAAAGCAAACAGCTGACAACTTCACAATAGGATCAAAACAGCAAATATCAATATTAACCATGAATGTAAATGGTCTAAACTCCCCACTTAAAAGCCACAGGTGTCTTCAAGAGACCAATCTTATACATAATGACACCCATAGGCTCAAAGTAAAGGGCTGGAGAAAGATCTACTATGCAAATGGGAAAAAAAAAAGCAGAAGTCATCACTGTTATGTCAAATAAAATTCAACCAGAAGACTTAACTATTCCAAATATATATACAGCCAACGTTGGCACCTCTAGTCCATAAAACAAATACTTCTAGACCTACAAAAAGACTTAGCCATGCAATAACGGTGGGGGACTGCGAGACCCCTACTGACAGTATTAGACAGATCATTGAGGCAAAAAACTCACAAAGAAATTCTGGACTTAAACTCGACACTTGACCAGTTGGACCTAATAGACATCTATAGAATACTCCACCTATCAACCACAGAACTAAGATTGACCACCACTGAAATAATACCAACCATCCTCTCATACCACAGTGGAATGAAAATAGAAATCAATACCAAGAAGATCTCTCAAAACCATATAATTACATGGAAATTAAACAAATTGTGCCTGAATGACTTTTGGGTAAACTATGAAATCAAGGCAGAAATCAAAAAAATCTTTGAAATAAATGAAAACGGAGACACAACATATTAAAATCTCTGAGATACAGCAAAAATAGTGTTGAAAGGAAAGTTTACAGTGCTAAATGCCTACTTCAAAAAGTCAAAAAGTTCTCAAATTAATGATCTAACATAACATCTAGAGGAACTAGAAGAACAAGAAAGACTAATCTCAAAGCTAGCAAAAGAGAAGAAAATAAATAAATCCGAGTAGAACTGAATGAAATTGAGACCGAAAAATCCGTACAAAGAATCAACAAAACCCAAAGTTGGTTTTTTGAAAGGATAAACAAAATCACTAGAATGGTAGCTAGAATAATAAGGAAAAAGAGAGAGAAGATCCAAATAAGAACAATCAGATATGACAAAGGTGACATTAAACCAATCCCACAGACATACAAAAGATCCTCAGAAACTATTATGAATGCCTCTATGCACACAAACTAGAAAATCCAGAGGAAATTGATGCATTTCTGGGAGCACACAATCTCCCATGATTGATCAGGAAGAAATTGAAGCACTGAACAGACTAATATTGAATTCCAAAATTAAATCAATAATTTTAAAAACTTACCAACCAAAAAAAGTGCCCCAGATCAGATGGATTCACAGCCAAATTCTACCAGACATACAAAGAAGAGCTGTTATCAATTCTACTGAAACTATTTCAAAAAATCAAGAAAGAGAGACTCCTCCGTAACTCATTCTATGAAGCTCATAACCCCCTGAGACAAAAACCTGGCAAAGACAGAATGTGAAAAGAGAACTATAGGCCAATATCCCTCATGACCGTACAGGCAAGTATCCTCAACAAAATACTGGTGAACCAAATTCAACAGCACATCAAAAAGTTAATTCTCCATGACCAAACAGGCTTCATTTGCAGATGCAAGGTTGGTTCAACATATGCAAATCAATAAATGTGATCCACAACATAAATAGAATTAAAAACAAAAAACATATGGTCATCTCAATAGACACAGAAAAAGCTTTCAATGAAATTAAACACCTCTTCATGATAAAAACCATCAAGAAATTAGGCATTGAAGGAACATAGCTCAAAATAATAACAGCCATCTATGACAAACCCATACCCAACATTATACTGAATGGGCAAAAGCTGGAAGCATTCCCCTTGAGAACTGGAATAAGACAAGGATGCCCACTCTCACCACTTCTATTCAATAAAGTACTGGAAGTGCTAGCCAGAGCAATCAGAAAAGAGGAAGAAATAAAAGACATCCACATAGGAAAAGAAGAAGTCAAACTCTCTCTTTTCATGAATAATCTGATTCTATACCTTGAAAACCCTAAAAACTCCACTTAAAGGGTCCTGGATCTCATAAATGGCTTCAGTAAAGTTTCAGGATACAAAGTCAATGCATAAAAATCGGTAGCATTTCTATACACCAAAAACATTCAATCTAGGAGCCAAATCTAGAATACAACCCCATTTACAATAGCCACAAAAAAACCCTAAGATTATATCTAACCAAGGAAGTAAAAGATCTCTACAAGGAGAAACACAAAACACTACTAAAAGAAATCACAGATAACACAAACAAATTGAAAAATATTTTATGTTCATTCACTGGAAGAATCAATATCATGAATATCATCATACTGCCCACCACCAATGTCATTCTTTACAGTATTGGAAATAACTATTCTAAAATTCATATGGAAACAAAAAAGAGCCTGAGTGGCCAAAGCAATCCTAAGCAAAAAGAACAAAGTTGGAGGCATCACATTACCCAACTTCAAACTATATTATAAGGCTACAGTAACCAAAACAGCCTGGTACTGGTACAAACATAGACACGTAGATCAATGGAACAGAGTAAAGAACCTAGAAATAAAGTCACACACCTACAGCCATATAATCTTGGACAAAGTTGACAAAAATAAGCAATGGGGAAAGGATGCCCAATTCAATAAATGGTGCCAGGATAGCTGGCTAGTCATATACAAAGGAATGAAACTGTACCCCTACTTTTCACCATATACCAAAATTAACTCAAGATAGATTAAAGATTTAAATGTAAGGTGTCAAACTATAAGAATCCTAGAAGAAAACCTAGGAAACATCATTCTGGACATGAGCCTTGGGAAATAATTTATGCCTGTCCTCAAAAGCAATTGCAACAAAAACAAAAATTGACAAGTGGTACCTAAATAAACTAAAGATCTTCTGCACAACAAAAGAAACTATCAACTTCTGCACAACAAAAGAAACTATAGACAACCTATAGATCAACAGAAAATACTTGCAAACTATGCATCCAATAAAGGTCTAATATCCAGAATCTAGAAGGAACTTTTTAACAATCGAACAAGCAAACACCAAATAACCCCATTAAAAAATGGGCAAAAGTCATGAACAGACACTTCTCAAAAGAAGATATGCAAGAGGACGGCAAATATACAAAAAAATACTCATCATCACGAATCATCAGAGAAATGCAAATTAAAACTACAATGAGATACCATCTCACACCAGTCACAATGACTATTAAAAAGTCAAAAGCAACAGATGTTGGTGGGGCTGTGGAGAAAAGGAACACTCATACACTGCTGGTGGGAATGTAAGTTACTTCAGCCACTTTGCAAAGCAGTTTAGCTATTTCTCTAAGAACTTAAAACAGAACTACTATTTGACCCGGCAATCCCATTATTGGGTATATACCCCCACCAAAAAAAACAACAAATTATTCTACCAGAAAGACACATGCACTCATATGTTCATCACAGTGCTATTCACAATAGCAAAGTCATGGAATCAACCTAGGTGCCCATCAACAGTAGACTGGACAAAGAAAATGTATATATACACCATGGAATACTACATACCCATGAAAAAGAATAAAATCATGTCCTTTGCAGCAATGGGGATCCAGCTGAAGGCCATTATCCTAAGCAAATTATCACAGGAACAGAAAATCAAATACCACATGTTTTCACTTACAAGTGGGAGCTAAACATTGGGTACTTATGGACATAAAGATGGCAACAATAGACACTGGGGGCTACCAGAGAAGGGAAGGAGGGAGAGGTCAAGGGTTGAAAAACTCACTGTTGGGTACTATGCTTACTACCTGGGTGACAGAATCATTTGTACTCCAACCTCAGCATCACCCAATATGTCCAGGCAACAAACCTGCACGTGTACCCCCTGAATCTAAAAATAAAAGTTGAAAAAAAGACCATTGTACAAATTTTAAAACAACAAATAGAATTAGCATCATACAGACATATTCTGCTTGTGCCAGGAGCCGAGTTCAGAATCCAGTACATTCCTGCTCAGTTTTCACTGTCCAAAAATGATCTGCATTGTGAGAGCCTGAACTCCCACCAGCTTGGGCTCTAGAATCTACACTGTCACCAAACTCAAGCATTTATTGACTGCCTACCATGTGCCAAACATCATAATGCATCTTGGGTCCATCGTTTCTGGGTTTTCTGTTTAGCAAATCGGCCCTGGGGCAGCCTACTGGCCCTCCTCTATAGGCCTAGACTACAGAAAAGCGACTGCTCACCTCCGACCACACCAGGAGGCACCGCCCAGTGGCCAGGCACTCTGACTGCAACGTCCAATCCCTCCACCACTCAAACACAGGGGAAAGTGTGTCATTCTCAGAGTCCTCTAGGCCACATCTGAGCTGCTGCGCCTTCCTTTCCCTCTCTCCCCACCTGTTTCCATGAATTAGAAGCCACTGAAATGTAAAAGCAAATAAATAACAAAGCTTAGCAGGGACTAAGAAGCTGAGAGGGCCACTGAATGTCCCAGCACTCCACCTTCCTGCCCATCTGAGAGGCCGCAGGCAGCCAGGGAATCTCACTCCTGGGGCGCCAAAAGCAACAGGAGCCACTGACCAGAATTCCGTTTGCTTTTTCCCCTCCTCTTCTCTCTGGATGATTTTTCCATTCCCTCCTTGCCAGGGCTGCTCTGGAGGACCCAAGAGAAGCCAGGCCAGCTTGCTAACTCAGGAAAATGGCACATGTGGGCCATTTTCCACATGCTTCATGTGGGCTTAAGAAAGGCCAGCCGGGGTTCTCTTGTAAGAAGTCTGATTTTTTTAAGGGAAGTGATAAAAAGAGACACAGATTAGTCCCTGCACCCCCTCCCATGTTCCCTTCTTGGTCCCTAGCACTGACCACTGGACAGGGAGATTCTGTAAGCCTCCTTTTCTTCTCATTGTCTTACAAAGGATGAATCCCAAGGAGGCAAAGATGGGTCCAGGCAGTCCATGCAGAAGGGAGGCTTCTGCAGATCGCACTTAATTTAATTATTGTCAAAAGCCTAGCAGGAAAAACCAAGGAAATAAAACCTGAATTACTGGATTTGGGTTTTAATTACTGTGGTGAATATGTCTCTTCTATTTGTCATATTTTCACTTTGTTTGATCTCTGTGTTGACACAGCCACAGTCTGGAATGAGGGGATTCTCAACAAGCTTCCCATTCTCTCAAAATGCCCACTTAAAAGGAAGTCCAGAACTCCCTTAGGACTTGCTTACCTCCTCAGTACTCTTGGCTTTCACATCCTCCTTTTCATTTCTTCATCCTTCAATTTTATGACATGCATTTATGAGAAAACTATGAGTACTTTTGATCTGATTTCCACACAATGGAGATGTTTTCTGAGTTTCATCCTGGGCTTTCTGCTTTAACCCCTTCAATGGCTCCCTGCCCTAGAGCAGTGGCTGGACCCCTAAGCGCTGTACACAGAGGCCTTATGCCATTTCTCTAGCACACGCAGGCGAGCTACTTTCCCTTCCTGGCCTATACCATGCTGTCATCCAGCTTTGGCTGGAATACCTGGCCCACCATGTTCACCTGAAAAATCTTGATTCGCCCTTTAAACTCTGCCCAAATGTCCTGTGAAACTGTCACCAGGAAGGGTTTGATGTGTCTCTAACTCTCATAACGCTTTTTACTGTACATTGTGATTCTGTTTGTTCAGTCCTTCCCACTGCATGGAGCTCTTTCTGGGCAAGATTCACACAAGTTCATCTGCGAATGCTCAGAATGTAGAAATAGCATTGCTTGGCTGTGATAGGCACTCACACTCCTTCTTGTTAAATAAATAGACGAATGGATGGAGAGAGAGAGAGAGGAGAGAGAGAAAGAGAAAAAAGGAAGGAGGGAGGGAAGGGAAGGGAAGGGAGAGAACTGGAGTTCTGATGCACAACTTTCTTTATATAAGATTATAAAGGTCACCTTTCTGTACCTACCACCTCTTTGCTGATGTCTGTTGTTCCATTTCCAGATGGTCAAAGCTCACATCAAAAGAAAACCTCCACTGTCAGTACTCCACCCGCCTCCATCCCTCAGATAATATTCCTCTTTTCTTCAAATCCCTTAGATCCTATAAAAATTACAGGTCCTAGGTCTCATGCCTTCATGACTCTTGAAGGGAGAGGGTGTGAGGGGGATGGCAGAGAAGCTAATTCACACTGTAGTACTGCTGAGTATTACTTATCCCCTCTCATTTAACATTTGAAATTTCAGCAAAGTTTTTATTGCCTTAACCCTAATGAGTGAGAGTTATAAGATGTGGATTCCTCTGCCAGGGGATATATTTTGCAGGGCGAAAGGGAGATTCTGGACCTCTTAAATTACCCATGGATTTTATGCTGTTTGTATAATCACACCAAATAACTGCTTTATCCAAAGCTAAAGTAGACCCATGAGGGTCCCTGCCTAATACAGGCCCTTAACGTCTCCGAAATCTTTATTTGGAATCTACAGAGGAAGTCTGGGGATTTGGGGCAAGTGGGGAATGGAGCAGAGAGATAAGGAAAAAGAAGGAAGGAAGCAAGAAAAGAAAGGGGGGAAAAAGAAATCCTTTGGGAGTGTTCAGTGCAATTTGACTCCTCTCTCGCACATGCTTAATCCATGAGCCGAAAGTCTTTACAGGATCTGTCAGTGCTCATGGAAACAGGAAACTTGCAAGGAAGTCTCTAAAGAGGAAGATATGTTTCAGAAGATAAATTAACACTCTGTAAGCCCAGAGATGGTCCTTGGTTGGGCATGAGCTAAGACAAAAGGAACACTAAAGGATTCTCAGAACATAGAGCATGGCGGACCAACACGAATGGGCACTCTGGAGGCTGTGGTTGCTCCTGCTGCCACAAAGAGGAACAACGAGACAATTGTCTAGATGAATAAGTCCCCCACCCCACCCTGACTGCTATTTCTTCAAATACCTCACATTTCAGGCAGACAATAGCTTATGTCATTATAACCTAAATGAATCTCAACTCCTCACTTCCCTCTATAAGCGTAGAGTCTCTATCACAGTTTTCACTCCACTCTGCTACAAAATAATCTCTGACTACCCAATACTGGGGCAGGGAGCCCTCCTATCTGCTCCCACAGCTCCCAGGATGATGTTACAAAATAAACTGCCCCATAATCACCTGATTACTTGTCTGAAATCCCATACTCTATATACTCAGTTAGAGCAGAGACTAGGCCCTCTTTACTCTGATATCCGTAGCTAAGTACAATGCATGACACATGATAGACATTGTCTTGCCGTCTATCAACCAGGCATAAGGCAGATATTCAATTAATATTTGTTGAATTGAATAAAATATTGGCCCCACTTAATAACAAGAGTAAATACGTATATAGTGCTTGCTGTGTGCCAGGCGCTGATCTCATTTAATCTTCACAATGACCCTCTGAGGTCTATACTAGCATTTTACAGATAAGAGAACTAAGACACAAAGAAATGGAGGTCTTGCCCAAGAACACCCAGGAAATAAGTGGCACACACAGACTGTGGACCCAGACAGTCTGGCTGCAGAGCCTGTGTTCTCAACCACTACACAACATTGTCTCTCTTAAACTTTGAGAAACTTCCAATTAACAAACAATTACTCCAGCTATTCCAGATCTGGAGACAGAGAAGGCTAAGCAAGCCATGACTCCTTTTAAAAATATCCAGGGACCTCTTGTATTAACCTGGGTCAGGGTTACTCAAAGCATTCATACACCAAGTTATACGCTACCAATCTCCTCAAATGATGTAAAGAGCATGCTTTGCAATGCACTAGCAAAAAAGGCTCTGTGGATCTTAAGTGCTACAGAGACCCCTCTTTCATTCAAAATTGTCCCACTATTTAAAAAGTTCTTCTCTTTCTAACATTGTGCTGAAATCCCCTTTATTGTCATACATGAAAAAAAAAGAATAGTATAAATATAATCCCCATGTTACAGGAACAAAATGATTCTACCACTTCAGGAATGCAGGGGTATATTATAACCATCTGATATGGAAATTTCTAATAGATGTTCAGTCTATAAAATGGCCGTGAGACAGTCTCCTTCAGGCACTACACCAATAGCACCGTGATAGCGCAGCTCGGATTGACAGACCTGCCCTTCACATTCGCAGCATCCAGTTCCAGAGCCTCAGTGGAGGCCAGCACAGCATATGTCTAAATATTTAGAAGTTTAAATAAATCAAGCTAGCAAACTGGTACATAAATATGTTCTGTCCTCCTTGATAAAGAAGCTTTTGCAATGACAGTATCATATAAAGCATGTTTAATAGTGTTAAAAATGAGCAAAATATCAAAGACTAATAGAATATAATTTATCTTGAAGGCTTGTTTGTTCTCTTAATGAACAATGTTTGAGTGAGAATAAAATAAAGACAAACATAAAGAATAAATTGTAATATATTTATCCCAAAAACTTTATTTCTCACACTTACATTTTGGCCAAATTATTAATTATATAGTTATAATCAGGATTTTCACATAATTTAGATTCTATCAAAAGTACTAACTTAAAGGTAAAATGTAATTTTACTCAAAATGTAAACATTTTGAATATATGTCACCAAAAACCTAAATTAAAGTGAATATTAAGGGGGGGAAATTAAAATTATTGTTCATATGTTTTCAGAAGTTTTTCTCCTTGAAAATTCTTTAAATTGGGAGGGGGGAGGGATAGCATTAGGAGATATACCTAATGTAAATGACAAGTTAATGGGTGTAGCACACCAACATGGCACATGTATACATATGTAACAAACCTGCACATTGTGCACATGTACCCTAGAACTTAAAGTGTAATAAAATAAATAAATAAATAAATAAATAATTCTTTTATGTATAAATTATGTATTAAAATTAAAAGGTCAAGTACAAATTATGGATAATAGATATCAAATTTTAAATAAAAACTGATTATATTAATAAAAGCTGACATCTTAATATAATTTTTGAAAATTTAAGATTGTTAAATAATTTTATAAAAAGGAAACTCTTTGGAATTCTAACATTTACTGTCTTTTTGACTGCAAGTATGAAGAATAATTATCACACTTGATTCTTGTTGCCTAGGCCTCCACATGCACAGATGCAAGCGTAATATGAATTGTTCAGTATTGCAAAATGTTCCTGAGGCACCATGCGCAACTATTGCAAACACTGTGAAAATGTGTGAGTTCCTCCAAAACCACACCTCACAAGGCCAAGACAGGCAAGAAAATGGATTTATACTTCTTGAGGCAAGTCTCCCTTGCATTCATGCCATTTGAGACAAAAGACTTGAAACATGCTAAGTTTGTCTTTTCTCTTACCTAAGGTTAATACTTCCTCCATGCACATCTGCCCGGCCCTCCCCAGTGTTGGCAGCAGCCCTGACCCCATGCCTGTACAGTTGGTGGACTCAGGGCAGAGAATGGCTTCCCTGGGACCTGCCTGGCACTAGTCACACTAGCAGAAGCACATAGGTGTGGGGGCAGAAATATGTGCCTTTTCTTTTCTTTCCAGAGGACTTGCAACCTTACTTTTGATTTTCTCTTTTAATTAAGGGTTAATCTCAGAGCATTAATTTCCCAGGAGGTAAGTTTTCTGGATATATTTTATTATTTGTTTTTAATTATGATAGATTATGATCTAATCTTCCAAACAAATTATCTTCTTAGTTTGTCAAGGTTTTCAAGTACGTGATGTATTTTTGTAACTGTTCCTTGAACATGTGTATTTTTAAGTTAAAATATGAAAGTATGTACACATAATTGAATATCAAATGTGTATATATACATAATATATGCATATATGTATATGTAATTAAATTGCATTGATTGATTATATAATTCAATTTACCAATAACCCTACTTGTTTTTGTCTACGTGATATTGCAAGTTCTGAGAAACATACATTGCAGTTTTCTCCTGTAATGTTATTTTTATCAAGTTTTTTCTTTTTATTACCTTTTATGTATGGCTTAATGCAAACATTTATATCGTATATATCTTCATAAATTATGTTTTTTCAGCTTTTCATAACTGGGCTTCTTTTCTTCTTTTTAGTATCTCTAAATGTAAACTTTTATAAGATTAATTTTACCCCTTCTTTCTTTTTATTAGCATTTATATGGTGTAATGCTTATTCATTTCTTGATTTTAAACTAGTCATTTTCACTTTAAGTGTTTTTCTAAGAGACAGTATATAACTGAATTATGTTCCTTAAATCCCAGTCTGATATCTCTGTTTTTAATAACACAATTCAGTTCATTCATATGTATTGCAATAATAAGAATGAGAAGGAGGAGGAGGAGGGAGAGGAGGAGGAGGAGGGAGCAGAGGAGGCTCACTCATCTAATGTCGCCATGTTCTAAGTACTTTATGTGAGTGAACTGCTCAAGTCTCAAGCCCACTAAGGCTATTAATCACAATACCGTATGGCTGCTCAGTTTATGTTTGCTATTAATTTTACTTTGCTTGTTTCTTCTTTTTCCTTTGTCCCTATTTTTTCTTATTTGATTAAGTGGCTATTCATTGCAGTTTCCCTCTTTGTTAGAGTTCTTCTGGAATTTCTTCTCCCTTGAGGGCTAACATTTTTCTCCAAGTGCCCTTAATCCAGCATGTAATTCTGTACTATTGCTTGAAAACAAAATATCAACTATTTCTCCCTCCAAGAGGTTTTTTTTCCCCATCTCTTTATATTCTAATACAAAAAGAGATATTTAAAACATTACCTCTTCCTAATCCTGTTTGCCCAAAAAGTAATCTTCACAAAATTGTTCCTTTTCCACTCCACCAGCTCATTTTATTATGATTGTTTAATTCTGGAACAGTATTAGGATCTCCCTTATAGTCTGTATGGTCTATACCTTTATTTTAAGAATTGTCATCTAGCACCCACAATGCATTTCCAGAACAGCCTACCATTAATCCATTAGATTTTAGTTTAGATTCACTGGTTGTTACATTATTTGACCATTTCATAATTTTCCCTGTTACAGACAAGAGGTCAGATGCCAGTCTCATTGCTTCTTATTTATCTATAATTTGTTCTTTCTGTCCGGAAAATTTAAAGATTTTTCACTCTAATTTTGAAATTTGGTAATTTTACAAGAATGTGCCTATTAGCATCCAATATTTATTATATGCTGGAAACTAAACAATTTTCATGTATCAATTCATTGAATCCTTACAAGAAAACATTATGAGACAAATACTGTTATTAGATCCATTTGACAGATGAGGAAACTAAGCTCAGAGATTAGGTGCATGGCCCAAGTTCAAACAGCTCATAACTAGTAAAGCATTGGAGGCTTCAAGTCCAAATGATTTGTCTCCAGAAAATCTGCTGTTGACCACTCATCACGAGTACTTTTTTAAAAATTGAACTTGACTGGATCTTCATGCCCTCTTTGATTTTGTAGACTTAGGTTTTTTTTCAGCTGAGGAATATATCCTTCTATACTCGAGGTTTTTTTTTTTAATTGACTTCCGTTTGTGGGTTCTTTTGTATCTACTGCAATTGGTTTAATTGTCCCTATATTAGTCCATTTTCATGCTGCTGATAAAGACATACCTGAGACTGGGCAATTTACAAAAGAAAGAGGTTTGACGGACTTACAGTTCCACGTAGCTGGGGAGGCCTCACAATCATGGGGGAAGA
This sequence comes from Gorilla gorilla gorilla, assembly GCF_029281585.2. NCBI lineage: Eukaryota > Metazoa > Chordata > Mammalia > Primates > Hominidae > Gorilla > Gorilla gorilla. The sequence goes on from NC_073233.2 coordinate 136,584,104, forward strand.
CAAAAGGCATGTCTCATATGGTGGCAAAGAGAAGAGAATGAGAGCCAGATGAAAGGGGTTTCCCCTTATAAAACCATCAGATCTGGTGAGATTTATTCACTACCATGAGAACAGTATGAGAGAAACCACCTTATGACTCAATTATCTCCCACTGGGTCCCTCCCACAACACGAGGAAATTAGGGGAGCTACAATTCAAGATGAGATTTGGGTAGGGACACATCAAAGCCATATCAGTCCCCCTCTTTCACTCTTTCATAGTACCATGGAGGTACCCCAGTTTCAGGTCTACTGAGCACGTGTAATATTCTGGTTACTTATATATCTCCACTAATAAACTATCAGTTGCTCAAGGGCAGGTAATTTGTCATATTCACTGATGTATCCCCCTTATCTATTTTAATGCTTGACATATGGTAGGTGCGCAATAAATCTTGGCTATTATTAAATAAATGGAATAACCTCACTCCCAGATGTACTATGCAATGTTGACTAATACTCTAGCAAGTCCTCCAAACTCTTTCCTTCTATCAACCCATGGGTATTTATCTCACGGAGCCAGCTAAGTCTATGCAATGTCTGGTTTACACCTGTATTAGTCCCTTCTCACACTGCTAAAAAGAACTGCCCAAGACTGAGTGATTTATAAAGGAAAGAAGTTTAATTGACTCACAGTTCAGCATGGCTAGGGAGGCCTCAGGAAACTTACAATCATGGTGGAAGGTGAAGGGGAAGCAAGGCACCTTCTTCACCCTGCAGGAAGGAGAATGAACGAAGGAGGAACTCTCAAACACTTATAAAGCCATCGGATCTCCTGAGAACTTACTCACTATCATGAGAACAGCATAGGAGAAACTGCCCTCCTGATTCAATTACCTCCACCTGGTCTCTCCTTTGACATGTGGGGATTATGGGGATTATAATTCAAGATGATACTTTGGGTGGGGACACAGCCAAACCATATCAACACCCTATCTTATAGGGTCACAGTCGGCCAGCACACTCTTTTTCCCACACAATCAGAAAAAGAGTGTGGTTTGGGGACACAGCCAAACCATATCAACACCCTATCTTACAGGGTCACAGTCAGCCAGCACACTCTTTTTCCCACACAATCAGACTAAAAGCACAGTACTCACAACACTTCTGACACCAAATGTGTGGGTCTGTTCCACCCCAAATTATTTCCCAGTTCTCCAAATACCCACTAGGTTTCCTACAATTCAATTCCATTTTCACGTTACCTACCTGGAGTTAGTTAATGTCAGATCCCGCAAGTTACAGACTCAGTCCTACACGGCTGCCCCCGCTTTAGATGCCAATCACGGGTCCAAGCCTCCTGCACTTCTGACAGACTAGCTATAAATCAGGGCTTCCCAGCAGCCTCTCCTTGAGTTCAATAATGTGCTAGAATGGCTTAAAGAACTCAGTAAAAGTTTATCATTACCTATTATTATCAATTTATTACAAAGGAGATTTTAAAAGATACAAATGAATAATAGCCAGACTAAGAGATACATTGAGTGAGGCCAGAGGGTCCTGAGCCCAGGAGCTTCTGTCCTTGAGGAGTTAAGGTGCACCACTCTTCTGGAACATGGATGTGTTCTTGTTCACCAACCTGGAAGCTCTCCAGACCCTGGTGTTCAGTGTGTTCATGCAGGCTTCATTACCTAGGCACGATTGATTAAAGCATTGGCCATTGGTGATTGAACTCAGTCTCCAGCCTCTCTTCCTTCCCTAGATGTCAGAGGATGGGGCTGAAAGTTTCAACCTTCTAATCACATAGTTGGTTCCTCTGGGAACCAGCTCCCACCCTCCAAGAGTCACCTCCTTAGCATAAAATCTGATATGGCTGAGAAAGCTTTATTATAAATAACAAAAGAGGCTCTGCTCATACCCACCACTCAGGAGAGTCCAAGGGTTTTAGGAGTTCTGTGCCAGGAACTAGCGACAAAGCTCAAATATATAGATAGATAGATAGATAGATAGATAGATAGATAGATAGATAGATAGACAGACAGACAGATATATAGATATAGATATAGATATACACACACACATATATACACACACATATATACACACATATATACACACACACACACATATATATATATAATTTTTAATATTATCATTATTTGTCATTTCATTTTTGGCCCAGTCTGGTCGCAAACTCTCTGGCCTTAAGTAATCCTCCTGCCTCGGCCTCCCAAAGTGCTGGGATTACAGGCTATATTTCTTATTATGATGCAATATCCCATAGACTCTGCAGCACTAATTTTTAAGCACATTTTAAACACCCTGGTATTAATAGAAAATAAGGAACAGTTTTTAAGAGACATAGGAAATCCCGGAATCCCCAAAGGAAGGAGAGATCTATGCAGCTGGGGGTGGAAGGGGTCTGGAATTGTAAGAGTCTTTCTGACTGCAGCAAAAAGAAATGCTCATTCCACCCGGAGGGTTAAACATCCACAAACCACCTGCTGCCTGTCATAAGGCTGGCTCTTGCCATTTCCTCATCTTTGCCAAAAGCTTTATGCTTTCATCTTAATTGATTAAGATTTATTTCTCTGGTACCACCACTCAAACCTTAAAATAAAGGCAAGAAATGGCATCTGGCCTCTATTTAAGCCCTCCACTTAAGACCCTGCCTCCCTTCCATTAACATTCTTCTTAAGACAGAAAAAGACAAAAATTCCCAACACCAAAAATGAAGCATATTGACAGAATCTGAGAAGACTCCCCACAAACGTGAGTCTGATGGAACTTGACTGATGAAAGCAGCCAAGAGTGTGGGGGATGAAGCAAGTCTGCTGGTCACCTTCCCATGCCAGTCTGCTCTCCCTCTGCAGTGCGGGCACTTCAATCCAGAGGGTGCCCATGCCCCAGCCCTCCCTCACACCTTCATCAGGACTTGCTTCCACAACTAATAAGAACCTGAAAAGCCAGGAATACAGCCGGGTGGAAGCAGCGCACTGCCTCCTGGGAGGTGTAGGCACCAGACTTCAGCATGAAAATGCCCTGTCATGCCAGGAGACCAAGCTGGAGGAAGAGCCGCCAGACGCTGGGAAGTTAACTCAGCCCTGAGTGTACCTGACATGTGCCTGTTAACATGAAAAGAGGATTCAACGTAGGCTCCAGGACCCAGAGGACACACAGGAATCCACATGCTGTGTATATTAGCAACCATTGTGTTTGGTTAGCAATGAGTCTTATGGGGAAAAATGCAATAAAAAAACAAGAGAGAGAGAGAAAGGGAAAAAGAAAGGGCACATCATCTTAAAGACTCTTGGAAATATCAGACCTCTAAAGAGGTAATTTCAATAGGATGTCAGGAGATATGGCATCCTTGAAATAGTAATAGGACACCTAAGCAGAAAACAGAATATGAGGTAGAAAGAAAGACAGACAGAGAGAGAGAGAGAGAGAGAGAGAGAAGGCGTGGTGGCTCCTCACACCAGTAATCCCAGCACTTTGGGAGGCCGAGGCGGGTGGATCACCTGAAGTCAGGAGTTTGAGACCAGCCTGGCCATTACGATGAAACGCCATCTCCACAAAAAATACAAAAATTAGCTGGGCTTAGTGGCAGGCACCTGTATCTCCAGCTACTTGGGAGGCTGAGGCCGGAGAATCACTTGAACCCATGAGGTGGAGGTTGCAGTGAGCCAAGATTGTGCCACTGCACTCCAGCCTGGGAGACAGAGTAAGACTCCATCTCAAAAAAAAGGAAAAGAAAGAAAGAGAAAAGATGAAAAGATATGAGCAAGATAATGAAAGATAACAAGCAAATTAAAAATATAATAGCAGAATTAAGATGTTGGAAGGAAAAAGTAGAATTGAAATTGCAGAAAAAACAATCAGCAATTGGAAAATAGTCTTGGAAAGTTCTTCCAGAAAGCAAAGGAAAGGGCCAAAGTGAAAACAAACAGAGGAAAGATGCTAGACACAGAAGGCAAAGAATAAAGGTCTAGTGTGAGCATGATGGCGTCCAGAGAAATAAACCAAAACGATGGAAACCAGAGCAATGACTGCAGTCACAGCTGCACGCTTTTGAGGGGAAAGCAATGTTTTTGAGACCAAAAGTCATCACCATATCCTAGGCAAAATCAGCAACAAGTAGCCACATTCCAGAACTCTATTGTAAGCATGTGGATAACAGGAAAAATACCTTGGAAGTATACAGGTAGGAAAACCACATTACTTATAGTGCAACAGAAAATAAGAGGGAAATAATATGCTCATCAATGTTGTCTTCCACTTGTGAAGACAGTAAGAAAACATTCTCAACTACGCAAGACTTCAGAATAGAATGCTGTGTACCCCTTTGGCACACACACAGCAAATGAGTGAGGAGTTTCAGAACCAGATATGAGAGTGTCAAGGTGTCATCATCCTGGCAGGCAGCATTTAAACAAATTCCATGTAACGTTAAACCCAAGTAATTGTTTTAAACCATGGTTACAAAATTAAGTGCAAATGTCAGAAGTGATTTTAAGAGAGTAAATACCGAGTGTAAAAAATGAATATATTGGAACCATTATCTAGACTAAAAACTAAGGAAAAGGAAAGGGGTGTGTGGCAAAGTAAAAATGGTGTAAATGTATATCATCTGTCGGAAATGCTTTAAAAAGCAACTTTCTTCACTTTGGATAATTAAAGAAATGTAGATTAAAATAATTTTTTAAAAAACCAACTATCACATCTAGATTTCTCCTGTCAACAATTAAGCATGTTCAAATCTCTACAATCCTTAAAACATGTTTGTGTAAATTTTCTTTTTTTTCTTTCTTTTCTTTTTTTTTTCAGACCGTGTCTCACTCTGTGGCCCAGACTCGAGTGCAGTAGTATGATCTCGGCTCACAGCAACTTCCGCCTCCCAGGCTCAAGTGATTATCCTGTCTCAGCCTTCCAAGTAGCTGGGATTACAGGCATGCGCCACTACCGCCTGGCTAATTTTTCTTTCCTTCTTTCTTTCTTTCTTTCTTTCTTTCTTTCTTTCTTTCTTTCTTTCTTTTTTTTTTTTTTTGTATTTTTAATAGAGATGGAGTTTCACCAGGTTGGCCAGGCTGGTCTCGAACTCCTGACCTTGAATGATCCACCTGCCTTGGCCTCCCATAGTGCTGGGATTACAGACGTGAGCCACCACGTCCTGCGGTTTGTGTATATTTTCAACCCCACATCTCCTGCTAACTTGGTGATTGCCAGTCTTGGTTGCATGTCAGAATCACATGAGAGCTTTCTAAAATATCTCAGTGCTTGGGTCCAACTCCCAGAGACTCAGATTCAATTTGTCTGGAGAGAGGCCTCAGCATTGGGATTTTTTTTTTTTTTTTCTTAGATGGATTCTTGCTCTGTCACCAGGCTGGAGTACAGTGGTGCGATCTCGGCTCACTGCAACCTCCGCCTCCCAGGTTCAAGCAATTCTCCTGCCTCAGCCTCCTGAGTAGCTGGGACTATAGGCGCACTCTGCCAGGCCCGGCTAATTTTTTTTTTTTTTTTTTTTTTTTTTTTGCATTTTGGTACAGACGAGGTTTCATCATGTTGCCCAGGCTGGTCTCGAACTCCTGAGCTCAGGCAATGTGCCCGCCTCGGCCTCCCAACCTGCTAGGATTACAGGCGGAATTTTTTCAAAGCACTTCACGTAATTCTATTATAAAAAGTTGAGAACCATGGTTAGCCCTTTCTCAGCAAAATTCCTAGGTTTTCATAAAACCCGTCTCCATTCCCTTTTCTCCTAACCTGCCCTCAAACCACCACCACCAGGTTTCTGCCCCATCACATCTCTGAACTAGTTCTTGCTACACCAAAGGCCCAGCAACTCTAACAGAATTTCCCTGTCCTCATCTGAACTGAGCTCTCAGTGGCTGTAGGCGTGTGTCCTGACCCTCCTTTTCCTGACGCACTCTCTTCCTTTGGGTGCTGTGGCTGCACGTTTAGCTTTTTCTCTTATTTCGCAGTGTCCTCAGGAGGGTCACCCTCCCTACCCAGTCAGTACAAGTTGATGCTCCTGAAGTCTGGGTTGCAGACCCTCTTGTAAGAGGGAATCTCACTCTTTTTTTATTTTTTATTTTTATTTTTTTTGAGACGGAGTCTCGCTCTGTCGCCCAGGCTGGAGTGCAGTGGCGCGATCTCCGCTCACTGCAAGCTCCGCCTCCCGGGTTCACGCCATTGTCCTGCCTCAGCCTCCCGAGTAGCTGGGACTACAGGCACCCGCCACCACGCCCACCTAATTTTCTATATTTTTAGTAGAGGCAGGGTTTCACCATGTTAGCAAGGATGGTCTCGATCTCCTGACCTCATGATCCGCCTGCCTCGGCCTACCGAAGTGCTGGGATTACAGGCGTGAGCCACCGTGCCCAGCCGGGAATCTCACTCTTAATCTCCTTCATGAAAGACAATCTCCTGCAAGCCATGACCACAACTTCCATCTCGTCTCTGATTATTTCCAAGTGTGTTTCTCCAGCCTGGAAATGTCCTGCAAGCTCCAGGCCACACATCCCACATGCACGTGACGTCCCTTGCCACCTCAGGCTCTCCTGCACCTCTCTGCACACACGACCCTCTCCCTCAATACACCACTGTCCATCCAGCCACCCAAAGCTAGCAGCCAAGATGTCTCTTAGAGCTCTCCCTCATTTTCACGCTCCACATCCAACCCGTCACTAACTGCTACCCATAGCCCCTCCTCAGCATCTCCTTTTTCAAGCACCTCTGCACCTCCACGCACTGCCACCAACCCAAGCCCCACTGCTGCAGTCTCTCCAGCCTCCAGCCCATCCTTGCCTCAAGTAGGTGTTGAGAGTCACGGGTCTATGCTATCAGCCTCCTCTAGATTAAAACTCTCTGATGCCATCCCAGTTTTCTCAAGAGAAAGTACAAAGTCCTTAGCATGGCCCCTAAAGGCTGTCATGGTCTAGTTCTGCCTTCTCTCTAGCCGCACCCCACCATCTCCCCTCACTATGCATTCCAACAGCCACCTTGCAGATCCTCAGATGTGCCGAGCTGCTTCCTGACGTGGCCTTTGCCCATTCTTCTCCCTCTGCAGAAAAGGGTCTCCCCGACCCCACACACCCTCCCTCACTCCAGCTAACTTCTTTCCATTTTTGCCTAATCCACTCAAGCATCATTTCTGCATGGAACACTTCCCTGACTTCACAGCCCACCCTCCTGTTTACCCACAGGTCTAAATGAGTGACTACACCACCTAACCTCGTACACATGTCGTTTCCTTTAAAATAATCACCATATTTATAATAATACGCTCATCTTTGTGTATTTCTGACTAAACGTCTGCCTTCTCCACCAGCCAGTATGCTCCACAAAGACAGGAACTCATTGTTCCCAGAAACTTTCAAGGGCAAGTGCTCAGTAAATGTTTAAGGACAACTTGTTAAAGCAAACTAAATATGGCCTGAGGACTCTGCACCTCTATATTTGAGTCCTTGTGGATGAACTGCAACTTAACTTCACAGGTAGACAAGATTGAAAACCTAACTTAGGAGTATGTGCCTGTAACAATAGCTGAGTCTTGGCCAATCCCAGCAGCCCTACTTCAACCATACACTGCTGAGTGTTCAAATAAGGCAAAGGACAAGCTGCAACCAATCCAGCTGTTCTGTACCTCACTTCCGATTTCTGTATGTCATTTCCCTTTTTTTTTTTTTTTTTTTTGGTCTATAAATCTTCCACCACGTGGCTGCACTGTATGTAGTCTCTTTGAATCTGTTGTGATTCTGGGGGCTGCCTGATTAGCGAATCGTTCCTTGCTTAAGTAAACTCCTTTAAATGTAATTCAGCTGAAGTTTTTCTTTTAACAAACTAAATCTAAAAATTGTTTTATATAACACAAGTGATTTTAAAAATGAAATTGTAAGAAATGACAAATACACAAAATGTAAAACTAAATAATGTTAAGTTCAACCACAGCTATTTTGAAAATAAATATAAATGGTTTAAACATGTTGCCATATTCAATGATCACACAAGGACATGTAAATTTTCATGTAATATAATAGTTAAAAAAAACATTGTACAAACAAAGCTTAATTTCTACCTCTTCTCCAAGAAACACTGGAAAGGAACCTTTAAAGTGTTAACAGCAGTTATTCTGGGTAGTAAAATTATAGATTATTTTCATCTCTTCTTTATATTTTTCAGAATTATCTATGTCATGTATAAAAAATCAATCTTTTAATCAGAAAAAAGTTATATCTGTCAGTTGTGTTTTCTGTTATAGGTTACAGAAAACTGAATTCAAAGTGAATTAAATAATAACAGGAATGTGTGACTAACATAACTGAGGAGGTTGGGTTATGATTTAAACTGCTTTAATTTCCTGCAAATCTCTTGTTTTCAGTCCATTTCTGTGATTAGCTTTATCTCCAGGTTGACTTACCTCATACTGGTAAAATAGCTACAATGGTTCCAGGCTTCCCATCCTCACACCATACCATACAGAAGGAGAGGAGCCATCTACGTGCCACTCTGATTGGACCAGCTTAGGACATGGGCCCACTTCTGAACCAATCACTGTGGCTGGGAGATGCTGCTAGGTGATTTCTCCACAGCTAGAGCTGAGGGTACAGTCAACCTCCCCAGAGCCACATGTATCACCATGCAGAGATCCCGTTCTCTTGCAAATACCTGCAGGGAGCATGGAAGCCTGACAGACATGTCCACTGCAAACATTTTGAAATAAAATACTGCTTACCTAATTTTAAAAATTAAAAGGCACTATGATGCAGTGAGAACAGCATTGGGGCCATCGGGAGGCTTGAGTTCAAAGTCATCTGCCACTGACTTTGACTAGATACAAGATCGTGGACAGTTCTTTATCACTCTGCATGTTTCCTACTCTGTGAAATGGTGACCCAAGAGACTGTCATAGGAAAGGAGCACTTTCTCCACTGTCATAGGAAAGGAGCAGGGTAATATGGAGGCCGATATGAATTTGCAGATTTGGTTGCAGGAAGGTAAAGAAGTTGCCTCCTGAGCGCTTCTCTTTTCTCAGTGCAGTAGGACGCAAGGTCCTCCTTTGGGCAGGAGGTGAAGTAGGGATGTGAGAGGCTTACAGGGAGTAGAGAAGGTTGAAAATGCAAACAAGTAAGAGAATGTTTGAAAAAAATCGAAGCTACACCACAGAGTCTTATGATTTAGAACAAAAACAGCTATGGGTGGGAAATACACTCTACAAATGTGAAATAGAGAGAAGCCATGAGAGAAGCCAGTGGTTAAAAAAGGATTCACTGAGCAGACATTTGCTTTGGATTTTCTAAAATGCAGATATTCTCTTTCAGTAAGACAACTTCATAAAACTATCCACAAGGATTTTCACATGAGTCACAAGTATTCCTACAGAATTCCAACTAACGGCTGGGTGGCGTAAAAATTTACCTAACTTTTGAGTGTCATCAAGACTAAGCCATTCATGTTAAATTCAACTCAGCCTAGAAAAGACAAGAGAACTTCAAAACAACAACAGCAACAACAGAGTAGCCTTTTTCCGGAGTCAGCAGGAGGAGCGAGTGATATAGCTTGGGAGTACAGGATTAGGGATAACGTTCAACAGGTGGCCTACAGAAGGGAGTTCTCTGCAGAGGACGTGGGGATGATATTACTGAAGTCTTCTTTTTTCCCCATCTCAGGCAAGGTGGGGTTATAGGAAGTACCCTTGGACTTTTCTTCAAAGTATCTAAGAGCTTACCTCCCTGCCCCCACCCTTTCTGTTTCAGTGAAAACTTTGCCTGGCATCCCAGCCTTGAGGAAATTTACCTCCGTGGAAAAAATAAATTCTTATCTCTTGTCCCAGCTCTCAACAAGAATAGCATAGCTGTTTCTTGTGAGTCCCAGTCTTGTTTGACAATATAATGAGATCTGGTTAAACAGATGAAAAATGCCTCAACCTGAGTGTTTATCTCAACCCTGCCAAAGCGTTCAGCGCCCCCCGCCAGTCCACCCCCAGGCATTCCCATCTCTGCAGAGAGAGTCAGGAACCTTTAATGGCAGCCCATAGTCCTAAACTGGCATCTTGCTACACCAAGCCACTTTTGCAATAGCAGAAGGCAGGAGTTTCTGTCAGTTTGAATTTCCTGGAGTGTACTGGGCTGTGTCACAATCTTAATGCTGTCTGGCGGCAGTTTGTTCTCTCCAATCCCTGGAATAGAATAGGAAAAGAAAGGCAAGACTGCAAGAAAGCAGTAGAAAAGCAGGTTGGCAGTGATACTCAACAGGGTATTTGTCTGGGGATGGGCTGGACCTGTGGGGGCTGGGATCCCACCAACACATTAACCTGATGAACCCTCAAGGTTCTGGGGAGCTAATCACAGGGTATGGCAGAGTCCTCAGTTCAGGCTGACGAGTGGCCATGCCTTTTAAGCGAAGTCTACAGAGCACACAGTGAGAGGGAATTGGGAAATAATCTGATTAATATATACAAGGTATGTAGCCAATCAGGATGATTTTGGATGAAAAGTGCCATTTGTCTTTTAAATATTCAATGTGAGAATTACTCTGATCCATCAGATGCCAATCCACCCACCTCCCAGAGTTTAGTGTCCAGAGCTTTCTTTATCTTCCTCTGATCTTGAGCAAGGATCTCTAACGCTTATCACACTGTGTTTTAATTGTTTGTTTACATGGCTTTCTCCACCTGACTAAGCTCCTTGAAAACAAGGACTGTCATCTATCACAGACCTTGACACATAGAAGGAGCTCTTCAGGTACATAGTAGTTGAATTAACCAGTTAGTTAATGAATAAAATAAGGTAATTGGAGAAAAAAAACCCCACAAAACTGTATGTGTTAAGGGTAGCACTTTGGGGTTCCCAAGAACCCCTGCAAGAACCAGATTATCATGCATGCCTATGAACCACACTCCAAATCAAAGGATTTCTTTCAGCTCAATGCAGTTTTTCCCAGCTGCTTCAGAAAGAAATCAGCTTCACCTCCACTTCCCGCTCTAGCACTGAGGAGCGTGGCCATTCAGCTACTGAGCTACCTGTGTTTCTCCAGCTAGACTTGGTTTTATCTAAGGATCAAATGACGTCCAGAGATACTGCTGAAGGGGTAGAAAGATGCAAGTGTAACCAGATATTCCAATGGATGGTAAAAGATATTTAAGCAAGTTATTTTTATCTGGTATTTACTTTCTTTCATTGGTTCACTTCATTTTAGAAACACTGTATTGCATTGCATTGCACTGTATTGCATTATATCATATGGTAACTTTATTTCCATGTGTTGCCTCCTCCAGTAGACTGTGAGTTCCTTAAAGGCAAGGAGGGGCCTTGAGTTTTTACCTACCACAGTGCTTGGCACATAGTAGTTACTCAATATTTGCAGAATAAATAAGTGAGAATCATTTAAGGGTCTAAGATATACCTATCACTTATATTTCACTTTGTCTTCTTTTGACATGGATGATGTTGCTTTTTATTATTTTTAATGATGAACATGGTAATTTAAACATAGAGGAAAACCATAAACCTTAAATGCCTTGTGTGGGTTTTTTGTGTATATTTGTTTTGGAGTTTTGCTTTCTTTTTTAAGCTTGTACAAGTGAAATGAACACCAAATAGTCTAACTGCACAAACTGCCTTCCACAAATGGTGGCTTGCCCAGAGCCCAAGGAATTCTTAAAAATAAAAGGGAAGCCTAAGGTGAAGAATGTGAGGCAGGGAAGAGAGGAAGGGAATCAAGGAATGGAACCAATCAGGCAAGCGACAAGATGAACAAGAACAAAGATGTGTATTACCATGTTCCCTTTAGATCACCTCCATAGTGTTAGGCCTGAAATAAAGCTGCAAGTCCTCCTGAAAATTGAGATGTCCCTTTTAAAAATGATCTCTCCAGTTATCACTGGGGCAGCTTGCTCCTTGAGGGGAGGGTCGTTAACCTTCTGCCCTCCGTCCCTAACCCTGGGGCCCCGAGGGGTATCTGTCTAAGAGACTGGTTTCCAGAGGGGGGGGGGGTCAGTATTCCTCTCTTAAGAGCCCCCAGAGCAAATGACTGAACAGATTAGGACGGATTAGACAGATAACAACCCAGACCTTTTTACAAGCACATTTTTCATCCGACACTCAAATTCCCTTCTGTGCCCCACAGTCTCACACAACCCGACGACTGGATAGTATTACTGAAATATCTTTGCGCCAGCCGAGTGCGTGGAATTGTGCAAAGCCAGATGTTCTTGTAACCCTGTTTTACTGAGTTATTTATATCCATATAATATTTGACATTTCCTGTGTTGTTAAAGAGTCGGGGGCCTTGACGTATTTTTAAGAGAACAGTGCCGACTTTTCATTTTTTTTTCTTTGATGCCCAGGACCAGAAATAAGTATTATAAAGAAGGGCTGGTGTATTAAACACATGCCTAGATACCTAAAATCTACTTTATTTTAATGCCTTTCATCTTAAGTGACCTTCATGAACAGAAAGATGCTAGAGCCATCTAGAAGGAGCATATGAATTAACCCCACCATGCAATAAAAACATGTACCCATGGGCCTAAAATAAATCAGCCAATAGACAAAAATATTTAATAAGTATTGGAAATATAATCCACATTTTTAGGACTAAACTTTATGGAGTCTTAATACATGAACTATATCATCTCTTTGAACTTGATAGATATAGAAAGGGCTGGTTAAAGTATTCTCAGACTTAATAAAATATTAGCTGGCATATTTCTCTGGCTAAATGAAATAATGGAAACTTTATAGAGTTGAAAGTATTCGGTTGATCCCAAGTGGTAGTAATATTTAAACTGTATGTGAAAGTTGATATCCTAAGGTAATCATTCTGTTTTCTTTGTTTATTGTAAGGATCCATTCACAAAATGTTATTTTTGTTTTTGAGATTTCCACATTTTTAAAAAGCTTTCCCCTTCATAGGATGTGACAAAAGGGGATGGGTCCTGATTTACAGCCAAGTCTTGGCGTTTCTGGTTGCTCAACACTGAACACAAGGGCCACTGAAAACAGAAGTAAGATGTGAATTATTAGGGTTCTCTTTAGTTTTCGGAGTTGCTTTATAAGCTTATTCAAAACTACCCATGTTCGAGGGGGAAAAAAATTAGCTTTCTTTCCTACAAGCCGAGGAGGTGTGCGTATGTTATTGTGCAGAGAAATTTCCAAAATAGATTCTTTCTTCTACTTTGTGTCTTATTCCTTTGCCCCGCTCCTCGGCCCCGACTCTCCCGCGCCCTACGCAACACGTGCGCACATTCTCTACCCCTCCTCACTCTCTGAAGCTGAGGGCCCTCCTGACAAATCAAATCCCCCTCTCCCAGTTTGAGAAAACAAGATGCCACAACCTGCAGGGGCTCATCTGAGCACAGCGAGCCTGCCCACTCCAAAGCAGCAATCAAATCCCTTGTAAATCCTCTAAGCTGTGATAAGTCTCTAGTGTTCACATCATAGGTCAGATCCTCTTGGGGCAGATAGGGCAGGACAGCCCTCCAGGGAGCTGGCTTACTCATCTGCGTGGCCAAGTCCCCAGCTCTTACCACCGGCCATATCAGATTCTGCACTCAATGATTCCAGGGCTGCACCGCTGCAGTGCTTGAAGTGGGGGAGGCAATGGGGAAGGCCAGCACACTCTAACGACTGACGGGTTTTATTCTGGATCTGCGGTTCTCACATTCTTCTAGACCCTCACTAGGCTGCTAGTCTCTGGCTCTCAAGTCAAGGTCTTGCCCCATCTCCTGAATCTTTGATTACTTTTTCCTTCCACTCATGTTTACCTACCATTCTTTTCTTTGAAAGACTCTCACTTTTTTCCCCCACAATATATGTCTTCCGTCTTTGCTTCTTTCCTATTTACTTCAGAGTCTTTTCCTGACTGCCACCGACAACCTCTATGGAACTCCATTGGGGCCACCTGTGACTCATTGGGAGAACAGGCAAACATACCAGGAACCTGTTCACAATAAATGGATCCTGGGGTGCTGGTCACAGTGTTGGCGAAGAGGTAGAATTCTGTTCACAATCTTCTTCCATCAGCTTTCGAATCCACACCTGCAGTATCTTCTCACAGCAGCATTTTATTTTCTGAAATATGAATTGTCAGTACCAAATGCAACCCTCTATTTCATCCAGCTGCCTTTGATGAAACAAAGACTCAAGTTCAAGAGCTATTTTCTCCAGAAAATCTAACACTTTTTTTCAAAAACATCAATTGTCTCACCTAGTTGGAGCTTATGAGACAAAGGTCCCAAGATATGGCACTGGGGTGGGAAAGTTCATTTTACATGGAGGCTTTCACAGTCACAAGTAATACCATTAGCCTAGCAACTTCTCTGAGAAAAATGGACTAATGGATGTGGATGACTTAAGACAATTGATCAATACCATGCCTAAAACAAGCAATCAAAAATATATAACCCTGGGGCTGGTAACAGTAAAACTCCTGAATGTGAGAACAGAATGCTTAAGTCTAAAGCATGACACCCACGGTGATAATTTTTTAAAAAAATGGCATTCATTTTAGAAGAGTTAGGGGATATCTCTTCAGAGCATCACAGATTCTCGCACTCCATGGCTGAATGTAAATAAGGAAACACGTGCCCAGAGTCTGCAGTGCCTGTTATCTAATAAGCACTTTATAACTTACAGCAAAATCATTACGATTATTACATCAGGAATAAGTGGAGTCTCATCTTCAAATAAAGAAATGGAGGCACAGAAAGGAAAGAGTGCCTCCTGCCAGGGCAAAACCACCTCTCCTTACTCCTACCCCTAATTCTTATTCTCAGAACCAATGCTGTCTCTTAGAGTGGCCAGAACAACCACCTTTCAACTCCCAATTCCCATCTTATCAGCATAACAGTCAGGCATGGTTAAAAAACAAACATCTAGTCACCAGATGTCCCTAACATCTGGCTAAACCCATAAAACTATCCTCTATCACCACTACCTCCTTTCTAACTCCAAAGTATGTGGGGGGAGGAAACTTATGAAATCTCTGATGTCATGAAATAAGATCTTGACATATCCATCTTTTTTCTTTCTCCTTTCTTTGTTTTATGTCCTGATTCTTTCCTCAACATTCAGAGGTATTCACATGGCCATGAGGAGAATTTTGATTTCTATAATAAGAGGATAAAAATAACATATATTTTAACATTCCATTATTTATAATATTTAATATTCCATTCATCTGAGCACCTGGAAATCAAAAAGAAAGGTCCAAAGTGTACAATGGCATAAAATGTGTGCCAGAACACAGAGGAAGAGAGAATTAGAAGACAGGCAAGTGGTCATACCTCTTATCCTAAAGAGACGTGATGATGGCAACCTCGGTTGGTTAGAGGAACAAACATGCTGAGGCCAGGACCTTGGAATGTGTCAGTGCCCAACATAATAGAATTAAACCTTGGGGAATGGGATGAGATGGGGGAGCCCTCGTAGAAATAGTCAAGCCCCATCAGCAGCCACTGCACTAGGGACCTTGGTAGAAACAGAATGCAGAAGACCATGGCATTCTATTCAAGAGATGCAGATCAGCTGACCTCAGCTCTATCAGATAAGAGCCTTCTATCAACAGCTTCCTGGAAGAGGCCTCTGTCTCCTGCAATAGAAGCATGCCTTGCTGGGCTCCAAGGCTTTGCTGAGCCCCAGCATGGACACCAATTCGTGAACATCCCAGGACACGCTTCTGACCGATAGATCAGGAAGTGTTGCCTTACTCTTAACCAAGCAGAGATGACTTAGAAAGAAAAGCTCAGTGCTGGTCCTTGGATGTGTCTAGACCAGGGTTTCTCAACCTCAGCACTATTGACACTTGGGGCTGGGTAATTCTTGTCCTGAGCATAGGGGGATGTTTAGTAGCATCCCTGGTCTTCACCCACTGGATGCCAACAGCATGCCACCACCTCCTAGTTGTGACCATCAAAACGTGGAGGGGCACGACTGTCCCAGTTGAGAACAATTATCTAGACAGTTAGGAGACCTTCCCATATTACACTGAATCTGTACCTACCTTCAGTACCCCAGGGCAAGTTGTTTGATCCCTTGGCAGCTGCCTTTATGACCAGCAAGACACTGTTTCAGACGTTATCTCAGTAAATGCCTCTGTGTTATAACAGTTTCAAAATATCTGAAACACTCACTACTTTCTTCAATGCTATGTCACACACACACACACACACACATTTAGAGTTGTGTGTAAACCAACAGCAGCACAAGGTATTTCTTTTCCTAGTACGGTAATAAATATAGTAGTTAATTTTAAAGGGGAAATTTGTATTAGCTTAAGGAGTTAAGGAGCCATAAGAGGAAGCTAGATAATGAAGAAATGAGTAGTAAAAACCTAAAAATGGGAGAAAGCCTAATACAGAATTAGAGACTGGCAGCAATTTTTGTGGAATTGACAATTTCTTGAGCATACGCTTAGGCAAGTATTAGGTTGGTGCAAAAGTAATTGCAGTTTCTGCCATTACTTTACTTTTAATAAAAAAAAACCGCAATTGCTTTTGCACCAAGCTAATATCATCATCGTCAAATATTTATTAAATATTTATTAGTAAGCTCTACCCCTTACCAGCTGTATTACATTGAAAAAGTTTAATTTTTCTAATGCTTTTTCTTTATCTGCAAAATGGGGACATAATAACCTACTTTACAGGATTGCAATGCAGGTGAAGTGAGCTAAGCCATTCAAGCACTTAGCTCAGGGCCTAACAAATCATAATCCCTCGATAAAGTTAGCCACTATTGCTATTTTCATTATGATGGATTCATGGATTGAAGCGAGATATGATGGCAATCATAATATTTTGCACAGCATGTTTTGAAGCTTTGACATATTCCATCTTCACTCAGCCTTGTGACATAACACAGTGATCAATACACCCCTTTAACTGAGGAATCAACTGCCAAAGGTGGACCAGGCTTGCTCCAGACACATACTTAGTACCTATAACTCTAGGCCAGGTCCTCTGATTCCTACTGGAGTTCTCTTTCACTAGGTCACTTTACACCATGCTGAGTCTAAAACCCTAAATCAGTTGGGATGATTCAAGCTGACTCAGATGGCTTAAACAAAAAGTTGTATTTTCTCATATAACTGAGCATCCAGAGACTGGGCAGATTCTAACACCATGAAATCAGGACTCTCCCTACATTTTGCTGAGATTTTCTCCATCTACCTTTCTCTGGGCATCAGCTTTGTTCTCAGAGTAGCTTCCCCCATGGTCATAAGGCAGCCACAGGCAGAAACTGAGGCAGAGAGGGAGAAAATGGCTACTTACGGTTCCTCTTAAAAGTGAGAAAGAACATTTGCAGAAGCCTCTGCAATCTTTACCTCAAATAGAATGAGAGCAAATGACCACTCCTGAACCAAATGTTTTCAAGGACAAATGTGTTCTGGTTTATTTAGCCAAACGTTAGCCCATGCTGGAGCTGAGGATGGCTCCTCCCTGCCTGAGAAACTCAGGCAGTGTTGGGGAAAGATGTGCACCATGGTAGGGTTCCCTCAGGAAGAGAAGAAGTGGGACTGGAAGCCAGGTAGGCCTCCAAACCCTTTAGGTGTTCAAAACTAAATGTCTTCTTATCGGGGACATTGTCTAGCTTCTACATTCTTTGGGGCGATCGTCCAAAAACGGGAGTTTGAGATGAATCTGATAAAGCCCTCAATAAAGAAGTGAGATTTGAAGGTAAAGGAGATCCGAGAGAATTGAGGGAATTATATACCCCAGAAGAGATCCTGAAGAACTAGATCAAAAACAGGAGAAGTCACAGGTCTGAATGAAGAGAAGCTGAATGCACAAAATCCTCAGAAAGATGAAAATTCCTCATAGATGAATTCCAAAGTCTTGACCATCCCACCAACTGCTTCACGGTCTTTCCTGTCATTTAATTTGCTCCAAGTAACAAAAAGCAGCCCTGCACCCTCTGTTATTTAACACATTGCAGGGAACTTAGCTTTTCAGCTTTTTATGAACGGTTTCTTCTCTGAAACATCATATATCTGTAGGAGGTCTTTTAGTGTTAGATTTACTTTTTGTTTCCAAGGTTTAGCAGCAGCTCATCCACAGATACTACCTTGTAATGGCCTAAAGACGTCCCCTGAGAACAGAGGTGAAGAGCTGAGAACACCTTTCCTTACATGCCTAGGAAAAATGACTACAAGGAAATGCTTTCCTCCTGGGTTCAATCCTGAAAGCCACTTCTCTGCATGTCCTCGCAGAAGGTGGAGGGGGAAATCCAGTGGAATCCAGAGGGGAAATAACATCCTTACAGGTCAAAGAACAAAAGAGAAGGAGAGAAAGGCATGGAATGAATGAGTGGGATTTTGCTACTACACTATTTCCTGAGTGCACTCAACTGCCTGCCCAGACCCAACACCAAAAGGCAGGAGGGGACAGCTGCAAGAGCCGTGTGCACCTTCCAGGTCCCCGTGGGACACCAGGACTGCAGTCTTGCGTGCACCCAGCTTCTGGGCTCCATCCATCCTCCCTGCATTCCAGCACAAGGTCCCAGGTTCTCACTCCACTGGTAGGTCAGTGCTAAAAAAGATTATCACCAACAGGAAGGGACAGAAGCCTGAGAAGCCGACCACGTAGTTCAAATGTGTCACCTCCATGAAGTTCTACCCAAAGTCTCCCAGATGACTCACTGCCACTAACCCCTTGGACACACCCTCTCTTTCCATCACCAAGTGCAGAACAGTTCAACCAGCTTGTCTGTAGCCACAGCCCCTAGAAACTTGGGCACTGATTCAAATCCCCATGAACAAATTCCAAAGTTGGGAAATGGGGCAAAAAACAAACCAAACAAAAAGAAGAGGCCACTTGTTTGTGAGATTTTTCCCAGGCTCACTATTTCATGCATGTGAGGACCTGTGCTGGAGGTCTGCAGTCTTCGCCTAGTGAGAGGCCTTAGGTAGGTTGGCCAATAGGAGATGTTGTTGGACAGTCCGAGCAGAGGTTCCTCCTCTGTCGACACATGTGCTCACTGTTAATGTGAGCCCCAGCTTTCTGTTTCTGTTTATTTGTCTGGAGTTGTGTTGTTTTATTAACCAGAAACTTGAAAAGGAGGCTGTCTTTGTTGTGTTGCCATTTGGCAGAAGACTAGAGGTTACAGTAGCAAGTGGAGCCTAAACATTTTTTTTAATCTCGATGAAAGTTGCTTCCAGATAGAAAAACTATATCCGATTCCCTGTCTCCCATTGAACCTCTGAAGGACTTCCCACACCTTACCTTCAAATAACAGAACCTCAGCCAACAAAAATGGAAAAACATAAATTTTTGCACGTAAAATGAAAAATCAGAGAGTGCAGACAGGCCTGTGTCAACAGGATATTTTTAGCCATCAGTGAATTTTTTAAATGAAGTTTTAAGACATTTAAAAACGTCCTCTGCACGTGGGGCTGGGATGTGCTTTTTAGGATCTTTGCAACCCTTAGCTATCTGACCTCATTTTCAGCAGTGCATCAGATCCCCATTTAAAAGACTAGGACCTAGTGTGGTGGCCCACTCCTGTAATCCCAGCAATTCGAGAGGCTGAGGAGGGAGGATTGCTTGAGCCCAAGAGTTCGAGACCAGCCTGGGCAACATAGCAAGACCCATTCATTTAAAAAAACTATAAATAAAAAAGACTAGGAAAATAGAGGCCAAGATAAGGGAGAATGATGTACATAAGCTCTCAGTAATTGGAAGGCAGAGGTGAATATCTAGATGCAACAACTCCCTGATAACCACACCTCTTAGGGCAAAGTCTTTATCATCATTCCTGATTTCATCTCTCAATATTCATTCACTAGCTTTCTTCCTAGAACTTAACCATCATCCCTTTATTGTGCATTTCTTTTGTCTTTCTCCTCACAGCCTGAGTTCCTTATCTCTACGCTTAAAGAAAAAAAGAAATAAAGTGCAGAAAGAGCCCTCCTGCAAGGTTCTCAGAAACTGTGTCCTTGGATCCCAGCAGAATGGCTTTAAGATAGAGGGTGACCATGATTGATGGGCTCTGGTGTGGCTCACTTGTCTCCAGCCCTGGCCCTTGTGCCAGGAGAGGAGATGAGTGCAGCAGCTCATTCTTCCCTCTATTTCCCCCAACAGTCACGGGTGGCTAAGTCCCAACAATCAAGCTGTGGCAGTTAGAGGCAGGAAATGGAATCAGAGAAGAGAGACTCAAACTTACCCACCATGGAGAACCCAGTGTGCCTCCAGTTCTTCCAGGTCCCAAAGCCGCTGGCCAGATTTGCGCCTGAACAAATCCTCTAGGGCTCAGATGGCCTGTTGCTTTTCCTGAACTCCTTTGAGCCTGTGTCTGGATCCCCACTAGCTGGAGCTGCTTAGATTTTTCCAAGGAGCTGTCCTGAGCTTCCTGCATGCAGAACTGACACCATAGGATCAAGTTGTGCACAAAATTCTGGCCTGAGAGTCAGGCCATGTGGTCCCAGCCTTTCTCCTGACCACATGAAAAACTCAGAAGACAAATTGCTTCACTTTGGTTCTCAGTTTTCACCAACTCTGACATATGATGGATCTGAAAGTAGAAGGACAGAGTCCTATGGACCCAGTAAGAGATGCCTTTTGCCAGCACCTAATATTCAAGAGTTATTTTCTGTGGCTAGTGCTGCCTTTGATCAAATAGAACATGTGTATGGAAGCTGTAGAGATGACACTAACACTAATACCTACATGGTGAATATTGGGGGCTCAAGAGAGGCAACTTTTCCTACACTAATACAGGAGTAAGGAGGGAGTCGGAGACTTTTTTAAGTAGCTAAAGAGGATTGTTTATAAACTGGACTAGATTAACTCCTAACGCCAAACACAATTCACTTTTCAACATGCCACAATATGTGTGTGCATGCATACCTGTAAGCTGAAAGATTTCTTGCATTAATAAAGAGTTCAAGAATACTATTGGGTTATCGTGTAGCCTAGCTTGGTTTAAAAGTGAGTCAGCAATCAATCACTTATACTTTCTGTTTTTCTGATAAATGGTAATTATGAATACTTCCCTATATGGAGACTGATTTCAATGCAAATAGTTTAGCAATTTTTTTATTAGACATTTTCCTGGTGATGTTACTACTTTTCAGAATAAGTAGACTTTGGCAACTATAGCTACTAAAAGCTATAGAATTTAGTGTAATCATATTTCATCAATTAAGTAAAAGAGCACATTTAAGGCAAAAATATACTTATTAATAGAGCTAATATTAAGAATTAATTTCCAGATATGTGCTAAGTGCTTTAATACAGAACATAATTTAACCTTTATTAGAAACCTTCAAGATGATTGCTATTACCTATTCTTATTTCAATAGTGAGAAAAATACAGCTTGCAAATGTTAAGTAACTGTCCAGGGTCACAGAGCTCATAAGGAGCAGAACCCTTACAGAAGCCTAGGTCTGTTTGGCCCAAAGCTGGAATCTTCACCACCACACCATATTGCCTCACAAAACAGTTAGTAATGTTAGTTCAATGCTAATTACTGAATCATTCTTTACAGCACTATTAGCCAATCAAGTTTTTGACTCCTTAATATATGTTCAACTTCCTATAGATCTTTCTTTGTCAGGGAGTCTTCTAGTGAGAAAAAAGGAATGACTAACTTTTTAATTGAAAATGTAATCGAAATATGGGCACAAATAAGTCTCTGTATGTACAGCATTACATGATTTTTCACATCTCACTTTGGAGACATAGTACCCTTAATTTCTTAATAATCCAGAAGAAATTTATGTTACTTTGTACCTCAATACTGAACCATTTGTGTTACATTAGATATTGATATTTGCAGCCCATCTTAGCCATTTGTAACAAAATTAAGCAAAATATCATGACATGATGCATTAATAAATAGCAATGTTGTACATATAACTTCCTTAAAAGATGCACTCAAATGTTAACATTTTTAAATATTACTGAGGTGTCAACTTTTCTCAGTTTTATCTACAGATTCAACACAATCCCAATCACAAGTCCAGTAGGTTTTTTGAGATATTGACAAGGCAATTCTAAAATTTATATGGAAAGGCAAAAGTACTAGAGTATCAAACAATTTTGCAAAAGAACAAAATCAGAGAGCTCACGCTATCCATTCACACTATGGCTTTGAGACATACTATGAAGTTACCACAATCAAGCACTGTGTTGCTTTTTGAAAAAGGATAAGCATATAGATCAATGGAATAGAGTAGACAATCTATAAGCGGACCCACACAAATGTGGTCAACTGATTTTTGACAAAGTACAAAATGCCACTCAATGGAAAAAAGTAGGCTTTTTAGCAAATCATACTAGAACACTTAGATGTCTGTATGCAAAATAAGCCAAGTAATTAACTAATAAACCACTACATATGCCTCATACCTTATACAAAATCTAATTTAAAACAAATCAAAGGCTTAAATATAAAACTTAAAACTAGGCTGGGTGCAGTGGCTCACACCTGTAGTCCCAACACTGAGGCAGGAGGATTTCTTGAGCCCAGGAGTTTAAGACTAGCCTGGGTATCAGGGTGAAACACTTTCTCTTAGAAAAAAAAATTAAAACTATCAAACTTCTAGAAGAAAACGTAAGAGTATATCTGCATGGCCTTGAGTATGGCAAGGCATTTTTAGATATGAGAGCAAAAGCAAGATTCATAAAATAAAGAAATAAAAATTGTACTTTATCAAAATTTAAAACCTTTGTTCTGAGAAAGACACTGTTAAGAAAAGCAGAAGACAAGCCATAAATGATGAAAATGTTAGCAAACATAAATCTGATAAAGTATTTGTTTTCAGAGCATATATTTTTATAGAACCCTCAAAACTCAACAATATGAAAAATAAAATACTGGACAAAAGATCTAAACAAGAGAGGAGACATGAATGACAAGTATACCTATTAAAAGATGTTCAGCATCATTAATCATTTAAGGAAATTCTAATTAACACCAAGGGTTGGTAAATATTAAGATTAAGAGCAACTCTGAAATCTGCAGGTGGGAATGCCAAACAGTACAGCCACTTCAGAAAACAATATGGCATTTTTTTGTAAAGTTAAACATTCACTTGCCGTAAAACTCAAAAATTCTACTCCTAGGTATTTACCTAAACAAATTGAAAACTTATATATTATCAAAAACCTGTACCTCCAATAGCTTTGTTCATGTTCACCAATTTGGTGAGAAATTGAACAAACAAAATTTGGATAAACAAAATATGATACATCTATGCAGTGGAATACTACTCAGCAATGAAAAGGAACAAGTTATTAATCCATTCACACAACACTAATGAATAATAAATGCATTTTGCTAAGTGAAAGAGCAAATCCAGATCCCAAAGGCTACGTATTGTGTGATTCCATTTACATGACTTTATGAAATAGATAAAACTACAGGGAAGGAAAACAAAACAGTAGTTACCAGGGGTTGTGGGTGGAGAATGAGGCAGCACAAAAGAATTTGGGGGATGATGGAGCTGTTGTACAAGATGGTGATGCTACACATTTTTCAAAACCTGTAGAACTGTACACCACAAAAAGTAAATTTTATGATATATAAATATTAAATGTATGTAAATATTAAATATATGTAAATATATGTAAATATTAAACATAACCTCAATTTCAAGAGAATACAAGATGAAACAAAGACTACAGCAACTGAATCTAACTGTATTGTAGATAGCAAACACTTTGAAGGGTTGATAAAGAAAAGAGATGATCTAAATAACTTTGGAAAACAGGTGTTTCGATCAGATGCTGTAAGGCTGAAAACAAAAAGAGCTATCCACAAACATTTGCATTTCTTTCTCCCAGGAGTATAAATTAGCAATTTTGAAACTACAGGTATGAAATGGTTGAACAAATAAGTAAATATATTGTTGATAGTAAGTGCCAGATTTCTCACTCTTGGGGAAATAGATTACAAATAATCAAAGAGGAAATTCTAGAATGAACACTGTGTTATTGGGTTGGCTTTGGAGGTGTCAGCATTAATCCATTTTTAACATATATACAAATTGGTATGTTCTCAATTGTGTCCTCCCTAAATTTATAGGTTGAAAGCCTAATCCCCCGTGTGACTGTGTATTTGGAGTTAGGGCCTATAAGGAGGTAATTCAGGTTAAATGAGATCTTCAGGGTGGAACTTAATCCAATATGACTGGTCTCCTTTTAAGGAGAGGAAGTAATCAAGAAGGCAAGTGCACAGAACAAAGGCCAAGTGAGGACACAAGGGGAAGGCAGCCATTTGAAAGCCAAGCAGAAGGCTTGAAGAGAAACCAAACCAACCGATGCCTTGATCTTGGACATCGGGCCTCCAGAACTGCAAGAAATAAATTTCTCTTGTTTAAGATGCCCAATCTGGCATTTTGTTATGGCAATCATAGCCAACCAAGATACAAACAAACACAAAGATATAGAAAAACCTATGTATATATTTAGGTTAGTATACACACATACATTTCCTTGTGGGTCTGCTGAGGGACCTTAGAAGCAGTGGCACCAATTTAGCAATGAGCACACCTAACTCCCAAATCTTGGTTCCTAAGTACCATTCTCCAATGAAAGAAACCAGAGATTTTGGGGAAAGCAGTTGATTCTAGGGCTGGGGCAGGGAAAATACAAGAGGATCCTAGAGTATCTTAAGGCACCAGAAAGTAAGGAAGTGCTAAAGAAAAAAATTGAAAAAGATAGGACACATCAATTGGAAGCAGAAGTCAACCTGGAAGAGCTCTCAAAGAGCAAAGTCAGAACATAGGAGCAACAAAATATATTATGAGAGGAATGGATTTCAATCCAGAGAATAAAACAAATATCCGTGAGTGAGTCCATACTGATGTTGATAGATTATTAAATAAACAAATAAATAAATAAATAGAGAGAAGGAACAACTCTTCCTTACAAAGGAATCCCATTACTGAATGTAAAAGGAATTAGTGCAAGCACTCCTAGACCACCACAGTAATTATTGCTTAAGGTAAAATCCACCAGTGAATGTTAAAACCAATGAGCAAAAGAGTAAGAAGAAAGAGGATATTTGTGTAGCTTCCAAGTATCTCCCCTCAAAATGCTTTTTAATTGCAAAATATCTTCCCCCAACTTCTTGTTAACTGCAAAGGAAAAAATAGCAACTTTACAGTGGCCTCTGGCCAGCAGCAGTTTGATGAAGTGATCAAGGTGAACATCATAATACTAAGATCAATGTCATGTACCCTGATATGGTTTGGCTGTGTCCCCACCCAAATCTCATCTCGAATTGTAGCTCCCACAATTCCCACGTGTCATGAGAGAGACCTGGCGGGAGATAATTGAATTTTGGGGGCAGGTCTTTCCTATGCTATTCTCATGGTGCTGAATAAGTCTCATAAGAAGTGATGGTTTTATAAAGGGATTTCCTTGCACAAATTCTCTTGCCTGCCACCATGTAGGATGTGTCTTTCACCTTCCACCGTGGTTGTGAGGCCTCCCCAGCCATGTGGAACTGTGAAGCCATTAAACCTCTTTTTCTTTATAAATTCCCCAGTCTTGGGTATGCCCTTATCAGCAACATGAAAATGGGCTAATACATACCCCCCAGCATGAGTGCTGCACATCACCTCTGTGCTGTTCTGCAAAATATGTAACTTTAATCATGAGAAAACACCAAACAAACCCAAATACCCTATAAGGTATTATCTGGCCGATGCGTTTCAAAAATATCAAGGTCTTGAAAGAGAAGAAACGACTGAGGAACTATCATAGACTGAGGAGACTAAGGACACCTGACAATTAAATGCAGGGATCGGACCTTGGACCAGAATGAAAACCAATGTAGAAAAACTAATGAAATCTGAGTACTATCCAGTTAAATGCATTGTATGAATACTAAATTTTGATCATGGTACCATGGTTATAAAATATGGTAACATTAGGGGAAGCTGGGTGAAGTGTATGCCTGAACTATCTGTCCCGTCTTTGCAACTCTTCCTTCTGAGATGAAAGGAAGAGAAATAACAGGCAAAACTGAATCTTTTAAACTTGGAAAGAAGGAAGAGAGTTATGGAAATCAGTGAATTGGTATTATTAGTGAACAACCTTCACTACCACCTAAAGTGAATGGAAAATCAATCTATTTCATAGGACATGTTGATAGAAACTCAACTAGCAAACATGAGATTAGAAGTTAAACAAAGCAAGTGAGCTCTAGCCTGGCCCTGTGGCTCTCCCTGCAAAGTCTGATCAATTACTTAATGTTGCTGGGACTCAGCTTTTTCACATGAGGCTCAGTTTTCACGACATTAAAGATGGTGATAACACTAATGATATCCCTTAGGGAAATAACGTATTTAAGCTGTGCCATGGAAAAAGAGGTAATTTCTGTTTGGGATTCTGTTTCTTCATCTGGAAAACTGAGCACAGGTTTCTCTCAGGTCCTGTCTAGACATGTACCTCTAAGTGCTCCATAAAATATATTATATAAATGTTGTACACCTAGATGATGGGTTGATAGGTGCAGCAAACCACCACAGCACATGTACACCTAGGTAACAAACCTGTGTGTTCTGCACACGTATCCCAGAACTTAAAGTAAAATAATAAATAAATAAATGTTGTAATAGAAGAACAAGATCAGATTTTCTATATTCACTCATATCTTTCTTTGACAAAAGTAAAATGTGAGATTTTTTATGTCCGTGGGTGGCTTTTCAATAGCACATGTATTAAAACTTAAGTAAAATTTACTCTAAAGATAAATGTGAGAGGTGGAAGGGGACAATTCCCTTTACAAAAGCATTTTTGATTTATAAAGTTTTTAAAATGCTGAACCATGATATTTATATAGCTGTTTTCCAAATGCAAAAAAATGTAACTTAATTGTGATATAACCAATTATTAATTGATGCCACTGATATACTTGATATCAGCTGCATCACTAATGTCAGCTGTGTACCGATGGAACACACATATGGTAAATCTGTATATCTGCATCTGTGTGTGTATAGTCAAACAAGTAACTGTGGGATGGAGGTTATTTCATATGTTAGAATACCATATTAAAAATGTGCCTGGAAAATAACCCGCTCCTTAGCTCTGACTCACATCATTATTGATCTTGGTGGGTGCCACTGTCCTACCCAGCAGTTGCAAGGGAGCTGAAGTGAGAGGGCCTAAACACCAGCAATGTGTTCCCTTCATTCCTGTCCCCAATAGGGCAGGCAGGAAATGCCAGCCTCCTCACAGGAAAGCCTGTTGTGGTGAGATTTCCCGATTTACTATATAAATGCAAGAAAGCCAGATACAGGAGGAGATAAGTGCTCAAGGTTGTGAGTGCTTATCATCTCATGGGGTTCTGGGCCCCACAGTCATGGCCAGTTTCTCTTGTAGGGATGCAGGCCAAAATTCAGTTTGGTTCCAAGTGGAAAGAACTGTGCAACTGAAATATGCCAGTCATCAGACGAAAAACATTCCAAACAACTTGCTGGCTATTCACCCTGAGTGATATCCTTTCTTTAGCAAATTAAGAGAACTTCAATTTTCGCCTTGACTGCACATCAGGCTTACCTGGTGCTGGGGTTGTAAAAAAGATTGGGGTGTCTGGTTCTCTAAGCTAATAGCTGAAGTCATGATACCTACTCGACTCTTGCCTCTGTTGACCTGTGACATTTTCAGTAGGAACACTCTTCCCTGGCTCTGATGTTTTACTACTGATGACACTTAAGTAAAACATTTAGTGGAATGAAAAGGATAGGGACCTCAAAAGAACAAGACAGTCAAGCGAGTGGCAAGCTGAGAGAATAAAGGACATGTTGAATTAGCTCAATTTTTAATCAAGCATGCTCTAAGAGCTACCCAGGCCAACTCACTCTCTGGTCAGAGCTTGGGGAGGGGAGTGGTAAGGGTTGGTGAAGGAGAACACTATTTCTTCAGGGTCCACTTCACTCTACGCCTCCTCTTCTAGTCAATTTCTGTAAAGTAGAACCCCTGATAGTTATCACCTAAAGAAGCAGCATCAGGATGTATATAGACAGGGAACTATAATTTCCTACTCTTTCTGTCTCCACATTACCAATCACTTTGAAGCAATGAAAATTTCAGAGTCAAATACTCAGCTCGTCTGTGTGTCTAATCTTTTAAAAAGAGAAAATAGGATTTGGATAAACATCTATGCCCCTCTTTCCCTCCAACAAAAATCTAGGAGAAACTTCAGCTCACAAAATCTGATTTTAAAACACACTAAGAAAATAAAAACATGCCCTTTACATTTGATCTCTTATCTAGGGAAGCCAGGTTCCCTCAGAGGGACTCTCAAGGCTGTGAGTCCTCAGTGTTTATTGTGTTTAGTGGGCCACATTGTTTTGTGTTCAGCTGTGAAATACATTGAAGTACTACTGAGTGGTCATGCTGTCTCTCTGGGACCCCACTGTCCCCTGTCTGTCAAAGTTGAGGGTAATAATAATAATCAAACATCAGACATCAGACCAATATTTAATCAGACAAGTATTTATGCAGCATCTTTTCTCTCTAGAAGTTAGAAGCACTTGACCAAACATATCTCAGTTCTCCAAGGCCTGTCCTTAAGCACTAGTGCACTAGCATTAGGGATATCATGTATACCTTCTCATTCAACTATCTCCTTACGCTTCACCCCACTCCTACCAGCCCCATTAAGAAAAATACCAAAATTTTTATGTCAAATGTAATTGGCATTGGTGCAGCTTGACTTCTAGCAAGTTCTTTCTTTCTTTCTTTCTTTCTTTCTTTCTTTCTTTCTTTCTTTCTTTCTTTCCTTCTTTCTTTCTTTCCTTCTTTCTTTTCTTCTTTATTTCTTTCTTCTTTCTCTCTCTCTCTCCTTCTTTTTTTTTAAATTAAGGTCAGAAAGAAAGGAAGAGGAAAAAGATAATGGCATCTATGCTCGGGTTAACATTGTTCTCTATTAACCTCAGTGGCTACAGTATGTTTTGTATTTCTGTGGCACTTTTCTCAATGGTGTCCCAAAGGATTTGGGGTTTTTTCCAACTAACAGAGTCATCTTCCACCTCAAAGTCTCAATGGATGGACCAGTTGTCCCACTTATGCAATTATGTTTTGGATCCTTTAAAGTGGCTGATTCATTTCCCATCAAACTGTAATGTCATGCTTTTTCTACAAGGAGTCCCAAACTTTATGCTTTCTTTTAATTCTGTTCTCTTTCCTCCTTTTCAGGGTTGAGTAAGGCCAGATTGATAAAGAAAAGATAGCAATCTTTGCAAATCTTTGCCTTCTCATCAATAGCAAAGTGATATTACTCAGGTCCTTTTCACTCCTCTCTCCCCAGGACACACGAATGAATGACTGATTCCATCAGAAAAAGCATTCCACTCTTTAGAATCATACTGAAATTATTGCAAAGGATTAATTCCGTAGTTTTTAAACAGGAGCAGCAATGGAGAATATTTCCCAATAACCTGAAAAAATATATAACCATAGATGAAACTAGCAATGTGCTCCTTAGAATTATGTAATTTTAAGCTAGAATAGGCCTCAGAGATTATGTAATAAAATATAATAAATTAATTGATGTTTATGAAGAGACGAACTTGTGAAGAAAAATTTGCTAAGGGAGTTGGAGGGATGAAAATACAGTACATAAAAGCTTTGGTCTTAGAACTCCTCTTTGCTTTAATGCATAATCTTATTTGTCCTCCAATAACCTGACCTCTGCATCCTCAATCCTAGGGCGCATTACATATGCTTGATTTATGAGTGGGAGGAGGGTAAATCTGTTTGCTTGTGGGAGAACTTTTCTGCTATATCGGTATGAATGGCAGATCCCTCGCCCCAGCAGCCCCTCTTTTGCCCTTCCTGCTACCCATCCAAGGATTTTCTTCTACATCTGAGATATGTATAGTGTGCCTCTTGCTCTCTCTCTCTCTCTCTCTCTCTCTCTCTGTGTGTGTGTGTGTGTGTGTGTGTGTGTGTGTGTGTGTGTTGGTACATGATGGGAATTGAAGGTCACACACATCCTGGAATCCAAAGCGACCCCTGTCTGATCATTCTTTCCATGGTCCTTGCTCTAGTTACTGCCTCTATTTCCTGAACTTATCTCGCTCACTAGATTTCCCACCCCTTCTCTCTCCCTGAAATGCCCGGGAGCTCAATCTAGGTTTGCAGCCTGTCAAGGGCTACAAGAGGATGCAGATAATGAGAGATAAGGAGGGTGACTCCCTGTTGGCTACCCTTTAAAATCTGAAATTGCTTGTTTGAAGCACAGGAAGTGGCTTTCTTCCTTCACCATCATTAAAAGCAAAAAGAATAGAAAATCCACAAAGGAGGCAGAAACTCAGGGTGGTTTTGGACTTTATGTGGAGTGAAAAGAACCATAAAGACAGGAGCACTGCTTTGCTTTATACACAAAGCCACACATGGCAAAGCAAAACAAACAAAACAAAACACATTGTGGGTTCATAATAGATACTGATCATCAGAGTAGGTTCTAGAAGGGTTGAGTGAAACGAGTCACCATTGTTTATTCCCTTTTACTTACTTGGAGAAACCAAATCATGGCAAAATATTATTCCACAGTTGTATTGGTTTACTAGAGCTGCCATACAGAGTACCATAGATTTCATGGCTGGAGCATCAGAAATTGATTTCCTCGAAGTTCTGGAGGCTGAAAGTCCATGATCAAGTTATCAGCAAGTTGATGTCTTCTGAGGTCTCCCTTCTTGGCTAGTCGGTGGCTGCTTTTGCACTGTGGCTCACACGGGCTTTCCTCTGTAATCGCACATGTCTGTTACCTAATCTCCTCTTCTTATAAGGACACCAGTCATAGTGGATAATGGCCCACCCTATGATCTCCTTTTACCTTTTTCACCCTTTCTAAGGCCCTGTATCCCATCAGCGTCACATTCTGAAGTATTGGAGCTTAGGGCTTCATCTTGTGAATTTGGAAGGGATAAAATTCAGCCCATAGTGCCAGTCATCAGGAGCAGAACCAAGACTGGAACCCAAAGTTCCTAATCCTAGAACATTAATTTGCCTTATGTTCATATCCTTTCCCTGGGCTAAATAATCTTACAGAAGTATAGCATGTTCAAATTTGAAAGTATTTCATGATGATATAATGTAGCCCTCTCATTTGCCAAATAAGGAAGCTAAGTCCTAATTGTCTTGCTCAGAATGATGGAGTGCATGGATGATTCAGAGGGGCACTGCCCAGATATCTTCTCCTGCTCTCCTACTGGAGTGCCCTTCTTGGATTCCAATCTCTTGCTGCTGTAACCTCCACACCAGAGTCTCTTGCTACCCAGGCTCTGCATTGCAAATCTATGGCCCAGGGAAGCAGCTTGGTATAGGCTGGTGAGGGAGCAAACTGTGGGGCAAGAACCCCCTCCCCACCCCATTCTCCCTTTTGAGGGGTAAGTTGGCTTTAATGAGTCCTCCCTGCCCCCAGCTGCCTCTCTCTTGCTCCTGTTTCATGGCAGTTGTTGCCAATTTCAGCAATTTTCTTCTGGTGAATTAAAGGCTCCAGGTGACAAAGGGAGTTGGCCATATCCTCCTGGAAAATAAGATAGCCTGGGTTCCACTCTCACCCCACCCCTGACCCTGGACTGGGTGGCTAGGGCTCACTTTCCCAGTGAGTATGTCACAACCTTCCCATCACCACCCCCCACCACATACACACACACACAGCAGGCTTCCAGGTGTATGTCCATTTCTTAAACCCTATTTGAAAGGGACTTCAGATTCTTCCTCAGTTCATTCTCAGCTCATCTGTTTTCTTAAGACCACCAAGATTTTGATCATTTGCCTAACCCTTGGAATGAGTACCCATTCTGGCTTCTGAAATCACAGGAAGAATGGGAAATAGGACACAAACACACATACACACACACACACACACACACACATGAGTTTTGTACAAAGCCTAGGACACTGGCCTCTCCATCTGTGACCATCTCCCAGGGTGCTTGGAAGAGGCATGATCTCTCTAGTTAAACCATTTATGCACAAATGAAGCAGACCCATGAGCACTGATTTTATGTAACCCTCCCTGCAAAGCAGAAAATGAATCAGTATCACTCAGGTAAAACTTTCCTGTCAGTTTTTCCTTAATAACAATGTGACACTTTTGTTTTGTTTGTTTTATATTTCTGTTATGAGTTATTGGTTAGACAGAAGGGAGGTAGCGTAATAGTTGTTCCACTTCTCTGCCTAAGGATATCAGTGTGGACATTGGGTGTCTAGCTGTGAACAAAACAAGCTCAACTTTTGCTTTCAGGGAGCTTACAAGGTATTGGAAGGAGACAAACATTAAACAGATACATCTACAAATAAGGATGCAATAACAACTGTGAAAATGTGAAGAAGGAAGAGCTTCAAATCTAGAAGGATGTACCCAAGTGATCTCTTAGAAATCTCTCTCAGGAAAAGAAGGAAGGAAGGAAGGAAGGAAAGAAGGAGGGAAGGAAGGAAGGAAAGAAGGAGGGAAGGAGGGAAGGAGGGAAGAAGAAAGGGAGGGAGGGAGAGAGGGAGGGAGGGAGGGAGGGAAGAAGGGGAAAAACCGAGGATGGTGAGATATTCAACAATTTGTTTAGTCCTCACTTTCTCTAATACAGCTGAAGCCTTCATTTCCAAGTCTCCAGGTTTCCTAAAGATGATCTGTCTTCAAAATGCATGACATCAGGGTAGGATGCATTATCTGATATAGGAGCACCTACTGTTTTATTTGCAGTTGTTTGGAATAGCATGCTTGTTCCTTTGGGAGGGAAGATGATCTCCCCAAGAATCCCAAGAACAAAAATCTGGGGCAGTGGCTCTAGTCCTTCAGCTCCCCCCTCCCCAGGCCCCCTGTCTTGTTTTCCTAAGCAATGGTCAGGAATGTGGGCGGGGGGTGGGGGGGGCAGCCCAGCCCTCTGCGCCCAGCCCAGGCAGCCCCAGTCACAGTCCCAGGCTGGCCTTTCACCTCATTGCTCTCCCGGCTGCTCTTATTAAGCAGCAAAATGTTTCAATATGTGGAACTCTGGGGGAGGGATGGGAGAGAAAAATCGGGATATTGTTGAGAAGGAAATAACGAATAACCCTGCCGCCAGCCCTCATACCCCCCACGTGGGGAGATCTGGGTGATAAGTGTGTTTTCTCCTGAAATGGAATTCTAGCAATTGCCTTTTGGTCAGAAATGTCCAGAGCCAATTGGGGAAGGGGGTAAGGGGAGCAGGTACTAAATAAATTTTCTCGAAGGTTCCAGAGCAAAGCAGTCAGGGATCTGGGTACCCAAGAAGGAAGGAAGAGAACGCTTGAGAAACAGAAGCCAACTCAGAGTGGTGCAGGAAGCTGTGAGGTTTGTTTTTGCAAACTGACATACTCCCATCTCCATCCTTACTTGTCACCTCTCCCCTGCCACCCTGCCCCCCCCCCACACCCAGGTTAGAAACAACTGTGAACAACTCCCTGTTGCCAGAGATCCACAGAGGAGAGTGAGGGGCGGGGTGCCGCCCACCCCAAAGCACAACCAACTCAGCAATGCAGGTTCTATTTTGTGGGTAATGGCCCTGGGATTGGGCAGTGGAAAGGGCCCACATGAGCATTGACTCAGAAATCTGAGCCCCATTCAAGTGAAAGAATGAGCAACGTTCCAAATTTTAAGAAAACACAAATCTGACAACCCAGAAACAACTCCTTAACAAGAATGCTTTTAAATGTTTGAGGTTTTTTAAATTAAAACCTCATAATATGGCTATTTCTATGGCATTTGCAATCCTCTTTGCTCTTATAGATACTGCCTAGAAGAAGTGGATCAAAAAGAGGTGTATTCTTGGTGGTGGTTGGGAGGGCGGGCGCAATAGGACTCAATAAGGGGAAGGAGTAACCCTTACGAAGGAAAAATATAAGGGCTCAAAAAGTAAAAGAGAATTTCACCGATATCAAGTTTGAGGAATGATTACTTGCATATCGATAATTTAGAACTTTCAAAGAATAAATAATCAGCTCAAAGAAGCCTGGGTCTGCATGTCTTCTTTTGGCTTCGCTTAGTTGTATGTCTTTATTTATGATATGCGTTCATGATTTCTAGCGTTCTTTAAAGTTTCCTAGTAACACAGAGTGGTTTCTAGAAAAGCAGCTGGGGGCAAACGGGTGGCTGTCCTATAAGAACAATTCATCAGACAGCAGTTGGAATATTGATAAGAAAGCGGAACTCAAATTACAAGAAGGGGAAAGAGAAAGGAAGAGGGAATGGGACCCAGAGAGCTGGCGGGAGGCAGCGAAGGGGAAAGCTTCAGTGCACGCATAGCTGATGCATAGCGGCTCCTGCAGCCCCCCAGGATGCGCCCGAGCTGAGGCTGCTTGTCTGCAGGCCCTAGAGAGAGGCAAACTTTGACTCCAGGCACGCAGCAGGTTTAACTCCTCACTGGCTGGGTTCTGGGAGCTCTGGGCACACAGGATAGGCACCAAGAACTAACACATCCTGGAGCTGCCCGGAGTTCCGCTTCTGCGGGCTTAGCAGGAAAGGGTGCCTAAGGTGAGTGCCCATTTGCGTCCGATCTTCTGGGGGCGATGCAGGGTCGGGGCCCGTCAGTGTGTCTCGCTGCTTGTTGTGGTTGCAGTCGGGAAATGCGGGACTTTGGGGTCTCCTCCTTTCTCCCATTTTCTCTGGCTTTCTTTTCTCTCCTCTCCTCTCTGTTTTCTTGTAAATTACACTTCGACTTTCAAAAAACAAATGTAGGGGACCGGTGGGGTCGCTGGGGTGGGGGGAGAGACTGAAGAAAGTGCGCCTGGGCGGAGGCGGCGAAGGGAATCTCTGGGCCCGAGGAATATACCTTGTCCCTGCACTAGTGTGTGTTCTCTTGTGGCTTCAGGAGCCAAAAAAAAAAAAAAAAAAAGCTGGAATTTGTTAGTGGGGAGAAAAGTGCTTTATCAGAAACACATTGGCTGCCAGAGAAGCTGTGAACTGCCACGTTAAAGATGGTTAAGAGAAGGAAGGAAAGGAAGAGGAGAGATACGGCCGCCAGACTGGGCTAAGTCAGGGAGAGACCCACTCACGCAGAGGCACCTGGCAACCTAGGGTGGCTTTTGTGCCTTCCAGCCCAAATCATCAGACCTAAGTGAGACTCTCCTGCCACTAAAAATGAGGACCTGACAGTCATTGTAGCAGTCTCTTCCCAAAAACCTATTTTCTTTTAAAAGAGAGTGGGCTCTGGGAAACGGGCCTCTACAGACCTCCCTAACCTTGCGTTAGTCTTCCTCCGTTGCCAGGCCACCAGCAGGGAAGAGCAGCGCAGCTGGATGCTGGCAGAGAAAGGGTGGTGAGGAAGTCAAGCAGGTCTGTGCCCTGAGGGGCGAGCGTTGGCAGCTCTGTAAGCTTCTGCTCCTCAGCCTGCAAGAAAGGGGAGTTCTACCTCTATCCTGGTCGCGTTCTCTCCTCAACACGCACCAAGAACTAGAACATCCTGGAGTTTCCAGAACAAGCTGCGGGCATCCCCAGTTCGAAACTGCCCAGGCCCTGGGGGAGGTGGCTGTCTGATTTCGGGCAGGGGAGAGTAAAAGGACTGTAGGGAGGAGACCCAATGGTGTGAGGTGGCTCTCAGTCCTCACCGTCCCCTGGCCTGAAGCCCGGGGACGGGACCGAGGCGTAGGGAGAGTGCTCAACACCCAGCCACTCGGACCCTCCCTCGCCGGACTAGGCGGATCTGAGCTTCCCAAACCCCTACAGTCTCTCCATCTGCATCCCGACTTCATCACCATCCCACCGTCTCTCCCTCGCTCCACTCGCGGGTAACCGAGGCTTCTCCCTCCCAGGCTGGTTATTGGGCGTTCCCGACCCTTAGCAACCCACGATGTTTCAGACAGTCCCCGACACGTCGTCTTACGTCAAGGTAAGACATGGCAGCGTCTTTAAACAGGTGATGACCCCCAGCTTCTACCCCACCCGGGTCTATGGTCCCTTTTCCCTTTCCCCGGGAAAAAGGGGTAGGGGTGGAAGTGGGCCCTACTCTCGGCTCGTGGATCTCAAGCTAGGGCGCTCCTGGCCAGATGAGAGTGGCACAGACCCGCGGGAATCCTAGGTTGAGAAGCAACGCTCCTGGCGGCTAGTGTTTGGGAAACTTGGAGCAGGAGAGCCTGGCGAAGCCTGTGCAGGAAGACCGAGCAGCTCGCCGCGTCAGGTCCCAACGGGTGGTGTGCTCTGAGCGGCTGGCGCACAGCGTGTTCCCTGCATTAAGCGCGTGCGCGCGCTTGTGTGTGAGCGCGTCTGTGCATGTGTGCATGCGTGCGCCTGTTTGCATGTGGGCGTATGTATGTGGGGTTGTGTGCGGGTATGCGGGCGCCATGAGCTTCTCCTACAGGTGAGACACGCGCTCAGTCCTCAAGCCCACCTTCTTTGGCCCCGCCCGCCCTTCGGAAGCGCAGATTGCTATATTTGACAGCACATCGAAGGGTTTTGTTTTTTTTTTTCTTTTCCACAACAGTTTCCAAAAATGTAAACAAACTGAAGCTGGGACACCTGGGTTACAAGTTAAATGAAAATCCGCTGGCTGGGTGGGGCGGGGAGTGCGCACCAGGAGGCCCTGCCCATGGGAGGGGCGGCGACTAGGTCCCCTCACGCCACGCAGCCGCGACCTGACGCCCTCCGAGTAGGGACCCAAAGCTTAGGACCATCTGAGTCAGTCCAAGAGCGGAGGAGGAAGGACTCTCCGCAGTGCTGCAAACACCCGCATAGTTTTCCCAGATCTCTGCCCCGCCCTCCCCATCCTGAAGCCCCGCCTCCAAGTGCTCCCCAGACCCGTCAGTGAGGCTCAGCTGAGCTCCCTCGAGTGTCGGGCAAATGCCAGGGCAGCGCCTAGGGCTGTGTGATGGGGTGCAGACTCTCGGGTCCTGTCCAAGGATTGCCAATTATGCGTCCAACCCTCCTCAGATCTCTCTAAAGGAAAACTTGTCACACGGACGCATCTTCCCGTGTGAAGCAGTCACTCGTCATTTCAGGAAGGGAAGGCCTAATCCTAGAGGCTTGGCCCAAAAAGGGGTGTTTCGTTGACAATGCCTGAGTAAGTGAGTGAATGAATGAATGAAATACAGTGTAATTCATGTAGCAATAACCAGTGAATGGATGGATAGCAAATGACTCCCAGGAGGTTACAGCGCATTCTTTAAGGTTAGACTAAGGCGCGCACGGATTCGCTGTCCCCAGTTTTCCTGAGAAGTTTAGGAAGACGTACTCCCTAAACTGAGAAGTTTAGGAAGAGTACTCGGGTACTCCCACCACTCGGGGTACCCGAGCCCGGCAAGAGGAGCTCTCACTTCTAGCTCTGCACTGAGGATTGTAAATGGCCCCGGGGAGGGGAGCTGCAGTCTCTCTCCCACTCATAGGAACCCTGGAGTCCATACACACCCTGGGACCCAGGACCTCAGGGATGAGGAGCCCTAGAGGGGCACGTGGAAGCCCCGGAACCCGACCCAGGCCACGGGTCAGGGACAAAGCAAATCGGTCCAGGAGAGCGCAGCGGACCCGCCTGGGGGGCGAGGAGACGGCAGTCTGGGAGCTGTGGGCCGCCAGAGAAGCTGCTCGCTGCAGGAGCTCTTTTCAAGGTGGAAAAATGGATTTTTCAGCAGCCACAAAGTTTGTATTGTTGCACAAAGGGGTGCATTGATGGCGGCGAAAGGTCTGCGTGGCAGGGACAATCTTGAGTCTGTTCCACCGGCTCCCTCCACCGAACATTTGCCAGAGGGGCACAAACAGTTGCAGGCTGCCAAGCCCCTGCCGTTGTCCGGCAGGCACCCGGCTCAGGAGTTGTTGACAAACACCGCAGGCCCAGGCGCCCAGGCCCCATGAGGGAGGAGCCCAGCCTGGCCCCTAGGGGCCAAGGGTGCCGGCTCCACCGGGGTCACGATCTGAACAGTGGTCTGGGCTCTGAGGGGTCCCACAGAGAGGTAAAGGAGGTAATTGCCCACGTAAGAGCGCTTTAGGTAGGAAAGGGGCAGGGAAGAACAAGGGAAAGGGAGAGAGGGAAGAGGGTGACACTTGGAGACACTGACATGCAGTAGTGGATGGATAACCGCAACGACATCCATAGCTACCTCTCAGATCTTACCTTCGCCAGCCGCTGCTCTAAGCGTTGTGTCTGTATCAGCTCATTTAATATTAACAACAATCTTAGGAGGTAGTCCATTCTGCAGGCGAGAAACTGAGGCATTGTGAGGTTAATGTGATGTGAGGGGCAGAGCCAAGATACATATAGTAATGACAAAGTTGTGCTGGCTGCCAGGCAAGTTCTAAAGGCTTATTTCGTCTTTACAACAGCCCTTTGAGATAAGTCCTATTATAACCCCATTGTACAGATGAGGACAGTGAGGCACAGGGAGGTCAAGCAACTTGTTCAAGCCCTCAGAGCTAGTAAGTGTAGAGCTAGAATTCAAACCTAGGTGCGCTAGTCCTCAAACCGGAACTTCCGCTCCTGATATTTTGTTTAAGGATGGAGGCGTGGAGGGACCAGGAGACCCAGTGGAGTAACCCTGACCCGCACCTGCACGATGCCCGCGGAGTGCAAAGCACTTTCTCCTAGCGCGCAGAGCATATATCTGAAAGCTTCTCGCCCGTCCTCCGCCCAACACCCCCGCAGGACTGGCAGGGTCCTCCTTTTTTTCTCCTTGTGTACCCCCCAGGTTCCTTGCTCTAACTCCTTCACTTATCAGCCTGAGGATTGGGCCCAGGCTGCATTCTGAGGGAGATGCCGTCTTCCGCCTGTCCCCCGGACGAAAGGAGGTTGCTAGCCCCAGAATGTTCACAGTGACGCACCCCTAAGGTGGTCTTGCCGGCGGGTCTCGAAGCTGAGTTTCAAGACCACGGATCTGTTCTTAGAATGAATGCTGTTTGGGGCGGCTGGGAGGAGGGGGTCTGATGGAGATTGGAGAAGCTGAACCCACCTTGGCCCCATCCCAACGGCCCCATCTTGGATCCGCCACTGGGCGAGGGTCTGGACACCTGGCTGGTCTCCACCTCTTGTCAGCCTGCTCTCTCTGGTCAGGATTGGACTCCCTCGGGGTTTCCTCAGCGACGCCGCGTGGTCTGGGGGCTCGGAGACCCTCCTCCTCCCCAACCCGCCCGCCCCCGGCCCTCCCGCCGCCGCGGCCTCCCACGTAGCGTTCTGAACCCGCTCAGCGCTAAGGCAAGAACCAGCGTGGGGAGCGGGCCGGGCGAGCAGAGGCTCTAAATCTTCCTTCACTCTGTGAGTAGATGAAGTCTGAGAAACAAATTCAAAGCAGGCGCGCCTGCAGAGCCTTCCTGCAGAAATATTCCCCGGCATTCAAGCGCATCCAGGGGCGGCTTGAGCTGCCTTGTTTGGCTAAGGTCAGACGAGACTCGAGTTCTCCAATAAAAATAAATCTCAAATTAATTATGGCCTCGAGCGAGAGGCCAGACACTTGAAGCTGCATTTGTGCAGTCTGGAGTTTTGGCGCTTGCCCGCCCACCCCTCCGGTTTTCTCCCGCCCTCTCCTCCTCCCTCTTTGCCAGCTCGGATACCCGCTGCGGCCTCGCTGGACCAGAGGGGGGTGGGAGGGGAGGACGAAGGACGGAGGGAAAGGAGCCGCCCGAGACATTCTGCCAGGCCTGGCATCCTGCGGAGTTTCAAGTGACGGAGCCACCCCTGGGTCTGTTACCCCAGGGACCAGGCTCAGATCGTCAGGTCCGCCCACCCCAAACCCAGTCTGGGGCCGAAGAAGCCCGGGAAGCCCGTGTCTGGAAAGTCTTGACCGGGTCAAAAGGGCTGACATTGAGCGAGCCAAGACACGTTTCGACCCGCCGCTCCCCTCCCGGGGGAAGCAGGACTTCCGCATCTTTGAAAATACTGTCAAGTGCGAACGGTGCGAGGCAAGTCGTCTCACCAGCGTTCCAAATGAAAATGCTCCAAATCCAAATATTTCCTGAGTATTCACGCCCATGTGCACGGTTTCTGTAAGTGACCCCAGACTTGGAAATATGTGGTGGGCTGTTTTGTTGTTGGGACATTTTTTTCTCCAGTTGGTAGCTTTTGTTTTAAATACTGGGAAGAGCTTCCTTGGCTGTGAGCTGCCTCTGACTTGAAAACCAGCCCCGAGCTGCTGGAAAGTGAGCTGTCGCCGATGGCACTCATACCAGCTCCTGTTCAGCAGCTCTGCCCAGTCTGGGAAAGGGCGAGGCCATTGGAGCCATGGTAAGCCAGGAAAGAGGGTGTGCACAAGTGTGTGGGCAGGGGCAGCCTTCCCCAAGCTGGGCCCAGAGACTAAGGAAAGAGGAAGGAGAGAAGAGAGGAGGGAGAGGAGAGGGAAGGGGAGGTCTGCCCCACTAACACAAGACAGTTTTCATTTGTAGGCCCTCACCGCAGGCTCTCTATCAATTTGTCTCAATGCAAACATTCAAAATATTCCCTTTGGCTGCTCGTGAAAACAATGTGAGCTGCCAGGATCAAACCATCTTTCCAGATGTCTGGTGGTAACCACATTAAACAGGGTAGACTTGTTTACTATTGTGCTTGGTTAGGGCGCTTCCCCCATCCCCTTTCAGGATTTAAAAAAGCAGCAGTAGCAGTGGAGTTGAGCATCAAACCCTGAGTTACATAAAAGTGGGGCAAACTGACCTACTGGCATGCCAACTCTGGATGGAGGAAATCCGAGATTCCCGCAGACATCTAGTCAGAGTTAGGTGGGGTCTTCTTTCTGGGTGGAGACCTCTGTGAATGGACAGGAGCTTCTCCCAGGGGGCTGAAAATCGCCAACAACAGTGGCACCAGTGCCAGTCTGTGAGTCACAAAGGGGCAGCGGTGCCTGTGTCTATGCATCTAGTGGTGCCTGTGCCAGGCTGTCCACTACCCCCCGCCCATCTCCAAAACTAGGAAATTGCCGTAGCTTTGGAGAAACAGAAAGTGCGATGGAGTTCCACAGTTAAAAACTAAAGGGCAAGTCTTCAATTTAATCTAGTTCCATACTGAATAATTCCAGTGGGGGAGGCAGCTGGTGCTGAAAGGAATTGGGGGACAGTATAGGAATGTTCGGGTGACTACTGATTAATGTAGTGAAGATGATCTGTCACTTGCCAGACCAACAGGAGTTGGAAAGAGAAACCTAGCCATGGTGTCTGCCACAGAGATACCCTCTAAAGTGCTAGGAGGAGGGTGGGGGGCAGTCGCCACCTGTGGGATGCCATGAACAGCCTCTGCAACTGGCCAGCACCAGGAAGGGGGGCCTCCCGGTGGTGGAGTTGGAGTCCTTTCTGGCTGAAAGAGGAGCAATGTGGCTGGGGTGTGCGGGTTTCTGGTGAGGTCCGGGTGGGAAGCCGTCTCTCCGCATTCTCCTGAAAGCTCTGTTGTAGTTTGAAGGTCGGTAGAGCCTGGGCTGAAAAGGAAACAATTTGGGGTTTGAAAGGATGTAATTCATTCTTCCTTTCCCGTTAACCTCTTTCCTCTCTGGAAAGCATGTGGAAACACTGAAGGGAGGAGTGAGAGGGCAGGCAGCCTGCCGCGGGGAGGAAAGGGTTAAGCCTGATTTCTTTTAATTGAACTCCAGAACTGGTGGCCCCAGGCAAAGGGGGGGACTGACCCCGCTAGCGGTAACCAGATGTGGCGGTCCCAGGGGAGCCCCGGAGCAGACCCCTGGATTGAGAAGCAGACAGGAGCGGGGGGAGTCAGCCCGGCCCCCATCCCACCATCCACCCCACCCCCACCCCCAACACGCACACCGAGTCTCAATTGCTGGCAGGCTGCACCCGCCACTCCAGGTCTGGTCACGTTCAGACCCGTGTCTGTATTCGAACCCAAAATTGGAGCCGAATTGATGAGACTAATTTCTAGAGAGGGAGGGGGAGGGAGGGAGGCGAGTGAGCTCTTGGGCTCAATTGCTCCTGAAGAAATAAAGAATTAATAAGTCACCTTTTTTCGCCTCTGTGGACACCCTTTTGAAATTTTTTCTTCCAATTGACTTGGATCTCCTCTGGATTTTTTTTCTCTCTTTCCCCCGTCGGACTCTTAAATAAAAGTGAGCAAGTCCAAAGCGTGGTCTGGAGAGCGTGGACAAGGTAACCTGTTTTGGATGTCCGGGAGAAGGGCGTCCGGCCGAAAGGGCCCAGCCCCCCGAGGCTGCTCCAACTGGGGCGCGCGGCGGCCCAGGAGGGAGGCGGGGAGGTCTCCGGGTTGGGCCGGGGAACGCCGGCCTCCAGGCTGGGTAGGGAGGACGGTCCAGAGCGCGGGCCTCCGGGTCTCACCCCGGGAAAAGTCTGGGTCTGCGCTGCGCTGTTGCGTGCTGCGCTCCTGGGACCTGCTGACTGTCCTAGGGGGAACGTCCCGCGGTAGTGTCAGTTCCCTGGGGACCAGGAAGGGCGACTCTTGCCTGGGAGTCAGTGCTTGGGCCGTCGGGTCCGGGTAAGCGCTGGGGGTTTGGCTCGAGAAGATGCGGATAGGTGGCCTAGGGCGCCGCGGATCTCCTCCCTCTGCGGGCACCGGGAGCCCAGGGTCGAGGCGCGCCGCCCCGAGGGGCCCCTTCTCCTAACAATGCGCCCGGAATGGAGTCCTCGCCCTGACAGCGAGGGTCAGCCCGAAACCGCCCAGAATCCGCTTCGATGAGTGGGTGAGCCGCTCTGGGAGTCTGCCGCGTCTCGGCAGCGGAGGGCCTGAGTGGAAAAATTCTTATTGGATGCACTTTTTAATGGTTGGTTTGCCTCGGTTTGCCTCCGAATCTTCCCCGGCAGTAGGCGCTGGGTTACCCGCAGCCCTAGTCAACTCTCCCTCCATACCCCCCCTACCCCACCCCCAAAAAGTTTGTCTCCGGCTGGAAAAAGCATTAATGAACGTATCTGTGGGAAGAAACGGAAAGTGAATGAGTCAGGAGGGCCACCTTCGGCCAACCGCCTCAGGA
Organism: Gorilla gorilla gorilla; assembly: GCF_029281585.2. Classification (NCBI taxonomy): domain Eukaryota; kingdom Metazoa; phylum Chordata; class Mammalia; order Primates; family Hominidae; genus Gorilla; species Gorilla gorilla. Next base: position 136,626,885 of record NC_073233.2, read on the forward strand.
AAAGCAAAGAAGCCAAAGGTCTTTGGCTTTGGATTTTGGGGGAAGGTGATGGGGGGAGGTGCAGACTTCGGGAATCAGGGCGCGGACGCTGGGCGTGGACCCGGTCATTGTTCCCGGCTAGCTCTTATCTCCCAGGAGCAAGTATCCTGTGTGCGCAGCGCATGAATGTGTCTGGGCATCTCCGCGTATATTTATATAGTGTGTGATGCGAAAAGCAGGACCAGCCGAGGGGAGGAAGAGGGGGTGTGGGGGGAGGGAAGACGAGGGAGAGCAGAGGGGAGAGAAGAGAGAGGAGAGCTCGAGGCGAGAGAGAGAGAGAGAGAGAGAGAGAGAGAGAGAGAGAGAGAGAGAGAGAGATAGGACTTCCTCCCCGATTCGCAAAGTGAAGTCACTTCCCAAAATTAGCTGAAAAAAAAGTTTCATCCGGTTAACTGTCTCTTTCGCTCCGCTACAACAACAAACGTGCACAGGGGAGTGAGGGCAGGGCGCTCGCAGGGGGCACGCAGGGAGGGCCCAGGGCGCCAGGGAGGCCGCGCCGGGCTAATCCGAAGGGGCTGCGAGGTCAGGCTGTAACCGGGTCAATGTGTGGAATATTGGGGGGCTCGGCTGCAGACTTGGCCAAATGGACGGGACTATTAAGGTAAGCGGCGGGGCAATGGACGCGGGCGGCGGGGACCGGCCGGGGAGGCGAAGCGGCGGGCGGGTAGGTGCGGGGCCCGCGTCCCGGAAGACGTGGCCGCTCTCCCTTCCTTCCGCGCCCCGGCTTCGCGCCGGCTCCTCCGGCGCTCGGGTGGCGAGTCCTACTCGCGGGCCAGCCGGCCAGGCGCCGCATTGAGGGCGACCTCCCCCGAAATCCCTGCCCCAAAGTGGAACCCGGCCCCCTCCCACCTCGCTGCCCGCCGGGCTGCAGGAGGGGACGGCGGGAAACCTGGGGACCCCGGGTGCGGACCGGAGTCAAGGGCGAGAGACCTCGGGGTCCACCACTCCCACCGGCACCCGGGGCTCCCTGGCCCCAGCGCTAGGCACTAGGGCTTCCTCTCCGCAGAGGCGGAACACGGCGGGGGCGGGGGCTGCAGTCGCCCCGGCTCGGGTCTCTGCCTGGTGGGCCCTGGGGTGGGTAAGTGGCCTCGTTGCACGAGGGTAGGGGTGCAAGTGAGTGTGTCGGGGGATCTATCTGAGCGGGCTCCTCCAGATGGAAGCCCCTGTTTACATGTCAGCGCTTTCCCTTCCTCTCGGCACTCAGTCGCCCGGCTCTCGGCGCTGGAGAGCCGCCGGCTCCGCGGGACTCCTGGGCCGGCCTCGCCGCCTCTCCGGCGGGGAATCTTCCCCAGCCCCCGTCCGCACAGATCCCTAGCGCCCCGAGCCCCCGCCCTTCGCGCCTAGGCGTGCGCCGGCTCCAGGACCAGGGCTCCTGGAGCTGTCGCCTCCGAAAGGGTCCTGCGTCCTTCGGAGCCGCCCCCGTCGCAGGGGCCGGCTGTGAGCCCGCGCCCCGCGCCCGCCCGGCCATTCCCACCCCAGCCGCCGCCGCCACGCCTGGGTCTAGGTTGCAAAGTGCAATCCAGGCGGAAAGGTGAGGGTTTGGGTTCGCGTCTCACTTCAGAAAAGTTGACTGCTGTCTCTGAAAGGGTTCGCCAAGTGGGGCCAGGAGCCGAGAGGAGGGACACCCCCTAACGTGACGGGCCTCAGAGGACCTAGGGGAATGAATGGGACCAGGGGTTAGCTTCGAGGCTGCCGCGCAACACCAAGCGGGAGTTTGTCTGGAAAAACTATTAGGCTGGCGAGGTGGGGACTGGCAGAGCCCGCCATTCCCCAGAACCCGAAGGAATCGACTCCCTGCTCAGGGCTCAGCAAGAGAAGGCTAAGATGTTGGGCTCAGAGAATTCAAGAGATTTTTATCTTCTGGGTGGGGTCGTGGTTTTTATTTTCTAAGTTTTTTTTATGAAAGTTTGAAATATGCTGACTTAGGTAAAAGACACCAACCGAAGGAACTTGCAAATCTGGAGATGAGATAACTGATTGTGATGGGTTAAAGGGAGCTATAAGAGCCTATAAGAGCCTGGGTTCCTCAAACCCAAAGTGAGTAGGTGAGAAGTAGGTGAGGGGATTCCTGCAAAGACCCGAGAGTGGGGGTCATTGGGCCATTTTATGCCTGTTTCTCTGCTTCCTGTTGATGTGTTCATGCAAGTGTCTCTGCATTTCTGGGTTTAGTAATGAGATGCTCCCCTCTAGAAAACTCCCTCGCCCCAGTCAGGACAGTTACCACTTACTCTGAAGGCCTCTTCTGATCCAGAAGGGTGGTAAGATGGCCTCAGGGTCTTGATGTGGACACCCTAAGGAAAAGTGAAGAAATATCTCCACACTGCTTAAACTCTATGCACAGGCCCTGAGCAAAAGGAGGAAGCTGTGGTCTGTGTACCCAGGATGTGCTAACCTCTTTAGATACACACAGGGATTGGCATGGCAGGCCTCAAGAACAGGCTTAGAGCAGGAACCTGACACTTCAGGCCAAGGATGGGAGTGAAAGTCCTTCCTTTTTTTGTGGGTGATAGGAGCCATGAGCTCCTCCAAACCCTCCCTGTGAGCAACCTGTCATTCACCTAAGTTACCTGGCTAGGCTGAGTCCCCACAGAGCTACCTTCAGTCTCCAAGCATTCTGCAAGATTGAGCCTTTAGTGTGTGTTTTGGTGTTTAAGTTGTGTGAAAGCCACAGTTTTCTGTTCGCATGTGACCTCTGGATCTTGGGGTTTCCAGATCCTATTCCCACAATAGTTCAAATACTGTGCTTGGAGAGGACAGTGGCCCAGGAGACAGGCCAGCATTCTTCTGCTCTCTTGGTGAGAATGAACCATCCATTAAGCCTGTTTGAGATTAATAGTCATCACAAAAATGAAACAGTGGAACTAGGTTACCTCTACAGTAGTATCTAACCAATCTTCTCAGTGCCTAAACTGTGCTCATATGTGTTTACAAGAACACTTGCCTGTATGTGCACTAAATCCAGCCCTACACTGATGGAGGTTGAAGACACTAGAGAGAGAATCTAATTTGTGTACACAAATCCAGGGTGTCCATTTCCAGTTTGAACTGCCTGGAAAAATCAGGTTTGAGTGATTCTAGGATGTGATTTTATGCACCTGCATAGTTCTTCCTCAAATATAAGGCATGTCTATATTTCAAAATACCTGTGGGTCTTGGCACTTAGGTGGTATTTGGTGCAGGAAGCCAGGGAAGTCTGGATTTCTTCACAGAAGCCCTTTATTTTGTGCATAATTTGCACAACTCTATGTGATTACAAAATCCCAATCTTGTTGCCCTCCTTATAAGTCCCTCCATATTATATTCTCTTCTCTTTTCCAAGAACGGCTCCTGGAAAGGCTCTGACCGTCACATTGGGAGAAGCAATATTTGCTGGAGCCACGCTACTCTTTTGTCACAGACAGGTTAACTTGCAGTATTAAACAACACCCGACCCACGCCCCTGCTTCCCACACTGATATTATCAGTGTTAAAAAGCACATGATACTGTTTGCTGCTTTAAGAAATGACCTGGTTTCAAAAACTGCATCTTAATTTTAGGCTGGCTTCAGTTGAATCCAGTTAATTTTATCTATGAATGCCTGACTCAGTGCACGTGGTGTCATTACAGTTGGGGAGACAGAGAAGACAGACATGGTGAATGAAGGTGGGAAATAGAGAATGAACGGTGGATTTGGAGTCAGAAAGCCCGGGTTCATTCTCAGCTCTGCTACCTAGTAGCTGTGTGCCTTATAGCAAGGCACTTCTTGTATCTGTTTCCTCATCTAGAAAATGGGGCCAAAGCACCTCCTTGCCACAAGCCATAGGAAGAATTTTTAAAGTCTGCTACCTTAGCTAGATACACATTAAATTAACTTCATGTGCCTTAGAGCAAGGCACCTCTTGAATCTGTTTCCTTGTCTAGAAAATGGGGCCAAAGCACCTCCTTGCCACAAGTCACAGGAATAATGTTTTAAAGTCTGCCACCTTAGCTGGATACACATTAATTGAACTTTGCTTTTGGGAATGGGCATACCAGGACAGATTGGTCAGAAAATTAGAACACAGGTCCAAATTTACCATCATGCATATTTCATTAATTCAACAAATGTTTATGATGCATCTATTATGTTGCAAGGCTCTGCACTGTGTATTGAGGATAAAACAGGGGTCAAAACCCTCCAGGAATGTAGACTCTAGTGGAGGGAGCTGACACATACAGAGAACAATCTCAGTTGAGTGGTGATATATCTTCTGAAGAACAATAACGCAGGTTAGGGAATGGAAAGTAATGACGCTATATAGCCAGGATGGTGAGGAAAAGCGTGTCTAACAAAGTCACAGTTGGGCAGAGGCACTCTCTCGTCATTAACTCAGAAGAGTGCAGCACCAACCACACAGCCAGTCAACAATGGACAAGCACAGCAGGAAAGAAGGGCCAGGGTTACGGCTGGCTCTGCAAGGCCCTGGAGGGCAGGTTGGCACTGGCAGGGCAGGGAAACATCTAGACAAGGTTTGGAAGAAGCAGCAGAGTGAGGAATACTTCGGAACAGAGGCTTGACTTCTGTCCTCAAGAAGGTGTTGCTGCCTCCCTCTACCACACACACCTTGTAATTTCCATGTCACCTGGATTCACAAGAACTCCAGACAAGATGGCCTCTGTCTATTGATCTGTCCCCGTGACCACACAGAATTGCTCCCCTCAGGTGGTTACCAAGTCGAATCCTGTTTTGTGTGTGAATAATTTCCACCAAAAGGCTTCATTCCAGTTCCACTGCCATACAAATTTAAGTTTATAGGTTGGCAACTTTAAAGCTTTAGAGAGTGTTTAGCTTGAATTTCTCACTTTATGGGTGGGGAAACTGAGGTCTAGGTTGTTAAATGAATTGTCCAAGATCATACAGCTAACTACCAACAGAGTCATAGTGAAAGTTCAGCGCTGTGAACCCTTAGGCCAGTGTTCTTTCCACTATACCATGAAAATATCATTTGCTTTTGTTACATTTTTATGAATTATAGAATCGTGGAGGCAGTGTGTGTGTGTTTGTGTGTGTGTGTGTGTGTGAGAGAGAGAGAGAGAAGTCTTTAAAAGAAAAATCATAAAGAATTTGGCACTTTACACTAAAGACACCTCTGGTATTTAATGAAAAATAAATAAAATTGTATCACTACCATCTTGAATTATTTTTATCCTTAAAGAAAAGAAGAAATTCCAAATTTTTGGATAGAATTTTTATACAACTCTTTTCCAAAATAAATCCTTCTTTTCCAGCAGACAAAGTAAACAGTCTCCATTACAAGGAGACAACCAAAAATATAGTAGTTTACTGAAATACCCAAGCCCTTCTACAGATCATGGGCAGGTAGACAGATGGAATTCTTATTTCAGCTCCTTTAATAATGGAATATTGGACTATTTAAATAAAATCTATTAGAAGGCATCTTATGGATCCATCAGACTGTGTCATAAGTAGGTCTTGAATAACAATTGCATTAAAAAAGATTTGGGATTTGGATGTCTCTTTCTGTTTGGGGTTAAACAGTTAACTTGGCATTTGTTTAAAAAACAGTTGATTTAAACCAAGCCTCTTTCTAGGTATATAGCATTAGTCTAATGCCAGTACTAAGTTACCCCCAGCCAAAAAAAAAAGAAAGAAAGAAAAGAGTCGGGAAAATTTTTATATTGATAGTTTTTTTGTTCTGTACTTAAAACATTCCTTTTAAGTCTATATTTTGCTTGTTGTTTTGTAATGAATTAAGTAGGCTGAAGGACATTGTCTGTTACGTACACACAAACACACACCTACACACACAATCTCATAAAACCTTCAACCAGCCACAATAGCTTTTTTCGTAATCTCAGAGTTATGCAGGTGTCTTTTCCTCTGCAGAAGACTACACCCTGTTTCAATTTCTGTTGCTTTAATGATTTCATATCTATAGCGTTCTTCCCATTATGTATTAATTGATCCATGGGATGATATCATTAAGTGATGTCACTCTTTGTGTATTACAGTTCTGCCACTGACCTGATAGACCCACCGTCAGTTGCCTGTGCACTGAGATGTTTCCCCAGAGGCTATGGATAGGGTTATATGTCCCCACACTATCTGCAGGGCCAATATAGTGCAAATCTGACAAAATTTAGGTAATCTATGGAATAACCCTTTCCTGTGCAAAGCTAGCTGGCCTTATGGGAATTGGTGGTACCTCAGTCTCAGGGGCATCATAAACTGACCAACCATATGAAGGTGATTGCATGTCTGTTAGGCAGGGACTAAACTATGTTCTGTGAAGATAGAACCCCAATGGCAAAAGGGCTCTGCCAGGAGATCTAACGAGAAGATAAGCCACATATGTGTGCCCTGCGGAGCGCAGCAAGTGTTACCATAGCCCTGAGAAAAGAAAGGATGATTTGAACTGGAGGGACAGAGAAAGACCTCATGATAATAGTTGTTTATGTAGTCCCTTTCATAAACCTCTTCACAGATCATACAGTCCCTCCACAGATCACTGGCCCACACACTCTTGCATCCCATTCTCACAGTAGCCCTATGGGAGATAATACCATGATGTCTCTACTTCATATGGAAGAAGTTAAAGTTCAGAGGAGTGAGGTAACTTGCCCAAGAGTATAACTAACAGGGGACGGATCTGGGTTTCAAGCCCAGTGTTTCTCATTCCCGATTCCTGCTTTTACTACACACACTGGCCACACTGCCTCTTGGCACAGGTGGATCTAAGCCTGGCCTTGAAAGATAGGTAGGTCTTGCGTAGGAAACTATGGTAAAGGGCTTTCTAGGAGAGTGGAGGGTACTTTGGGGAGGAAAGTGTACAGGTGATGGAGAGGATGGGACTGGAAAGACTGAATGGAACTAGACTACAGAGGACCTTACATACTGTAACAAAGAATTTGGGGGTGAGTATGGTGGCTCATGCCTGTAATCCCAGTTCTTTGGGAGACGGAGATGGGTGGATCACTTGAGCCCAGGAATTCAAGACCAGACTGGGCAACATGGAGAAACCCAGTCTCTACAAAAAATACAAAAATTAGCCGGGCATGGTGGCACTCACCTGTAGTCCCAGCTGCTCAGGGAGCTGAGGTGGGAGGATCACCTGAGCCCAGGGAGGTCAAGGCTGCAATCAGCCATGAGCGCCACTGTATTCCACCCTAGATGACAAAGTGAATACCTGCCTCAAAATAATAATAATAATAACTTGGGTCTTGTAACATGTATAGAAAGGAGGAATGAAAACTTGTGACTAGAGGGATGATCTACATAGCTGTACAAGTCTCTTAGAAACAAATCCTTCGTACTCTCTGCTCCTTAGGAAATGAAGATGGGAGTGGCTCCATCACTTATCAGAGGCCACACAAGAAATGAGCAGCAGTCAGGATTAGACAACCAGAGATAGATTCAGGCAACCAGCAGTGCTGTCTTCTGTCTTCAAAGACACCTGTTGATTAAATATGGCATTGGGGGAGGGAGGAGAAACTCTATTTCACCAGATGACATAAAACTGTGATTATCCTTCTCATCCCTTCCTTCCCAGGGGATTTCACCATGAGCAATCTTTTCAACTGGGCCTTCTATCCTGGGCTACAATTTTAGTTCCTTTTGAGAATGAGTCAGCAGATAGTGCTTGAGAGGAGAAAAAAGAAAAAAAAAAGTCTCTCTAAAACTCAAATCAAATTTCTGTGGGCCTTCAGACAAGTCTGACATTCTTCCATGAGTTGGCTGGGCCCTTGGTCTCAGTTAGGAATACTGACACTTCACCCCAGCAAACCAAAAACACAGAGACTCGTCACCGTCATTCCAAGTAGGATCAGAGATGGAGTGTTCAGATGCATTTTCAGATAATTCAGATCAACTTTACAGTACCTTCAAAATTGCTCATCCCTACAAAAATGAAGCAAACACTAATGTATTTAAGAGATTTGCCATCTTTGGGAAACAATGTGTCTGCCATTTAGTTTAAGATCAAAATCTCAGAGTATGAGAATTTTTCAGATCACCTCAAAGGGAAGGCAGACTTGAACACTGAAATGCTTTCCCGAGAGCAAGCCCCATTTAACCAGCCAGTGCTATGTGTCCAAGGCAATGAAAGATCTTATGTCACATCTCAGTGCACACATGCAAGAGGCCGGAATTACAGGTGCCATGGGAGCTTTAACCTCGAATTTCTAGACATTGTGTGGGTTTCACATGTCTACTGGAATCTAACACTCCAGTAGCAGAGTTGTTAGGTCTGAATATATGGGTATTCATTGATGTTATGGGAAGGGAATCGGAGAGTGAGCAATTCTGCAGTACCATTCATGTAGCAAAAGTGTGAAAACAAACAGGTTAATATTAGAAAATTACTCTGCTCGTGAGTTGTTTTAAGTTACTGCCGTTACAGTCTATGGAAAAGCGTATGTTTCAATTGAAATTCTCATGTCTACAGAGTCATTTCGTCTTTAGACATTTGTGACTGAATTCATACTCATTCATGTATTCAATACTCATTCATGTATTCATTCACCCAAATGTTGAATAATATTACCAGGCACCAATCTCAATAGAGCATTCATGTAAATGAACAAGAATAAGGTTTCTATGCTATTTCTTCCAGACTTTGAGAGAGTAGACATTTCTCTTCTTTCTGATTTTTAGCTCTGAGTATTGGAAATTCCAAAAGAAGCAATACTCATTGGAGAAATCTTTATTTGTGGCTTATGATCATAAGGATGGTTAGACACATTTTCTTAAAGGTAACAACCAGTTTATATTCTCCATTGCCCCTTCACCCTTGGTGATATAATCTACTGTAAGGATATTTTTGGAAGGCTAGGGCTTCAGCCAAGGATATTTCTTCTTCTGATTCTCCCTTTCTCAGCTTTAATTCCTCTATTTATATATTAACATGGGGCCAGGCATGGTGGCTCACACCTGTAATCCCAGCATTTTGGGAGGCCAAGGCGGGTGGATCACCTGAGGTCAGGAGTTCAAGACCAGCCTGGCCAATATGGTGAAACCCTGTCTTTACTAAAAGTACAAAAATTAGCTGGTCATGCTGGCGCATGCTTGTAGTCCCAGCTACTTGGGAGGCTGAGGCAGAAGAATTGCTTGAACATAGGAGGTGGAGGTTGCAGTGAGCCAAGATCGTGCCTCTGCACTCCAGCCTGGGCAACAGGGCGAGATTCTGTCTCAAAGAAAAAAAAAAAAAAAACATGGAGAAAAATACCACAGGTAAGGTGAAAACTAAATGAGAAACTGAGAAAGAATATTTATCATACATAAAGCATAAATGTCTTATTATACAAAGACTACTTACAAATCAATAAGAAAAGACACACCACTTAACAGAAAATAGGCAAAAATGCTATGAATAGACAACACTAGAAAGAAAATACAAATGGGCAATAAATATATGAAAAGAATTTCAAGCACATGCATAAAGACATTCAAATAAAAATAATAAAATTCCAATGTTTATGACCTAGGAGGACAGCAGAGACTAAAACAGCTTAATGTCTCATGTTGGAAAGAGTAAAGGAAATGTCACTGTCTTATCCTCTTGGTAGGAGTATGACTTGGTATAATCTTTCCACAGAGCAACATCTATTTGAGAAGTTAACTATTTATACAAATTTGATAATGCCAATTCTACAGCTATGTTCACTCAGATATATGTACAATGTGTTTATTGTAGCATTGTTTGTTACAGCAAAAGTTAGAAATAATCTAAATGTCCACCAGTAGGGGACTAGATAAACAAAGGAGGAAAGATTCATATAAGAAAATGCCATGCAACTACAAAATGGGATAAAATCAATTGTCGTATACACTGATTTAGAAAATTCTCCAATGTATATTATTACATGGAAAAAAGCAAAAAATTCCAAAATATTGGGCCAGGCACGGTGGCTCACTCCTGTAATCCTAGCATTTTGGGAGGCCGAGGCTAGCAGATTATGAGGTCAAGAGATTGAGACCATCCTGGCCAACATGGCGAAACTCTGCCTCTACTAAAAATACAAAAATTAGCTGGGTGTGGTGGTGCATGCCTGTAGTCCCAGCTACTGGGGAGGCTGAGGCAGGAGAATCGCTTGAACCCAGGAGGCAGAAGTTGTGGTGAGCCGAGGCTGCAACACTACACTCCAGCCTGGGTGACAGAGCGAGACTCTGTCTCAAAAAAAAAAAAAAAAAAAGTTAAGAGAGACACAGAAACAGACTTGTAAAAAGGTGAATGGGCACCAAGATTTTATCCTGAATGTGCTGGTCCCGGTGACTTTAAGATTCGAAATTGAGGTAAATACAGGGAGAAATTGGCTGGCCTAGGATCCGGAGACCTGAGTTCCAGCCCCAGCTCTATCCCAAACTAGCTATGGGATGTTAGGCAAGTCACTTCACTTCCTCATCATTCATGTTAAAGGTCTTCTCATATATAAAATGAAGGTATGATTTCAAAATTTGCTTTCAGCTCTCATGTTCATTTGACTCTGATCCTAGACAGGCTTTAAAACATTTCTTATTTGGGGGTGTGGGTGATAGAACCTCGCGTAGATGTTCTATCTGATCCTGTGTGGCTCTTCTCCCATAATCTCAGGGCTACATTTCATACTGTGGAGTGACCCTCAAGGCCAGGTGAAGGCAGGGGCTCTCAGCAGGTGCTTGGTGAGTTTCTCTGAGCTGGTTGTTTTTATTGCCAAGTGACACTGGAACTGTGCTAATCCCTTTTCGTTAATGCAAACTAAGAATAGGGCCTGACGCCACTCTGGGGTCTTAGATTCTTTTCCGAAATTTGGTCTCATTTAAAACCCAAAACACTCTTTGGCTCCAAGCGTCTTTCCCGTGGCCTTTAAAAAAATCCTGTTTAATTGAAAGGAAATTAAATTTGTCTGGTTTTGATTCATTTACACTTAACTCTTCTAAAAACAATAATTTGATGTCCAAGAAGAATTTTGAGTCTCTTAATGGGTTTTCTGGAAGGCTTTGTTTCTTCTTGTTAAAACAGGAAGTGGTGTTCTATGGGCAAACACAGTCAACCCCAGAAGGCCCCAATTCAGTTTGAAACTGTATCACCCACCATTTTGCATGGGTCCTCATGACCCCAAGCTAAGGCCTTTCTTTCCCTAGTACTCACCTAAGAGAAAGAGATGCTCATCTTTCATCAGAGGGGGAATAAAAATGAGGAAGAACAATCATAGTTATAAAGAGAATAAGTTATCTATCCAGCTCAAGGTGCCAATATCTATTCAAACCTTTAAGACATGCACTTGATCCCTGTAACAACCCTGTGATGTATGTAATATTTCCATTTTGAAGAGATTGGGTAAGTTACTCATGGTCATACAGGTAGAAAATAGAAAAGCAATGATTTGAACCTAATCCTGCTTACTTCCAAATTCCATAAAGCTTAGCCACTGTGATACATCACCAGATTGATACATACATCTCCATATAGTTTAGGCTATGAGCCCATCTATGGGGACCATGTAGGTTTTGTTACTACTTGTTTTATCTCTTTGTCTAAGTGACCACTATCCACAGTCTGCACCGGTCAGATTCATGAAACTGCTCAATTCTTCACAACTCTTTATTCAAGAAGGCCTATTTCCCAGGTAAGAAAGCCTGCCTGGCTTTGTTAGCAGGTGCACTGGTGTGAAACTGACAGGTTCTGTTTTTACATAATGATCCAATGAGTTGATTTTTAAATGTTTTATAGCTCAATAGAGAATGGCATATTCTTTGACCTGCCAAGGCTTCCTCCTCTACCCTTGTACCTTCATTCTTTCTTCCTTTCTTCCTCGAAATCTTGCTCTCTTCTTCATTCTATTCCACTCATATACACACAAAACTATATACAATTTTTTAAAAAAAATAACAGATTCAGGAGGTTATATAAAACACAAAGAAGGGAATGTTTTGCAAGGTTAAAAGGAAATCATTGAGTAGGGCTGACTTCAGGCTCCAGTTTCTCTTGAATAGCCTTTCTTGTTATTTCAAGGCTGATTGACTTATAACTGCATCCAAAGCTGCCTCACACCAGTTCCTTTTATCAGACCAAGTGAGACTTCCTGTGGACTGGCCCAGCTTCCTGATATATTTCCTTTTTCCTTTGGCAGAACAAAGAAAACCATAGCTCCAAGGATCCTTGGGAGCAAACACAATTTAGCCCTGAAGAACCTATTATTTTAAATTTTTCATTCTCAATGCGTAGGGCCAAGCGCCTGCCTTTGCTTTTTCTTTCCCCACAGCATTCTGTGTAATGTCCCGATGAACCCTATGTGCAATTACCAGGGGTCGATGAGCTACTTGAATTCATCCTAGTTGTAGTTTGATTTTATTCAAAGTAGGAAAACTAAGCCATTTTCAGTGCACAAGCACCCCCACCTCATACACGCATACACCTTCAAGAGGGACGTGGAACACCTCTCTACATAGGGTTTAACCTTTTGTTACCTGAGCTCAACACAACAGGGGTTCAAGGAAACCCTCTTGTCTAGAGATTTCAACCTATCTGTTTTTGCAGTTCTGACTCTAGAAACATGCGTATAGGAGAAGAAGCTTCTAGGTGTATCCAAAGGATCATCAAAGTCAGTTGAAGAAGAAATTCCAGAAATTGAGTTGAGATCGCTGCTTTTCTCTTTTGCCTGGAGTGTCTCCCACATCACTCCTTACAATGTGGCCTCACTATTCACTCTACACATTACTACTGAAAGACCTTTAGGCATGACCCAGGGTAACAAGGGAGCACTGTTAAGAAAGTTGCTTGTTTCTCTGTCATATCTCCCAAAGTACCTATCACATATTGCCAACTTAGGATAGCCCCCTCCCCAGTAGTCTCAGAAAGAAAGAGGCCATTGACGGAGAGATAACTGAGGCTTCAAGATGTAGTGTGTCAAAAGATGGGAACTAGGCAAGAGCCCCTGGAAGCAGAACTCAAGTATTCATGCCCCCAAACACCACGCTCTACAATGAGGGTGTTTTCTGGAGCAAAGACATCAAGGCTCATTTAACCCACAGGGACTCATGCTTCTTTGTTCATTGGTCCTATTTTCTGACCATTGTCATAATATTCCTGGGTGATTGAAGAGGGCACTTTCCATAGGAACCACATGGGTAAGTGAGTAATCATGTGGCCACCCAAATTTTACTAAAGTAGATTTTTCTCTTTAAAAGGATTGCTTATTTGGAAGAGGGTAAACAACAAAACAAATGTAGCTCTTCTGGCAAGAGGCATTTCTTCGGGCTAATTCAACATGGTTAATTCATAATGATTTTTCCTAACCCAGTCCTCATTGTTATCATGTCTAGTTGAAAATGGATTTAAAGAATATTCGCAAAGAAGAAAATAACTCAGAAACTATGTAGCATGAGGAGACTGTGAGGGGGTTATGGGCACGGTTGGTGTGCTCTGCTTCGTATAACCTGCTTGGGCGATAGCAAAGGCAAGGGGTTAAAATGACTGCCCCACACTATGAGCTTAAGATCTTTCTTTTCCCAGCACGGTACTCTGTCAATAGCCCTGTACCCAGGTTCATGAACAGTCAGGAATCCTGAAGAAAAGATTCATACATTATCTTAAGCAACTTCCCCCGCCCTGATAACACTGCCTCTAGAGAACCATGCTAACCTGCCCTTCGACTTCTCCATAACAAGAACACATTGGTTGAAGGGCACAAGTCCTCTTTCTCAAATACAGTCTTTGGTGCAACATAGGACTTCCCTAGAGGTGAGGGACTTGAAGGGCACCTGTACTTTTTGCACTTTTCTAGAAAGGAGAGGGAGAAAGAGCAGGTGACTTTTCTAGAAACGTCATTTCAGGAAACCAGCATGTGGAGACTTCCCGGGGTGCCTTGGGGAAGGCATCCAGCCCTGTGGCTGTGCTGCTCTGGGCTTCTAAGCCATTCCTTCTGGAGACTGTGGGTCTCTATAAACATACTGAGTCTGAAGTGTGGTAAAGGAATTACCATGGCTCCCTCTCCCTGCCTTCTTGGCTTTTGCCCCCTGAGTTTTGTAGACAAGCCATGACAGGGCAGTAGGACTGGGTTTAGAGCTCATCAGAATTATTTATTTCTTCCTATCAGTTTGGACAGGGTATGACCCAGACTCTTCTCTGCCCAGAGCACCGTTTTAAAAAATTTAAAACACTGTGTGTATTTCATGGGAAATTTCACACGCCTGTTTCTGATTCACTTCCAATTAAAGGCTCAAAACACTGGTTTTGTAAGAGCTCTTTGATGATTCAGATGCTTGTTGGTTCATCTTTTTTTCTCTCCTAAATGTCCATAGAAGCTTAATAAATGTTGTTCAGACATTTGCATGCTTAACTGTTGAAAACAATTGGAAACAGGAAAGAATGTTTTGTTAGTGTGCACAGTACAAGCACACTTACAAGGGAAGGAGAGACACAGCCTCAGTGAAGGGAAACTCCTGGGAAAACAGGAGTATCCCTGAAGGTGGGTGCCTTGGTTTCCCCATCACTGGGCATGGGGGAGGAAGCTTTCAGCTCAGAGCTACCAAAAAGGGAGAGGAGCATTACATGAGACACAAGAATCCTTCTTACTGTGGTCAGTTACCATCGACAGGCAGTCAGTTGAGTGGTCAGTCTCATCCAAGATGGAACAGGTGGATTGGCATTTTCCATATGCTAACACTACTTTTAACTCCCTTCTGATTGGAAGGAGTTGGTTGTCTGCTATTAGAGCAAGCCTCATTCTCCACCTCCTTTAAAAACTTTGATGGTGAAGCTGTCTGGGTGCACCTGTGCCTAGCTCCCCTGAGAGAGTTTTATATATCGGTCCCTCTAAAGTGCTAATGTGGGCACCGGCTTGGGTAGCCTGAGTTCTGTACCTGGTTTTGCCTTAGGCTGGCTTGGTGACATTGGGCAAGTTACTCTCCCCTTCTCAGTGGGTCCCTTTACCCAAAAGGATTAAGGCTTCTTGATGATCCTCTTCTTCCATGGATTTGATAAAAAACTGGAGTAGTGAGTTGCTTTGAGTTTCTTCAAGAAAAGCGTGAATTAATTACTACACTTTGACTAACTACTGGGTGGCTCATTGGATGGCTTTCTTGTTGCCAATGTAACAAGATTGCTGTAAACCATGCAGCATTTCAGATTCCGAGCCTTATTTGGACTTTTTACTAAAGAAAGAGCACCTGCCCTGTCTCTTTATTTGTCAGGCAAAGTTCAGTCAGCCAATATTTAGTTAGCCAAAGTTACCAAATGTGACTTCATGCCCACACAATGTAAATATAATGTGTAAATTCTGTGTGCTGTAAGGTGCTTCTTGCCTAAAAAAGGTGAGACAAAACCTTAGGAAGGCTGGCAGTAAACCTCTGGAGTATTTTGCCAGATTACTATGACAGTGGCAGAATGATTTTGTGAAAGCCACATGCAGTCTGAAGTTTGGAAATCTAGGTTCAGACCCACTTATTAATTGTGTGGTCTTCAGTCAGATAATAACTTCTCCAATCTCCTTTCCTACCTGTAAAATAATAGTAGTACTGGTAGTAATAATACATAACATTAATTTTTCTACCAACCTTACTAATAATAAGAATCAAAAGTAGTATGGAAGTAAAAGCACTTTGTAATTGTAAAGTGCTGTGCAAATGCTAGTTGTTATTATCTTAGTTATTATTCTCATTCAAGTCGATGCATGAATATAACAGATAATAAATGTAACTTAAATCTGTTGGGTTGCTTTTTTCTGGCCTTAGTGACTTCAAAGACTTGCTTGCATGTGGTTAAATTCACCAATTAGTGACTTATTCATATCTCTTTGCCCATGTAGACACCATCCCCTACAAATGCACAAGTACAGATCAAACATCCCATATTCCTCCTTTCCCTCCCACGTATCCGGCCATTGTTCTACTTGTGAAACTCCCATCCCAATCAATGGGGGGTTTACGTAAAAACCGATGGCAGGATATGAGTGTGGCTTCAGGAATTCCAGGCTTGTGCTGCTGATAAAGAGAGTTGTGTCAAACAGAAAACACCAGAGAAACAAATTCTCCTGTCCAACCTATGCTACAGCACTCCCTTGTGAATAGTTTTAAAACATCCGTCTGGCTGACCAAATACCTATGGCTGCCTCCACCCATACATCTACGCCACCTCTTCTATTATCTTCCCCATGTCCTTGTGGTAATACAGTACAGAACCAGGCTAGAAGTAGGTTAATTCAGAGGGAGATACCAGTAGAATTGAGCTCCCCTGATTAAGGGATGTGAATTTAATTGGGTCGTGACAGTCTGTATTAAGTGTAAATGCTACTAATAGGTTTAACTGACTTTGGTGTGAGTGAAGGGACAACAGAACAAAAGAAGTAATTTGCCTTGAAGATGATCCTCTTTCAGTGTTGAAGTCACAAGTGATGGAGGCCCTTCTTTCACTTAACGAGGCCAGGAAAGCTGGGTTGGTCTTTATCCTCATCATGCATCATCAATATTTTAGGAAAGCTCATATTGCTGTCTTTCATGGTACACTGCACAACCAAGTATGATTATGTGACCAGAAGTGAAGGGAAGGAGAACATTTGCCCATACTCTACCCACACTGAAGTAGCTCAAAAATGAAGAGATGAAGAAAGGAAAATGGAGTTGACCATTTCCATTTAAGTGCTCATTCAGACATTTAGTATTAAAATGATGAACTTCTTTTGCAATCTTTTTACTGAACGCATTGAACTAGGTATTAGGGTGTTATCCTTGGCCAACAGAATTGGGATTTCAAAGTTCATGAGGCCGAACATTGAACTGCTCAAACACTAGTCTGTAGTTCCTAGGGACCACAATCTAGCTAAGATCAGCCCTACTGCTTTTTCTCCATGACAACAAATCACCACCAAGACCGAGATGCTGTATTGAAACAGCATGCTGTGTTTTTCCACACTAACACCACAGAGTGAAGGTAAAGAGATTCGAGAGCATCTCAAATTTATATTTCAAATTATGAAGAACATCTGACACAATGAAAGCAAATGCAGCCTTGCAGAAAATTTATTTGTCTATCTTTGTGATGTTGGATTGTATAAAGGGTTTGGACAAACTCATTGTCCTACCACCTTAACTATGTAAAAAAATATAATCTCTTCAGCTACTAAGTTTCTGATTTTGCATTTGATTTGGGAGCAATAGTATTTTATTGGGCTATACAAGGTTCCAAAATCTCTCTTTTGAAGATATTCATGTGTAGGAAACTCTGTAGCAGATATAGCTCTTGCACAATTTTTAGGAGAAGAGATTTGGGAAACTTTATCAGTTTTTCTCAACCTTTTTAACTCTATCTTAAAGTCTAAGGAAAGTGAAAGATTAAGAAAACTTTCTTTATCAGGGCTGTCCAACAGAACTTTCTACAAACATGGAAATGTCCTGTTCTGTACTGTTCACTATGGTAGCCACTGTACTCTCTATTTGAGTGGCTATTGAGTATTTGAAGTATGGCTAGAGGAAGGAAATGTAAAATTGTGTTCTTTTTTCATTAAGTCAATTAAATTTAATTAGTTGATTAATCTAATTAATTAAATATGGTTAGAAGCTACCATAGTGGGCAGTGCAAGACTGTATCATTCAAGTTAAAAACATCATCTTGAAATCTGAATTCAGTCAGAGGGGCATATTTACATGGATTATTTTGATCTGAGTCAGCAATGTGTTGTCCACATGGAGACTAACACTTCCATTTATTCTTATGACTAACATTAAAGCAAAGCAAAATGAAAAGTGAATGTTCAGCATTATCATGTTGGCCTGGGGCTGGAGCTAAGTTTTCTATCCCGTCCGCTGGCTTCATCATCAATTCTCTGCTGACCTTTAAGAATGTAATACTTTATTTCCCTTTTATCAAATGAGGGCATTTGGAATTTATCAAAAGGATATTCACGAATCATGATTGAATGTTTATTGGGCTTATCAAAGAAAGGTATGGGCTTTGCCCTATACCTTTTCATTGAAAAATAATCTTGGCCAAAAAGAATCCTATTATACATAATGGCGATTTCAGTTTCTCCATTTGCAAAATACTGGCATTGTACTTACTTATTTTTAAGGTCATTTTTAGCTCTAATGCTTTATGCCACCATGAAAATATGATTTCCTATTACGTAGAGCTCCATACTATTAACAGATGGTTTGCTTTTCTAGTTCCCAGATCCCTATAACCGTTTGTAATATTTCTTCTTAAGTATAAATGTGAACAAAGCAACTTTAATTTAGCAAATAACCAGCTAAAGTGGTAGTCTTTGTCTTTTTTAAAAAAAATTTTATTTTAAAACTTACTAGTTAAACTGGTAGTCCTTGAAACCCAATTTCTCTCCAATGAGTATTCCCTAGGTTTGCATTCAACACAGTTTGGTCGTTTGTCCTCTCCAAATCTCATGTTGAAGTATGATTCGCAGTGTTGGAGGTGGGGCCTGGTGGGAGGTGATTAGATCATGGGGGCAGATCCCTGGTGAAGGAATTAGTGTCATCTCTGGGTGAGAAGTGAGTTCTGGCTCAGTTAGCTCAGCTGAGATCTGGTTGCTAAAAGAGTCTGGGACCTCCTCCTTCTCTCTCTTGCTCCTGCTCTTGCTATGTGACACGCTGGCTCCCCATTCACTTTCCACCACAATTGTATGCTTTCTGAGGCCTCATCAGAAGCAGATGCTGGCACCATGCTTTCTGTACAACCTGCAGAACCATGAGCACCATGAGCCAAATAAACCTCTTTTCTTTATAAATTACCTAGCCTCAGATATCCCGTTATAGCTACACAAAATGGATTAAGCTAGTGCTGTTCTATGGTACACTGTATTAGTCTGTTTTCACATTGCTGGTAAAGATATACCCGAGACGGGGCAATTTATAAAAGAAAGAAAGAGGTTTATTGGACTTACAGTTCCACATGGCTAGGGAGGCTTCACAATCATGGCGGAAGGCAAGGAGGAGAAAGTCACACCTTACATGGATGGCAGCAGGCAAAAAGAGAGCTTGTTTAAAAACCATCAGATCTCATGAAACCCATTCACTATCATGAGAACAGCACAGGAAAGACCCACCCCCAGAATTCAATCATCTCCCACCAGGTCCCTCCCGCAACATGTGGGAGTTATGGGAGCTACAAGATGAGATTTGGGACACAGAGCCAAAACACATCATACACTTTCCAAAGATCTATATCCTTGATATCCCTGAGACATGAAGCAATTTCTCTCTACCCTTCATACTTCTCACCCATGGATAATAGAAATATATTGCCTGCTACACCTCCTGTGGTTTTAGAATTACTGTGAGGAATAAATACCCCAGTCTTTCTCATGGGGAGATGTGACTTCATTACTGAGGTCTCGCTAATGAGCAGACCTATAGCAGCTTTTTCTTTGGAAGTCTTCAGGTACACATCATTGCGAAGGTCAATCCTGTGTCCATCACTGAATGGCATAAATTTGTGAGGTGAACTGTTTAAAACAAAGATGGGCAGACTCCTCTCAGAAAATGAGGCCATGTTCCTAGAGGTCCAACTCTATGTAATGGTCTTAGGGGTGATGAAGCACTGTAGTCCTGCTTCTCACTCATACCTGCCCTCCAGAAAGGATAAAATTATAAATGTCCAATTAGAGTCTTTATTAGTCTCTTCCTGTGTAGAATTTATCAATAGTTTGACAGTTCTGCAGCTCATGCATTTTCAGAAAAATCCTTCTTCAGTTTAAAACATTCCACCATTGTTTTTTGTTGTTGTTTTTTCAGATTGCATTGGGAAGAAGGTAAGGAGTATGTATAGAATACAATTCTGTGAACAAAGTGAGTGAGTTACTTGCTCCTTGAGGGCAGAAACTCTGGCCATTTGTCCTCAAGTCCTCAGTGCCTGACACATATCCATGTATTAATTGAGCTGCTTCTATGTGCCAGGTGCTGGAGTACAGCAGTAAAGCAGACAGGTATAGTTCCTCCTTGGACAGAGGTAATACTCAAGGCAAAAAAAAAAACCAGTTATTGAGCTTGTTGTTATAAGTGCAAAGGGTTCTATGAAAGGGGTAGTATGGGGTGCCTCGGGAGGGCACAACGTGGGGACCTAACCTAGTCTCAGAGGTCAAAGGCTTCCTTAAGGAAGTGACATTTAGGCCGAACCCTGAAAGATAAGCCTCGGAGTCAGTATGAAAGAGAACAGGCCTTCCAATAAGTCTTTACTGGATGAGTGAATGAATGAAATGGCCGCCCGGGGCATTGCTAAATTAAGTACCTTGAGCTTAGTCATCCTAACCATAGTCCCCCCAGGCATTATCTGTGTGGCCATAAGCCATTTTCTTAGCCACTCTCTTCTTCAGTAAAGGCAAGTAGAGTGTAATGAAGAATATTGTGAGAGGACAATTACCTTAGAAGGCATTATCAGACTAATGTTTTACTGAGTGCATAGAGTACATATCTATAGGTTAATATGCCTTTACTATGCAATGCATCCAGAAATTTCAAAGTCAAGAAGATTCTAGGAGGCTGAATTCCACCTTTAGAAATCTCAGCTATGAAAGCTCTGGGTGTCAACTTGACATAACTCTTCACTGGCCAGAAAAAAAAAAAAAACGGCAACTCTTTGGCAAATAGAGCTCTGGAAGATGCGCTGGCTGGTGCTGACATAAACTGCTATCCTGATCTCCATCGAAGATGTGGGCCTTCTCATGCTGCAGTTTCCTCAACTGCACAACAGGGAGATTCTTCCAACGATAATTTTACCTCGAAGTGATGTTGTAATAAAGATGGTGGTAAAAGCATTTTGCAAGATCAAAAAAAGAAACACCTACTAAACAGGCATGCTATCTATATCTGGTGTTTGTTAGAATTTCTGAGGAAACCCTCTGATCTAAGATTCTAGAGAGTCTACAGAGGTTGATAACTTGGATTGGCTTTTAAGATCTTTTCTGGAATGGCTGTTCCCTTTACTTCATTATTACTTTAAACAACTTTGGCAGGAGATATCAGTAATGCCAATAACAATAATGATGATGATGATGATGGTTACTGAGTAGTTACTGATGAGCCCAGCACTGCGCTAAACACTTGAAGGACCTTTTTTTTTTTTGACAGAGTCTCGCTCTGTCGCCAGGCTGGAGTGCAGTGGTGTAATCTCAGCTCACAGCAACCTCCGCCTCCCAGGTTCAAGCAATTCTCCTGCCTCAGCCTTCCGTGTAGCTGGGACTACAGGCACGCACCACCACGCCCAGCTAATTTTTGTATTTTTAGTAGAGACGGGGTTTCACCATGTTGGCCAGAATGGTCTCGATCTCTTGACCTCGTCATCCGCCAGCCTCAGCCTCCCAAAGTGCTGGGATGACAGGGGTGAGCTACCGCACCCGGCCCTTGAAGGCATTTTAGCACTTGACTTCCACCACAGCCCCAAGGAGTCCATCTATCATGACTCACACGCACCCAGTGAGAAGAACCAAGACATACGAAACTCAAGTGACTTGCCAAAAGTTGTGCAGCCAGCAGGTTCTGTCTGATACCAAAGACTTTACTCACTGCATATGTGAAATATTTTGAGATTTTCAGAATAAGAGCTCAGGGTTGCTAAGTGATTAAACATATACAATTAATTATTCCTGCCCTGGAAGACAAGAGTGTTACCATTAGCAGAAGTTTATTTTTGCAATTCCTCTGGCCTTCTGGTGTTCCCACATGCCTCCACCCCTTTTCCTAACGTATTGCTTGCCTGTTGTTTAAAGAAAACAAAAATTTATTCTCAAACTTGTCCAAATAGAAATGAATTGCATTAAAAATAGTGAAAGCCACGGTGAAGGACTGAAAAAGTTGAGGAGTCAATGACATTTGGAGAGCCCCTGCTGTGCAAGTTCCATGGGACTACCAGGACCGAGGCTATATTTTATTAATAAGATCTCAATTTGTAAGGGTCATTTTATTATCTCCGTATCCCCCATCCCGCCTCATTTAGTTGGATGATCTAGAGAGAAAACAGCATTTCTACCTTCTTGCAATGGAAACAATAGACTTTGCTTGTGCCACTTTTATTTTCCCACTGGGGAATCTGAGAGATGACCTGATTGAATTCCACCCGTAAAGGTCATGCTTTGAATTCAAGGCAGAGGAAAAAAAATGAAGAAAACATTTTGCAATGATACCCCACGAGTCCTGAGCATGCTGGGGCCTCTCCTGGTTGCATTGTGGTCTGCTGATAAGGATAACATTGATGACAAGCGGAACATTTCCAGGACAAAGGAAATTCCCTGTTGTATTGTTTAAAGGAAGCCACCATCCACTAAGGAGAGCAAGGTTTGTGATGTAGGCACAGATTTCCCTGCAGGAGAGGCAGGGAGAGCTGCCAAGCTGCCTGTGAGTGTGTCTGTCCCTAATTTCATCTGGGGAAGCATTTGCGTGGTTAGAAGTCAATAAGGGGTCATGGCAGTTTATGGCATTGGTAGGGTTAGGAGCCACACTGTCAGAAATGGAGGCACGTTGGCTGGGGGAGTAAAAAGCCTGATTCATACAATGCAGCCCATTTAGGAATCACAGCAAAAGCACCAGGAGATTTAGAGAAGTTGATCTGGTTTTGAGTTTAAATTCTGGACCTCCTTCTCTCCCCACCCCCTCCAAGCCAAAATGTCAGAAAAGGGCCTGGTTTCCCTTTATGGAGTGCAAAATAAACAGATCCTCAGCAGCAGGAGAGGGGCCCAGTTCCCCAGCCCATAATGCCAGAGCTGGGGGTGGGGGTGCCGTGGGGAAAAGCAGTTATTCTTCTGTCTGGTTAGTATTTGGCATTGACTTTCATTTTCTCCAACCTCTGTTTTCTAGAAGCCTGCCTGTACGGGAAGTACAGGAATAAAGAGAAGCTGATCGTGGGGGTTTTCTTGCCAGACTTCAAAGGAGGTGGATTTTTGATTTTTGATAGTTTGGAGAGTTAGTTCCAAAAGTAAAAGCTGCTTTGGGGACTTGAACCTAGACACTGGGATCTTAGCCGTGTGCCCATCAGAGCCGCTGCTCTGCTCCTGATGGAATGGAGTGCTCTGGGCTTCCCACTCTCCTCTCCCAGTCCAGGAGGGCTGGAGCTCTGGGCATCTCAGGGTCAGCTGCGGTGAGCCTGGCCACAGGGCTCTGCATTCCTTCTGGGCTTTGCTTGGTTTGAGTGGGTGTGACCGCGAGTTTACTCTGGAGAAAACTGAGACAAAGAGTCTAAATTGGGCAGGATCTTGAATCTAATGACTTGTTTACAGACCCTGTACTTTTTCCAGTGCAGGGAGGAGGAAGAAGGCAGGGCATGCTCGTCACTGTGGGCATGGGCACATTGCTGTTTTCATCCTAAGGAGGTAGGACAGCTTCAGAAAGCAGCAGGGCATCTGCCTGGCAGCCAGCAGGCAAAGTGGCAAGCTGTGTAATTTTCCAAGGTAGGGAGGAAGCAGTGGCGGCTTCTGCTTGGTCCTACTGGCTTGGCTTCCGGGGCACACGCTGCTCTGGGGAGAATGCCTGACCCTGCCACATGAAAGGCCTTGCTTCCTCCCACTTCAGCTTCAAGCGATGGGGAGATTACCCTCCTCACCCCTGCTCCAAGTGCATCACAACCCAGAGCACCCAGCCAAGAATGCACACCTGTGATGGGGCTAAGGAGGCCTCACTGGACCTGTGTAAGGAGAGAGGAGATTCCCAGGAGGACCTCACTAATAGAAAAGCACACGCATGATGGTTTTGCTATCGTGTGACATTTATTTCATAATTGCTACCTGTAAGAAATTCCTTGAAAACGAAATAGTATATGGCAAGATTTAAGGACTTGCTCTTCCAGATTCTGGAGGTCCTTCTGGAGCCCAGGGATGCTGTTTCTAAGGCATGTAGGTGCTGAGGGTCTACCCCAAAGGGCAGTTTGGGACTGCAGGGCAGGCAGGAAGTGTCTTTGTTTGTGTGCATGCCAGGCAGTTTATAAACATCCCCTTTACTTCCCTTGCCAACCCACGAGTATATATTGCAATTACCACATTCTGATGAGGAAACTGAGGCTCAGAGAAGTTAAATCATTCACTCCAGGCCACACATCTGCTAAATGTGTCATGCTACATCCACTTTGCACCTAGTTTGAACAGGTTTACAAAGCAAGTCAGTAACCCCTGCATGCCTGGGTGCCTGAAGTTGAAAAGGGGTGGCTCTAAGATGTGGTCTACTACCTCTCCTGGACTGTTGCAGTTGGGTGTGGCTGATTTGAAATTGTGCTTCAAAAGAATGAGTTCTAGTCCCTGAATAGAGGAGCTCACACCACAGTGCAATGTAGATCTTTGTGATCCAGAAGTCCTCCAGATGTTCCCAAAAGGATCTCTAAGGTGTTGCTGGGGATGTTGTGTGTATAGGGAGTGATCCCTGGGAGCCTCTGAGCCCTCCTGGCAGAGAAGCCTCATAGATAATGGCATCCCCAGAAAACTCTACACTTGGAATGGGACCCAAATTAAATACAGCCCCAGCAACACTAACTGAGCCACTACCTGGAATATATCAAGATACAGCAACTAACACTTACTTTATGTTTGTCATTTGCAAACCCTATCATGTCCGTTAATCCATTCAAATGCTGAGAGGTAGGCAGGGCAGCTACTATGATTCAAAAAAGAGGCCACATCTTTGTGGATTTGGGTTCTAATCCCAGCTCCTGCCGTCACTAGATGTGTGTGGTCTGAGCAAATCCTTCCACTTCTCCTAACCTTAGTTTCCTCATCTGCAACATGAGAAACTTGCTTTCCAAAGTGCCTCAAGCTATGGGAGTGGGGATACGGGAATGAGTCTCCCCAACATTCAGAGGCTCCCCCAGAGCTGGCAGCCCAAGGCACACCACTGAGTGCCACTGCCTTCCCCTCCCCTCTGCTGGCCGGATACTGACCAATGGAGAAACCAGGACTGGGGTGGGAAGGAGTAGGTGGTAAGATTCTTTTTCACTTGTTTCCTGCACCTGGAGACAACAGCAAGACCATTATTTGGATGAGTTATTGTTTAGAGTTTTGTTTGTTTTGGTTTGGGTTTTTTTAGCTTTATGAAAAGAAATGCCTATTTTTCAAATTTCAATTGTTCCTTTCTACTGCCTGTCCAAGCTCACTACTTTTCAAGTGGCCAATCCCTGGGTACATCTTAGTGAATAGCAGTCGACTGTGTTATTTATCTGTGCCCCATGCTGGAGGTGCAGACTCAGTGAGACCAGCAGAGCAGCTGAGGTTAGACTCAGTGGAAAATCCAGAAGTGCAGATGTGGATCCAAATTGGGCTGAAAAAATCTCATGAGATCAGGCTTTCTTGGACTTCCTGCTTTTAGCCTAAGCACTATGTTCAACATAAACGAACTTTCGGTATTTTGAAACTTCCGTTTCTGATCTCAGAACCTGGAAGTAAAGAGCTGTTGTGAACATTTCCACAAATTTTGTCATGGTTATTCTGGAGGCAGAGTTGAACCCTGTAATTACGGAGCTTTGGGACTCACTACACCCACAGTGGCCTGCCTGGATTGCAGTATGGGAGAGGGGAAGGCATTTTGGTGGAGAGTCCAGGCTTTGGAGACAGGCAGGACCCTGTTCAAATTCTAGCTCTGCCATTTCCGGCCATGTGACTGGACCTGTCAGAGTCTCAGTTTCCTCATCAGTTAGATTAAAAAAAAAAAAAAACAGTTCGTAACACTGTGAGGACAAAATGGTCTGCGTGTGTGTGTACTCTTTCTCCCCTTTTCCCGTGTGTGTGTGTGTGTGTGTGTGTGTAAAATCTGTAATATTTATTTACTTATAGCTTGAATAAATTCCCCTGGGAGTCTCAGGCTGCCTGCCTCTGATAGATGTGACATTGTGAAGTTGCTGAAATCCACCTAATTAGCTGTCAAACAGTGCATTACACAAAGACAGCGAGGGCTCTGCATTCAGTCTAAGCTCTAAGGACTGGCATGATCTCTGGTGGACTTGAAGGGCAACGGAGACTTACAGCAAATTTTGGGAGCTGAATTACATTCATCCCGTCTGCTCATGTTTCTGGGGCCTCATTTGCTTTCCTGGGACAAGCAAGGGCAAGGCGCTGCGCAGGTCAGTGCTGTGAGAAAGCAAGGTGCTCCAGCGGCATGGGGTCACCGGCTGAAATGGACAAGAGCTATGCAGGGCAAGGAAAAAGGGAGGAGAGGGAGTCAGGGCCAGGGGAGACAAGGGACGTGGAAAACCCACCCAAGGCTGCTGAGAAACAGCACCAAGTTAGTAAGCCCATCCTGCAGGTGCTACTACTTCTTCTCTGTTTCTTGGCTTACTTTTTTTTAAAACTCATTACATGCATCGTTTAAGTTCTTTAAAATAATGATTGCAAAAGTGTCACTTCATCCTTGTATAAAATTTAAAACGTATAGAAAATTTCAAAATAAGAATGTAAAAGCACCCACAGTCTCACAATACAGAAAGCAGCCGATTCATATTTTGGTGCCCTTCCTTCCGGTCTTTATAATGCAAATATATAGACATATATGTATTATTTTATCTAGCCAGAATCATATTGCTTTGTAACCTCCTTTTATTCTCTTCATATTAAATTACGGCCATGTTCCTGTATCATTAAATATTACACTATATCACTACTTCTGATGGAAGTACAGCAAACCACTAAACACAGAAGTCAAGTCCTGGGCTCTGGAATAGTATATATTATTTTAGTTATGCCCAGCTTCCGGACCTGGGATGGCATTTTGTAACAGACGCAGCCTTATCTCTTTTGTATTTTCATAAAATCTTCAGTATAGGCTCTAAAAAGGAGCCCACGTGAAATGCTGAAAAGACGATGTTTAAAAAGTCACAAAGTCCCCCTAGAGTCATAAAACCGAAACACTGGGGGGTGGGGAGGCCAAGCCGGGCCTTCGCTCACCTCCTTGTGCCTCTTAATGCAGCCCAGATGGAAGCCCGTCCAAGACCGGATTGCAGGCAAGCCCAGGGCCCGATCTGATAGCACAAAGACACCCACAACTCTGAATTTCCTGCTACCAGGAGGCCTCTTTTTGCATAGGCTGTTTGATTTACACATACGTGGAAAGCAGCCACTAATAATAGAAGGGTTGCCTCTTTTCTTCCGTTGTCAGACTCCGCGGGCCCTGCTCAGCGACTCCCGCGTCTCCAAGCAGCTGCCTGCCACTCTTTCTGCCCCTCACAGCAACAGGGTCAGCCGGGCTCCTTGTAAGAAAGAGGCCAGGCCCTCTGCGCCTTCTCTGTGTGTGGCGGAGGTGGAGAAGGTGCTTTCTGAGGGCTCTTTGTCTGGCGAGCAAGCCGGACCTCTGTGCAACAGAGGCCGCCTCTGGCCACCCCCGGCCCTTCCCCCTCCACCCAGTCAAGTTCTGCACGGCCAGTGTTTTCTCCTCCAGCCCCAGCTAACCTGAGCTCGCTCAACTAACCCAGAGAAGCTTCTGGAGAATCTGTCTTTGCCAACTAGGGGCTGGCAGGTTTGTGAGAGAGAATTAATTCTCTGTGAGCCCCTTAAGACTAGTAGCTATGTGGAGCTCACCCCTGTAGGATGCACCACAGACAGCTGGAATGGTCAAGCCCTTCAGGGATGCCTTCTTCTGCTGCCTTGATTCACATGGTGCCATCCACTCAGTCATTCATTCATTCCGCCAGCCTGTACTTGGCATCTCCTATTCTCGGCATTCATTCATTCCGCCAGCCTGTACTTGGCATCTCCTATTCTCGGCATTCATTCATTCCGCCAGCCTGTACTTGGCATCTCCTATTCTCGGCATTCATTCATTCCGCCAGCCTGTACTTGGCATCCCCTATTCTCGGCATTCATTCATTCCGCCAGCCTGTACTTGGCATCCCCTATTCTCGGCATTCATTCATTCCGCCAGCCTGTACTTGGCATCCCCTATTCTCGGCATTCATTCATTCCGCCAGCCTGTACTTGGCATCCCCTATTCTCGGCATTCATTCATTCTGCCAGCCTGTACTTGGCATCTCCTATTCTCGGCATTCATTCATTCCGCCAGCCTGTACTTGGCATCTCCTATTCTGGGCATTCATTCATTCCGCCAGCCTGTACTTGGCATCTCCTATTCTCGGCATTCATTCATTCCGCCAGCCTGTACTTGGCATCTCCTATTCTCGGCATTCATTCATTCCGCCAGCCTGTACTTGGCATCTCCTATTCTCGGCATTCATTCATTCCGCCAGCCTGTACTTGGCATCTCCTATTCTCGGCATTCATTCATTCCGCCAGCCTGTACTTGGCATCTCCTATTCTCGGCATTCATTCATTCCGCCAGCCTGTACTTGGCATCTCCTATTCTCGGCACGGTGTAGAATATAGGGATGGAATGGAGGCGAAGACAGACGAGGCCCCTGCTGTCATAGAAGAAACAAAGAATAAAAACAGAAGAAACTAGAATTGAAGAGTCTGTGGTGGGGATTGCAGGGGAGATGCCTGTCAAGTTATAAAAGAGCCCTAATACTTTTTTGCTTTATGTTTGAAATTGTGACCCTGTCCTTAGCCTATTCCCAACCAGCCTCAAGCATGGTTCAGTCTCACAGTCCAGCTGCTGAGCTGTAGAGAGACCATCTCTTTACACAAGATCAATTATGGGTGCAAGAGCATGCCTGGCTCAAGCACACAGACCCACAGACCCTTGTGGTCAGGGAGTTCCTACATGAACCCAAACCTTTGGGGGCTGGGATGTTTACTCTTGGCACGCTGGGATTTCCTGTTTCTAAGAAAATGGGCCTAGATGCTCAGCTACATTAACCAAACAACATGTTGACACAAATGAATCTGAAGCTTGCCCGCTCCAGTCTCTCTAGAAGGTCAGGTTTGGGAATGAAGGCATTTGGGTGACTTTCCAAACTCTGAATCCCAAGCCCAGTGACTCAGGCCAGGTATTAATTTGAGGGATCTGCTTCCCTCCTCTTCCTGCCTAAGAAGGCCCCCAGTAAGTGGCTAGAGTCAGAGGCTCTCTGGTCATCTTGAGTAGTGGGAATGTTTCTCCTGTCTGTCTGCAGCTGGTCTTAGATGGAGGCAGCCCAGGTAGTATGGTAGGATGCTCCAAAAGACCCACCCCACAGAAGCCTCCATCACGTTTCTGTCTGCCTGAAATCCTTGCCATGGGTTCACTCCTTTGAACGTCCAGGAGGTTCATGTAAAAATGTAAAAGTTACCCCCTGACGTGACTTAACCATATGACATTTGACACATGACTATATGACATTTACTATATGGGCTGAGCCTAGCAAGGTCCTGGGAATATGGAAAACCTGAAACATTTTGACAGGGTATAAAGAATAGGAAGGGGAGAAAGCAGAGGAAAAGCTGACAAAGTCAAGGGATGCTTCTCGGAGAAGGGAGAAGGGCAGGAGGAGGATGTTCAGGCAAGGAGCAGAGTAGCCTGGAGATGCCAGTTTGGTGATTATGGACACCTTGGCTGCTTAGCCAGAGGTGGCCCTCACAATACCATTCCTGCTGTGCCCACTGCCCAGAGTGCCAGCAAACACTGCAGGATTTGCTTGCTCAGACTTCAGGCAATGCAGCTTTGTCTGCTGGGGAGAATCTTACCATTTTTAACCTGTATTTGAACCAAGAGATTTGCGTGACCTCCACAGGAAAGTGCAACTATCTTCCAAAAATGTGTAAATTATCAAAGATGTATTCTATAACAAAAATGACAGTCCTTGAGATGTGGTGGATTAATATTGCTAGATCAGGAGCTACTCAGATGAGGTAAAGTCCCTTTGGGAAAGCGCAGAGCCTGGGGAATGAGGGTTGGAGGCCAGTGTGCAGAAAGGCCATGCGGAAACACCTCGTGCAGTCATTCTCCTATCGAGCGCTGGGAACCGCGGGGTGGGGGAGAATCCAAACAATCGGGAGGAAAAATATCCCTGTTCTAGCTGTTCAGGCTGCTGTAATGGAGTCCCATAACTGGGTGGCTTATCAACAGTGAATGCTTATCTCTCACGGTTCTGGAGGCCAGGAGTCTGAGATCAGAGTGCCAGCATGATCGGGTTCTAGTGAGGGCTGTCTTCCTCACTGTGTATCTGCGTGGTAGAAAGAGGGCAAGCTAGCTCTCTTGGGTCCCTTTTATTAGGGTACTAATCCCACTCTGAAGGCTCCACCTCCACGATCAAATCACCCCCTGAAGATCCCGCCTCCTATACCATCACATTGTCCGTTAGGATTTAATGTATGAGTCTGGGGAGGGACAAAAACACTCACTCCATAACAACATGACAGCTGGCGCCATGGCACAGTTAAAGAGAAGAGAGGAGCAAGTGGGGGCTCAGGCAGTGTAGGCGGGATGGAAGCTCCCTGTGGGCTTGGACTCATGTAGGAGGGCTTCATGGAGGAGGTACATTGTGGTGCAGGAAGGCCCATCTGCATGGGTGTCTACGTCTCCAGGTGATGAGTCAATGTCTTTGCAAACATCAGAAACCCAAGAAGCATGGTGAGCAGGAACACTATGGGTAATCTTAGGAAATTTGTGCACAAGGATGGAGACATTCCAGAAAAAGAAATAAAAGAGGTGCATTCCTGTTGCCATATATGTGCTGAGCCCCACGAAGCAGTGG
This sequence comes from Gorilla gorilla gorilla, assembly GCF_029281585.2. NCBI lineage: Eukaryota > Metazoa > Chordata > Mammalia > Primates > Hominidae > Gorilla > Gorilla gorilla. Next base: position 136,657,413 of record NC_073233.2, read on the forward strand.
CGTATGGGAAAGAAAGGGGAAGAAGGAGGATAAGTATAGGAAAACCCTGCTTGAGATTCCAAAAGTAGATCAATGGAACCCATTTGTTCTTTCATTAATGTAATCATCCTTTATTGAATACCTACTATCCTGGGCAGTGTGCCAAATTGAGAATGCAATTATGCATAAGACATGGTCCCTGTCTTTGATGAATTTAAGATCCTCTGAAGGAAAGAGGTGTAAATGAACACTCACACTAAAAACAAGTGCTTTCATGGTGCTAGGTGCAAAACATCACAAAAACCCAACCACAGGAGCAACCAGCTCTACTGGAAAGACCCAACAGAGTCAGGAACAGATTTATAGAGAAGGAGGAACAATGGAGTTGATTTTTTTTTTTTTTTTTTTTTTTTTTTTTTTGAGATGGAGTTTCACTCTTGTCGCTCAGGCTGGAGTGTAGTGGCGCCATCTGGGCTCACTGTAACCTCTGCCTCCCAGGTTCAAGCAATTCTCCTGCCTCAGCCTCCTGAGTAGCTGGGATTACAGGCACCCACCACCACGCCAGGCTAAGTTGTTTGTATTTTTAGTAGAGATGGGGTTTTGCCATGTTGGGCAGGCTGGTCTCGAACTCCTTACCTCAGGTGATCCACCCGCCTTGGCCTCCCAAAGTGCTGGGATTACAGGCATGAGCCACCATGCCTGGCCTGGAGTTGATTTTGAACATGACTCAGAATTTACCAGACAGGGTATTCCAGGGAAAGGGACCAGCACGGAAAGGGTGTGAACATGGGATGGTGCCAGGCCAGTGAGAGTGCCACGGATATGGGGCAGCAGGTGAGGAGGCAGGACACAGGTGAGGCCTGACCCCGGAAAGCCTATTGTGCCAGGCTATAGGGAATTTGGGTTTTCTGTTGTCAATGACGGGAAAATCAGTGCAGGTTTCCAGAAGAGGATGTGACAACTAACATTTTGTTCAATTGAGTTAAATAAGCACTTATAGAGTGTCTACCACATGCAGAACACTCACTGAGTCGAGTATGGATGATACAAAGAAAAATCTATCCCAAGCCCTCCTGCTTACACTGCCTGAGCCTCATGGGACCCCAGATAAGTTTGGTAAGGAATGAGTGGTGAGAAAGGGTGAGGAGAAACAAGAGCACACATCGTCTTGATACGGGATCCAAATGGGTGCATGGTTCGAGGAGAGGCACAAGGGTTTATGGAGGTAGAGATTCCCAGTGTCCCAGATTTGTTTCTTCACTCTCAGGTCAAAGCAGGCCTTATTTAGGAGGCCCAGTCATTCCTCATTTCCCTTCCTTGGTAATATCACTACGATTCTCTCTCCTCCCACTGGCCAAAGTGTTTGATTAAGCCTGCAGAGAATGATGGGGTTCAGTAAGAATGTCAGCAAAGAGACAGCATAAAAGCCACCCAGAATGGGGCTGACAGCGTGGCCTCCTGATAGTCCCCCATGCTCTGTCCAGGGGGAGGATGCTAGGCTGAGACTCTAGGTGTTCTCTTGGTTTCGATAAAAACTATAATTGACCACCACAAGTGCCAGTGGATGTGTGAGGGTGAGGGGAGAGCTGAAGATGAGTAGTTTGTTCTGATTTCAGTTTATTTTGGGCTCTTCTAGCCTCAAGTCTGTGTTCGGCTAAAGATATATGGCTGCATAGGCAAAGGGACCTGTTAGGTGAGCCTGAAGGTGATTCTTGCATAATTCTCAGAAACTCAATCAGGGTCTTCCTGTATCTCCCGCTTCCTCCCCTTTCCCCTGCCTCCAACCTACACATGTCAGTGCATCCACATGCACACACATTCAAGCAGGACATAAGGCGGCTGGCTGGTCCGCTTCAGATCATAACCAGAAGTCTTGGCCCCTCACCACTCACCTGTCAGCCTCAGGCAGCCAGGGACCCAGCATGGGAGGCACACTTCATGAGAACTACCCCAATGCCCAAATGCCCGCAAATGCCCACAAACCCTTAAATGTGTCTAGGAACCTTTCACCAACTGAAGCCTGACTGCAAGACGAAGGAAGGACCTTTGGAATGTAATAAATGATTTCTAAAAAGACATCTCATCATCCTTTCTTTCATTCTCTCTCTCTCTCTCTCTCTCTCTCTCTCTCTCGTGTGTGTTTGTGTGTGTGTGTGTGTGTGTGTGTGTGTGTGTGTGTGTGTGTGTGTGTGTGTGTCTGAGTTGCCTCAGGGCTGGTGGTTTCAAAACTAGCAGCTGCAAACTTATGAAGGGAAAAAAAAACACAAACCACAAAACCCCGTCTTGTGAAAACTGTGTGCCAGTCTAAAAGTGGCAGTCCGTGCAGGAGAAAAAGCCTGTTAACGTTCAGGGCAGAAGCAGGCAGTGTGAGATCACAGCTGGCTCTTGACAGTGAGGAGGAATTCAAATGTGTCCTGGGCATGGGGAGAGTAGGGGACAAGGACAAGGCAGAAGAGAAGCTGGAGGGGACTGAGGAGTCCAGATCCTAGCTGGCCAGGGGAGGCCTCTCTGGAATGGCTCCGTGCTTCAGCTGAGCCCTCTGAAAAATTCAGCTTCCCAGATGCAAATCAGACCAGCTGCTACTATCACATTACTGAGTCTTCTTCCAGAACCCCCGAGGTCCGGTCTCCCCTCTCCATCCACTCAGAAGCTTCTGAAGCATGACTGGCAGACATAAATCTCCCCCAACCGCTGGCTCAGCCCCCCTCCCCTCCCCTGAAGCTGACACCCACCCATGCTCCCCTGTGTAGGCTCACCTTTCAGAACACTCCCGATTACACATTAAGACGCTGCCCCAACCCAGCCCCAGACTCCTACTCCATGGCTAGTTTCAACCTACAACTCAATCCAGGGGTGCAGGGGGCTGGGGGTGCAACCGGGAAGCCCAAGGGAAGATCCACTTGGAGAGAATGAGGGTCCTGCCTGGCCCCAAGACTGGACAGAGGAAATCCTCAGGTGTCATCAAAGATGAAGACTGGAGAAGGAGAGTTCCTGGAGGGACACTAACCAGCCTGGCTATTTCTCCTGCCACCCTCCCACCCCCCTACCCCCACCCCCGCCTAAGCTCCATACCAATGGCCTCTGGCCAGAACAAAGTGGATACTTGAGTCACTTGGCTAGATAGTTGGGCGGTGCCCTCTTTTGTATAGGAAAGGCAGGCCATCCATAGGCCCACAGACAGAGACAGAGGAGGCCAAGCCCCAGAGACCACAGTGGAACAAGTGTCTTGGGGTGCTTTGCCCATAGGTGCAGCTTAATGAAGGACAGCCAGAGGACACGGTTGTAAAAACAGGGCAGCAGAAATCTATGTGAATATTATAAGTATTTGAGGAGAAGCAAAGTTAGTGAAGTGATCAAAACGGAATGGGGTTAATGACAGAACGCTTCAAGGAGGAAGTTAAGTTCTGAGCAGAGCTTGAAGGAGGGGAGGGACAACGGCTGGGGCAGAGGGGGGAAGAGGAAGTGTGTTGTGCAGAGGAGGGTGCTGTGTCTTTGGGAAGGGCAATACTGATTGCATGGTGGCCCTGGGAGCTGTGCCACTCTTGAAGGTCCTGCCTGGCGTTAATATTTGGATATATTTTCAGAGAGGGAGAATCCTCTTCTGTATTAGTAATAGGCATGTCTGTAGTTGATAGAATGTAGATTTTGGAAGGAGCACACTTCGGAATCAGATCTGAGTTGAGATCTTAGCTCTGCCACTTATAAGCTGGGTAACCTCCCAAGCCTCACCTTCCTGAACTATAAAATGAGGAAATTATTTCATAAGCTATGGTGAGAATGAAACGAGATAACTTACGCAAAGTCCTTAGTTCCATACCTGGCAAACAGTAGCTCCTAAATCAATAATGGCTAGTATTATGTATATACTTTATAGCTTATGGATTAGAAAACCAGCGACAACAAGCCACTTTAAGTCCTCAAGAGGAAGAGTGTAAGGAGTTGGGTGGTCTAGATGCTGATCTCAGCAAGTCAGGCCCTGTTTCAACCTTTCCGTGAGATGCAGGCGGCCAGGACCTGGACAGAGCCCAAGGGCCAGGTCTAGAGTAGTGGTCTAGAAAGGGCTGATGTATCAGCTTCAAAGGCTGACTTGCTGCAGCCCAAGACCTTGGTATATAGATTTGAGTCCCATCTGGTTGAGAAGGAGGTGCATTCAGCCACATGTGTTCATAAACGCTTAACAACTGGCTCTCCAGGTTTGTGTAATTTGCACTTATTTCATGATGCCCAGCTTCAAGCTCCCACTGGGCATGCAGTTGAGAAGAGATGCATGCAACTGGCTCTCAGGAACCTCATGAGCCAGTTCCAGCACACCACTGCATCCAGCCGCCCTGTCCCACAACCACGGCCCATCTCAGAGCAAAAAAGGCACCTGTCCTCTGTGTCTGACCTAGCTTTGTCTAAGTGGAGAGGTAAGGAGTTAAACAGGGGAGAAGAGCAGGCATTCCTGCTCTCTTCTCTGTCCCACACCGGCCAGAAGTAAAGCTTCCCTCCCTGACCCACTTCCCCTCAGGCCAGTTCCATACTGACTAGCAAGTTCATTTTCCTCACAAGCTGAAACAAAACAAAACACAAAACGTGGCCCTCTCCCTTGGGCCTTCAGCAGAGTAGCTCCGCTTTAAGAGGAATCACAGGGTGCAGCCCCAAATGCCATGGAGTCTGATAGTGCAGCAGGCCGGGGGCTAACGCTGTCTCCACCCAGCTCACCACGCAGGTGGAGCGGCCAGGACATGGGCATGCCTTGGCCTAGGCAGTGCACTTCCGGATTCCCTTTGGGAGGCAGCAGGGAGGGTCTGGCCTCATCCTTAATGAACTATCTGGCAGAGGCTGTCACAGAACCATGGGACGCTAGAGCCAAAAAGAGCTTAGTGATCACCTGTGTGTCCCTTTGCTGCACAATGAGGATGCTGTGGCAGAGGCCGCACCTCTTAGCTGTGTCGCCTCTGGAGCTGGACTGCCCTCTCTGGCCTGCTGCTGGTGGTGCTCCTGTGTGTTGATGCTTGGACACTTTTTGAACAACATTTCTTCCGTAATTGCAGTGGCCCCTGTGAGTAAAATCTCCCTCAGGCGGGTTCTATGCCTTCTCTTGTCCATTTCCCTTGGGCACCCAGTATGCCCTGAGCGTCATTGTGACCGGAGCCACTCCTGTTTTGCAGTAAGGGAAGCCAAACAAGGAGCAGAGTCAAGGCAAACGTTCCAGTGCGTTCTGTATTGGGATTCTTCCCTTCAGGCACAGAAATTCTCATTTGCACTCCCCATTTGCCCTGGTGGGCATCCCAGCTGTACCTGAGTATCAGGTAAACCTGCCTTGGCTACATCAAGTCCAGGGATATGATGAACCATCTAGAACTAACCACATTCAATTAGTCCCCTAGCCAAGGGTGGGGTGAAGGAAATGAGAGGAACCTACAACTTTTTGCAACCTCTACTCCAACCACCAGAGACACACCCTTCTGCCTGATGTTCTTTGACTCAAGGAGTTGAGAACCACTTTGGGTCTACACAGATATGACACAGCTACCCGTGTCTGCCTCGGTTTAGAAAGAGCTGGCTGAGCTCCTGCGTGAATCCTAAAGACAGGACGGTCATTTGAGTTTCAGCTGCAGGGAGTCTTCTGCTAGGCACCTCTGCTTTGTAATCGGATGTGTACGAGGGCAACACAAAGGACTCCCAGCCGGCTCTGCCAAGAGACTTTGTTGTGCTCCATGGTTCAAAGAAAAAAGGTAGGGGGAGAGATTAATGGAGCGAGAGGAGGCAAGCTTATTATATTTATCAACCATGTTCGCATTTCAGGTGCCCTGATTTATCTCACAGGTGGGAGGGAAGAACTGCTGGCAACCCTTCTCTCAGGGCTGTGAGTTTTGGAACAGGATTTCCTCTGCAAGTTGTCAAAGATCAGATAAAAGTCTTAATCTCAGGCACACACAACAGCCACAGGCTTTGGCCTCTGCCACTGTGTGTTCAGCTTTCAGTGATGAGACTGAACAATGGTTGGCGATGCTTTGCATTTAAAGACGTGGGAAAAGAAAAGGATCAGAGTGGAGGTATGTGAGGCATATGGCGCTGCCCGTGGGAAACATGAGTGCACCAAGCAGGCTCCAGAATGAACTCAGGACTCAGGACAACTGAGGTCCCCTTTTGCTCCCTTTGGTGTCCTTTTACCAGTCGTCATGTACACTAAATCAATGCACATACCTGTCACCTTTTTTAAAAGGATGGCAACCAGATCATTCACCTCTTCTTCCCCATTCCAAGAGCCCGGTTCTTGAGAACCAGGCTGGAAGAGCATGTCCCAGGTACTGGCTGGTGGGACTGTGGAGATGGGAAGCATCTTGACCTTGTTCTCCAGAAGGTTTTTTGCTAAAGAGATGCTCATTTTTTCAAAATGCAATTCTATAACTTTAATGCCTTTTCAGAACAGAAGAACTGCACATTTTAGGCACCATGTTGATTAAGTGGCCCTGTGTTAGGGAGTGCTCTGAAGAAACTATGTTGATCTGGCACTTGACCTTGAAACATTTCTAATATCAGAACACAAAGTTCATTCATGTTGCCAGAGCTAGCCAACTGAGTTAGCACGGGAAGTTTCAGGAAACAGAAAAGTCGAAAATCTTGAAATCTGGATTCTTTCCGTTCTCAAGTCCCGCTCTGCTTTGTATATTATTACCGCCTTGACTATGCCTACCTTGTATTGTGCATTTGTTAAGTGTGTACTGTGTTAAAAACTTTACTTATATCCTCTCATTCCATCCTCACAACCCTATTTTACAGATGAAAACTGGAATCTCAAAGAGGTTTCCTAATTGGCCGAGGTCACCCAGCCTGCGTGTGTAGGCCACACGTTTACGCTCACCTTTGTGGGTCAGCTTCTCAGTAGCTGCGCTGCTCATCCTATTCATTTCTGTGCTTACTCAATAGGGAGAAGAGCTGGGTAAGGAGCAAATCGGTGCTACTAAAGTCAGGCCCAGTATCAAGAACATGCATTCTATTCTAGAATGCTGATAAATACACTGGCAGTCCCAGAAAGTCGCTTCCAAAGCAGTAAAGAAGGGCTCTGGAACAGACACATGTTTTCATTTCTTTTTGAAGGCTTCCCTTTGAGAACAAAGGTGGTCTGTGGTGCTGGGCCCTTCAAGCCCTGACACCCACTCCTTTTGTCTCTGCCTCTTGGGATCTTGGGGGAGCTACACCAAGGGCTGCGTGATGGATACACCACAAAGTGGTGTATTTATTTATTTGCCAGGGAAAGGTATTAGGGAGAAGCAAAGACTAATTAATGATTTTCAGGGGAAACTCAATCTATGGAATGAATGGTTTTCCCAATGGGCTGTATTTAGAGGCTCACAGAAATCCTGCATGCTTCCATTGCCATTTCCCGTCCTTTCTTAGCCTTTGCTGAATGTGTCCGGAAATCTTTTGCAAAAGAAAAGGCACCAGTCTGTTTGCCTTGAAAATGAACAAACCAAAAGGTGTAACATCCTTCTTCCTTCTCAGGTGGAGTAGTTAATTTTACAAGTGCTTCGAGAGGTCCTGAGGAAAAGGCACATGCCATCATGTCCTCTCCCCGTGAAAGAAGTTCATAATAATCTGTGCAAAACAGCACCTTTGGATAAGTTCAATGTGGCTATATATAGACACTTGGCCGTTTCCTGTTGCTCTTGCAGCTTGCGCAGGTTTGAAGGTAGGGTGAGGCTGTGACCATAAGCCACACGGTGACATGTACATTAGCCATGCCCTGTGCTTCCTGTGCTGCTTATGACCTGGGCTGGACTAACCCCAGCACTGCTCAGGGGCAGGGAGCTCTTAGGACCTAAATGTGGGGGGGTTGGTGAGTTTGCTCTCATCTTCTCTGAGCACAGGTTGCCTGGCTGCAGATAGATGGTGCAAAACACACCAGTGAGCCAGTGTGCTTGTCTAACGGTCTGCTTGTGTAACTTTTGCACCACAAAACAAGAGGTCAAGTATGAAAGGGTGGTTAACAAATTGAGCAGCCCTTTTTTTTTTCTGTTAAAGGGGCCGTGTCAGAAAAAACAAACAAAAAACAAAAATAAAACAAAAAACAAACCAAAAAAAACCTTCCTGAGTGAACTTGCATGAAAAATCATTTGGCAAAACCCAAAGTTCATAGCCATGTGCTGAAAAGCCATCATGCTAGAAACGGTCATCATGATTTGGCCTCAGAACTGTCTCCTATTTTAAGATTTCAAAATGCTTAAGTAGATTGGGCGCAGTGGCTCAGGCCTGTAATCCCAGCACTTTGGGAGGCGGAGGCGGGCAAATCACTTGAGGTCAGGAGTTCGAGATCAGCCTGGCCAACATGGCAAAACCTTGTCTCTAATAAAAATACAAAAATGAGCTGAGTGTGGTGGCACACGCCTGTAATTCCAGCTACTTCAGAGGCTGAGGCAGGAGAATCACTTCGAACCGGGAGGCGGAGGTTGCAGTGAGCCGAGATCGTGCCACTGTGCTCCAGCCTGTTGCATAGAGCGAGACTACGTCTCAAAAAAAAAAAAAAAAAGAAAGAAAGAAAAAGAAAAGAAAAGAAAAGAAACAAAAATTGCTTAACTAGACATGTCATGCAATTTTGGAGAAGAGATGAGTGGTAAATGTGACTCCAGCTTTACTAAACAGTGAAATAAATTAAGGCACCAAAGCATGCTGAGCCTTGTCTAAAATCCTATAGCAGAAGAGGCCAGAAAAAAATTCACTGGTTCCCTTCTTTCTCCATCCATTCAGCCAATCAGTACCAGATTATTCTCCAGCTATCTTCCCCCCTTCTCATCTAGGACATCTAAGGTAGAACCGTGCATCTTAAAAAAGCTTTTCAAGAAATTCTGTTGGGCAGACAGAACCAACGTGAGTCTATGTCATTTTGACTCTCATGTTCTATATGGGCTGCTAAATAAAAACTTTGAAAGTCTTTCATGTGACAAATAGTTTTGGAGTGCATACTCTCTGCCAGGCATTGTGCTAAGTCCTTGGGGACACAGGTGAACAAAACAGAGGAAGACCCTGCCTCCATTGAGTGTAGTCCAATGGGAGAGCGACACAAATCACACTTTTGCATACGTGAATATCTAATTATACATGTGGTAGGTATTATGAAGAAAAACTAGAGTGCTCTGAGAAAGACGTTAAGGCCGGATAGATACAAGCCTGGGATTGGAGAAGTCAAGGAAAGCCCCACTTTTTTACATGACATTTACACAAAAATGATTAAGATGAGAGGAATATGCTTCGTTGCTTCCAACACATAACCAAAGCAAGTTATGATTCTAAAAAACCAACTAGTTACCAAAAAAGAAAGAAAAAAGTAAATGATCTCTTGGGCTTGACATGCCCTTGTTTTGCCCAGAGAAGCACACTTCCTTTTACAATTGTTTGGGAGGTTTGTGGCAGAGAAAGAGAGGAAAAATCAGATCTAGAGAAGTAGAGTCCTTCAGCGACTTGCAATAGTGGCTCTTACTAAAGCATCTCATTGCTTCTCAAATGTGTCCAAGGGATGCTCAAAGCTGCTTTCTCAAAACAGGATTCTGTGTTCAACTGAGTGTGGGAAATTAAAAGGAACTTAAACAAGTCTCTTTGCATCAGGACTTATCAGAGCCTTGAATATGCTAATGGAGATCCTGAAGCTCCACGGGAAAGGGCGGCACAATGCAGTCTGCAGCGTTTTCCAATCAAATTTGATTGCAAGAGGTTTTTTTTTTTCACTGAGTACCTAACTCAGTGGCTCTGAAACTTACATCTGCACAAAATTCCCTCGGGGAGTGTAAAGAATGCTGATTCCTTGGCTCCAGCTCCAGAGATTCTAATTCACTGGACCTGGAATGGTCCCGGGAATCTTCATTTTTAACAACACTTCAAGTGAATTTGAGGCAGCAAGTCCAGGATCCACACTATGAGAAAAACTAGTAGGATTAGTGTCCTGCTGGTGTCCTGGAAGCATCTCAGTAGCTCTACACACTCCGCCATTCAAGCTTTCTCGGCTTCCCCTCACTCTTTAGAACCTGGCTGATGCTGAGTGAACACGGTCAAGTTAGTGGGCCAGAGTAGATAAAAATAATGGAAATATGCAAAGTGAATCACAGACAGCAAATCCAACCATTGCCTAGAATTTGTTGGGTGTCACAGGTCAAGCTACAAAGATCACATTCGCCATTTGGACTCAGTTGGCAGGAATGTTATGCACGTGTGATATAAGATGCTGTGTGCTGAAAGTCCCTGAAGCTGTGCAAATACTGGATCCAGCAGAAGTTTTCTCTGTTGTGCCCATCTGCCTTTGTCTAATTAGCCAAGGGTCACTTTGGCTGCCTCCCTTCCTTTCACATGGAACAAAGGTACCCAGAGAGGCACATGTTGATGCATTCATATGCAAAGAAGTTCTTGTCTTTCTCTCTCTCTCTCAAGTCATTGCTCAGTGAGGAGTCAGCTCCCACATGCTCCTCCTATCTGGGCTGCAATCAGCACAGTGAGGAGAGGAGCGACAGAGCACATGATTATGACCGGAGCTTGCTGCTGAGCTGCAGGGGTTCAGATTACTGCTACCTGTGCAATGGCAGCTTCCCCAGAGCGCCCAGGGGCTCCGAGGCCACAGACAGAAAATACCTTTGCTACCACGTGCTGAAAAATATCCCCAAAACCATTTGCCAAAGATTTGACTTGGTTAAAAGCGAGGTGGAGAGGGGTGGTTAAACAGGGGAAGCTATAGAAAGGAAAATGTGAGAAAAAGATGTTTTGCATATTAAACAGCCCTGCTTTGTCCTCCAATTCAGCCAAAACGTTTAGAGGAGGCTGCGCTGTCCATGTCCACAGTGCTCTGAACGTGCCTCATCTGATCCTGGAAGCTAAGCAGGATCGAGCTTAGTACTCAGATGGAAGAAGGCTATTCTCGTACATGTGCAGAGACCGAGATCATAGGGAAAAGCATGTCTAAGGTTGGGTTTTGTGTACAAATACTGTATAGGAACATAATTCAACCTGTTTAAAAGGGGAGGATGATTGTGGCTGAAACCACGGTGGGAGGAAGGAACATGTTACATTTCTTTAAAGATAACTGCAGATCGAATGCCTTCATCCTTGTGACCCACGCTGCCTGCACTGTGGTATGTTTTGCTTGGTTTGCACCAATGCCCTGGCTGGCGGTCACTTGCTCTTGGTGGCCAGTTTCATTTCCTGGTTTTGAGAAAATGTCAGGGAGGCCTATTGCTTGGGCATACTGTCACTGAGGGAAGTGTGCAGTTTTAAAATGTCAAAGCCAGCAGGCTCATGTCCAGGGCATGCCATCAATCAGCAAATGTCCCTGAACCCCTAATGAGCCCACTGCAAGTTCAAACGGTAAATAACGAACAGATAAAGATCTTGCCCTAAAATCGCCTACCATCTAACCAAAGGGGCAAGATCAAAAGGGAAAGAAAAATAGTATCAATATGGAAAAATAAATGTACTCATTGCTGTAGTGTTCGTGGGCAAAGAATGCAGCTGAGAAAGCGCAGCCTCGTGGAAAGGGCCCCACGGAAGGGAGTCCAGAGGGTTGGGCTCACACTCTTCCCCTTCCCGCTTTATGACCACGAACGTAGTCCTTCAGAACCTTTGTTTCTTCATCAGCAAAGTGGGGGAGGGGAATAATCCTGCCTACTTCTCCTCCAGTTTATTAGAGTAATTAAATAAGATTATAGATGTGGGAAGGCTCCTATTAAGATCAATGTCTTAAACTATAAAATAATCTACAATTTTCCTTGTCATTATTATTACTGATAACAACAAAATGAGGGGAAATAAGTCTAGAAAATGCATCATCTGCCAGTTCCATTAAAAAGAGAGAGAGGCAGAGATGGAGCTGGACACAAGAATTCAACCAGCCTAGGACTTTGTTCTGGCACCTCAGTGTATATTTAAAGTCCTGTATAATAACATAGAAGTAATCATGGTTATTGCTTATTTGTATTGATGGATTTAAGGTGGGCTTTTTATTTCTAAGGTTTGGATACATCTAAGAAAATAGTATACTTCCTAAGATACCATTTGATTTTAATTTTCAGAGAGCTGATCACCAATTTGGGAGAACTTTGTGACTATGTTTGGTATAATTCCTTTAGAGATCAATTTGATGATGGAGAAATAATCCTCACATTATCCACATTATCAGATGTCTAGATAAGATAGGAAAGGTAACTTTATCACAGCTGTGTGACCCATGATGGCCTAGGTAGCTGAGTGAACCAGAAGTCTGAATTTGGAAACTAAGTTGTAAAGTTCTTATGAACTTCCTAGGGCTTCCTGAGCCTCCCTCCACATTTAGATGCCAAGTCTCTTTGCAAATTCATATCATTCCTGCAAACAGAAAATAGTATTTAGAATAATAAGATGTTTTTCAAATTTTCCTTCAAGGGTCCTATGAGCTGGCCTGATAAATTGTTTAACTTTGAAGGGAACTTTGAACAAATAGGACAAGACAATCGAAACACGTATCTAGAATTAGGACATGGTTGATCCCGAAGTTCTTAAATACTGAAACCTCCTTGTGGTATGCAGAGGCCAAATTGATCATCTTTAGGCAGAGATTCCTTAGGCATGATCGATGAGGCTATCCATCTAGCGTAACACTGAGACTTTCTTGTGTAAACCCCTCACACCCACTAAACAGGAAATGCAAGCTACTAGAGCTGAACATTCAACCACCCCCTAAGTCCCCACCCTCCACCCCCGCCCAGCATAAGAACATTATTCTTTGCTTTCCTTTCTGAAGAGCTGTAGGCACTCATTCATATATGCAGAGCAATCAGACATCATTAGACAAAGAACACCTGATAATAATTCTCACATTTTGGAATCTTAAGAAACTTCCAGTGAAAGGGGTGATACGAGTTGGTAAGCCACAGCTTTTGGCAGTAGCATGAGCCCTCCGGCTTCTGAAACCCTAGAGGCCACAGATAAGATACACTCTTGTAGCAGACTTGTCACACTGGAAATTCTAACTGGTAGCTTGATATCCTGAGTTGCTTTCTCACTCGAGCAACTTTGGTTGAGAATGTAGGAACCTGGAAAGATTTCTTGAGACATGCTCATTTTAGACACACCCAGAAACATGCCAGGTAGAGATGACAATTTCCACTATAGGTAAAACATCTCAAAACAGAAGCCTAAGCTGACAGTGGACCAATAACTGCATTGTTTATTGGTTTCCCAAGGCAAATGTTCAGCAAATTCTGTATATATAATTAGCAGAAAATTTTGTTCAGATTCTAGAAAAGATGGATAGCTGCTGTTTTGTATATGTGTGTACTTTCTGCTATAGTAGTATTTGCATAAGTTAAATATTTTCAGTGCAATTTTTATTAGTTTTCAAAATGCACTTTTGTGGGTATCTGTGTGTATGCAGGTGTGTGGGGAGAACCATGAACAAGACAAAGACCCCTTGTCACTGAGGGCAGAGCCTGACTCAGCATCCCAATACAGCCCCTGGTTTGCATTCTTCCCAAAGGAGGCACATTCTAACAACCAAACAACCATGCCAAGCTTCCGACCACAAACCCAACCAAACATTTTCAAAAAGATGTATATATTTCTGTGAAAGAATATGGATATCTTTCAGTGCTCAAGAGGCAGTTTTCTGCAGTAGATCTAACTCAAGTGGATAGGGACTTCAGAAAGCCCTTTTTCAAACTGAGTTTGTTGAATCCAGCTAGCTACATGGAAGGGATTGCAGGGCTCAGTGGGAGCAGGACACAGTAGGAGAGGCCAGGGTGCAATCTCATCCACTCCCTTATCTGTAAAATGGGTTAGTTCCCTGACCACCTCACCACACTATTGTCAGGCCTCCTTCACTGGGAGCTGAAAAAGACAAACGCTGAAGCAGAAAGGAGGGTTTTTACAAACAAGGCTTGAATGATAGACACATATGGAGCATGCGTCTCCCACCACAGCCCCCACCACACCGGAACACGAGCTCTGTTCAACATGGTCCTCCTCTCTAATGTCTATGAGTTATAGAACTTGAACAAATCTTTGTCAAGAATGTAGTCCAGCTCTGTCTCCAAACCATGAACTCATCTGTGAACAAGACATTTCTATTTTCCTTTATCTTTAAAAATTGATTTTAAATAAAATAAATGATGCATGAATGTATTCGGTAGAAAATTTAAATAGAGATTGAGTAAAAGCCCTCTTGCCTCAGGGTACCCCATAATCTCACTTCCCATCCTAGAAATGGCCATCCAGGGCTTATTGAGGTGCCTAAGATAGCTCATGTGAATGATGTCACCTTTAGCCTTAAGAAATGTTCTTTTGGGCTCAGTTCCAGTTACTTTTGTTGTGAGGTTCTTGTGGAAGGTTCACTATCTACCTGCAGACAAATGCTCGGAGCTTATGATATATAACATCAAGGGCTTGCTTGGCAGTCAGAAGTAGGATTGCTTAATCAAAACCTGTGTGGAAATAGCCTGTTATCTCTATGGACTTAAATGGTCATCAGCAGTTCCCCAAATTCAAGACTCCCACAACAACACCGTTGAGTTCTGAAGCTGGAAGGGATCAACAAGACCAGGTTCTACCATTGTTTGAGCCTTAACAAGTCATGGCAAGGTTTTACCTTAATATTGTCATTATTACAGTATAATTTTAGAAGAATGAGTTTATAGGGGAGCAAACATTCTCCATGCTCCCCTTAACGTCACCCTGCTCTCCTAAGTGCCATCCACCTTATTTTATAGAAGAAAATACTGAAACTCAAGACCCGCTACCTGGGCAGGGGAGGAGCAGAGACCAGAACCCTGGACCTCTGGCTCCGTGCTCTTTCTACTCTACACTCCATCTTCCACATCTGCTTTTTGCTAATATCCCATAGCTAAGAAATAAGATATAAACAATGCCTTGAAATACAAGACAACCAAGGCCTCACCTTTCTCTCATTACTCAAATGATGCAAAGCCCGAAGCCGTCTCCACCTGACTTCATCCACTACCGCCCGAGCTCTCCAAATGCTTCCAGGTGGGACACCCAAGTTCAAGGCCACTTTGATTCCTGGCTATCTTCTAGCTGCTGAGCCTCTGCATTGTATAGCGTGAACAGAGCCCAGCTTTGCAGCCAGAAAGATCTGACTTTTACTCCTGGCACCCCACTTCAAGCTGTGTGACATTGGACAAATCACATATCCTAGCTCAGGCGCAGTTTCTTTACCTGTGAACCGTCTGTCCCACCTACCTTAAAGAGTTGCCATGAGGGCCAGACAATGCAATGACTAAGAGCACTTTGGAAAGGAGAATGCTGGATGCAGGTGTCGTCGTTATTAGTGTCCAGCCCATCCTTTTTATGTGCAGCTCTGTGAAGACATCTTCCCTTGATGTCAGAACCAAAAAAGCCAAGCAAAGCAAAGACCCAGGGCTACATTTCTGCTCTGGAGTCTCTTGTATGACAGTATCTATGTTGGGCTTTTCAGTGTGTAAACCAAAACAAAACAAAAAAGAAGAAAAATCAGCAGCAAATACTGCTTGGTTTTGCATTTTCCCTTCTGTTTTCTGATTAGAGTCTCTATGGCTTATGAGTGCAGAGAGAACCTCAAAAGATCGTGTTTGCTGCGGATAAGCACCAAACTCGATGTTTATCAGCACTTATCTCCTGCAAACTCACTCTCTGGAGGCTTCAAAGGCTGAGGGAGATCTCTTAGCCTTGCTCTGAGGAGACAGGCAGGCACTCCTCCCCGGGGTTTCAGCTGCAGGTGTGGCCCAATAGCACTTGCTCCATTCTTAGGAACGTGGTTCTGTTGCTCTTCCCCATGCAAAAAAAGGAAGCAGCAGGTTTACTGAAGGTATGGGGATGAGCTGTGGGGTAGAGGGAGCAGGAGAAGAAAACAAGTATTTTAAAACAAGCTCAGAAAGGCTGAGAAAGTAGGTAGAGAGGGAAAGGGAAAGGCACACTGCTTACGCTCCTGCTGCCCCCACCCCTCAACCCCCCTGCCCCACCCATCTCAGTCTTTAATCTGCCAAACAAGCCCGTGAGCCTTCAAAAGGCGTTTTAATTCCCTTCATCTGCTCCCAGCTCACCTTCCCTACCTCCTTCGGATCTGCCCACTACTCTCCATTCCCAAGGATTGTTGGCTGAGAGTGGGACAGTGGGAGGGAGGGAGGCAGTGGTGGGGGCAGGGGGAGCCAGCATTTTATTAGGCTGTTGAATTTGATTTATTAGGGGGGAAAAATCCTTCGCTTGCTTGCCACACAGGTTATTCTCAAAGTGAAAACTCTATTTTACTTCGAAAAAAAAATCGTGAAAGTGCCTACAGTTATGAATGGAGCTCTTTGTTACCTTCCAGATCGACAAGACAGACTGTTTGGTTCATGTCTGTGCACCAGCAAAGGAGTGTGGGGGCCTGGGAGACAGATGTGGCCTTAATTGCATGGAAATATTAGAAGATCGTTAAGGCATTTTGACAGGATTTTCCTCTAGCTGTGGGAGCAAAGGGCCATGTCTGAGCCACATCAGGCCTGGCCAGAGCCACTGGCAAGGCCTCTCATCCCCATGTGTGAGGGACACATGGGTCTTGGTTCATGTGCCCTAATATTGGTAGGGAATAGATGTCTCCTTGTCACCAACTTCCACCCCACATCTCTGCCCCATAAGCGCAGAAAGCAATCTCCCAAGAAACTCTAAGGCCTGTAGCGGGAGTTGGAAGAGAAGCTACCTAGTGAAGTAAATATTTGGGAATGTATACGCACATGTACATGGACAGAGAGAGATCAGACCATCTCCAACCTGAAGGGTGCACTCCATAAGGCTCTCCAGGGACCCACACGGGCCTGAAAGAGGAAATGTTGTCATGACAAATTATGGTGTCTAAAGACAAAACCTTTTCTATCTATTCACTTCTTCCCTTTCAAAGTAACATTTGGTTACAGAAGTCGTGACCCATGAGAATCCTGTAATTAAGTCAGAGAAATCCTTAAACACTGTTGGCTCGCCAAAGAACAAGACCCCATAAATATGGTCAACCTCGTTTCTCCTAGGCTGGCCTAATTAATCATGGTTCCAATATACTTTTAGCTCCCCACTTTTTCCCCCACTTGCCCTGGTTCATTTTCTGCATGCTCAGAGAATGCAAATATTTTCACATTAGCTTAAATTAAAAATAATTAGGAGGGTTAGTCTGCTGGGAGGGAGGGAGAAGCCCCGCCCAAACTACAGTTCAGTAATCCCTTTGGGTTATGAGAGCAATGTTTTAGATCAGCTCTTCCTCACTTAGATCAGACAATGTTGGCAGTCAGACCAGGAGTAGATTAGTATTATAGGGTCCTCCCTTCAGAGGGGTACACCCCTACAGCTCAGAGGCCACTTCTTAGAGTTGGGGTGGTGGGTGGTTGCTTAGATGATGTTTGGGCCTCAGCCTGGTGCTAATGGGGATGGGGACTAGGTGAACAGAAAGGAAGGCTGGTGGAGAGATGAGGAAGGAGAGAAGGTACAGCCACAGAGATCCCGTTTTCATGCCAACGTTGTTGTTAACCCAAAGGGAAAAAGGGAAGAGCTCCCAGGCACGTTGGCACGCCAGCATCCCCAGACTGGGTTTGACATTTAAGGATCACCAGCAACGAGTTAAGGGGCTAAAGGCCCACGGTCTGCAAGCTCTGGTTTAAAATACAGTCACTCAGCCAGGCATGGTGGCTCATGCTTATAATCCCAGCACTTTGGGAGGCTGAGGCGGGCGGATCACTTGAGGTCAGGAGTTGGAGACCAGGCTGGCAAACATAAAGAAACCCTGTCTCAACTAAAATATAAAAATTAGCCAGGTGTGGTCATGGGCGCCTGTAATCCCAGCTACTCGGGAGGCTGAGGCAGGAGAATCGCTTGAACCTGGGAGGCAGAGTTTGCATTGAGCTGAGATCGTGCCAGTGCACTCCAGCCTGGGCAGCAGAGTGAGACTCCATCTCAAAAGTAATAAATAAATAAATAAAATAAGACACAGTCATTCTGCCTACGGTGACTCTTCAGGCCGGAGCCCCCAGCCAGTCCGGATGCAGGGGCATCTTACTGTGGACTCTCTCTCCCGCCTTTCCAGAGGACTCCAGATCTAATGGGTGTTTCAGGACCCTGCAGTGAGACCCACAACAACAGAGAAAGTGCCACAGTCAAGCCTTTGTGTCCCCCTCTCCTTCTTGCTGTGTGCTCTGCAGAGGAGGGGATAAAAGGCTCATCTGAGGTCCTGGCTGGCTCTCTGTGACCAGAAAGTCCCTGAGCCAATGAAGTGTTAATGCCTTTGCCCCTCCCCCCCATTCCTGCTCAGTTCACGGCTTTCCTGTCCTCTGAAATCCCTTCCTTGGTAGCCAGTTGCACCACCTCTTTACTTCAAGTTCTGCCACCTTCTCCTGAGGCAATGGCTCCCTTGCTTGGTTGGTTTCTGGGATGCTGCGTGGGGGAGGCTGGGGAAGCTTGTGCCTGGACTGTCTCGGGAGCTCACAGTGACGTTGACAATGCACTGCTTCCATTTGTAAATGCCATGTGCTTTCCAGAATGCTTTTGAGGACCTTATTCTTATTTCATCTAAGCTTCAAACATACCATCGTTCCCACCATATTTAACTCAGACTCTTTTCTCCTTTCCTGTCGTCACTTCCCCATCTGTGTGCACAGCCTGTGTTTACACAGCAGGTTTGCCGCAGCTACTCACTTGTCCAGGGTTACCATGCATATTCCCATAATAATCTGCATTTCACCCATTTAGCTCACTGTAGAAACTTAGCCAGTTCCACGGAGGAAAAGTCCCACAATTCTCCTAATCTCATGGTCATCAACAACGCCATTAAAATGATGGCATCATTTTTCCATAGACATATTCCTGGCTTTTATCAACAGTGCCCAGCACATAGAAGATATCCAATAAATATTTGCTAAATGAATGAATGCATCAGTGAATGAGTGTTCTTTTGTGTGACAAATCTGTTTTATGGCCCCATTGTGAGACAAGACATGTTAAAGAAATATCCAGAGTGACCTTTGCATGTTTCGAGGAGCACATAGTCTGGTCACCAAACACAAATGTCCACAGCCTGTGCTCTCCAAGATGGTAACCACTCATAACATGTGGCTTTTTAAATTCAAATGAACTAAAGTTGACTAAAATTAAAAATTCAGTTCCTCAGTCACACCAGACACATTTCAAGTCCTCAATAGCCTCACAAGGCGAGTTGCTTCTGCATTGCACGGTGCAGATTTTAGAACAGTGCCAGCGTCACAGTCATCTCCCCTGGACCAAATCAGAGAATTCAACTTCTTTCTATGGAAATGAATAAGAAGTTTAGGTAAAGGTTTTTGTTTCTTGATCCTGATTTTATTTTAAGATTGATGCTGACGAGTATGCATTTGTTGGTTTTATGCGGAATCGTCAGCACATTTTACGGCCCATTCAGGCTGATGTTATACCTGAAAGCATTTCTGGTTCATGATTAAAAGAAGCAAGAGGACCACAAGGTTCCCCATGGACATTTTGCTCTCACGGTTTCCCAAGAGAGAAAGGTTTGAGAAGGTTGGCTTCACTGGCTTCATTGACTTTTGGTTTCTCATGAACATTACCAACTTATAATGAACATGGGAGATCTCAATCACACAGAAAACCAAGTGGAAGTAGCAGTGCGAGAACTCGGAGCCATCTGGACATGGTGGCTCATGCCCGTAATCCTATCACTTTGGGAGGCCAAGGCAAGAGGGCCACCTAAAGCAAGGAGTTCAAGACCAGCCTAGGCAACATAGTAAGACCCTGTCTCTACAAAAAATAAAGAATAAAAAAATAAATGAGCTGGCATGGTGGTGTGTGCCCGTAGTCTCAGCTACTTGGTACTTAGGAGGCTGAGGTAGGAGGATTCCTTGGGCCCAAAAGTTTGAGGCTGCAGTGAGCCGTGATCATGCCACTGCACTTCAGCCTGGGCAACATGGCAAGACCATGTCTCTAAAAAAAAAAAAAAAAAAAAAAAAAGAACTTGACCACTTGGCAGGCTTTGACAATGGATCCTGAGGAAAATGGAACTGAACAGGACAAAGGAGCTCAGAAATTTTTGAGGCGGTTTGGGACATCTCGGGGCATGTCCACCTGGTAGGTTAATTATCCATTTCCCACAAGTTTTTATAATGTGGAGATTGAGCCTCCCTGCCCTGAAGACACATGTCCTTGAGACAGACAGACAGGCATGGCTCTGTTGGGCAAGGTTGGGACCTCCAGAAGCCTCCAAGAATAGAACACTAACTGCCCCTTATGGAGTAACTAAACCAGTCCCAAGCCCCCAGGAACTGTCCGTGGGTTTTAGCTGGGTTTTCTGCTCAGCTAGCTTTACTAAGCTTGACAAAGAAAACATCTCCAGGTAAACCCAATGAAATGTTTTCTTTGGAGGACCACAGCAGGACTTGTTCACAAAATATCTACTTTTCCTGTAGATGGATGCCAGGAGACAGGAGACCCCTGTGCTGGACTGTCCAGGCTTAGCACTCCAGTCAAGCAGGATGTAGGCCAGCCCTGTCAGTGACTGCCTCCAGGGTAGCTGCCAACGGAGGGACCAGCTGTGCACCAGAGAGGGAGTCTGAGCTCTGTGATGAGAGGATGCTTGGCTCCTTGTGTAGAGACCAGGCTGTCCTCAGTTCCCCTGATTCCCTTTAGAAGGGAGAGCAAAGATGACAACCAATGGGGCCATGAAGCTCATGAACACTGAGTTATCTGAGCTTACTCATAGACAGAGTGGCCATATAATGCATCAACTAAAGTGGGATAATTTTGAGCGGGATAAGCATTTCCTGGAACAACAGCATAAAGCAGAACTGTTCCAGGCAAAGGGGCTGTAGAATCACTCCACTAATAGATTTTAGGGTTGAAGCCCTGGAAGGGATCTTACGGATCATCTAGCTCAGTCCTTTTATGTAGTAGGTAAAGAAATAAGCCCAGAGAGATAAAGTGCCTTTTCTGTACTATAATTTGTGAATTATAATAAGATGATGACATTTAGGGAGGGCTTACTATGTGATAGGCATGAGTTAGAACACTATTATTATCGCTATTTTTCCAAAAAGGAAACTGAGGCATGGAGAGATTAAAGAACTTGTCCAAGGTCACAAGACTGGCAAGTGGTAGATGCAGAATTCAGATCCTGACGGTCTGGCTCTGCGGGTAACATGTCAAAGATGACAGACTGTACCTCTCGCAAACCAGCAGAATGGAGAGCCCCCTCAACCCTCACATCAAAACCCTGTGGGTGCTGCCATTGTGCCCATTTTACGGATAAGGGGAGGACCAATTCACTCAGCTAGTAAGTGGCAATCATGTCTACAGAAAAGCACAAAGCAAATTATCGTGGGTAATTCTCAATCTAGTAGGAGAGATAGAACATAAACCTATGAAAAACCACAATGGAAGGCAATGGTTAAATAAATATAAAAGCAACATGACAAGGCAGTCTAAGATAAAGTGCCAAATTGGTGCCAACAGACTTCAGCAGAATGGAGGTTCTTATGCTGGGCTGGAGTGAGCAGAGAGACTTCCTGGAGGAGGCGGAATTTGAGGTGTTCAACAGTTTGGTGAATGAATGAGATATGATTAGGCAGAGAAGACAGGGAGGCAATTCTGTACAGGTGAAGCTGCATATGTATATTAAATGTACATTAAATATGCCTCCAAAGGTTAAGCGTGCAGGCGAGAAAGAGGTGGGGGAGTCTTACATAACAAGAAGAAAAACTATTTGAAATAGGACCTTAAAATGCAGGAGATTGAGCAAGAAAGAGAAGGCATGGGAGCACGGGGCAGAACAATTGAAGGTGACAGGGAAAATGAACGGAGAACACAAAAGGAAAGGAGGAGCAGAATGAAATAGAGCACAGGAACTGGGCAGAGACGGCCCTGGCTGCCGAGCTCTCCCAGAAAATGGACCTCCCCAGGCCCCACCTCCCTCCATCACTCCCATCCACAAGGTTTCTGCCACATGTCGCAGCAACAATATGGTAACCATATGCCCCGAGCCACAAAAGAACTAAACACCTTGGACAGAGCAGTTCACCGAGATGTGCTAGTTGGAAATACTGCACCCTCAGGACCTGCTTCCTGACTTGATGGGCCTGAGGTCACCAAGCATGGCTCCTCAGCCGTGAATCACGGAAAAGAAGCGGCCACTAAGAGCTGGAAAACGGATTCAGGGTCTCCCCCGTCCCCATGCCCTGAGAGGAAACGAAATAAAATGGATGCACGCCTCATCTGTGCGTCGAGTTGAAGCGGCATTCTTTTCTGGCTGCTGCCAGTCACACAAAGCGTCCCGGCTTGTGTGCGTGAGGCAGGACGTCCTTGCTTCGCGAGGCTGATTTTGCCTTCGTCCCTCTGCCAGGCTGCTCTCTGGGTGTTGCTGGAAGGGAGTGAAGCCCCCCCATATGCATGTTTCCTCGTGGGCTCCCTGTGATTGTAAGGGCCCCGGTTACCATGGCAACTGCCACGTGAGGAAATTGTCGGATAAGATCATAGCTTCTAGGAATAGGACCTCAAGTGGTTGTTTGGGGAAAGTGGTCAGTGGCTTCATGTTTAAATTTGAACAAGAAACAGTCACTGGGTGTGGCTGCTTTAAAAGAAAATTAGGCAAGCCTTGGGGGAAGGCTTCATCAAAATTACTCAAAGCGCAAAGATAGCAGGGGTAGTCTGGCTGGTGTGGAGGTGTGGGCAGGCAGGGAGTGTTTGCATTTCCCATCGGGCGCTGAGGTTTTTATTTAACATAATTCATTGCAAACTTCTTAGGTCCCAGGAAGTGTGCCAACAACTGGGGATGAAAACCAGGAATCAGACTGATGAGGTTCCTGTCTTCAGGGTGCCTAACTAGAATTTGTCCTTGAGAAAAAGAATAGGAAAGTTCCCATGACCCCAGGAATCGAAGAGACACCCAAGGGCACATGCCATCCACACTCCTTCCTCTCCTCAAGGCTTAGAAAAACTGCAGAACCTGCCGCCTCCACCCCTGGTGGACAAGCCTCTGCTTCCCCTGTGGGAGCCCATCCTTTAGGATCTGAATGTTCTGATTCCCACCTTCCCTTTGTCACGCAGAGTCCTCTCTTGTCCCTGCAGACCCAGATTGAGATCCTCTTGGTCTAGCTGCCAGGTCAGACCCATAAAGACCAGGCCTCAAGGGACATTCTTAGAAGCCTCTTTCTCAAGCAATAGGAAAGCTCTGGAACTCCATCCTGGCTCCCAGGCTACTATTTCATCCCTGCAGTGGGTGAAATTCACTCCACGAGGAAGCACTGCAGTCACTCCCCATGGAGGCTCTTCTTCCAAACTTTCAGCTCTTGGTGGTCAGGGAAGTCTGACCATTTATCATCATCGGAAAGCATGAAACTTTCAGTAAAGAATGGTTAAAAATGTCCAGGAGCTGGGAGATTAAGTAACATGCCCAAAGTTGCACAACCAATAAAGCTCCACATTGACCCAGCTGGTGGCCAGTGCCTTTTGTTAGAACAGATTTAAAGCAGCTGTCCATGAAGGGAAGCAAGCAGTGTGGTGATTGGCTGCCTTTTGACCCCATCTGCAGCCAAGATGGCCAGGGCTCCTCTGCAGGAAGAGGCTGCTCCCAGTGTGGTCCAGATCTTCACCCATCCTCAGGCGGCACCGTCACTGGGATCAGGAAACCATTCTCCAGGTCAGGGACAACATTCACATCATGACAATCTGTAAGGCGCGGGCTGCAGGACAGCAGCCCCTTGTCTTGGAGCAGGGTTCTGGAGGAGACACGGTGCCCATCACCTGCCCTTTCTTTGTCCCAGAGCAGAGGAGGGAAATGACGAATCTCAGCACAGCAGCACTTTATCCACCTGTGTGGCTGTGCTGCAGTATTTTTCATGACGGGTACAGCCACTCCAGTGAAATCTGGCGTAATAGAGTCCCAGGGAAAAGTATGTGGGACAGCACTTGTGCTGGTGCATCCAGGTGGCCTTCCCAGAAGCAGCCCTCCCTGCAGGTTCTCCCATGCCATGTGGGTTTTGTCGTGGTGGTTGCTGGTTCCATTTTTATCATCCCACCTTTGCTCCAGTGAGGCCTGTATTTAATACTTCCCACCCATCCGGCTAGGTGGGAGAATACTGGCTCCGTCTTACAGAAGAGAACATCTAAGCTGCCTAATGGTAGTAAGTCTCATCATCTCAGTCTGGCTTTGCTTTGCGCTGTCCCTTTGATACTGTGGGACCTACTTTAATGGTCAGGCCACCCCCTACTTTATTCTCTGAGAGAAGCTTCGTCCCGGACGGTCAAGTGTGAAGAATTACACCCAGTAGAGCATGGCCAACCCTTTTGTGGTTCCCACCGCCATCTAGAAAAAGCCACTGGACAGTGGACAGACCCAGTGTAAAGAAACAGAAAGTAAAACACACTGTAAAATGTTCTCTTCGTGGGGTTCAGATGAATTGTTCTATCTCCCATCCTGTGAGTTTCCATATTCAGCACTTTTTGCTTTTCAGCAGTAAAAGCATTCTCTGTGGGAGGAGAATTTAACTTTGATCTTTAGAGATGCCCTTTAAATGTGGTTATGGTCAAAAAAGTGACTGTGAACACTCAAAGTCAACAGGCAAAGGTAAATACCACGGGAGACCTGGAGCAGCACTGAACGGGAGGCCCGTGAGGCACAGAAGGCCATGGCTCTACATTCTGTTACAGGGTACAGTCCTGGGAGGACGCAGAGATCCTCTTCTCCGTGCTCACTTAGGCTATACCCTTCATTTGTAAAACGCCATTAAATAAAGTACTTTCGTCTGCAAATAATTGCAATTGCATCTTCTAGGAATTCTTTCTCTGGGTCATCCACTGCTGAGCCCCCTCCCCAGGAAGTGGAATTGTAAGTGAAAGGGGAAAGGCATTTGGGAGGGGGAATGATGTTCAACAAGACTCCTTGAAAAGTCAGCCGGGGTCCAGGCACGGTGGCTCACACCTGTAATCCCAGCACTTTGGGAGGCCGAGGGAGGTGGGTCACCTGAGGTCAGGAGTTCGAGACCAGCCTGACCAACATGGTGAAACCCTGTCTCTACTAATTAGGTGGGCGTGGTGGTGGGCGCCTGTAATCCCAGCTACTCAGGAGGCTGAGGCAGGAGAATTACTTGACCCTGGGAGGCAGAGGTTGCGGTAAGCTGAGATCGCGCCTCTGCACTCCAGCCTGGGCGACAAGAGTGAAACTCTGTCTCAAAAAAAAAAGAAAGAAAGAAAAGAAAAGTCAGCCGGACACTCTGAGGCTCTGTGGCAGATTTGGCTGTGTGCTACGGCCTAAAATTGGAGACGGCAAAGTGGAAATGGTTTAGGGGAAGAGTAGAAGCTTTGCAGTCAGGCCAGCAGCATGGAGACTCATGAGGTGAGGGGCCAGAGGCAAGTAGCAAACCTCTTTAAGCCTCAATTTTCTTTTCAATAATATGACGATCCTAACTCATATTTTAAAAGGTTAAATGAGGTGATGATAGTAAAAGTTCCTTGGAAACTTCAAGTCATCAAATAATACATGTTCTATTTGATTGTTCTCATTTAAAAATGTGGTCCTTGTTTGGTTTTTGTCTGTTTATTTTGTTTTTGTTGTTTGGAGATAATTCCACTACGTGTCTATCAGAGGACTTAGACTTTAATTCTGAGATCGATTCCCCCCTCACTGTGTGAACCTAGAAGGGTTATGCTTTGTGCCTCATTTTCCCCACCTGGACGGTCATGGTGCTGATTCCTGCCAGCCAGTGTCAATAACCACAGTGAAAGGATACTCAGACAGTCACCTCTACAGCCTTTGAATATGGGTTTTCGGTTGCTGAGTAAAATGCTCGGAGACGTTCCGGTTACTATGGCTACATAAGAAATTACCCCGAAACCTAGTGGCATAAACCAACTATTAGGCTCATGAGTTTGTTATCCTTCACTGAAGGCTCGTCACTCTCAAGTCTGGAGGTTGATGCTGTGGTTGGCTGTGGCCTCGGTTCCTCTCCTGCGGGCCTCTCCATACGGTTTCTCAGCTTGGGCTAATTTGAGCTTCCTCACAGCATAGTGGTGATTTCCATGGACTAGAGGCCCAAGAGAGAACAAGAAGCAGGTGAAAGTCATAATACGTTTATCACCTTGTCCCGGAAGTCATGCAAGGCCATTTCTTGAGGCAATCATAAAGTTCCATCTGAGTTCAAGGGGGAAGAAAATAAGCTCTGCCTTTTGATGGGAAGAGAGAGGCAAAGATCAGAAATATTCTGATGGTCATTTTGAGAAAATGCAACTGTGCCTCATGCAAAGGAGTTTTCAGTTAATGCTTGATGACTGACTAATGTTTCCCACCTTCTTCCTTATCCAAATTTCCATAAAATTTACCTCCTCTTCCCTTTTCCCTCCCTGCCCTTTATGCAGTGGAAATGAGGAGCAAGAAATGCGCACATGTAGACAGGAGAGAGAAGCAAAAGGCTTGGCCTTGCTAACAGCGGCCACCTGCTCTTGGCACTTCAGATGAGACTTGGAGTGACCCCAACCCAGACTGATCACCCCCACTGCTGCAGAGCCTGCTGGTTTCCCAAAGCAGAGAACACAGAGGGCTTTGCACCTAAGTATCTTGTTCGCATTTCGTATTCTCTCCGACTGGCAAGAGAAGGGACTTCGTGTCATTATGCAAATAATGTAATAAAAAGCCAAAACTAGCGTGCTCCCTGTGGTGACCCTGGGTAACGGATATGCCAGAGATTAGCGTTCCAGAGCCCTGCACTGGGAGCGGCGGAGTGGGCCCACTGAGCAGGGCAGCCACAGGGAGCTTGGTCGGGTTGCTTTTGACATTCCTTTCACCGGCCACCTCCAGCCAAGCTGATCAGCCCCAGACAACTGCCCTTAGGAGATTCAGGGCAGGACAGAGGGAAAGGAATGGGAAGGACACAATGGGACATTGGTGCTTCTCAGGCCCCGTGTCTTGGGTCATTCTGTGTTAGAAATAAAGCTCAGCCTACGTATAACGAAGAACAGAGGGAAAGGGTCTCCCACTCATGTCCACTTCTGGCATTTTTCCTCCTCTAACTCCACTGGATTCATAACTGTGAAATATTTGTTCCTTCCCACACACAGGATAATGGCAGAAATATCTGTTATGTCTTCCCGAGTGAAATGGGGAGATACTCAAACCACCCTCTTCTTCTTTCCTTGCCCCTCTGGAGGCTTTTCCATCTCGGCCTTAGCTAGACTGTTTGAAGATGCAATGGTTTGCTCATCGTTCATATCGGCCAGGCCACTGTGCGGCCATGCTCTGATCACATCCCATCACTCAACTCATGTGCACATGAAAAGTAACATTTGACTTAATCTAAGGAAAACAAATGTTGGAAGACACATTTGTGAGTATAACAAGAAAAGACGCATATAGGCACACATATGTGACAAATTCCAAAATAAGTGAAGTTTTTAAATTCGTGAATGCACAGATGTACCCACGCCATTCTTCTGATATTCACTGAGTATGTGGTGTACGAACAACAGTATAAATAGGTGCTAGCCACCTACCATTTTCATTATCTCACAACAGATGCCTCCTCTCCTCATTCACAGGGCTATTCAGGCTATGTAACAGAGCCTTATCTATGCCACCTAGAGGCCTGGACTCAGAAACCAGAGACAGCCAGAGGACTGACCCTGCAATGGAATGACACCCATGGTTTTAAAGGAAGAGTGGACACGCAGATTAGTGAAATCGGCTCTGTTCTCTAGGAGCCCATGGGATTTGCATTTCAGGCTCTATCATCACCAAATCTGCTTATTAGTAGTTTAGGCAACTAATCTTTTAAACAATCAACATGCGGAGAAGTAGGTATCGCTCTGGCTTTATCTGAACTCCCTCTTGACCCATCTCAAACCCAATGGTTCTCACGCCATTTCTCAGCATTGGCCTTCATTAAAATTTTTTTTAAGTTTTTTTTTTTTTTTTTTTTTTTTTGAGACACTGTCTTACTCTGTTGCCCAGTACGGATGGTACGATCATGGCTCACTGCAGCCTCCACCTCCTGGGCTCAGGTGATCCTCTCACCTCAGTTTTCCAAGTAGCTAGGACCACAGACACACCACCACACCTGTTTTTTTTATTTTTTATTTTTATTTATTTATTTTTTTGAGACGGAGTCTCGCTCTGTCGCCCAGGCTGAAGTGCAGTGGCATGATCTCGGCTCATTGCAAGCTCCGCCTCCCGGGTTCATGCCATTCTCCCACCTCAGCCTCCCAAGTAGCTGAGACTATAGGCACCCGCCACCACGCCTGGTTAATTTTTTGTATTTTTTAGTAGAGATGGGGTTTCACCATGTTAGCCAGGATGGTCTTGATCTCCTGACCTCGTGATCTACCCGCCTCAGCCTCCCAAAGTGCTGGGATTACAGGCGTGTTTTTTTTGTTTTGTTTTGTTTTTTGTAGAGAAAGAGTTACGCCATGTTACCTAGGCTGGTCTTGAATGCCTGGGCTCAAGCATTCCACCCAGTTCAGCCTCCCAAAGTGCTGGGATTATGGGCATGAGCCATTGTGCCCAGCTTTTTAAACAATTTTTTTCTTTTTTTTCTTTCGAGACAGAGGCTCACTCTATTGCCCAAGCCAGAGTGCTGTGCCGCTACCTCGGCTCACAGCAAGCTCCGCCTCCTGGGTTCAATCGATTCTCCTGCCTCAGCCTCCTGAGTAGCTGGGATTGTAGGCACCCACCACCACACCTGGCTAAGTTTTGTATTTTTAGTAGAAACAGGGTTTCATTATGTTGGCCAGGCTGTTCTCAACCTCCTGGCCTCAGATGATCTTCCCGCCTCAGCCTCCCAAAATGCTGGGATTACAGGCATGAGCCACCATGCCTGGCCACATTTTTAAGTATTTACTTTGTCCCAAGAACTTCAGGTTCTTGATTTAGGTACTTTACTCATATTATCTCATTTTATCTTTATCCAGAATTACCAGATCAGGTACTGATATTATCCCCAACCTACAGATGAGGAAATGAAGTTCTTGGAAATTGTACTAGATGTGTAATGAGCAGCAGATGAAGCTTGGATAGAATCTCAAATCTCTCTGACTCAAGATTTATGCTCTAAGTTACAATAAACACCGGAGTTACACTTAAAGAGCTTATGGTCTAATTGAGAGGACAGAAAATTCACAAGAAAGAACCTGTGAAGAGTAGTGGTTATGTGCTTAGGCTGTAGACCTGAATTTGGATCCCACATCACACTAACTTTCTGTGTGACTGAGCAAGTTATTTCACTTTTCTGAATTTCCATTTTCTCATCTGAAAAAATAGAATACATCCCTCATAGAATTGCCAGGAGGATTAAATTAGGTTACTCATGTAAACAGCGTTTTGTATTTAATAAGTGCTGTGATTATTACCACTTTTATCTGTTTTCTGTAACGATGACAGAGGGTGTATTATATCATGTACTAAAGGCACCTTGCCCAAACTGGAGGAGAAAAAGCATCCCACCGGTTCAAGTGCATTACTGGTAGCAGGCCCCAGCTGGATCCAAGACCAGGAGGGGGTTGTGGAAAGGAAGCATTTCTATCGGCAAATGTGAGTGATCTGCTGTAGCTCAGATGCCGCCCCAAGCAGCTTGCCTTGCCAGAGGTCTCTGGTAAAGGGGCATCATTGGGTACAAATGTGCTGGGGCACTTCCCTGCCTGGAACAAGGGACCCTATGCCACCCTCTGGATCTAGGACTCAGTGGCTCTGGACCAACAGACCCAGCCTTTCCAGCATTCTGCAAAGGAAAGTGCTTCTCAGAAGCCAATGACTAAGCCAGCCCAGGGGTTCCTTTTACAGTGACAATTGTTGGGTCAAGAAGGAACCCCAGAGCTGAGCCCCACATAGGGCTAGGAGCCCACGCCTCCTGTCTTTCTCACTTGGAAGTCAATTTTACATAGCATGGTCTAAAGCCTCATGGACCCCACAAGTCTTTTAAATAATAACTAACTTCTCTTCCCTTGAATAAAATAATCAGCAACAATAGGAGAAGCAAAGTCATGAGAAACGGAAGGAATGTAGTCCCTCTGAGGATGGCTGGTGAATTTGCATGCTGGTGTTCTTCCTACACCCAGCCTGTCACCTCAGTTAAGTACTTATTGATGATTTATCCGTGAAAAGTTCTTGAACGCTAGCAACATGCTCATTTCTGTAAAGAGCTTGAAGTACAAGGAAGAGTTTTAAGTTTAAACTTTAAAAAGTTTTAAGAGTTTAAGTAAAGAGCTTTATAAGACACACATGAAGTAGCAACAGCTCCTCATGTGTAACAAGCTGCAAATAAGTGAAATTTCTGCCAGCTCAGCAGCTCCTCGCCTGCAGACAGCAGCAGCCACATCAAGTTGCCCAGACTCATTCCTCTTGTTTGCCTCCTCCGTCCCTACTCTGGTCTTCCCAGAGCAACTTGGAGAGGGCTCCCTACTACCAGTGGCATCATAAAAATGACAGTGTACTTGCCAAGGGCATGGTCTTGGGGTGCTCCTAAAGCTATTGAACTGCAAAAAGGGGTGCCATTTATTTGCAGAAGCCACAAGAATGCTCTCCTCCCCAACTCTGCTCTTTCACTTGGGTCTCAAATCAGCTTGTCTGGGGCCTTATCTCCCCAAATCTTTTATTCCACTTAGTGGCCCTCACCTCCCTTCCCTTGCCCATATTGGCTTTTCAAATTCAGCCCAGTGAGCCAGAGAGGGAACTCTTCTCCTTCGTCTTCTCTCTCTTCACAGCCCCCATGATCTATCTCTTCTTTTCTCTACATTGTAATGGAAAAAAAGCTTTTTGTCTAGCCATGATTGCAAATAGAAGGGGGATGTGTGTGTGTGTGTGTGTGTGTGTGTGTGTGTGTGTGTGTGTGTGTGTACGCATGCATACCCAAAGCAGTATTCTCACGAGCTGTTAACAGCTCAAAGGAGCCATAGGTCATCATCAGAAAGGTTTCATGGAAACAGGAAGCTCTCAGGAAGATCTCATTTACCTTACACAATGGCAAAGATAATTGTGCATCAGGGTGAAAGAGTACAGAAAGGTTACTTGCAGCAAAAGGAACCACAAAATTAAGACACAGAAGCATACCTGAGTAGGGCTTGTCTAGTGGAGCAGTGAGAATAGTTAGAATTGGACACAAGTTGCAGCAAGAGGAAGTTGTGCAATGTAAGTGTGGCAGGTGGGACAAAGATGACCTTTGGAAGACAAGTGGCTGAGAAGAGGTTTGCTGTGCTCCATCTCTAGGGAGCTCTCTGAGGTTTTTGAGCAGATTGTGGCAGGATGACAGCGGTATTCACAACTTGCAAGGGAGCTGGATCCAGCCAGGGAGCGCACAAGGTGTACTGAATGAGGGAAGAGCATGTCAGTGGGTCGTCAGGGAGGGAAGAGTCTCAGAGAGAAATGCCCAGACTGGACAGAAGTGTGAGGCATTCCCGGTGAACCAGGACGCTCTCCTCCTACAATGTTGCCACTTGATTGGAGTTTCCTTGATTGTGAACTACATTCTTAAGGAAACTTCTATTCCAAAATGAGTTCAAACTGGTTTTGTGCCCTTTCTACACCTACACTCTATCTCATCACTTGTTTTTTTCTAGCTGCGTACCACTCACTTCCTTAAGAAGTCTCTCCTGGGTCTGCCTCCAGAACCACTGGCTTTGTGTTCTCTGTGTATTCCATTTGCTGTGAGTCTTGATTTTGCCGTCTGCATGTCCCCTTGGCCAGGACAATCGTGTGTTCACTGTTGCCTGGTCCACCCTCCTTAGGATAATGATGGGAGGAACTTTTTGCCCATCTATGGAGCATCACTGTGCCCAGCCCTGCCTCCCGGGCTTCTTTACCTCTGATATTCCGTCATCTTCTCCCCCAACCTAGAAGAGGGAAGGGAAAGAAATTATTTTACTGGAAACTCCAAGGTTCATGAATGATAAACTAAGAACGTAAGCCATTCTCTACAGCAGAAGATGCTACCTGATTCCTGAAATGTCATCTCTTTTTGTAGCAGGACTGTGGTACGTGTTCTTCACTCTTATCACCAAAAGACACTTAGGGGTCATAGGTGGTAATGTGTCCTCTGCTTCCAGTGTGGAACTCAAGGAATTTCATGGAGTCAGGGACAGCTGTCTGAAAGGTCGCAATGTCACCCTTTTCAGCTCAGAACCATAATTCCTTGAGCTCAGATAACAGTTCAAAATTTAGGATACGAAGCCAAAGCTGAACTCTAGCTGAAATCACAAGTGGATATAATAACCAAGAAACAAATGGTTCTGACAAGCACAGCTTTACTCTGAGCATGACTCAAGGGCATCTGGTAGAAAATGAAGAAGGATCCCAGCAGATGTTAGGTCTAGGGAGATCCCCTCGGTTGGGGGATGTAAGTGTTTTAATATTGTGTGGGCAACTCTGCTTTGAATGTATGTCTGGAGGCACCTACACCATCCAAAGCCTTCTGGTGCAAAAGCAGGACTCCTAGAGTATATTCCAGTATTTTTTCCCTGATCCCAGCTGAAAACAGCCATAGAAGAGCCTCCCTTTTTGAATTATGGCTGCCTGTCTGCTGGGGTGGAGAATGGCCCTGGGAGACAAGAGACAGCCCATGGAGCAGGTTGTGATTCTACAGGCATATGAAGAGCATTCATTCTGAAGAAGACGTTCAATTCAGGAATGTGAATTACACAAGGAAGGTAGACAAATCCCAGCTTTAACAAGTGCTGTTCACCTATCACTACATTTTCAAGTAAAGGTGGTGTATCCATTTGCTAGGGTTTCCATAACAACATACCAGGGCTGAGTGGCTTAAGCAAAAGAAATTTATTTGCTCAGAGTTCTGGAGACTGGAAGTCCAAGATCAGGGTGCCAGCAGGGTTGGTTTTCCTCAGAGGCCTCTCTCCTTGGCTTGCCAATGACTGCTGTGTCCTCACATGGCAGCCCCTCTGTGCACACATTCCCCTGGGGGCTCTCTGCGTGTCCAAATTCCCTCTTCTTATAAGAACACCAGTCATATTGGATTAGAACCCACCCTATCAGCCTCATTTCACCTTACCTCCTTTAAGGTCCTATCTCCAAATACACTCACATTCTGAGTACTGCGGGTAAGGGCTTCAGCATATGAATTTTGTGAGGACACAAGGCAGCCCCTAACAGGTGGCCTAAGAGAATCTTTGTTTGAATGCTAATAATCATGATACCTAACATGTTCTGAGTGTGACTCACTATGTGCCAGACACTGTTCTAAGTACTTTGCATGTATTATCACAACTATTATCACAATTATAGATTATATAATTATTGATTATATAGATTATAGATCAATTATAGATGACTATCATCTTCTCTGAAGACTTACTTTGGTGTAATTATGTGACTGTAGTGAACACTATGCCCTGGTCCCTGACCTTGGATGCCTGTGATTCGATGAGACATGGAATAATGGGAGACTCTTACCCTCATGTTTTGATTGGTAGCAGATCTCCAGAATGTGCAAAGCTTTTTAGTTGTCGTTGTTGTTGTTGTTTCAAGACTGTCACCCAGGCTGAATGCAATGGCACGATCACGGCTCACTGCAGCCTCTACTTCCGGGGCTCAAGTGATCCTCCCACCTCAGCCTCCCAAGTAGCTGGGCACATGCCACCACATCTAGCTAATTTTTTCTTTCTTTCTTTCTCTCTTTCTTTCTTTCTTTCTTTCTTTCTTTCTTTCTTTCTTTCTTTCTTTCTTTCTTTCTTTCTTTCTCTCTTTCTGTTTTTGTAGAAACAGAGTTTTGCCACATAGCCCAGGCTAGTTTAGAACTCCTGGACTCAATAGATTCTCCCACCTCAGCCTCCCAAAATGCTGGGATTACAGGCATGAGCCACCATGCCTGGCCAAGGCTTCTTTTCTTAATCCATGATCTCCCAAAGTCACACCCAAGTCAGAGATGGGATAATATGAGTGGGAGGACCCAACAACCTCTTTCGGAGGGTCTTGCCCTGACTGGCACTTCACGTGTCTGAGGTTCCTCTTTCATCCTTTGGCTGGCTGAGTCATCAACATTGAGATCTACAGGATGCACCAGCACCTCCTAGAGGGCCCTCAGCAAACCACTGAGCATTTCTTACAAGCTACACCCCCACACCAGATCTTCTCATTTAATCCACCTATCGACTCTGTGCTAAAACTATTTTTATCCCTGTTACAAATAAGGAAACTGAAATTGGCCTGGCCACAGCCATGGGCCCCACCCTTCCCTTGTGTGACCTTGAGCAGCATACCTAGCCTCTCTGGGTGGATCTCACTGGCCTTGCCTGGAAAATAAATGCTGGATCTCATCTCCCCCTCATTGCTGATGACTCCACTCAGCTCGTAAGAGGCATTTCTGCTTATGCCTGGAAAAATCTAGCATTCACACACCACCACAATACTATATTCCATGCCAAGTCACCACTATTCTTGGCCTCCGTATCCCCACCCTCCTTTTTGGGGGTCCCAGACTACAGAACCAATAAATGAACCTACTTTCATGATTCCTCCATCCCCACTCCACTGCCCAAAGTCCCTCCTCACCCAGGTAACCTGCAAACACCCATCTGGTTTGCATAAGGGCAAACCTGCCCCCTAGAGTGTGAGTCAAACAGGAACTTCCAGACAAGCTGTCCTGAGGCAGCCCTGGGCCACCTTGCCAGCTCAAACCAAGAGTGTCACTTGCTTGGGTGAAGAGTGACACTGGGCTTTCTGTCTCTTCTCTGGCCCTGCAGGAGGCTCTGTCGGTGGTGAGCGACGACCAGTCCCTCTTTGACTCAGCGTACGGAGCGGCGGCCCATCTCCCCAAGGCCGACATGACTGCCTCGGGGAGTCCTGACTACGGGCAGCCCCACAAGATCAACCCCCTCCCACCACAGCAGGAGTGGATCAATCAGCCAGTGAGGGTCAACGTCAAGCGGGAGTATGACCACATGAATGGATCCAGGTAAGCTCACCAGGCCTGTGCAGGACTGGGGGAAGGCACAAAGTTGCCAGATCTGCGGCAAGTGGCTTCTGGCACTTAAGGTTTTTGCAGCAGATGGGGCTCTAGAGCTGGACCAGGAAGCCTGTGTCAGTCCCTAGAGAGCTAAGGCAGAGAGGGCCACAGACTGAAGATGGGGTGGAGAAGGGCTAGGAAGCCCCCTTAGCTCTCTGGGGCCCATGAAGCCCTCAGAGGCCAGGTAGGAGTCAGGCCCCAAGCGCCTATGCAGACACTCATGGAACACTTATTTCTTGTTAATCCCAGGCGCAGGTCCAGTCCTCTTGGGGACAGCTTAGCAATAAGCTACTCTTCCCTGTCCTGTTGAAGATACTTAACCCCTCTGGGCAGGTCTCAGCAGAGCAAAGGTGACCAAACCATTCTTTAGTAAGAGTGGAGAAGGGATGAGGAAGGTGTCTACCTTCCTGTGGGGGCTCACTGTGTCTGGGAGGGGCAGGCACCTGGAAGGTGTGCATGAAGTGGGTACAATACTGGGTCGGTTCGGGCTTTGCTTGTAGAAATGGAGACAGGAGGGTCCAGGGAGAGAAAATCACAGGGTCATGGAAGAGGATAGTGGACAGGCGGCCTCAGTTTTGCGTCCTGCCTCTGCCCCTTGGGCAAGTCATCAAAACCCCTCAGAGCACCAGCTTTCTCCCTTCTCAAACAGGACTGGGATATTTACTTCCTCATGGTCCTTACTCTAGCGTTACTCTGATGCCTCAGGGAAAGGACTTGGGATGGTGCCTGAGACGCGTTAGGAAAGTGCTCTATAGTGACAGTGATTGTTATGAGCAAACACTTGAAAGACAGAGAACATCAGTCTCATTCACAAAATATCAGATAATCTACTGGGCCAAAGGCACAAAGAGATGAAAATAAAAAGCAAGAGACGGCCCTGAATGGCAGGCTGAAAACATGTGCCATTTATTCCACAGCCAGAGGCTGACTTTGAGCACAGATGTGATATTTAACCCAGAGGCCGACTTTGAGCACAGACATGACATTTAACCTCATCAGAGCAGTGACTTAAGACTAGCGAGATGACAGTCCTTGCGCACAGAGGGTAGGATGGGAGAGTCAGAAAGACAAGTGAAGAAGTTAGTAAAATATCCCAGATAGGAAATAATGAAGTTCTGAACTAAGTGATGATAGTGATTATGGAAACTGAAAAGGACAGATACATAAGGGCGACAGCAAAGAGATGATTAACAGGGCTTAGGTGAGTAAAGTGTGAATGAAGGGGGTACATGACAGGAAAGAATCAAAGGCGACTAAAGCCTGCACATTTTAAAGGCTGGTGCTGTGAGCAGCCGCAGAAAGGTGGCACAGGAAATGCTTTAGGATGGGATGTCAATGTTCTCTTTGAGATTCCTTGTGAGCAATGGGTAGAACGTCTAGATAAAAATGTCTACTAGGCTTTGGGAACTGAAGCTCAGATAATCTTTCAGGCCTGGAATTTACATTTGGGCATCATCTCTAAGGAGTTTGAACTGTGGAAGTGGATGAGGTCACCGAGGAAACCAGTCTGGATTGAAGAGAGAGAAGGGAATGAGCATGGTTGGGAGGGAGAACTCCTCCAGAGCAGCTCATGGCCTCAGACCTGCCTGTGGGAACTCCCAGGCCTACCACATTTCAACCCCACTAACCAAAACCAGTGACTGGGATCTCAGCCACCTTTCCAGATCCCAGGATTTCAGGAAGGCTCAGAGGTTCTGAGCCTGCAGCCCCTCAGATGAATCTCTCTCCAGAGGTAATTCTGATGGTGCTGGAGCTCCTAACAGTCAAAGGACATGCTGTGTTGAACATTTTCCCATATTATCTTACCACTTGTTCCTGACCACTATACTAAGAAGTAGTTACTGTAACTTCACTGTTACACAGGAAGGCAAGCGGGGCTTTCAGGGGAGAGTGCTTTGTCTAAGGATTTAAAGGAGGCAAAGTTGGAGCCCGAACCCAGGCGTTTGGTTCCAGCCCCACGTGCCATCTGTTAGGCACCTTTCTGCTCCCTCTGCTTGTGTGTCATGCTTTTGCACCACCACCTCATTCCTTCCAATGCCCACCTGGTGGGGAGGCCTATTCTACGATGCCTCCTAAATGGGGCCCTTCCCCAAGGAGCTCCCAATGCTTGTTGAAGATCCAGATCCCACTGGTGGAGATTCCTTTTTTTTTTTTTTTTTTGAGATGGAGTCTCACTCTGTTGCCCTGGCTGGAGTGCAATGGTACAGTCTTGGCTCACTACAACCTCTGCCTCCCAGGTTCAAGCAATTATCTTGCCTCAGCCTCCTGAGTATCTGGGATTACAAGCACATGGCACCACACCTGGCAAGTTTTTGTATTTTTAGTAGAGACGGGGTTTTACTATGTTGGCCCGGCTGGTCTTCAACTCCTGACCTCATGATCCGCCTGCCTCAGCCTCCCAAAGTGCTGGGATTACAGGCGTGAGCCACCGCACCCAGCTTTGTTGGAGATTCTCTGGCCTGTTGTAACCTGAATCTACCTACTCCTTACCTCCACTGCCCCTGCCTGGTGCAAGCCAGCAGCACCTCTCCTAGGCTTCTGCGGGGGCATCCTGCTCTCCCCACTTCCTCCTGCCTTCTTGAAGTCTATTCTCCGGACAGCAAGCAGCCAGAGCCATGCTTTCCTCATCTGTAGCCCTCTTGCTCGAAACTCTTCAATGGCTTATGACAAAATGCAAAGCCCTTAGCGTGGCCCCACCATCCCTCCGACATCCTCTCTACTGCCCCCTCCCTCCCACTTCTTCCCTCCGCGCCAGCCTCATAAGACTCTAGCTGCTGCTCCTAGACCCCCAGGCACCCTCGTGCCTCAGAATCTCTTCCCCTGAGCTCCTTCATTCTGGAACATTCCTACTCCATCTAGTCATATGACTCTCTCCCTCACGAGTTTTGGGTTTCTCTAACTGAACCTCACCTTTTCAGAGGCCTCCCCTGGCCACCTGATCGAAACCAGCGCCTCCTCACTCTTTACCCTGCTTAGAGTGTCTGTCCTAGTTCTTATCACCTCCCTCACTGACACGTGGGCAGGGCCTGAAATGGTAGGTGCTCAATAAATTGTCGTCAAATAAATAACTGAATGAACACATGGCTGAGCAGACTCAAAAGAGAAGGTGCTTGTGTAAGGTTAGGACCCAGATCCAGGTCTGCTGACTCAGCCGCTTCAATGCTGAGCCTGAGTTGATGCATGGGCTTCTGAGTTCCATCTTCATGCTCAATGGAGACCCATGGGTATTTGTGTCTCTGGTGGGAAGGAAGTATGCTGCTCACCACTCCCTCCCCTGCTCTCAGAGAATCCTCAAGCACTTCAGGATACTGATCCTGTGCAAAGAGGGTCCCCCAAGGAAATTGATTTTTCGGAACCCACTTGCCAGCTCATACCTGGCTCCAGTCACACCAAAAGCCAGCTGGAGAGGGCCTGTGTGAATATTCCAGTGGACAGACAGGATATTTACCTGGCTTTGGCTACACAGAGCAGCAACCTCTGCTTTTGAGTTGCTTGTCTTGACCCATACCATCAGCGGGTATCAAAGTAGGTTCAGAAAGACTGATATCTTCTCACCCACCCTGGGCAAGCAGAGACAATCCTGTGGACCCTAAGAGCCAAGCAGCTTAGGCACAGCTATCGCCAGCACCCCACAAATATTCCCTAAGGGCTCACATGTAAGCTGGACTAGTGGCTAGCAGGAAGCAAGGAGTTTTAGAAAAATGTTATTGCTTACAGTGGAACCATGTCAGACCCTATCATTTAATTATGCCAAAAGCAATGACAGAATGAAATAAATGCCGGGCTCTTTAAATCTCTCATCCTGAACACTGTGCTTCTCCTATCCTCTGAGTATTATTGATAATGACAGTTCGTTACTTGCGTATGATTTGATTGTTTGCAGTGGTCTAATTCGCCGTAACACAAAAAGATAGGAGAGGATGTTATAATGATTCTGAACTTCAGATGAGAAAACCAAGGCAGGGTATAAAATTTGAGATTGCTTGGCTCATGCGCTAGACCTGTGCTGTTCAATGCAGCAGCCACTAGCCACAGGTTGCTACTGAGCACTTGAAATACGGTTAGCTGAAAATTGAAATGTGCTCTAAATATGAACCACATACTGGATTTAGAAGACTTACTATGGAAAAAGTGTAAAATATCTCATTGATTATTTATTATGCTGAAATGATCATCTTTTGGCTATATTGAGTTAACATATTAATATACTTTAATATATTATTAAAATTCATTTCATCGTTTTGTGTTCTTTTAAAAATCTGGCTACTAGTAAATTTAAAATTATGTAGCTCGGCCAGGTGTGGTGGCTCACGCCTGTAATCCCAGCACTTTGGGAGGCTGAGGTGGGAGGATCACCTGAGGTCGGGAGTTCAAGACCAGCCTGGCCAACATGGTGAAACCCTGTCTCTACTGAAAATACAAAATTAGCCTGGCATGGTGGCGCATGCCTGTAATCCCACCTACTCAGGAGGCTGAGGCAGGAGAATTGCTTGAATCTGGGAGATGGAGGTTGCTGTGAGCCGAGATCATGCCACTGGACTCCGGTCTGGGCAACAAGAGTGAAACACCATCTCAAAAAAAAAAAAAAAATTATGTAGTTCGCACATGTGGTTCCCATTCTACTTCTATTGGACAGTGCTGGGCCATGGTGGTCTGGACTGTTCTGTGATTCGCAGTGCATTTTTTCTGCATTCCTTGACAGCATGGGCTTCTGAGTTATGTCTTCATGCTCACTGGAGACCCATTGGCATTTGTGTCTCCAGTGGGAAGGAGGTGTGCAGTGCACCTGAAGCTACCACGCCCACTTGCTTTTCACCCCAGTAGCAAACCCTCTGGCCCAGGGGCAAAGGGTCAAGTGCAGAGACTGAGGTCTGAGGATCTCAGAGACAGAGTGGTTTGCCCATGTTGAGGGAGTTTTGTGCTCTCTTTCTTCATATCTTCCTGTTGTGGTTGACTCTGTTAGGCTGGGTTGCCTTGAAACAGCATGGCCCATAGGTTCTGTGTCGCATGTAGACTTCAGCAACTTGATCCAAACTGTGGTCTGCAAATAACTCTCAGCTGCATCCTGTCTCAACCACAGGGATAGGGGAAAACATCCCATGAAGAAAAGAATATCAGTTTATAGAGGGAAATGCAAGACTTGCCTTGTGAGCCTGGCATTCAGGACCGGAGTTCAGAGCTAACCTTCCTTGAAATTCCCTGGCCTGGCCCCCAGGGTCTGGATGCCCTGGACACCTAGAGACTCACATTCCACACAGAGAAGGATCAGCTCCTATTCCCTGGAACTTGTGCCTCTCTGGCTGCGAGGCCCCTTTTTAAACTCTTGTGTTCTCAACCTTGCAGTATGAGACACGTCACACGTAACCTGGGTGGGTAGGCATACACAGGATCCTGGAAAAGTTAGCAGCATCTACTGTGTATGGGGATGAAAACAACTAGTGGATTAGGGCAGTGGCTTTATCATGAGTGATGCTTTTTCTTTTCTTGGAATTTGCTTTTCAGTTATTGCATCTCCTTTTCAAAAACAAAAAAGTCACATCTATGTCCTACAGACTTCCTAAAGGCAATACAGATTGTTTAATTTTTGCACAGGGTGCATACTACGCAGGAGTTACACACCGTGGGTCCTAATGCAGCCATGTGACTTAGGCAGCCCTCGAGGCCTCACTTTGGCCATGTGAACATCAGGTATCCTTTGACAGTGAGCCTAGGCTCAGACGTGCGGGTCTGATGATATACCCAAGTTCAGTTGCTCTGAGTTGACTAGGAAGGTAGAGAAGATCTTTGCACAGCCTAAAGAGGTAATCTTCAGGAGAAGTCTTTGAAATCTCCCTTCATCCAAACACCCAAGATTTTACACCTCGTTTTAAATTGTCTAACAGATTGCAAAGCTTTTTTGGAAACCAGTAGCAATGTTCACAGAACACACACAAACAGAACTCGAGGAGTGAAGAGCTATGTCCAGTGGTGGAAATGAAGGACAAGGGCTACCCTACCCTCGGCAGCTCTGCTGTGGCCTCTGTTGCCCTGAGATGGAGATGTGCTGAGTTATTACACCCTTGGGGCCACCGCCACCTCCCTGCTCTATTGTGGCAGCCCCAGGCTCTCTTGTCACCTGTCCCAGTGCTATCAGCTGCCAGTGGGCCCCAGCCCCATGCTAGCTGTAAGTGCAGGTCTTAATACAAATTAGCAGCAGTGCAGGCAAGCTGAATGGCAAAACCTCGTCCCGCACTCCCCCTCCCTCTTGTTTTCATCAAGCCCTCTTCACAGGCGCCAGCTGCCTCATTAAAGAGCAGCCTTTTATGCT
Source organism: Gorilla gorilla gorilla (assembly GCF_029281585.2). Classification (NCBI taxonomy): domain Eukaryota; kingdom Metazoa; phylum Chordata; class Mammalia; order Primates; family Hominidae; genus Gorilla; species Gorilla gorilla. The sequence continues at coordinate 136,698,621 of NC_073233.2, forward strand.
GGGCTTCACCTGTACCCACCCTGAGCAGCAGCCGTGGAGCCCCATGGCCGCACGCAGGGCTTGCGCTGGCTGGAGGAGGCACGGTGCTTGGGAGCTGCAAGAATGGAGGGAGGACTGGCAGGCGAGCGGGCGAGGTATGGCTTTCCTTCTTTCTCTCCCTGAGCAGTGGGAGGAGGGCCAGCTGGGCAAGTGTGGGGAACCAGGATGGTGCGAGCCCTTCTCTCTAAGGACACCCGCCTGCAGGTCCTAGTGCAGAAGCCTGGGACCGAGGACAGGGCCATTTTCCAGAGGAGAAACACCCTGGCAGGCGAGCGGCCAAACCGATCACCTGTCCAGCTGGAGAGCAGGTGTGTGCACAGGGCCGGGGGAGGGAGAGAGGAGGAGGGAAGCGGAACTGGGAGAACTTCTATGGGTCAGCGAATGAGGAGGTTCTGCCCAGGGAATGAGTGGCCGCGGCCACCCCAGCAAGAGAGCCCCCTCCTCCTCTGCGTCCACTTTCCCTTCGTCTAGGTGCCCGTGGCTCCTCTTCTTACAAGGCCATGTGTTAGGCAGGTTTGGGGAAATGTTTCTTTCAGCTTTTCACATTTATTTTCCTCCAACCCTGGCACCTGGGACCAGCCCTGCCACCTGTGCCTACCGTACATGGCCATAACCATACAGGCTCACTCCATTTCAGTGAGTCCTGAGGTGCTGACTTCTCTGCACAGCAAGAGGTCAGTTTTTAACTCAGAAATCCCCAGGGGCCCGGCTGATGTGGAAAAGAATTTTTCCAAATATCGTATCCCCACCGTCCACAAAGGGGAGGAGCCCGGGGAGTGTGCCTTCCTGTCCCACCATCCTGCCCCCTGCTGTAGTTCTCCTTTCCGAGAGACCCCTGCCCATACCCTATGCCCTCTTGCTCTGGGGATCCTCCAAGGGAAGAGCGTGCAGTGTGGAGCCCACCTCTCCCACAGAGGCCGCCTGCCAATGAAAACCTTGCTCACTTGGTTGCAGGCCAACTTAATCCTTCAAACTTCTGCAGCACTTGGACTGTTTCACAACTGACAAGGATGCAGGGAAAGGCTGCCAGACCATGTGCGTGAGTGTGTGTGTATGCGTGTGTGTGTAATGTGTATGCATGTGTGTGCAATGTGTTTGCATGTGTGTGCATGTATTGAATGTGTGTGCAGACGAAGTGTACGTGCATGTGTGTGCATGTTCTCTGTGTTGAAATGTGTGCTTCCATGTGGGTGAAGTAGGTGTGTTCCGTGTTGGAATGTGTACAGTGCATGTGTGTGCATGTGTGTTGAAGTGTGTGCATGCATGGGAGTAAGCATGTGTGTGCACATGTGTTCTCTGTTGAAGTATGTGCATGCATGTGGGTGAAGTATTGTGCACATGTGTTCTGTGTTGGAGTGTGTGTGCACATGTGCATGCATGTGTGTGAGTGTGTGCCTGCAGTTAGCCCCAGGGCGGGTGAGGGGACCCAGTGCACTCGGGCCAGAGCTCAGCTCAGACACAGGCACCAGGGTCTGACTGGGACTGCTTCATCTCAGGCCAGGTCCTTCCGCAGCAGAAGCCAAAGGGCCAAACACTGGTGAAAAGCCCTGATGTGCTACTGCCTCCCCTCCCCTGCCATGGGGACGTTAAACCTTCAGCAATCTGGGACTCTGACGGCTGGTTTTTGGTTCTCTGCCTGGAAAAACAGTAGGCGAATAGTAAAACCTTAAATTCTAACATGTGTGAGTTATACATCTTATTTTCATTTTCAGCCCATGTTTCCCTCTGTAAGACATCAGGAAAAAATTACCGTCTGACTTCTAATATCTCAGTGGAGCATTTATCTCCCAGCTATGATAAGTGATCTTCAATATTTTTTTCCTTTCAGATTAAGAAACAAATTCATTTAATTTTCTTTATTGAATGTGCTCAGGCCTCCCCGCCCTGCCTGGGTCTCAGGAAGCCCTGGGCTGATCTCCCGTCTCCTGGGTTAGTGACTGCCGTCCCTGCTTGTGGGATGGGCGGGTCCCTATCTGGTACGGCCCTGCTCCTCAAGGCCTCGCTGTGGTCCGTTCCTGCCCCTGGCAGGGGATGGAGGACAGTGGCCAGGCCTTTGGAACGTCCGGAGAGGTTATGCGGCCTAGAGTTGGAAGGCTGTAATCTCAACCTTATCTGAACTCCTTGGTCTGAAGGCCTGATTTGGAGCTCTTGAGAGAACTGGCTGTCTCCCAGGCTGCCAGAACCGATGCTTCCTGCTCAGTATAATGGCGGCTACAGCTTCTCCTTGGCCTTCCCATCGTCTCCTTTGGTCCTGCTGCTGCTGGAGTGGCTGAGCAGCGGGCACTGGGTATGACAGGGTGGCACCTCCCCCAAGTATGCTGGAGGTGCGTGATGCTGGGCTGGAGGGCATGCAGAGTGTGTTTGCCAGCCTGCTTCAGGGTGCCAGGTGGCCATGGGTGGGACTTCACCCCTCCAGACAGCTGCCCATCACCAGTGCTGCAAAATACCAGGTGCTGATCAAGTTCTGTAGTTCTAGGCTAAGTTGGATGATCTGCTTTCTCTCTTGTGAATGTCCATACTGCTTCCACAGTGAGCCTGGGGCCAGGGATGCAAAATGCCACAGGGCCACCACCTCTCCATCAGGTGGAAGTTCCTGGACTCCATTCCTTCTCCAAGTAGCAACCAGCTTTTTTGCATGTGTGCTTGATAGTGAAGCTTAACACAGAAGACCTGAGTCCTGTTTCCACCTTGACTAGCTGTGTGACTGAGCCAGGCAGCCCTTGTCTCGATTTCATTAACCATGAAAAGGAGATAGTAACCCTTGCTGTGCCTATCCTGGGGGCTTACTGGGAAATTCGAATACAACAGTGCATAAGAAATGCATTAAACTTATATATGTGCAATAGAAATAACTCACTGAGAAAGCATTTGCTGCTCACCTCCTGTAAGAATACTAGGGTTAAACAAAGAAAGTGATGACCATCCTCTCAAGAACTCAGCAGTCAGGGGGCGCAGGCCAAGCTGAGAATCAGACAGTGTGACAAGTCCTTATAACCAAGGCGGGCACCAAGTGCTGGGGGACTGTGGGGAAGGCGTGTCTGGGAGCATGGACTAGGTTGCCTGGCAGTGAGGCTAAAAATGTAAGCTGCAGTCAGACAGGGAGGGCTGCGATGCCACACAAAGAAGCTCAGACCTTGGTCTGAGGGCACTAAGGCGCTGCCAGCAGTTTTTACATACTGTAATTATAGGATTGGGCTGGGATTTGAAGAAAACTCTGGTGGCAGCATGGAGGATAGAAAGAGGGCGTCATCATCATCATGACACCAAGTGCGGCTGGGCAATGGCTCCATGCTCATCATCGGAGCCCTGGGCTCATGATTCAGAGGCTGGGGCGAGCTGCCCTGTCAGTGCTGACCGCCTCTGGGCTTTGTCTCTTCTCACTTTAGGGAGTCTCCGGTGGACTGCAGCGTTAGCAAATGCAGCAAGCTGGTGGGCGGAGGCGAGTCCAACCCCATGAACTACAACAGCTATATGGACGAGAAGAATGGCCCCCCTCCTCCCAACATGACCACCAACGAGAGGAGAGTCATCGTCCCCGCAGGTAATTCGAGAACCAGGCTGCCTGGGCGCCATTCACTTCCCCACTCTCTGGGGGGACAGGGAGCATCTAAACCTTTATCTGATACTCTATTCCCTGTGGAATTGCAAAATGGAGAAAGCTGCACGCCAGCCGGGAGTGGTGGCTCGCGCCTGTAATCCCAGCACTTTGAGAGGCCAAGACGGGTGAATCACTTGTCAGGAGTTCAAGACCAGCCTAGCCAACATGGTGAAACCTCATCTCTACTAAAAAAAAAAAAAAAAATACAAAAATTAGCCAGGTGTGGTAGTGGACGCTTATATTCCCAGCTACTCAGGGGGCTGAAGCAGGAGACTCGCTTTAACCGGGAAGGCGGAGGTTGCAGGGAGCCAAGATCACACCACTGCACTCCAGCCTGGGTGATGGAATGAGACTCTGTCTCAAAAAAAAAAAAAAAAAAAAAAAAGCCGCACATTTTACCTGACTTCCTAGCTGCCCTTTAAGGCAGTATCCCAGATGTCACCTGATGTGTGGGTGCTAGAAGCCCCACCCTTAAACAGACCACATCACAGACTCTACATCAATGGCCTGGTCCTCAAGGACGGGCTGCTCAGAGAGCAGAGGCAAGGCCGCCTCCACCCAGAAGGAATCCCGTGAGCTCTGGATGTGGGCATCCCTGCCTGTGAGGAGGAGGGCAGCTGCAGAGGCCAGTCCTTCCCTCCAGGCTCGTACTTCCCGGCATCTACCAGGTTCCACCTTTCCAAAATTACAGCCAGCTCTTTCAGTTTTAAAATAGAAAGAACTATATTTAACTAATGGAGTGCCTTAACATGTGTGCCACAAGTTATGTCATTAGGTAAAAATAGCCTCTTTTTCCTAGGTATTGGTGCTGTTGGTCCCAGAAAATAAAATCATTGTTCAGTCCTTCAGTCCATTGGCTGGACACTCCACCCCAGCTAGCACCAGCAAGCTCAGCTGCCTGCACAAGAAGGGTGTTTAAAAACTGCCACGTGTAGAACTGGTGCCAGGTAGAAGGGGCAAGGATGTCCAAATCTTAAGCAAAGTGATTACAGGGCAGGGATTAAACCTGATCTTACCAAAATAACTTTACCAGAGAGGCAAAACTCCTTCCATTTGTAAAAGCATAAATGTAGTTGCCTCTGAAGTCAAAAGGTTAGACATCTCTTTGAGGTAGTCCGAAGGCATCTGCTTGTAGGTCTAAAGGCAGAAATGTTAAGGGCTGCCTCCTGCCTTGGCCCGTGGTGTTTGTTTTCCCTGGGAAGCTGCATCTCACCATATCCCTGGATTACAGCTGCCTCCCTGTGCTCTGGGCCAAATTCAAGAAGGTGTGAGCAAGAGTGAGGCAGCAGACAGGTGGGGCTTGTAGAAATTTCTCTGTACCCTTTAGAACTTAGAAATGACTCCTAAAGCAATTCTAAGTTTGCTCTTCCACAAGCATCTGACCTAACAAAGGAAGAGGAAGAATCACTTCCATGTATTGAGCGCTTTCTAGGTGCCAGGCACCACGTAAATTGCTTTATCTCCATGGCATTACTCAAAACACCTGTCACAGGAGACCAGCTAGTAATGTTTAGCCCAGGTGTATCGTCTCCCTCCTCACTGAAAGCAGACAATGAAACTGTATTAGAACTGACAGGTGGGAATCTCTTTGTACACCCCAAAGCAAAGCTGAGCCTCACTGGGTCTTCACTCAAATGGTTTCAAACTCCCCTGCTTCAGTCAAACAGCTCCCAGCCTGGGAGGGAAAGCTTGCAGGACTGAAGGGTTTGGGGATCTGAGATTGTCTTTGAACCAACCTTTGGCACCATCTCATTTTGGTCGTCATTTTGGGGAAGGAATCTTGGAAATGGGTAGAAGTGGCCAGACTGCTTTGTCGACCCTCCAAACCTTCTTTGATCAGTGTTGAAATGCTTTCAAAAGGAATAGCAAAACATCAGGCTTGGCTGAGCCAAGTTACCTACAGCGCTGGTGGTGAAAATAAAACAAATTCATGTCAAATGATTTTCAAAGCACTTCGTGTAATGCATTTTCAGGCTATGGATTTACTTCATTATTTTAGCTCCGGCTAGATCTTTTAGGTCCTCACACATTTTGGCTTCCTCCAGGCCAGGCTGTGGATATGAGGGGAAGTCTCATTTGGGCAAGTCCACAAATCAAGGCAATAAAATATTAGTGGAATAACCGATTGAATTTATGATGGGATTTAAAGACAAGTATAAATGTGGGCCCTAGTTAATCACTAGCTCCATGTTCAGATGGGAAGAATCTAGGACTAAATCATCCAGGAAATGCATTTAGAAGAGTTTAGCATGATCCAGAGTTGAAGATTTATAATTCATTGTGCTGTAGAGGGAGAGAAATAATATTGTTGCAGAGCCCAAAGCAAGGGAGGAAATAATAAACTAAATAAAATATATGGTGTAAAATTGAATTTGAGGCCTTGGATACTAAAAGTGAGGAACTGGGAGAAGTGAAGAATGAAATAATATGCTACATAATCCAACTCTCCTGAGGGTATGTTTCTCTAGAATTCTGAAAAGGTGCAAAATTATTTCCATTTGCCAATGATCCATGCCTAATTGCTTCGGGAGAGTAAAAGAGCAAGAAATGTATCTCAGAGAGAGAGAGGAATACATACTTGTACAATGACACTTTAGAGGAGCTCCGCTTTTTGGCTTCAGAGCAGTGTAACTCACAGGTGAGGTAAAGCAGGATGGTGAGAAGAGGAAAAGGGCTTTGGGGGAACCCACCTCTTCAGCTTAGTGAAGTCCTGTAATGGTTTCTATTGGAACCCCAGCCCAGATACTTACCAGCGATGGGGCTTTGGGCAAAGGACTTAACCTTTTAAGACTCCATTTTGCATCTGTAAAATGGGGATATTAAAAGATTTCCTTAGTAAGTAAAAATAGGGCTTGTGGAGCAGGTGGCACATAGCACCCACCATCTGAGCCGTCACTGCTCACAGGGCATTAGGTTGTTGGAATGACATTCAGCAGCAGGCTGTGACCTGTGAACCCAAACTCTCCTAACTCCTCCCCTTTGCCAGCTCCTCCACCTTCAGCACAACACAGCAGCCACTCTCGTGCATGGGCAGGGCCTGGGCACTTTGCAAAGCAGACTCGGGCCCTGCCGCCCAGATTCTCACACATAAAAACCAAGGTGGAATGGAGAGTCCAAGGGCAGTTGGCGGATGCTTGTATAAAAGTGCTGGGAAACTTGCCTCTGGCTGCCCAGCTGTGAAGCGTGAGCCTTGCTTCTTTCCCCACATCCACTCCTAGTCATTCAATCCTGGTTCCCTGCTTTGCCAGGAGCCTTCACAGACGCTGTAGAATGAGAGGGTGAGTTGGTTGAGGGGTAGCACAGATATTCCTGCCTAATAAATATGTTAAATCAAACAGGCTCATTAGAAGCCGTAGGCTGATGGCTGACTTACAATAAAATGCTGAGTCTCTCCTCCCCCAGGAAGTCTTCCTTGACTCTCCAAATTTTCACTATTCCCTTCCACTTATGAGTCCTCGAACCACCGCCACACAGTCCATTGCTTAGTAGTGGTGTGCTTGCCTACCTGTTTCATGGGAATGAGTATTTCTTGAAGGCAAGCGTCATGTAATTTTCTTCTATGATAAGGATATTTAAGGTGTTTATTGGACCCACTAACCATTGGTTGCCAAGTGAAGAGATGGGCTTCAGACTGTGATAAGTGATAAAAGAGTTCTGCCTACTGTGGAACTTGCTGGAACTCATCACTTGTGCTGAAAGTGCAACATCCCCACCACACACACACACACACACACACACACACACACACTGAGAAGGAGGAGGAGGTATGAGTGTCCTACCATAGAGATGGCCTCAGTGGTTACCTTACCTGTGTTCACTCAAGAGCTAAAATGTTCTCCCCAAAATCTTCTCTCATCTTTGGGTATTTAAATATCTAAAAAATGTTTTGGGGATGCCCTGGTAGAAATTTCTACACAGCTGTGCTCAAAAGGAGAAAATCTAGTTTGGGTTTCTGCTCAAGACTAACACCGCTGGGTTTTTCAACTGCACAGATGGAATTGCAGTAAAAGTCTCTCTGTTTCTTTTCTACAGCCATCTGAGGGATCCGTGTTCTTTCATGAAATCATTAATATTCTTAAAATACAGATGGTTCCCGTTTCCAGAGACATTGGTCCCGGGGTCTGTGAAATTGTGTTTATTTTCATTTTGATGCCACCATTTCTCAGGCAAAGGTTCCAACTGCTCTCCAAAACTTTAAAGAGTGCTCTGTCAGGATACGTAGCGAGGCAGCTAAGCACCTCCCTGGAGTGCTAAGTGGTTCAGGCAGCGCCAGATGCCATGGAGCCTGATGAGTGTTCTAGGGGAACCATCTGGAAGGGAGCTCTCCCAGAGAGAAAGAGAAGGGAAGGAAAGAGGGACAAGGGGTGAGGGAGGCTGCCTAGGCTCTCAGGGAGCCTCTACCTTCCTGCAGTCCTTGCTAACAACGTCTTCTCCTCTGCAGACCCCACACTGTGGACACAGGAGCATGTGAGGCAATGGCTGGAGTGGGCCATAAAGGAGTACAGCTTGATGGAGATCGACACATCCTTTTTCCAGAACATGGATGGCAAGGAACTGTGTAAAATGAACAAGGAGGACTTCCTCCGTGCCACCACCCTCTACAACACGGAAGTGCTGTTGTCACACCTCAGTTACCTCAGGGAAAGTAAGTGCCGCCCAAGCACCCAGGGCTGGGAGGAAGCTCGGCGTGGAGCCAACCCAGGGAGAGGAAGTCAGTGCTGCCCGTTCATGTTGGGCAGATGCCGCCGGAGCAGCATTGTGGGGCCTGTAGTGTTGCCAAGGTCACGTGGGCTCCTACAGACCCTGTTAGGGGCAGACCCAATCCTGAAGTGTCAAAGGAAGTAAGACGAGAAATGGAGAAAAATAGAGAGCTGCGACCTGGAGGGGTCTGGCAGAGGCTGGTTACACTCTTCCCATGAGACTGCCTTTGCAGAAACTATTCCAATTTGAAAATAGATAGAGATGGGTGGTGCCCTGGCTGGTGTTTTCCCAAGTGATTATTTAAAATTCCTCCAGGAAACTCTAGATTCAAGGCTTTTGGATTTAAGGTGTTGAAAATAATTTACATATTAGCTTCCTCTTAATCTTGGGATACTCTGGCACACCCTAACCCCATTTGACAGGGCTGCTATCTGCACACTTCCTTGATAAGGAAGAGCAGCCAAAGGTGCAGGTGTGTTAGGATCTATTGGAGGCTTTCTTCTGGTACAGCCAAGAAAAGGAAAAGAGCTTTGGAAAGGGCGAGCTTAAGAAAGAAAGCAGGCAGTTGTCCAAGAGATTTATCTAGTATGAGGTACTCTAGCACCAAGCGCCCATCAGTCTGATATGAATTTCATTTGATATGAAATATACACAGAGCAGAAGAATGGAATTATTTTAGTCCCGCTGGTAACCTCAGCCTAAGCGCCCTGCTGGAAATCCAGGCCAGGTGGTATATCAATATCAGTGCTACCCCTAAGTATGGAAGGATTGTCCTGGGGCCTGAAAAGATGGTGCTAGGATCACAGGAACACAGGTTTGGGCTCACACTATGTAAGAGCGTTCTAGCAGCCCTGTGCAAAGACAGGGCAGCCTTGAGATGCTATTTGTTGTGAATGTCCAAGGCAGCTGCAAGTCTTGCAGGAGGTTAGCTTTGGACAGGGGCTTGATGATTTTAAGCCCCCTTCGCAAGTTCAGATCCTTAGACAGCAACTCTGGGACCTGCTTTTCCTGGACTGGCTGGCTCTGGGTTGGTGAGCTCTGTTTGCTTGCCATCGTTCTGTGGACCTTTAACTCCCCATCTTTGGAATCCACTGTCCCTTCAGCAACAGTGTTCCTCATGGGGCAGGGGCAACACGTGCTGGCTGGAGAAATGAAAAATCAAAAAACTGGCTTTGGCAGTTTCCACTGGTGCCTCTGTGCTCTCTGGTCACCTTTCCGAGGTGTCTGGTAACTGGTGCGAGAAAGTAGATGATGCAGTATTTGTTAGCTCTGGAGCAATTACCTCATGTCTGAGTCTTGCTGCAACATGAGGTCAGCCCAAGAAACAATTTCAAAAAAGGGGACAATTTTCCACCCAGTTTTTCAGAGCTTTGGATAATTAGCATTTTCTAATTCATATTTTCAGCTTTTAACTGTTTGTGGAATTTTAAAAAATAAGGATCTTTGAACAGAGTCCTGCAGTGATCTAGGCAGGCCAGGGTGGGTGTGTGGAGGTTAGCATGAGAAGGAGAGACCAGCAAAGCAACCTGATTCCAGCAGGAGTTTGCAGGAACCCTAAGCCCTTTCCTTCATTTGCCAGGAATAGAGAGGACAACAGTAGCATACACAGCATGCTCTGAACTGTTAGTTAAAGGGCCCAGTGCTTCAAGACTCTTTGGCGGATGCCCTTGTTGGGAGAATGTTCAAGGCATTCTCTCCATGTGGGGAAAGCCCATTCATGCCATATGACCCCGGGGCCCTAACCAGTCCATAAACAGCCCAAGGCCCCCTAGTACTTCCTGCCACCGAACAATGGGAACACAGATGCTGAAGTGAGACAAATGCCTGAGAAGGTGGTCACTGGTCACCAGTAGAGAGACCTTCTATTGGAGAAGAGCAGATAACAAGGTTGAAGTGGAGGTGCAGAGGATGGCATTTTGGGGGGTATAACATGGCAAAAAAAAGCAAATTGCTTCTTTCTTTTTAAGAATATTTATAGACAGAAAGTGCCCCCAAATCAATAAAAATATTAGGTTTCCCAAAAGGGACTTATTAGCAGAGCGTATTTCCAGAGCGGAGAGGAGGTGGAATCCAGCTTGTATACTGAAGACATTTGAAAATGCAGGGCAGATATCCAGAGTTGAGGATGGTGGCTAACAGTAGTACATCCACAAGATGGGAAGTAGTTGTTCTGCCATTGAAATGATTATGGGGAAACACCATGAGAAGTGCTTAGGATACAATGTTGGGTGGAAAAGCTCATTATAAAGTGGTCTGTGCACTGATAGAAAAACCATGTCTGCCTGCGAAAGCAAAAAATTAAAATAATCGTGTTAAATTAAAAAAAAAAAACTTGCCCCAACATGGTATTGAAATATCCTTTTGAGGAACCTAGACTTAAAATGATCCACTGTCAGGGAAAAGGCTTTTAGATTCATGCTGCTTTTTAATTGGTGTCTACCTTGGGGTTCCAGCCTTGGGGACCCTCTAGTGTGAGGTGGTGGCTGGCTGCTAAGCGCCTGCAGGAGGCCATGGGCTGGCGATCGTGTCTGCTCTGTTTCTGCTCTGGATTGCTGGGAACTCCCCCGTGACAACCAGCACTTTAAACGCTTTTAAAGCCTTCAAACACTTTATTGTTTTTCCAGACTGACTTCCAGTGGATGTTTTGTGCTTAGGAGGAAGGCCAGTGCTTGCGGAGAGTTTGAGGCAATGAGTCAAGGCAAGGGGAGAGGGTGCTGATTCTTTGTGCTTTATCATCTTGTCCTTTTATTGGAGAGGAAGGTGGGGCTCAGATATTTCCACTTTAGCAAGAGATGGATGGAAAATAGCTGAGATCCTTCACTCCGGTGGAGGAAGTACTGCAGGGTGAAGGAAAGTTGATAGAGCAGAATCGGGGACCTGAGACTGTGGCTGGTTGGAAGTCAGTAGAGTCCAAGTTGGTGGCACTTCTCTGATCTAATCTTTCTGGGCTTTATAGAAAGTCTAGAAAAAGGAAAACTTCATAGGATAAGAAGCCTTGGCATCAAATTTACATTTCACAAAAGGTGCTTGACTACTTATTCTGGTGGTTTGGGAGGGGAGCTAGACTTTTACATTTTAAATGCAAATCTATTTTCCAGGGTAGAGAAGAAATAGCAGTTCCCTGTGCCCCTACAGACCCTGTCTGATGGCCAGGCATGCTAGGGAGGTGCTTGTTCTTCACACCTGGGCGTGTCAGCTGTGCCAGAGGAGCTGTGTCACACGCCACACAGGCGCCCACCCCTCCCTGCCACCACCACAGGAAATGCAAGGAGGACTGTGATGGCTGGGGTGGCCACGGTTCTTGGGGGTAATTCCCATGAGTCCTGGGAAACTCCAGGGTTTACACCTGTCAATCCCAGCACTTTGGGAGGCCAAGGCGGGTGGATCACCTGAGGCCAGAAGTTGGAGACCAGCCTGGCCAACGTGGTGAAACCCCGTCTCTACTAAACATACAAAAATGAGCCAGGTGTGGTGGTGGGCGCCTGTAATCCCAGCTACTTGGGAGGCTGAGGCAGGAGAGTCGCTTGAATGCGGGAGGGGGAGGCTGCAGTGAGCTGAGATCGCACCACCGCACTCTGGCCTGGGCGATAGACCGAGGCTCTGTCTTCACAGGAAAAAAGGTTGCCCCCTTGTGGACAACTATCTACAATACCCATTTTGAAGCTGAACCCACTGAGGCCCAGACAGCTTCAGAAATTGGTTCAAAGGCATCCAGCCGGTTGAGAGCACCTGGTATCTCAGACTAGGGCCTCTGGAGTCCCAATCCCTGGCCTCGCGTTGCCGACGTTCCCCCGGCCCTGGAGACAGCAAGCCAGCCTGCGCCACACAGGCAAGGCAGCCTCACTCCCGGCCTTCCACGTGGACAGCCCGGCCACTTCCCCCACAGCATTTTCTGTTGTCATTTGTACCAAGAGATAAATGCTTTCCAAAAAGTTTCCTGTGGCCTCCTGGAAGGAGGCCGATTAAGCCAAACCTATCACCACGCTAACTTTGTCCTTCTCTGGGCCTGACTGTCGGCCCCACCAGTATCTCTCCCAGACACACCCCGTGTGGCAGAGGAGCCTTCGCAGCAGCTGCTGCGGGAACGAGATTTGTCCCTTCTCAGGCCAAGGCGGGGATGGACCTCGAAGAAACGGAGGGCGCCGGGCTGGCAGTTCAGGCGCAGGGCCGCTGGGGGGAGTTTGCGCATGTCTGGGAGCCCCGAGGCCCCGGGGGAGGCGGGGAGGTAGGAAGAAAAAGAGCCTTTTTTAAATTTTACAAACAAGTTGATTTTGTATGTCAATCTGGGTCTGACCTGGAAAAAAAAACACTAAGAAACTGCGTCTTCAAACAGTGGCTGCTCAAAAGAATGAAATATACTGCGCGACCGGGAGACCACGGAAAAGGTGTCTATCTTCATTCCCATTTTTAATTTAAACTTTAATGGAAAACACATTTTGCATTTTGTGGTCTTTCCACCTGCAGCCTCAGATGGTCGGGCAGAGGTTTTGGGTCTGGGCAATTAAGCTGGTGCAATCTTATCACTTCCAGGCCTGGGTTTGACCGGTGAAGGAGAACAGAATGCCAGCTGAACAAAAGGCCAGGTTTCCCTGGACCCAGTAGTCAGCCAGGATTGTTGTTTAAAGAGCCCAGAGCCTTACACCCTCCCGCTCCTGCACACTCAGCCAGAGCTGTTGATACAGCAGTGCAGCCCAGAGAAAAGAGAGACCTGGATTCAATAGGCTGGCTGTGAGGGGGCACTGGTGAATTCTATGGTCACAGCGAGGCAGGAGACAAAGGCTTTGGCACTGGGACTCTTGTGCCCCCTGACCCAGGTGCCCCCGATGAAAAGCAGGTTAGGTTGAGGGAATGTGAAGCAGCAGAAACCGTGATTGGTGGGGTTCTACCCCACACCTGCAAAGCCTCACACTGCTCACTTCCCTCTCCTTTCAGATCCAGGTACTGTCTCTAGCAGCACATGGATTCAAACATGGAATGGAAAATGATCTTTTCCCCATGCTTGCACTTTGGGAAGGCCATTCTATTCTCAGCAGGAGCTACTTTGTGCTTTTTAGAGCAAAAATGCCCCCAATAAATAGATACATGTATATGCATACACACCCATATACAAATATATACATACAAACACACATACAGAAACTTACAAATAATCAAGTAGGCAAATCTTATACTTCAGTTTGAACTGAAGTATAACACAGAGAGAAGTGCAAAAATCATGAAGTGCGCTACTTGAGACATTATCGTGACATGAATCCACCCACTCCCATAAGCACCTCCCCGGCCAAGGAGTAGAATTTCAGCCCCCTGTACCCTCTCTCCACCCCACAACCGCTTCCTCCACAAAACTAACCACCACCCTGCCTCCCAGCCCCATAGGTGAGTTTTGTCTGTTTCTACGATTTAGCCTGGAGGCGGTAGGATCTGCCAGATTGAGGACAGGTTTTGTGAATAGACCAGGATGGGGCTCCTGCCTCCTGCACTCTCTGGCTGTGTGATCCTGGGAAAATGATATGACTTCGCTGAGTGTTGCTCCTTTCATCTGTAAAAAGGAATAAGGGAATGCTGGCTCCGTATGGCTTATGCAAGGATTAAGTGAGAGAATAGATGGAAAGCGTCTGGCACACCGTGCATGTTCAGGGAGCATTGTGTCCCCTGCCCCCCCTCTTCATCGTGGCCTGTTTACCCTGATGTGCTGGTATCGGGAAGGAGGGGGAGCTCAGCAGCACAGGCCTGTGGCAGGGTCAGGCCAGAAAGAGCCTCAAGGCAGGAGAAAGCAGTCCAAAGCCACAGAGAGGGAGGCCAGACTCCAGGAGGACCTGCCTGCATCAGAACAAGTTCCTTAAGAAAACAGAGCCTGGGGAACTAATGAAGTAGAAATCGGAGAAGAGGAGGGAATCTAGGTCCCTTGGGAGAGAGGCCAGATGCCCCCAACCAGCCCCTCCTTGGGGAAGGCAGCCTCTCCTTCTAGGAGTGAAACTTGAACCAAGAACAGTCTTTAGGGCAAAATCCCTTTCCTAGGTTGCCATGAAATATGCATTTCATGCAAGGTTTGGAGAGGTCAAATGACCCTTTCTCTCAGCTTTCTGGGAGCTTCCTGTGGAATTCATGTGTGCCCAAAGAAGAACTTTCACCAACGGGGAAATTTAATAAATGTGGTTTATCTAAGGTTCGTGCTTTCGGCTACATCTGCACTAATGACTCAAGCAGTTTGCTCCTCGGAGACCATCATTTTTCTTTATTTGCTCCAGCAGTGAGGTTTCAGCCTGAGGGAGAGAACGTCAGGGACAGAGAGGCAAGCATTCTTGGTCCTACTTCTGGGATTTTTTTGTATTCCCTCCGAACGTTTGGTTCCATTTCTTCACTTCCTTCCAGTCATGCCGGATTATTTCTTATCGCAGCAGAACCCATTCATAACTTTAATCAGAGGACAAGACGAATGTTCAGTAAACGCATGTATAAAGAGAACTATTGTATGTAATTGTGACATCTGTGGGAGAAAGGATGTAAAAATAGTAACGACCATAGCTAGCATTTATGGAACACTTATGAGCCAAGGTCCATTCCGAGCACATTGCATGCATTATTTGATTTAATCTGCATGATGCCATTGAGTGGTGTTAGCCCATTTTACAGATGAGAAACTGCTGGCTCAAAGAGATGAGGGAAATCAGTGGAGGGCACAAAGCTAGTCAGTGATAAGAGGCAGGTCTAATTTTAAAGTCTCCTTTGCTTAATAAACATACAGTCGTGCTTTGCTTCATGATGAGGATAGTTCATCTTCATGTGAATACCACAAAATGTACTTACACAAACCCACATGGCATAGCCTACTACACACTGAGGCTGTATGCTACAGCCTGTGGCTCCTAGCTTACTAAGCTGTGTAGCATGTTATTGTACTGAATATAGTAGACAACTGTAGCACCATGGCAAGTATTTGTGCATCTAACATTTAAAAGATACAGTACAAATACACTATTACCGCTGTCATATATGTGGTCCATCTTTGCCCAAAACATCATTTTTTGGTGTGTGACTATTAACAGGAACTTGTCCCAGCCTTACTTTGTCATTGGTATTCTTGAACATGGAATAACCAAATGTAGCTGGCTCTTGGATGTTATATTCATGTGACTGTCTCATTTCTAAAATGGCATCCACATAGCCACACTTTGGCATACAGCGGGCTCAATACCACCCCTGTCATCCCCCTCCTTGTTTTCATCTGGAGCTGCTGCAGAGCTAGAACTAACAGTCATATTCTAGGCAATTGGACAATTCTTATAAAATTCTCTTCCTCTGCCGGGTGCGGTGGCTCACGCCTGTAATCCCAGCACTTTGGGAGGCCAAGGCAGGCAGATCACCTGAGACCAGCCTGACCAACATGGAGAAACCCCGTCTCTACTAAAAATACAAAATTAGCCGAGCATGGTGGCGCATGCCTGTAATCCCAGCTACTGGGGAAGCTGAGGCAGGAGAATCACTTGAATCTGCGAGGCGGAGGTTGCAGTGAACTGAGGTCGCGCCATTGCACTCCAGCCTGGGCAACAAGAGCGAAACTCCGTTTCAAAAAAATAAATGAATAAATTCTCTTCCTCATCGTCTGGCTTGGGTAGTGCACACATTTTCTCTGAGGCGCACAACCAAACGCCCACAGCTGGGTGAGGCGGCAACTCCATTTCTGCATCCCTTCCATGACTGGAGACTAAAAATAGGGGTGTGTCTGACAGCCCATTCCCACCCCTGGCACCCAAGCCAGTCCACTCGGCCACAGGGAGCAGGGAAAAGGGTTGTTTAGAAGAATTTTCTTAGCCTCGAATACATGTGTTGAGCTTATGGTATGTTTTGTAAAAGCAGATCCCAGCCCTCGTTTCAAGGGCTCTTTAAGATTTCCTTAGGAGAATCTCAAAGAGAATGGCAAAAATGCCCAAGTTTCACAAAATACAACCTTGAATTCACTTTAAACAAAGGAAAAAATCTAGTTTTAGGAAAGAAGGGAGAATGTGTTTTACATGTAACAACAAATTGTTTTTTCAAAGTGCTGGGTACAGAAGAGGTATGCATTGAAGTTTAATTTGAAAAGATTGGATATCAGCATTCTGAGATTACAGAAAATTCAACGCGTGACTCCTCAGGTTCAGTGCATGCTCTTAGACATAGGTGAAGGGAAGCGAAAGTTCCTATTGGAATACTACCACTCACCTCCTTCCCAACTCCCATTGCCCCCTCCACCAGTAACATACCTGTGCACCTTACCCTCACCTGTGAAAGGACCCATATGTACATAAACCCAGAGGATACCACAGCAGGAAGGAGTGATACTGGCTTCTCCTCCAGGCCATGGCAAACTACAAGCTGCAGGCCAGATCTGGCCAAAAGTGGCCCATGGACAAAACAAAACAAAAACTAAGAAGACTGTGCAACAGAGATTGTAGTTAGCCTATAAAGCCAAAATATTTACTATCTCCTTTTGATAGAAGAAATCTGCCAACCTCTGCTCTAGTTCAAGAAAAAAAATCAAAATCTAGACATGTCAAGTCACTCACCAACTGTCACATGGTGAGTTAATAACAACTGGAACAGACCCGGGTTTACTGATTCTCAATGCTGTGTTCCTATCATGATTATGGCACAGACCACAGCGCTTCAGAACTATGAATATGGCAGCTTAGGGGGCGTGGTGTTTGTTTCCCCAGAGAGCATTTCATTCCAAAGTATTCTGTGTCTTCACTCCATAAAGCTATTATAGGCCTGTATGATTGTCTCCAACCAAATGGATTCCATTCGCTTTTCCTTTCTTCCTAGGAGTCTTCTGTCCCTCTCCCCATCTCTTTCCCTTTCTACTCCCTCCTCATGTCATCTCCTACTCTTGATCTCAGAAGAACATTTTGGTTATAACCTGTTTATGTTTTGCCTCTCAGGTTCACTGCTGGCCTATAATACAACCTCCCACACAGACCAATCCTCACGACTGAGTGTCAAAGAAGGTAAGTTTGTTCTTTTGTGCACTTAAAATTTTCTTCTGTACCAGACATGACACAGTCCCATGCCATTAAGCTTGTTGCAGAAAACCAGCTTGCTTGTTCCACTCAACTTTTCCTACAAAGACAAGCCAAAGATTTTCGCCAGTTGTGCTACCAGTTGCAAAAATACAGTAAAGAAAGTTTTTACAGTATCTTGTAATAATATCACAAAGATACAACTTGAAGTTGTCACTCCATGCAGGAAAACATGTTACTTTTAGAAAAAAATGAATGCTGCTTACTTTCAAAGTTGAAAGTTGGGAGTTTTCTCTGATGAAAATAATGAAATGAAGAGTTCAAGGATTCCAGCAAGTCTACCTTTAAAGGTTTTCTTCCTAAGAAATTTTAGCAGCTGGTCATGGTGGCTCACACCTGTAATCCCAGCGCTTTGGGGGGCCGAAGTGGGTGGATCACTTGGGGTCAAGAGTTCGAAGCCCAGCCTGGCCAGCATGGCAAAACCCCCATCTCAGCTAAAAATACAAAAATTAGCCAGGCGTGGTGGCAGGTACCTGTAATTCCAGCTACTCAGGAGGCTGAGACATGAGAATCGCTTGAACCCAGGAGGCAGAGGCTGCAATGAGCCGAGTTCGCGCCACTGCACTCCAGCCTGGGCGACAGAGCGAGACTCTGTCTCAAAAAAAATTTTAGCGATGTCAATTCATTTTTAAAGTAGTGGCTTAAGGGTTTGGTCTGGTTTGGTTTGGTTTTGTTGAGAAAGAAAACTTCCTCGGCAAATGATTTTTGCCAGTGAAGATTTTAGTACGTGTCACAATAGAATTCCTCAGCGTCTTTATGAAACATCGTGAGGAGTGGTTCAGATACTGTTAGATTTCAGGCATTGAAAAAAGTGAATAATTCATAGTACATGGTTTAAAGGAGAAAAAGATGTGAACAAATAATTATTAGGAACCAGAGAGAGACTGGAAAAAATATTTGCGTGGCATAGCAAAAATTCCACAGAGGAGGGGACTTTTTAATAGGAGCTTGAAGAATAATAAGAGTGTGGCAGGCACTCTGTCCTCCTTGGCTCGCTCTCTGTCCTCCTTGGCTCACTCTCTGTCCCCAGTTTTTCTTTATCTCACCCTCCCCAAAATATATAAGAAAGGCAGAAGTTCTCAGGATCAGTTACATATAGCACAGCACTGCAAAATCTTTCAGAGAAACAAAGGCTCTTCTAAGGGAAGGACCATTTGGCTTAAAATCCACATGGGGTGTGAAGGAAACAGAGAGCCAAAGGCACTAGCTGGCTGTCTTGCCCAAGGTTACAACTTTGATCACACAGCACTTTGTGTTTCCTGTTAACAATTTATAATTTAATAATGACCAGAACATTTAGTGGAAGAATTATACAACATAATGAATCCGCTTTTAAACATTTGTGTTTTTCATTTGTTTCCTTCTCTCCTGTCCCACCCTGAGCCAGTCCTGTTTCTGCCACTGTTTTTCCTTTCCAAATCAGATTTCTTGAGTTTTGTCATGAACACTGAATTTCTATGGATTCATTCTACATTGTGAGTCAGATTTCACTTTTTGGCCTATTTTAATATGCTGTTGCAAATGTCTGTAAGAGAGAAAATATATTTTAGTGGCAAACGCATTAGATTGAAGGTCAGGGCACCTTTGGCTTCCTGTGAGAAAATCACTTCAGGCCCTGAATCTCAGTTTCCTGCAGAACGAAAGAGAGGAACTCTGTCAGCAAGAGGCCAGCCCTGACTCGAGATCTTGGCCTCTAAGGAGATGACAGGAGCGCTCATATTGTGAGGGCTCAAGAGCCACTGTCCTTTGATATGTTCTACATACTGAGTTTTATTTCATTTGTGGATAGGGATCCACTTTTTGGAAGGAAGGAAAAAAGAAGGGGAAAAAATGACTAGAGGGAGAGAGAGAGAGGGAAGGAAGGGAAGGGGAAGGAAGATAGGGAGGGAGAAAAGCAAGGCTATAAGGAAGGAAGGGAGGGAAGGAGGAAGGGAGGGATGGGAGGAACCCTAACCTCTGAACTGCTGAGTTCGGATTTTTGTAAGTTTCTCCAACACTTCAGTCTACAACCTGCTACCAACATCAGAATTAGCCAGTGAGGCTCTGAAGCAGAGCTAATGAAATATTTTCTGATATTGGGCTTCAGATATAGGGTTTAGTTTAGAAACTGGTTTAGCCAAGTTGAAATGTGTTGCTAACCATCTCCTCCTCCTCCTCCTCCTCCTCCTCCTCCTCCTCCTCCTCCTCCTCCTCCTCCTCCTCCTCCTCCTGCTATCTTATTGTTCAGCCGTGTCCTCTACCTGCCATACACATTTCCTTCCCTTGGCCCTTTTGTGTTCAGGGAGGACGTTTGTAACACTGCTGGCTCATTCAGGCTTATTGCAGGAGCAGCTCCCTCTTGCTGGGTAGCAACCCCTCTTCTGAAATGAATTAACTGTAGTATCCAGGCAAACACACGCTGCCAGGACCTCATTCAGGTGGTGCCGGCATTTATCTCCCAACATCGGGCCTGGCCTCTAGAGACGATTAAGCCTGCGCTTTGCAGGTGCATCTTTTGTCCCCAGTAAAGCTCTCCACTTGAGCTGTCTTGCTCCTCTATGCCTTCCCCTTGTGAGGTGGTCTGAATCTGTCTGAACGACCCATCAAGACACAAAACAAAGTACATTAGCAAGACAAAGCTAAGCAAGCCCTCCCTCTATCCTCCCTGCCTCCTCCCCACCTCTCACTGGCTCTCCTGCTCTGCTCTAATCACTATCTATTAGCTATTAGAAGACATCAGGCAACCTTGGCTCCATCTTCTTTGAATAAGACACACACAGCCCCAAACAAACCCAGAGTTCATCAAGAGCACCAGAGCTGTGTGTGTGTGTGCGTTTGTCTGTGTGTGAGTGCACACTGGTGCAGTCCACAAAGGGCAGGTGCTGGCATCAAGCACAAAGCAAGGAAGTTGAGGAGATGCTGTCTATTAATGTGTCTTCAAAGCACTTATCAAATTAGAATGGCTTTTTGCTTTAAAATTATATAATCACCCTTCCAGCTTGTCTCTTGAAAATGGCTGCAATCTCTAGGGGTTATTTGTGCCCAGGAAGTAAGAGTAGATTTTAAAAATTAATTTAGAACAATCTTTAAGCCCTTTTAAATTAAATATTCTATGGACATGGATTGGATCCAGCTAGAGCAGTTATGCTCTACCTTTAGTTTATCAAGGCTAAGGCACTTAAAAAAATAAACTAGGATAAAAGCTATTGTTATCCATTTACAATAGCAGCCACAACTGTCATCTATAAAGGGTTTTGGAATATATCAGACACCTTCACATGCTTTGCTTTGGAGCCTAGCACTGGGTCTTTGAAGTAGATATTATTATCTCTATTTTGCAGACAAAGAAAGTGGGGTTCAGCACTATTAAGTGACTCACTGAAGGGTACACAGCTACTAGATGGCAGAGCAAGGACTCAAACCAGGTTAGAGGATTAGACTAGAACCCCCTCACTTTCTGACAAATACAGCCTTTCTCTTCCAGCTGCCATTCTGCAAAAGCAATACCTAGCCTAAATGTAACTTGGGCAAAGATGTGAATGTTTTGCATTACTTGATTTCTGTCCATGCAGTTTTCCCACTGTCAGCTCCATCTTCATCCCTAAACTCTTCTCTCTTTCCAAACATGAACCAATACACAACTTATGCTTGGCATCAGCCCTTAGTTCTGACAGCACAGAGAATCATCTGGAGATCTTTCAAAATACTGACTCTAGGACAAACATTGCATGATTGCACTCATAGGAGGTAACTGTCAAGTTTATAGAGCCGGAAGGTAGATGGTGGTTACCAGGCGCGGCAAGGAGTGGAAATAGGGAGTTAATGTTTAATGGGTAAGAGTTTCCATTTGGGAAGATGAAAAGGTTCTGGAGCTGGATGGTGGTAATCGTTGCACAGCATTGTGAATGTACTTAATGCCACTAAATTGTACACTTAAAATGGTTAAAATGGTAAGTTTTATGTTACATATTTTACTAAAATTTTGTAAATGCAAAAATTAAAATAAAAAAATACTAATGCCCAAGTGCCAAAAAATGATGCATTAATTCAGAATCTCCAAGGGTGACTCCTGGGCACTGGAAATGTTTTAGAGCTCTCCGGGTTATTCATATAAGCCAAGCTGCAGCCAAGCTAGAGAAGCCTGCTTTATAGAACAGAGACAAACTAGAGAGAAATGAGGCCCATGTTAGAGCTACTCCAGATTTTCTAGGAGACACACTGGGCAGTTGTCTGGACCCAGATTGTCCTAGAAAAGGAATAGCAGGCCCTACTGGTATATTGATAAAGGTATAGGTAAGTGAAGAGACTGTAAGATCTTGATTAGTTTTTTGTCATTGTCATTGATGACTGATTTTATTGATGCATGATATTACTGATTTTGACAACTGTACGTTAGTACATCTCAGAAATTTCTTTCTGACGTGTCCTCATTCAGTCCTCTAAAAAGTAGATATGGTGTTGGTAACATGATTTTATAGGAAGGACACTGGGGTTACAGAAGTTAAGGGGCCTTTTCAAGTGTATAAGAGTCCTGGAGCCAGGGCTACTGACTTTCCACACCTTGTTCTCTCCAGTCCTCCAGGCTGCAGATGTGCGTGTGTCTGCCCTGGTCCCAGGTCAGAGCTTCCCTTTGTTTTTCTGGGCAAACCCTGCCGGAGGCCTTCCCAGCACACTCAGCTGGCCCAGCAGTGTGCAACAATCAGCACATCTCTTCCTCAGAGCTTCTTTGCATGCCTAAGCCCTCATTTCCTTAGTTCCTCATGCTGAATCTGTTTAAATACCTCTGACTTTCCAAAAGACAGAGGATATTGAGTTCCTTGTTTATTAACTCCTGGAACTCATCAACCGGCCAAGGGCCTGTGGAGCATTGAGCTTCTAGCCCCAGCCTGGAGCCTTTCAGGACTGCCATTGAACGCGGAAACTGAAAACCACAGCCCCACTGCAGGCGGAATGGCCATCTCCAGCCATTGCCTTGGCTGATGGATAAAAAGTCTGTCGGCTTGCATGCTAAGTATGGAAAAGAGAGGGGAGAAACTACCTTTCTGTGTCCCTTAGAGTGAAATGCCTGGCTGGTGCTGAAGCCCATGTTAACGAGAGGCTGGCTTCTCTCCAGGAGAGTCCTAGGTGGCAGGAGCCATGTACATGGTAACAACAGCATTTTGGCAGCCTGGTAGGGTTTGCCAAGCACGTTCCTATCCATTATCCCGTTTGTGCCCTCTGGTGCCATCACCATGAGATGAGAAGGCTGGTAGTATTATTATCCCCCTTCTATAGATAATGAAAACAAGGCACAGAGAGATTTCAGGGTTCCTTAGAAGGCACCCAGGTCGTGAAGCAGAACAAGACTCAAGTCCGGGCCTTTGGTGTGTTCTGTCCTTCCTCTAGGCTGCTTCTGGAATCATTATCTCAGCATACTTGATTCAAGCATCTGACAACATCTTAAGGATTCTTTAATACTCTCAATTTACCTAAGGTGGGCATTGGTCTCCTATTTCAGCGGTATAGCATACTGATTAAAAACTTGGGCTCTGGACTCAGACTGTGACCTGGACAAGGTGCTTACATTTTTCTGCCTCAGTTTTCTCATGTATAAATGATAATTGTAGTGCCCTTCAGGGATGATGTAAAACTCATAAATCAGCACAGTGTCTGACACACCAATAAGTGCTCAATAAAAGTTATAATAAGGATAGTAAATTGTTATTCTAATTTATTATAGTACAAATTCTAATAGTCATTAACATTATTATTGAAAGCTAATTACAATTTTTTTTTTTTTTTTGAGATGGAGTCTCGCTCTGTCGCTCAGGCTGGAGTGCAGTGGCGCGATCCCAGCTCACTGCAAGCTCCACCTCCCGGGTTCACGCCATTCTCCTGCCTCAGCCTCCTGAGTAGCTGGGACTACAGGTACCTGCCACCACGCCCAGCTAATTTTTTTTTTTGTATTTTTTAGTAGAGACGGGGTTTCACCATGTTAGCCAGGATGGTCTCGACCTCCTGACCTCATGATCCGCCCGCCTTGGCCTCCTAATTACAGTATCCCACTAATTACAATATTTTTGAGGGTTTACCAGATGTTAACACCGTACCAAGGGTCGTGGAGGATACTATACATAGATAGCCAAGCTGCTTTAAAACTTATTTGGGGGCCGGGCATGGTGGCTCATGCCTGTAATCCCTGCACTTTGGGAGGCCAAGGTGGGCAGATCACCTGAGGTCAGAAGTTCGAGACCAGCTTGGCCAACATGGTGAAACCCCGTCTCTACTAAAAATAAAAAATTAGTCAGGTGTGGTGGCAGGTGCCTGTAGTCCCAGCTACCCGGGAGGCTGAAGCAGGAGAATTGCTTGAACCCGGGAGGCGGAGGTTGCAGTGAGCGAAGATCACACCACTGCACTCCAGCCTGGGTGACAGAGTGAGACTCTGTCTCAAAAAACAAAGCAAAAAAACAACTATTTAGGGAGACACACCTATGAAATATGAAGGAAATATAAAACTGCATGTAATCGAAATACAACAATGCATGCTACACACAAGAAATTTTCTGAGTGTAATGAAGAGATGGAAAATCATTAATGCTCAAGCTGAACATCTTCTCCAAATCCCTTATAGAACAGGAGAGATCTGAGGCCAGAGAAGGTGTGGACCCAGCCATGGTCACACAGGGAGTGAAGACAAATATATACATTTATTCCTATGTAGGCAGATATTATAGATACATGATACCTTAGTCAGGAATTGACCTAAATTCTGTGATTCATGCTCTCCTCCATTCATTCATTTCTTTCTTATGGAGAATCTTCTCTAAAAGAATACCAGGCTGAGCCCTGAAACTATGGTGAACACAGCACACGACCTACCCTCAAGCAGGTTCTAGTCAAACAGAGAGACAGACAGCTAAGTAAGTAAGGAACTACTGTGCTTTGGAGTGAGGGCAATTCAAGTATATTACCACGTCTTTCAATTTTCCCCTGCATTTAGCTCCTGTGTGGATGTCCTTTATGATTTTAGAGGTCGTAGTAAAAGATGGAGGCCTCTAGCAAGCTGCAGCATGGCAGGGCTGGAAATAGATATTGAAGCAAAGGGAAGGAGGAAGGCACCAAGGAAACCAGCGTGTTTGTTGGGGTGGGTGTGTGAGTTTTCAAGTTGGGTTTTGGAGACAGGAGCCCAGGTGAGCCCTTGCAGGAATAACTGAGGCCTGGGTGTTTGATGTGGGTTTCAGGAAGACAGCCTGGGCTAGAAGCTGTGCACCATGGCTTCCTGGAACCTAGAAAACCGGGTGCAGTTGGATGTTTCATTGTGAGACAGGAAGCTCAGCGAAGGAGCGGAGAGCCAGGGACTTGTGTCAAAATCATTGGGCCGGGGAGGGCAGAGTAGGTGAGCATGGAGCTGAAATAAGATTGACCATGAATTCATGATTGTTAAAGCAGGGTGATGGGGCCTCAGGGTTCATTGGACTTTCCTCTCTACTTGTATATATCTTAGAAATTCTCCGTAACTCAAAAAATGCCTCAAGACATCTCTGCCTTATTTCTCCGGGCGAAGAGTTTCCCGAGTATGGCATCTTTGTCCCTCGCGATATGCACTGCCTGTGTCAGGCTGATGCGCTCCCGGGTGCGGTACTTGGGAAGGCGGGCATTTGGCAGCCTTGTGTGTGTGTCTGTGCAGGAGGGCGTGAGCTGGTGCTCAGTGTGGAGGTGGGCTGTGTGTGTTGCCTTGTAGAGTGCAGCGTATGGGGGCTAGGTCTGGAACATGTGTACCCAAAGGAAAAGGCCTGTAATATTGTGAGGTAATCTCCTGTTATTTTTAGGGAGTAAATAACATCTCTCATGCAGCAGGTTGTGTGGCCCCACAGGCCCCATCTACGTCAGCTCACACACACTTCAAATTGGAGGGTACCGTGGCCTCACAGGAGAGCCTGTGAAGAACATTGTCATTATATGTTCTTCCTTTATGATGAAATGTGCCTAAGCCATTCTTAGCAAAAGCAGGGATGATTGCTGGATGTGTGTGTGTGTGTGCATGCATGTGTGTGTGTGTGTGTGTGTGCACGTGCGCTGTTTCTGTGGTCCAAAGACAAGATTTATAATTATGGGATAGACAGTAGCTTGCTCTCTCTATTTTATTTTTTAAAAACTGTTTTCCTTTGAAATTCCTGAGTTAATGTTCTATCTGCTTTCTATCTGACCCTCTTCAGAGAGTTGCATTTTTTTTTCACGAGAGAGAGATTAAGAGAGAGAGAGAGACAGAGAGAGAGAGAGAAAGAACGAGGGTGACAGAGAGAAACAGAGATCGGGGGAGGAGGGAGAGCGAGAGAACTGGAAACAAAGACTCGTTGTCTCTAAGCTGGAGCAGGCAGGAAACCCCAATCCCTCGGGAATTTAGCCAGCCCGCCCTGTCCTGGAGTCAGACTCCAGCTCTCTGAATTCAATTTGACAGCTTGTCTGGGACACTTTCTAAGTAACCATTATCCTTCCTTTCTCTAAGTAAAAGGACTGTTATTTCTTTTCGTGGGTGTGCTGTGCGAACTGCTATTGCACACGTGTGGCTCACACAGTGACTAGGACACACTTTCCTCAAATTATTGGAAACAGTTAGCCCGTTTCCTAAGACAAGTGTAAATTTGTTCCAGGATAATAAGGCAAAAGACTGAGTATCAGTCCACTGCCTTATTAGAGGTGGGCCTATTCCATCAGAGGAGGAATTTTGTGTATGTAGGTTTTACTTCTTTGAGGATTCTTTTGAAATAGACACAAACAACAATATCTCCCAATGATCATTCTCCCCAGTTTCTGTGTTAATTGATGGATTATTTTAATGAAACGCATCACCATACATCTCACTGTGGAGGGAACTCAGATGTCCTCAGAGCTACCAGAGGTTGTGCAGGCCACGGGCACAACTAGGGGTGACCACCTAGAGTTCAAAGGAGCCTGTCTTCTGCCTGGGAGCAGGGCCATCCTGGGGTTTCTTTTAATTACTCAGACCCAGTTGAGTCACCACCATAACCTGAGGGACTGTGAGGTGATCACCTGCCCTTCAATGTGTTCCTATTGGAAGACCATCCCGATTCAGCTCTGTGGGACCGCTAGAGACAAGTTCCAGAACTGTCTGGATCCCCCTGGAGCGTGGAGGTGTGATAGTTTTGCTCAGTAATACAGCTTTGCCCATTTAGGTTCTGACCCAAAGACCTGTCCTTCAAACATGACTTGGTTCCTGTCTACTCTATCTTCAACCACACTTTGGAATAATGTTTCCCCATTCTCCCTTTGCCAGGTATACCTTTCATCCATCTCAGTCCCCACCCCCAATCCATATTCTAGGAAACCGCACTCACCCTTTAGGGCCGTGGTCAGATCAGACAGCATCACCTCATTACGGTCTTGTCCACCCTTCCCCAGGATGCTTTGCTTATACCCACTGTTTTACCAATACAGCATTCAATAGATTCTAGCCCAGCAGTCTTCTGCCTTGTGAGACGGGAAGCGTCTTGAAGGTAGGGACTGTTGGATGGATGGATGAAAATAATAGGCAAAGTACCTTAAACTGTTCCCCAGCAGTCTGGTGTAGAACTAACCCTTTGAGATGTTTCTACAAGGTGGATGTTTTGGCTCTATCCACTGCAGCTGCTGGTGTGGCATTGCCTTTCCTCCCTACCCTGCCCTAAATTTCCATTGCATGGGACCCCAGGGTGGTTCCTTGGAAGCTGTGATCAGTCCCATCCCTGAGCAAGGAAGCAAGACTGATAAAGAGCAGATTTCAGTCACAAGATGGTGGCACCAGAGCCCCTTCTTGGCCCAACCACCGCAGGATCCTGCTGCCAACTGGACTCCACAGGCCCTTCAGGTCTCTGCCCATCAGGAGGAGGCTGAGGACACGCCAAGCCGAGGAAAGGTGACGCTGCAGGGAGAATGTACCTTCTGCTCAATTCCACCTTCCTTTCTTCACTTATGCCCCAGACAGCCACAATAAGAGCTAACATTTGTTAAGCACCTACTATGTGCCAAGAAATTTCCTATTCATTTCACATTTATCCTTCATAAAACCTTGTTAAGTTGGCACTATGATTATTCCCATTTTACCTGAATCACAGGTATGATGTTAAGCCTGAATCACAAAGCTAGTATGAAACAGAAACAGAAGAGAGCCTGTTCCTGTAGTCCCTTCCCCACCTAGGCAATGGCAAGGGCTCCAAAATGACCCTTTCCTACTCCATCTACCACCCCCATCATGCATTTCCCCCAAGTAGCTGATGTTGTCTAGTTGCTAAGATATATTCATCTATTGACTCCTGCTACCATCTAAAAAATCAGGAGCCTGACCCAGTGCAATCAATCTTATTTGCATTTCAAGAAGCAATCTAGCAATTTAGAATTTTAGAAATTCCACTATAAAGAGGTTGTTTGCCGGGTGGGATGGGGCGGTGGTAATGGAGCTGCAAAGTATTTAAAAGAAACATGCTTTGTCCATGCTTATCAGTCAAATTCTTTCTTTCTATCCATCCCTGGAGAGAGAGACAGAGAGGAAGCTTCTTCCATGCCACATGGAGACAAACGGGCTTCAGACATATTCTAGTGAAAGGCCAATGTATAGGAAGCATCATTTGTGGTGGTTTCACAGATTTTTTTTCATTGTTACGCTTTATAATTATACACATATCCTTTTGTGTTTAATACTACATTTAAAAGGATAAAGGAAAACAAGAGATTTAGAAAACAAAGTATTATATTGAGTAACACTCTATCGATAAGAATTTCAATAAATTGAATTTAAGAAACCATCCAGGCACAGTGGCTCACACCTGTAATCCCAGCACTTTGGAAACCCAAGGTGAGAGGATCACTTGAGCCCAGGAGTTCAAGATCAGCCCTGGCAACACAACTAGACCCCATATGTACAAAAAATAAACAAAAGTAGCCAGGTGTAGTGGTGTGTTCCTATAGTCCCAGCTACTCCAGAGGCTCAGGTGGGAGTATTGCTCGAGCCCGGGAGATCGAGGCTGCCATGAGCCGAGATTGCACCACTGCACTCCAGCCTGGGCAACAGAACAAGACCTTGTTCTCAAAAACAAAGCAAAATAAGAGTGGGGGTGGATAAATTCAATAAATTTAATAAATTTATTATTTGAGGGAAATAAAGTTTCCCTCAAATAATTTCATGGGTCTATCAGTTTCATGGGTAATCCTCTGCCTCTGTAAGCTTCATAAACCCATGGTTCCCAAGGAGAAGAAGGAAGAGATGCCAAAATCAACTTAAAGCGTCTTAAAGACATGTCCAGGATGCTCCAGCTGCCCCACCCTGCCCCGTGTCCCTCCATAAATTCACCTGTGCCCTTGGTAGATGAAGGAATGAGGAGAACGTTGGAGATGAACACTTGTGTTCTTAGAATAATCTCATTCCATTGCTCTGGAATGTCCCGCCCCTGCCCTGCCCCAGTATTGAGAGCCAGGGCTTCATCCCAATGCTTAACTGGAGAAGAAAGGCGCCTTCCTGCCACTACAGAGTTCGCCTCTTCTCACCCCTGTGCCAGAAGTCTCCAGGCCAGGCACTGCTCCTGACTACTCAGAAGTTCCCACTTTGCCCTTTCTGCCTTCCTTGGGCTGTCTTTGGTCTTTCTGCTTATCAGAGCTGCCCTTAAATGCACCCTGAATAAATCAAGACCCTCATAGGTGCCCATGTGCTCTGCAACATTAATGATGGTGACAATGAATGCATGAGCCCTGCTACATTTTAGTAAAGGACGGTGACATTAGGTAAACCTCCAAGTGGGGCAGGGAACTGGTGCCAGGCTGTGGGACTGTTGCTGGGGGTCTCCAGAGCACCCTCCCCATTCGTTCCCATTGGACTCAGCCCAACAATGACTCCTCCTGCACTGCCAAGGAGGGGCTTTCATGACCCTGAGTGCTTGGCAGGGTAGAGCTCCACTACAGTTCTCAGTGGCAGTTCACATCCACTGGGTGGGCCGTTTGGGTTTTGCATGTCTTCTAATTTATCTGCAGACTCTGGGATGTTACTATTTTAGGCCTGCCATCTCTACCAAGTTTCCCTTTGACACTGCACGCTCATCCCACTCCAGACGACAGAGCGAGGACTCCAGATGCAGTTGGCCTTGCTTGATGCAGCTTCATTGCTATTGCTTGGTTCGCAATAGAAGTTAAAAGTGATCCCCGTTGGCCATTTAGAGGAGAAGGGTCCCAAAATACTTTGGGGAAAACAAAGGACAGGCCCATAATGATCTGCCGGGGGCCACCTCAGCACAGAGTGTTCCAAATGTGTTGGTTCTGCCTAATATACTGATTTAGAAATTCCACCACACGGAGGTTATTTGAGGCGATTGGTAGCTGGAAGGTATTTAAAAGAAACTTGTTTCACCAAATTCTCATCAACCAAATTCTTTCTTTCATCTATCTGGAGAGAGAGAGAGACGGAGAAGCTTCTTTTGTGCCAGACAGAGATCTATGAGCTTAGGGCATCTTCTAGTGAAAGGCCAATGTATAGGAAACATCATTTGTTATTTTAATATAAAAACCTTTCTAATCCCTTTTTATAGATTGAATAACTCTCTCTCTTCAGAAGCCCTTATCTAAGATAATAAAGAGCATATTTCTCATGAAATATCCTTGTTGGAGAAAAGAAAGTCTTTGAGGAGGAAATATGGAGGCTAGAAACACTACCCAGGATGTGAGTGGGCTTTTTCTTTCTTGTCTCAGGGATCTGTAAGATCGCGAAGTTTAACATGGGTCAGGTGTGGTGGCTCATGCCTGTAATCCCAACACTTTGGGAGGTCGAGGCGGAAAGATCACTTAAACTCAGGAGTTCAAGATCAGCCTAGGCAACATGGGGAGAGTCAATCTCTACATCAAATAAAAAAATTAGCCAGGCATGGTGGCACGGGCCTGTGGTCCCAACTATTTGGGAGGCTTAGGCACAAGAATTGCTTGAGCCTGGAAGGTCAAAGCTGCAGTGAGCCAAGATTGCGCCACTTCACTCCAGCCTGAGAGACAGAGTGAGGCCCTGTCTCAAAATAAAAATATTAAAAAGAGGCTTAACATGCCTCTTTGATAAAGTTTAAATTCTTGTATTTGGCATATTCTAAAGAAAAGATGGTAAAATTAAGTGGGACAATTACTTTATCTGTCAAAATCCAACACACTCTTCAAAACCCGATTCAAGTCCTATCTGCCTCAAGATATGTTTTTCTTCCTCCTTAAGACTATAGTCTCCTCTCGGAGCCTCACCTCATTCACAGGCTATTTATGGACCTAATTACAGATTACCTTGTGGTCTTTAATTGTGAGTTTTCTCCTGGCTCTTTTCTTCCAGCCCTGTATATATTCAGTAAATACCATTGAATATTTACTCAATCCTGCTCCAATAAAGGAAGAACCAGAAGAAATTAGCTTTGGTTGACACAAGAAAAATTAACTTCTTATGTCTCATGAACTAAACTCTGAAAAAGAGTATCAGCTAGAGTTCTGTAGGATGCGTTAGAATATAGAAAGCAATTTTTTTTTTTTTTTTTTTTTTTTGAGACAGAGTCTTGCCCTCTCGCCCAGGCTGGAGTTCAGTGACGCTCACTGCAAGCTCCGCCTCCCCGGTTCACACCATTCTCCTGCCTCAGCCTCCCGAGTAGCTGGGACTACAGGCACCCATCACCACGCCCGACTAATTTTTTGTATTTTTAGTAGAGACAGGGTTTCACCATGTTAGTCAGGATGGTCTTGATCTCCTGACCTCGTGATCTGCCTGCCTCGGCCTCCCAAAGTGCTGGGATTACAGGCGTGAGCCACTGCGCCCAGCCCTAGAAAGCATTTTCATATGCATGGTGTCATTTATTCTCAAAAGATCCCTGTGAGGATCCAGTGTGCTATTTGCTTTTCCAAACTCTTAAATTTAGGAATAATCACACCACTCTCTCCCGCCCCTGCCAAGTATCTACCTTTTATAGAGAGGTTCACTAAGAGGTTCAGAGAGGTTAAGTCATTTGCCTCAGACCACACAGCTCATAACTGACAGAGATGAGAGGCAAAGCAAGGAGTTCTGACCCCGCCAGGCCAGAGTTCTTTCCTTTGCAATGAGCCATTTCCCTGTTTGGAATGGATTCATGAGAAATTATGGAATTTCTTCCCATGAAGATCTTTAAGAGCCCTTAGTAACACCACAAACAGTCCTATGCTTGATAAGTTTTAGGTATCACTCTTCCAAAGAGATGAAAATCATTCTTGGTATCATTTTGAAAAATCTTTGAGCTTAAGAAGTCTTCGGCCTTTTGGGCCTGTCTGCAAAATAATTATCGGCCCTGCCCAATATACTAGAGGAGGTTAGAGAGAGGCAGTTTTTTGCTATGAGTCATAATTTCAATTTCTATTAAAATTCTTACATGGCCACATATGCTACCTCTCAGGCTTTGGGCCTCTGGGCCTGTGCTAATTTGCATGTCTGGTTTAGATAATGTCTGATGTCCTTCCAGTCTAAAAAGGAGCCTCTGATGCTGTGATATAATAAGTGAGATCACATTCCACCTACCAAGACTTGATGGTTCTTTTTCTTTTAACTACTGAGCTCTGTCTGATGTGTGGATGCACAGCTCAGGGACTGAAGTGTTTCCTGCTCACCTGCCAGGCCACAAAAGAAGGAGTGCTCTTGGCCGGGCGCGGTGGCTCACGCCTGTAATCCCAGCACTTTGGGAGGCCGAGGTGAGCGGATCACCTGAGGTCAGGAGTTCAAGACAAGCCTGGCCAACATGGTGAAACCCCGTCTCTACTAAAAATATAAAAATCAGCCAGGCATGGTGGCAGGCGCCTGTAATACCAGCTACTCAGGAGGCTGAGGCAGAAGAATTGCTTGAACCCGGGAGACGGAAGTTGCAGTGAGCTGAGATCGCGCCATCGCACTCCAGCCTGGGGGACAAGAGCAAGACTTCGTCTCAAAACAAAACAAACAAAAAGAAGTAGTGCTCCTTCAGCATGAACTCACCTGTCCACTTCTGCTACACTGAACCCAGAGACTTGTCCTTTACTGCAAAGCATTTCAGACATAGGTCAAAAGGCAAATCATGGGAATTGTTGGGATTTTACGTTTCTTGATTTGAATGGCCGTTCTAATTCAACGGGAATCCAAGACCACAGACTTGACAATCACCTGATTCAAAATATGTGAAAAGTACTTGAGTCTTTAAAATATGGGGTTCATCTCACCTTTTACTATTCCTCTCCCAAACATCAAAGAGATGCTGTCAAGTTTCTTAGCTAACTTTGCTATCCTACAACATAAAGCAACTCTCACGCATAAAAAACTAATTAAAAGGAATTGGCTTTCCAGAGGGACTTTGAGACCAATGTCAGGCAATCTGTCACTTTTCAAAATAAAATTATGAAACTATGTAGAGCTCTATTTTCATAATGTTAGATCAAGTCTTTGCTCAAATTATATATTTTCAGAGAAGCCCTCCCATCCCTGCACTGTCTACTTCCCTCCCCTGGTTTTCTCTTCTTCATAGCATTCATCGCCTTCTAATATACAATGTAATTTACTATTTGTCTTGAATGTCAGCTCCACAGAGGAAGGACGTTTGTCTAGCGATTGTTGTATTCTCAGCATGTAAAGTGTCTGGCAAGATAGTAGACATTCAGTAAAACATTGTTGAATGAATAAATGTGTGGTGGGACATAAGGCATCAATTAAATCCAATAAGTTGGTGATGGCGAGGGGCAAGAATGAATTTTTGAGAGAAACAAAGGTGCTTAAGATACAACCCCACCTAGCGAGGGACACAAGCGTACAAAGAATTACACTCAAAGGCTAAGCAGGACACGGGCAGTAGACACAAGACAACTCACCAGTGAGCCTTGACCTGCAGAACTTTGAAAGCAAAGGGCACAGAAGCTGAATGTTATGCAGACCCAAGAGTGTATCCCCTATGGCCAAGGAGAAGAAGGGCAACCTCGCTGTGAACATTGCAACCTATGAGGGTCGGAGCAGGGCAGAGGGGGTTGCGTATAAACTGCCTCTCATTTGTCCTCAAGCCTGATTACCTAAGTGAACTGTTATGTTTTCTTCTTTCTACCTGGAATCCTCTTAAACCATAGGCAGATTTGACCTAAGAAGTATGCAATTTAGTTGCGTCTACATGGCCCAATATGGAAGGAAGTTTTGGCAAACACCCAGTTAATCTAGTCAGTATGAATTGCTTTTCCACATGAGGCTGGCTCAAAAATCCCACTTTGAGGCCTTATCAAAATAAATAGGTCATTTAGACATCTGTGTCACTTAGACACAGAGCCTGTGGGAGAAATGAAATAGAAGAAGGGCCCAGGTTCAGCAGGGAGCCTCACGTGGCCATGGCAAGGCTGTGCCCAGAGAATGTGCCACTTCACTCTCCACGCTTTTCATATTTAAAAGTCAGCTATTTCTTCCAAGCCTTTTTCTCGTAGGTCTTTTTTTCCCTTTGCCCATCTAATATCTTCAACAGTACCTCCATTATGCTCCACACAGCAGGGTCGGCTCTGAGGCAGAGGGGCTGTTGGATTCCAGGACAAGATCCTTGAGCAAAGGAAACCTGATCCAGGATGTTTTTTCCCTGTGAGTTCCGAGTTTGGGGAAAGTGTTCCCTGGATATTTTCCTCCTTCCAAGGTCTCAGTGGATGCCAAGCTCCTCTGTTGCTCTTTGGGATGTAAGATGCCGCTGAAGTGAAGGTTTAATAGCCCCTCTAGAATGGTGGGATGTAGTGAGGACTTGGTCCTGAGCTTCAAGGCCAGGTGGCCAGTGACTCTGGCACCTGACAGTGGGGGAGGAAGGAGGATGCTGGGTAATGCCTGGGCCTAACAGCCAGGCAGACCACCCGTAGCCATCAGCCCTCTCTGTCTTCTGGGGTGGGGTTTCTCAAACCAGGGTCCAGGATAATAATCCACCTCTTCTTTTAAAAGAAAGCCACGATTTATTTTATTATATTATTATTATTATTATTATTATTATTATTATTATTTGCTTTGGAGACAGGATCTCACTTTGTCACCCAGGCTGGAGTACAATAGTGTAATCATAGCTCACTGCAACCTTGAACTCCTGGCCTGAAGTGTTCCTCCCACCTTGGCCTCCCAAAGTGCTGGGATTACAGCCCTGAGCCACCACACCCAGCCTGAGAGCCAAGCTTTATTTAAATTTTGGAATCACTGTTCCAGGAGCACAGGAATAAAACTGTCCTTCATCCTTTATAGCCCTCAGGCTTCTCTTCCTTTTCAAGGCCTTCCTCAATGGGCTTGGTAACCTCATCTCACCAAGATAAGCATGGTAGAGGGGCAAGCAGGATGGAATGGACTCCATGTATATGGTGTGTATTTTTAAAATCACCATTTATCACATGCTTATTTAATCCTCATAGCAACCGTAGAAAGCACCTGTTATTAATGCTTTTCAGAGAAGCAGAACTGGAGGTTCAAAGCAGCTGAGCAACATGACCAAGGTCACGCCACAAGGCCAATGGCAGAGCTGGGATTTGAATCCCAGGTTAACTGATTCGAAGTCCCATCTCCTAACTGCCAAAATAATCCCCAGGCCCATCAGAGAGAAAGGATACCTTCGTGATGACATCCTAAGCCCTGCATCTACTTTGCCTCAGGGTGGGGCTGAGGGCGCGGACTCGAGCAAAGACTGCAGCAGATGAGAAGCTGGTCCTGAGCTGTGGGTTGGGAAGGTTCGGGCAGTGCAGCAGTTCTCACAGGTAGAGAGCAGGATGAAGGAACGCTTAGAGGAGAGCAGCTTCTGCAGGTTGGTGGCTGGGAGAGGCTGCTCCTGCCCAAAGACTGGACCTATTAGAAGCACAGGACCTCCGATGGAGATGGGGTTTTAGAGGATCACCTAGTCCAGCCCTCTACCAGTACACGTCATGACCTGTCGGACAGCCCAACAACAAAGACCACCGCTCACCTGCAGTTTCTTCCCTGTCGGAGTCTGGGAGTGAATCTTCCTCCTCGTGGGCTTGGCTCTCTTGGGAAGTTGAGGGCTTTGGGTCTCAGGTCTACCATTGATTTGAGCATTTCTCCTGTGCATCCTCACTCTTTCAAGAAAGGAGGTCTGGATCTGGCTACCAAATCCCCCTGCTCTGCTGGGAGCATGAGCAGCCTTGCCCGTTGCTCGGCTGAAAGGTCTGCATTCAGAAGCCAGGCTTTCCAAGGATAAACAGGGTTAGGTGCTGCCAGCCTTCTTAGCAGCAACCAGAAATTCAATGAGAAGTTTCAGGGAAAATTCATCTTTTTCCACCCAGTCATTGAGAGCAAGGTTTTATGACACAGAGGATGAAGAGAGAGGCTTTTGTGGGCTGATGTCGCTGTGTTGCTGGCCTCCGGTCAGGTCACAAAGTGGAGCGCTGCATGTCGGCAGGGATGTTTGGGCTTTCAGACAGCGGAGGCATCAGAGCAGAAGCAAATATCTTCACAAAGATGTTTGGCCATATTTCTAGGACCAGGTTAAAAGCTTCACACAGAAGCTAAGTTAACATTGGTATGTCTATGAGAGGGTCATGTCCAGAAACAGCTTTCGCCTTCCAACAGAGACTTTGCAGAAAAAAATCTCCATGCTCATATTTCTCTACCTCAGGAGGCTCTCCTGGAATCTAAGAGGCCATTTAGTGTCAAATTCAGCCCCACTAAGCATCACATAATGGTGATACTGTTAAGGACATCATATATGTGAGGCTGAATTATCCACAATGGCTGGCAATGTCTTCATTCTCCAGACTGAGGCTCTGGCCTCTTTGCTTTGGCAAGAGTTGATCTCAGGACTGCCTGAAACCAGAAACTCCAGGCAAAGCTCTTTGGGTCACTCTTCTGAAAAGGAATCACAATAATAAGATCTGTTATCTTGGTACTCTGTAAAGCCAAGGTGTCAGCCTTCACGACAGTAAAAAGTTAGTTTGTCAGAACCAGGGTGTGATTGTCTGCTGATTAAGCCATCTGCCACCGCAGAAACAGACCAAGATCATCAACTGGTACACTGGTGCCGACAGCTACATTTTTACACACTGGGCCTTTGGCTGCCACCTCAAGTTTGTCTTTCCAGTAGTCAGTTCTCAGGAGGCAGACTCCAGGCACCACATTCGAGAGGGCCTCCATGCACGCTCAGGCTTCTTCTCATAGCAGGCACACCCTGCCTGAGCCCCACTCCATGCACTGACGGAGAGTCGGGGCAGGAGCTCTCACGCAGCCAGGTGTTGGGCTCTGCAAGGGGGTTTGTGTGGGGATGTGAGCCACTGGGTCAGCTCCCTGGTTCAGGCTTCTGCATTCAGGTTATAGACATATCTCTGTGTGTATTTTGGGGACTAGAGATGACCACACTGCTAAATTCTTCTTGAGTGACTTTTAGTAGGAAAAAAATATGAACCCTCACTTCAACAATGACATTGTTAAAAACACATAAAATGCACACCACTTCACCCAGCAGCATTCAGGCCTTGACTTCCCTGTGGGAACAAGCTTTTAGCCTATGC
Organism: Gorilla gorilla gorilla; assembly: GCF_029281585.2. Lineage (NCBI taxonomy): Eukaryota > Metazoa > Chordata > Mammalia > Primates > Hominidae > Gorilla > Gorilla gorilla. Next base: position 136,735,479 of record NC_073233.2, read on the forward strand.
CTCATACATAAATAGGTGGGTTGTGGTCCACTCAGAGGGGACACAGGAGTGATGTAGTCTGTACCCCTCAATACCCCAGATGGAAATCTTATGCCCGGAGGCTTAATTTCGTGAAGAAGTCAGGGTAGGAGCACTGGGTTCTCTTCAGCTAGTGATATCATAAACAATAAGAAGAATTGTGTGTATGTAGCAAGTAGGAGAAAATATTGGCCAAGTTTATTCATTCAACAAATACTTACAGTCAACTAACTCTGTGTGGGGCCCTGTTCTAAGTGCTTGGATATATCAGAGAACACAACAGAGATCCCTACTCTTATGGACCTGATGTTCAGGAGGGAGGGGGATATGAACCATAAACGACAAATACAAATTAATTACTGATTAAATTATGTGATAAGTGAAAATGGAAGAGCAGAGGAAGGAGGATGAGGGAGTTGCGGGGAGGAGGGAATTAATGTGGATTTGGAAGGCTGCCCAACATGTTTCTGGGTCTGAATATTTTTGGTCTGTGACACAAATCGTATTCTTGATTGCTAACATCCACTGAGGCCACCTCTGTGCTGGGCACTATGCTGGGTGTTTACTTGGGTATCTCATTTACTCTGCAAGGCTGGCCTGGTTCTTCATACCCCTAGGGCAGAATGCAAGACTTTAGTTCTTGGCCTTCTGCATCTTCATGCTTTTTCTTTGGAGCAGAAATTGCTCTGAAAATGCTGGGTTTAACTTAAATCTTACATTGACCAGACGTCTCCTCGAGCCCCAGAGCTTACGGAGTGCTTTTGTTAAACCCCAGAGCCAATGGGCTCAGGCTGTCCTTTGTGCAGCCAGGTACCAGTGGGAAGATTTTCCATGCAAATACTTGGGAATGAAAAAGAAATGAGAGGGAGGCCTGTGGTCTTTGCTACTCTGACTCCACAGGCTGCTGGGATGGACGTTGGATGAAGACACCAGCTTAGGGCATGGCCTGTTGCTATTTATGACTCTATTACTTCACAGTGAGAGCACAGTTCAGGCTGACTGCTGGGTGGCCTCTGTGTTTCTGTCACTTCCTTTTTCACCTATGTGAGGACTGTAGCATTAATTGGGACTTCCAAAGTCCTGTTAGCCAAGCTTCTGCCATCAGATGGGCCTGTGGGCACATTGCCCCATAAAACTCTGCCTCCTTCCTAAGGCCCTGGGGCACCACAGAAAGATGGGCCTGCCAAGCCACTGCTCTGATAAGGCATGCCTTTAACCAGGCTCCATCACTCAGAGCTACAGGAAAATCCCGTGGTCATCTGCCCTCTGTTGGTGACAGGGAATTCCATCATGCATTCAGATTTTTGCATGCCTGCTCTGTCCCTGGAACTAGAATAAGAGAATAGGGAGAAAAGCCGACAAGAAGTCAACGATAACTATAGCCATGGCCATAATTTGGGCTCCAAAAGAAATAATTCTGAGTGGTTACCAGATAGCTTTCAGAGAGGGTTGAAGGCTTCAGTAGACTAATGATTGAGCAGAAAAAAATGTTTAGAAAACTTGAGACAGATTTTATCCGTGCAGTAAGTCAGAAGTCAAGTCAGAAGTTCAGATGACATGTACGATTCCTGGAATTTAGTGATTTTTTGTTTGAATGTATTACTTCTCTTCTACTTTCTGTTCTGCTCCCACTAGAATTATCTCCTTCCCCCAGGCCCTCAGATCCACCCCACATACCACCACAAGCTCATTCTTCACCACACCCTGTTTTATAGCATGGCTGCACACGCAAAACCTCCGTTAGTTCCCACCTGCAACGCCAAGGTCCCAGAGTTTGCTGAGCTACCATCAGCAAGACCTTGAACATGCCTCGGCCCTCTCTCCTCTCCCTCCACATTGCTCTGCTTCAGTGGTACAGCTCCTCCCATGGCTGTCTCTAGACCTCACCTTGACATCTCACCACCCACCTCTGCCTTGTTCCTACCTGATGCGCTCTTCCCTCTCCAAAGAGTCACCCGGCCCTAGTTCCACTCACCTCTCTGTCAACCTCCAGGAACCCTTTATGTGTCCTCCACGCCGTAGGCACATGCCCCGTGTTTCCTCACAATCACAGTTACCCTCTCATACTCACATGCAAGGACGAGGAACTTGTTTCCTATTACTTCACACCCACTCCCTGGCCATGCACACAATACAGTGCAGAAGTTGGTCCCAAATCTATTACCAGAGGCCTAAGCAGCAGCCTCCTCCTGCTCAAAGAAAAATGTTCTGCCGCTGCCAGCATTGCACTTCCTCTGCAAGACATCTCAGAAAATGCCCATCAGAGCCTTCCACCTCATTCCAAGCTTGCAAGCAAGCTGGTCTTTCATTTGTCTTGTTTGTTTTTAAGCAAGAAGAATCCCTTTAGAGGAGGAATTAGGAAAGAAAAAAAAGTCAAACAGAAACAGGAGTGGAGGTTTGTCTCTCTCTTTTGTCCCCTGCCTTGCCCTTCCTCCCTATCCCATCCCCCTCACTTTCTGTGTTGCTTTTCATGCCAGTTGCTAAAGACTGTAATTTTAAAACTGAACTGGCTTTTCCAGAGCCTTGAGGAATGTGCATCTGCACGTGGATTTTTCCACAAAAAAAGTGTCCCTGTCTTTTGGATCTTCTTAGCCAGAAACAATGAGGCCAGGCAATCAGAGTCCATCCGTCTTCCCAACTCTTACTCTAATTTGTTTGAGAGGCTCAGAAGGGGCTGAAGGGCATGGTTGTGTTTCACCCCATCAGATTCTGTTGTTTGATGAGGTTTGTGCTCCATTTGTTCGGATGGTTTTTATGGTTTGTTTGTTGTTCATGGAATAACTTTGAAGGTCATAATTCTGTATCCTCAAGCTCCTCTGCTATTCCTGCTCAATGTCTCAATGGGACTCATAGCAAGAGAAAGGGAAGGAAGAAGTTTCCAGCTAGTTAGTTAAGCAATTTCTCAACACATTTATGGAAGCATGTGGAATCTTTCAAGAAAGGGGTTACGATCACAGAAGTTCAGATTTGAGGAGTATTCTCCAAGACAATTGAGAAGCAAGCCCTTAGTCATGCCCAGGTGGGGAGCAGGTCTCCAACCTCTCATTTCCTGATCCAGCCCCTTTCCCAGCCACATTTCTGGCCTCTTCCCTTTCTCTGTGGTCATCAGCCCAGCCCTCTCCACTATCAACAGAAAAGCCCGAGAGCCCTCAGAGAGCCTGGAATGTGCTCCCACTGCTGTGATGTCATCCCACATCATCCATGTGCTGAAATCGGGGACTGGAGTCGGACCCCAGGAATGTCATGGCCATGGGCTTTGAGACACTCTTCTTATGGGCCTTTCACCCAATCCAGACCTTGCCTGCTCTTCAGAGCTGCTTGAAGGATTTTGCTACAGAACTATGGACATTTAAAAAATGTCTAACCTTGTGTCAGTTTATATTTGTAGAAAGCTTCATAAGGTGCTTTTCCATATGTTATCTCATTTGATCATTTCCACAACCCCATAAGGTAGATAAAACATAAATTTTTATTTCCATGTTAAAATTGAAGCCCAGAGGAGACTTTTGATTCATCCCAGGTTTCACAACAGATAGTGTCAGGAAGAGAACTTGAACCAATCCTCCGACTTCACATTCAGGTTCTTCCCATTACTTTGGCTCCCAGATAAGACTATAATCTTCTCAAAGTCAGAGTGTTAATGTTCCAACCCCAGGGGGTGAGTACACTTCCAGAATTTAGGGATGCTTTAAAAGCCATTGCTGAATTGAATTTTATTTCTCCTGATCACTACAGATAATGCTCATGCAACTTTTCTGAGAAGCAGGCAATGCTAATGTACCCCATTTGTTATTGTTCATTAGACCCTTCTTATGACTCAGTCAGAAGAGGAGCTTGGGGCAATAACATGAATTCTGGCCTCAACAAAAGTAAGTAAATGTTTTATAGTTCTTTGGAGGAAAGCATGTTTCTGAGGACAGGGTTGGAGAACAGGATCATGAGATACAGGAGAGCAGCAAGCATTTGTTTCCCTGCTTTTTGAGTAGACATCAAAATTATTTGCCAGTTTAGGACCTTTCCATGATACCAGTCCTTGAAAGATGATATGGGATTTTCGTTCAGATTTTTGAGTTTTGTTTTATTGCGCTCGGTTTTAGAACATGGGAAATTTGAAGGTTTTCTTGAGACAAGGTTCTGTACCAATGAATGGTCACTGTCACTGGGTTTGGCTTCTGTTATTTAAATCAAGATAATGACTCTCTATAACTTTGCTCCCGTAACTGTTGAGGCTAAGTCGTACCAATTTCCCCATGCCCCTTGATATTGGGTAGATTTCCTCATATCATCATCTCACCACTTGGTGGAGAAATTGATGTCTCAGAACCCTGCCATCTCCTCAACAGGTTATCTTCTGTCCCTGATGAGGAGATGCCGGGGGGTCTGGGACATCAGGTTCTCCACCAAGTGGTGAGATGATGACATGCCAAAGTCTACCCAATATCCCCCAGTAAGAGAATAAGGGGCAAGAATGACTCATGAACTCCTGTACCAGAAATCAAACTTGCCATGCCTAGGAAGCAAAATATGAAGCACATGAACAGGTGGTAAAGGGAATTCTTTCAAGAAAGAGGTTGGGGTTACAAATTAATGCCCAAACAATAACCAAGACCCCTTCTAATTATGTGTATTAATTATTTACTTACTCTGCACATGACATTTGGCAATATAAGATTCACAAAGATGAATCAGACATGCAGTGGTCCCATAAGCGGGAGAGAGAAATCAAGCACACACAGAACTCCTTTCATCTGGTTGGTATCAAGGAAGGCTTTGTGGACCTGGTAGCACTTAAGTTAGCTCTGGAAGGAGAGGCAGGATTTGGACCTGTGGCGATATGGGCTGGGGAAGACATGAGCTTGGCATGTCTGACAGTCAGTGAGGACCTCAGGTTCCTGGAGCTTAGGATGTGTGATGCAGAAGAAGTCTGGAAAGGTAAGAAACAGAATTGTAAATGATGCTATGAAGATATGCCTTAGTTCTTTAGGCAATGAAGAGTCACTAAGGTTTTGAACACTGGCGTGTATGGTGGGTTGTGGGGAGACAGAAGAGTAATGAGGACACCAGTCAGACTAAGCCAGAAACCATGCAAGAAGCAATACAGATCTGTGATGCAGAAGTGATCATGGGAATGGAAGAGGTGTGTGAGAGATACCAAGGAGGAAACTCACAAGACAGGGACACCAGGAAGCAGCTGATCTTTGCTCAGATGTCACTTTCTCAGTAAGGACTTCTCTAACTTTCCGATTTGAAAATGAAATCCACAGCCTCAGTACCATCAGTGATGCTATACTGTTAGTTTACCTTTTAAAAATTTGAAAATGAAAAGGTGACATTTAAGCAAAGACAATACTTTAAGAATTTAAAAATGTGTTTATTATTGTCTCTCCCATTGGAATGCAACTTCTACCAGGAACTGCTTGTTCATTCCTGAATCTCCAGCCTGGAGAACAGGGCCAGCACATAGTAGATTCTAGGTAAATGTTTCTAACACAAGATGAACAAATGAGTCAGTGGAGAGTGGGCGAAGGAATGAGTGAGAAAGCACATCTGTCAAGACGTCTTGCTCCCCTCGGGGAGCTGGGTCCTACTCACTGCATTTCTTTCCCTCTTGCCACAGGTCCTCCCCTTGGAGGGGCACAAACGATCAGTAAGAATACAGAGCAACGGCCCCAGCCAGGTACCTGCCCGGGATATGTAATCTCTCCTTCGCTTCCTGCACAGTTGTTGATTTCACATGGTCAACTGATAGAGGGTTTAAACAATATACCACATATGTTCTCTCTTATTTCTCTCAAAGAGGGTCTATCTTTGACCCTAATAGTCCCGTGAATGAAGTAACAGGTACTGAAATCAAGTGGAGACTTGTTAAATATCAAAGGTGAAAGAACTTGAAGATGAACTATTCCAATGCTTTATTTTGTTCAATAAAGAAACTGAGGCCCAGGGAGGTGAAGTGACTTGCTAAAAACCATACAGCTGGTTAATGAAAGAAATAGGGCTATAATCCCAGATCCCCCAAATTCCTGTCCAAGCCTTTTATGCTTCACCAAACCTTACTTTCAGAAATATCCCCATCCTGTGATGGGTTGGCTTAACAATTAAGGCAGAGGAACTTTGAAAGCTATGGACCTGGAGACTCCGTATTGGAGAGGAACTTGGAGATTTCTGGGTCTATCCTACCCTCACCTCTACCTTACTTGTGCTTGTAGTAAAACAGGGCATTGACTTTCTAGCTGGGCTCAGTTCCACTATCTGACCCAAAGTCTGCCTCCTGGAATTTCCACTCAAGCTTTTCCTTCTGGAGAAGCCTTCCTCCTGCTTCCTCCGAAATCCTTTGCATATCTGAAGACAGCTGCTGTGCCCAAGCCCCAGCTCCTCTCTCTATCTTCTTATGTGATGCAGCTGAGATGAAGTTCTGAACAAGTCATTTGCTTTGGGGTAGGCAAACATTGTTCCCCATCTCCACAGAAGGCAGAGCAGCAGAAAATCAACTGACATTTCACCTGGAAGGTTAAGAAAAAATTTGCTGACTGTGGATCATAAGTCAGATGTAGAGAGTTTTAAAGACTGTCCAATAACAACAAAATTATGCATTAGTCATCACCTGCCAAAAATAGTTATCATATTAATGGTGTGGATGAGAAAAGATGGTCTCAATGGGCCTGAGGACTTTTGAAGTTAATTTATGGTTCTAAGTAGAAACCCAAAAATCATATTGATTTTTTAAAATTGCAATTATAGTTGAAAAATAGCAAAATTGTACAAAATACATGACAATTTTGCCAAGTCGAGACCCAGCTCTCTACCATGATTTCCTCAACTAACAAAAAAGGAGATAAACCTCTCACCTAAACCAATATTGCAAAGACTTTTTCATGGCTAAATAAACACATACGATTTGAGGAAAGTGAGATTTTAAGAATAGTCATTTTATAGCTAAAATGTACACTCTGGTTTGTGCTGACATTTCTGGCTTGTGTGACATTTCAAATCACAGAGTGTTAAACTAGAAGAAAACTGAGGAATCCAGTAGCCCAACCCACTCATTTGTCAGATGAGAAAACTGATTCCCAGAAATTGTCCAACAAGTTATTTGTTTGTCACATAGCTGCTGCTGAAACCCAGGCTGCTTGGTTTCTAGGCATGTGTTTTTCATGCTACATTTTAAAAAAAAAAACAGGTTAATAATGTTGTTAGTATTAGGTAGAGTTATTAAAGACCAGTAACCATGAGACCTGCTTTAAGCCCATGGAGTCAGCTGTCCGTTGTATCATTGAATATTATCCAGTTCCTTTCCAAATGTTTTCTTTGTTTTGCTTTGGGTAATGACAACATAATCTGCACATTTTAGATGCCAAAATAAGAAAAAGTAATCCTGTTCCTATTCTTTGTTCTTTCTATAATTATTGAGATGAAGACCACAAATGTCATCAAGATCTTTGAGATCTGCAAATAAAAGCAGTAAAGTTTTCTGAAATCAGTCTTTCCTGTGATCTTGAAATAAAAGTATAAACCCTTATGGTTTTCTTATGTTGGTACGGTTGTCATATTTTTAAAAACACTGAAGCAAATTTCCTTTTTTATTTCCTTAGATCCGTATCAGATCCTGGGCCCGACCAGCAGTCGCCTAGCCAACCCTGGTGAGTTTACCTTGGCCTGCAAGCCTTTTTTGCCAGAATGTTTCGTAGCTTTGTGAAATCACAGAGACTTCTGTCCTAAGTCCAGACACCTGAGTGGGGAGTAACATGCACCTCTTTCCTTGAAATGTTCAATGTCTGTTTCTGGAGCATGTGAACAACAGGTCAGGGCTTGTTATGAGGTGTCAAGGTTGGTTAGCTGAGGATACTTCTAGGAATAAACACATCAGCGCTGCACATGTGCACCTAGGTGTAGATAAGTAATAAGTGGCACAGGTAGGTAGGCGTTTCAATCAGAGAAAATGGGCAAGAAAGAAAAGAAGACAACTCCACTCAGCTCTCAGTTGTCTCCCGCATGCCAGGCACAAGTTCATAAATATTCCAAAGTGTTTTATTTGTGATTTTAGAAAGTGTTGCCAAGTAATCTGGCCTTATAAAAGAGATGTGTCCCGGAAAAGTTGCAGATATAGTCAATTTGACCTTGTACCTTAAAGATTTAGTATCAAAAATAACTCTCAAGAGGGTCCTTCTAAACCAAGTCCATCGAGATTGGGAGCTAGCAGGCCCTTGCTGTAGTGTGGCCCACTCACCTTCCCACCCCAGGGACTCTGCCTACCCATTCCTTAGTGCCTGGTCATTACTGCCAGAGGAGAAAGCAGCCACCCAGCATATTCTGGGTATTTTTCTCTCTGCACAAGTTCTCTGTAGAACTTAGAGCTGCAAGCCAAGCTCTAGGACCTGCCAAGGGCCAATCCAGGTCCTGTCCATCCAAAAGCTAAAGCTCATGGTGCAGCTTCTCCCAATGACTCCCACAGTCATGCCTTGCCCCTGACTTTTTATTGCTGACAGGGAATTCCCTGGGGGACATGACCACTAATTAGAGATCAGTCAGTGATTCAGGCCTTTCTAGATGAAGAGATTCAAAAGCCTTGCCAAAGGGATTGAGGGGGGATATGGCTCGCCCAAGATCACACAGCTAGTTCTGGGCAGAGTTTGCACCTCACTTCCCACATTCCATTTACCAGGCCTTGGGGCAAAGCATCTTAGGATCTAACCTCGCTTATTATACCCATCTCCAAGGCAAGCAGAAAGGCAAATCAACAATGACATAAGAAGGGCTTGTCAAGTCGATCCCAATGTCGAAGGAAACAAAAGGTTTCTTTAAAAGGATGAGAAGCTCCCTGCATTTAGGGAACTGGGTTCTGCCTTCTCTGGGCTGAGGTGTTCTGTTCTCTCCCATTTGCCTCACGGCCTGCAGGAAGCGGGCAGATCCAGCTGTGGCAATTCCTCCTGGAGCTGCTCTCCGACAGCGCCAACGCCAGCTGTATCACCTGGGAGGGGACCAACGGGGAGTTCAAAATGACGGACCCCGATGAGGTGGCCAGGCGCTGGGGCGAGCGGAAAAGCAAGCCCAACATGAATTACGACAAGCTGAGCCGGGCCCTCCGTTATTACTATGATAAAAACATTATGACCAAAGTGCACGGCAAAAGATATGCTTACAAATTTGACTTCCACGGCATTGCCCAGGCTCTGCAGCCACATCCAACCGAGTCGTCCATGTACAAGTACCCTTCTGACATCTCCTACATGCCTTCCTACCATGCCCACCAGCAGAAGGTGAACTTTGTCCCTCCCCATCCATCCTCCATGCCTGTCACTTCCTCCAGCTTCTTTGGAGCCGCATCACAATACTGGACCTCCCCCACGGGGGGAATCTACCCCAACCCCAACGTCCCCCGCCATCCTAACACCCACGTGCCTTCACACTTAGGCAGCTACTACTAGAAGCTTACTCATCGGTGGCCTTCTAGCTGAAGCCCATCCTGCACACTTACTGGATGCTTTGGACTCAACAGGACATATGTGGCCTTGAAGGGAAGACAAAACTGGATGTTCTTTCTTGTTGGATAGAACCTTTGTATTTGTTCTTTAAAAACATTTTTTTAATATTGGTAACTTTTGCTTCCTCTACCTGAACAAAGAGATGAATAATTCCATGGGCCAGTATGCCAGTTTGAATTCTCAGTCTCCTAGCATCTTGTGAGTTGCATATTAAGATTACTGGAATGGTTAAGTCATGGTTCTGAGAAAGAAGCTGTACGTTTTCTTTACGTTTTTATGACCAAAGCAGTTTCTTGTCAATACACGGGGTCAGTATGACACAGAATCATGGACTTAACCCGTCATGTTCTGGTTTGAGATTTAGTGACAATAGAGGTGGGAAGCTTATAATCTAATTTTAGGAGGACCAAATTCAGTGGATGGCAACTGGAACATTGATTGTAAGGCCAGTGAAGTTTTCACCCAACTGGAATTTGATGGAAAGAAGTTTTGTGTGTTTAAGACACCAAGGGCATTGCAGAATCCCTCTCAGTGGACAGTATGCACTCAGCTGACCACTCTCTCTAGAAATAGTCAAGATATGAACTAAGAAATTTTAATGCAAATACATACATTCCTGAAAGACGGGGAATTAAATTGCTAATTTTTTTTTTTTTTAATGATGACAGTGGTCCCAGAACTTGGAAAAGTTGTAGGGATTTCTAAACTCAAGCAGATTCGCAAGCGCTGTGCGCTTGTCAGACCATCAGACCAGGGTCAACCAATCAGAAGGCAACTTACTGTATAAATTATGCAGAGTTATTTTCCTATATCTCACAGTATTAAAAATAAATAATTAAAAATTAAGAATAAATAAACGAGTTGACCTCGGTCACAAAAGCAGTTTTACTATCAAATCAATCGCTGTTATTTTTTTTAATGTAATTTGTACATCTTTTATCAATCTGTACATTTGGGCTGTCTGTATGTTTTTATAGCTGGTTTTTAAAAAGCATAACATGACTATAGCTGAAAAGGAAACAGGGCTGTTTAAGTCACTGACTTATGAGAAAGCAAAGCACTGGTACAGGTATTTAACAGGCATACACAAGCAAGGAAAGATAATCCATTTAGATCTTTAATGCTTTGGAAATGCGTGTAACAGTACTGCAATAATCACAGCTCTGGGAAAAACAACGAAACTTTCCCTTGTGGAGAGGAGGGATTTTCCTGCTCTATATAAGCAACATATTTTTAGACATTAAAATATATATAATTTTGCAGGTAATTGTTGACTTTTTTAACTATATTAAGTGTTAAGCTGACAACTGTCAATGAAGACCATGTTGTAAAATAATTTGACTAAATAAATGGTTCCTTCTCTCAGTGCTGAGGACAGTTTTCTTATTTACCGCCCCCGTTAGGTCAAAGGGTTTTCCCTGGGGAACTTTCCTATTTACTTCTTGCACTATCAAGAATTTTTCAAATGTACATACTGCAGTACAGCAGAAGGTAAAAAATCAGTGTGGTTTTTCATTGTTGTTGATGATGTTTGTAGTGTTTTTGTGTGTGTGTTATTTAAATCTTCCTCCAACCTAAAAGGGTTTTATAAAACAGCAGCTAAGGCCATGGATAAACCTGTATGTAAGGACTGGAGCAAAGCGAGCTGGTCTATCCAGACTTGTCTGTGAGATTTAACTCTGCAGCCTCCCCTGGGCACTTCAGACCCAGATGGCCACCTTCTGCCACTCCAGCAAAGAATAAGCGCCCTGCTTCCTTCAGGTCTCAGACCAGGACTTTATGGCTCATGCAGATTTTTAAGGTCATTTTTCTTCCCAAGGAAGAAACTTGCCTCCAATTCCTTCACTATTAGGTAGCTTGTTTTCATTTTCTCTATTTTACAATGAAAAGAGTGAGACCTGGGAAGTCCTTGATTTGCAAGGAATTAGACTCACAGCATTGGTAACCCTAGAACCTTCTTAGGGTAACACTAAGTACCTTCTAGACAACATGTCTACCTAAATGAAATGGGATGTGTTTCAGAACATTTGTCTCCAGTTTTTTTTTAATCTTGCACCCTGCCATTTAAAAAGATGTGTAAAGCACATATTCTCAACATATGCATGTTGATTTATAAATCATATATACAAACTGTTACATTATTCTTCATATTAGAAAACAAATACAAAATAGAACATTTTAAATGGTGATATAAAAATAAATTGAAACTGAAATTCTACTGTTTTTCTCCTATTTTCTCTATATTGAATATCCTCTGCTATTAACTCTCAAAACAAAGAAGTTGGTCTTTAGTGAAAAAAGTGTATGCATGTACTGGATTTCTAGTGACTTCCAAGAAAGGAGAAAATTAAAACTTGGTATTAGTGGCCCAAGCATAGAAAGAGGAATGATGAAGGCCAGGTATGTTTAAGAACCAACTAGCTGAATTCTTTGGCAGATCTCCATCTTAGCCACGCAATTTCCCCATCAATTTTGAAATCTGCAAAGTATTCATTAGGGAAAATGGAGGCATATATTTCTGAGTGCTGTAAGAAGATGCTCAGCCCGTTAGTTCATTCTTTTAAAGGTTTTCTTTATGTGTCCTACTCAAACACTGGCTCAGGCTCATCTTCTCTACAGAGTCATAGAGCTTTAGCCAAATCTCGCCCCCTGAATATGTTCCACAGTGATTTGTCCTATGCCTCAGAAGCTGGCCCACTGGCTGACAGGACTGGGGCACCATTTTCTCCTCATAAGCATTTGTACAGAGGGGGGACTGGCATTTAGTCCCCTGCAATGCCCAGATTGAACGTTTGCTAGCTGGCTCCAGGGCATGCAGCGGACTAGTCCCAGAGGACAAACAGAATCTTTGCCCTCCTGGCTGCTAGTCCAGTCTTTTCCCTGCTGGATCATTCTGTGCCTGTGCCATGAGGTTTCTGCCATCTAACAAACAGTGCCAGCCAAGCAAAGCGGGCATGCAGGCCTGCAAGTGGTTCTCATGGAAGCTGTTCCTCCCCACAGTTTGGGACACTGACCAACAGTCCTTTAGCAGGAGGTCATCTTAGTACATTTGGTCTGCTATAACAAACTACCATAGACTGGGTGGCTCATAAAAACAGGACTTTATTTCTCACGGTTCTGGAGGCTGGGAAGTCCAAGATCAAGGTGCCAGCAGATTCAGTGTCTGGTGAGGGCCCTTGCCTTGGTTTATAGAGGGAACCTTCTCACTGTGTGCTGATATGGTGTAAGGGGCAAGGGAATGCTCTGGGGTCTCTTTCATAAGGGAATTAATCCCACTCTTGAGTGCTCCACCCTCATGCCCTAATCACCTCCAAATACCTTCACATTGGGGATTAGGTTTCAGCATATGAATTTGGGAGAAGGGACAGACACAGTCAGTCTATAGCAGAGGTCATCTTTTTTCAGTGTCGAAAAATGTTGTTAAGTCACACACAAAGGAAGTTCTATTTTATTTTATTTTATTTTATTTTATTTTATTTTGTGGAGATAGGGTATCTCTATGTTGCCCAGGCAGGTCTCAAACTCCTGGCTTCAAGCAATCCTTCCACCTCAACCTCCCAAAGTGTTGGGATTACTGGCGTGAGCCACCACACTGGGCCTATTTTCAATATCTGTTATTTTAAAACATTTTTAATAGTCAACAGCCACTAGAAAATGTAATGACACTTAAAAAGATTGTTATTTTACTTAACCAATAACATCTGCATGCAAGTGAGCAATGAACATACACAATGGGAAATGGATTAAGAGGTTCTCAGATAAGGTTTGCTAGTTTAGACCAAATGAGATCAGGAGGTTCTAGAACACAAGGGAGGAAAGGACCATCTGTCCACCCCAAGCCAAGTTACTGCCAACCCAAGGCAATGCTTAGTGGAGAAATAAAAAACTGAACAAAATGCAGTACTTCATATGAGAGGTGGTTTCTGTGGACTTGGTTTCTTACCGTATTTCCTCTAATATCTGTTCATTACAAGCATCGTGTAAACGTGTTGCCTTAAAAACTCTTGAAAAGGTGTCCTTTGGGGGAATGTGCTTGGGGGAAGCAACCCTTAAGCATGGCTGTTTGCTGCCCAGCCCCACTCCCACACCTTGCTCAGAAGTTCCTCCACCATCAACAGCACCACTGAGCTTGTGTCCAGAAGGCCCTCAGGAGGTCGAGGTAAGAGGATGCTTTGTATCAATGGGGGCAGGGATGGGAGAGGTAATAAGAACCGGGATGGGGGCCAGGGGAGTGACTGGGTTCTGGTGAACACACAGAAGCTTTGCTGTTATTCAGGAAGGAATGCAGGTTTTGCAGAAAGCACATTGGGTATTTCATCACGTAGAAAGCTACTGAAACTGACACTACACGCCTTCAGCCAGGGAGTCCCGCTAAGGGATTATGAAAGGCTGGCTGATTCCAAAACTACAAATCCCAGGCTCCCTCGGGGGATGGACACTTGTGAGAGGAAGTGGGTTAGCCAGTCAAACCTCCAGGGTTTCAGCCAGTTGAGAAAGGATAGGGAGGGAAGTTTTAAAAGGAATCTGGGCCCACAAGCCTGGGATCTGTCTCTCTCTCTCAGTCTGATGCGGCCTCCTGTCTAATTGTTTCAGTCTGTCCGAGCTGGTAAATCCCTAAGCACATAGTCAATTTACACTCAGCTTAAAAGCTCTAGAGGGAGACAGGAAAAATTTCCAGTGAGACCACTCACTCAGCTACAACTGCTAGATTAACCTTCTGCATTTTAACTGAGTTAACTCGTATGTTTTCTTAGTGGGAGGAAAGAGGCAATTTGAATAGACAAATGAAAATGAATATAATGCCAGAAACCCTGGGTTCAAATGCTGGCCCTTCCACCTACTGGGTAACTTGTCTTCATCGATTAACTAGGACCTGAGTTATACCTCCTGCATGAGTTTCTGTGAGGCGTTGGACGACAGTGTGGAAAACCCATTGTAGACTGCTGTACAGGAGGTTTATGGATAATCATCATTATCTGCTAGTATTGGCTAGTATTTTTCAAGAACATTCATTAAGTCCTTGGTAGCTGGTGGGCACCCTGTTTGGGGAGTTCAGTGCAGGGTCATTTTTGTTTTGTGGTCAGAAAGACATTTTCCAAATGGGTGCAAAGTAGGAATAAGTTGGGTTTTCCAGAGAGCCTTTGCATTTTCCCCATCCACAGCCCTCCCAGTGCCCCACTTGGGCTTTTGCCCTTCCTTGGCTCTATGTGTGCACCTAAAGCCAGGGGAGCGTGTGGCCAAGCTGCAGGATGTTACAAATAAAATGAGATTTTATAAAGGAATGCTAAAAATGTGCTTTGACAGAAATGTTGGATGGGATTTTTCGATCGGCTAAGAAATAGAGGTTGGGAGCTGGGATTTTATGCCCGGCAAGCTCGGAGCTTGATTTTTCCATCTATAAAATGAGGATGATTTAATAACTATACAAGAGTATCACTGGAGTTAAGTAAGATAATGTACATAAAAATGCTCTGTATGTTGAAAAGAACTAGGAAACTGCAATATTTCCTAGGTATTATTGCCAAGGTCTTACTGTCCTCATTGAGAGGCAACTCCTCTTTACCTTCAAAACTCTGTACAGGTCTCTGTTCCTCTCTGATCTAAGATAGAGTGAAGCCACACCTATTCTATTCTATTCTATTCTATTCTATTCTATTCTATTCTATTCTATTCTATTCTATTCTATTCTATTCTATTCTATTCTGTATTGTGAATATACATTGTGATTTTTTTAAAAACTGTAAAATCTTGAAATAGTCACAAACTTCCAGAAATTTAGAACAGTACGACGAACAATTTTTAGTGAATCATTTAAGAGAAATTTGCCAACCATGCTTCATCAACCCCAAATGCTTAAGGGTATATTTCATTTAAACAACAACCTTTTCCTACATAGTCCAGTATAATCAAGAGAATCGAATAACTAATGCAAGCGGATTACTCCTATGTAATCCCGAGGCACCATGCACTGTTGGCTGATTGTCACCACTGCAGTCTTTTGGAGCAAAAGGTTCCCATTCTGAAACACTGATTGTGTATAGCTGTCATCTACCATTAGTCTCCCTCGGTCTTTCAGGTCTGTGACAATTTTGAATATGACAGATCAGGTATTCTGTAGAATGTTCCCCAATTTGGGATTGCTGGTATCTCTTCGCAATTAGATTGAGCCGAGGCTTTTCTGAGAGGACCATCGCAGAAGTCATGCTGCCTTCCTCTCCTGTATTCCATTGCGTGGTACATCATTTCAATGTATCCCATTATTGATGAAGTTCACTCTTTGTTTAAGGTGGTGTCTCCCAGCCTTCTCCTTTGAAAAGTTATTCCTTTACCCTTTGCAATTAATAAGTATTTTGCGGAGGTTTACTTTCAAAATATGTAAATATCCCATTCAACATCAAATTTCAAAGTATTCATTCATTTATTTATATCTCTAAGACTCATGGCTCTCTATTTTATTGAGTGGATATGATCTGTTCTTTAATGATTACATTGTCCCAATGGAAGGATATTCACGCTGGCTTCTGTCTCCTTTGACACGTTCCCATCAGTCTTTAAGTGCTTCCTTACTTTCTCGCACAACAACTTATTCTGGAGTTTCTGCCCTAGCCCTGGAATTAGTCATCTCCTTATGGTTTCCTAGTTCTTTTTAGTGGAAAATGCTATTTAGAACCCAATACCTGGGGGATAGATGTGCCAATTGCTAATGGGGTGTCCCTGCTCCCAGGCTCCCTCAGTGTACAGAGCCAGGCAATAGACGTAGATACATACGTACACATACATTATATATGTATGTATGTGACTATATGCACTCACATACATACATATACAGTCATGCCTTGCTTAATAACGGGGATACATTCTGGAAAATGTGTCCTTAGGTGATTTTACGGTTGTAAATATCATAGAGTGTACTTCACACACCTAGATGGAACAGCCTATGACACACCTAGGCTACATGGTACAGCCTATTGCTCCGAGGCTACAAACATGCACAGCATGTTACTCTACTGAATACTGTAGGTGACTGTAATACAATGGGAAGTATTTGTGTATCTAAACATGGAAAAGGTACAGTAAAAATATGAGGATAAAAGTTAAAAAATGGTACACCTGTATAGGGCACTTACCATGAATGGAGCTTGCAGGACTGCAAATTAATCTAGGTGAGTCAGTGAGTGAGTGTTGAGTGAATGTGAAGGCCTAGGACATAACTGCACACCACTGCGGACTCTGTCAACATTGTACACTCAGGCTATGCTAAATCTACAAAATCTTTTTCTTTCTTCAATAATAAATTAACCTTAGCTTACCGTAATTCTTTATAAAGTTCTAAATTTTTTAACTCTTTTACTCTTTTGTAATAACATTTAACTTAAAACACAAACACATTGTACAGTATGAAAATATCTTCATATCCTTATTCTATACACTCTTTTTATTTAAAAAAATATTTCATTTTACTCCTTGAAATTTTTGTTAGAAACGAAGACATGAATTCATATTTAGCCTATAACCTGCCTGAGACTGTTTTACAGTTAACTTTTTAAACATATAAATAGGCATTATCTACGTATATCTAAAATCTATCATTCTAAAATAATGATAAAAATCTATCATTCTAAAATAATGATACATAAACAGTAACATAGTTGTTTACTATCATTATCAAGAATTACGTACTCTACACCTGCTAGACTTTCACAGACCGTCAGGGAAGTAGGTTTGTTCACATCAGCGTCACCACAGACATGAATATTGCATTGCACTTCCACAGGGCATGAGCACCGATGTCATTGGGTGATGGGAATTCTTCACCTCCTTTATAGTCTTGTGGCACCACCATTGCATATGGGGTCTTTCACGGACCTAAACATCGTTATGCAGTGCATGACTGTATATGCTTATACATTTATATCTATATTTATTTCTGCTATGTATATGACTATGCATATACATTTATTTCTGTATTTATTTCTACTATCTATCTATATTGAAACCCTGAGTTCACTCAGAAGCATTCATTTCTAATCCAACACTGGATGTTGATTCCCCTTTTGTGTCTGTAATTCCCTTATTTGACAGTGAAAAGAATGGTTTCCATTAGACATCCTATAAGCCCTTCCTTGTCAATCCTTCTGCATGCACCCAGTCTTCCATCTCTGCTGCACCCCTCACCTCCATACAACGTGTTCATCTCCCTGCATTGGCCCTAAACTCCCATCCAGGCCACCCCTCTGCATGGGCACCCTCCTCACCCCACCCCAGGCAGTGCCTCTGTGTGGATGTTGTTCTCACCCTGTTCAAGCTCTGATGCCCCAACCCAGGCAACGCCTCCACGGGCAAACCCTCCTCAACCAGCTGTAGCCCTGACAGCCAGGACAGGCTGCACGCCCTACGTCCCATGCTCTCTTTACTCCACTTGGGCACTAACACTTCCCATCAGGATGTGCCACACAGATGCCCTTCTCACCCTGTTCAGGCTCTGATATCACTACCCTCTGACACCTGCCTTGCTCTGCTGCACCCATGGCTCCTGGAGTCAAGACTTCAGTGGGAGGGGGAGGAAGAGGGAAGGAAGGGGAAGGAAGAAGGGAAGATACATGCTTACACGTTTACAACAGCACATCTCTCATTGGGTGTGTGTATGTGTTGCCCATGCATGGCAAAAAGGGACCACAAGATCCATTAAACTGTGGTTTTGCCTGCTTCCATATTCTCTCTCTCTCTCTCTCTCTCTCTCTCACACACACACACACACACACACACACACACACACACACACACCCTTGTGCCTTTTGAGATGCAGAATCTGGCAAGCAGTTAGAGAAAGGAGAGAAAGAGATGAAGGAGTAGTTAACCAGAGAGGCTAACAAGATAATAAGGAATGAGGCACAGACAAGTGGAGAAAATGAAATGTTAAAATCTTGTTTTAGGTGTGCAGGGGAGAAATTGGAAGGGGGGAAGGGGAACAGAGTGTGGCTGGTAAGGATGAAAAAGCAATGTTCTGGGTTATAACGTTAATGTTTATGATAGAGGCTGGGGTGAAGAATGCATGGCTTTTTAATTATTTTTGGTTGTTGTGTTCTGTCAAGAGAGAGTAATACAAGACCCCAGGATCTATTTGTATCTGAAGTCTGTGTCCTCCATTAGACAATAAGGGAATGAAGGGCAGAAACTTTGTCTAACTCCTTCTTTATAAGCCAGTGCCTGGCTTCTAGAAAGATCTAGAACATGTCTATTTGTCAAACTGCACCTGCTGGACAAAACGTGTCCGAACCCAATACAGCTGCCCAGAAATTCTGAGGGAAGCATGAGCTGTCCGTTCTGCTCGTTACTGTTAATTCCGGAAATACACAGAGAAAATAAAAATCACGGAAGATGCAGTTAAAGTATGGAGCTAGACCACTGTTAAAACTTGCCATCAATTTTTACCAAGCCAATCTTTGGTGTTAATTGGTTTCCCCAGAAGATGCAATATCTCTTTCCCCACTGATGATTATATTGCCCAGAGCCGCTGGCTTTCAGAAATGTTTAATCAAGCATTGCATATATTCAAGCAATACTTTCCAGACACCTCAGCTTTTCTTGACAGCGTTACCTTCCTTCGCTCTTTCTTTGTCTCTTTTAGGAACATCAAATCATCCAGTGATTTTCTGCATAACTCAAAGTTTTGTCATTTAGAAAAAAAATCATAACAGAACAGAAAACCATTAGGAAACCAATTTGCATCAGACATCCATTTGAGAAGTTTAAAATGTGGGGAATGCAAGCTCTACCCATAGGGACTTAGTCTGTAGGGAAGAAATATGAACTTGCCACTAATTTCTGAATAGCAAAATTAATTCAGTTATAGCTAGATCTGCCTTCATAAGGATATTTCTGATGCTTCTCAGCCTGTTCCTTTTATACTGAATATTTACAAACTTCAGTGCTCACCTGATCAGAGTCCAAGACACAAAACTCAAATGAATCCAATTTTTCAAGCGGCTTCAACCCAGCAACCAAATCACAGGGTTGCCATTTGTGCTCAAAGCCAACACTCCAAGGTTTTGTGTGGATGAGAATGAAGAGGGAGAAGGTGAGAAAAGAAGCCATTTCCTGCCGAGCGCAGTGGCTCATGCCTGGAATTGCAGCACTTTGGTAGGCTGAGGCGGGTGGATTGCTAAGGTCAGGAGTTCAAGACCAGCCTGGCCAACATGGTGAAACCCTGTCTCTACTAAAAATACAAAAATTAGCTAAGTGAGGTGGTGCACGCCTGTAATCCCAGCTATTCAGGAGATTCAGGAGGCAAAGGCAGGAGGATCACTTGACTCCAGGAGGTGGAGGTTGCAGTGAGCTGAGATGGCACCATTGTATGCCAGCCTGGGCGACAGAGTGAGACTTGGTCTCAAAAAAAATAAAATAAAATAAAAAATAAAGGTGTTTCCATCCCCACAAAGAGCTATGTCACCAAAGACACAGGCATCCCCTATGACGTCCTGCTCATTTAGGAAACCCATATTCCTAGAAGATCAAAGCCCATTACCTCTGAGGAAGTTTGATTAATTCCGGGAGGGATATTATGGGCATTTGTGGAGTTTCCAGAAAACTCAAAAGAGCCATAAAAATCGTATTTACATACAACATTCATCTAGGTTACATTTCTTTGCAAGAAGTGTCTAATTCTCAAGAGATCAGCTATTCAGCTTGCTGGGAGCTAATTACAAATGGTCCCTTAGCTTTGCTCAGTCAACTGGCCAAAAGGCAATGGAGAGGAAATTGGAGTTAAGACAACTGCAGTCAGTCCCTGGAGGGAGCCTATTCTACTGCCAGCATTCTGGCTAATCAGAATGGATACAGATGGACAAGTATCCTTTATGCATGAGGGCCTACTGGTTTTCCTGGGCGAGAATATGACCGAAAGTCGGGGGGCTGATGCTGGGTTTCCAGGAAATCAGCTTAATGATATTAATGGAAAAATATAGTTTAGCAAGAGACATAGAAAATCTAGGTGAAAACTGTCTCTCACTAAACCCTCAACCATTCTGATCTCTGAGAAAACGGAAAGATTGGCCTAACCATGGAATTTCCTGGTCTTGGTGGATTTATAACTGAAGCTTCAGCAGATGACCCGAGCCATAACTGCTGGCTGCACAGCAAATTCAATTATCCCAAATTCCAACACACCTCCCCTCTTCCTGCCCCTCACCCCTTTCTTATCATAATCTTTTCTGGGCCATCAACCCCCACTGGGTTGTCTGAGCCCAAGTTTAATTTCTCTGCAAGTTCTAAACTAAGAATCGATGCTGAAGACGTCTCATCGAGGAAGAAAGCCACATTCTTCATGGAGAGCAGTGACATAATTTCAGACCCAGCCTGGCCTAACCAGTACAAAGAGTTAGTAAATCAGTCCTGTCCCCTTTTTTCTAGCCATCTCCAAGGACAAAGAAAAAAGCATTAGGATACACAAAGTAATTTTTCTAACAGCATGGAGGCCCTTACTGTTAATGAAGGGAAACTTTTGAAACAGTTTTATCTGCTGAGGTTTTAATCACCATAATGCATACCACATACCTGTCATTGGTCTCCCCGCTCTCAACCTGGCCACATATGGTCAGAGAACATCCCTTCATTATTTAGAGTGGCTTCATAGAAGATGGCTCCTTTGAGTTGATAGGCATTCATGCAGGCTTCCTGGAATACTGGGAATTTACTGTCAAACAGCCATGGCAATGAGGGAGACAGGAACCTCAGGAGAACAGGAACTCTTGGAGGGACAGCCTCCTGGCGCTGGAACAAAAAAGTTACCAGTGTCCAAAGTGGCAGGTGTTCCTGGGTTCCCATGACTAAGGTCCCTTCTCACAGCTTGCCACTGGTGGTTCATCTCACTATCATCTTGCCTCAATCTCTCCGTATTTCCCAGTTAAAATGTTTGAGCGGGAAGATCTGGTTTGCCTAGAGAGTTACTGCCAGTGAGGTACCCTAATGGGCCAGCCTAGGCCACCCCTATGGCCAAAATCAGGACAGCACCGAGTGTGAGGCCACCTAGAACAGCATCTCCCCAGAGTGGCCCCACTGTCCAGGACTTACAGGTATCCATGCTTCACCCAGAAATCTTATGTTATGGAAAGTCAGCAAATGTCATCTTAGAGAAGGATGCTACATCGCCACTGGGCCTAGGCTGAAATGCGGCCTTTAGGAACTAACACTGAGTACTGTCGATTTTCATTTAACCCTCGTAACAGCCCAATGAGGCGGGTATTGCCCACTCCAGTTCATAGTTGAGGATTCCGAGGTTCTGAAAGGACACTAGCAGGTGGACTTGGACCCTGGCCTGCCGGCTCCACCCCTGAGATGTTTGGCACTAGCAGCACCTTCTGACTCTTGGCCTCTTCTGCCTGCTCCACGGGAGACAGACGACCCCGGCAGAGAGCTGCCTGCACCACAGAGCTGAAGCACAAAGCCCTTCACAGTTTCCAAGGCCTTTCTTTCCTGTAACATTCGTCACTGCCCATCGTACCCACTGGCTTAATGTCTGTCTCTCTCCACTGGAAGGAGGCTCCACGAGGGCACCGCCCTGGTTTTCTTCCCTGGTGATCCCAGCATCTAGAAGGACGCCCACCCACTGCCTGTGCTCAGATACGTTCTCAAATGAACAGCTCTCCTGTGACAACGACACGTTCGGTCCCCACTTTACAAGTAAGGGACACGGCCTCTCAGCTACTCCGGGACTGGAGGGCTAGGGCAGTCTGGGATGCCTCATCCTGCAACGGAGTCCGCGTATGACAACGTAGAAGCTCTCTGGGAGGAAAAAGGAAGCGGTTTGGGGGTTTCTAGAAGTCTACCTCTGCAGCAACATTTGGCCAACCAAAGAAAGGTTTTCCATTTGTTTTATTTTGAGAAAGGTTCCTGGAAGACCCCCCCACCCCACCCAGGGTGGAAACGTCCACCCGGCAGCGCCTCGGCCCAGCTCCGGCCTGACCACCCAGGTTCATCTCCCCCTGCCCGCCGCCTCCCACCCCCCGCCAGGCCCCTCCTCCAGCCGTCTGTGAATCCAGCCCATTTAAAATTCCCTTTGAAAAGATCTCTGTTTGGGTGAGTTCCGTGGGCTCTGCCCAGAGAGGGCAGATTATCTGAAAATAGGTGTTATTGATTACAACCAAGTGGTCTTTGTGGAAAGGGGTCCACTTGAACCAAAATAAATATTTGCCATTACAAAGAACAAGCCGGTCCCTGTTGCGGGCGGGGGCGTCCTCGGCCCTCTCTGGCCGCCTCTGGCCCCCTCGGCCCAGGAGCTACGCGAGCGCGGATTGTGTTTCCCCGGCGAGGACAGGGATGCGCGCGGGCGGAGAGCAGGGGCCCGGTGGCTCCGACGCCGGAGGCTTGCGGCCCAGGGCCGGCTGCAGGCTTGAAGCCTGCTCGGAGCTTGGGATTGTATTTTCTTTGGCTTTCTGGCGCGCTCCTTATTATTTATTTCTTTTCCCTCTGTTTTATTTTTATTTTCAAGTTGCCGGCCAGGCTGGATGCCGTCCATTCACCCCGCTGCCTTGGAGCGCTGCGCGCAGACAGCCGGAGCCGGCTCGGGCTCAGCCCCGGGGGTGGGGGGCAGCCGAGGGCGCGGGGGGCGGGGGGCGGGGTATGCGGGTAGCAGCTCAAGGGTGAGGGGCAGCCGAGAGCGCGCGGGGCGGGGTACTCCGGGAGCAGCTCCGGGTGTGGGGCAGCCTTGGGCACAGGGAGGTGGGGGGAACTCAGGGGGCAGCTCCGGGTGGGGGTGGCCGAGGGCGCTGGGGGCCGGGGGATACAGGGGGCAGCTCGGGAGCAGCCGGGTGGGGGTGGCCGAGGGCGCGGGGAGCAGCTTGGGGGTTGGGGGCAGCCTTGGGCGAGGGAATGTTGGGGGACCCAGGGGGCAGCTCGGGTGGGGGTGGCCGAGGGTGCTGGGAGCCACAGGGGGCCGAGGGCTGGGGAGAACAGGGGCACCGCGGGGTTGGAGGGAGGACGCCAGGCTGTGTGCCTGTCTGGCTGGGGCGACAGGAATCCATCTTGGCAGTGGGTGCCTCCGCGGTCCAGGGATCTCGTGACCCGGCAGTAACAATTTGGTTTTCCTGAAAAGATGATGGTAATTCGGTGTAAGACCTGGGGGTAGGAGGCAGCTGAAACTTGGACCCCCACTGGAGTCCCCTTCTTCCATTCTTTTCTCCCTGCTTTGTGCCCAGGGGGAGCACAGACCTTCCCCTCGAGGGTGCTCGTGGGCGGCATCCCGCGGGAGCCGGAGCCTCTGAGAGGTCTCCTCCTGCCCCTGGAGATCCCACCCTCACCTCTCTGGAGCCGCTGGTGGATGGCGGAGTGTCGGGGAGGGGGGATCTATGGAGAGAGTGGGATCCCCTTCTCTGTTAGTGTGGAGACTAGAGGCTTTGGGGAGCCACCGTGCCCCCGCCCCCAGCCAGAGTGGATTGTCCAGGGCCCAGTGTGGAGGGCTAGAGGCTGAGAAGGAGGGAGCAGGAAGGCCTAATTCCGGTGGCTCTGGAAGGCAGACAGGAAAAGCTGGGGTCAGAAAGAAGGGAGAGGGGGAAACAGAAAGAATGTAGAGTAAACCATTCCTGCCAAGTGCAGATCACCGGAGAGCTGAGCAGCTGGGCTGATGGAGTGGGAGAGGGATGGACAAAGAACTACAGCTACCAGGACCTTGTGTCATACACAGGACCCGGCTTCCCCCGCTGGGCTACAAATCACAAACTCCTTCCTAACCCCAGCTTCCTCTTACATGGCTGAAGAAGGCATTCCTGGTGTTTTTGGCTTTCTGGCGCGTTCCTTATTATTTATTTCTTTTCCCTCTTATTATTTATTTCTTTTCCCTCCTTTTTATTATTTCTCTCTCTGCCTCTGTCTCTGTTTGGCAACTATTTCCCTCCTCCCCAAATCCTGGCAAGATCTACCATCAGCCCAGTGTGCATGGGCAGCATGCCCCAGGCCAGCCCCTTAGAGCCAGGATGACTTTCCAATGAGAAGGGACCCCAGGGCATGGAAGGACCCTGGCATGGAAGGAGGAGGAAGGACTCCTCTCCGTGGAGGCTTCAACTTCCCCCTGGGAAGTCACTTCCGGTAGGAAAACCTGGCTGCCTTACCCCTGTTTCCTCCAAGCCACAGCTAATGAGGAATAGTTACCGACCTCCCATCCCAGCATGAGGTCCGCCTAAGCGTGGGAAGTGGAAAGTGTCCTGTGAAGGTGGAAACTTGTCAGCAGCCTCAGCAGGCAGAGCAGGGCCTAGGGTTGTGAGGAAGAGATGGCTCTGCAGAAGACGATTGCTCTTTGCAGCTAGGTTCTGGCAGTCCCTGCACCAACCTATGAACACATTGGGTGGCAACCAAAAGCAGATAATTTTAGAGCTAAAAGTGACCTTTAGGGGCATGTAATCCACCGGTTCCACCACTTGTTGTAAAACCAGGGTCCAGCTAGATGTGCTGGCTTGCACCTGGAATCCCAGTGCTTTGGGAGGCTGAGGCAGGAGGATCACTTGTGGCAGGTGTTCAAGGCTGCAATGAATTATGATCATGCCACATTGCATGTCAGCCTGGGCTATGAAGCAAGAGGCCCACTCAAAGAAGCACCAAAAAACCAGAAAACAAAACAAAATAACAGAGACTGATGTCCAGGTCTTTGGAAACCCCCAGGGCACCAGAAAATCCTGACTCCAGAGGTCGGCAGAGGGGCCCAGGGATTCTGTTTTCATAACACGTGCTCTCAGGTGACTGTATCCACTGCTAGGCCCAACAGATATCCCCGGCTAGGCCCGAAAGATACCCTCAGTGGTGAGCTGGTACATGTTAGCAGCTGGCCCCTGAGGGGGGGCAAACATGGGTGATACAGTTTGGCTGTGTCCCCACCCAAATCTCATCTTGACTTGTAGTTCCCATAATCCCCACATATCATGGGAGGGACCTGGTAGGAGGTAATTGAATCATGGGGACGGTTACCCTCATGCTGTTCTATGATAGTGAGTGAGTTCTCACGAGATCTGATGGTTTTACAAGGAGCTTTTCCCCCTTGGCTTGGCAGTTCTCCTTGTGCCACCCTGTGAAGAAGAATATGTTTGCTTCCCCTTCTGCCATGATTGTAAGTTTCCTGAGGCCTCCCCAGCCATGCTGAACTGTGAGTCAACTAAACGTCTTTCCTTTATAAATTACTCAGTCTTGGGTATGTCTTTATTAGCATCATGAGAACAGACTAATACAGTAGGCCCTGAGTGATCACGTTTGCCGATTCCCAAGACATAAGCTTTCCGCCACCACTGGTGTCAGGGTGCCAGCATGACACTGAATCCAGAGCTAGGAAAAGATGCACCCATCAGCTCTTTACAGGAATGCTCCCACCCCCTAGAGGCCACAAAACTGAAGTGACAGCTCCTTGGGGACAGAGCCAGGAGAGGATTCTGGATCCAAGGGCCTTCACCACCACACTGCACTGCTCCCTAGTTAGTCACTGCCCTCTTGCTTAGCAGAAATCATGACCAAGTAGCTCAGGGATGGCCCTGGTCAAAGGCAGGGCCAGAATGAAATCAGGAAGCTGAACAAGAAACAAAAGCACCGTCGGTCTTTCCTTCCTCTTCACTTTGCAACAGAGGCCTCAAGAGTGTGGGTGATCGGGTAGAAGGAGAGAGCCTGACTGCCCACGCTTGTGTTCTCCGAGGGGAAAGTAGAAAAGGCAAGAGAATGATTCTGGGAAGTGGACATAGAGTATTGGCAAAACTCAGAGGCCACAGAGACAGCATTCTTGCCAGCTGGCCTGAGCCAATGCCACCCAGGGCCTTGGAGGTGCGGTGGCAGTGCTGTAATGGGCGTGGAGAAATGGGTGTGGAAAGCAGGGTCAACTTGAGAGAAATGGGACAAAGAGAAGACTGTGCTTTACTTTTTTGTGTTTCATTCAGAGCCTACCATAAGAAAACCCCAGAAATTGAGTTCACATGAAAACTACTTAAAAAACAAAAGCTAAGATCCTGCGGAGCTTGGAGGTTCGGAGGTGGCTGCTATTTGGAAACTCCCCTTGCGTGGAGTCAGGTGGCTCATTGTTCAGGCTGCCGTCTGTTCTTCCTCACCTGCAGCTCCAGTTCGTGGAGTTGTAGCATGATAGGATTCATTTTAGAGATGAGAGAACCAGAGACCCAGAAAGGTAACATCTTCTTCCCAGATTGCACTGCTATTTACTGGAATTCAAATTTACCAGATCTAATCCAGGCCCAGAATTTCATCTAGCTCCACTACAATGTCCTCTCAATTACCTTTTGTCAAAAATTATGATAAAAGAAATGTATTGTCATGATAGAAAATCTGTAAAATTCTGAATATTAGAAATATTAGAAGTATTAGAAACCCCGGGTCTAGTGGAAGTGACTTACAGCATGATCCGGTCAGCTTTGGGTGGGAGCATACTGGTCATACTGGTCATCTGAGTTGTGGGTTTCTCATTTGTCCTAGCAGAGGATATCGGCTGGGCCTAGCAGTGGATACAGTCACCTGAGAGCACGTGTTATGAAAACAGAATCCCTGGGCCCCTCTGCAGACCTCTGGAGTCAGGATTTTCTGGTGCCCTGGGGGTTTTCAAAGACCTGGACATCGGTCTCTGTTATTTGATGACTAGTATGCTCCCACCCAAAGCTGATCAGATCATGCTGTGAGTCACTTCCACTAGACCCGGAGTTCTCAGGAGTCAGCATTCTCAGAGTCACCAGGAGAGCTTAGGAAAATTCCTGTGACAATCCCAATGCCCAGATTGTCCCCCTACAGCCAATAAGGCAGACTCAAAGGGTTGAGGAGTGGCAAGCAGCAGTAGTTTCTGAGGCTCTCGGATGATGCCAATGTGTCTGAGGTTGAAGGCCACTGGCCTAGAATATTCTCCACCCAAGTCTGTATGACTGGGTCCTTCTTCCTATGGCTTGGCCCTCGGTGGCTCCTCCTCAGGGAGGCCTCCCCTCACCACTTGGTCTGAGGAAACACCCTCCCTGTGAGTTGTTCTCCACGTCATCACACTTGTGTATTTTCTTGTATCGCTATTTGAATTTTTTTTTTTTTTTTTGACATAGAGTCTGGCTCTGTCACCCAGGCTGGAGTGCAGTGGTGTGATCACAGCTCACTGCAGCCTCCACCTCCTAGACTCAGGTGATTCTCCCACCCCAGCCTCTTGAGTAGCTGGTACTGCAAGTGTGCACCACCATGCCTGGCTAATTTTTGTACTGTTTGTAGAGACGGGTTTTCACCATGTTGCCCAGGCTGGTCTCAAACTTTTAGGTTCAAGTGATCCGCCCACCTCAGTCTCTCAAGGTAGGACTACAGGCGTGTGCTACCATGCCAGACTATTTTTTCCATTTTTTTGTAGAGATGGAGTCTCGCTATGTTGCCAGGCTGGTCTCAAACTCCTGGGCTCAAGTGATCCTCCTACCTGGGCCTCCCAAAGTGCTTGGAATATAGGCATGAGCCAGCGCGCCCAGCCTGTTTGAAATTATTTTAAACGTATGCATGCGTTGCTTATTTTCTGTCTCCCTCCTCTAGGAAGTCAGTCCATGAAGGTGGGCCCTGGACTGTCTTTGTTGTTCTATCCCAGGGGCCTCAGCAGGCCCCAGTGCCGCAGGCTCTCAAAACACATTTGATGAGTGAATGATAGAGTGAGTGAATAAGTGAAAGAATGCATTTATGTTTACTTCTGAGTCTTTTTGGGTACACGTATATGCACATATATATGCAACAAAATTCTACATTTTAAAAAACATTTCACACTTAAAACCTTTTTTAGCTAAAAAAATGTTTATAATTTCTGGTACACACTTCTTTCATTTGATGTTTTGAGGACATTGTCTAAAATCATTCCTTATTTTTAAGATGTGGTGTATGGAGTGTTGTGCTCTCACATCCTGAACTTTGGACACATTTCCTCTTCCTGGACTCCCCTCCACCCATCATTTGACTAACTCTTCCTTTTGCTTCACATTTCACTTCCATGTCTTTTTCTCAGAGAAGCTCTCTCTCCTCGGTACCTCACACTAGGTAAGGATGCCTTGTGCCAATTCTCCCCTCTGACATTGGTGTGCCCTGTCAGCTGCCCCAAGAATATGAGCTCCATGGAGCTCCTAGTGTATTTTATTTTCTAAATGTGTCTGTAGGACATTGCTCAGTGCCCAGATATTTGTTTAAAATAGCAGGCTGGGCGCAGTGGCTCACGCCTGTAATCCCAGCACTTTGGGAGACCGAGGCGGATGGATCACGAGGTCAGGAGTTTGAGACCAGCCTGACCAACATGGTGAAACCCCATCTCTACTAAAAATACAGAAAATTAGCCGAGAGTGTTGGCGCATGCCTGTAATCCCAGCTACTCAGGAGGCTGAGGCAGGAGAATCGCTTGAACCCGGGAGGTGGAGGTTGCAGTGAGCTGAGATTGCATCACTGCACTCCAGCCTGGGCGACAGGAGGGAGATTCCATCTCAAAAAAAAAAAAAAAATAGCGTAGCATTTCACACTGCATTAACTGATTTCCCTGTCATAGTACACTTAGGCTTTTCCCCCCTACACAAAATCCTGCAACAAACATGCGTTTATGTGAATTCATCTATTAGGTGTCTGTGGTAAAAATAATCCCTTAACAAGGAATATGACTTTGTGGTTAATTCTGTGTCATGTGTTCTACTAATTGATCTTCTCAACAGCCACATGGGGTTGGTTTCATTATCATTAGCTTACGAATGAGAAACCCACAACTCAGAGAGGGTAAGTGAGTTACCAAATTCATATGAAAGCAACTGAAAAAGAATTTGGACTCAGGCCTCCGGGAGACAGGAGCTGGCCTGTTCCTGGGGAAGCCCATGAATTTTGACCCAGACTAACCTGTGCTTTCAAAAGTGTCTGTTCTGCTATCTACAGTTTTTACTGGGATTAAATGAGTAGATACTTATAAAGCACTTAAAATAATGTCTGCTCATAATAAACTCTGTATAAATGTTGAATATATAGATACATAGCAGCTCTGCCCTGACTAGCCGTGTATGGACCATGAGCACGCATCTTAACCTCTCTGGGCCTCAGACTTCTCATCTGTAAAGTGGGAGTCATGGTATTATGTCAGCTTTATTGTCAGGAAAATGTAAAGCACATGGAATCTCATAGACTCTAACACATGGTAACAACTTCCTCTTCGAGCCAGTCTAATCTCTCTAGAATGACAAACTTCTATATTTAAATCACAATTTAAATTTTTTTATGTCTTTCACGGTCATTTTATCACCCCAGCAATGACTAGAAGGCCCAATGTTTTATATATCTCTGTTAAATATTCTAAGCATTATTAAGAGCTTTCTGGGTATAGCCAAGCCCTCTTAACCATCAGAGGCAGACTACTTTTCAACCAGGTCAGTTTCACTTCTGCGATCTGGAAGTGTATGGCGCCACCTGCTGGCCAAAGCACACCTCGCCAACAAAGTGCAGGTTAGTTCAGGATTGCCCATTCTAGTAGGATCCCCCCTCGACCCCTACCCTCGCCTGTCTTCACTCCCACCCAGGGGGAAATCTGAAGCACAGGATGGGTAAGCAATCGACTCTTTCTGAAGCTCGTTAAGACACATTATTCCTCTTGAACAGGCCCCCCTGCAGAAACTTAGGGGCCCTAAGTTTCTCCACTTGTGAAATAACAGGGTAGGGTCAGGCTTTGCCTAGGTCCCTCTCACCGCTAAGCTTCTAGGATTCTGTGAGTTCTCCTCGGAGGCAGGCACAGGGAGGAAGGTGAGCTACTGTGTCTCAGGTTAAAAATCAAGCCTGGAAATGGAAAGCAAGGCCAGGAATGTAGGCTGGGAAACGATGAGGCCCAGGACAGAGGAAATGAGGGCACAGCATGGGACCCCCGCTCATCAGCCAGACCCACCCTGCCTTGGCCTTGCCCATCATCGCCAGAATAATCGTCATCACTCAAACTACCGCTTATTGGGAGCCTATATCAGACACAGTGCTAGGTTCTTTACATAGTATTTTGTTAAATATTATTTCATACTATATCTGTACACTATCCCTTTAAGGTAGGTATTATTGTTGTTCACAACTGGAAAAAAGACTCAGAAAGGCTAAGAACTTGTTCAAGCTAAACACAGCCAATAAGTGGGAAATCTGGGATTTGACCCAAATCCGTCTGTCTTCAAAGCCCCTGAACCTTGCACCTTATTTCTTGCCTTCATCCCTCCTCCTTCCTTGCCTACTTTTTTCTTTTATGCTTCATCAGGCTGTGTTTTTCAGAGGCTATCACAGGTTCAGGTTGCATCTGGCCATTGATGTGGGGAACTGAGATAACCATAGGGATAATTATGGTCTCTACTTGCCATTTTTAGTTCAACTAAAAACAACTTTGCTGGTGGCCTCAACAGCCCACTCATTAGTGATTGCTTACTTTCACTTTGTTGGTGTAGATGAAGGTGCCTCTGTGTCTTCCCTTCCAGTGAGGGCTTCCCAGCTTCCTCAGATGCTAAGTGCAACTGTAGATACACGTGGCCTCTGTGTTCCCAAAAGAAGCAGTGCAAGGGTGCAGGGCTTTATCCATTCCCAGACTCACCTGCCTTTCTGGTCCTGGCTACCACCTTCCAGGTGCATTTTCCTTCAGGAACAGTGACTGCCAGGCACGAAGTTTGTGGGTGGCTCCAGGAAAGGGGAGAGGCGCAGGAAAGAACGCTGGGCTAACTAGCAGGCAGGCACCCTGGCTTCTGAGCCCTGATTCCCCACTTCACAGCTACATGACCTGGGCAAGTCATATGGTCTCTGAGACTCAGTTTCCCCTCCTGAAAAATGGAAATGACGACACTTTCTCTGCCTCCCTCAAAAGTTAGTTTCTGCCTCTAATTCTCTAATCTGTCCCTCATGCCAACACAAGAGATATAGTCCCAAAATACTTGTTTAATCATCCGACGCCCCCTCAAAGACTCTGGTGGTTTGACTGATCAAGCCAGGACTCAAACTCAAGTCAGCTTGGCACCAAACTTCTGCCTCTTTGGACCGTTCCTTCCACGTGGCCATGCTGTGGCCATGTAAAACTGCACGGCACTTCCCAGAGCCCCCAGGCACATTCACGCTCCTGTGGCTCCGTTCGTCTGGAACATGTGCCCACCCTGGTCACACCTCTCTACCCTTCACCTTTCCCTCTGTCAAGTCTTAACCACACTTCGAACCTAGATCAACTGCCTTCTCCTCCTAGAAGCCTTCCCCTGCCTCCTTCAGGCACTTTTTTCATACTTAGTTTGTAGCCTTTATTCATTTCATTAATTAACTTCATTTCAATTTTAATATACTTGCGCACAAAATTTTCCACACAATGGTGAGCTCCATGACCCTAACCCCAAAGGGTCAGAGGATTCTAATCAAAAGGGGGTTATCCAGAATGCTCTGGGAATTGAATCCCCCCTCTCCAGCCAAGCCCCCACCCCATGTACTTGAGTGGGATGTGTCTCTTGAGGATGCTTCTTCTGATTTTCTACCCAGCCAAAATTCCAGGGAGGTTTGATCCTCAAAGAGCTGTTGGTCCTGGGCAGACTGTCTCCCATTGGGAGCCCGGTTGAGAGCCCAGCTTATTCCCCAGCAGGGTAGGCAGAATCAGCCCTAGAGTCACCCTGCAAAGAGAGGGAAGCTTTCAGGAAGGCAAAACAGAAAAGGCCACCATCTCTTAGGCTCAAAACTGCACAGCAGGGGCCTCTGGAGCAAGATCCCAGCAACTACTGCAAGAGCACCCACGAAGGTGAGGGAGGGTGTCCCACAGATGTTGGTATTATCCGCACTTATCCCTACATAGTGATCTGCAGAACATTCTATTAGGTGAAGAAAACCCTACAGAACGGTGTTTCTAGAGTGTTACCTTTTGTGTAAGAATGGAGCAGCATGTAAATACTAACATGTCACATATGCATTGCTTACATCTTTCAAAAAGAAACCGCCACAGGATACAACATAATAAAGATGCTTACCCTTTATAGAACAGGAAGAAATAGAGTGGAGGGCACAGGAATGGAAGCATGTTTTCTAAACCCTGTTCTGTGGTTTTGAAATTATATAAATTCCTTGCATAATTCATAAAAGAAATGGTGAAATCAAAAAAGGAAAACAATAAACAGACTTTAACGATTGGAAATAAATGGAAACAAATGAACCTATGTCCAGTTGGTACCTGATCACACGGAGAAAAGAACTACTTCAAGTGACTTTAACACTGTGTTGATTGTACATTGCTATATAAAGAATATCTATAGGATGGATGATTTAAAAATGTTTAATCCCAAATACTTTTAAGACTGTAATCAATAGTCTTATTGTTAGCAGTGGAGTCAATATTGTTTTTGCTGAAGCTATTATAAGCACATGGCATAAGACAATAAAAAGGTTCTTCCCCGACATCAGCAGTTTTCCAGTTTAACTCTCGTCCTCTGAACTGGTTGGAGCTCTGGGATCTTTTCTGCAGTAGGCAGGACCCTTGCTTCCTCTTTTTTGCCTGCCCAGTGCCTGGCTCACAGTAAACCCAAAATGAGCATCTCTTGAATTGAAGACAAACCCAAAGCACCAGGATTCTACTCAAATCCCCCCAACTCATAGCCTATCCCAGCTGGGACAGACCCCTGCAGGCACTGTTCTTGTCCCCCAGGCCTCCACTGGTCTCCATCAGGCCCTGCCCTGGGCTCTGCTTTCTTCGCCGTTGAAGCAACAGGCTCAGGGTCTGCTCTGGGACCAGTGTCCTCCCCCTCATTCCTCACCTTCAAACCCATTGCTCCCACCTCATGTTGCCATATCCACAGCCATTTAATTTCAACAGATGGATTTTCACATCCATTATTTCATTGAATCCCCTCCTTAACTCTATTACAAAACTCCATTCTACAAATAAACTGGGGCTTAACGAAGTTAAGTCATTTTTCCAGGCCCCTTGACTAATGACTGGTCGATGACATAGGTCAGTCAAAAGCTCATTGGACAGATGTGGGTTTGAATCCACTACTAGCCATGTAGACCTTGAGCAAATCATTCATTGGTTTATTTTATTCATTATAACCATGTATGGATTGTGTGAGGAACTCTGCTGGTGCTAGGAATACAGAGGTGAGTAGAGAACACAGGGGCTGTTCTCCAGGGAGAGCTGAGGCTCCACTTCCCATGTCAAAATGGAAATAATATCTGCCTCTACATCAAAGACTGAAATATAAATATGTGTGTGTGTGTGTGTATACATACATATGCACACACATAGTTTTTAATTATATATATAATTAGTATATATATTTACTGTTTGTGTATATTTAGAGAGAGAAGTATGTGTATTAGTATTAGAAAGATACTTTGCACCAACGGGCTAATCAAATCTTCAGGACACCCATGATACTTCCGTATACTGACCTGGTGGATGACCTAGAGCTCATGGGAAAAGACTGCCTTTCCCTAGAACCTGCAATTCCAGAGATGTTCGTTCAGCACCCGCCAGGGCTCTGTCTTGTGCTGAGCAATGAGTGGTTTCTCCCAAAGTATAAGACGCATCCCAAGAGCATGCGCCAGTCATCCGTGGGTTTCAGGGAAATGTGCGATGACCCTGGGGAATCTCCTCAGAGGATGGTCCCTCCTAGGATGTCGACGAGGGATTTTAAACTCATGGGCTTTCAAGGCGGACTGCCCGGGGTTTGCATGCCAGCCCTGCCATTTTCCAGGTAGTGTCTCTTGACACCTTCCTTACCTTAGCTGCCTCAAGTGAAATAAAGGTATAATCATAGTCTTGACCTCATAGGATTGTTGGGAAAATTAAATGAGGGACTGCATATAAAATGCTGTAAACAGAACCTCGGACATGGTAACAACGTAGTAAATAACTCCTAGTAAATAACTTTCTTCTGCCACTGCACAAGACTTGGGGTTTCCCACTTGTCTGAAGGATACCGATGTCTTCCAGAACACCCAAGCAGTCAAGAGTGTGCTGGGTAGAGACGCACCCCAGCTCCTGTCCGCTGCAGCCGGTGGTGCAAATCTCCCTCTCCAAGGGGCTCAGCTCCAAGGAGTCCAGCTGGGTGCATCTGGCTGGGGAGATTAAATTATTTTTGAATTCCTAACTGAATGTTCTTTTAATGGAAACTTAATGACAGGCATTGAAATAGATTTCCTCCATAACCCCTCCTCCCCCCCGCCCCCCACCCCCCACGGCTCTGCCTTGCGCAGTTCCCGATAACCTTTATTCCCTGCCCCTGGACTTTTATCTCCCCAATGACAAACAGCCCTTGCCGGACAGAAAGAGGAAATTCCAGTCATTGTTCTCAAACTTCTGGCTTCCAAAATAAAATGCTCTATCTCCCCTGTCAAGCTTTGATTGACACACACTTCCTGTAATGGCAGGCAACAACGGCCCAGGGGCGGGGCCGGGTTCATTTGCATTCTTTCCATCAGAAGCTGTCCTAACGTTTGTTCTAGACAGGGAAAGATCCCCGTGCTATTCACAGAAGCATCCTGTTGAGGACCCATATTCTGTTTCATGAAAAATCCCCAAGGAAGACACTTCCTCAACCGTCTCTGCAATCCGCCCAGGGAGTTCTTCTGGAAGGTCCAGCTGCACGTCCCCTTAGTGATGGACAGAGAAGGACAGTCACCTATCAGCCCATGTCTTAGATTTGGCAACACAGAAAGGATCTTTCCCTTCTACCTTTTCTCTCTTAAGGAATAAATAATTTCTAAACATTTAGTGCTTTCCATTAAAGACAACCTCCCAAATCTTAACTCTTAAATATCGGAGCTTGAGCCAACCTAAGTCCAGGAAGATTCAACCAGGATCAAAGGCTCTTAGTCAAAATCCCCATAGCAACAGAGATGAACTGGGCAATTCAAAGAGAATCAGTCTCAAGGAAAATTTTGAATATAATAATGCATCATGGGATGCAGTTTTTCACGAAGGAAATTAGAACAGTTGACGTGCTTTTGAAATCAGCAAATAGAATAATCCAGCATCTGTAGCAAATAGCAGTACTGATGTAGTCAGATTCCACCGGGAAAAATGTCACTGCATTGTAATAAAAAGGCTGCCTTTAGCAGTGGTGTTAACCTACAAGCAGTTTGGCCTTCTCAGGCTATTTTTCATTTCTCTTTACTACTTGAGCACCCATTCCCTTGTTACCCCCTTTCTTAAAATGCACAGGAGTTTTATGCGCTTTGGGGTTCCAACCACTCCTTAGACCTATCAAAAGTTACCTGTTCCAGGCCTCTTTTCCTAGGGGCTTAATTGGATGTATCTGTGTTAATGGTTGCTAGAGGGTCAATGGGAATTTCCATTAAAAAAGAGACTCCAGGTGCAGAGTGTCTTGATCCTAGCAAAGGGATATTTAGAAGCAGATGGGCCTCCACCAAATAACCCAGAAGTAAATACCAATCAGAAAGATGTATGTTGTTCACCTCCCTAAACAATCAAAGGGAATGGATTGCTTATGACCATCTCACTTCCAGCATGCATGTGCACGCTGCCAGCCAGCAGGAGAATACACCAGGAAGAGTGCATGCTGATGGGAACAAGTGTCAACACAGTTTCCCTCCAGTTTATGAAGGGGCTACATCATGACAGTGGGCCAGCAGAGAATTCCAGCTCCCTCAAGCTTGTGATACCTGATTTCTTTTTCCTGTCAGCACATTAAATTGTGGTGCCAAAGCATTCACAGGCACAGAGT
Source organism: Gorilla gorilla gorilla (assembly GCF_029281585.2). Classification (NCBI taxonomy): domain Eukaryota; kingdom Metazoa; phylum Chordata; class Mammalia; order Primates; family Hominidae; genus Gorilla; species Gorilla gorilla. The sequence goes on from NC_073233.2 coordinate 136,771,645, forward strand.
GAGAGTTCCACACGGGCCAGCTATGGCCACTGTTATGGCCACTGACAAGGTGTGCAACCCTAAAACCATCAGACTTCCCACTGTTCTTAGTCAGAAGGACCAGAGTGGTGCATGGATCTGTACAAATACAGCCCAGGCATGGAAAAACATAAGCCATCCCTCCCAACAACTGTGGGCAGCTGCTGTTTTATGTGCCAAGACTCACAATGGAGAGGCGTGATGGAGCTGTACCGGAAGGGGTGTGTCTGTGGCCAGGGTCATTTCCTCCTGAGGACTCCAGACAACAAATGTGTCCTATCTGCTTCCCCTCCACTCCTCCCGCCCCTTCCAGAAGAGGGTCCTCTCTGCAAGAGGATTTTCACCTGGAACCTGACTCAGTTAATGCATAATAATAATAATAATCAAAGTGCATGCACAGTTTCAGAAATTTACTATATTAATCAACACACTGAAAACATTTTGATTCCTAAGCAGCTTTGAGTACCAGTTTTTTCCCAGGACACATTCAGAATGATGCAGGTGGGGATCTGAAGAAGACTTTCACAGTAAAACCTTCCCCTCAAGGTCAAGCCTTCCATAAGCTGGTCCCTTTTAGGAAGATGGGCTGTCAGGGAAAGAAAGACATAGTAACATTCTGACTGTGGGGCTCCATCCCATTCCTCTCTCTTTCCCACTTCTTCTTTAGAAATAGCATTCCAGTACAAACTCTAGGTGGAGGAACACATGAAACTGTTTCTTCTCAGGTGCATTAATGATACATTCCCTTCGCTACTGACTTTGCACCTTCCAACTCCTCATTGCTGTCTTGGAAGAGCAGGAAATGCTCTTTATAAACAGATTTATAGCCCTTTAAGCCATCCAATGCAGATTGAAAGAAATATCATCACCACTTTTAACTAAAGCATTCTGTCTTGCAGGAAGGTATCATCAAGATTCTAGTGTGCAGATTTAGCCTCTGTCTAAACGTACCACATGAGAAGGTTAGAGCCTCAAATTGTTCTTTGTGTAAGCGTTTTCTTGTTGTCATTGATTGGTTGGTTCATCTCCCCAAATTAGGAGACAATTTTTCCATGAGTAAAAGTCCACATTAAAAGTGGAGTCATTCTTATCAGTAGAATCAAAATGAGATTATTATTGTCCCCTGATCCTTTCTAAAGTTCATAACTTCTTTAAGGAAACTTTAAAAAATATTTTGTTTGGCCTGTTCATGAAACTTTTGATAATTTTGTCTGCTTCAATCCACCTTATATGAGCTCAAATAATCATATTTAAGATTTCAAGAGAGCACCTATGTCTTCCATACACCAGTTTCATATAAATGCATTGCACGTTCTAATACAGTAGCCTTGTGGAGATGCATGTTTTGTGGGATCACAATTGCGGGGCTCAGGGGTCTTTGTGCTGGTAGACTTTGAAGGCTGTCATCCTACTTTCGTACCCCTAAATTGTTGACTGCTTCATAATGCTTCCAGGCACTAGGAGCTTTAGAGACTTTGCTTTACTCCTGTTGAAAAGCCACTGTTACATTTTGGTGTCATCTGTTTCATTGACTTCTGACAGGATGAAGTTGGGGTTGTCATAGCCTCTCTTCATCCTGGCTCTAGCATCTTTCTCATTATAAAGGCACATGGCACAGTGAGGGGTCTCCACTTCCACTGTCTTGCTAAAGTTATGGAAATCCACTCGGTATTTCCCTTCTTTTGTCTTGGATACTATGGGAGCAAAACGGTAGCCCCAAAGCACCTCCTCTGGGACATAGGATGTCCGGACTTGGCAGGTAGCACTGGTGGACTCCACTGTGCCATCTAAAAACACCACTAATTCAAAGTCCTGCTGGAGAAGGGTCTCCGCTGCCATATGGAAGAAAGGGCTGTTGTGATCAATGACATGGTAAATTGTCAATGGGGAGATGAAGAATAAATTTTCATTCCCAGCGTCAACCACAAAGTTGATATTGATCTGGTCCAAAATAATGGTCTCTCCTTCAGGAGTGACTGTGGTCTTCAGAAGCTTTCCATAAATGTGACTGCCAATAAGAAGGCTCTTCCTGAGATTAGCCACTCGGATTAGGAGGCAAAGCTTCCCTCCCCGTTTGCTGATCACTGCATTCTTGCTGAACGTAATGGTCTTGGCACGTTTTTTGGGCCTGGAGATCTTGGCTAAGATGGCCCCACACATGAAGGAATTGATTATAACTCCAAGTATAGACTGAAAGATAAGCAGAAAAATGGCAGTGGCACACTGTTCTGTCACACACCTGAATCCATATCCAATGGTCACTTGAGTCTCCAGAGAAAACAGAAAAGCTGAGGTCAAGCCATTAATATTCTCCACACAGGGAGTGTGATTGGCAGAAGGATGGAATTCCGGGAGGTCTTTGTGAATGTACGCTACTGCATACCACAGGAGACCAAAGAAAAACCAACTCCCCAAGAAGGCTGTGATGAAAATGGTCATTTTGTATCTCCACTTGAGGTCAAGTACCGTTGTCCAGATGTCCACAAAGAATATAAACCTTGACTGTGCCTCCACATTGCCAAATTCTATGTTGCACCTTCCATCTTTGGAGACTAGCCTTGCTCTTTGCCGAGAATGCCCAAAAAAGCGAGTGACGACCCATTTCCGAAGATGTTTGAACATACTTTCTGTCAACACCCTGATCTGAAAACATATCAAGGAAAAACAAAAAAGGATTATGTTTATAGCAATAATGAACTAGGTGACTCATATAAAAGACCTAACTACAAAAAGATCATTCAAAATTATCTGGGTTACTAATCATTTGGCAAGCTGACAAGTTTATTCTGGATACCACAATGCTGTTTCTGATAGAAACTTTCCACTGGAAGACCATGTTACTCAAATATAAAGAGGCAAAATAATTACAGAGAGCTAGAAATGAAGACAAACTAAGTGATTATATATTCAAGTGTTTCCTGACCTCAACTAGTCTCACACAACCTTAAATATGTTCGTAATAACCAATTATGACCTGTATTTTTATTTATTGAATATTACTTAAATCACCTTCTCATAAGTTTAGCCTTATGTTAAGCAATAATTTCTGAGAAATCACAAACTTGAAGCATTATATATGTTTTTGAGATATAGAAAAATGAATAACTGATCAATAAAACACTCATCAATATACTACCTAAATCATCTATGTACTTCTATTGATACTCATATATCAAGAAAAATCCTAATTCAATTCTGTTCTCTCATTTATCAAATGAGAAAACTGAGATTCAGAAAATTTAAATAACTTGTCCAAATGCATGTACCTAGCCAGTGGCAGGATGACAACTAGAATATAGGGCTCCCTGCCTCTAGTCTAGGGGAGCTTCTACCACCCCGAGTCTCAGTTATCAAATGTTATATACTAAAGTCACACTTCCCTAAAATATTTTTAGACAAGTATTGGTCATATTTCTTTTTGTTAAATGCTGAACACTATTTAGAACAGAGCTCAGATCCAACCAGATGGTCTCATAGGGCTTCTCCATAAATCTACAAGCCTGTTCCTACTCTCTCCCCATGGTTTCCCAAGATTCCCAAAAGGGATAGTATGAGAGCCACCATCAACACATCTAACACTTCCTTCCCTACTCCAAAGCTGGAGGACTGGGGAGCACTGATTTAAGTAATACTCCATAAAGACAGACCGTACTTTATTCATTCCTATATCACAATTGCTAGTACAGTTGATGAGTGCCTACTGTTTATTCAGTAAACGTAAATGAAATAATTCAGTGAATGAATTACATTTTTCAAAATCCTATTTGCTCAATTGATTTTTTATAGATGACATTACTGTGACTTCCATTGTACAGCAAAATAGTGAAGGGCCTGTCCCATAAACACCCGACAGTGGTGAAACCCAAAGTCATAAACGCTAGATTACCTCCTCCCCCATGCCCAAGAATATCAAGGTGTGCCCACCCTGGTCCGCAATGCCTTCAGGGTATTTTTCATTAAATGCAAATATGTTTTTAAAATAGATTTCAAAATCCCCCTTGAAAAATGTGTTTATTTGTAAGAACTAGGAAGCGAAACCAACTGAGTGATACATTTTAAATAATAGTGATATCCCACAGTGTCTTGTTCAAGGCCTTAACCCAGCTGAAAACACAAGAAGCCAACACCAAGTCGAAGCGGTGACGAGAAAACCACAGCTGTGGTGATTTCAAATGTTGAGGGCAGGTTCTAAAGACATAAAAAAAGAAAATGCTGCCAAGAGAATAAACAGCAATGCACATAGTCAAGAGGGCCCTCCTCTCATCCCACACTGCCCTCATTGACCTCAAGTCCCCAACGAGGATTAGGGGATGGTACATGTGAGGTACAGAGAAGGAAATAGTCTTCCCCTTTCCTTGCACACACATCCTTTACCCTGGTCTACACCCATGTGGACTGACCTCTCTCCCAGGTGCATTCAGGGTCACACTGTTTACCCAGCTCTCCAGAGAGTGACTCTCAGCTCAAATAGTAAATTCTAAAACCAACATTTATCAGTTGAATCCACATTCTCTTTGTCATACATTATAATTCCAGAGATGGCTCCTAACACACCAACTTCTGAGTTTATTTCCCCAGCACCCTGCTCCTCTAGCCTCCCTTAAATTCATTTTACTTTTAAAGGTAAAGAAGATTTCTGTAGAGTGAAGAAGTACCCCCTCATTGATCACTTGAATAATGTTGAGTTTCCATGACTGCATTAATGATGAAACATTATCTGCCTGGCTTTCCAGAGAGGTGATTTCCCCAGCCTCCACTTACCAACGTCTCAAACACATTCCGACTGGAAGCATTCATGGCTGGAAAAAGCAAGAAAGTGGTGCTGGTTGTTGGTCTTTCTATGCAGACTGATTTCTTTTAGACTCAGCCTAATTTATTGTAGGCGACAGTCAGTGGACTGACGCTAATTTGTGTAAACTTGGAAACACTTAATTTGATAGTGGAGTCGTGTGATTTAAACCAAGGCAATTGGTTGTTCTCAGACCAAGCCCCAAGCTGAATAGGTATTTTTTCTTTCCAACATCACATGGCTTGAATACCAACATGCTAAGACATGACAAGCCATCAGCTAAGGTCTCTGGGCAGCAGGCGTGGATTGGGTTCCAGCATTGCCTTCCTCTCCTTGGCCACGCTCTATCGCTCACTTGTTTCCCCTAAAAGTTGTGCCTAATAACGACTGGCTGGAAACACTTACTTATCATCAATCTCCCGGCCTATTCTCTAAAACCCACTGAAATACTGAGTTTTCCAAGGGTTCACAAAGATGCAGGTGAACATACAGACATAGATAAGTACATATTTACAAGACATAAGTAAGATCACACCAGGAAGAAACAAGATACCATGTTAATCTCTCCATACAACAGTTACGTAAGAAACAGACTTAAAAGAAGTCTTTATTGTTGGAAGTCTTTATTATTCTGGAAAATCTGGCATTTACTGAAGGTGTTTTTTACATGCACTGGGTTAGCCAATGCTATTGATTTCTTTGTTCAGAGTGAGAGGGATTATTCTTAGAGAATGCAATGATACAGGATAAATTCATCCACTAACCAAAACTGTCATTCACATGGCAGACCTATTATTGCACAGATCCTACTTTTTTTAGATAATGGCATTTAATCTAACCACAGACAGAGCCAATATGTATTTTATGAACTCTTAGGTGATTAGAGATTGTCCCTGGTGTCTGGGTTATATAATATGCTCAGTTTTTAGGTTCCTTTCTATTGAAATCAGTAAATCTTAATAGCAAGCAAAGGGCTGCACATTAGCTAATATTTACCAAGGTATTTTTAGTGGCTTGGCAAAACAAGTGGATTACATTACTGCCACTTTTTTTTAGTGCCTCAGCATTCTTGTTCTATAAACAATCCATTCTCAGAAAATAGACATTTTGTGCACTTCCCAAACACTGATTGTATGCTTGTTCTGTAGGATTTCAAAGACAAATAGAACTCTTCCTGTTCTCAAGGAGTTCATAGTCTAATGGGGAAGTGAACTAAGGAAATCAACCACAACCGAGCATGGTTGGTATAATGCCAAAAAGAATAACTTTTTAAAAAGATCCCCATCAGCTGGGGATCCACCCTTTCTTTGCAAACATACTTCAACTGGCAGAAAACTCATTGCATTTATGTATACATTAATTTATTTATCAATCACTATTCAATGATGATATGTTGATACCCAATGTTGACTGTGTGTGCTGACCATTGTGCTAGACATCAGAGAAGTAATGGACTCAGTCCTTGTTGTCATGCAACTCCCATTTCAGCAGAGAGGGTGGTGCAAATGTGTCAATAATCTATGAAATGACCAGTGATAAATGCCAGGATATGAAACAGCGGGAGCACTCCGGGGAGCACCTATTTTGATGAGCAGAACTGTAACCCTGAGGCCAAGCCCTGAAGATGAGTTAGAGTCACATATAGTAGAAACTCTGTAAATATTTGCTGAATGATGATAAATACATTAATCAATGAGTATATAAAATCAATGAGCTTACTGTCACTTATATCACATAGTATCTGGTGGCTCCCACTCTAATGGAGATTTCTTGTGTGTGCACTACTAACCACACTACAGGGTAGTCTTCTGTGTGACCCAGGCAGGGGCAACCGAGGAAAGAAAACATGGGGGAGCTGAAAGAAGTTCCAAGTAAGCAAATAATGGAGCATAGAAAGCCTCAGTGAGACACTGGGCTGCAAAGGCAAGCTAGGGCCAACAGACTCTGCACTTGGTGTACCATTTGACAGGTTTTTTTCATAGAACAAAAGGAGAAACTGTTATAAAGAACATTCTTCTAGTTGTGCTTCAGAGAAGACTCATTAAAATTCTAAATAAGTCTGAAGTCTCCTCCATTTAACAGCCCTTCAAATTCTTGAAAGTAAACATATTTTCTTCCTGAATTTCCTTTTCTCCATAGAAATATGTGCTTCATTTTTATGCAACATCTACTTTAATCAGTATGTGCTCATTTTAAGGGAGGGACCAATAGTTTGTGGTCCTTACTGAATCTGATGAACCCAGGTGCAGAAGCTCTTCTTTCACAGACATCCACTTGAGAACAATTCGTTCAGAATTTGGGATTTCTTACAGCACTTACCACCCCAGCCTGCTCAGCAGTCAAACAGCCACTATGTCAAAGAGGGGAAAGGGAAAATAGGCATGGCTGTTACCGCTTCTGATTTAGAATTAAAAGTCTATTATTCCTCTATAAAAATGGAAAAAAAACCCACTTATTGCAGTCTGCCTTTCAGCCAAACCTCTCATAGCTCATGCACAGCCTTAGGTAACTTTAGGACATTTCTGAGAGTCAGGATTTCAGGTTAGAGGTAGGAAATATGAGCTATGTGGCCTGAGAGGAGAAGTCAGATGATTTTCTCTAGTCCCTTTCTAACCGTGATGGAGAAGAAATTCATTTCTATGAAAAAATTACTGCTTTGCCAACAGTCGATTGAATCTGGAAACATTTCTTGAGGATTTTCCATTGCAATGATTGAATGGGATTATGGGGCAGAGCCTCTTCCTTCTTAATCAATATAATTAAACGAACACATTATTTATTGAGCATCTACTATATACCAGGTGCTATGCTAGGAAACAATGCAAGGTAACAGTCCCTGCTCTCAAGTTGTTCACGAATAAGTAATTCAAGAATTGTAATGTGGCAGGTTTGCTGCCTTGAAAAGATTGAGGACACGATGTTAAGGCAGTCCCAAAGAGGAGACCCAGAAGATTGGGTGGGTGTTGGGCTTGTATTCTTACTCAGCTTTGCTAAGGAAGGAAAACAAGTGCATCTAACTGCTGCTGTGGAGGACTTCCTGTTTTCTATGAAAATCATCTCAAGCTATTGGAGGATCACCACCCTGCTGGATCTGCAAAGGTTCAGAGCCCCGAGAAGCAGTAAACCATCTAGCTCCACAGACTACACTTATCACATCCAGAACCTGCAGTAGACAGAGAGTGGCATTTCCCTTCTGTTCGGTAATGCCAGAGAAGTTATCTCTCATGTCTTTACCACTATCAGGCAGCTCACATGGGAACAGCATGGGCTCTTTTTAGATAGAACTTGGCAAGGCTGGTAGAAACCATCTTTCCTGGCCTCATGGGCATAGAAGAGGGCATCTGAGCTTCAGGACTCTTCCAGGCTAGACTTGGGAATGCACTTCAGGAATACCCTACTCTTTTGTAGGGTGAGCATACTCCTGGGTCCCCACTGCTGTGAACCAGAGTGTGTCTGTATCCAGGGTGTGAGTACAGCAAGGGCCTTCCTAGGTGCCTCCCTCCTTCCAGAGAAGAGAGCTTGAGGAAAAGGGGCTGGAGCATCACAAGGTCTGATGGTGTTGGTACTCTCAGGAGGCACACTGTGTTCTGTAGGCATCTCTGGGCCAGCCATCCAGAGTATCACTTTCTGAATAACTTGTCCTTTTGTGCACAGGGGATCAGGAGAAGATAGGAGATCCTGGCCAGTAATGTTCCCAGAAGAGGTAACAGCTAGGGGCAGCGTGGCAGAGTGGACGGGCTTCTAGCTCGGGTTAGCACGGACATTGATTTGAACCCTATCTCTGCCACCCAACAGTCAGGTGAACTGAGCGAACCACTGACCTTTGCTGACACAGGTGAGTTTCCTCACCGGTGAAATGGCTATAATATACTCTCAAACATTGTATGATTTAAATGCAATAGCATAGATAAAGTTCCTAGAAAATAGTAATTATGCAATAAATAGCTACAATTATTATAACTGGTTCCCAGATTTCAAACTAGCATGGCAGTTTAATCAGGGGTCACCAGTCCAGGCCAATCGGGGTCTACCGCACGGAGCGAAATGGGCCATATTGGAGACTACAGCCAATGGAGGAAAAGGCTTCCTTGAGAGTGATGAAGGTTCTGACAACATATCTGGTCTATCAACTATGCTAGCTTCAGAGCCCATCCTCCCAGTGCGCAACAGAAGATCTGGAAAATACAAACATGTTTTATAAAGGTTTTCTCTATAATCAGGGCAAAAGACTTGTCTTGGAGAGTTGGGAACAGGATAGAGGGAGAGAATTATCCTTGGCAAGGCTGAACAGAGCGACGGTACCGAGGCTTGATGCTGTTCTTCTCTCACCCTAGACGTTAACTAGGATTGGATCTGTGGAAAAGCAGGCCACTGGAAGGTGACCTCGTACTCCCGGCGAGGTCTTGGTTCTCCTGGCACATGAGGCTGGGTCTTGCTCCTGTTAAACACAAGCAATCTCACAAATCATCAGCCTCAGACCAGGCCACTCAGATCATGATGGATTGGGATAAGACAAGGCCACTCTGTAATCATGTCTGAACACCAACAAAACACAAACATTGTCCAAGCCACAAAATGGCCGAATATCCCCCCATCCTGATGAGTGTCTGCTGTTTCTTTCCCCAGAACAGCTTTAGCCTCATGTCAGTCTTCTCACCTAGATAATAAGAATTATCAACATATTTGATCATAGAATCATCACTACTCCCTAACAGCCCCTAATCCAGAGCAAAGCATTGCTTCCTTATGCCTCCCCCGCCGCATCACCTGAAACATGCCCAGATCCTATGCAAGTCCTTTCCAAAACCCTCTCAGTGAGACGCCCCATGATTGCTTATGGTGCAGTTCTCCATAGCTGCAAAAAGTCCAACTTGCTCAAATACAGGGTACTACTGGTGCTTTCTGACTGGAGGGCACTGACCACAGAAGACCCTAAGAGCACAGGAAATAAGTGTAACTATAACACAACAAAACCACTTTACAAGCCCATTGGTGAGAACCAATTCCATTCCGTGGCTTCCACAAGTCCTACATGCCTATGTGCAATCGGTACATATGTTTGTTTCTGTATGAAGAAGTGAAGAATCAAGGATATAGCCAAGTGAAATAGAAAAAGCCATTAAAATGAGTTAAAAATTTCAAGTTCGGCTTTTAAATTCTATCTAGCTAACTTGTTTCCCAAAGCCATTGGTTATCCTAAGATAACTATACTATGACCACAAAAACCTATACCTCTTCTTGGCACCTTGATTGGGTCCCAGTGGGAAGCACTGGAAGCTGTGATGTCCCCACCACTGGGAGCTAGTGAAGCCTGAACCCGGGCAAGGTGTTTGTGAGGTCTTACCAGTCTGTGGTGGCAGCCCGCATTTGCTGTAGTCAGAAATCAATGCTTTGGAAGGTGAAAGCTTATCCTGTATGTATTTTCTTTTTCATTTCTTTTCTTTTGTTTCTTATTTGTTTATTTATTTTTGAGACAGGGTCTCACTCTGTCATCCAGATTGGAGTGCAGTGGTGCAATCACAGCTCACTGCATCCTCAACCTCCTGGGCTCAAGAGATCCTCCTGCCTCAGCCTCAAAGTACCTGAGACCAGCCGGGCCCAGTGGCTCACGCCTGTAATCCCAGCACTTTGGGAGGCCGAGGTGGGTGGATCACGAGGTCAGGAGATCGAGACCATCCTGGCTAACATGGTGAAACCCCGTCTCTACTAAAAATACAAAAAATTAGCCGGGCGTGGTGGCGGGCGCCTGTAGTTCCAGCTACTCAGGAGGCTGAGGCAGGAGAATGGTGTGAACCTGGGAGGCGGAGCTTGCAGTGAGCCGAGATCGCACCACTGCACTCCAGCCTGGGTGACAGAGCAAGACTCCGTCTAAAAAAAAAAAAAAAAAAAAAGTACCTGAGACCATAGGTGTGCACCACCATGCCCAGCTGATTTTGTTGTTGTTATTGTTTTTGCAGAGATGGAGTCTTACTATGTTTCCCAGGCTGGTCTTGAACTCCTGGCCTCAAGCAATCCTCCTCCCTCAGCCTCCCAAAGTGCTGACATTACGGGTGTGAGCCACCACGCCTGGCCACTGTATTTCCAATATTGTTTCCTGTTGTTCTTCATAATAGTTTCTTAAGATATTTCAGAAATGCTAGCATGTCTCAGCTATATGAAGAAAGACCAAAAGAAGCACTTGATCCCTGCCTTGTTCAGAGTTTTAAAGAGAGAGCAGCATATCCTCAGGGGTTGTGAGGAACAGTGACAAGGAGCTGGAGCACCCTAGGGGACAGGAGAAACTCACTGTCACACAATGGGAGCTACTTGGCTATACTAGAGATTTTCTAAGAATTTTTCTCTTCTAAAATTCAGAGTACTGCACTTTAAGGGAAAGTGTTGCTTTATTGGATATAAGTCGATTGAGCCAGAGTTGAGAAGGTAAACCAAGGTAAAAATGGAAGTGCAAGGCACAGATGAATGAAGAAAAAGGCTGGGGCTGATAACAGTCTCCAGAGAGTGTGGAACGGCCATTAAGGCGGCCAGAATGGGCTTCTGCAGTCTGCTGCCCGTTGCTGGAGACACACGCTGCAGCAGTCTCAGTGAACAGCGCCCCCTGGAGCAAGATGCCAGCGGTGCCCCTCTGGAGTAGTGGCATTCTGGGCCCCCAAAGGCCTGTAGTGTCATCCGAGGCACGGATACAAAATCTCTTAAAGGTGTTGTTGGATTTAAACTCATGGTAACTCTAGGAGGCTGGGAACTGAGGCTCAGAGAAGTTAAGCAACTTATCCAAGGTCACAAAGCAGAAAGCCCAAAGAGCAAAGATTAGAAGAATCTAGATCTTGCCAACTGACAAGTCTTTGCTTTTAAGCCCTAAAGCATATGTAACACAGTTGGTAAACAATGTAGAGGGAAAGTAAATATTTATTCAGCATCAACTTACTCTGTGCCAGGAATGGTTTTCTATACATTTCCTTGCTTTGTGTGAGTGATCACATAAGAGGGTGAGAGCTAGCAAGGGTCCAAACCTTTTTAGAGAGTGAGCATAAAAGGATCAGGAGGGGACAGTTTTCTGGGGTTTTGCAGCATCTACAAAAGCACTACAAGAGGAGGAAGGAGAGCTCGATGGAGAGGGCAGCAGGTACCTTGGGTTGGATCTGAGGGTGTGTGTTGGAGGAGAAGACCATAGGCCCTGATGTCATGAGAGGGGCCTGGTAGAGCCAGACAGAGTTTAGAAATGGTTACGATATCAACAGAATTAAGAAGCAGCCATGAGAGCAGCTGAAGATACACTGTCCAGCATCATACTTTTTTTTGGAAGCTTCTGTGGATTGTCCTGGCATAAGCAAACGGCCTGAGGTTGTGGGAGTGACATTTTACACTTAGGGACATCTGTAGGCCTCTACAGGGTGTTGTTACTTCTTCTATAGGCAGAAGTTTGGTGTGATGACAATGGCTCCTGTGGGAAGAGGAGGCAACACCCCCAACCCCTCCTGCCCGCCCGCCAACCCACCACCTGCTGGATAAGGAAAACCTGCCAGTGACGATGAGCCAGCCCCATACACTCACTGCTCTAGCAGAGGGCAAAGCTCTTGACCTTGGAGTCAGTACTGAGGTCATGTCCAGGAAGCAGACTGGGAATACAAAGGCAAAAAAGGACACATCAGAGGGCCCCCCCCGCCTCCAACCATAGAGAATGGAACAGGTCGTTTAACCTCTCTGGGCCTGCATCACCTGCCATTTCCTCGGCTGGAAACCCTTGGAGCTCTACTCTCCCCCACGCCACCCCCACCCCCTTGCCAACTTCTTGACATCAAGTTAAATGTCATTTCTCAGAAAGACATTTAAATGTCAGTTTCTCAAAGAAGGAAGAAGATCCCCCTCCCCATTTAAATCAAGTTTCCTCTCCTTGCAATATTTGACTGTATGCTTTCCTTTTATTTGTGGTATGAACAGTAATTTTAACTGATACGTTTACTTTTGTGCTGTCTCCTCCACTGCCATGTCCCCAGTCCCTGCCTACCCCAGCACCAGGCAGAGAACAGAGGCTCAACAGGTATCTGTCAAGGAAATAAACAGATATAGGAAGGTGTAAATGACTCAAAGTGCTTGATTTTTGAAAGGGGCTGTGGAGAGGGCAATGCCAGCCTAACACCACTCTGTGATGCTGGTGGTGGGACTCAGTACTTGCAGAACCTGCAAGGGCAAATGATTAGGTCCCACAGCCTTTGCTTAAGAGGCTCTGCATAACCAAATGCTTACCTAGCTTTCTTGTAGCCTGGGGTGTCCAATAGTTGCTTATTGAAAATCAAGCCACTCACCTCTGTCAGAAGAGGTTCAGGAGATGATTTTCAAAACTTCATGTATAAGTAGATCTTGGGGTGACCAGCAAGAGCTGCTTGGTTTGGGATTCCAACTGTGGGGCTCAGAACTTGTCACACTGTCTTTGTCAGGGCCCAGGATGGGGATGAAGGCACAGTAGAGAAGAAACCTGGTAAAATACAACACATATGGCTACTGTCTGGAGACAGAGGACAGGCCCACACAGAAGCCAGGGTGAAACTTCAGTTAGTTTGGACCAGGAACACACAGGACCCTCCACATCAGCAAAGGTAGAAAGGTCAGCTTGGGCTCCAGTGGACTCAACTTTAACCCAAGTTCTCAAACCTCTACCACACACTGAGTCCACACCTCCCTAACTAGTCCATTCTAGTTTCTAGTGAATTTAGGATTGAAAAGTAAATTAACACAATGATCCACAGTCTTTCCTATTCTCATCGTCTTTTTATTCTTATTACTATTAAAAAGAACACCGCTGCATTGAAAATATCATTGTACACATCTAGATATATAATTCCATATTGAAATCACTGTATACTCTCAAAAGATGTATGTAGACAGAAATTGTGTACGGTGAATCATATTACATATGCATTAGGATATTAGATATTTATAGGAATCCTATAGTGGATTATTTTATAAAGTGAAGAATAATTTTTGCAAATCAAATAATCATTCTTCCACTTGTTTATCCTGTATGTGTGTTGAGGAGGAGATGGTTGTTCTAAAAACCGGATAAATCTGTAATGAAACTGTTCTTAAGTCTCATATTCAGCCACCTACCTCAAATGGCACTGGAGTTTAATGAAGGAATTTCAGCGTTTATTAAAAAGTTGTAGCTATTATGTGTGCAGAGATCTGTTATTAGTCTGACCCTTCTAGTTCTGTGTGGTTTGGGTTGGTTTTAAATCAACTCAGTCTTTCCAGACCAGAAAGGAATGGATTCCATGTGGACGGGAGGCCTGAACATGCTTTACCGAGTGTCTGCAACAAGAACGTACACTTTGTTTTAAAGAAAATATATAGAATGCCCAACCTTGACAATTTATAAAATGGAAAAAATTCAACTAATGTCTTGAGTATGGACACTCGGAGACTAGTATTCATTATGTTGCATGAGGCAAAGAAGGCTAGTGTAGCCCAGCTTTCACAGACACGCAAGATCTAAGGCACAGAGCACCAGGTGCTTGGGTTTGGAGGGGGATTTGGATGCCTTCTAGGCCCACACCTTAGCGTGTTTGAAGTTTCTCTGTCCCAGTCCCAGCAAGTGGCCTATGGGGTAAGATTTAAGAAGTGGGTTTCCAGTGTTTGAATCTGAAATCAGTCACTTATGAGCTCTAACATTGGGTATTCAGTGTGTCAATTTCCTCATCTGACAAATGGGGGCTTTTATATCTATCTTACAGATGGATGGAAAGAGCTTAGACCACACTTGGACATAGAACGTGATCAAGCTATTAATACCTTGAGTCATACTACGTGCAACTCCAGTTTCTCCTTCAAGCTCCTGCCATGCATTGAATGAAAGGAGGCAATCTTGTCCCTATCTGTGAGACCTTTAATCCTGGGCTGTTCTTGCTACTGTGCGGGCTGCAATAGCGTCCTGCTTCTCAGAAAGGAGGTGAGAAGAGCCAGGCTCTAGGGGATTAGTGGAAGAGCCAGCATTTCTGTTGACTCCGTTGCTATGCCCCATGGGTATCATTGACCCTCAAAGGGTCAATGATTACCAGTTTCGGCTTGGGTTCTGCCAAGCCATCAGAGTTACATTAATGGAGCGGCACGTCATATCACCCACCCTCCCATGTCCAAGTGCTTTCTGGGAAAGCCCTGGAGCCAGAGGGAGCGGAGCCAGCAGCTTCGGTGACCCTTTGTTCCATGCCATAGAGCTGCCCTTCAGCAAATGCTGAAGTCTTCTCTCTGGGGCTCTTCTTGCTGGCATTTAGCATGCCCCCATCCTCATTACCGGGCACAGCCCACCCACTGGGGCTCTTCTTGCTAGCATTTAGCATGCCCCCATCCTCATTACCGGGCACAGCCCACCCAGGAGCCCTCTCAGAACAGGACACTGCCCGGGAGTCTTCCCAGCTGCGTCCTCCAGCAAATGTCTTGAACTGCTCTTGACCAATCCTCGTGTCTGCCTCTGAAACAAGGAAGACAAGCAGGAAGGGGGACATCCCCCTAGACCTTAGAGTTATGCCAAGGCAGGCAAGCTCAGGGCCCTCACTGAGACCCACCTCTCAGGAGAGGCTGGTGGTACCTACAAAAGGCCTGCTGACGCACTTTCTCTCATTCCTTTCCTTGTTTCTTTTCACTCAGAGGTGTGTATAATGACCTGGAAAAGGTA
The DNA here is from genome assembly GCF_029281585.2 of Gorilla gorilla gorilla. Taxonomy (NCBI): domain Eukaryota; kingdom Metazoa; phylum Chordata; class Mammalia; order Primates; family Hominidae; genus Gorilla; species Gorilla gorilla. The sequence goes on from NC_073233.2 coordinate 136,787,115, forward strand.
AAATTAAATTCCACTTTATTTCCACTTATTTGCCATTCTATCAAAATCAAGCCAAATCAAAAGAAGCGTTTCAGTCTCAAAGACGTTCCTTAACCTCTCTGAGCTGCGCTTTTCCATACTATATTGATGATTCTAGTGCCTTTGTTGTTATGGGGATTCAGTGAGAAATACACATATCCACGTAAAAATGAGTACGTGAATAGCAGCATTATTCATAATAGCCAAAGAGTGGAAGCTTTTGAAACAGTTGATGTCCATCAGCTGATGAATCAATAAATAAAATGTGACATATCCATACAGTGGAATATTATTCAGCTCTAAAAAGGAATAAAGTACTGGTAGATACTACAACATGGATGGACCTGGAAAACGTTTGGCCAGTGAAAGAGGCAAGAGATTGTATGATTCCATGTAGATGAGATGTTAGAATAGGCAAATCTACAGAGAAAGAGAGTTAGACTGGTGGCTGCCAGGGGCTGGGGAAGAGGCGGATGGGGAGTGACTGCTAATGGGCACCAGGTTCTTTTGGGGGTGATGAAAATGTTCTGGTATTGATTGTAATGATGGCTGTGCAACTCTGTGAATACACTGAAAACCACCTCTTACACACTTCGAATTAGTGGGTTTTATTTTATGAGAATTATATTGCAGTAAAGCTGGGATAGAAAAAACACACATGTAAAGTGCCTGTCACACAGTACAGTCTCGACCGACTTCCCCTCAACTCTCACCCCACTTCCCCATGCCTTTAGGCCCTTGTTGGAACCTCGGCTGAACTCAGCACCTGCCTTCTCTAGCAAGTGGCTACTGTGATCCTGAAGGCACCACCATCAAAATGATTTTCTTTGCCACAAGAGCTTGGAGTACAGAAAGTATTATTCTGCTCACCCTCACTGCTAAACAGAACCTCTGCTAGTGTGGGAGATGTCTCTTCTCCCAGGGTCTACAAGAGAAGCTCTTCCCTGCTGCTGCCCAGGTGTGTTTGGGTGAAGCAGTCCAGGCTGGGCCGTGGGCCCTCATACCCACCCACCCACCCATCCACCTGCACCTGGGCTCCGCAGGTCTGAGAACGGTGTTCGATTATGATCCTGGGTTGGCAGCTCCAGGGTGAAGTCCCTCACACCTCCCAGTGCCAGAGGGCAGGTCTGTGGGATGGGAGGAAACTCACAGGGTCCCTCCTACTGCACCAGCCAAGCAAGAGCTCCTTCTCTCGGCTCTCCTGGGAGCTCGGTTTCTTTTCTCCCTCTTTCTCCTTCTTTCAGCACATCTTTTGTTTGAATGTTTTTGAGCATTTTGTTCCTTGCCCATAGCCCTTGTTGTATTCCTGGAGTCAGCAGCGCGGATGTTCCAATTCCTATTTGAGCCAGCCCCTCCAGAGGCTCAGCATGACCTCGCAGACAAGCCAGAGCCCCAAGGGCCCATTCAAAACCCCACCTTGCCCCACATTTCCCCCATGCCACTACTTCCCTCTGGTCCCCACCCCACATCACATACACCAAGGAGAGAGAAGGATGGAACGTGACTGGGATGGAGACCTTGCTGCTTTCTTGGGTGACAACAGGGCACAGAGTTGTGTGGAGTCTACATTCAAGGACTCACGGGAGAATGACAGAAACCTCCCACTGTGCATGTCCAGAGGCTGGGCCCTTTCTCAAAGGCAGGGCTGGATGTTCCTTGCATACTTCCTGAATAAGGGCCACTATCAAGAGCTACAAAGAATGTCCCCAACCACCACCTCTCAACATCCTAATCTGGATTAGCACAGATCGTAATGATCTGTTTGATGACACACCTGCAGGGCCGAACCTAGGTCTTCTTGAGTATCATAGATGCATGATGGGTTTGGAGAAAGAAACGGAATCCCCTGGTGTGCTATGAGTACTAACTCTTATGAAAAGAAACGAGGTGGTCTAGCTGGAGCGCACGTGCAGGCTCCCCACTGAGTCTCTGGCCTTGAAACACGTATCTGGAGTCAGGCTTGAATTCCAGCTCTGCAGCTTACTGGGGCATGACCCAGCGGCTCACCTGGGGATTTTACAGAGCTAATTTCTCAATGTAATCGATTAAGCCTGGAAAACAAACAAAAAATAGTTGCTAAGAAACGTAAGGAGCAATAAAAACCCTGGAGCTCATTGTGAGCTGTTTACGGTTTTTCTTTCCTTTTCTTTTCTTTTTTGTTGTTTTGGACATACTGTCTTCCTGATTCACTTTTCTTACCCTCGCACATTTCCAATAATTGTACCCGTTTTCAGTGATGGGTTTATTCTTTTCCCCCAACATCATTTGAGTCCTGACCTTTCCCACCTTGCCAAGGTCCCCTGAGCTTCACTGGAGCAGACGGAGAAAAGAGGATAGAAGGAAGCCCTCTAGGAATTGTGATGAGATTGACAACTGGCCTTAGTACTAACCAAAATGCTGGCTCCCTGGCACCCAGAGGGTGTGAGGTCCAAGCTGTGATCAGCATTAAGATTGAAGACATTATTGCAAAGAGGCAGCAAATGAGGTTGGCAAAGCAAAGATGGGGCTCCACAGGTGCCTTGAAAATAGTGAAGGGATAGGCTATAAGGCGGTGTAGAGCTGAGCTTAAACACCACCTCTTCCACTTGTTATCAGAGTGAGTTATTTGGCCTCTCTAAACCTGAACATTCTCCTCCATGAACATGGAAATAAGGAAATCTGTTTCCCAATGCTGAGATAGGATTAAGTGTGGGAAGGCCCAGTAGAGGATCTGGTATGGGGAAAGCCACAATAAATGCCAGGCTCCTTCCTTGTTTAGCAGGGCTGAGGGGCTCTGATGAAGAGATCAGGACTGGGACAGCCAAAGGCTGAGTTGGCACTTGGGGAAATCAGTTTTAACTCCCAGGTCTGGATTTGGGCAGGCAGCTCTCACCTGCCAGACCCAAGGACGGTACCACTGTGCCTGTGTGAGCTGCAGAGGAAATGCAGGAAGGATGCATAGTCCTGCTCGGGGCTCTTGCCAGGTCTTGGGAAGTCTTCTTTCTCCCTCCCCTCATCCCCTCCTTGGAGCCTCTTAAAGAAGGCTCTCCCACCAGAACTTCCAGGCGGGAAAAGACAGCAGGCTCTGAGCTGCTTTCAAGGGGCCTGTCAGAAGCATCTTTGTGTACATGAGGCCCAGAGGGAGAAGACTGTTTATCCGGCTGCTAGGGACAAATTAATGAAGTGGTGAAAGGCTGTGGATCAGAGAGAAAAAGATTGCCCATGGAATGATGAGATTAGGTTAGACGAGAAGAATGCAATTGTGCCAGACCAACTGAATTTCCTCTGAGGTTAGCACAACCAGCCTTCCAGACCCGGAGGCAACCAGGGCACAGGGCTTGGTGATGGACGCCTGGCGTGATCCTTTCTCTGAAAGCTCTTGGCCAGGGTTGCAGGTACCACGGCCACCAGGCTGGGGTGAGAGGTGCATGTGCACCCTCAGAGTGCAGGGCAGAGAGAGGACGGCAGAAGAGGGAGCAGGGGAGCGGCAGCTCCACATGTGATGTACGCTGGGACAGCACATCTGGGCATAGGCATCTTGGACTGAAATTCCTACTCTAAAAAAATTTCCTAGCACCATCTTCTTTTCCTTCTTAGCACTGAATACAACTGATTTCATATTGGTTTTGTTCAATTCAGATCATCCTCAGCTCTGTCAATGGCACACCCACCCCCGAGTCAAGCGAAACCTTGATTCACCCTTAATTCTTTTCTTCCTCTCACCTCACACGCAATCCATCAGCAAATCTTGTCTGCTCTTTCTACACAATATTGTCAGGACCTGTCTGTCCTCTTCATCTCCTCTGCTGCCAGGCCACCATAATTCCCTGGTTGGGCTACAAAACTCACCTGCTCCTTGATCTGTCCACCGCCTCTTTCTCCTCCTTATAATAGAGTCCACACCATCAGAGTGAGGAAGGAGTCCTGAAAATCGGATCATGCTGCTGCCTTGCTGAGACCTTTCTCAGCTTCGCCTTGTTCTGATGACCTCAAGGCCCCACATAGCCAGGACTCTGCCACACTCCACAGCCCAAAGTCATCCCCTCTGTCACCTAGCTCACTATGTTCCCACCCCCTCTGCTCTGCAACGTGCGGCCCAGCTCCTGCCCTGGGCTTCGGCACCTGCTGCTTCCTCCTTCAGGGCTGCTCCGCTCTAGGCCTTCCCATGTTTGGCTGCTCCATATCGCTAGGGACCTAGCTCCATCACCACCTTCTTCGAGAGCCTTTTAGCGTCCAATCTAAGGTAGCACCCACTGCTCCAGTGGGAACTCCATCCTGTCTTGGCTTCTTTCCATCTCTTATCAAGAGTGGCTGTCAGGTTGGTTGTTTATTTCCCTGCTGGTGATGCATTCACTTATTGTCGATCTCCCCTCTACAGAACGCACCCTCCAGGACAGCAGCCCGTCTTGCCTTCCTCTGAATACCCAGCATGTGGACCCACAGTAGAGACTCTAAAAATCTTTCTTGACCAAGGTCAGTGCCCTCCCCTGGGCTGGGAGTGCCACAAGTGCAGGGACCTGTCAGCTGCATCCCTATGTTATACCTAACACTGCTCACTGGGCCTCAGGGCTCTGTCCAAATAGAGAAGGCCAGGGGAGAGAGAAGCTATTTTTTTCTCTAAGTTGTAGCTGAGCTAGTTTTTCACTTGCTCACCGAACTAATGACCAAGCAAACATCCAGGGATGGTGCGGACACTGCACATGGTGGATTCATAAGTGCCAATGCTGACAGGCGGCAAGGACGAGTGCCTGTGCAATGGCTCAGGATGCACCTGGGAGCATTGTCCCCCTCTTGTCTTTTTAAGTTAAGCTGAGATTTTCCACAGTGAGTAATAGCACATAGATCTCGTGTATTTTGAACTCAATATTGTGCCTGAAAACATACATAAAAATGTGTTTCTGGGTATTTATTTACATTTTTAAAAACTACCTAATTTTAGCATTTATTGGCTTAATAAAGGGTTTAAAAGTTTTAAAAAGTGCAAGAGCAGCTAAACCCTGTGCAAGAGCTTGGAGAAACTGAAGAAAATGTAGATAAAATAGAGTGGGCAAAGGGAATACGAGAAGCTCCACGAAGGCGAGAGATGGGGAGGGATAGGGCGAGATGGGGAGGGATGGGGCGGGATGGGGAGGGATGGGGAGGGAAGGCGAGGGTTGGGGAGGGATGGCGAGGGATGGGGAGGGATGAGAAGGGATGCGGAGGCAAAGAACACTGGCAAGTAAGAGCAGCTAAGAATGAAGAGACAAGGAAATGCATGCTACAGACCAAGCAGAAGTGCCCAGAGAAAAACATCCACCCCTTAAGGAGGTTCGCAACACAGCAGTGAGCCCTACCATGAAAAACAGGCAAGAACAGTTAAATGTCAACTCTGCACCACCATATTTGATTGACGATTAACAACTGTTCAAATGGCACGTATCTCCATGGCAACAGCTAGGGTTTGTTGAAGGAGTGAATGGAGGAATGAATGAAAAATGGGAAGGGCACATACTTTTCAGAGTTATTTGAAGGTGAAGGAAGACAAGATGTATAAAAGAGACTGGCCAATAATAAATGTTCCATAAAGTTTTCTTGAAACTAGTTCAGTCGGGGTAATTTTCCTTCTCATCCATGGACCAGAAATCACTGAAATTAACAGATCTTACTGTGTCCCAGGTAGTCTCCAGGGGTAAACTCAGTAGTTTACTGAGTGTCTATGTCACTCTATGACGTAGACAGCATTATTATTCCCAGTGTCTAAAGGAGGAGATCAAACACCAGAGAGGCTAAGTGATTGATCCAAGTTCACAGAGATAGAAGGTTAGAATTTAGTCTACTATAGGACTCAGTTGGTAGCTATATGTCTACCTTGGGTTTAATTTTTGGAAGAAACTCATTAAAACTCATCCTTTCCCATGTGACTTTGGCACAGACCTAAAAGGTGGTAGTGTATTTGCTACCAGACCCTCATCCCACCAGGCAGGTCACCCCTCTTATGTGATTGAAGGCACATAAGGGGTTGATTTCACTCTACAGGATTGGGGTTAAATGGTTAGTCCCTTCTAGGCATGGAATTCCCACAGGGGAAAAGGAACAGACACTTGTTGAATCTCTGTCATGTACCAGCAACTGTGGTAGGGGCTTGGCAGAAATTATTTCATTCAATCTCACAGCAACCCCATGAAGCAGGTCTAATTTTCTCTATTTGACAAGGAAGGGAACTGAGGTTTAGAGAATTTAAAAAACTCATATGAGGCAGAACTGGGGTAGGAACGCAGCTCTTTTTGAGACACGGTCTTGCTCTGTTGCCCAGGCTGGAGTGCAGTGGCACAATCATAGCTCACTGCAGCCTCTACCTCCCCAGCTCATGGGATCCTCCCGCCTCAGCCTCCCGAGTAGCTGGGACCACAGGCAACTGCCCCACTCCGGGCTAGTGTATTGATTGTAGAGATGAGGTCTCACTAGGTTACCCAGGCTGGCCTTGAACTCCTGGCCTCCAGCAATTCTCCTGCCTCAGCCTCCCAAAGTGCTGGGATTACAGCCCCGAGCCACCACTCCCGGACAGAACCCAGGTCTTAACCTGATGTCTCCACGCCAAGTTCCCTAAAGATCTGGCCCAGAAGATGAGTGAATTCTGATGTCTAAGGCAGGAGGGAAAAGGAAGGAAGGTCTGGGAGAAAGGCTGGCCCTCCCTCCTCACCTCCCTTCCCTGCGTGCCCTCTCCTGGCTAGCCCTCCTGTCTGCGTCTCTCAGGGCATCTGTAGTGGGAGCCGCCTGTGCTGGGCACTGGGGTACGGCCTTCTCACGACCCAGGGAAGTGGGGGAGCTGGGCAGGAAATTAAAAGGAGCCAAATAAACAGAGTAATTATAGATTGTGATAAGGACTTAGAAAGAAACAGTAACTAGAAGTGACCTTGAAAAGTACCCGTAAGTAGGCACTGGTGCTGCAGACGGCGGGCAGCAACGCGCAGGGGAGAGAGGAGGCGCGGCAAGGACCACACTCGCCTCCGCCGGGCCTCCCGCTTACCAGCAGCAGCAGCAGCGCCCCCTGGCGCCCGCCGAGGGCACTGCGCAGAGAGGTCGGCATTGATTTCAGAAGGGCGCCCGGAAGGACACCTGCCTGGCCCCAGACGGGGCAAGAGCCAGGCCTCGGATTTCTCATCTGTCAGATGACAGTGATGCTGTCTACTTCCCAGGGCCATCGTTCAGATTAAATGATGCAGTGCTTGGGAGAATCCAGATGGATGAGCGACACTATAGAAACATGACTTGGATTTATGGCAAGAGGGACTTCAGTGAGACATGAAGAACTGTTGACTAGACAGGCCGGCAGGACACTGTGGCAGGTTTCCAGTGAAGAATTCCATACTGACAATGTAAAAGAGAGGCAATGACCGTCTGACATAAGTGCGTGATACTGCACAGGTTTCACTGTGTGAAATGCATCCATGAGTTCTTGTAGAAATGAATTGATTTTTTTAAGAAGTGACTTAAGGGAAGGAAGACGTGACTTAGGGAACTCAGGAAGTCTCTGTGCCGTCACTAAGTCAGAGATTCCAGAAGATTCTCTCTGAAGAACAGTCACCAACTGGATTATTGAAAATTAGCCCACTGCTACCTCAGGGGTGGGCCTTGTAACCCACATCAGCTGGACCAAGGGGCCTGGAGACGCAATAGCCTGGAAACAGGGTGATCCCAAGGGGCAGGCGGGATGCAAGCACAGAGGAAACAAGAAAATGCTGAAGGAAGCTGCTCAGAAAAGTGGAGGCCAGGTGGCTCTGAAACCCAGGTGTGACCACAGAGGAAAGTGCCCTGAAGGCCAGAGACCCAGCTCCAATTACCAGCTATGTGACAGGGGCAAGCCCAGCCCCTTCCTGATTTTCAGAATTTCCCTATCTGGGAGACGAAGATCATGTCGCCGGGGCCTGCCTGTAATACTTCAAAAAACACAAAAACACTCTATGCACCATGTAGAGGATTATTTTTGTGAACTCCAGGGCAGGGAGCATCAACAGCTCAGAGGCAGCACTGGCATCTGCCTCAAGTGTCCTGCCTTCTCTCCATCCCCAGGCACACGCAGGGCCCACGAATGCCCAGCATCTGCTCTCCAGTCACTGGTGAAATATGGGTGGCATTCACTGTGTCAGCATTTGGAAATTAGCCCGCCTGTGGTCTGGCTGTTGGCGTCCCTGGGGCTCCCTAACCCACATGGCTACGCAGGCAAAGACAGAAACTCTGGTGCCGCCAGCTTCCGCCCGCGGCGCTTTTCTGCGTGGGGTGCTGACTGAGCAACTGAAGCAGGGCTGCAGCATTCACTGGCAGCTGAGACCCAGGATTGGGGGCCCTAGTGGGGCTGGGGTCAATGGGGATGGTACCGTGGAGGGGCATGAGCTGGGACATTTAGAACAGAAAGAGAAACATGCTGAGTGAGGAGGCAAGATGTGAGCAGCAGGGCTAGCGGGTATCCCTGGGACCTCAGACAGAAAGGAAGCTGCAAGGGAGCTTGTACCCAGTGATCACAGGCTCATTTATGGGATAGACCCAGGCAACCTGAAGAAAGGCAGAATCAGAGCAATAGCCAGAGGTGACTGTCGTCAGAAACATACCCCTGCTCCTGGGAGCCACTGCAGAGCTCCTGGGGCTCGCCTCCCTGGTGCAAGCCCAGGAGTGAGGGCCTTGTGATAAGATTTCCAAAAACACCAGCCCCGTGCCCTGCCTGTCGGTAAGCGGCCACCGGAACCCCTCCCAGAAAGATAGATGCAAGCTCCTTGTCTGTAGAAGTTTGTGTCCATTTCCCGCTGAAATGGACTCCTGCCTCTCCACACCCCTAAAACCCAAGCTTCTTCCTGATCTCCAACCCACATCCTAACGGGTGAGGTTGAAGTCTAATTTCCTCTGGCCTTCAGTGAGGATGAGAAAACCAGCCCCTTCATAGATGAGAAAGCAGTTTCAGCCCCCAGCTCTCGGCCGCGCTTCTCCGGTGGCTGCCTATTCCCAGCTTCAGGTCCCAGTGGCCGTGGTCATCCGCGTGGGAAGGGATTTGCCTGCTGTGCGCTGGGTGCCTGGGTCGCACCGCTCATCTTGCTGCAGTGCCATCCTCCCAGTCTCTCCACCCCTTTCCCCACTGCCACAAGATACTTAAGGGGCAACTTTGTAGAAATCCAAATCTGTAAACTCCACAGGCTGGGAAACACCCAGCCAAAGGAGCAGGTGTATCAGTAATAAGGGGAAGAAAATCCGAGTGCGGCACGGGGTTTTCTCCACTCTCTGGCAGCCTCTGTCCCCAGCAGACCTCATCCTGTCTCTTCAGTGGTGAGCATTGCCCAGGCTGGGTGTGAGTTCTTATGCACAATGGATTCAAGCAGGACTAGGAGTGAAGAGACCCATGCTGGAAAGGACTCTCAGACCTGGTCCTGGGGAGCGCTCTGGGGGTCTCCTGACTCCCTTTCTCCACTCCCTCTGAGGGGATGGAGTATTGGGAGAGGAAACAGCCCTGTGTCCTACCGCCCCTTCCATCCCCCCCGGGGCTGCCCTAGAAGCAGACTGGGTCGGGGAGCCTGGTTGGTAGGTTAGAACATGCTCATGCTCTGCCAGTTCGCTGATGTGTCATGCAGCCACTCTTGTACCTGCCATCCCTACTCATCCCCTCACGGGGACCAGAGCTTCTGCAGCATAGGGACTGTGTCATCACACTTCACTAAGGCCAGCACAGCGGGGGCTTCCCAGAGGTCTTCTAAGGTGACCTTAGCCCATGCCTGTGGCTTATCTCTGAACCCGATTCAAGCTCCCCATACTCTGTGCATAATTCATCAGCAGTCCAACACTTCCCTTAACAGCATCCGAATACCCTGATCCCCAAAATGGTCACATGCGCTTTCCAGCATGAGACCGGGATTACCCTTATCTCTCTGAATATCTCATCACTGGACTCGGACTCCAAGGGGCCACATACTTCACAGAGTCTTCCCCTGTGAAAAGACCCACAACAGTTATTCACAGTTGCTGAGTTCTGCTGAGCTCTTCAAGGACAAATGGTAGATCTGGATAAAGCCAGAAAGCTCCTGAGAATTTAATCAAGGGCAACGAACCATGAGACTTCCCCTACGGGTAGTCACCTGAGAGAACTTGGGCTGTTTTAACTCTGCAAAGACAGTATTAACCTGTTGCTTTCAACTGTGTTGGGTTGCATATTTAAATCTGCTCCCTGGGGATATGTTGACACACTGGTAGACCCCAATAAATACAATTCCTGAATCCCAGCCAAGAAACACTGGTGTGTGTGCAACTGGAGCAGAGGGAGGGGCAGGGACTTTGGGAAATTCTAAATAAATGGAAAAATCTGGCTTGTATTTCAAGGATTATTCAAAAAGAATCTTCCCTTAGAAGCATCAGTGAGTCACACGCATCTAACCAGAATGCAAAGTTTACAAAGCATGGTAATGGCAGAACACAGCACAGGGCACATACACACATGCAGAGATGGACTCTGTTGCATACTGGGGAACCGATTTTGAAAAGTAACAACAGGCTTCTTCTGAGAGAGGAAATTATTCATCCAAAACAGTGCTGGGAAAATTCAGATTTACATTTTTCCTAGGGCCTTTGAGTTGCATATTCCTGCAATGAGTGAGCTGGATTTGATGAGGCTTTACAATGATTGTTCAAAATTAGTGTTTCAATGCTCTGGTTTTAAATGGAATGCTTTTGGGTTGGGTTTTATATTTGACAGCTAAGGACCTTAATAACAGTTTTTGAGAAGCAACTCCTTAGGGCAGAACATCTTTGGATCCTCAATAGTTTTGAAGCGACCTGTTCTCTGCACTATTTTTGGTTTCTTTCTGCTATTTTTCTAAAAAGAATCCAGGAGTTTCATGTGTAAGGGCATCGTTCTTTTTTCTGTTTGCTCACAGATTCTGACGAGGCAATGGCAAGAAAGGCTGACGCTTTGCACATCCTTCACAATCTTCTGCAAGGATGGCTTAGAATCGTCCTGCGTGGAGGAAGGAACAACCTTTGACCTTAAGGTTTATTATTGACTTTTCTTTTTCTTTTTTCTTTCTCTCTCTCTCTTTTTTTTTTTTTTTTTTTTTTTTTTTGAGACAAAGTCTCACTCTATCACCCAGGCTTGAGGAGTGCAGTGGCACGATCTCAGCTCACTGCAACCTCCGCCTCCGGGGTTCAAGCGATTCTCATGCCTCAGCCCCCTGAGTAGCTGGGACTGCAGGTGTGTGCCACCATGCCTGGCTAATTTTCAAATTTTTAGGCAGATGAGGTTTTTCCATGTTGGCCAGGCTGGTCTTGAACTCTTGACCTCAGATGAGCCTCAGCCGCCCAAAGTGCTGGGATTACAGGTGTAAGCCACTGCACCAGGCCTATTGTTGACTTTTCTAGGGGTCTATCTTTTATATGTCTCTACACTAATTTTTTTCTTCAGCATTTTTTGAAGATGTTTGTTTTTGTTGTTTTCTTTTTCCAATTTCTGCACACCCTGCTTGTTCATGATGATTTCTGAACCACATAATCAAGCCAACCACTTTTTGCTATTTCACAGCAGTACTAATACTATTCCTGAACCATATATATTTCAGGAGACAGAGCAGATTGGGAAAGCCTAGGCCCTTTTCTGTATACTTTTGGCTTAAGCCTAGGTCATCACAGTCTTGAATGTGGGAGAGTGAGTGGAAGGAAAAGGGTCTGTGCCACTCAAAGTGTGCTTTTTTTGTGGACTTTGGGAGTCTCTGGCTCCTGTTTCAGAGCTCCACTTCATCCTCGCCTGTCCCCATCACTCTCTGCAGCTGATCGGCCACCAGACTTTGTGTCTTCTGCCTCTTGGTAACCTCCTCCCTGATTACCCGGCCGTGGTCTTACCCTACTCTAGTCCACCTTGCACTTTGCAGGCAGAGCAACTCTTCCACAATGTAAATAAGATCTTACCCCGGTTCTCACCACCTTCCGGACACTGCCCAAGTTCCTCAGCATCACATACTAGGTCCTTCATCGTGGCACCCTGCAGCTTCCCTCACCCCTCCCCTGGCCACCCACCCTCAGCCACACCAGCCTGGTATTCCCTGTGTAAGCCATGCTCTCTCTCATGCTTGCATATTTTTGTAAATGCCATTTCCTTGTTCTAGAATGTTCTTCCCCCTGCCTCCAGTAGGCCCCTTCCTGCCCACCCAGTGCATATAGGATCATGCTTCCATGAGGTCTTCTGTAGGAAAAGTATGATGTACTTTTCCGTGCAGGCAGCGATGATACTATGAGCTACATTTCTGTGTCACAGTCCGCACTCATCAGGTATCTCTCCCACTAGCGTGTGAGAGCCTGTTTCCATGCACATATCCCCTAGCCCAAGTACCTGCCCTCTAGAGCAAAGCATTTCCCAAGCCATTCAGTGGTTTCCCGGGACCTAGCATCCAAAACACAATGAGTTCTAATTACAAGCTTGTTGAAAGGCAAATGAAGAAAAAAATCTGTATGTATAATAATAATAGTCATGAGAAAGACAAGAATGAAGAGAAGAAAGACAATAGTCATCACTGGCATCTTAAATTATGGAGCCAAGGGAAGGAACATTTGGGTCACCCTCAGGATCAAACTGCCAGGCCAGAAGCAATTCCACTGAGAGGGCACCAGGAAGCCTTCAATGCATGGAAACCCTGGAGCAAGTAAAAGGCAAAGCATGTGAGTCACAGCTGAATCCCTGGACAATCACTGAGCTGTGACAAGGTGCAGGGTAGACTCGTAACCTAGCACAGAAAAACACATTACTGAGGAAAGGAAAGGAACGTGAATGGGGAATTTTGAGTCTTAGCTCTTCACAGAAAAGCATGCTTGGCAATTACAAACTTCTTATATTAAAAAAAATCAGGCAAACCAAAAGTCATTAAAGCATTAAACATTAAGACCCACTCACAAGGAATTCACATACTCTGCTTCTTTGCAAGGGCAGTCTTGCACCTACACTGACTTGGTGCACCTCCTTACACAGCAGAAATCCACCTTCATGACTTGAGTATAAAAAAATGCTTTTCTGATGGCCCATACGTTCCCAGATATCTCCACCCCATCATGCTCTTAAAAGCTGAAGCTGACTTAGTGAGAATCCATTTACACTAAACAGTGTAGAGTAAGACAACACAAGCCAAGCCCATGACTGAAGGGAGCCCACAAAGACTGGGCAGCTCCTCCAATGTAACCGAAGATTCAACCAAAGATTCTAACTGCCCTCCAGCCCCAGGGCTACGGAATGGCCCAGGGAAGGCAGCGTGCAGCTTACAACTAATAATCCAGGTACAACCAGCAGATCAAAAGCATCCAGTTAGTGGCTCTGCCAAGTCCCTGTCCATAAAAGGTCCATAGCACAATCACTATGTTTTGCTCCATTTTGTAAGCCCAGCTAAAAGGAGAAAAATTCAATCATTTTTCCTAAAGGTTGCTGGTTGCGAAAGACCAACTCCTTTTAAGCGTCTGTGCACCAAATCTATAAGATACAGATATTGGGAGAAGGGGCTCCATACCTGTTCAGAGCAGAGATAAACAGTTGGCATTCACTGGTATAGAGCAATTGTCACAACAGTCATTAGGGAGCTGAACAAATGTTGAGAAATCCAAATGTATTCATTCAGAATGGTGCAAAATTCCTATAAAGTCCTACATCAGAAAATGAAAGAAAGACATTTGGGTGAAGGTAATCAAAATGTCTGGCTAACTCTTGCCTTTTCCTGATATATGTTTTCCATAATAGACCCCACTAGCACCTTGATCCTCTACCTTAAAGATGGAAACGGCTTGGCAGAGGTTGTGTTACTAGGCAAGGTCTTGCTACAATTGAAAGGATGCCACCAGAGATGAAAACCCTACATACATCTCTGCCACCAAAAGAAGACTTTGGAATCAGGCATGATGCAACCAAAGATTCTTACTGCCCTCCAGCCCCAGGGCTGCGGAGTGGCCCAGGGAAGGCAAGATGTAGCACACAACTAATAATCCACATGTAACCAGCACACCAAAAGCATCCAGTGAGTGAGTTAAAACCATGCTTCTATCTATCCCCCAAGAGTGGACAGACAAGTCTGCCTAGATTTGAGGCGGGGAAAAGGGGTCTAAATTTTCACAAGAATTAACTTCTTTTTCCTACAAAGAGACAATGAGGTGTTTCTCCTCTTACCTCATGGATTGCTGGAGTAAATGTAGAAACAAAAACTCATTTTCTTGGTCTCCAAGAAAGCAACCAGATTCTCGATGTGAGCAAGTCCCTGCACCTTTGATGCAAGAGTTTGGATGTGCTGGGTGAGGGTACCCGAGGCCCTGTTGATTTTATGAGTCTGTGGGCCAGCTCAGACCGGCTGCCAACTCATCTGTATGCAACAGCTCTCAAAGAACATAGTTTACTTTATAACCGGATCCAACAAGAGTAGGCGTGGCAGTTAAGTGGGTGAGATACCAAAGGTGTTGAGCTACCAAGGCTAACTAAGAAGGATTTGTTTATGGAACCCTGGCTTGGAACCAGAAGGCCGGTATGCTCATGTCGATGTGTCTAAGTCAAAGGCATGAAGTTGAACACGTGCGCACATGAGGCTGGATGTTACAGGGCAGGGAAGTAGGGGTCCCCAAGGAGCCCCTCACAAATGTCTCCTGTCCTGTGAATCACTCAGTGGCCCTAGAACAGCAGTCCCCAACCTTTTTGGCACCAGGGACCAGTTTCATGGGAGACATTTTTTCCATGGACCAGGGAGGTGGAGGGGGAGGATGGTTTCGAGATGATTCAAACACATGACATTTATTGTGAACTTTATTTCTACTGTGTTTATTTATAATAATTACTTTACCTCTATTATATTCTATTATATTCCTTATTTCATTATATATTATATTCTAATATATAATGAAATAATATTCTATTCTATTATATAATATTCTATTCTATTCTATAATATTATAGAATGAAATAATGAATATGGGATGAAATAATGAAATATTCTATTCTATTATAGAAGGAAATAATATTCTATTCTATTCTATGAAATAATATTCTATTATATTCCTTATTTCATTATGTATTATATTCTAATATATAATATAATATATTATTATGTAATATAATATATTATATTATTATATAATATAATATATTATGTAATATAATATAATATATTATTATGTAATATAATATATTATATTATTATATAACATAATATATTATTATGTAATATAATATATTATATTATTATATAATATAATTATATAATAATATATTATATAATTATTATACAATATAATAATATATTATATAATTATTATACAATATAATATATTATATAATTATTATACAATATAATATATTATATTACATATTATATAATTATTATACTATATATTATATATGATATATTATATAATATATAAATATATAATATATTGTATATCATATGTAATATTTATATATATAATATATTATATATAATATATAAGTATTATATATAATATACCATATATTATATATTATATTATATATAATTATTGTATATTATATATATTATTCTATATAATATATAATTATTATATATTATATATAATATTATTATATATTATATATAATATAATTATATATTATATATAATATAATTATTATATATTATTATTAAAATATATTGTATATATGTTATATATTATATATATTATATTATATATAATATATTATATTATATATATTATATTATATATAATATATTATATTATATATAATATATTATATTATATTACATAATAATATATTATATTATATATAATATAATATGTTATATATAATATATTATATTATATTACATAATAATATAATATATTATATATAACATATTATATTATATTACATAATAATATATTATATTATATTACATAATAATATATTATATTATCTATAACATATTATATTATATTACATAATAATATATTATATTATATTACATAATAATATATTATATTATCTATAACATATTGTATTATATTACATAATAATATATTATATTATATTACATAATTATATTATATTATATATTAGAATATAGTACATAATGAAATAAGGAATATAATAGAATATTATTTCTATTATATTAGGAATATAATAGAATTATATATTCTGTATTATATTCTAATATATCATATAATATATATTATGTATTATATTCTAATATATTATATAACATATATTCTGTATTATATTCTAATATATTATATAACATATATTCTGTATTATATTCTAATATATTATATAACATATTCTGTATTATATTCTAATATATTATATAACATATATTCTGTATTATATTCTAATATATTATATAACGTATGTTCTGTATTAGATTCTAATATATTATATAATGTATATTCTGTATTATATTCTAATATATTATATAACGTATATTCTGTATTATATTCTAATATATTATATAACGTATATTCTGTATTATATTCTAATATATTATATAACGTATATTATGTATTATATTCTAATATATTATATAACGTATATTCTGTATTATATTCTAATATATTATATAACGTATATTATGTATTATATTCTAATATATTATATAACGTATATTATGTATTATATTCTAATATATTATATAACGTATATTATGTATTATATTCTAATATATTATATAATGTATATTATGTATTATATTCTAAATATTATATAATATATTATGTATTATATTCTAATATATTATATAATATATATTATGTATTATATTTTAATATATTATATAATATATATTATGTATTATATTCTAATATATCATATAATGTATATTATGTATTATATTCTATTATATAATATATATTATGTATTATATTCTAATATATTATATAATATATATTATGTATTATATTCTAATATATTATATAATATATAATGTATTATATTCTAATATATTACATAATATATATTATATATTATATTCTAATATATAATGAAATAATTATACAACACCACCATAATGTCAAATCAGTGGGAGCCCTGAGCTTGTTTTCTTGCAACTAGACAGTCCCATCTGGGGGTGATGGGAGACAGTGACAGATCATCAGGCGTTACATTCTCATAAGGAGCGCACAACCTAGAGCCCTCAAATGCGCAGTTCACAAAAGGGTTCAAGATCCTGTGAGAATGTAATGCTGCTGCTGATCTGACAGGAAGCGGAGCTCAGGCAGTAATGTGAGCCATAGGGAGTGGTCAAAATACAAATGAAGCTTTGCTCACCTACCACTCACCTCTTGCTGTGCAGCCTGGTTCCTAGCAGGCCACAGACCAGGTGTGGGGACTCCTGCCCTAGAAGGTCAGGCTGACCTGACTTTCTCTTGGCCATTCACCAGCCACCCTGGTCCCGGGGCAATGCAGAACTTTACATCATGGACTTTGCACTTCAGTGGTGGGGTTGAGACCCTGCTCTACCAACTGCAAGTTACCTAGCTTCTCACCTCAGAAGTCTACAGTGGGAAGCTCAAGAGATAGCATATGTAATACACTTGTCATTGAATGAACAGGGTTGAAATCCAACCTACTCCAAGTGTCAGCCTTCTGTCTTCCTCCTCAGCCCACCTCCTAGGGCCATCTCCCACTAGGAGACTGAGGGAGAGGGGGTCTTACCCCACACCCCTCCTGAGTTGCTCTCTTCCCACTGTTCCTCACACTTCACAGCTGCTAATCACTCGAAGCATTGATTGGGTTTGCAAGAAGCAAGAGTGGGTGACTGTGGGCTGGCCACACGCCCCTTCACTGCCTGTCGCCTCCTCCACGCAACACCACACAAGATAGTAGGAGGGATCAACCTCAGCTCAAGAGTCAAGGAGATGAGAAGCATCAGAGCAGCAGCGTAGCTTGGAGACCATACACCAGGTTCCTGACACCAGTCCCCGGGGCGGGACAGCTGAGTCTCCATGATGCTCAGAGAAGGGATAAAATGGAAACAGATGCAAAATTTCATGGAAAAGGCACTTTTGCTTTCAAACACTTATAAGCATAACCAGTCATTACAGATAAGGAAAAAGAACATAGTAGGTTGCTATGGTCTGAATGTGTCTCACAAAATTTATATATTGAAACATAATCCCCATGAGATAGTTTTAAGAGGCAGGGCCTTTAGGAGGTGATTAAGTCATCAGGTAGAGCCCTTCCAGATGGGGTTAGGGCCCTTATCAAAGGGCTCGAGGGAGGAGGTTCATTCTCTTCTGCTGTAAGGACACAGTGTTTGTCCTCTTTCTGCCCGTCTGCCTTCCACCATGTGATGCAGTGGTCAAGGCCTCAGCAGACATCAAACCTGCCTGTGCCTTGGTCTTGGACTTCCAGACTCCATAACTCTCTGAGGTTTATAAATTACCCAGCCTCAGATATTTTGTTACAGCAGCCCAGACAGAACAAGACACAGGGGTAAGTGAAGCCACTTGCGGAAGGGTTCCCATGCGAAGTGAGGTGGGAGGAGACCCACACTAAGGAGCTACAACACGGTGGGGGAAAGAGCAACAGGCGGGGAGTCCACGCTCCTGCTAAATCTGGCCTTCCCCCTTCACAGGTGGCCTCCTGTGGTCACGCCTGTCCCTGCTGCTGCTTGCCATCATTGGGTTCACCCCCTCTGTCCACAGTCCCTCCCTTCTGCACCCCTCACTGTGTGGCCCTCTACCTACCTTTGCAGGCCTCCCAATCCCCCCGGTGGGATATTCCCAAGCCCCAGGTTCACCCAACCCTACCTCTGAGCAGGCCTGGGTGTGGAGGCCAGGAGAACACGCCCTGCAGCCCACGAAACGCAGGGAGAGGAAGTGTCCAAGGCCAAAGGGGCTGCACTCTGAAGGGACTGAGCACAGGAGGACATGAAGGGAGGCAGTCCCCGGGAGAGGTGGGCTCCTCCAAGGGTGCCTTTGGCTGGAGCACTCTTGCATGGCCGTGGAATCTTCCTTAGACTCCATGGCAGTCTAGGATGCATCCTCCCAACCTGCTCTCCCTCCTCCCCTCAGGGTCTGCCCTGAGTCCCGGTCTGAAAACTCCTCAGACAGGCTCCCTCTGACTTTCCTCACCTGGGCATCTCCTCCAACAAAATCTTGGCATTTTTAATCCCCTCTTGGCATCTGCTTCTCAGAGGCCCTGGACTGGTGCATGAGGCTCTTCAGATGGGATGTGAACTGTCAGAGAGCTTGGCAGGAGGCCGTTTGGAGTCCCACGGAACAACTCAGGAAAGGGGGCTTCCCTGACCCAATGTCCAGCGTGGAGGCCCTAGGGGGCAGGCATTCTGAGCCTCCCCACCTGTGTGGGCTGAAGGCGTGTCTTTGACTCTTGTGATCCAGCAGACAGCTGTGGAAATACAAACACATAGAGAGAAACATGTGCCTCCCCCAGGTAAGCATTCATCCTCACAGAATAAACCCCAAACAGGGAGAAGTGTTTTTTAACTACCTCATTCATTTGCAAGGCAGGTACCTTTTGCACAATGGAGCCAGAATGTCTCATTATTATGCAGACCAGGGAGTTATCTTACCTTCATCCCCCACTCCTTGCCCCCAATCTTCAAAACTGGGCCCTTTTGGACCTGCTGGGAATGAGAAAGAGGGCTGTTGCTAAGCAACAGGGAGGGCAGGGGATGCATTCTCCCTGTTCCACAAATCCTAGTCTTAAAGCACAAATGATAGCGTTTGCCCTGATGGAATCCTACACCTTCCAGTACCCCAGCGGGATGCACTCTCAGTCCTTCCTCCTTACCACTGTCTTCACGGAGAAATTCCGCTCCTGCTGTGGCGCCTGGCAACTGCTTCACTACCTCTGTAGCCATGAGACAGCCTGAGTCCTCCATGGTGGGATGGTGTGTGACAATGAGAAGACAGCCCAACTCCTCTTTCCCTGATTCAGTCCGGCCCCTCTGTGCTGTGTAGCCTCACCAGGTTCCCAACACTGATGAGGTTACACGCCCAGCATTTACTCCTCAGACTGGACCTGGAGCCTCCCGCCGCTGGACCTGAGTGAAGACCAGAGTCAACAGACGGTGTTCTTTCTCTTTCTCTTAAAGAAGTTTGGAACATTTGAAACATATTATCCTATTCATGACTAATATTCCAACAGGAGTCATTCAGATAAACAAAAAGCCTTTCCAGGTGTTTGTCTGATTTAGAGGAAGGCAGCACATTCCCATTCACACAACAGAGGGGCCAGGTGCCTCTGAAAGAAGAGCTGATGTGTGGGGCTGAAAACAGGATCACTGGTTGAAAGTGCCTATAGGAAACAGACTCCCCAGCCTAGGGTTTGAGGTTGACTCTGGAGAAACCCAGGAAGGGTGTGGATTTGGGTTCTGCATTATTAGGGTGGGGGGCGAGGCGTGTCCTGGAGAGAGGGGGTTGTGTGAAAATCTGCATACAGCACAAACCCCTCTAAAGATTTGGCTGAGGGCAGAGAACTTTTTTCAGAAATGCAACTCCAAGACTAATGCTCATATTTGGACGGTGTGGTTGTGATTTTTTTCTAGTGGATAGTATTTCCTCTCCTTGACTCCAGCTCCAAGGGAGGGGTGGTCTTTTTTAGTGATGTGGAAAACATGCTTGGCAGCTGCGAGAGTCAGACAGGAAGAGCCAAGCAGTGTCCACTGGCAAGTCTCATTGATACATGACTTCATCACCACAGCCTCATGCGTTTTGCAAAACTAGCTCACTGACATGTATTCAAACACAATGAGACTGAGTTGCATCTTTGCTTCATGTAGCCACAAATCTACAAGCTGTTTCCCATCCATACATAAGGCATCCCAGGCCACTGCTCTCTACAGATTCTGACCTGTGAATGCCCTTCTTTGATTGAGGAAGGGCAGCCATGCAGATGACACCACTGGCAGCAAGACACATTACCTAACAGGCCCTCAGCTCCTAAATGGAACAGGACAGAGGGACTCTGCTGGAAGAGGCTCTTCTACCTTTGAGGCCTCATTTTCTTGAAAGCTCCTGTCTGGTGAAAGAGTGATGGTAAAATCCAAATGTGTTTGTGACAGAGGAGAACTGGATAATCCACTGAGATGACAAGAAGGAAAGAACATTGCTATATATTCTCACAAGGGAAAGGTTTTGAGAAAGCCACATGCAAGAGATAAAAATGCTTTCCCTCTGAAACCTTGCCTGCCACTGCAGATGAAAGCATCTCACTCAGTGAGAAATTCCAGGTTGAAGACCTTTTTTTGAAAAAGAAATCGAATTGAATGCAGGGAAAATTTGGATGATTCCATTTAATTCATCCAAAGCTTTTTGAGGGCCTTACTAAATAAAAGGCAGCATGCTAGGCACTTTAGGAGTTGCAACGATAAATAAAACATGGCTCTTGCCCTTTAAGAGTTGAATCTCTTATAGAAGAGAAGACAGTCACAAACATAATAAGGCACAAATGCATAGGAAGGGTTATGAATATACAGAAGTTCTGTCCAGCTGGGAAAATTGGAGAAGCTTCACAGAGAAGGTGCTGTTGGACTGGACACTATAGAAAGATTAAAATTACAGCAGGTGGTCATGGAAGGTGGGGAGTAGAGGAAGGAGAAGCAGCATGGAGGCCAGAGAGTAAAGGGGAGAAAGCCGGGCTTAAAAGAAGACGTGCTGGCAGACAAGGCAGAAGGGCAGGTGGGAACAAGGTGGCAGGATCTGCTGTGCTGGGGAGGGTGACCTTTCATCCTTCCCTAACTGTGGAGACCCCTCCACACAGGCCCTGTGGCCTCCTTCTGGGGCAGGGACCAGCTCTTGGAATGCAGGAGCCAGGGGTCTTTCTGTAGGAGGAAGCTCACCACTTCTGTTTGTTTCTTATTGTCAATCTTGAGGAGTTTTGCCATGTTTTCCCCAGAATTTCATATTTACAAATATCGTTTCTTATTTTGACATCCCTAGTAGGTTTTTGACAGATACAAAATGTTTCCTTCTCTAGGATATTGTGCAGACACATCCCATAGCCCAAACTTCACACCCAGAGACACACAGCAGGTTATTCACGGAGCCCTGACACTCACACCAGTCAGAAAGGGCATTACACAAGGAAGAGAAGGAGCCAGAAGCCCTCAGGCTTGGCCTCATTCTGCTCTGTCCCAGGCTTTCTAGAAAAAGATGTGGTCCCTCTGCAGTGCCCTGAGGCCTGCTTACCTCTTCGAAACGCTCTGGAGACTAAATAGATTCTAGTCAGTTTCCCTGAAGCAAGCGCTTCATCAATGCTAAGCAGCACGGTATTTTTCCATCTCCCCACCCTTAGAGATGAATAGGGTGCCGACGCCGCAGGCTGTTCCCTTTAGGTAGACCGCGTGGAGCGCCCGCAAGTGGACTCGATAGCGCTGTCCTGGGAACAGAACCTTCCCGGACTGTGCACTTTTAACCCTGCAGATTCTCAGCTGTCTGCCGTCAGAAGGAAAGCATTCACACTCCAGTTCCCAGGAGACTGCAGCCAGGACGCTTGGGTTTCCACCACGGATTCCTCTGCTGAGGGGCTGCTCCGCGGTAGCTTTCCTCCCGAGAAGCACAGGAATGAAACGGCGATGAGCCCCGTAGGTGAAGATGATCGTCTGTTCACCTGCAGTTCACAGAACCTTTGATGTTACTCTATCGTCTGGATCTCTTTTGCCTGTGAGGGAGGCAGAGAGGTATTTAGGCATGAGGCAGCAGAGGTTTAGCAAGAGGTGCACCTGGAGGGCCTTGAACACCCATCCTAAAGGGGTCCTGGTGTTGTCGGTGGTGAGACCAGGGGTCAAGGCTGCACTCAGGCACTAACTCTGTGAACCTGACTGCTCAGTAGCTTCCATAGCTAGGTACCACACCAGCAATCTGAAAAGCCTTGGACCTCCACTCCCCAAGCAGCTGCTTCCTGGAATGAAAAAGGAAGGTTCATAGATTCACAAACTCCCTGCATTGGAAGGAAATTTAGAAGTCACCTCTGGCCTGCCCATATTTCCTGTGCTTTCTGCCTCAACAACATCCGCCCAAACACTCCAGCCTGCAAGAACCTTCTTCACACCTAGCCCTCGGGGCCCAGCCCTCTGGAGGTGCGCTCCCACCTGCCCCAGTGAAATAGGACCATCACCTCCTTCATTCTAGACATCATGCTCCTATTAATGCCCCTTAGAATTCATAGGGTGATTTGTATTGAGCTAGAAGTGACTTGTTTCATTTACAAGTGCTAAAGAACCCATACATCAGGAGGCTGAGGCAGGAGAATCACTTGAACCGGGAGGCGGAGATTGCAGTGACCGAGATGGTGCCATTGCCCTCCAGCTTGGGCAACAAGGCAACAAAAAACAAAAGTGAAACTCCATCTAAAAAAAAAAAAAAAAGAACCCATGTGTCTCCCAGCCTGCGCCTTCATGGCTTGTTGGCAGTTGACTTGCACAAGAGAACACGGATGATAGATAGAGAACCAGGGCTCAGATCCCAGACTCCACCTCCACTGTGCAATGGAAGCATAAATACTAAGCAGATCACAAAGACAAAATACTCTCTCTCAGTCTTCGAACATTCAGGAATTGGGGTGAGGAACTTGGCAAACCTCAGGGAAGACCTAAAATGTCTGCACCCCGGTGCCTGGGCTTGGTGGTGAAATCACAAGGGCAGGTTGGAGAGTGCCTCCTCTTTTTTTTTTTTTTTTTTTTTTCCTTTTACATTTCTCTCCTTTTTGACACATTTGGGAAAAAAAAAAAAAAACCTGATAAGGTCTACCAAAAAAAATGTGGGCAACTTACTAGAAGTTTAAAGAGTAAATATATAAAAATAAATCTCTGGGAAAGGCTGGCGTGTATATAGGTCGTCTGAGCACTGTGGCAGAGATGGCTGTCTGGTAGGCTGGAGTGATGAATACAAATAGGGCAAGAAGACAGGCCAAGAGCCCCACGGTGGCTTCACCACAGAAATCCTACTTTTCGTTCTGAAGATGTGGCCTCGCTGCTTTCCTGACCTCTGTCCCCAGCAAGCAGAGGGGAGACAGCAGCCTCCCAAAGCCTTCTCCATGAAGGCTTCCAACCCCCAAGTCAGCGGTCACGCCCTCCTCCCCTAACTCTCGCACTCTTGCAGGACTTTGTTGCTACTTCTCAGGTTGCTTTTATCTGTGATCATGGCTTTCTCCTTTACTGGCTTGAAGTCCTAGGAGGAGAGTAGGGACCTCCTCCGAGTCATCACTGTATCTCCCAAAGATCCTCACACTCCAGAGCTCCCAAGAGTGATGCCTGTCCAAAGAATGAATGAAGGATGACTAAAATTGTGTCTCTCTTTGCCTCACCCAACCTGCTAGTCCAGGATGCCTGTTCCCCTGCAAAGTGTCACCACCCTGACCCAAGAAAGTCTTTTCCAAGAGGTGCCCTCTGGGGTCTCACACGTACTCAAGATCAAGGCATGAGGTGCTCAAGGTGTCAGATCCACAGAGCCCACTGCGCCTTCCACAGGGCTGCCAGGACACACAGGAGACCTGTACTGTGCCATCTCTGGCAGAGTGAGCAGGGGAGGTACTTTTCATTCTGTTTCTGGAGAGACACCAAGACCCACATCTGCAGGGGGTTGGGCTGAGGACAAAGCTGAGTGGCCCCTATACTGTGTGTATAACCCACCCTCTCCGCCTCCTCTCTGAAGACCCACGGTGTTACCAGGTTATGATGGTCTGGCTGATGATCTTCACTGGAGGCTACAATTCCTCTGGCAGCCAGTAGACCCTGGGAGGACAACCCACCACCCCCTCAGTCATGCCCAGACCTGTCAGATTCCCACAGAGCAGGCAGTTCAAGCTGGAACCTCTGACCAGAGAAGCAACAGATGGTGATGGCCCTGCTTCTCACATTCCTCTGTGGAGAAAGGAAATCTGGGCTGGGGAGTTGGCAGGGAGTGAGGCCAGAGAACCACGCCGGGGCCCTTTGGCAAGCTAAAGCCAGGGGCTCAAGGGAGATCCCAAGCTTTACATTGTGGTCCACACTGGCCTGTGTCTTTCTTTGGTTCCATACTTCAGCATCTCACTTTGTTCCAGATCCCCAGTTGCCTCCCACGTGTCCTTGTAACATCTGAAGTCAAAACAAGCAGGTTCACACATTCCCAGCTGGTCAGCCCCTGTGCTCACTGAATGCTGGGGGGAAGTGGGCAGGGGTGGGTAGGTAGCAAATTCCCCTTGCACAGATAGACACTCGGCATGCACCTTCACCCAGGCTCTGGAAGTCATCAGCTTCTGCAAAGACAAAGCAGTGCAGAGACCTTGAAGTCAACGCCCTTCAGCCACATTAGATGATGTGATCTGCCCCACTCCTTACCATGCTGCTCAAAGATCCACCCACAGCTGATGCCGTGGGACAGTCTTTTTCGCATGCCCAGGGCCTACGGGACCAACTGCAAACCCCAGGCCTCTCCAGAATGTCCTAGAACTTCCAAAGAGCGGGTCTCACTGGCCTTTTGGCCAGGGTCCCTGCACTCTTTCTGAGCCTGCGGTGCCTTGGGGGCTGTGTCATGAGGATTCCATTCAGGGGAAGAAAACGTGCTTTAGAATAAGGGCCCCACACTTCAGGGTGACAGCCTCAGGGAGCTTGGGTAGTAGGAAAAACACTGAACTTGGATCAGCAAATCTGGGCTTGAGGTCCGCCTTTGCTATGTCACAGCAGCCTGACCTTGAATGGTTATATAATCTCTCTGCGTATTCGCTTTCTCATTGGAAAAAGGGACAAATTCTATTTGCCATATACAACGTTGTGTGAATGTGCCCTGCAGCTTCTAAATACTATATAAAATATCATTGCTTGCTATTACTATTATGTGTAATACTAAAGTCAAATATAGCCAGGAACGAGGAAGTTCCAGTGTCAGTTCTGAGTCCTCTACCAATGCACAGCGGAGGCCACACCGAGCCTTCCCCGGCTGTAACCTGTGGGTAGAGACAGCTGTCTCCAGGGACCCTGGGGGCCGCAGGGGCTGTGGAAATAGAGGTGCTGGGTGGCTGGGATGCTCTTTGGAGATCAGACAGCACAGAAGGCCTGGCCTAGGCTTGGGTACTAGGATGCAGGGCTGTACCTGCCCGCAGGCAAGAGAATCCCAACAGGGACTCTGCTCTGTAAAGGGCTCTTGGTCTTGCTTAGGGGACAGTCACCATAGCGACCTTCATTGTCTGTGTGGCCCTTCCCACAGCGCTCTGGTGAACGGTATCTTATGAGATCATGTCAGCATGAGAAGGCAGCTGAAGAGGAGGGCGGAGACTGGCCCTGGCCTCCTGGCTCTTGGTCAAGTTAATAATCTTCTCCTGTAAACCCCTTTAAAAAAATACAAAACTGTGTTTAATCCTACAAAAAAACCTAAGTGTATGTTGTGCTGCTCTCCCTGGCTTTCATGCGGGGACTGCAGCCTCCTCGGAACTACAGTCTCACACAGGGAAGGGCTCCGGCCTGCGGGAGGTGGTGCTGCTGGATAAGAGAGCTGAGGCCCTTCTAGTGATGTCCACAGCCACGAGGATCAGGCGGGGTCAGGGGCCTGGGGACACCAGAAAGGGGAGGGTGGTATGGAGTGGGAGGGTGGGGGCAGGTAGGGGGATTGGGGACAGCAGCTCCCCCACCAAAGCCTCTGCTCAAATTGGGTGGTCATGTACCCTGGCCCCCAGAGTGGCCCACCTCTGGCCAGGCTGCCTCTTCCCTGGATGCAGCGGGGAAGTCCAGTGCCCAAGCTCTTGGCCTGCCCTGGTGCCTTGAAGCAGAAGTGACATGGGGCACTTTCATGCCCAATTCCTATTCCCCATGCCCAACTGTGCCACCCACACCCCAGTCCTGCCTTGTCCTTCCTGGCTCAGTAAGCAGAAGCCATGCCCTGCAAATCCTAACAGAGGAGGAAGATCCCATCCTGGCTACTCCCCACCCCCACAGCTCTGGGGCTTGGCTTGGCTTCTTTTTTTCAAAAAGGCACAGGGGCTAAGGACTGCCAGGTTCTCTGGGGAAAGGGATTCTCTGGGAACAACTGTCCAATACATGTTCCCTGATGCTACTGTGAAGTGAGGCAGGGTGGTCTTTTTCTGTGACCCTCTAGAGCTCATCAGGCCCCTCATGCAATTCTTCAATTCCCCCAGCAGGTGTGTCCACCAAGAGACAGATGTGGGGTGACCCACTTGGAGCCTGCATCTAGTGAGGGACAGTGTCCCCTGACCCAGTAAGATCTGTCTTTGCCAGAGTGTCAGGGGGACGGCTTGATCAGCTGGAGGCAGGTGGGGGAGTCTGACCCCATCTAGAAAAAGTCCAATTCCTTTGTGTCTTCCCCCAATGTGACCTGATGTACCTGAAGGAAAAAAAGGCCTCAGCAGGGCTATGAATCAGGCACTTTCCAGGAAGGGTAAGCCTCATTCAGCAGGCTCCCACAGTCCAGTCCAGCGAACATGCCCTTACTTCTTGTTCAGGAGCCATGAAAAATGGCCATAAGGCATCTACAATTCACGCCCTTGTTGGATTCCAGACTCACCCAGCCATGCTTCAATCAAGATCTGGCTTCCTGTCCAGCCCCCCTGTAGGGAGAGATGTGCTGATCGTGCCATCTTGTGTATTTTTGCTCCCAGCACAGTCACACAGCTAATTAACGAATTCACATTCTCATCTAGATATCAGGAGGCTGAACTTCAGTCGGTGGAGATGGGTGTTCTCGGGAGATGGCTGTGCTGGAAATTAGGTGTCTAAACTTGCAAGAGCACCTCGGCAAATGGTCTAAGCTACATCACCTTCTGGGGTCTCTTGGAAGACAGATGACCCTCATGGAGACACCCAACCATCACCGTTAGCCGTGTCCCCTTGAGATTTAAGCTTGTATAGTTATTTATTTATCTGATACCACATAAAATACATATCCCTATGGGGGCAGTAAACACAGCCTTTTTCATCAGTGCACATCAGAATCTACCGGAGAGCTTACTGCATAGGAGAAGGTCAAGAATGTTTACAGAATGGGTGATTAAAAATGAATGAATGACTTCAGCATAAAGATGGCAAGTTAAAGAAATGCTTCTACTTTTGCTCCCATCCAAAATCCCAATAAAACAACAGCTTTTTTAAAAAAGCATAAACCCTGAAGGGTGAGAAGAACCGGAGAGGAAACAATAGCAACTTTCTTGAAACCCAGAAAGCAGATGCATTCTACACTTGTGCAAGAAAAAAAACAAACCAAGAACCAGCGCAATTGACACTTCAGACTCCCAAAAGGTTTAGATGTCTATGACCGTATCTACCCCTGGAAGTGGGGGGTGAAGGAAGCAGCCAAAAGAAGGGGAGGATGGGTTGAGAGTCCATTCAGGAAGCACCCTAGTTAGACCTCCTGTTCCCCTCCCGGACTCTGCCCAAACAAGAGACTTCTCCCAGCCCTTCCTGGCAGAAGCCTGGAGATTTGTTCTCTCAAAAGTGGAAAACAAAGGGTCTCTTGACTGAAAAACACACAGAACCATTAAGGATGGGCTTATCAGACCCCCTCAAAGGATGACGAAGTAAACATATCCATACTAGATGCCAAGACTCCAAGCTCTCTCCTTCAGCTTGGGTTCAGATGGCTGGCGGTCA
The DNA here is from genome assembly GCF_029281585.2 of Gorilla gorilla gorilla. Lineage (NCBI taxonomy): Eukaryota > Metazoa > Chordata > Mammalia > Primates > Hominidae > Gorilla > Gorilla gorilla. The sequence continues at coordinate 136,815,623 of NC_073233.2, forward strand.
GGACTCAGTCCTCCAAGCAGGAGATTGAAAGAGCTCTTCCTGAGGAATCTGACTCTCCCGCAAGCAAAATCTGATACCAAGTGTTCCTGTAACAAAATGGCCTGCCAGAACACCCTCCAGGGAACCCGACAGACGTCAAGTTCACAGGCCCAGAGCCTCCTCTTGCCAGGTTACCAGGCATCTGAGGAAAGACAGAGCAAAAACACAAGCATGAAAAGGCATCTTGGAGGAAACAGGGTCTGTGCAGGGAGAAGAACGCTTCAAATAAAGAGGATGCTCCAAAAATCCTTCAGGGAATAGAAAAAAGGGGAGCCCTCGGAAATTAAAATATGATAGAAAAATAAAAATCTCAATGGAAGGGTTGAAAGAAAAAAGTTGAGGAGATCTACTAGGACATACTGCAAAAATACAAAGAGACAAAAGTAGAGAAAAAAGATGAGGAAATGAGAGGCTTCTGAGATCTGACACCTAAGTGAGAGGAATTCCAGGAGAGAACAGAGAAAATAGGAAGGAGGAAATCCTGAAAGAGGCATCGCGAGAAACACCCAGAAGGAAAGGCGATGATTAAAATGGCTACCCAGTGTTCCGTACAGTGGATGAAAACAGTCCCAACCAAGGCACATCGTTGTGAAATTTCACACCACTACTCACTAAGAGAAGATCTGGCTAGTTTCCAGAAAGGAAAAAGAGGACCCGCAAAAGGATCAGGAATGAAACTTGCTTCGTGCTTCTAACAATATAATTGAAATGTGGAAGAAGAAGAAATCCCTCTAACATACTGAAGAAAAATAATTTCCCATTTAGAATTCTACACCTGCCCAAGTTGTCAATTGAACAGAATAGAGATATTCTCAGATATGCAGAATCTCAAAATTGTACCTTGCCCACTCTCTTTCCTAGGAAGCAATGGTAGGACGTGTTCTTCCTAAAAAGTAAGAGAGTGAACCAAGAAAGAAACACGCATGGGATTCAGGAAACAGGGGATGCAATATGGGAGTGAGGCAAAGGAAACAGAGATGCCAGGAAGCCAGCTGTGCGCTAGGCAGAGAGGGCAACCAGGCCAGACCAAAGGGAGCAGAAGGCACCAGGGAGATTTCTCCAGATGGAATCAGTAGGACTTCTGGTGCATCTGGACATCTTGAGAGGAGATTGAAATGGTAGGTGGAAATTTTTGCATTGAAATTGGTGATGAGGCCAGGCACGGTGGCTCATGCCTGTAATCTCAGCACTTTGGGAAGCTGAAGAAGACAAATCACTTGAGGTCAGGAGTTTGAGACCAGCCTGGCCAACATGAGGAAACCCTGTCTCTATCCAAAATACAAAAATTAACCGGGCATGGTGGCGCGTAACGCACACCTGTAATCTCAGCTATTCAGGAAGCTGAGACAGAATTGCTTGAATCCAAGAGGCAGAGGTTGCAGTGAGCCAAGATCGCACCATCGCACTCCAGCCTGGGTGACAGAGCGAGACTCCATCCCCCCAAAAAAGAAAAAAGAAATTGGCGATGACAGCAAACACAACTACACAAACCAAACCAAGACAATTAATTAGCCCCTCCAGAGAAGAAAAAAAGTTGTGCAGGAAAGACAAAGCAATCTGGTTTGCTGCATGGATCAGCTACATACAAACAGAACTTTATAGACATAAAAATATTAAAACTGAGTATTCATCCAACCAAAGTTGTGACACAGCTCCCTTGCTGGATGAGAAATGGGAAGTATGTGGGCACGTCGTGGGTTCAGGGGAGGAAAGGGAGCCACGTTTCCATCTTCAGTGGTAGAAAGTTCATAGGTCGTCTCTGAAGATGGAAGCATCTAGAAGTATTACTAGAAGGGTGTCATTTAGAGACAAAAACCAAAGGGAAAAAATAGCCAAAAGAAATGAAAGTGATGACCTCTGCAGATTGGAAGATGGTCAAAGAGGAAACCCAACTGCTTTTGTTTCAAATTATTTAGAAGAATGTGATGCTTCAAATATATTACTTTCATATATTACTTTTTTTTTTTTTTGACACGGAGTCTCGCTCTGTCACCCAGGCTGGAGTGCAGTGGCACGATCTCGGCTCACTGCAACCTCCACCTCCCGGGTTCAAGCGATTCTCCTGCCTCAGCCTCCCGAGTAGCTGGGACTACAGGCATGCGCCACTACTCCCAGCTATTTTGTGTATTTTTAGTAGAGACGGAGTTGGTTGGCCAGGATGGTCTCAATCTCTTGACCTCGTGATCCGCCCGCCTCGACCTCCCAAAGTGCTGGGATTACAGGAGTGAGCCACCGCGCCCGGCCAATATATTACCTTAATAAAACAAAAACTAAAGATCAAGATAAGTAAATACATGTATTCTACCTAGTGTAAAATCTCTTTCAAACACTAGATGGTGCTGTTGCTCCCCTTGTGGAAACCACACCCAGGCAGGGCAGGTGCTTGCTGGTCAGCATGTCTATGGAGTTTTCCACAAAACAGAATTAAGAGAGTTGTTATGAAAAAAGTTAAGAAGGAATTAAAGTTGTTCATTTTCTTTCCTTGCCAAATAGGAGCCCACTTCACTGGATAGGAAGAAAAACATCATTTGCCCCTAGCGGTGCAATAACTGGAAGCTCAGCGCTGGGCACCAAGCTGAGTCCTGGGGCTAAGTGCTGTGCCCTCTAGAAACAGATGTTGACTCGATAAAGTCAACTGTGTGGCCAGCTGTGGCAAATGCCTCTCTCAGGCACCTGGGCCTGGACTCAAGAGTGAGAGGAAATTCAGGAACGGGAAGCTTGTTTCAGGGAAGCTGAAGCTACCATTGGTGCTCCCTATGGTCAGAATTCAATGGCATTAAAGGAACAGTGAATTTGGGATGATCCAATGACAAGTGGGAAGCTTATGCACCGGGAGAAGTCAAGGCATCAACATGAATATCAGGCCACTTTCCCAGAGAGCATGTCTGTTTTGAGTTGTGAGATGAATAGGAGGCCTCTTTAACACGTCCTGCAAAGTCACTAATGACAGCTTGATGGCCTGGTCAATGATTAGGGTTTTTTTTTTCCCATTGGCCCTATTTTCCATGACTTTTCTGGATCTGTACTTACCTACTTCGGACCTCTGCTGTGTTGTACACAGGTTTCATGGGATAAATACTATGAAAGAAATATTCTATTAACGAGGGATGCCGGCACACTGGCCACTCAATTTTCTTGCCACTCTTCCTTTCCAGGTCATTCTGCCACCCCAGCCTTGCTGACCTCCAGCCATCCTGATCACTCCTCTATCTCCTGTTCTGTATCCTCCTCCCTCTGTCCCAGATCTGAGCTAGTTCCCAGCTCTTGCCTCTTCTCCTTCTCTCTCCACCCTCCTCCAGATACCTAAATTATTTCTCACAGTTTCAGTCTTCTCCCCTCTGTGGATGACATTCCAAAATCTCCACCCCATCCTTGACTCCCCCGTCATCACCAGACATCCATTCCTGCCTCTTCTCAGACAACTCCACTTAGGCAATTAGTGGAGTTGCCACTTTTTGTGGAGTTGCAAGTAGTGGAGTTGCAATTAGTGGAGTTCTCACCAATCTTCAGTTAGACATGCATGCAGCATGTCTAGAATCAAACTCAGCAGCTCTCCTGTCCCAGTCACCTACTCCTGCTAATTTTCTCATTCCTGACACCAGGCATGCACGCATTCAATAAACATTTACTTGAGTTTTAAAAAACAAGGTTTACACCCTTAAGGAACTTGTAGATTGCAGGTAGAGGACAGAGACAGGTCACAGAACCCCCAACACATGTGATCGGAGTTCTATCAGAGGGAAGCAGAGGGGTCAAGGTGTCCACAGAGGAGGGGATCTCAGTGCCTCTGGAGATTCAGGGGAGCTTAGCCCAGCTCAGCTCCAAGCCATCCAGTTTCATTCCTCTTCTCCTTTGGGCTCCTGTTGACCCTTTCTCAGCCACATCTTCTACATCATGCTCTTCCAAGCCCCAGTGTGCATAGGAGTCACCTGGATATCTTGTTAAAAGGCAAATTCTCTTTGAGCAAGTGGAGGGTCTAGCCTGAGATTCTGCATTTCATACATGACCCCAGGGGGTGGCACTGTTGCCACCAGACTGTGCAACCCACTACCCGTCCCACGGCTCTTTCTTCCTTTGCCTTGTTGCAGCCTTATCACCTCAGGCCAGCACCAGGGCCCAGCCCACGAACGCTCTCCCTGCCTCCAATCCTAGACTGTGCAATACAGTAGCCGCCAGCCATAGTGCCTACTTAAATGCAAATTAATTAAAATTTAAAATTCCCTTTCCTATTCACAGTAGCCACATTTCACCTAGGCAGTAGCCACAATGCCACATTATACAGACAAGACATCAAGCATTTTCTTCATTGCAAAAGCTCTGTTGGGTGGCACTGCACAATCATCTCAGCTCCACCTAAACTAACCACAAACTGACTACCAGCCTCACCACACTCTCAGCTCCTTGAAGGCAAGTTCTGTATTTGTCTTGTCATTTTTCTCTAAGTGCAGAACCTACGCCATATCCTTTCTTTCATTTGACAAATATTTATTGATCATCTCCTATGTAGCAGATGCTGTGCTTAGCACTGGGAGCAAGTGGCACCCAGAGGTGAACAAGACAAACATGGTCCCTGTCATTGCAGAGGTCACAAAGCACGTGCTCCGTAAGTCTTCACTGAAATGAATAAATGAATGAATCATACACAGACAACCCCCAGGGAAATCTTCACAATGATTTTCAAAATTCCCCCCAACTCAGAAATTCTTAATACTTGCTTTCAATCTGCAGAAGAAAATCCAGATGCCACAGCCTGGGATATGAGGCCCCTCTGAGAGGCAGAGATGCGTGGTTAATGTCTTCGTTTGTTAGGGCTGCCATAACAAAACATCACTGACTGGATGGCTCAAATAGAAATTGATTTCCCACAGCCCTGGAAGTTAGGAGTCCAAGATCAAGGTTGTCAACAAAGTTGATTTCTCCTGAGGCCTCTGCTCGGCTGGGAGACAGCTGCCTTCTCCTAGTGTCCTCAAAGTAGTTCCTCTTCTTATAAGGATACCAGTCAGATTGGATTAGGACTCACCCTAATGGTCTTAGTTTAATTAATTCTTTTTTTTTTTTTTTTTTTTTTTTTTTTTTTGAGATGGACTCTCACTCTGTTGCACAGGCTGGAGTGCGGTGGCATGATCTTGGCTCACTGCAACCTCCGCCTCCCAGGTTCAAGCGATTCTCCTTCCTCAGACTCCCGAGTAGCTGGGTCTACAGGCATGCCCAGCTAATTTTGTATTTTTAGTAGAGACAGAGTTTCCCCACGTTGGCCAGTCTGATCTGAAACTCCTGACCTCAGGTGATCCACCCACCTCGGCCTCCCAAAGTATGAGATTATGGGCATGAGCCACCACACCTGGCCCCTTAGTTTAATTTAATCACCCCTTTAAAGGCCCTGTCTCCAAATACAGTCACATTCAGAAGCACTGGGAATCAGGGCTTCAACATCTGAATTTGGGAGAGACACCGTTCATCTCATAACAATTAGAAATATGATCTTGGAAACTAACAAAACTGGGTTCTGCTAGCAGGTCTGAAATTCCTGCCAGTGTGAGGGGACTTGACTTGTCTGAGCCTGTTTTCTCTCCGGAGAAAGGTGCGAAAGCTACCTCCCTCCCGAGGCTGTCGAGAAAATTACAAGCAATTACTTACGTGAAGCATCGAGCAGAGCTCAGCACATAGTAGGCACTGCGTTAATTACAGCCACTGGCATCACCACTTTACCGCCCAGGTCCCCCAGCAGCAACCCTTCCCTTTCTTGTGGTCCCTGAGCACCCTGAGCCTTGCCTGCCCAAGCCTTGATTTCCAGCCCGGCTCCTTGACTCCTCTCCCTCTCATCACATTCAAACCTTAGTCTTCCTTCCCGAAGTCTTTCAGACCTTCCTTCTCTGCGTAGCCTTGCTGTCAGAAGTCAGTCCCAGCTCCTCTTCTCCGAGCTGTGTTAGCATTCCTGTCAATTCCACACCAGCTCCCAATTAACACCTAAGAATTAAAATCCTATGCTGTTAATTTGTCTGCTGACTTCCCCCCACCCGCAGATATGCCACCTTCCCTGTTAGATGTGAGACATTTGAGATCAAAGCCCACCATTATACCTTTTGGTCTCTCTCATAGCACCTATCAAAGTGTCTCAAACATAGTAGGCCTTTATCAACCAAGAGAGTGTGTGGACATAAAAATACAGTCAACATTCGCTAACTGAGTAGGTGTAGGTGTAGGGGTGTGTGTGTGTGTTTGTGTGTGTGTCTGTTTCGCATTTTAAAAGCCATGGGAAAGAGAAACACCAAACTCAGGTGGCTGGTTCTCTCCTGAGGGAAGAGGAGGTAATCCCACATGGATTTGGCAGTGTTGGCAATGCCTGGTTTTGTTTTTTTAAACTGCATAGCAGCTACAGTATTATGTTAAATATTGCAAAATAATATGTCCTTACTCGATAGATATCTGCTGTTTATGGATGTATGAAGAATTCTCCTGACATGAGAAAAAATGCTTAAAATATTTGTTTTAGAAGCTATTTAGTTAGGATTTCAGAGTATAACTCGACAAACTCCTTTAATTAATATTTTATCTAAAAGGAAATATTTATGAGACATTACCAGGCTCCTAAATGCAAATATAACTTCTATAAATAGGAGAAAAAATAATTTTCTGCAAGTCTTATATTCTAAAGAGGACATCTTTAATTGTGAACCGATCTCCCGCTCAATGAAAGAAGGTAAGAGAAGCAGATAAAGAGAACAGAAGAGGTGAGGCTGTACTCTAATTAACAGTGATAATACACACACATTTTCTGTTGCTTTCAAGCACCGCCTCAGCAATTTTCAGACAATGAAAGACACACTTAGCACCTTGTACCACTCCCTGAGTAGTTCTTTTATTGCATTGCTATCCTCGGATGTTGTCTGTGCTCTTTGAGAGGCTTGGGCCTCTCAAAGCTCCTCCAAGTTTGCAACAATTGCTCAGGACTAGAATCCCCAAATTTCTCATTTTTCAGTTCTCAGATGAGACCTGGACACAAATTTTTCTGTCTCCTGATCCAAGGTCCCATCACTGAGAGAATCTTTGCAAAACAGTATTTCCCAGAGCACCCTATATTTTGCTTTAAAGTCAGTCCGGGTCCCACGACCCCTACCCCGTAATGGCAAAAGGAATATCATGGTCTTTATACCTAATCCAAAAGCAACTGCTGCCCCAGGACAGAGCCCCTCCTCAGGGCTCAGCAGATGATTATAGTGTGTGTTATCTGGACCTGAGAACTGCACAGCCAAAGCCTCTCCCAAGAACTAGGCAATTAGGGAATTAAGAACTTTCTCCGCAATAGTGTTAAGCCCTGAGGTCAAACAACATATGGTGCAGTGCGAGAGCACCTAGGCAAGCTGAGTCCCCTAAGGGGACACAGAGCTTTCCTGTTAGGGCCTGTTGCAGCCACATTTAACAATCGCCCCCTCTACAGAGAGAAGAGGGGCAATCAGGAGGCCCACTCTGGCTGGACCGCTCTGTGCTCTGTCCCAGGGGAGGGTGCCTGGGCAATGGGCTGTGTGTACGCTGGTCTCCGAGGCAAGAGGACCCCAAGGCCACTATTAGAGACTAAGTTTCCCTGTCACTGTCCTTACAGGAGAGGAGGGACTTGGTGCCCTCCAGTATTAGTGACAAGCATTTTTCTCATTGCAACGTAATAAACCAGTTTTCTGGTCGTAGACATCATTCACCTAGCACTTGTGCCAGGTGCTAGGGGTACCCCACGTTTGACCAGCTGTGTCTGCCCTGAGAGAGGAGGCTGGCAGGGGGGGTGTTGACCCCAAGAGGCTGGGTAACCGAGAGGGGCCAGAAGGAACACCACCGGGTGAGAAGGGCCACCCCGAACAGACCGGTCCTCAGAGGCACCTGCCGGCCCTCCCCAGACAGCAGCCCTCCCTTTCAGCCTGCCCTGGCAGCTGCCTTTCCTACGGCTTCCACGAATTAAAGAACACACTCTGGTCATCATCTGTCCTCAAGGCAGGTAGGAATCCAAAAGCGAGAGCCGGGAGGCGGCGCGGAGGACGCCGGCTCTGCCCACACCTGGGCAAGGTTGAGCTCCGTTCCCTCCCGGCTGCTCGGGCCTCCTGTCCGTGCAGGGCGCGTTTCCAGCCATCGCCGCCCAGCCGCCGCCGCACGCCGGGGAGAGATCGTCCGGGGTGAGCAGCGAGCCCGGGGACAGCTAGCCTGGGTCGTGTCCCTGGACCTACTCCACCTGCAGCTGGCGGATCAGGCCCCCGGACCCTCACTCCACGGCGGGAATCAGAGCCGTCGGGCGGGGGATGCAGCGCCCAGACTGTGGCTCCCCCGCCTTCCCAAAGGAATCCCCCCATCTGCTCCATCCCTCTCGGGAAACGGCGAAATGCTGCCAACCGTCCGCTTAGCGCACCGCGGAGCGACTGAGCAGCCCCGCCGAGGCTCCGAGCCAAGATTTCTGCCCTAATAGTTTCTCCCTTCTTTCTGTCTGCTCTACCGCACCCACTAAATACGCGGCGCTCACACACGGACACGCGTGACACGCGGCGCTCACACACAGGCATGGGACGCTCACACGCGCGCGCGCAGGTCTCCGTCCTTGGCACCCCGCAGCAGAGGTGCAGCCGGGGGCAGGGGGAGCAGGGGAGGGCGCAGGGGGCCGCGGGGACGCGAGCGGAGGGCTGGATGCCTGCCGGGCTCTCTCTCCGCCTTCCTCTTCCCTCCCAGTCCTGCCGAGCTGACGGCGTCCCCGATCACATGGAGCCCCCGCCCCACCCCAGCCCGCCCCCCGCCGCCAATGCCGGTGGCCCTTCCAGTCGCGTTACTACCCAGAGATTCATTTGTACCAGGGACGGAGGGAGAGAGGAGAGGGAGGAGGGGACACACACACACACACTGAGAGACAGAGAGAGAGAGAGAGAGAGAGAGAGAGAGAGAGAGAGAGAGAGAGAGAGAGAGAGAGAGAGAGAGAGGGAAGAGAGAGAGATCGTTCCAGCTGCTCTCGCTAGAGAAAGGGAGTGACCCAAGGGGCCGCGAGTGAAGGGACAGGATGGCTTAGGTACCTCTGCCCACAGGACCCCACGACAGGGAGAGGTTCCAGCTACAGCTCCTCCGTGGGGTCATGGCAGGGGCTGGGGAGTCCCCTCAAAAGCCCTGAGCGCCCCCTGCACCGCCGCTAAGGGACACCCCAGAAGTTAGCATCAGTGGGACTCGGAAGCTCCGATCTCAACAAGTAAGTTGTCTTCTTTTCCTCCTCCATTTCTCCCCCAGCTCGCGGGTTCTGGAGGGCAGGACGACACCCTCAGGTGTCCATCACCTGGGCAGCAGGTTTTCACAGGGAACCTGCTAGACTGGGAGCCAGGGGGGATAAGGAAAAGCTTAGGGCAGGTCCAAGTTTAGGAAATTGGAGATCTCCGTGGCTGCAGGCTGCCCTGGGCGTTGGGAGCCCAGCCATAAACACCTTCACTTCTGGCACTAGACCAGGGCAACCTGGGGGTGCCCCAGATTTCCCAGCAGTGGTTTGAGAGGCAACAGTGGCCAGGAGTGGGTGGGGTGTGGAGGATATTTTTCACCTGGTAGGACTCTTCCTTCAAATGGGAGCAGGGAGGGCCAGGATGGGGGGCGGTGCCCCCCTCAGCCTTAGATCCCCAGCCTAATCTTGCTTTCTCTTTTAAGTGTGGCCAAACTGGAAACACGGCCTTGTGATTTCTGCCCCCCTCGCTGCCCAAGTCACTTCCTGCGTACCTCCCTATCTCCTTTCAAACAGCTTTCAAATGGTTCAGAAAGGCCAGGGGTCAAGGCTGTGAGGACAGAGGATAGGGAACAGAGAAGGCCGGCCTTGTCATTGCTCCGCTTCTCTTCAAGTCAGTGCTTCTCCCTGCAGAGCTGTTGGCCCCCTGGTTTTATCTGTGCCTTCCCTCAAACAGGGCTCTCCAACCCCAGGGGCTGTGGAGGGCCTCAAGTCCGGCCCCCAGAGTTCTAGGGCCTACCCTGAACATCAGGGTGAGCAATGCCAGCCCAAAACCTGTTCCAGGAGCCTTTTCAAACACCAGAAGAAGATCAACAGGAACACGCCAAGTATTTTACTCTGTTTCAATCCTTTTAATAAGCTGAGATTATCATCCTCATTCTACAGGTGAAAAATTGAAGCCCAGAGAGGCTGTGCAATTCGCCTCAGGTGCACAGCTCATAAAGGGAGATTCTCTCCTATATCTGACTCCAAAATATGCCTCGTTTTCATCAAAAGCCATATGCTTTATCGGGCTTTCTGGTTCTCAAAGCACTTTTCCATGTGAGGAAAAGGCTAATATTTATGAAACCAAGGTGCCGAGCTATATACATTTACATGAGTTCATCTTGACACCAGTCCTGTGGGGCAGAGCTTATTTCTTCTGTTTTATAGATGAGAGTAAGGGTAACAGAATTCCAGGCACTAAGTGGCAGCAGCACTGCTATCTCCAAAACTCTTGTCCTCTGGCTTTAAATTCAGGGTCTTTCCACTAACAAAAGCTAATTCTGAAAGCTGCTCTTGTCTTTCCACATCCCTGCTTTTCCTCAAAGCCAGGTGTAAATTGCATCATGGGCTGAATGAGGCCCTCAGGCTTCCTGGAATCTGAGGAATGAACAGGGCAGAGCAAATGATGTGGGAGTTAGAGGCCCATGGTTGGACTCTGGCATAAAGAGTTTGGTCGGCTCAGCTGGTATTTTAAACTATCTATGGACCTCACCTGAGATGGCACCATTCTGCCTAGAGGCATAAGGCCTTCAGTGGGAGGCCTGGGGCACAGCGTATGTGCTTCTTGGAAGAGCAGCAGCAGGGCCACCATTGAAAGACAGGAAACAACACATAGAGAAATTGCCGGCTCAGGAGGCTGAGGTAGGGATTACTTGAGCCCAGGAGTTCAAGACCAACTGGGGCAACATAGCAAGACCCCATCTCGAAAAAAAAAGAAAAAGAAAGGATGGAAAATTTGCCTATACATTCCACAAAGCACAAGGATTGTCCCCAGAACAACGTTCTAGACCTACTACCTAGCTCTCCAACAGAAAGGGAACCAGCCACTCAGGCATGGCTGTTTTCTGGCCTCTCCAAAAGCTGCTATAAACTGCCGGCATTACTCACAGGCAGCATTTTTTATTTAAGTAGCCTGCCTGTGCTCTATCCAGTGAGCAGTTCAGCTAAAGGAGGAGCCAAGGGTGAGGGGGGGTCAAAGCGAACCTGGGCCACATTCACTCTGCCCAGGGCTGTCCCCAAAGCTTAGCTGTCTTCTCTGGGATGAAGTCAGATCTTAGTGGGGTTCCCCACCATGGCTTCCCCAGAGTCTGCTGGCAAGTCCTGAGCAGTGCAGAGCTCTTTGTCTGTGGGTCCAGCAGAGACACGTGTGTGGCCCTGTCACAGCAGTCCTCAGCCTTGCTGTCCCTGGTGCCAAGCAAGATCCCTTTGGGGCTTTCTGCAAGCACCTGACTGGGTTTCTTGTCCAGGAATTTGGGAGACTCTGAAGGCTGCTCTAGTCATCCGTGATGAAGTAAACCCCCAAGGAGGGAAGAAACGACTACAATGCCCATTCTCTGGTTTCCATTTCCCCTTCAAATGACCTGATTCTTCCTGCCTGTGGTGGGCGAAGCCACAAACAGGTGTCCTGTGCTTTCATGTACTTGAAAACTACATCCACTTCTGCATTGTTTTTTTTTTTTCTTGTTCAACAACCATTCATTTGATCACCTATCATGTGCCAGCAATCATTAATCTTTGAAAACCTTGGAATGTGATCGTTGGGGCAGGGTTATGCTTTTTGTTTAGGAGAATGTTAGCAAACACTCGCATTTTCTGAGCCAATACTGATTGACTATTTAGGCTGGAGGTGGAAGGATGGTGGAGAGAAGGCAGGGGTCAGGGAATCCATAGGTAGTTCAAAGGGGCCATTTTTGGATGAAAATGTTCCCTGTGTATGAGCTATAGACAGGTCATTGAGGGCTGGCAGTGTTTCCAAGTGCGGATCTGTCATCAGATAACTGTTAAGATAGTCGTCAGCCACGAAGGAATCTTTCTGTGTTTTGTTTTTATTTTCTAAAGAAAAAAACAAGAAGAATGGGAGTTCCAGTTCAAAAGATTGTAGTGAGGTATTTGAGTAAGAATACCTGAGTGTATTTCTCAAAAAGACTTGTGAAGTGGCTTTCTCTGGAATTGTTTTAAAACAGAGTGGACAGCTTCCACTTCTGACATTCTGCCAGCCAGGGCTGGCGTGAGCGGCTGCCTCTGAAGGCCCTGCCTGTGCAGCAGCAGCTTATCTAGTTCCTCCTACCTTGACATTCTGATAAGAGAGCTATTCTAGTCAACAGGGCCCAGGATGGCGGGAACCCTTGCCAAGAGCCGTGCTAAGTTAAATGGTAGAGCCAAAGCTTTAACATGTGACCCTGGAGATCCTGGCTAGTGCTTAAAATGTTAACTTCCATTATCGTTCCAGGCCAGAGCAAGCTGAGGGCAAAGGTCATGGATCATCTGAACAGTTGGCAGGTGGCAACGGCACTTCCTGGCCACCAGGGATCAATCAATAGGGTGGCCAGATAGTATGGGGGACAGGAAAGGGTGAGGGTGGGGGAGAAATGGAGGGGTTGGGGAGGGAAGGAGAGAGCAAACTTGGAGTCTCATTCTCATCCCTTGTGACTTGGTGGTCTGGGGCTGGGTGTGCTGCTCACCCTACACCTTCTCCCAGATTTCAGGCACCCGACTTTACAATCAGGGAGGTCCAATGCCATTATCCTACATTATTTCCTGCTGCTCAGAAAGGAAAATGGGAGTGGGGTGTGGTGCAAGAACCAAGAGGACCTCAGATGCTTCCTGGGACCAAACCTGTGTCTCCCCCTTAGAGTGTGACCCCACCACCCCAACCCCAGGGATGACTGCACTGCTGAGCACTTGGTGCCTGGAACCCTGGGCAGTGGGAGGTGCTGCTTCTGCTTCACCAAGGGGGCTGTCCAGCAGTGCCAGCAGAAGCCATGGGTGTCAGGCCCCAGGAACCAGCCCACTGGACATCACAGTATGAAGGCTTCCCCGGCCAAGTCAGGTTGCTTTGTGAAGGGTCCTTCTCCAGAAGAACGCCCTCAAAAATGAGTAGGGAGCTCCTACCACAGGCCAGACCTTGTGTAGGCACCTGAGCTAGACAGGCGGATCTTCCATACCAGGCCTGCCTGCCCTCTGAGCTCTCAGACCACTGCCTGGGGGCGGCAGAGCTGCCGGGAGAGACTCCAGCATCCATGCTGCGCGCCCTTAGGGAGAGGCACAGGCATCGCAGGGGCGAAGGCAGGCTGCCCTTATGGAGCAGGGAAGCCTTCTAAGGGGGCTTGAGAAACAGGTTTGCTGGTGAAGGGGTAGAAGGAGCCCAGGGAGGGGTTTGGAAAGGAGGGAGCCAAAGCCAGACACAGGGCAGTGGGAGGGAGGCCTGGGCCTGTGGCTGTCCCAGGGCACCTGCCCCCAGCCCCGACCACCTCTCCTGCATCTCTTTCAATCTCCCCTGACTCCTCCTAGACACTCACGCTTGGTCACATTTTATTTCCTTTCTCTTCCTCTCCCTCACTCTCTTTCTCAGTTTGGTTCTTTTTTTCCCCTCCATTTTTGTCTTTTTTCACTCATTCTCTTGATCATAAATGCCGTTTAGTGCATTTATGCTTCTTTAACTCAATCTCTTTGTCTACTGCAGTCATTCTTTATTTTTCCACTAAACTCTTTGATTTTGAGATCATTATAGATTCACATGCAATTTCAGAAATAATGAACAGAGATCTGCCATTCCCTTCATCCAGTTTCTCTCAGTGGTAATATTTTGCAAAACTGTAGTACACTATCAAAACGAATACATAACCAATAAGAAAACAACATTTCCATCACCAGGAGGACCTCTTATGTGGCCCTATTATAGCCACGCCCACTTCCATCCCACCCCACCCTCTCCTTAACCTCTGGCAACCACTGGTCTGTGTTTGTCATCTCAAGAACGTTATGTAAGTAGAATTATACAGTATGTAATCTTTTGGGATTGGCTTTTTTCACTCAACAAAATTATCTGGGGATTCATTTAGGGGTGTGCATGTGTGCTTGTTGGGTGTGTGTGGGTGTGTGTGTGTGTGTGGTTTTTTTATTGCTGAGTAGCGGGAATGTACCACAGTGGGAATCGTCCATAGTGGGAAGGTACCATTGCTTGTTTAACCATTCACTTACTGAATGACATCTGGGATGTTTTCACTTTGGGGCAATTATGAATAAAGTTGCTATAAGCATTTGTGTACTGGTTCTTGTGTGAACATAGGTATATAGGTTTTCATGTCTCTAGGATAAATGCCCAGAAGTGTAATTGATGGGTCATCTGGTAGTTGTATGTTTAGTTTTTTTAATTTTTTTTCAAAGAACTGTCCAGCTGTTTTCCATTGTGACTATGCCACTTTACACTCCCACCAACACTGTATCCGTGATCCAGTTTCTCTGCATCTTTGGCAACATTTGTTATTGTCACTATTTCTTATTTTAGCCATTCTAGTGCTATCTTATTGGGTTTTATTTTGCATTTCCTTGATTACTAATGCCGTTTACCACATTTTTTTTTTTTTTTTTTTGAGACAGAGTCTTACTCTGTCACTCAGGCTGGAGTGCAGTGGTGCAATCTCGGCTCACTGCAACCTCCGCCTCCTGAGTTCAAGCGATTCTCCGGCCTCAGCCTCCCAAGTAACTGGGACTACAGGTGTGTGCCACCATGCCTGGCTAATTTTTGTATTTTTAGTAGAGACAAGGTTTCACCATGTTTGCCAGGCTGGTCTTGAACTCCTGACTTCAGGTGATCTGCCCACCTCGGCCTCCCAAAATGCTGGGATTACAAGCATGAGCCACCACGCCTGGCCTGTTGACCATCTTTTTATGTGCTTATTTGCCCTCCACATATCCTCCTTAGCAAAATGTCTTCTCATGTCTTTTGCCCATTTTCTAATTTGATTGGCTTTTGTTGTTGTTTCTGTTGAGTTTTGAGAATTTTTAAGTATATATTTTAGATACCAGTCCTTTGTCAGTCAGATATGTAATTTACAAATATTTTCTCCTACTTTGTAATTTTGCCTTTTCATCTTAACAGAGTCTTTTTCAGAGCAAGTGTTTTTAATTTGATGGAAGTTTAATTGATCAGTTTGTCTTCTTATGGATTGTGCTTTTCTTGTCAAGTCTAAGAACTCTTTGCCTGCCCTAGATCTTGAAGAGTGTCTCCCATGTTTTTCTCTAGAAAGTTTTATTGTTTTATATTTAAGTTCATGATCCATTTTGAATTAACTTTGGTATAAATTCTGAGACTTAGGTCAAGGTTCTTTTTTTGCCTAAAAATGTGCAATTGCTCCGGCACCATTTGTTGTAAAGGCTGTCTTTCCTCCACTGAATTCCTTTTGCACTTTTGTCAAAAATAAGTTGGGCATATTTGCAAAGGTCTATTTTTGGGTTCTCTGTTCTGTTCCATCAATCTATGTGTCTATCCTTCTGCCAATACCACATAGTCTGGAGTTTCCTCATAACTGCAGTTATGTAATGAGTCTTGAACTTGTGTAGACTGATTCCTTCCACTTTATTCTTTTCCAAAATTGTTTTATCTATTCTAGTTGCTTTCCCTTTTCACATAAGTTTTAGAATAATTTTATCTATATCTATAAAAAATCTTGTGAGATTTTGATAGAAATTGCATTGAATCTGTATATGAATTCAGAGAGAATCAACGTTTTTACTATATTGAGTCTTCCAATCCATGAATACAGTATGTTTCTCCATTTATTTGCTATTCTTCAGTTTCTTTCTTTGGCATTTTGTAATTGTCAGCTGTTCTTTTTGCTCTGCCATGAACTAATTGTGTGGCCTTGGACATTAGTCTTTCAGACCTTCAGTTCTCTTTCTGTAAAATGTGTCTAATAACACCTACCTTGAAATGCCATGGGAAAGTCAAATAAGTTAGCGCATGAGCAGTGCCCCATGGCAAGCGCCAAGACGCAGTTCCCTTCAGCTGGGTCTCTCATCCGTTTTTTCTTTCCTCCTCCTCAGCTTTCGTTCTAATGCCCACATCCACTTACACTTCACTTTGTCTTTCCTTTTTGTCCTTTGCTTTTTTAAAACCTTCTTTCGTTCTCAACTCCTTACTCTAATTTTTCTATTTCTTTCTTTCTTTCTTTTAGACAGAGTCTCACTCTGTCACCCAGGCTGGAGTTCAGTGGCGCAATCTCGGCTCACTGCCAACCTCTGCTGTCTGCGATTCTCATACCTTAGCCTCCCGAATAGCTGGGACTACAGGAACTCACCACCACGCCCAGCTCATTTTTTTTTTTTTTTGTATTTTTAGTAGAGATGGAGTTTCACCATGTTCGCTAGGCTGTTCTCGAACTCCTGACCTCAGGTAATCCGCCTGCCTTGGCCTCCCACAGTTCTGGGATTACAGGCGTGAGCCACCGTGCCTGGCCTTTCCTATTTCTTTCACTTTGTTTTTCTCTTATTCTCAATGGATTTTTCTGTTTCATTTCTTATCCCATGATATTTGTCTATCTCTTCTTTCTTGGATCATTTAAGCATTCCATTTTTGTGGAGTTGCTCAGACATTGAGTGTGAGTCAAGGGCCACTCAGCCTGGGTTCAACTCCAGATCAACCACTTACTAGATTTGGGGCAGTTGACTCACCCTCCTGCACCTCAGTTTTCTCATCTATAAAATGGGGAGAACAGTATCTACCTGGTACCTTTTCTGAAATGATTAAATGAGTTTATACATGTAAAACATTTGGAATAAAATTGGGCATATGGTACAGCCCCAGTAGGTGACGATAATTACTGGGATTTTACCTGTTATGTCCAGTTTCTGTGGCTCTTTCTCACATTTACCTTCCCTCACCATCTCATCCTTTTCACTTGTATATGAATATATTCAAACTCACATTATCTTGCTTTCAGGCTGTCATCTCTGTGCACTTCTACCTCATATTCCCTAATCATCACTGATAAATTGGCACCAGCCCAGGAAATCTGTCCCTTGGGTTATAGAGAGGAAACAAGTGGTTTTTCATTTTGATTTAATTATTAATCCCTTTTATTATTTAATGTGGAATACATACACTGTGGGGTTACAATGAAGAAAATGGATTATCACTGTGCGGCTCACTTTCAAAGAGATGGCAGGCTTAAAAAGGAAAAGTACCAGACAGACATAAACAAACGTGGGGAAAAAGCAAAATTAATTAATTTGATTTCCGTGCCCTTTTCATGGCCATGACTTTTCATACATCTTCTGTGAGATCCAGGTGGGTGCATGTGGATTTCACAAGTAAGCCAAGCGAGGTATTAAAGGGAAGGGGTGTAAGGTGTGGCGAGTGGCCCACAGTGGCTCACCAGGGAGGGCAGAAAAATACTCATCCTAAGCAGATGGGAGCCTGGCAGGTTGGGAAACTCAGTCACAAGCTCACGGGCCTGCTCCATAGGTACAGTCCTCAATAACGGGCTTGGTCTGTGATGCAAAGTTACCTGAAAGGCACTCACCTATCACTAACCCTTTCGAATCTATATTCCATACCTTGAATCGGGCCTAATATCTGCCCTTTAAAAAAATGCTGAATATATTTAGACTCACTTAGATACACTGGACAGAGGGATATTTTAAATACCATCAAAATGGTCTTTTTGTCTCTGTATTTTCTCCAAAGAATTGAACTCCCCAAGCAAAATGCCATGCCTGCACTGCTTTCAGACTAGAATTCTGTCTGCCTTTAAAAATCCTTACATGAAACACCATTTAATCCTTCTCTCTCTGCCTTTTTGTGTTTATGGTGACCTCTCAGTATTTTGGTTTCTTTAATGACAAAGTAACCATGGAATTAGTCCACAGCATTTCTAGGGTACGTGTTTCTCTCCAGATATCAAAAAATAATGCATGAGGTTTTATTACTTCCTTAGGCTTGTGGTGGGGAATCCTCCAAGGATGGAGTTAAAATGAACAGCCAATACTCTCTCGCTCATCTGGGCTACCCGAGGCTCTGCAGGCCCCAAACTCACCTTCTGTTGCCCCATTTGGCACCAACCACCCCCCTTTGTTGTGCAGCCAGAAGTCAGGGCCGCCTGGCAGGCCTATTGCTAAATCTTCCAGTGTTTGTATTACATAAAACTTCACAGTCGGTGTTTCTGTGTCTACAATGCCAGAATCCTGGAAATGAGTTAACCCAAATTTGTGTGCCTTCTGGCAAGCCCAACTATCCGACTACAAAAGGGGACTAATGTGATAGGTTTCTCCTGAGCCAACACAGGAGCTGAAAGAGCCCAACAGAGATGCAAACTGCCATTATGATTCCATGATAATAATTCCACATACTAGGAATACCGGGATTATTTCAGACCTTATATCTGCTCTTAACCTATACCAATCCAATCCAGGGGGGCCAAGTACATTACACCAGTATTTGGTAGGATAGAATTTTTCCTGATAAAATGGCAGAGATGTCATGAACATTAGGATTTCCACAAATATTTCTATTTCTTATATAGGAAAGAGACCCAGGGTGGTAACCTGTAGAGTAACATGTAATGTGGAGCATAGGATGTGGCCAGGAGAGTCAGGGTTATGATTCAGAACCAAGATGGCTGGACTCAAATGGGTGTGAAGTAGGAGGGTGGGAAAGCGTGGGTTCTGAAGTCAGGCCGCTGTCAGTTCAAACCCAGGTTCTGCTGCTTGCGAGCCATGTGGTCTCCGGCAAGTTCCCTCCCTGCTCTGAATCTCAGTCTCCTGATCTGAATAATGGACACATTACACTTATTCCACAGTGTTGCTGAGCTGATCAAGTGTGTTAACGCGTGTAAGGCACCCAGTCCAGAGTAGTGCACGCACACACACACACACACACACACACACTTCACTTCCAGAGCTGTTCTGCAAAGAAAAACCAAAAGGCAGTACAAGCTGCTGCAGGCAATGAATTGATGACGTGTTTAAAACAAAAGCAAAAAGAGTGCAAAGGCCATGGAGAATGCGGCACAGACAGGAAAGATGCTCCCTAAAGAGCTTGCCCAGGTCAGGATGTCTCCGAGCAAAACGAGGGACACTGAGTGACTCTGGGAGCAACCTCAGTCCTGCATCCTCGTCAACACCCTGACTGTTCTCAACAATAATCCCACCCATGTGGGGAGCTCCCCTTTGAGGGACAGAGGCAGCCCAGAAAGGAGGCACAGGATGTACTGAGAAGGGGAGACCTGGGCGTCAGTGACAGCTCCCCAGGGATGGTGGGTCTGAGCAAGGCCGATGCAGCGGAACCCCTCACCCACCTGAGATGCCTCGTCCGCCTTCCCAGCAGCTCCCTTCCGCAGAGCGCTTAACAGCTTGGCAATCAGAGAACGCTGTGTGCACGGACAGCTCCGCGGGGATGAAGTGTCCCGTCTGACAAAGACTGTTCTGAGATCCGCGCTGTCCCTGCCTGGCTCTGCGTTTCACTGAAAGCCCCTTGCCCTGATTCTAGCCCTCAGCCCCCACGCACAGCCACCGGCGACTCTAGCCACTCTGGATAGTAAAGGTGCCCTTTCTGGGGCATTCTGCTTTGAGATGAGGTGGAAGAGCGGTGCATGCCTGGAGCCCCTGGGAGCCCATGACAGCCAGGAGCATCCTGGGCAGAAAAACAGCACCTGGGGCCTCATTCCACTCATCTCACACAGCTCTGCAGTCCCTTCCACGATGCCCTCACCGCTGGTAATCAGCATCCATTACATCGGCGCCAAGAACCAGCTCAGGAGGCCACCCGATCCGCCCTCCTGTCCCTCCAGCCCTCCTCTGGAAGGACTCAGCGCTTGCAGTCAGACATCTCTCCCCATTGAGACCATTTTTACTGTTGGTGAACTGGAGGACTATCGCACTGCCCGAGACGCTGTTCTCTGCAGCAGGTTTGCACAGGGTGCCAGTTAGGGAGGAGAAGGCAGCGAGGAAGCCCGCACTTTAAGGAACAGGGATGTCATAGCAGCCGTCTGCATGGGGGAGGGGGCTGGGGAGCACAGGACTATTGGCAAGGAGACAGGGCTAGTTAGGACCATGGGAACCAGGCTGATGGGCACTGAGGAGGTAGCCCAGGCGGCCCTCTCTACTATCATGGGCCTTGCAGATTGAGTTCTCCTCTTCCTGCCGGGCCTCCTGCCTTTGTTGTCCTGAGGACTGACAGGTAATGTTTGTGGCAGACCTGTTAGTGCAAACAGGGAGGCTCTGAGAGGAACTCAGTGGCACTACCACAACTCTTAACAGCACTCTCAGCCTAACTCACAACGCAGCCCAACATGTCCATGGGCGGAAAAGGCCTCTCTCCGACTCCCTAGCCCAGAAATACGAACCGGCAGCTGACAGACTGAATCTGACTCACACATAGATTCTCTATGGCTTGCTCACTTTTTCAAAAATTGTTGAATTAGTGGTCAACATGGAAAAAAAATTTCATCTTCAAAAGTTTAATTTCTGGCTTTTCTGGAAAAAGCAAAGGGAGGATCTTGCAGTACTGGCTCCATGGCATGGCAAGGCAATAATGAACTAGAGCCGAGTAGCAGCTGCCGCTTTAGAATTGCATGTGTGTACAACTCACCACAGTCCCCACCACCCCCTACCATGTCCCCCAAACCCAGGGCAAGTTTTGGTTGCATTTATCATGGGTTTGTATATGTGCTTTTCCTAAAATAAAGAGAATGCAATATTTTAAATGTTTCTCTACATCAAAATATGAAAATGAAGGTCTAAGACATCCCATTTAAATAAAAATAGGAGAAAGCCTACTAATTGCACGTGACCAAGAAGGATGTAGAGTGTGTCTGTGTTGGAAGAACGCGATCCGGCAGCTGCACTCACTGACCTCACACAGCCACAGCCATGGGTGTAGGCGGCAGAGCTCAGCACAGACTCACAAGTTCTGGTTACTATGGCATGCACATCCTGCCCAGCTGAGAAATTCCAGAGTGAGGAGGTGTTACCCTCACTCCTGGCAGAGGCAGACCTGCCTTAGATGAAGGAGAATCCAGTGAAGGGGTGTTAAGAATGAAATCAGTGGCTGCTAGTTAGTGGTCTTGTTTCTACTGTGGGGGCCGTTGTCCAAGCAGACCTTCAGAGAGTGACGGGGCACTCTTGGTGATGATGCCAGAATGACAGGTGTTACCTGGGATGCATGGATGTCTTATTTCCTGGGAGCAATCAGGGACCTCTGGGGGCAAGTATTGTGGTTAGAAACACCAAGGAGCAGCTGTTAGATGAGTAGGGAGCATGCTGGAGGGGAGCAGGAGGGAGAGGGAGAACACAGCCCTGGCTGTTGGGAAGTGACCCCAGCTGCTGGGCAGCTTGTGCACAGCGGGCCACACAGCAGGAAATCATGAGTTCCTTCCCTGGTGCAGATCAGGCTGGTGTCGATCGGGCTCCATCCAGGGCCAGTTTTCTCAGGGCTTGATTCCCCGGGGGGCTCAGAACAACCCCATCACACCCACCCCGGGGGGCTCAGAACAACCCCATCACACCCAGAGGGCTCAGGAGGAAGCAACCTCCCAGGCAGCAGTGGCTGCACTTAGAGCCTTTGGAATCAGACAAAACCTAGTCCGCTGCTTAGTAACTGTGTGGCCTGAAGCAAGCTACCACATCACTCTGCCTTTGCGACCTGTAAAATGAGGCGACTAAAACGGACTTAATAGATCTGTTTCAGGATTAAATGATACAATGCATGAAAAACACTCAGCACAAAGATGGCACAGAACAGGGATTCCACGCCGGAGCTATTATTACTGTTTGCTCCCCTGTTCTCAGGCCCACAAGGCTCTGCCACCTCACCCTGCTCACTGGACGCCTTCCTCACCAGGGCCTTCCTGACTCTTCCTCGCCCGCCCCAGACAAGCCAAATTCAGGACTGCACCCTGGCCTCTCTCTCACTCTCTACTGCACTGATTGTTTTGCCTGTGTACTCCTCACCAGACCAGGAACTCCTTGAGGACAGAGAACGCATCAAGGGTCCTCAATCTCATTACCTGTTGGAGTCACCTGGGGCCAGATTCTGGGACTAGGCATCAGCACGTTGTCCAGCTCCCAGCTGATGGCAGCGTGCGTCCAGGGCGGAGAGGTCGTGCTACTCAGGTGTGCACTGAGGACCAGCCGCGTCAACATCACTGCGGCTCCTTAGCAAAACCGCGGACTCTGGAAACCCCAGACCTACAGAATCAGAACCCTCAATTTAGCCAGATCCCCAGGAAGGGAAAGCACAGGAACGAATGCCAGTGAAGTGTGAGTCGACCTCCTTCTACCCCCAGAGCTCAACATAATTCAAACACCCAGTGGGTGTTGAGTGGGGGTTCGCTGACTGACTAATTGTCTGAGTGAGGGAAGCCCTGTGTCAGCTTCCACTGGGATTTCACACCCACTCCCTCATGTGCTATGAAACAAACAGGCTCAAAAAGTAAACCCGTAAAACATTCAGGAATTCAAAAATAGACACAGACCTAAGTTGATAGAACAAATAGCTGCAAAATGGTGCGGTTTTTAAATGAAATACCTGACGGGTTTTTCAAGATTTATTACCACCGGGCTCTGTGCCATTAAACCTCCGAGTACACTAGAAGATAATTTTGTTTTGTTTTAAGGTTGGTAATTGTGAAAAGCTGGGAAACCAGGACTGGCCGCTGGGAGGATCCTGTCCACCGGTGTGGCTTGGGCACAGTCTCTGGGTGGCTGGGGCCGCTGGCCCGCCCTTCCTCCAGGAAGAGAGACCCGCTGGCGGGGAGTCCCCGGCACTGCCAACGGCCTCCCCACGCCCGTTCCCTGGGGACAGGGCCTCTGTCTCCCCCGCGCAGGCCTTTCCTGGCTCTCACCCTCCCACCCCGCATCCCCCAGCCCCGCCTTCTCCGCAGCCGCAGAGCTGCAGCTGACCAGCGGGCCACACCCAGGCGGCGAGCATCGCCTTATCCAGCCGCACTGGGGGCTTCGTCCCCTGCGGGGTGAGGGGTATCCCCTGGGTCACCCTCCGAGGCCACGCTAGACGTTGTGGCGCTCAGGGCTCCCGGTTCCTGCCGCGCTCGGGCTCCCCCGTCCCAGCCTCCCTCGCCATCTCTCCCAGGCTCCCCTCCCCTGTCGCAGCCCCCCTCCCCCGTCCCAACCCCCTCCCCTTCTCTCGCACGATCCGGCCAAGAGATGGCGGGGTGGCGGGAGGGGCGCTCTAGCGACCCTGGAAGCGAGAAGCAGGCCTCTGCAGGGCCAGGGATGAAGGCGCAAGGGAAAGCCCTGGGACCTGGGCCTTAGGCGTGGGAGGGACGAAAGGGAAAGGTCTTAGAAAATTCCTCAGGCGTGGCTTCTGGGGGGGCGGGGCGGGGGGAGGAAAGGGGCACGGGTTCCCTATCGCGTAGACGCTGCTACGGAGCGGGGCCTCTAGGCATGCCCTCATCTAGAGCAGCTGCTGCGGAATCCGGAGAGCCTGCAGCACTAGCTGTGCGATTCCGGGCGAGGTTTTTAAACTCTCTCCTGTTTTCCCCTTTTGTAAACTGAAGATAATGCCTCTCTCCTGGGAGTGGGAGCACGATGCTGACACACCGTAGGAACTCGGGACTTGCTGATTCTCCTTCCTTATCCTCAAGTTGTTTGAAGCACTCCTGCCCCCACCCCCACCCCTCCAGCCCCCACCCCCACCCCTCCAGCCCCCACCCCCACCCCTCCAGCCCCCACCCCCACCCCTCCAGCCCCCACCCCCACCCCTGCCCCCTGGTGGAAAATCCTAAGAGCTACCTCTCAGGAGGGCTCCTGTAAACCAGGCGCTGTACACACACCTTTCATTTCATCTTCGCAGCAGCTCTTTTTGGTGAGTACTGTTACCCCATTTTGCAAATAAAGCAACGGAAGCTTAGAGAAGTTACTTTTCCAAATGTGCCTCAGCTCCAGGCAAAATAGGAACCTAGGTCATCTGATGCCAGAGTCAGCCTTCCTAACTGTTTATGATCCGACTTCCCTTTCTGTACTGGATTTTCTATTTCTGCCATAACAGATGACCACAGACGTAGTGGCTGGAAACAGCACCCATTTATCAGCTCACAGTTCTGTAGGTCAGAAGTCCAGGCTTGATGCGACTGTGTCCTCTGCTCTGTTCTCACAAGGCCAAAACCAGGGTGTCAGCGAGGCCAGCATTCTCATGTGGAACTCAGGGCCCCCTTCAAGCTCCTGTGGTTCTGGCAGAATTCAGGTCTTTGTGGTTGTAGGACTGAGGTCCTCACTTTTTTGCTGGCTATCATCTGGGGGCTGCTCTCAGCTCCCAGAGGTCACCCACATTCCTTGCCGTGTGGCCCCCTCCATCTTTAAAACCAGCAAAGGAGAAGCCCCCTCTGTTTAATTCCTCTAATAATTTGAATCTCTTACTTCGGGAAAAGCCCAATCCCTTCAAAGGGCTTATGATTGGGTCAAGCTCACCCCAGATGAACTTTCTTTCTTCAGTTCAGCTCTGCCATATGACATGCCCCAGTCATGGGAGTGAGGATTTCCTGGGGTTCCTCAGGGGGTGTATACCAGGGGGCAGGAATCACGAGGGTGTGTTGGAATTCTGCCTACTTACAAGTGCCTTCTCTGTCCCCAGCATGTATTCTGGTGTTACATTCAAGTGTAACACCTTGAATGCTTCCTGCTAACCCTAAAGAGCCTTGAGGGGACTGGGGCAGCCTGTTCACCAACCAGTTTGGAGCATTTTCCTATGAGTACAGTCATATATATTCCCATAGAAGAATATACAAATATCTGCATATGAGACATAAGCACGCCCTCCTCCATTCCTCTTCCTCCAACTTCATCCCGTGTTTCAAAGCTCAGAGAGTGGTACATTTTGATCCAGCATATCTTAGAAAGTAGGAAATTGATAAAGATGTTTGTGATCACAGATAGGGAGACTGAGTCTGTGAAAAGACTCCCAGCCCAGTGGTCTCTCCAGGAAGCCCTGCTGACCCCCAAGCAAGGCTCTTATCAAGTTGCTGTGGCCCTGACTCCTGACATTCTAGACCACGCCATGACACCAAGTTTTCCTCCCTGTGGGTGCGTGATGTTTGACATTCTTAATTCAGAGGTCCATCTAAATGGATGTCACATTCACTAATGCATCATCTGAAATACAACTTCCTTTGATTTTGCCTCTTCTGAGTCTTTCTCCACTTGCGTTTTCCTATCAAAGGGATTAAACCACTTTGCTGGACTTGAAGCTCTGTCTTTTCCAAAAGCTTTCATCATGTCTCAACACAGCTTCCCATTCACAGACACAGGAGAGGACGGAAGAAGAGAAGTAACAGGCTTGATGAGGCTTAATAGGATTTGCTCAAGTCAGTGCCTTTCCCTGCATCCTGCAGAGAGTAGCTAGGATGCTCAGCTTGCCTAGGCCAGCCACAGCATTCCTCCCTGTCTGTCCTCTACAGACAGTTCTGCAAAAACCCTAGCTTCAAAGAGGAAATGCTAGAATATCAACTTTGGGAGGGCTGGCTCTGCATTTATCTTCTTCACTGCTTTATGTCCAGCTCCTAGCACAGGGGTTTGGCTATAGTAGTTCCTCAATTAATGTGTGCTTAATGAGTGCATAATTAATAGAACGGATCTCGAAAACCTGATTAAAGAATTTCATCTCCATTGTCCCTGAAAATCCTTTTGACTTGATAGGCACACAACACTGGAAGCCAGGGTTTCAAGGATGGGGATTTTACTTACCCTTAAAAGAGATCTGAACAGTAGAGGCTGCATGCCGGTCAGCTCAATGCTTGCCCTGCAAATTGCCCACTGGGCCTTTAGCTATTTGTCTTAGATAATCTCTACCTCTCTTTCTTCATCTTTAAAATGGGGTTAATGGGATATTGCATTAAATTTCAATTTGAGGAGAGATTATGAATACATATGTTTATTTTATTTATACTTATGTTTGTATCATGTATTCTTTCCATGAATCCCCACAATTGGCTCCCAGGGCTGGAGGAGCAGAGGATATTATCTGGGATTTATAGCAGAGTAAACTGAGGCAAAGAAAGTTAAGTTTGTTTGTATTTGGACCACAAAGCGGGTTTGTTGGACACTGAGTTAGAATCCAGATGTTACCCTGGGTTGAGCAAGGAATAACTTCTGTGGATGATTCCAGCGCACAGGAATGCGTCCCAATATCAAATCAAAAGTAAACCACCCTTTCCTATCTGCCAGACGCAAAAAGTTTTCCTGTCTGGGCTGAAGTCTCCTAGAAAACATTTTCCCGTTTCTAGTACAGCACAAAGCCTTCGCCTACAAGAATGTATGCAAGTATGTTTAAAAATAAAGAAGGAAACAGTGCAGAAAATCAGCAGCAAGCTGTTTCCCCAAAGAGCTGAGCACAGGAGGATGTGAGCTACCATGTGCCCCGGCCAATGACTCATTCTTGTGGCACTGTGCCTGCCCTGCCCAACCTCAGTGGCTCAGGGAGTCCGCAGCGGCACCCCCATTGGAAGCCTATCTTGGTTCCAACAGCTGGGGTGTCCAGAATACACAGGGCCTCAGGACAGCAGCATTTTCCATCATCTCTGAGCATCTGTGATTGAGTTTTCAGGATGAAGTCTCCCACTTAAGGCAGAGCAAATTCCTGCTTGGGATTCTGCAAAGATAGCCCCAAGCATTTTCCTCCTTGTCTCATTTATCTTTGTTAACTGCCACATGAAGGAGCAGGAAGCAGGTGGCCCTATGCAGAATGGGAAATGGCCAATGGACGTCTGGGACAAAGCCCTTCAGATGAACTTTTGATATGATGTTTTAAAGGTTATCTTGAAATTGCTATAATCACCCAGGCAGCACAGGAAAAGGCCTGCCAGGGACATCTGACTCCCCAGGACAGCTGGAATCTACCTTGGTTTGCCATTAGGCGGTCAGCTCAGTGGTTGACAGACCTTTTTCCAGGTTGTTCTACTGGGGACACAGCTTCCTGGTGTTCTGCCTGGTGGAACCTGCAGCTGGAGTCACCCTGAGAATGGTGGCAGGGGAATTCCTGCAAGGGACTGCCCAAACCATCCCCAAATGGGGTCAGTTGAGATTCCAAAGAAGAAATCACCAAGTTCCAAAGCACTTATTAGGGGAACTTACATGTAGAGTGCTGCACTGGTCCTCATGACAGACAGCAAGAAAAGAGGTGCTCCGCTTAAGTATGTCTGTGGCAAGGGCTCTGGGTTATGGAGTTATTTGGCCTAAGGTTAGGCTAATTCCTACATGTTTAGCAACATGTTTAATCTTTCAGTATTTCAGGTAACAACCTAAACAGGGTTTCAGTGCCAGGGAATGTTTCCAGGGCTCAGGCCTGCAGGAAAAGACATGCAGCTGGCCAAGTGACAGAGCAGTCTAGGCATTCTGTGTTTCTCGATCAGGACAGATAAGTAAGTGGGGGTTCCTGGGGGACCCTATACCTGGGAGGGAGGGTAACTGCGAATTCAAGGAAGACTTACTTATAAAGAGGAAGAAGGGTTGAAAGATAGTATCCCTAAGGTGATGTTTCCCAGGGCCAGAAGCTCACAGAACTTTCTGGAGGGAGCAGGTCATCAGCCTTAGCATGAGCCACGGAGCATCAGTGTCTGCTGGCCGTTGTGTGGTGAGTGCTGTGGGTCAGCCTTTGGGCTGCAGCCAGATAAACCTAGACCCAAAACCTCACTTGGCCACATGCTACGTGAGCTTCATTCTTCTCTTTTGAAAAATGGGGGGATAATAATGGTATTTATCTAACCATGTTGTGAGGATTAAATCAGCTAATGGATAAAAATTTCCTAGTGCAGTTCCTGGCTTCTGAGTGCTCAGAAATGTTGTCTGTTATTGTTAATTAAAGAGGTCTTTCCCAACTGAATGAGAGTCTTAAAGCAAGTTAAATGGGTTTTGAGGGAACTATCAGACACCTGTATTGCAGGTGTGTGGGTATCTCTTGGAAGTGTGGCAGGTACCCCCACAAACACGTTATGCCCTTTGAAGAGCTTTGGGGCCATTAACATCCTGTCCAGTTCCACTTCTTAGAGGACAGGGAATCAAATTTTCTAATGGCGGGCCTACACAGCAATTTGTCATTTTAATAAGCGCTCAGATGGCTGCAGACTTCACACTCAGACGGTAGGGGTGACCAATTGACAAATCAGACACATGCTGCCTTTTCCTTTCTGTCTGCTGCTAAAAGACCTCAAGATAAATGGAGACAGCAAGGAATGAAAGAAACAGCACAGGCTTGGGCCAGATGAGCAGGAATCCAAAAATCAGCTCTGCCTGATATTTGGTGGCCTGGGTGTCACTTAACCTCTTTGGAAGCCCGTTTTTTAATTTATCCATCCAATTACTCAGTAAGTACTTTTTGAATACATCCATGTGCCGGGCTGTGTTCTAAGTGCTTGGAATACCAGAGAACAAAACGAACACAAACTTATGCCCCTGTGGAGCTTACATTCTGATGGTGGGAGAGAGACTGTTTGAATTAAGCCTGATTCATAAGCAAACAATATAGTATTTATATAGTGGGGATTCCAATATCTAATGCCAGTGAATTGCTGTGGCGATAAGAAGCCACAATCCACATGTAATGCGTGGGACACAGTAGGTATTTAATAAACTATTGTGATTATTCTTTTTAAATTGCTCCCAGGTTTCTCAAACCCTTTAAACACTTAATGTGTAGTTTGCGCCTAGATGTTGTTCATTTATTCATTCAACAAACAGCTAGCAAGCATCTATTTTGTGCTAGACTCTGTACTAGGCACCAGGGATACAAAAGAACCCTATAGGAGAGTGAGGCCCCTGCCCTTGAGGATTTCACACCCCTGCCCTTGAGGATTTCACGCCCTGACCCCTGGATAACAGAAGAGAAGCCTGGGAGAGCCCCAGGGTGGGGGTGGCCTTCCATCTTGTGTTCTAGTGAATCAGAACAGCCCACTTCACTGATGGTGTCTTTTTAACTCAAAGCATCCCAGCTATGGCTGGCGATTCTAGGAATGCCATGAACCAGGACATGGAGATTGGAGTCACTCCCTGGGACCCCAAGAAGATTCCAAAACAGGCCCGCGATTATGTCCCCATTGCCACAGACCGTACGCGCCTGCTGGCCGAGGGCAAGAAGCCACGCCAGCGCTACATGGAGAAGAGCGGCAAGTGCAACGTGCACCACGGCAACGTCCAGGAGACCTACCGGTACCTGAGTGACCTCTTCACCACCCTGGTGGACCTCAAGTGGCGCTTCAACTTGCTCGTCTTCACCATGGTTTACACTGTCACCTGGCTGTTCTTCGGCTTCATTTGGTGGCTCATTGCTTATATCCGGGGTGACCTGGACCATGTTGGCGACCAAGAGTGGATTCCTTGTGTTGAAAACCTCAGTGGCTTCGTGTCCGCTTTCCTGTTCTCCATTGAGACCGAAACAACCATTGGGTATGGCTTCCGAGTCATCACAGAGAAGTGTCCAGAGGGGATTATACTCCTCTTGGTCCAGGCCATCCTGGGCTCCATCGTCAATGCCTTTATGGTGGGGTGCATGTTTGTCAAGATCAGCCAGCCCAAGAAGAGAGCGGAGACCCTCATGTTTTCCAACAACGCAGTCATCTCCATGCGGGACGAGAAGCTGTGCCTCATGTTCCGGGTGGGTGACCTCCGCAACTCCCATATTGTGGAGGCCTCCATCCGGGCCAAGCTCATCAAGTCCCGGCAGACCAAAGAGGGGGAGTTCATCCCCCTGAACCAGACAGACATCAACGTGGGCTTTGACACGGGCGACGACCGCCTCTTCCTGGTGTCTCCTCTGATCATCTCCCACGAGATCAACGAGAAGAGCCCTTTCTGGGAGATGTCTCAGGCTCAGCTGCATCAGGAAGAGTTTGAAGTCGTGGTCATTCTAGAAGGGATGGTGGAAGCCACAGGTAAGGCGCTTTGTCCTCCTCAGCCACAGGTGGCCCTACCTACACTTCAGACTTAGGCAACTGTGACTCCAGAAGATGCAGGTCTGTGCCTGAGGGTCCTGGGGTGGCGCAGGCAACACATTCAATCCCTAAATTGTGGTTTGAGGGGTACTGGTACTCAAGATTGAGTAATAGTAATAGCTAACACTGACAGGAGCTTCCCAACTTTCAGGCACCGTCCTAAACAATAAACATCTATCATGTGGCCAAATGTCCTCCCACGCCCTATGAGATATAGTGGGTTATTGTTGTTGTTGTTTTGTTTGTTTGTTTGTTTGTTTTTGAGGCAGGGTCTTGCTCTGTCACCCAGGCTAGAGTGCAGTGGCCCGATCTTGGCTCACTGCAACCTCCACCTCCCGGATTCAAGCGATTCTCCTGCCTCAGCCTCTGGAGCAGCTGGGATTACAGGTGCCCGCCACTGCGCCTGGCTAATTTTTGTATTTTTTAGTAGAGACAGGGTTTCACCATGTTGGCCAGGTTGGTGTCGAACTCCTGACCTTGTGATCCACCTGCCTCGGCCTCCCAAAGTGCTGGGATTACACGCGTGAGCCACAGTGCCCAGCCGAGATAGTTTTTATTAAGGTACAGATAAAGACACAGGGACACAGACAGGCTACATTATTTGCCCAAGAGCAAGCACTTTCGAATGATAGAGCTAGGATGGAAATTGAGACCAGGGACCCCAGAGCCAGCACTCGTTTCCAACAGGACAAACTGCCCCTTCTTGGAACAAGTGTTCTACCCAGAAGAGCTCCCTGGTCAGATAGCTCTGGTAATCACAGGGCGAAACAAAAGCGAACTGGTTTCTTTACAGTGGACTTCTCGCTGTCCTTACCCACTGAGTCTCACCGCTCGGAGAGGAGGGGATGCAGAATTTCCTAAACTCAAAAGGTTCTCACCAACCCTTTACTTGGAGAGACCTTTGCTGCAGGGGAAGGGCTTTTGTGGCTGGGCTCCCTCTGGAGCAGCCAGCCCTCAGCATTCTTGCAGAAGGTTGGCTTAGTGAACCCAGGGCAGGTGAGGCTCCTTTCTCACAAAAAAACAGTGCATCCATGCTGAGGCATCAACATCCATGTATGCCCAAGAAAATGCCCTTTTTGTGGCCAGCATCGCACCTCCCTGCTCAGCTACTGACTCACCAGCAGCTGGTAGCCAAGGACCCCCCAGTTCCTCAGCCACTCAGCCATGGCAGACCTCTGTGAGGTGGCTCCGGGGACTCCAAGGCCTGGGACCGCCTGAACTCTGGCAGAGGACCCCAGTCCCCACCCCACTCGCAGCAGAACCCCACACCCTGCATATTTCATTTCTTCCTCGTGCCTTGCTTTCTCTCTCTCTCTCTCTTTTTTTTTTTTTCAACCAGGTACAATGAGCAGCTGGTCAGGCCCTGAGGATGGGTTCTAGAAACTCAGTCACGCTCAGAATGATGCATGTCTATTTTTCTAATTCTTGCAAACGACACTGTAGGATAGGGCTGGCTTCAGTCTCATTTTACAGATGTCAAGGCTGAACCTCAAAAGCATTATGTAGACAGCGAGTGTTCATATTCAGCTCTTCCACTTACAAATCTGGAGCTTCTCTCACCACTCTGCCCCACTAAAATACTAGGGGCCTGTCAGAAACATGGCCAAGCACACATTCCAGCCCCGAGGAAGCTGGCTGCCGGGCAGGGGACTCAGACCCAGACTGCACAAGCCTTCCCATTTTGAAGTCAGTGGAACCAGGAGAGGGCAATGAGAGGCTCCAGGGACTGGTGCCAGAGGGGGCTGCTCGGCCATCTGCTGGGGGCTGGAGTCTGGCAGGCAGCATATGGTGGCAGGTGGGCAGCCCCGGGGCCGAGGACAGTCAGGACTCAGGAAGCTTTCCCCCGCAGAGCTAGGGCTTGCAGGTCACCCTGCCCTTGCCTCCAGGGTCAGAATCAGGACACAGGCTGCATTTCAGGGAAAGAACTCCACTCTGAAGCCACAAAAAAGGGATTGGGTGAGAGACATGGGGTCAAATCATAGCATGCCTGACCACTCTCCAAGGCCATCCTCACTCCCCAGCTACGCAGCAGGGAGAGCGCCCACAGGCTCATAGTGGAGGGAGCCAGTGCTATCTGCCCCGCTGCACCCCCAGCCATGCCTCCCTCAAAGGCAGGGGCCCACCGTTCACTTGTCCTCATGGTTTGGCCTCCTTCCCCTCCCACAACCCGGGCTATGCTTGCTCTGTCCCACAAACTGTAGGGGAGATCCAGGGAGATAGGGCAGGAGACCCTGGCCCACATCTGTCCTGGATGTGGGTGGTTTGGTTGTCAAGCACGTGCAGCCAGGTATGGGCTGGGAATCCATGCCTCAGCCTGAGTAGCACAACTCTGCCATATCCTGCCTGAGCGGGTTTGAGCAAGCTGCTTACCTTGTCAGCAAAGTGAGGAAAATCAATCTCTTAGGGCTGTTGGGAGGAATCAAGATGAAGAGGAGCTGTGCTGATCACTATACCTGACACCTGGGGAATCCTTTCCAAACGTATTGAGCAATGACAGGGACACAGCAGGATCTCTAGCTACAGGGCAGCCGCTGCCACACCCCATGAGGAGCAGGAGGAGCCCAAAGGGGAAAGGTCCTGCCCATACCTTTCCCAAGGCCCTGGGAGCCTGCAGACGTCTGGCATGGTCTAGGCTGCTCAGGGCCCGGTTTGGGCCTCTCTGCCAAGGCTGTGGGGACAACAAGGGTAACGACTGAAGGGAGAGGCCCGGCCCAGGCAGGCATCACTGAGAGCAGAGAGCAGGCTGTGGGCCCACCTGTGTGGGTGCACTGGGGCTGAGAAGCAGCCTTGGACCTGGGTCTGCTTTGTATGAGCCCCTCCCAGAGAAAGCCCAAAGTGGGGGCTGGAGATGGTTGCCTTCAGCACCCAACCAACACAGTTAATGCCTTCCTTGGCCAGAAGATTAAATATCAGAAAGCTGCTTTCCTGTGACCCTAAGCACAGAGGCCTCCTCATCCATAAACAAAGCTGCCCTCCTCTCTGGAGAGAAAGCAACACCTAAAAATAGCATAGGCATGGCACAGGCTGAGTAGACAGGGAAACGAGGCATTGGAGCAGCCTCAAATCAAGAAGCCAAGCTCTGTGTGTGCGTCTGCTCCTCTTCCTGTGTGTATGTGTGTGTGTATGTGAGTGTGGAACCCTCTCTCCGTATGTGTCTACCCCAAACAATCCCCATATGTTCCAAATGCCTGTCAGCTTCTCCGTGTTCATTCATGCTGAATTTATCTTTGCCCTTTCCTGCCTTTTTTCCCATCTTAATCTTCTAGACCTGCATGCTGTTTTCAGGAACGAAGTCCCTACCTTCAACTATTCCAACATCTATTCACTCCAATCTCTAGGAAATGACTTTCAGAATCTTGCATGTCGATTTCTAATTTTCTGCCACCACTACGCCTTGAACTCCTCCAGGGCAAGGACTGTGTCTTATTCAGCTTTACATTTCCACTATGCTTAGCACAAAGTAGATGTTCATGAAATGCTTGATGAGTGATTGGATGGATGAAGGAATGCATGAATGTATGGATGATTGGATGGATGGACGATTAGGTAGATGAGTGGATGGATGGATGGATGGGTGATAGGATAGATGGATAGATAATTGGAAGGATAGATGTATAAATAATTGGGTGGATAGATGAATGATTGGATGGATGGATGGATGGATTGATGGATGGATGGATGGATGATTGGATGGATGGATGAATGGATGGATGGATGGATGGCTATATCTTTGCCCTTTCCTGCCTTTTTTTCCATATCTGGATGGATAGATAATTGGATGGATGGATGGATGGATGGATGGATGGATGGATGGATATATCTTTGCCCTTTCCTGCCTTTTTTTCCATATCTGGATGGATGGATGGTTGGATGGATGGATGGATGGATGGTTGGATGGATAGATAATTAGATGGATGGATGGATGGATGGATGGATGGATGGATGGATGGATGAATAGATGGATGGATGGATGGATGGATGGATGGATGAACGGATGGATGGATGGATGGATGGATAGATGGATGGATGGATGGATTGATGGATGAATGGATGAATGGATGGATAGATGGATGGATGATTGCATCATAATGCATGTAACTTCCATTTCCCCAGGCATGACCTGCCAAGCCCGGAGCTCCTACATGGATACAGAGGTGCTCTGGGGCCACCGATTCACACCAGTCCTCACCTTGGAAAAGGGCTTCTATGAGGTGGACTACAACACCTTCCATGATACCTATGAGACCAACACACCCAGCTGCTGTGCCAAGGAGCTGGCAGAAATGAAGAGGGAAGGCCGGCTCCTCCAGTACCTCCCCAGCCCCCCACTGCTGGGGGGCTGTGCTGAGGCAGGGCTGGATGCAGAGGCTGAGCAGAATGAAGAAGATGAGCCCAAGGGGCTGGGTGGGTCCAGGGAGGCCAGGGGCTCGGTGTGAGGGATGCAGCCTCCCTAAGACCTCCTGTCACTGGCTTCAGTGAACACAGACACTGCAGAGCCTGGGAGCAGGGGAGGGGAATAGTTGAGTGTGCTGTTTGGGGGCTCAGAAGCCATCAAGGCTGTGGGGAGGAACCATAAACCCAGCCCTCACAGCTCCCAGCACAGGGCCTCCCTGAGCCAGTGGCATCCTGCCTGGGCCCCCCATGGCAGTGCTGCCTCTTGTAGGTGCTGGCTAAGGGCCAGGCCAGGATGAGTTTCCCCATGGTGAATGTTACCGGGTGGCATCTGTTCTCTCCATGCCCTGGGTCACTTCCTTTTTTGGGTCTCACAGACCCCTCCAGGGGCTGACACCTAGAGAGAACCATCACCTTGTCCCCTCATTCCTTCCACCCTGAGGCTTGCTGTGGATTCAGAGAGGAGCCTTACCTGATGAGAGCTCAAACCTCTAGTCTGGGATGAGCTCACAGAGACCTCATGAGTTAAGATCCATCAATATCACATAGGCAATTCCTTTTAAATCAGATACCAACGACCCATTACTGAGAGGTACAGAGCGTACAGCCCTTGGTGTTCTCTGCTGTTATCTGCCAAATGTGTGTTTTTCCTCTGCTGTGTTCTGTGTGTCCAGTGTAGCCTATTGGAGAATCGGTCTCATTAGAGTGACTCTTAGAAGGTGGCCTGGGACTAGACAGCCCCTCTGAGCACATGCATAGTGGCATCAGCAGCTTCCTGGCCTACTCCCAATCACACTGTGCCCTGCACCTCCCACCAAGGGGGAACCCCAGCAGCTGGGGCTTTTCTAGTGCTTTTTGGCCCAAGAATCTCAGAGTGCTTCTAATCATCACAGTAGTTTTTGTGTTTTGTTTTGTTTTGTTTTTTTCACAATCTCAGTCAGCCTGTGGTGTGACCTGGGGAGAAAGTTGAGTGTCAGGGGACATGATGAGCCAGTTGGCCCTGAAACAGGAATGGGGCAAAAAGAAAGGAGAGCCAGGAGCATTTAAAAATCAGCATCTGGGCCAGGCAAGGTGGCTCACGCCTGTGATTCCAGCATTTTGGGAGGCCAAGGCGGGTGGATCATGAGGTCAGGAGATCGAGACCATCCTGGCTAACACGGTGAAACCCCGTCTCTACTGAAAATACAAAAAATTAGCCGGGCATGGTGGCAGGTGCCTGTAGTCCCAGCTACTCGGGAGGCTGAGGCAGAAGAATGGCATGAACCCGGGAGGCGGAGGTTGCAGTGAGCCAAGATCATGCCACTGCACTCCAGCCTGGGCGACAGAGCAAGACTCCATCTCAAAAAAAAAAAAAAAATCAGCATCTGCCCCAGTTGTGGCCAAGACACTCTGACCTCAGGGCTCAGCACCTTCACCATCAAGTTCAGCCTGAGCCAAGCTCCCAGCCCACTGCTGAAAAGCCCCTGGGCCTCCCTCCACAGGCAGAGTTACAACCGGGAGGGCTGGGCAGGGAGGGCAGGGAGGATGCCTGGGGAAGGCAAAGGGAATGGCTGCCCCTCCCAGGCTGGAAAGAAGAGGGCAAGCGGGGTCAGCAGGAGAATTCGGGGGCAGGGTGAATGTTAAGAGAAAAAGAGTAGAGAAGAGCCTGAAAATCAGCAACTTCCAGGGCTTTTCTGATCTGGAGGCCCAAGAGCAAGGGTGGAGGGGGGCAGATTGTCAGGTCCCGAAATGCGCGTTGACACACACGGGCTTCGGGTTAGCTGGCCTGACATGGAGAGAGAGTGCCAATGTTCCCAGGCCACAGAATTATGGAGGCCTCACCCACAGTTTTCACAGCTCTCAACTGGCCTTTGAGAATGGAAGCCTTTTCCTGCCCTGGATATGGTGCTTCTTCCTGGGAGAGAAGCAGAGCCACAGAGAGGTAGGAAGTTGAGGCAGAGCAAAGGGAAGGCTTCAGAGCTTAGGCCCGGTTCATCTCAGATGTGTTTTCTAGGCCTGGGGCTGAAAGGAAGAGGAGTGGGGCAGCCTGGGATGGGAACTTCCTCTGTGGGCTGCCCACTCCCAGGGAGGGGCTCCGTAAGCTTTGCTCCTGGGCTGGATCTTGAGAGGTGGGCAGGGTCTTCCCACCAGTGGCAGGGCGTGCAGTTGTGGTCCCAGGTCTTGGAGGGAATGGGGAATGGGCTGGCACCCGGCTCAGGGAAAGCAGAAACAGACAGTGCCCCAGCAGGGGAGCTGCATGCCCCCAGGAGTCTCAGACAGGCAGCCCATCACTAAGGCTGGGTGCCTTTCGGCAGAGCTACAGCTGGAGCCCTCCGGCTGAGGCCATCACTCGCCTGGGACTCCCTGGATCCCAGGGTTACTAACAGCAAAACCATTCCACACCCCCTTGCCGGATCTAAGCCTGTCTTAGGACCAGTCAGTGCCCCCAGGTTAGAGCTCATGGGGGTCAACTAAGCGAGGGAGGGAAGGCGAAGGCAAAGCTGGCCTTGCACCTGGACAGCGGCCTGGCTCCTCCCCACACCTGCCTTCATTTATGACTCTGAAACATCCCCCACCTGACCAAGGGAGCCACTCTCCAGTTCTCTCACTCCACCAGGGCCCTCCGTGAGCCAGGACCAGGTCACATCTCTCAGCCAAGTCTAGAAGCTCTGGGTAGAGGAGAGGAAGCGTGCAGGCGGTCCTCTGCCAAAGCTCCCTGCCTGGCCCGAGCCCGGGCATACTGGGATTAGTGCAACACCGCCCCAGTGTGCCTCCTCTGCCTTCTACCATGCCAGTTTAAAAGCAAGAAGACTCCCCCTTCACATCCTGAGGAAATCCCCTTCCTGGTGACCAACTGATGCAATGAAAGTTTGAAAAGTTCTTCATTTTCTAGAAGTTCTTGAATAAACATGGACTTACTAAATGCAGAGTCTGATGATGGACAGAGTTTCAAGGGGTCACTTTCAAAACATTTAATTAATTTATTTATGTGGAGACAGGATCTCGCTCTGTCACCCAGGCTGGAGTGCAGTGGTACAACCTCAGCTCACTGCAACCTCTGCCACCTCCCAGGTTCAAGCGATTCTCATGCTTCAACCTCCTGAGTAGCTGGGATTACAGGCATGAGCCACCACGCCCGGCCATTTTCAAAACACTGCTCCTGCATACAAACCACTCAGAGGCCACTGCCCTTGGTTCTGTGATGGCTCTGAGCCCATGCCATCACATCTGATGGACCCCAGAGAGCTGAGCTGTGGTTTAAGATGGGGTCATGCCCTGGTCATTCCCACAGTCTTGAGTATCTCCAAAATCCCAAAGTGATATTTCACTTTCGGACCCTGAAAGTTTGGAGAGCTGGTTTCTTGCCTTAATTTAAGCTCTCTGAGAATGTCCCCTGTAGGGAGAAGCCTCCAGGAACTCAGAAGAGAACTCGTTCCCACTCGTTTTCCTTGCTCCACCAATCTGACGCCTGACAGATGTCACCACTGCCTGAAGGATCCTGTCCCCAGGCCGGGGCAGAATGGGCACTGCCTTTGACTCTCCCCTTCAGACTCCCCTCCCACCGGCCTCCTGTGTAGTCAGAGAACCCACTGCCCATCGCCTCCTGCTGCTGCTTTGAGGTTGAGGTCCTGGCTTGAGCAGTTACCTTGCTGGAGAAGAGGAGCCCCTGCCATCTGGGGAGCACTGTCCCTGCTCGTGATCTGTAACAGTGGGGTGCTTTTTCACACCCTTTATCTCACGGCTTGCTTCCAGCCCCCATCAATCCTGTGCCTCATGTGAGGTGAGCCCCAGAGAAACTTAAATTGCTTGTACTGAAGTTGCCAAAAACCAAAAGTTGCCCATTGTCATTTTTAAGACTGTGCCCTGAACACACCTCTGCCCGTGCGCCATGGAGCATGGGTTAGGTGCCTGCCGTGGGTCAGGCACTTGATTCTCAAAACACTGCCGAGAAGCTCTCACCAACGTGACAGTTGAGGCTGAGAGAGGTTCATGAGCTTGCTCAAGGCCACGGGTAGTAATAAGAGGCATGGCCTTGGTGCCAAGTGCCTGCCAAGCAAACAGCCAGGGCCGTGATCCTGCCTAAACTCTTGCATCCACGGCACCACGCTGGGCCCAGGCAACAGAGATAAGGAGAGCCCTGGCTCTTGGGATGGGGTCGCGCCGATTCACGTGCTGTGCCGCGGAGCCCCGGCTTCCATCCATGATGTGCCCCTGTGGCGGGATAATTGGGAAACAACCTTTTTCTGATTCCCAGAGAACTAATGAGCTGCAAAAAGAGATTAGACAGGGAAGAATTGCTTTCGGGGAGAAGCCACTTACTCGGCTCGCCTTGGTTTTTGCTAACAACGTCTCCTTAAACTGCTGTCAAATCTTTTTCTCCCTGTGTAGGATTCATCAATCTTCGTATGCAAAAGAACACCACTGCACTGCACTGCTAAAAATTCACACAATAAAATGGACTTTAACTTGCAGAACTCTTTCTCATTTTAAACGGACGGCCACTAGTTGCCCGTTTAAACTCATTGCCAGTTGTGGAAACCTTGTCCTTCTTGGTTTTGTTAGCCTAAAAATGTAGTATCAACATCTAGACTGGTTTCGAGGTGGGAGAATGGGCAAAGGTGGGGAGGAGAGAGCCGGATAGGGGCAGCTGCAACCAGGTGTTGGCAGGCAGAGCAGGCGGCAGATGCGGAAGCTATGGGCAGCATGGGTTCTCACACTAAGTCATTCATGCCACCCCCAAATAACTTCTGTACATTCTTTAATGTCAAATATTCAGAACCCACATTACCTATGTAATGAGTAACTTTAAAAATATCTACTTCAGGGGGCCCTTGGACTAACATTCTGCTGCCAGGGCATACATTTGCAAAAGGATCGTTCTTGCTGAACAGTGGGAAAGGGGCAGAGGAGTCTGTGATATCTAATGTTGGCAAAGGATCTCAGGATCTTTCAAGAGAAGTCCCAAAGTTTCTGTTGAAAATGTCCTTAGCAGTAGAGGATGTAAGATTGGATTCTCTTCTGCTCTGGTCACCCAATGGCAATATCGAAGAGCCGATATTTACTGAAAATCCCTCAGGTACACCATACTGAAAGGATAAAGTGGCTCACCAGGGCTCTGATTCAAAATGAGAAGCAGTATTTCCAGTTGGGAAAGGCAGCACAGCTCTGATGTGTGTGGGGGCATTTCCCACATCTGGCCCCATGGCCCACCCACTGTAACCAGGCATCAGCAAATCTGTGCATGGGACTTGGGCCAAAAGCACGTGCTGAGCCTCAAAATCAGCCATGAGCAAAACTACCTGATGACTCTGAGGGTGAATTGCCTTCAGGGTGGGAAAGACCCATGCAAAGGCCAGGAGCTGCGGGGATGGCCCTTGCCTGGGGATTGCACTACAATTACTGTTCAGTGTCAGAATGGAGACATGAGGTCAGGAGAAACAATGAATCTGTGAATTTGCACATTTGTCAGTCAAGCTCGGATTGCAATTTGAGGAAGGAGAACTAGACACATAATCTAATAAAAGCAACAATCTGAATGTTACCCTTAGAAAACCCACTTGGGGCCGGCCGGGCACGGTGGCTCATGCCCGTAATCCCAGCATTTTGGGAGGCCGAGGTGGACGGATCACAAGGTCAGGAGATCGAGACCATCCTGGCTAACATGGTGAAACCCCGCTGCTACTAAAAATACAAAAAAAATCAGCCGGGCGTGGTGGTGGGCACCTGTAGTCCCAGCTACTCAGGAGGCTGAGGCAGGAGAATGGCATGAACCCGGGAGGCGGAGCTTGCAGTGAGCCGAGATCACATCACTGCACTCCAGCCTGGATGACAGAGTGAGACTCCGTCTCAAAAAAAAAAGAAAACAAAGAAAAAATGAAGAGAAAACCCACCCAGGCCCAGAAGATGTGCTCTGCTGGTTCCAGTCAGAAGACCAACGCCAACGCATGCAGAGCAGATGTCTCCTTAGGCCTTGTTAGATCCCAGCAATAAAGCGTGCTGACTTTCTTATGGTAAATAAATGTCTAGGAAGGAGTTTTGAAAACAGAAACATTGCTGACTTTTTCTCTAAGTGAGTATTTACGTTGACTCAGAAGCTGCTATTCAAATAACCTTGGCTCACTTGGTGGAGGCAAAAATCCCGCATCCCAGAGGAGAAATTACTGAGAATTGGACACATTAACATATACTTTGAGCTTCATTTTTCTACCAAGTAAGCAAAAGTGTAAGTGGAGAGATCCTCGGCTGTGCTGGGTGAGGCTGCAGCAGTGAGCGAGGACGAGGTGACGTGTAGGTTCACTGAGGACTCGTGTGTGTGCGCCCACAGGATGCCACATTCCAAATCACCTCTTTTATTTATTTATTTATTTTTGAGACAGAGTCTTGCTCTGTTGCCCAGGCTGGAGTGCAATGGCACAATCTTGGCTCACTGCAACCCCTGCCTCCTAACTTCAAGCGATTCTCCTGCCTCAGCCTCCCGAGTAGCTGGGATTATAGGTGCCCGCCACCATGCCCAGCTAATTTTTTGTATTTTTAGTAGAGGTAGGGTTTCCTCATGTTGGCCAGGCTGGTCTTGAGCTCCTGACCTTAGGTGATCCACCCACCTTGGCCTCCCAAAGTGCTAGGATTACAGGCGTGAGCCACCACGCCCAGCCCCCAAATCACCTGTTAAATAAACATGCTCATGGAAGAGACCGCAACCAGCCCTGTGTGATCTGAAGCGTCCAGGGAGTAACCGTTTCCTTGCCTCACCTTGTAGTTACCTGGGGAAGTGGTAAGGCATGGCCACTCAGGAATGCACCCACCTTCTCTCTCCTTACAGAGGAGAGCCCGCTTGTCCTGGTTCATGGAAACAGCTAAGAAAGGGGGAAAAGCATTTACTGAACCCAGACTGTGCCCTGATGGATGAGAATGTGGCTGTTTAAGCTCCTGGTGTCTTTCCCATTCAGTAAGTGCACTGGGAGAGGCTTCACGCTCCTCCTCTTCAGATGAAGCACCCCATGGACACACCCTGTCTTCAAATACTAGATAAAATCTTGCAGGGAAGCTGCTCCTGTTTAGGTCTCCCAGAACCCCACAGCAGCAGCAGTACCTGGACATTAGTCCAGGAGCTGATCATCCTGCTCATTCCCTTTGGAATCGGTGGAGCTTTGCAGGGCATTCCAACAACCATCTCACTGTGATAAAGGATTAAAATGACATCTCAGAAGACACAGAGCCAACTCCACACAACATCCAAAGGGTCTCTGACTTTTCATTACTTCAATTTTCCCACACATCCATTATTCAGCAAACATTTAGTGAGCACCTACTATGTGCCCAGAGCAGGAAGAGGCACTGCACACTCAGCGGTGATAAGACTGTCTTAGTCCACTGGGGCTGCATTACAAAAATACCTTAGAGTGGGTAATTTATAAAGAACAGAGACTTCCTGCTCACAGTTCTGAAGGCTGGGAAGTCCAAGATCAAGATCAGGCCGCCGGCAGATTGGGTGTCTGGTGAGGGCCTGTTCCTCACAGATGGTGCCCTACATGTGTCCTCACTTGGCGGAAGGGGCCAACAGGCTCCCTGAAGCCTCTTCCATAAGGGCACTCATCCATCACGAGGATCCTCTCCCACGACCTCATCACTGCCCAAAGGCCCCACCTCCTAATGTCGTTACCTAAGGGGTTAGGTTTCAACAAAGGAATTTTAAGGGGACATGAATATTTAGACCATAGCAGAGACAATATGATCTCTTGCCCTCATGAAATTTTCTGTCTGTTGGAGATGGGGAGAGACACAGACAGAACAAATACACAAATCAAAGAATTACAGTTCGCAATAAGGGCTATGAGGGAAACTAACAGGGGGCTGAGGTCAGGAACAGCAGGGCTGCCCCTGGGGAGGCCACAGGGACTGAGGCTCTATGGGGGCCTGGAAGCTGGACCTTGAAACAGGAGCAGGAATGAGCTCCTCCGGCAAGGGCTCTGGGGGATCAGCCGTGTGTAAAGGTCCTGGGGTGGAAGGCGCAGCTGTATCCAAAGAACTGAAAAAAGCCCAGGGAAGCAGCAGCCTTGGGGAAGGGGAGCAGGGAGTCAGCCCACGCCTGGCTGGGAGCTAGGGCTGAATTCAGATCTCATGCCAAGTTCAGGGGAAAGCACACCAGGGGGCTTATCCGGGGTGACCCGCTGTGAGTCCAACCTGAGACGGTGTGACCCTTCCTTTCTCCTGTAGGTCACGGGTCATCAGCCACATTGGGGCACGGTCTGACAGCTCTATCTGGCTGTCCTCAACCCTGTCCTTTAAGGTCTAAAAGCCACAGGTCAATCTAAGTTCTTTTCATAAATATTTCCAAGTTGTAAACCCAGGAGTACTTCTGAGCCATCCTGGACAAATCCCTCCTAAGTATTATTGCACATGCCCTCTGTGTCAGAAGCTGGTCAGACTGTTCGAGGACCCTTCCCAGGGTCAGGGTCCACGGCCGATATCACTTGCTCCATTTCTCGCCTGCCTGCACCTGGGGAATGAGCTCAGCCACCAGCCTACGTGGGGTGCCAGCGGCATGCAGACTCCTTACCAACGTGGAGAAGGCTTGCAGCTCGCAGCCCTGACCTGGAGAGCTGCTTCCACATCCATTTCAATAGGCAGCATCTGAAAGAGAAAACCAGTCTCTTTTCAAGGCCCTTAGAGCGTTCATCTTAAAAGGGAAATTGCATTTTGCAAAGCACTGCTCATGCATCTGACATTTGTACATCTGGAAAACTGGGATTGCTTTACGTGGCACCCAGTGAAATCCAGCTCCCCCTCTGCCTCCCACCCTCTCCCTTTCGTGATCCTCTTCCCAGCTCCAATCCTGGACTCCCTGGGCCCTGGCCTCTGCCTGCAGCCCTCCTACCTTCTATGCATAATGCCCCATTTCCCAGCCATGTTAACCATCCTCCTCCGTGTATGAAAATAAGATTGTGGCCGGGTGCAGTGTCTCATGCATGTCATCCCAGCACTTTGGGAGGCCAAGGCAGGCAGATCATGAGGTCAGGAGATCGAGACCATCCTGACCAACATGGTGAAACCCCGTCTCTACTAAAATACAAAAAATTAGCCAGGCATGGTGGCACACGCCTGTAGTCCCAGCTCCTCGGAAGGCTGAGGCAGGGGACTCACTTGAACGTGGAAGGCGGAGGTTGCAGTGAGCTGAGATCGCGCCACTGCACTCCTGGATGACAGAACAAGACTCTATCTCAAAAAAAAAAAAAAAAAAAGGAAAGAAAAGAAATCAGATTGTTCCTTTAAAAAAACAAAAACCGGCAAACAGACAAAACCCTTTCAGGGTGGAGGGATTTGGAGGGATTTGGGAGCTGATTCTTTTCATGTAGAATGAGGGTGTTCCTAGACGCCTTTCCAGGCCATCTTTTTAGGCTAGATGTACACTCAGCAAACATTTGCCAAGCCCCTTCTGTGTCCCAAGCACCCCGCCAGGACCTGGGGAAACAAAGCTGACTCAGTCCCTGCCCTTTGGGAGCCTGCAGCCGAGCTGGAAGGAGGGTTCTGCGCTGATTGCTCTGATTCATTGCATAGAATAATTTTTGTTTGTTTAGAAACATCATTCTATTTTATAAAGACAAATGTCCACATTGTTGGACAAGAACCAAGAACCAGGTTCTTGGACAAGAGGCAAGAACTGGGTAAAAACACATGGACACATTCATTAAAGAAAAAAAAAATAGTGAAAGAAGAGACTAAACATGCAGGTGTTGTCAACAAAAGCAATGATTTGCCATCAGATCAGCATTTATGATTTACACGTTTAAAATCTGCCATCAAAAGACAGTGCCAATTCCAGGCAAAACCTTCATCCTCTCCGCAGCTAGGGCTTGCAGAGCGCGCTCTGTAGGAGACTTCCCCTGAATCTCGGGAACCAGCCGTGCCCAGCACCCTGCCGGGGGCCTTCCTCACCGCCTCTGTGCGCAGAGGCCTGTCTGCGGAGAGCTATTCTGGATCTCCTGAGGGTTTCCACCGGGCTCCTCCAGGCTACAGCACAGGCATCCCTCTTTCTTAGGTTACAGTGAACACAGTTCCCAAGACTTCTTTCATGCTCCAAGTTTTAAAAAAAGAAACAGAAATGAAAAGGAATTGCTGCCCTTCATCCTCCAACCTGAGAGAGGCCCCTGTGAACCTGAGAGAAACCCCTGCGGACCTGAGAGGCACCTGCCATCCCGCTTCTGTGCCCTCTGCCCCA
Organism: Gorilla gorilla gorilla; assembly: GCF_029281585.2. Classification (NCBI taxonomy): domain Eukaryota; kingdom Metazoa; phylum Chordata; class Mammalia; order Primates; family Hominidae; genus Gorilla; species Gorilla gorilla. Next base: position 136,860,174 of record NC_073233.2, read on the forward strand.
CCCTGCTGGCCCCCTGCGCCCTCTTAGCCACATTCCTGCCAGAGGCCAGCAGGGGACTGCACTTGCCAACTGGCCATGTGGGACAGTGGCGCCAAAGGGGCAAGAGAAGGCATGCGGGGGCCAGCTGGGTGAGAAGTGATGGCCACTTGGACTGAGGAGGCAGTGGAGCTACAGATACGTAGATGGATTTGACAGGTTAAGGGCAATAATTCACAGAACGATCGGATGGAGGCAAAGGGGAGCGTTCAGGAGGAGCCCGGGCCTCTGGCTTGCAGAAGCAAATGGACGGAGGCTGCACAATCCCTGAGCCCAGCTGCACTGTAGTAGAATCTAATTTAGAGGAGTTGGAAGGAGAATTGCATGAGTTTGGCTTTGAGCCAAGCCCCTGCATTTGCATGTTTGCATCTGAGGACCCTCAAAAGCCAGCATTTGCATATACCTAGACCTCTGAAGACAGAACAGTGAAAGTCCTAAGTTTGGGAGTCATCAGGCTCTAAGTGGGACCTGAAGCTGAGTTCCTAGCTAAGATTGTCCTCGAAGGAAGCAGAGCATGGACAGAGAGGCAGGCTGGGACTGACGCTTCAAGGGCTCACTCACTGAATGGACAGAGGCTGGAGAGGAGGATGCCTCTGTCCATTCAAATGTTCTGTCCATTTGCTTCTGCAAGCCAGAGGCCCGGGTTCCTCCCTCACACTCCCCTCTGCCTTGATCCGATCATTCTGCGAATTATTGATTTTAAACTCTCAAATCCCCATGGCCCCGGCCTTCAAGCACTCTCCAGGTGTTAACAGGCAAGACCCTCCCAGAAACCAGCACAACTGCTGCTTCCATGGTCCCTGTGATTCTGGGGGATGCTGAGCAAGGATCCCACGGAAGGGTCATCAGTGGGGAACATGCCAGGGCCAAGCCCGAGGCTGCGCTGGTTTATGCACCTCCTGAGCAGAGCAGCCCTCACCATCCCCACCGCAACCCATCTGCTCCCCGCAGACCCACCATTGCCGAGGACGGCCAAAGGACCTCTCCTGCAGCCCTGGGCTTCACTGACCCCGCTTTCCTCCCCTCTGAGTGCGGCCATGTCGCCTGCTGGCTTGCTCGTCACAGGATCTGGGCTGCTCTGACTTCCTCTTAATTAGCTCTTTTCATGTTGTAGCTTTGCAATTTCCCTTGATTTCCACTGCCCATTTAAATGTCTTATTTTCATTTTTGAAGCATTCCTTTAAACTTCCTGTCACTGCGTTGGTTTCTATTGTGATGTCTGACAGGTAGCTGGCTTAAAAGAGTGAATTTCCATATTCTCCTTACAGATTTGCATTTTCCCATCAACTGGAGAAAAGACAGTTGAATCAATGAAATAGCTGGTGGGCAGAAAGGTGTGTGGAAGGAAACAACTGGCTCCTTTTGCAATATGAGATCTCAGGGGGGAAAATCTCAGACGCCAGCTGTGGGGGAAGAACTTCGTAGTTAATATAAACTTTGATTCCTACATTCCTACCTCACTGCCACCCAATGCACCCCATAGCCCTTAATTTGTGTTTGCCTCTGCCTCGGATAGCCGATTCTGGAGGATAATTCATAAGCAGCTTTGGCTGTAGTTTCAGTGGCATGTCCCATGTGGTTCCATTTCATCTGATTTGCTACAGGACGGTCTGTGCATCTGAGGAGTCAGTGCCCATCACTTCCGGGTGCCCCTCCCTCCTGCCTTTCTCAAGAAAGCTTTCAGTTTCTTTAGCAAAACCCTTCAGCCAGGTTTCACAGACATGTCCGGCAGACTGTGACATTTTCACTCACACATCTACAACACGCACACCAAGACACACCCCCTCCAAGATTCATAGCAATACATTCCTAATTCTATAGCTCACTTCTTTCTTATTGACCTTCGAGTGGACTACAATCACCTTTGCCTTATTCACTAGTTTACAATTAGAGTAATACATGGAAAACCATACACATTATATTAATATTCTACCCTTGCATAAGCATATTGCCATCTTCTTCAAACACCACCCAGATGGAGAGCCGCAAGCATTTTCAGCTGCACTTCAAGTGTCCATGTTATCTTGGAAGAAAAAAAGCCTTTTTTTTTTTTTTTTTTTGTGACAGAGTCTCACTCTGTCACCCAGGCTGGAGTGCAGTGGTGAGATCTCAGCTCACTGCAACCTCCGACTCCTGGGTTTCAAGTGATTCTCCTGCCTCAGCCTCCCAAAGTAGCTGGGATTACAGGCATGCGCCACCACACCCAGCTAATTTTTGTATTTTTAGTAGAGATAGGGTTTCACCATGTTGACCAGGCTGGTCTCTTGAGCTCCTGACCTCAAGTGATCCCCCTGCCTCAGCCTCCCAAAGTGCTGGGATTACAGGCGTGAGCCACCGTGCCCGGCCAAAAAAGCCTTTTCAATCCGACAGACCCAGATTCAACCTCTGAGTCTCTTTGTCTGCAGCACAGTGGTAACTACCTCGTGGACTATTACAGAATTAAATAAGATCTCTTGGGCTCGGCTTTACTCAAAGCGGCATCCCTGTAAACATTACCACCTCTCCCCCTTTAAATCGGGGCCATGTGTGGAGAGAGGCCACAGCTCTTCCACTCTTGTCCTCCTTTGTGTCACTGTCCCGGTGTTTTCCCCATCATCCTTGGCTTTCCAAGAACCTGTTGGGCCAAGCTGGCCAGGCATCTTCTCCAGCACCACTCAGCTGTGCTCTTGTTAGTGCTGCTCTGAGAGGGACTTTCCCCTGAGGGGAGCACCCCCCCCCACACTCTCCCAGGACACTCCCTCCTCCTCCTTTACAACTCACCCAGCCTGATCCTGCATTGATTTGCTGAGCGCGTACTAAGCACCTGGCTGCCCTGTGCCCAGCACCGCCACACCAGGTCCTGGCTCAGGGGCTTCTGGTAGGCACCCAAGTCAGAGCCAGCCATGCAGCCCACATGCTCCATGCAGGATGCTGGGCCGAGGGCCCATCCTGGCTAACAAGGCTCAGCTCCCCTCTGACCCTGTACATGAGAGATCAGATGAGCGCCCTTTCTAGAAAAGCAAGCTCCCCCTGCCCCCTTGGCTTGTGAGGTTTGTTGGTGGGGGAGGGATCCCGCATTCACATGGGGGAGGGACCCATCAGAACCTTTAGAAATGGGATTCTCTGCCTACTTGCACGGGCACCCAGTGGAGCCACTGCTCATGAAGCAGACGGCTGCTTTGCAGTGACGAATACACTTCAGATCTGAGGGAGACGTGGAATTAGTCACGGTGGAAGCTATAGCACATTCATCTAGAGCAGAAGCGCCCCCAGAGAAATCATTTGTCAGGTCATACAGCAAAACAATGACCTCAGCCCCCAGGGCGCTGCAGCCTGCGAGCAGCCGGGCATCTGTCCTGAGAGCTGAGCAGGCTCTCGGAGGGCCAGCTGCCCTGGCACCTGAAGCACTTCCAGAGGAGAGCGAGGAACTAGAGAGTGCATTTGGAGGTCAAATTTGGAATTGGCTGTCTAGATAATTCCCTCCCCAGCTCCCCGCTCCCATCCCTTCTTCTCCCCACCTTCCCTGGAGGTACAAGGAGAAAACTGCCACCGAGAAGGAGGCCGGGGCTTAGGGAGGCCTAGGGTTAAGGAGGCAGGGGGTTAGGGAGACCAAGGGTTAGGAAGGCCAGGGATTAGGGAGGCCGGGGTAGCGAGGCTGGGGGTTAGGAAGGCTGGGGTTAGGGAGGCCAGGGTGTTAGGGAGACCAAGGGTCAGGGAGGCCAGGGGTTAGGGAGGCCAGGGTTAGGGAGGCCAGGGTTAGGGAGGCCAGGGGTTAGGGAAGCCAGGGATTAGGGAGGCCAGGGGTTAGGGAGGCCAGGGTTAGGGAGGCTGGGGGTTAGGGAGGCTGGGGGTTAGGGAGGCTGGGGTTAGGGAGGCCAGGGGTTAGGGAGGCTGGGGTTAGGGAGGCTGGGGTTAGGGAGGCTGGGGTTAGGGAGGCCAGGGATTAGGGAGGCCAGGGTTAGGGAGGCTGGGGGTTAGGGAGGCTGGGGTTAGGGAGGCTGGGGTTAGGAGGCCAGGGGTTAGGGAGGCAGGGGGTTAGGGAGACCAAGGGTTAGGGAGGCCAGGGGTTAGGGAGGCTGGGGTTAGGGAGGCTGGGGTTAGGGAGGCTGGGGTTAGGGAGACCAAGGGTTAGGGAGGCCAGGGGTTAGGGAGGCTGGGGTTAGGGAGGCTGGGGTTAGGGAGGCTGGGGTTAGGGAGACCAAGGGTTAGGGAGGCCAGGGGTTAGGGAAGCCAGGGTTAGGGAGGCAGGGGGTTAGGAGGCCAGGGTTAGGGAGGCCAGGGGTTAGGGAGGCTGGGGTTAGGGAGGCTGGGGTTAGGGAGACCAAGGGTTAGGGAGGCCAGGGGTTAGGGAAGCCAGGGTTAGGGAGGCAGGGGGTTAGGAGGCCAGGGTTAGGGAGGCCAGGGGTTAGGGAGGCTGGGGTTAGGGAGGCTGGGGGTTAGGGAGGCTGGGGTTAGGGAGGCTGGGGGTTAGGGAGGCTGGGGTTAGGGAGGCTGGGGTTAGGGAGGCCAGGGGTTAGGGAGGCAGGGGGTTAGGGAGACCAAGGGTTAGGGAGGCCAGGGGTTAGTGAGGCAGGGATTATGGAGGCAGGGATTAGGGAGGGCAAGGGTTCAGGAAGGCAGGGGTTGTAAACCTGGCACTCCCTACTCCCCATCCCAGCCAGGCGTTCTCATCTCTGCCTGTCTCCTTCCTGTTCCACTCTCCCTGTCATATGGAGTGGATTTTCTCTCCCCTCCCTCAACCTCTGTGTATGTGTTGGACATCAGTTTTTGCCTTTGCTCTGGACTTAATGTTTGTGTCCCCCAACCCCAAGTTCCCACGTTGAAACCCTAACCCCAATGTGATGGGATTTGGAGGTGGGGCCTTTGGGAAGGGATTAGCCTTAGATGAGGTCAGGAGGTTGGGGCCCTGGGAGTGGCATTAGTGCCTTTGTGGAAAGAGGAAGAGGCGGGTCATGGTGGCTCATGCCTGTCATCCCAGCTCTTTGGGAGGCTGAGGTGGGCATATACTGGAGCTCAGAGGTTCAAGGCCAGCCTGGGCAACATAGCAAGACCCCATCTCTACAAAAAATACAAAAATTAGCCTGGTGTGCTGGCACACACCTGTAGTCCCAGCTATTCGGGAGGCTGAGGCAGGAGAATCGCTTGAGTCTGGGAGGTCCTGGCACCCCAGTCTGGGTGACAGAGTGAGACTCTGTCTCAAAAAAAAAAGAACCAAGAGGAGGCAGAAGACTCTTCTCTCCTTGCTTCATGTGAGGATACAAGGAGACGGTGGGCTTCTGCAAACCAGGACGTGAACCTTCACGAGATATCAGATCTGCTGACACCTTCATCATGGACTTCTCAGCCTCCAGAGCTGTGAGAAATAAATGTTTATTGTGGAAGCCACTCCATCTATGGTGTTCTATGATACAGCCCAAGCTGACTAAAGCAACTTCCAAGGACAGGCAGTAGAGCATTCCTGGGGGCTTATGGCCAATCCCTGTGTTCTCCAGACACACATGATCTTCCTCCATGTCTCCACCTGTCGAGTTATATATAGCCTGCGGGGTTGACAGCTGCTCCTCCTCCTACCCCTGCAGTATCCACAGAAGATCCCCTGTGCATAACCACATCTCAGTAGAGGCCACCACACTGCATCCATTTCATTGCCTTAATAGGGGTGCTAACTCCTGGGAGTAGAGTTGCCAGATTTAACAAATAAAAATACAGGCTTCCCAGCTCCATTGAAATTTCAGCTGATCAGTGACTAATGTTAGAACATAAGTGTGTCCCATGCAGTTCTGGGGACATACTTATACTGAAAAGTTTTCTGTTGGTTACTTGAAATTCAATTGAATTAGGTGTACTGTATCTTTATTTGCTGAATCTGGGACCTATGCCCACTTCAGCCCATCTGATCACTAGGAGGGAGCAGTTTGACAGTTTATGCCTTTAGGCTGTCCCTACGAGGGGGAAATGATATGATAAATTGATCAGCACATTAGAGCATTAAGAACTCAAAAGGTTCTCGCTTGTGAGGCAGAGCAGCAGTCACAGAGCCTGAGCCCAGAGGGCTGACTGTCTATCTCACACTCGGTTTCCTCACCCCTGCAATGCAGGCATTTAACCAGATGACCCCTTAACACCCTTCACTGCTGACATCCGGAGCCTCCTTGTGGAGCTGTTGTCAGAGTTTGGAAAGTGTGAGTGTGACCTAGAGAACGCTGGGTGCAGACATGAAGATCCAGTATGTCTGATGTGGGCCCCGGAGTCTGCATTTAAACATGCATCCTGACCGGGCATGGTGGCTCACACCTGTAATCTCAGCACTTTGGAGTTTGAGAACAGCCTGGCCCACATGGTGAAACATCGTCTCTACTAAAAAAGTACAAAAATTAGCTGGGTGTGATGGTGCATGCCTGTAGTCCCAGCTACTCGGGAGGCTGAGGCAGGAGAACGGCTTGAACCCGGGAGGCGGAGGTTGCAGTGAACTGAGATGGCGCCATTGCACCACAGCCTGGGTGACAGAGCCAGGCTCCATCTCAAAAAAAAAAAAAAATGTGCATCCTCTGCCATTTAGATGTTGATGATCTGAAAAGGACAGTTTGGGATACCCTGGTCTTGCGTTTATCCTCCTCTGCAGGGTGTGCATGTGTGTGGGTCCATAGGGGCTGCTTCATTTTTAAAACATGCCCCCAGGGTGAAAATGCAACCTAACCCTAGTGAAAGGTTGTCAGGAATCGTTGTGAAGCCACCCATGCTCGGAGCTTCCCCAGGTCCCTCCAATTTCCTTGTTCACTCACCTGTCACCATCTGTGGACCTGGGTCGGGGGGTCCCTGCCCTACCCCATGGACGGGGCAGCCCAACCAGCATCTGCACAGAATGCAGCTGCAGAAGTGAAAACTCAGGTCTGTCCCCAAACAGACAGGTAGGCACAACACGGTAGCCTGGCCCTGGGTAGGGAGCCATGTTGAGGTAGGGAGGTGGGGCGTGGGCTGCAGCCACACTGGGGGCCTGGATTCTTGGAAATGATCATGGATACTGATGTGAGCAGAGGGAATTGAGGGAGACCAGTCTGAGCTCACTGAGCTCTGCAATGTCCCCCCACACAGATGGCCTCAGGCTGCCCTTGCAGATGTGTCCTGCACTTCTCACTGCCATGTGGAGTCAAGCTGGCATCTCCAGGTTTTGGCACTGTCCCACCTGCAGCCAAGACTCCAAGTGCACTTTAACTTCTACTGTTATCAAGAACCTGGTCTTGCCCACTGCCCGCCCACTCTCCAAGGCCACAAGGGTCAGAGATTCAGCACATGTGTTTTGGAGCCGGCTAACCCAGAAGCAAGCCTTGGATCTACAGCTTGCTCAGTGACCTCATGCCCTTTACTTAACCTCCTTTGCAAAATACAGATAATGGTCTCCCTTCATGACAGACCCAGCCCCAAGGAATGCAATGAGCTGACAGCCTCCAGTGACAGGGGCCTGCACATCAAGGCCATGTGCTTCCCAGGCAGAGCCCAACTGATGATGACTGCCATGGTGGGCTCCTCTACGGGCAGTCTTGGGCTGGAGCCCCTATGCCACTCACCAAAAGTTTTCTGAGCAGCCTGCAGTCTGAGGATCTTCCTGCCTGACCCTCCTTCCTCCTCCCTCTCCTTTCGTAGGTGTCAGACCTGCACTGTGACCTGAGGCTCCCTCTGCCTATTTCTGCTTAGTTCCCCATTTTGTTCACAGGCATTACCCCTGTAAATCTCTGGCACGTCTAATGACATCTTGGCATATTCTTCCCGAGGACCCAACTGATGAATCATCCCATCTCAGGGCCCCATCCTCCCCTATCAGGGCCCTGCTGTTAGCGTGGGGAGTTAGCTGGGGCTCTGCATTCAGCATCTGGTAGCTCCACCACACATGTGATCAACTCCAGACCTCATTTTCAGTACAGCCTGTCCTCTGTCAGTAGCAGATGAGAGTCATTTTAAATACTGCTATGGAGACCTGTGGCCTCAAAGCGAGCCCTGAGTTGATAGTTGTGGGCTTAAGCCCATCCTTCTGTCTCCATGGGGTTCCTACTGCAATGAGCCAAACCAGCCCACTTCATGGCCATGACCATACCCGCTGCCTCCATGCCTTTTGGTTGCCAGGGCTGCTGCATGAGCCAGTGTGTCCTTTTATACCTGGACCTCATCTCAAGCCACCACAGGCTTAGTAAGATCTCACCACCCTGCACACCACCAGCCAAAGGGTGTCCAGCAAGCGATCCCAGCTCAGAATTTCATTTTAGGGGCTACTCCGCAGGGCTGCTTCTGGTATCGACTTTCTTAGTTTAGGTTTCCCCGAGGTCAGAGACTGAGACAAGGCCCTGAGTGCACATCATTTATTTGGAAGGTGAACCTAGAATGCACAAGGGAGGAAGTGCAGAGAGAGACACACAGGGAAGGGAGAAAAGCCAGTGCAGGTTATGGCATCCAATGTGGGCGATTGAGGTCATGCCCACTGGGGATTCTCGGAAGTGTCATGTAGAATATGGCTCAGCCGCAGCCCACCCAGGGAAGCTGGGGGATTTACACACCAATGCTTTTCCCCCATTGGTTAAGGGTTGCCCTGGGGGCTTTCAACTCCCAGAATTTCAGGATGAGGCAGCTCTGCACACAGGCCAGGCAAGCTCTTACTGCACTGAAAAACACAAAACAAAACCAAGCTATCAATGCCGGGGCTTGTGGTAGGAACGTGTCAGCAGGAATGACTGTCCACTGCAGCTGGGGGACACCCAGCGGGGGCCTGGGGCTTGCTGGTTGGCATCAGCAGCATCTGCTATAGATGATCAAACCCGCACTTCTCAAACCGTCCTTGGAAGTGCGTACTGGGAGTGCCCTCGGGCCCGCCATAGCTGTGAGACAACGCTTGGAGCATACTTTTCCTTGCAGAGTTTTGTGGAGATGCATCGTTTTTAGTTTTTAGCAAGTGGATATTATAGATTGGAATGCAAACTTCACAAGAATTTTTTTCCAGCTTTTATTTCAGATGTGGGGATACAGAAGGATGCAAAATGAGGCAACCTAGCCACCCAACTGGCCCAGTGGTCAAGGGGGGAAATGAGGTGGCCGCTAGTCAGCGCTGGAGCCATTTCTCGACGGTGCTTTTTGTTTGTTTGTTTGTTTTTGTTTTGAGATGGAGTCTCTCTGTCGCCCAGGCTGGAGTGCAGTGGCGTGATCTCGGCTCACTGCAACCTCAACGGTGCTTTTTTCTGATCGTAGCTGAGCTCAAATGCTGACCCCAGTGGCCTGTCTCTAAGCACTGTGGCTCCAGGAAGGAAAGGCCTGGAGAGACCCAGACCAAGGCCTCAGTAGGAAGGGAGAGAATTTACTCTTTGCAAAACGTGTGGAGTCCTTGTTATTTACCAAATATCATGTTACAGACCAGGGATAAAAACAACAATAATGAATTTCAGTGAATCTAAAACACAATCCATTGTAAGGCACACCATTATTCTATCTCCCAAGACAGGAAAAATATCTTTAGATTTCATAGATATCAAATGGGCAAAAAAAAAAATGTTATCTTGGAATAAACAAAATATGCTAATGATAACAGTAAGATATCTAGGACATACTATGTACAGGTGCTGTTCTTAGCATTTCACATATATCATTTTACCCACACAGTGAATCTGTGAGATGGAAGCTATTATCATTCTATTTTATAGACACCTACACTGAGACTCAGGCAGGCCAGTTGTCCTGCCCATGTACACACAGCTCCTAAGTGGTAGAGTCAGGATTTGAACCCAGACCCCGCAGCCTGGCTCCATGCTCTCAACAGCTTTGCAGAAACTAAAGTTGGAATGGAAGACTGCTCATTCCAAATCTGTCCTATTGTCCAGCATCCTATGGCCCATTCCAGAAAGTTCAGTGGGTGTCAATCAGCTTGGCTGTAGTGACCACTCTTAAGTGTACCATTACCTTTTATTTTAATTTGAGAAACTAAATAAAATACATCCACAGCAGTTTACAACTCTGCCATGATGTCATTTTGTCAGATGGCAAATTTCGGGAGAGGCTCAAACTCAAAAAACCCTATGTCGTTACCTGGATTTATCGAGAGGACATCAAATCACTTAATTCTATCATGGCCCACACCCATGAATTCACTAAGTAATTATCACACACCTGTCAGGATCCAGACAGTTGCTGAGGACCAAGATCCAGACGAGACTGACAGAGCTTCTATTCCCCGGCACCCTCCGTGAACTTGGGCACCCAAAACTAAGAGATCTGAAACCTGAGAGGAAATGGAAGCAGACTGTGAGGCCCTGCAGCGCCGTCTCTTGGATGGTTTATTCTTCTCTGGCAGGTTTTCCCCTAGGTATTCATGGCACGCAGGGGCATTTCACCTCAGCAAAGTGATGACACTGCCACTCAGGTTCCCATGGAAACCAAACTGGGACAGGAGGAACAAAAAGCTCCTCAAGGTCAGTGGTGCAAAGGACATTAGAGACAAAGACAGAGACAGCAAATCAGCCCAAAGAACAGACATAAACCGGCGCTTCCTCCCTCCCATCACCACAGCTCGGGGCTTTGTCACTCCAGCACACCTGGGCCCTGCACCTCAGACACTGCCTGTGAGCTTCTGGGGAGAGAAGTGTGGGCCTCCAGGGAGGTGTAGGCGCTCCTGGCTCCTGGCAGACTCCTGGCCCAGGCCTGGCCTGTGTCTGCTTCCGGAGCCACGTGCTGCCTGTGCTGGGATGAATGCATGGCCCCTGCATCCTTACCCCCTCCTCAGAGCCCACAAGCTTCCGAGTACGTCATCTTCATTATTGGCCACAGGAAATGACTTCTTGGAGTAAGTGACTGCTGCTCCGAGGCCCATCTGGACAAAAGCAGGATCCGGGGTGGACGCAGAAGAGCAGACCCGGAGCCCTGCGCCCCAGCCTCCCCTCCCCATGCGTTCCACATGCGTCCTTTGTTCAGCCTCTCCATTTAGCTCTCCCTTTCTGGATGCAGCCAGGCACCACCTTCCTTCCAAAGCCTTGTTTCTCAGAAAACCTTTCTGCCTCCTAGAAACCCAGGATTCCGAGGAGGAGGAGGGCTGGCCTTTCTCTTGGGACTAGTGATCAGGGCTGTCAGTTCCCAGCTCTGTCCAATGCTCTGAACTGGGGACAGTCCGCATGCAGCTCTGAGGACCCAGATGCTGTCACTGGGTCCTGGTGAGTCTGAAAACTTGGGATGTCGGCACCACGGTGAGAGCAGAGTCGGCCCGGGGCTGTGGCAGGCAAAAGACCGTCTCGGTTTTCACTGCAGGGACTTACCCAGCCCGGTGTGTGTGTCTGAGCCCTGCCATTCGGAGGCATCACCGAGAGGTTCTGGTCTCCCCTGCCCAGGCCCTGCCTCCTGGCCCCACTGCAGGAAGCTTGAGCAGATCTGAAGCTCACCTTAGGGGAAGACCCCATCCAGGGGAGGCCCTGTCTGCAGAAAGCAGAGAGCTTGGCTTCTCCTCATTTGTTGTTAGGGCCAGTGCCTAAGGGACTAAAAACAAACAAAACAGGCTACGAACAGGAGCAGTGGTGGCAGCGCTGGGCCAGCAATGATGATTTCTATTGTCAGGGTTTCAGCTGTACTTGGATCTGGGAGGGGGAGGCCGATGCACCCAGAGACCCTAGGGCTGGGCTGTAACCACACACCTTAGGAGATGCTTTGGGAAACTCAAACTGAAGCCATTTGTGCTGAATTTGGGGAAAGGGGGTGGGATGATGGAGTTAGGAGCATTGTCGTTAACTGGTCATTAATTAGATATTAACTAGCCATTAACTAGTCATTAACTAGACTTTTGGGGAAGCAACAAGGCCTCTGTGTCCACAGTTGTAAGGTGTGGGCTACCCTGATGAGGGGTGCTCCAGCTGTATTCATGATTCACATTCATTCATTACATGCCTGATCTCTATCTCAGAGGCCCGGCCTTCTGTTAGTAAGCTCTCAGATTCAGGGAAAGGAGTCTCAGAGAACTCCACATCCGTGTGGAGTCAGACGGATCAGAGCAGAACACAGAGCTGCCTTCTCTGTCCTGCTCTCTCTCCCGCTCACCTGCTCAGAGGTTGCCAGCCGGGCCCTGTCTCCCTCTCTGCCCTCCTGGGTATCACGGTCCCTCAACCCAGGGAAGCTGGTGCCCTCACTTGTCTCCCATAGTCCTGTGTCATCTGGGCTTCTGTGGCCCCTCTCAGCTTTCAGGACCATCCAGTCTTCCCCGTCCCTGTTCTTTCTCCTGCAAGTCCCCGGTGGCCGAGGCTCTGGGGAGGAGCTGCATTCTGAGCTACTGCCCACATCGCTTCCCCAGGGCGGCGGGAGCTCTGGTATGGCAGGCCCCATCCTTAACAGCCTGTCCATGACCTCCAGAGGCAGCTCACAGCAGCGCCACCTGTATCACCCACAGAATGGAGGGAGACAGCGGCTCTCCACACAAAGGCACTGAGAAAAAAGAATACCCTGAAAGCCACACAGGTCTCAGGGCAGCAGGGAGTGGGAGCACTCATCACAGGCCAGAAGCCCAGCAAGTAGCATCAGACACCTCAGATTAAAAAGAACGTAGAGATTGTCACTTCCCACCCTCCCCATTCTAGTCAATTCGGACCAGTTTGGTATATGCTGGCCATGTGCGGTGACCACACTAAGTACTGTGCGTGTACCATTTCTCGGAATACTTCCTGCAACCTTATGAAGTTCTCGCCCAATTTAACAAGCACTAACCAAACTCAGAAGGCATTTACCCAATGCTGCATGTTAAGAAAATGTAAAAGAACGAACAGGGCTTCAATACCAGGATTGAGCCCAAAGGTCACGTTCTTTCCCTGCGGCTCCCTTCCCCATCTGGTTCTGGGGAAGACACTGCACGCAGCCCCCAGGAGACCACAGGCCCCGGACTCCCAAAACCCAGCGGCAAGGCAAAGCTACCCCCAGAAGAGCCGCCCAGGACAAGTGATCCTGCGGCCCATTGCTCACTCCCCACAGAGGCAGGGGCAGCTGACTGCTGTCCCAGATGGACATAGAAGGTCACCATGTGGCCCGCCGGGGTCTGCAGGATAGAAGGCGGGAGGTGAAGAGTTTGAGCTGGTGCCTACACCTCCCTCTTCCAGCCACTGAAAACAGGATTCTCCAGGGTTCACGTCTATGCATCTGGTTCAATGCTGGGCATTTTGTCGGGCAACAGGCCAGCAGCCATGCAGCGGATGCACCTGTAGATGATGCACTGCTTTAGTATCCAGACAGAACAAAAGGGATCCCCTTTCCAACCCGAAACTGTTGGATTCTCTAACAGGTCCGTGACAGCCCATCTTAATGCAAGAGGGACTGTGGCTCTTCTAGAAACACGATGCCTCAGTGCCACGAAATGACAGCTGCTTCTTTTGAAGAACTGGGCTGTTCCCATGTAAAGCTGGCTGCAATGGATGATGTTTCTGACTCATACTCTGGCTTTAAAATCAAAGTGTTTGTTAGAAAGCAGCTTTGTTTTCCCTCTATTTCCTGTTTGAAAAGTGAAGCGTTAACACGAAGGAGGGTCCCAGTGGAGTTCATGCTGGGACTCACGCTGCACACGGCCAGTGGTCCCGGGATATCCAGGGAGCCACTCAGAGGGGGCACTTCCAGCTGCCATGCAAACTCATCATGCACCCAGCCCCCCCTTGCTCCAGCCCTGACCATAGTGCCCTCAACACAGGGCCCTGGGCAGCTACCCTCAAACACCTGGATGCCAAGCATGAGAGGGAACCAACTTGCCCTCCCTGGTCTATTATCACAAAGAACCATGGAGCCCCTGCACAGGAACCCACTCCTTAAGGGCACAAGGGGCCAAGTTTTATTTGAGACAATGAGCTGGCATTGGAAGGGAGAGATGACAGCTATCCTCTGTCCTGCTTCCAGGGCAGGGCAGAGCAAGCTGCTTTTGGTCCCGTCTCTGAGGCAGACATGAGCACACTTGTCTCAGGCAGAAGCAGCCTTAGATGGTGTTATGGTTTGAACGTGTTTCCCCCGCAAAATCCAGGTGTTGCCAATGTGCTGGCATTAAGAGGTGGGGCCTTTAAGAGGGGATTAGGCCATGAATGGAATCAGGTGTCCTGATGTAGGTGCCGTGTGGAGGGAGTACATTCACTCGTTGCCCTTCCACCTTCAGCCATGTGAGGACGGCAGCCTTTGTCCCTTCTGGAGGACGCAGCAGCAAGGCACCATCATGAAAGCAGAGACTGGAGCCATCACCAGGCACGGAACCTGCTGGCACCTGGCTCCAGAGCTGTGGGAAGATACATTTCTGTCCTTTGTGAATCACCCAGTCTCCAGGGTTGTGTGAGAGCAGCACAAAATGGACTGGGACAGCTGGAATGTCAGTTTGCATCAGTCCCCACCCACACACTCAAGGCATGCCACGGCGGCCACGCTGTGTGCCTTTCCGCAGGTGCCCAGGCATCAGGAGCACTGGCCCAGTCTCGAGGGGTGTTCGTGTCAGGGAGGTGCCCAGGCTAGTGTCAGCTTCAGCGCCACTAGCATCAGGAAGTTCATCTTGACAAGCCCGGGCAAGAGAGGAGGCGGTGAGATCACCTCCTACCCATCCAGAGACCCCCTGACTTTGGAGTAGTCTGAAGGACTTGAGACTCCTGAAGTGAGAGGGGACAGAGCTAGGAGAAGGGAGGGCAGCCAGGAGGGCAGGGGTGCAGGGGGCGGGATGAGAAGAGCCAGGCTGGCATTAGCAAGAGCTTCTTCATGTCCTTTTGGCCCAAGGGGGCCGTGTTTTCTGAGGAAATGGGACTTGCTCCAGGGAAGAGGAAGAGTTCAGCATCCACTTTCCGTCTCCCGAACAGCTCCTGGGGAAAGCCCACCACTCTCTCCTTGCCCCGCTCTGTGCCCTCACACAAGCGATTCTCTCCACCTGCGACGTGTTTCCTCTCCCTCCCCTGGCCAGTGTCCATGGGTTCTCTCAGACGGAACAGGAAGTATTTTAAGGAAGACCTCCCTAACCTCCTCCCAGCTGGGTGGATCCCTCCCTCTGGGCCCCCACACATCTCAGTTTCAAAAGACCATTCACATTGTAGTCTAAATTAGTGGATCCCTGGTGTGTGATGTGTGCAGTTATAATGGGTTGCCTCAGCCCCCAACGCACCCTTCATTGCCTTCTTCTGTGATAATGCCCCTGGGCCCTGTACCCATTTCTCCCTTGCCAGCTGGCATGATGTTTAGCCCTGTGCAGAGGCAGGGGCCTCTCCCCGGTTCCGACATTTCTTTCTCTGCTTGCCCCTGGCTGCTGGGGGGACATGAGGGACACTCGGCCCTGTTCTCTCTTCAGCAATAATCAGTCCCAGCCCGGGTTCCTGGCCTGCTGCTCCCTGAGGAGGGTTTGCCAGTGCCAGCCCGTGCTTCCCTGTACCAGGACTTGGTCTGCTGGGACCCAGTGGAAAGCCCACGGCTGCCGCCCCCACCCACCTTCCCCTGCTTGCCAGCCACAGTCACCAGCTGTAGACTTGCATGGCTGTGCTGCGGAAGCAGAGCTGGGTGGAGGAGGGCCCCACGCACAGACGTGAATATGAAGGGACCCTCTAGAGGTTGTGGCAAACACAGGTGCCCCGCCCCATGCCCTGTCTGCAGTCACAGCCCTTCCTACATGGAGGGTGCTATCATCAATCTTCTGGGGGGCTGTGGACACTCTGCATCCCCATACCTGTGGCAGTCCTGGCACACGGTAAGCTCTCAGTAAGTGTGGTGAGTCACTGCTGAAGGAACTAACAAATAAACCTCCCACCACCAACCACAGGTAGCTGGGGCAGAACCAGGGAACTGCTGAAAGGAGGCTGGTGAATCCTGCCATGACATGCCCGCTATGCCCAGGACCCAGGCTCCCACAGCTCGCGTCCTTCCTCTATCCCAGATCCATTCAAAGTGAAGTGGCCTCCATACAGGCTTCCCTAGGGGCCCTGGTCAGTGTCCATGAGGCCACCATGCCGCCGTTCACCAGGGGACGTGAGAAAGGGGCTGGCTTGTGGACCAGGACTGACCCAGGTCTGAGCCCCAGCTCAGCGGTCGGCTAGCTGTGCGAGCTTGCGCAGTAGCTCCCCAAGTGTGGCTCAGGACGCACAGCATCGGCGTCAGCATCGCCCAGGAACCTGTTAGAGATACACATTTTTGGCCCCAACCTGCATCGACCAAGTCAGAAATTCTGCAGTGTGTGTTTTTGTAAGTCCTCCAGGTGACTCGGATGTACTCTCAGGGTTCAGAACCATTGAGAGAGAGCAGTTTAGCTGATCTCCTCCAGGCCTCACCTGCGCATGGTCACGACTGTACCTTCCGCACACAGTCGCCGAGATGCGCGTGAAACCCCAAGCACAAAGCAGAGTGAATCACAGTGGCCGGAGCATACCTGAAGCACCAGCGCTGGTCCCCTCCCTCCCCCTCTCCTCACCTGCCTCCTAGGAGTCGGAGGGCCCGTGGAAATGGTCTCCTCCTGCACATCTGTGCTGCTCTGACTGGGTGCAGGTCTGAGCAGAGGCTTTCGGAGTGAGCTGAGCAGGCGAGCCCGAGCACGGCCTCTCAGGAAGCGAGCCCATAGGCTGGGGAGCCGTCCCTGGAGATGCCCTTGGGCTCCTTGCGGGGCATGGCTGAGTCCCTGCCTGTCCTTGGCAGGCCCGCAGTGGTGGGGTGGCTCAGGCAGGTACCCTTTTCACAACCAGTGCTGCTAGGGGTGAAGGCAACGGGTGGGTGAGCACAGACAGTGTGAGCCACGTGGCCGGGAGCTGGGCCAGCTCGCTGTATGTGCACGTCTGTGCAGCAGAAATTGGCGTCTCTGCACAAAGCTGATTTTAGTCTTTCTCACCTTTTCTTGCTCAGCTTAAAATAGGCCTCTCTTCAGGGGCAAGGTGGCATTATACCAAGCCAAAGTGCTGAGGGCGCAGGGAGACCCGCGAGGCAGGGCCACCTGAAGTCCTGGCGGTTTCTAGCCAGCCTCTTGAAATTGACTTAAAGGTGTTTACCTTGCAGATTGTTTTTTCCAACTTCCCACACTCTGCTTCCCACACTCTGTCCTTCCTCAAGGCTGGCACGCTCATCAGTTGACTTCATCTCTCCCTAATGGCAAGGCCTGACCCAGAAAGAAATGCAACTCAGATCCCGACTCAAATGAGGCTGGGAAAGCTGATGCCTGTAAGACCGACAAAGACGGTGCAAGGTGAGGTGAACGCCGCTGTGTCTGGGCGCCGGGCTCCCTTGTCGAGTTGACCCTGAGTCTGCATCAGCTCAAACGCAGTTCCCCAGTGAGATTCCCACTCCCGCCTGGAGGGGAGACGTGCCTGCCTTTTGAATGAAGCGTTGCACACTAGACATAGTATCACAGGCAGAATTGTCATTTTTAGCCTTTTTACATGTTGCCAACTTTCAGACACACTATTCCTTTTTATCCCTCCAAATTCCTCGAAAGCTGCTTCTATTTTGGAGCTCTTTCTTCCCAGTGCTGGGTAATTTCTCCCTGGCCATGTTTTTATTGTAGAGGATGGAAACCTGATGTGATGAACACTCTGAGTAGAAATCCTGGGGGGCTCGCAGTTAACCGGATAAGACATCTCACCCTGAGAAACGGTCCCAATTTCCTTTTAAAAATTCATTGTCTCTCTGAGATACATACATATTTCCTTGTCTCATTCCAGAATCAAAAGTTCTAATGTTGCAAAGAATAATTTTTGGCCAAATATGTTTTCTTCCTGGTGTTCCAGAGAGTCTGGGATAGCAAGAGGTGTGGAGCTTTGGTCCTTGGGTGACTCTGATTCCATCGTTCCTCCAGCAACCAGGGAGCAATCACTGCTGGGTAGGGAACCCCTGCTTCCTCCCTGGGCTTCCAGGCTTCCCCTAGCAATCTTTTTTCTTTTTTTTTTTTTTTTTTTGAGACAGAGTCTCACTCTGTCACCCCGGCTGGAGTTCAGTGGTGCCATCTCAGCACAGCGCAACCTCCACCTCCTGGGTTCAAACAATTCTCCTGCCTCAGCCTCCGGAGTCACTGGGATTATAGGCACCCACCACTACACCCAGCTAACTTTTGTATTTTTTAGTAGAGATGGGGTTTTACCATGTTGGCCAGGCTGGTCTCAAACTCCTGACCTCAAGTGATCTGCCCACCTCAGCATCCCAAAGAGCTGGGATTACAGGCATGAGCTACCGCACCTGGCCCCCAACACTCCTTTTTAAGACCCATTTGAAAATAATGACAAAAACCACAATTACTTTTGCACCAAGTTTAACCACAGTTTACCAGTGTGCGGTTACTGTGGCTTGAACATTGTTATCCATGCATGGTACTTCTCTTAAAATTTGCTCCCATGCAATCAGAACACTTCTATAGGGCCTGTCTCCTTAGATAGACTTGACCATCCTTCTCTGCTCTCGCATCTACTGCTTGGGGTGAGGGCAGGGTCTGGCCCCTGGGGATAGGCCAGACAGGCTCACCAACTGGACAAATGGATTCAGGTCAGCTTTGTAGACTTGGCCTATTCCCATCTCTTGACACAGCAGGAAAGTCTTGCTTCCTGCCAATTATCCTCTGCTAAGCCATATTCAGCATTTCAGTTTTTATAAGAGAACCATGAATTCAAGGGTATTGGGCTTAGTCTGAGCTACTAACAATGGGTTACTTTTCTTACTTTTGCCTATTAGAGCTTGGGGGCAGAGCTCCTCCAATTAGACCCTCAAAGCAACAATGAGTGAACAGCAGGCCAAGATCCAGGCATTCCCAGGCCTGGCCTAATGTCACCTAATGTCCTTGACCCTGCCTGCTGGACTTTAGGACGTGAAGGGGTTAGACATGGATGAGGTTAGAGAGGTGTTTGCATGCCAGAAGACGGTGAGTGTCCGGGCCACATCGAGGGGCTGGAACATCCTGCAGTGCTGTGCGTCTTAGAACATGCCCACAGCCCACCTGCCCCAGAGCAGTCTGAGTGTTAAATGTGTTGGTTCTTGAACCGCATTCCGGGTCTGCTGGATCGGAATCTTTGTGGGTGGGGCCCAGGAACTTCCATTCTAGGAGGTTCTTGTGCCTACGTCACTGATCAGGATGTTAACTGAAGAATCTAAGCCAAGGGATGGCGTCATCAGATTGGCCACTTTGGTCATGTTTTGTGGGACGGATTTTAAAAACTGGAGGCCAGACAAGCGATTGCTGTAGTGCTGCGGGTGACAGACCTTGATGAGCTGAGCTCAATCGTCAGGCGGGGTACAGCGAGACAAGGAGGCCAGGGCAAGTCTCTGGCTTGAGTGACCAAGTAAATAGAGGATAATTAGGGGATTCAGAAACAGGGGCTGAGTTGAGGGGCCTGTGGGATCTCCAGATGGGAGCAGTCCAGCAGGAAGTAGGATCCACGGACCTGCAGCTTAGGAGAAAGTTCCAAGCAAAAGATCCAAATAGGTGGGAAAGGAAATCTTTAAAGTAGATGCAATTTCTCAGGAAGAATGTGAGAGCAAAGAAAAGGCACTGAGGCCAAAGCTTCAAGAACACCAACATTAAAGGGCTAGGCAGAAGGGAAGTTGCCCAGTGCATGGGGGCTTATATGGGAAAGCATGTTTTCATGTGTCTGCTTCAGATAAATTTATATTTCAATAGGACAGAATGTTTTGGTGGGTAGTAATCAGTCCCTGGAGCCCCATTCAAGTATTGTCCCAGGGCCGGGCACGGTGGCTCACACCTGTAATCCCAGCACTTTGGGAGGCCAAGGCAGGTGGATCACTTGAGGTCAGGAGTTCAAGATCAGCCTGGCCAACCTGGCGAAACTGTGTGTCTACTAAAAATACAAAAAAAAAAAATAGCCAGGCATGGTGGTGCACGTCTTTATTCCCAGTTACTCAGAAGGCTGAGTCAGGAGAATCACTTGAACCCAGGAGGTGAAGGTTGCAGTGAGCCGAGATTGTGCCACTGCACTCCAGCCTGGGCAACAGAGCGATAATCCGTCTAAAAAAAAAAGTATTATCCCAGGCTATTTAATAAATTTGCTCAGTAATCACAATGAGATGTAGTCAATAACCAGAGTTAAATGTTCCTGTTAGGGGTAGAGGGAGAGAGGACTGAGTTGGGTGGGAGAACAGCTCTACAATCAGTGAGAGTTGACATGATGTGGACATAGCTGTATCCTCTTCATTGAGCCTCCAGTCCCTGCACACTGAGAAAGTGAAAATGCTTTCAGTAAAATTGCCTCCAGAAAGAAATGTCACCAGCTGACCTTTTCAGATGTAAGTATAAGACACATCAAAAAGATATTCTGGAAGGACAAAGAGGAGGGTGCTTTCTACACCTCCCATTTGAGTAGGGGCAGGGAGGGTATGTGCTTTAAATGTTTCTTGGCTGGGAATAAAATGGATTTTCCCCTTTCCCACTTTATGTGGATGTTGTTGGTAATAATTCACAAAGTATACTTCTGTTTATGCTTCAATTCCCACTGGTAAATGTTTAACCATAATTGCACCTTAAGAACAGCGGTCCTCAACCTTTTTGGCAGCAGGGACCGGTTTCATGGAAGACAGTTTTTCCATGGACTGAGGAGGGGGATGGTTTCAGGATGAATCAAGTGCATTACGTTTATTGTGCACTTTATTTCTATTATTGTTACATTCTAATATATCATGAAATAATTACACAACTCACTAATGTAGAATCAGTGGGAGCCCTGAGCTTGTTTTCCTGCAACTAGACAGTTCCATCTGGGGGTGATGGGAGACAGTGACAGATCATCAGGCATTAGATTCTCATAAAAAGCATGCAGCCTAGATCCCTCGCATGTGGAGTTCACGATAGAATTCATGCGCGCTCTTATGAGAATCGAATGCCGCCCCTGATCTGACAGGAGGTGGTGCTCAGGCAGTAAGGTGAGCAATAGGGAGTGGCTGTAAATACAGATGAAGCTTCACTGGCTCACCCACCACTCACTTCCTGCAGCCCAGTTCCTAACAGCCCACAGACCCATACCGGTCTGTGGCCCAGGGGTTGGGGATGCCTGCCTAAGAAGAATAAGGATTTATATGGAGTGCTTCGCCATATGCCAGACCTTATTCTCAATGCATTATGTATAGGAACCCAGTTGTTCTGCAAAACATGTCACGGGATAGGTGTTGTTATCCTTACTTTACAGAACAGCAAACAGAGGGCTAGTGAGGTCATATGACTTAACCAAGCTCACCACACTAGTAAGTAGCCAGCCCTGGATTCACACCCAGCCAGTCTGGCTCCTGGGCCTACTCTCTTGCCTGTTATTTTATACCACATTTATAGGTCCTAGTAGTTATTAATAAATACAACTCTTTGGATTGTACATGTACATTAAAATTTCTCAGAGGAAGCCAAAGGTAGTCAACAACTCCAAGAATGCACTGACTGTAGCGTTTATGATAAATAAGCAATCAGTGAAGCAGAATAATTCATAAGTGTTCTTTCTTGCTATTAGAAGACTTGGATGCTATAAAATATGTACATTTCACTACACCATCTTATGCATATTTATCACCTTAGATGGTTTCACCTGTCTGCTTTTAGCTAGATTATACATTCTCTGAGGTTAAGAAGTGCACACTCCCAATATTTGGAGCCCTGGCACAGAAAGCCACAGAAAGCCCAGTGATGCATTTTCATGGCTGAGTCACGTTATGCAGGGGAGCTCAGGAGAGCAGCTTTCAGTTCACAAAAATATTTTTAGTTATTTTCCAAATTGGGAAATCTAAATCTAAAATGCATTTTGGGGCATTTATTTCTCTTTTAGAAGATATTTAACTACATTTTTATAACTTGAAGAGAAATGTATCCACATAGACACAATTCCGGTTGAAAGAACCCTATAGAATCCATAGTATTAAGAGCCTTTTAAAAATGTATAAAGAAAACAACAAGATTTTTTCCTGAGCCGATCTCTGAACAAAAGGGCTGCAACTGAAGTTTGACCATGACCCAAAGTTTCTTCAGAATCTCTTCGCAGCACACTGAATACCCCCACCCCCATCAAGGGTATTCTCAGCTGCAACGCCTGCCTCCTGGACAACGACCTGGTATTAAGTGTTAAAGAATAAATGCTAGTGGTCAGAGCCCCTTTGCTGAAAGTCCCAAGAGAACTTCTGCTCCTGATCGTGCAGAATTCAGCAATTTAGAACAACCTTCCAGTTGAGAAGAAATTAAAGAGGTAGATAAGATCTTCTAAAAATTGCTCTTGAAGGCATTATTAGCTCTTGTTAGTGTGGTAACAAGATAATGATGAATTAGTAGGGAAAGATCTAGGAGTGAGACCAGAGGCCCAGGGAGAAGAGCCAGCAGCCAGGACCACTTTTCCACCTGAGGCCTGTGTGGGTTCTAGAGGAGCTGGATGAAAGGCGGGTGGTTGCCTGCGGGGCTGAGTGCACCTGCCTTGGAGTGCAGAGCCCCCTGGTGTAGGGTGAGCCTGTGTGTGGCTGGTGGCCTGATGAACCCTCTTCCTTTTGGGTTGGGATCATGGAAAAGCTGCACCCTAGGAGCAAACTGAACAGAAACAGACGGCTTTCAAGGCAACTGCAGTTCAGCCTTAAGCTATCTCAATCTCTGAAATTGGAGGAGGGTAACTCCAAGAGTTACCCTGTACTTCTGAAATTGGAGGAGGGTATCTCCAAGGATAACTTGGAGTCATCCTATGCGTAACTCCCAGTGTTATGCATCCTGAGATGCATGGCAGAAGCAAGCTGAAATCCTCTCTGGAGGAAGGTGATATTACCCTAGCCCTCAAATTGCTTTAATAAATAATGTTTCAAAAATAATATTCAGCACACAATGAGGAATAACACGCACACAATAAGAAAAGGAAATGAGCTAAGAGAAAACAGGCCATAGAAACAGGCTTACAAGGACTCAAAAAATAGGAGCTATTGGACATGGACTTTAAAACATCTATGTGGCTGGGTGCGGTGGCTCAACGCCTGTAATCTCAGCACTTTGGGAGGCCAAGGCGGGCGGATCACCTGAGTTCAGGAGTTCCAGACCAGCCTGGCCAACATGGAGAAACCCCATCTCTACTAAAAATGCAAAAAAAGTAGCTGGCCGTGGTGGCAGGCACCTGTAATCCCAGCTACTCAGGAAGC
Source organism: Gorilla gorilla gorilla (assembly GCF_029281585.2). NCBI lineage: Eukaryota > Metazoa > Chordata > Mammalia > Primates > Hominidae > Gorilla > Gorilla gorilla. The sequence continues at coordinate 136,883,259 of NC_073233.2, forward strand.
TGAGACAGGAGAATCGCTTGAACCTGAGAGGCAGAGGTTACAGAGAGCCGAGACCATGCCATTGCACTCCAGTGTGGGCAACAAGAACAAAACTCTGTCTCAAAAAAACAAAAATAAAAATAAACATCCACGTATACATGTTTAAGATGACAAAAGACAGTATTGAGAATTTTGGCAGAGAACTGGAACTATATATGTAAAAAAAGAATATTTCAGAACTGAAAAACTGATTCTACTTTTAAAACTCAATGGATGTGGCCGGGTGCAGTGGCTCACGCCTGTAATCCCAGCACTTTGGGAAGCTGAGGTGGGTGGATCACGAGGTCAAGAGATCGAGACCATCCTGGCCAACATGGTGAAACCCCGTCTCTACTAAAGATACAAAAGTTAGCTGGGCATGGTGGCACACGCCCAGCTACTCAGGAGGCTGAGGCAGGAGAATCGCTTGAACCCGGGAGGCGGAGGTTACAGTGAGCAGAGATTGTGCCATTGCACTCCCGCCTGGCAACAGAGCAAGACTCCGTCTAAAATAAATCAATAAATCAATAAATCTAAAAATAGTTATGGAACTTGTAGAGTGATGAAAAACACCCAGAATGAAGCATGGAGAGACAAAATACAGGAGACAGAATGTTAAATTAAATTAAATTTGGGCTGAGACTGACTCCTTTCTTAAGTCCCTACATAAAAAAATTGCAACCTAACTTAGTATGTAAACAAACTTGCAACTAACTTAGGAGTATTTCATAACAGACAGCTGGGTGTCAGCCAATAACAGCAGCCAACCTTCAGCCAGTCACAGGCAGCCAAGTGATCAGGCCGCGTTCAAATAAAGCAAGTGCCAAGCCATCAGCAATCAAACTGTTACTGTAACTCACCTGGGATTTTCTGTCTATAAAGATTCCCTGCTGACATCGCAGAGTGAGCTCCCTGAACCTCCTCACGTTCTGAGGGCTGCCCAATTCACAGCTAAGCAAATCATTCTTTGCTCAGTTAAACTCTGTGAAATATATCAAAAGTTTTTCCTTTTAACAAGAGTAAGAGATAGAGAGGATATAGTAAGAGAATCCAACATACATATACTTGGAATTCCAGGAAAGGAGAATGAAAATGAAGCAGAGACAAAATCTAAAGAGAATGGCTGAGAACTTTACAAAAATGCTGAAAAATATTAAGCCACGTATTTAAGAAGTTCTACAACTCTAAGCCAAAAACATTTAAAATATATATATATTTAAATTCATACATATATGTATCACCTCCATATCTATACACATTATAGTAAAAATGCTAAATAACAAAAACCAGAGACAAAGAGAAAATCTTAAATGCAGCTTGAGGGAGTAAAAAAACAAACAAACAAAAAACAATTACCTTCCAAAGAGTAACAGTTAGACTTAAATCTGACTTCTCAACAGAAACAACAGAAGTTAGAAGACAATGGAAAGAAAATAAGAGCCAGCCTGTACCCGATGAAAATGACCTTTGAGAATGAATTCAAAATAGAAACACTTGTGGCCAGGCACAGTGGTTCACACCTGTAATCCCAGCACTTTGGGAAGCCGAGGGAGGCAGATCACCTGAGGTCAGGAATTCAAGACCAGCCTGACCAACATGCTGAAACCCCATCTCTACTAAACATACAAAGGTTGGCCGGACATGGTGGTGCACACCTGTAGTACTAGCTAGGTTGAGGCAGGAGAATCGCTTGAACCCAGGTGGAGGAAGTTGCAGTGAGCCGAGATTGTGCCACTGCACTCCAGCCTGGGCCACAGAGTGAGACCCTGTCTCCAAAAAATAAAATAAAATAAAATAAAATAAAAATAAAATAGAAACATTTTCAAATAAACAGAAACTAAAAGAATTCATTAATAGCAGACCCATACTAAAAGACATTCTAAAAGATGTTATCCATGCAGAAGGAAATGGTCCAAAGTGGAAGTTCAAAGATAGACCAGCTATAAAGGAAAAATTGGATAAATCTAAATACTTTAAAGTTAAGACTTTATTCCTTGAAAGATATCACTAAGAGAGTGAAAAGATCAGCCACAGACTGGGAGAAGATACTTACACAACACATGAAATGAACAAAAGATGCCTATCTTTCCTTACATATTCTTAGGCAAAGCACTCCTTGAAATTAAGAGACAAGACAAACACTGAAAAAGTGAGTAACAGGCAACTCACTGAACTTATAGACTGATGAAAAATAACCAGAAGAAAACATGGAAAGATAAAACAATGTAAAATACAGAAGAGAGTATGTTAAATTAAATTAAATTAGCGAAGGAAATGGAAAGGGCAATGCAAAGGGTTTTCTGGGTGCGAGAATGTTTCTGTTGATCTGGATGACGGCCACATGCGTACTCACTTTGGAATAAGCCTTACTTGGCACTTTCTCAACATATTATATTCTACAATACAAAAGTTTTTATAAAAAAGAGTGAAACTGGAAAAAAAAGGATAAATACTGGGTTGTGGGAGGGGTTAGAAAGATGAGCTGTTGGAAAAACACACAAAGAACTTCAATTGTTTTAGCTAATGTGCTTGTTTTAAATTGAGTCATAACTTCGTAGTATTCAGTTACTTATGCTTTATAGTTTAACAAGTATGCAAATTGCTTCTAGTTATTTGGTTTTTTAATTTAAAAATTAATTTTAAAAAGACAAAATGTTAGAAATACATATAGTCATTTATATCCACCCATAAGTGATTCAAGATGAAAAAGCTGGCAAACTCTGTTCCCTAATCCAAACCCTTAAGAAGCACAGGGAAATCGGATGATGTTCTGCTGAGGCCTCAATCAGGTGGATCAATCTCCACCCAAACTCATAGAAACAGACCAGGAGACAGAATGCATGTGGATTCTAAAGGTTTCTTGTTATTTTTCTGCAGAGCCTGAGGCCTGAGGTAAGCCCTGAAAAAATTACTGGAGAAAGAAGTACGTTCAGGATTAGAATCTGAACCCCCAAATTCTTCTCCAAGGGAATGCCCTTTGGGCTGTTGAGAAGGCAGCGGAACTCTGCAGACAGACACAGCAGACACGGTGGACCTAGCCATGAAATCTGCTGAAGTCCAGGGAGTTCTTGCTCTTCTCCCTAGCTGAGGTCTCAAGCACCTTTTCCTGGCTGCTTTGACCCTCTCTCCCTCCTTAGCTGTAATACTTGTGGGTCCCTAACCTGCAAATGTATTAGTTTTTCATAGCTGCTGTAACAAACCTAGTGGTTTTAAAAACACATGTTTATTGTTTTGCGATTCTAAACTTCGTAAGTATAACATGAGTCTCACTGGGCTAAAATCAGGTTGTCTGCTGGCTGTGTTCCTTTCTGTACTGTCTAGGGGAGAATTTCTTTTCTTGCCTTTCCCACTTTCTAGAGGCTTCCCACATTCCTGGGCTCATGGCAGTCTTTCCACATCTTCAAAGCCAGCAACAGCAAGTGGAGTCCTTCAACACTTTGACCTGGATTCCAGTTCACATCTCCTTCTCTGTCTTTTTCTGCCTCCCTCTTCCACTTTTAGGAACCCTTGTGATTACATTGGGCCCATGAATAATCTCCCTATTTTAAAATGAACTGATTTACAGCCTTGATTCCTCTCTCTGCCACATAACCTATTCATAGGTTCTGAGCATTAGAACATAGACATCTTTGGGGGCCATTACTCTCCCTACCACGGCGCTTCACTAGCTAACCAGGCTTGCCTGCTCAACACACCTTCCAGTCAGCTGTGTGTGTGTGCGCGCGTGTGTGTGTGCTTGTGTGTGTGTGCGTGAGCATGTGTGCGTGCTTGTGTGTGAGGGGTGTGTGCATTTGTGCATGCATGTGCGTGTGTGGTGCATGCGTGGGTGCGAGTGTGTGTGCATGTGCGTGTGTGCATGCGTGCGTGTGCATGTGTGTGCATGTGTGTGCGTGTGTGTGTGCGTGTGTGCATGCACATGGGCATATCATTCAAATTTGAATTGGTAGCCACTGATTGTCAGACATGAGGAAAGTTTCTGACATACGGAAGAGGAACAAAAACAGATGCAAAGAAAATTAACGGGAAAAAATGCAGGGGACAAAATAATAGTAATAATTCCCTCTCATATATCAGAGAGAAAGGTACTGCCTGGATCCATTAAACAAAACAAGAATATAGAAAAGAACATCCCAAGATCAAGAAAGAATTCTTGGAAATTAAAAATATAGAAGATGTAAACAAATTCCACATCAAGGTTGTTTCATAAATGAGTAAATATCCCAGAAAGTAAAACAAAATGTCAGACATGGACAATAGGAAAGAAAAGATAAGAGAAATTGAGGATCAATATAGGTTCAGTGGCCCACGAGGTTCCAGCATCCAATTAAGCTGATGTTCAGAAGGCTCACTGAGAAGAAAATACCAAGGAAAGAATTCTGTAAATCCCCAAACTGGAGACCGATGGAAGGGGCCACTGCCCAGCACTATTAGTGCAAAAAGACCCACGCAAAGAAACATCATCATTAAAACACAGAAACACCAGGAAAAAAGAGATTTAAGAGTTTCCAAAGGGAAAATAGTTCACATGTGAGGATCAAGAAACAGAATGGCATCAGACTTCTCCACAGCTAGATTTGCTGCAGAAGACAAAAAGGAGTATCATCAAAATTATGCGGGAAAATGATTTTCAGACTAGGATTCTGTATTAAGCCAAACCATCAAAGAATATAAGACCAGCGGGGTAAAAAGGTACGTTCAGACATGAACGGTTACAAAAATTACTTCCCTTGCACCTTTTCCCACTATAAAGAGGGAATGGCATAAGACAGAGGAAAATGGGATCCAGGAAACCAGGGATTCCTCTCCAGAGAGGAAAAGGGAACCCCACAGTTATCCCAGCTGTGACTCAGGCCCAGAGAAGAGCTACTCTAGATTTGGCAGGAGGGTGAAGCATCAGCAAGCACTCCAGGAGAGAGCTCTCTTACCTGCCTCTAAGAAAAAGAACACGAAGAAACAGATCCTTGATATTGGGCGGAAATGTACACTTCCACGGCAGAGGCTGAGGATGGAGGAACTGGCACACAACAAATACTATTGATTAAAGGGTTCTGCACTAACTAGCATAGGAAAATGGGGATGGGGAAGCCTGTGTGTGTTGGCGGGCTGCGGAGGGCAGTGGCCTGCATTAGTGAAGAGTGTTATCCTCTTCCTCCTTATTAGGAAGTCGGTACAGATCGTCTAACACGGAAAAATCTAGAACTAGCACATTGTCTAGACATAGGGTGGTAAATACCAGAAGAAACATCCAAAAGAGTTTGAAAAGTTTGTCTCTGAGCAATAGAAAGTGAGAAATGGGAACTGCTGTTTTATCATAAGCCTTGTGATTCGATTTGACTTTTAAAACTAATTACTTGCATTATTTTCATTACAGAAAAGCTGTGCTACAGATGGCGGCTGTGATGGTGTGAAAATCTTCAATTCTATGGCGCTTTAGACTAATTCTCACATCCCACTGGCCATGGCCTTACCTTCCACTGTGCGGTATTTCACTCTTCTCAGAGCATTTTCTCGTAGGTTACTTGATGCGTCCCTCAACAGCCCTGTGGGAGTCGTGACACAGTTTCTATCCCCATTTTACGGATAGAGGGTAGAGGCTTCGAAAAGAAGTAACTTACCAAAGTCACATGGTCAGCTTCCTCAATTACATGTGGAATCCAGCAGGTATAAATAGAAGAGTCACATAGTTCTTAATAAAGAAGCTATGACTAAAACCAAAAATTTCTGACACTTAGTCCAGGTTATTTTTAACTAAATGATGTATCCTGAAATGTTTTGTTTTTTGTTGGTTTTGTTTTTTAGATGGAGTTTCGCTCTTGTCACACAGGCTGGAGTGCAATGGCACTATCTTGGCTCACTGCAACCTCCTCCTCCCAGGTTCAAGCAATTCTCCTGCCTCTGCCTCCCGAGTAGCTGGGATTACAGGCACCCCCCATCATGCATGGCTAATTTTTATATTTTTAGTAGAGACAGGGTTTCCCATGTTGGTCAGGCTGGTCTTGAACTCCACACCTCAGGTGATCCACCCACCTCGGCCTCTCAATGTGCTGGGATTATAGGTGTGAGCCACTGTGCCTGCCCCCTGAAATTGTTCTGAAGAGTTGGTGTGTGAATAAAGTGTTCCTTGATCCCTGCTGTATACTTCCTCTGAGAAAGTACTATGGTGTAGTGTGGCTATCTAAGAAATGATGCAGTTCAAAGCAAACCAGTTTAATCCCTTATTTTGTAAACCTATGAGATCATGCCACCTTCTCGGGGAGGGGTGGGGTTGGAGAGATTCCCAATAACAATGAAGTTCCATGAAGTGAAACTTGGATGATTCTGACTGGGGCCACGTTCAAGCCCAGAACCAGTGAGCAGAAGTGGCAGGTCCTAGAAGGGAGACTGGAGGGATCAATCTTCCCCAGGAACAGTGGCTCCTAATGTGCAGATGAAATGGAATCACCTGGGAAATTCTGTTGGCAATACAGGTTCCAGGGCCCACGAAGAGACGACGGTTTGGTGGCGCAAGCCTGGGAGTCTGTATTTTTGAAAAGCTCTGTGTGGGACGCGGAAGCCTCCAGGTTTGGAAACTCTGCTGGGGCTCTGAAGCCCTGCCTGGACTTAGCATCTGAAACTGAAAAGCCAGGGTCTAGATGCTTCCTACCGTTTTCTAAAAATGGCAATAAACAATACTTGAGAATTTAAAAGCATGAAATCATCCTTAGAAATCATGGAGTCCCATAATGAAAGCAAACCACCGCTTGAGTTCTTCTGATTTTTATCCAACCTGTTCATCTTACCCTTCTTTTTTTCAGGGCAACTTCCAAAAAAAAAAAAAAAAAAAAAAAAAGCAGCATATCAGCTATCCTGATCAGCGTCCAGCATTTGCTGCCTGGTCACTGCCCTTAAAACTACCTTTGTAAAAGTGGGATCAAGAGATGAGGAAGAATCACACTGAGTCACCTATTCCATCCCGTATCCTATCTTACCAGGAAGCTCAGTGAATCTTTCCAATCAACAGGAACACTGGTGAGTAAAAAGCGTGTCACTAGCACCATCTGGTGGCTTCTTAAAAATACCAATTTCTATGCAGTAGGCATGTTGAGTCTCCACACATGAAGGGACTCCTTGTGGTTACAAACGACATTCCTTTCCTTTCCAAAGGCTGAGTTTAGGCAAAATAATAAAGTTTGTTAAAGTGACTGTTTCCAGCAACCCCTTCCTTTCTTAGCTTTATATATGTGTGTATGTATTTAACAAGCAAACATAGGTGAGTGCATGCCATGTGTCAAGCTCTCATGGAGCTTATGAGCTAGCGAAGGGATAGAGACAATTAATAGATAAACCAATAAGTAAAAATACTTCTGAATGAGAAGTTCTGTTTGGAAAATGAAGAGGGTGATGTGATCAAGTGACTACACCAAACTGGGTCATCAAGGCAGGCCTCTGACGAAAGACAGGGAGGAGCAGCAGCCTTGCCTGGCTAGGAAAAGCGCTCAAGGCAGAGGGCACGGCTTGCATAGGAACCTGGAAGAGGAGATGAAATCAGAGGGGCAGATCTCACAGGCCAAACTGAACCATTTGGATTTAATTTAAGGCTCCTGGAAGTCTTCGGAGGGGCAGGTGCCAAGAGGAGCGAGAAGGGAGAACGGTGCCCCAGAGGGGAGGAGTTGCATGCACTGGGCAGCTGGGCAGGGAGCTCCCCTCAAGGCGGCACAGGACATCTCCTTATGGCTCCACAAACATCACACAACCTCAGGGTTGGGAGGGACTTCCAGGTTTGCTCCAATTACCCATTCCGTGTCTCCATCCCCCAACAACACCCTTGCTTGATGATCACCCAACTCTGATCACTTCCACCGCTTAAGGTCCATCAGAACAAGCCTAAGTCCTTTTCTTCTGTGAGCCCTGCATACACTTGGGCTGGCTCTCATGCTTTTCCTTTCCCCCCCAAGCCTCCTCTCTTTCACTGCCACGTGAGTTATAGGTTAGCTGCATGTGCTGCTGAGGAGCTCGTCAGGTGCCTCACTGGACAATATGGATGGCTTTGGACTAGCAGTCAGTCACATTCTCTAAGGTAGGGAACCAAAGGTGCCACTCGTTGCAAGAGGCAATCATACCAGAAAGCCAAGGAGATGACCCAAGAGTGGGAGAGGACATTGTTCTGGAACCTACATCTGTGATTAGTGTAGCAAAGTATTTTTTGAGTCCAATGTTGGATACTTTTTCCTAGCCTCAAGGAAGCTACTCCTGCATGTTTTAGCTTTTTAGGAGAAGGGTCGTAAAAATAAGAGAGCCAGTATAGCCTTTAGGAACCTAATAATTACAAAACACTGGCAGGAACAGAACCATCTCCTACCATAATCAAAGTAAAATACTTGCAAAGTGGTACCGAGAGGAACACCCAGGAAGGGGGGCGTCTCTATTGCAGGACCAGGCAACTGTGAAATTCCGTCATGGCCACTCCTTTCAGAGGGTTATTGTGGCTCCTGGGATTCAAGGGCATATGGGGTATTGGGAGTCCAGTAACTTTATAGGGTGTAGGTAACATCACTGTTGTCTTCTCTAAAACTCATATAACTTAGAGAAGCAGATCATTCAGGAACTCACGTTTTCCTAGATTTTACTATCTCTTAGTACATAGGTTCTACATGCTTGTTGAAAACGATCCAAACCTTCATTGTTCCTTCTCTTCCAAAGTTGCTATGGCCTGGAAGAGAGTTCCCATTACACCTTCTCAGTTCCACACCCTAAGATGCTTTGTAGGGTAGGTGTGAGTACAGGAAGAAAGTCTTTCCCGGACACCTAGAACATCACCCTTCCTCTCCTGCAAGTAACCCCCGTCCCTACTTTCCAAGCACTGCTCAGAACTGCTCTCCTTTTATGACTACTTCTACCAGTGTCTAGTCATCTGGCAGTTGGATTTTAGATCATGTAAGCCTACTTGTCTTTGCTTCTGTGACCAGCAACCAACACCAGTAGTCCAGGTGCTTGTAACATATGAAAGTAAACCAAACAAATGATGGGATTCATCCTTGCTACTGAAGTAAGATGTCCTGTTATATTTCAACACCCAGTACAAAGGGGTTCCCAGCCCCTGCCTTTTACAAGAACTATCATATAAATAGCTTAAGTTTTTTCGTGTCTTATTCTGGGCAACGGTATAGCAATGTTTTTAACAGCAGTAACGAACTATGCTTACTATAGTGCCAGTTGTTGTGAGTTTTTGCATCTGTTAACTCATTTATTTCTCATGACCCATCAGTTTGTAGATGAAACCAAGGCATACAAAGGTTAAACGCTCTGCCCAGTGGCATACAGTGAGTAATCCATGTGGAGCTGAAAGTCACACCTGCACATGGATACTGGGGACCCATCAGCTCACTCCTTCAGGAAAGGTTGGTGCACATATTATGCTATAGTGTTATTTCAGGCACTAGGATTTAAATGAGCAAGACAAAGCTCTTATCCTCTTGGAGTTCACATTCCAGAGAAACTATAGATAAAAAATAAATAACATAAAGCAAGTAATGGGATAAGAGTAGTGACATGCTACATGAGATAGGATGGTCAAGGAAAGTCTTCTCTAAGGGGGTGGTGTTTGAGCAAAGACTTGAAGTGCGGGAGTGAACCACATAGATACCTGGGGCCTATGCACCCCAGGGGGAGGAGTGTCAGTCAGCACGAAGGCTGAGGTGGAAGTGGACTTGGCATGTTTATGGGAGGACAAGGAGGCTGATGAGGCGGCAGTGACAAGGCAGAGGGAGGGTGGCTGTACTCGACTTTCAGCAGCATTCATGGAGCCCCCCCTGCCCCTTTGCATATCTTCCATATCTCTGCAGCTGGAACAAGACACACCCTCTCTTTATTTCCAGAAGCTTCTTCTTCTCCAATATATGGTTAGAAGCTTGTGGATGCAGGACCAACCTTCTGCTACCATTATGAGGTCTCAAGAGTGACACCTCATCTGGCAACCTATGCTGCCCCTCAATTTCTTTTGCCCTATAAACTGCCAGTCCTTGAGCTTGTCTTGGGGGCTATAATTGTCGCTCTCTGCTTCAGGAAGCTAGAGCACTCTTCTTCCGCATGCTACTGCCCTTGTCAGTGACAGATGTCGTGGGAGAACCTGAGTCGAGAGTGGAGTGGGAGGTAGACGTCCATGCTGTGCACTGCTCCCAGCTCTGCTCTCCTTCCAGACAGGGGGTCTCATGCCTTTAACTCGCACCTTGCTTGTACTGGCATGGCCTTCAGACTCATTCTATCTGATGAGTTGTGAGCAGGAACAACGTGTGTGACTTCTGGACCACATTTTAACTATCCATGCAAGCTCCTCCAGTGTTCTCCTCCCTTGCCTCACCATCCTAGGAATTCAGTCTTAGGTGATGGGGGTAAGGGATGCCAATGGCTGCTCAGAGGACTGTTACCCAGGAAAGTTGCCTGGACCTGCAGCAGGCTTGCCTTGAGCAGGAAAAACACCTCTTTTCATGTCTAAGGCATTGAGATTTTGGTTGTGTTACTACAGCATAACCCTAGCCTAACCTGATTAATGGGAGGAGTTGCGTTCCCTGCAAATCAACAACAACACAGTGCCCTAGCCTCGCAGGCACAACTACGTTAGGGATTCATGATCTTTGAGGATACACAGTGGGCATGCAGTCTAACAGTGGTAAGAACTGCAGGCTCTGGGGTCACAGAGCTTGGGCCTGAATCCCACTTAACCTCAGAGATATAAACTCAGGCATATTACTTAAAACTTTCTAGGCTTTGATTTACCTGTAAAATGGCAATAAAAGAAAAAATGTTACCTCACGTAATTGTTAGGAAGAATGAGTTAATATTAACATATGCAAAATACTCAGGATAGCCTGGTACATGATAATTGATCAATAAATTTTTAATGATATTAGCTGCTATCAGTGCAATTGCTATGCTCTTTTCTCTGGAAATGCATTTTGCTTTAACTGATCTAGAACCAGGAAAATATATATGTGTTTAAGAATAATGAGGCCAGAGCCAGTGGCTCATACCTGTAATTCCAGCACTTTGGGAGGCCAAGGCAGGCAGATCACTTGAAGTCAGGAGTTCAAGAACAGCCTGGCCAACATGGCAAAACCCCATCTCTACTAAAAATACAGAAGTTAGCTGGGCGTGGTGGCGCACATCTGTAGTCCCAGCTACTTAGGATGCTGAGGCAGGAGAATCACTTGAACCTGGAAGGCAGAGGTTGCAATGAGACAAGATAGTGCCACTGCACTCCACCCTGGGTGACAGAGCAAGACTTTGTCTCAAAAAAACAAAACAAAACTTCATTATTTACCAAGTTTTACTATCCAGAAATGGAGAGCCAGTCAAATCCCTCTCTCTTTAGCAACTGTTTTGTAGAATACCAGGCCTGCTTTCCCCCATTACTTCTTTTGCAGAAATTCACCATGTTGCTTCTACTCCTGCCATCTCATGTATTGAATGAGCCTGTGAGTAACTAGGGCAATACAAGAAAGCGATACCTGCAGAAGGCACCACCCACTAGCAGAGAAGGTGAAGCTCACAGAGGTTCCTGGACCACTTCCCTGAACTGGAAAGTTGACAGATGCAATAGATAACCTAGCACTAGACATTGTTCTGAAATGTAGACACAGTTCAGTCGTCATAGTCGGTGCTATCTGGATAATGGTTTCCACTGAATAATTACACAAGATTTTTTGGTTGTTATTCAGACTTCATGGTAAGCAAGGACCTTCTCCACTACTACATCACGCTATAGGATTCCCTGTTAAGTCCCATTTTAACTGCCAGGGCTCTCTTCCTGCGAGATCCAACCATGGGAGAACTTTCCGTTTATTTTTTCAGAAGGGTTGACCCTTAATAAATTCTTAATGATACAATAGAAAGTGGTTAAATACTTAATGATACAAGCACAATATAGCCCTCTTCCCTTCTATTGCTGCATGGTCTTGTACTATTTCCAAGTAAAAGTTCTGGGTAACTTTTATTTGGCACTTGCTCTCCTGCTGAGCCCTGTACAAACACCTACTATCTAATTGAATCCTCACGGCAACCCTTCATAGGTACTATTATTCCCACTTTAGAGATCAGGAAGTCATGGCTTCACCAGAGTTTTAGAAATAATTTTAGAGGGTTTAGTGGGTCAGTAGAGGTTTTAGAGTTAGTAGCAGTCCAGATTCAACCAGCCAACTCTCAAGTCTGCTTTGAGTCAGTGTGTGCAGGTTTGACTTTCAGCTCCACATGGATTACTCACTGTATGCCACCGGGCAGAGCGTTGAACCTTTGGTTGAGCCTTGGTTTCATCTACAAACTGATGGGTTATGAGAAATAAATGAGTTAACAGATGCAAAAGTCTCACAACAACTGGCTCTACAGTAAGCATAGTTTGTTACTGCTGTTAAAAACATTGCTATACCATTGCCCAGAATTGATAAAATATGAAAAAACTTAAGTTAATTATGTGACGATAGTTCTTGTAAAAGTTTTGATGAGAAAAGAAGGAACATCACTTGGTCCTAGCTATTTGTTTTCCATGAGTGCAGTATTTGATTTTTTTGTTTGTTGTTGTTGTTTTTGAGACAGTTTCCCTCTGTTGCCCAGGCTGAAGTGCAGTGGCACGAACTCAGCTCACTGCAGCCTCTGCCTCCCGGGTTCAAGCAACTCTCCTGCCTCAGCCTCCCAAGTAGCTGGGAGTACATGTGTGCCACCATACCCAGCTAGTTTTTGTATTTTTAGCAGAGACAGGGTTTCACCATGTTGGCCAGGGTGGTCTCGAACTCCTGACCTCAGGTGATCCGCCCACCTTGGCCTCCCAAAGTGCTGGGATTACAGGCATGAGCCATCACACCCAGCCAGAGTGCAGTATTTGAAAAAGTTAGCTGTCAAAAAGCAAATGTGAATTAGCTACACTTCCCTAACCAGACCAAATGTCTCAGGTCTTCTTAATACTATATAAGCATATAATAGGAGGCATTAGAGTATTCAGCCAGCAGTATTTTATCTCCTTTTTAAAGAATGCTGCATTTTCTATAGTTTGTTCAGTTCAATTAGTTCTAATTTTTGCATGCCATTGTTATTGAGTCTGGGGCTTAATATTTATACCAAGGGGAGAGAGAAATTAAGGATACATTTCTGTTACCGTATCACCAAAGTGAAGGGGAACCAAAGTGTGAATGGGAAAAGGTGGTAACCTCAATGAACAAGAGACGGCTCCCTCTGCAAGCATATTAAATGTGCTGCCTAGATCTGTATTTCTCAGCCATCTGCACCAGGATTACATGGAGTGGGTACCAAAACTAGATTCTAAGTCCAATCCCAGTCGCACTGGATCAGACCATCTGGTGGTTGCTCAAGAATCTTAACTAGCTCTCCAGGTGTTCTAAATGGATTCTGAAGTTTGAGAAATACTGGCCGAGTTTAAAACATAACTAGTGGCTGAGAAATCTAGGATGCTTTTCAAAAATTTTTTAGAGAATTAAGAACACGAATTGCAAATGACTCAGTGACAGCTGAAGCTGTTTTGTCTACATATTCTGGTTTCTTAATTGTGGATGCTCAAACTGTCTTCTAGCCTAGCATTCTCCTATGGGGAGAAACACTCTGCAGTTATTAACAGGAGAAATGCCACTGCGTCTAATCACATCGCTTTCTCACAGACTGTCAAATGAAGGGTGAACTCTTACAGCTTTGGTTTCATTCTCCCTTCTGAGCATCTTATACACTAACATCTCCTTCCTGAGACTCAGCTATCCAAGCCCTTTGCTAGGAGAAAACAAGAGCCTCAGAGTAACAAAAAACAGACAATACAAAGTCCACACGATTCAGGATAACCTTTCAGGACTCCAGTTCAGAACTACTTTTGCTCCCCAGATTAGAATTACAAAGAGAAAAAGGAAGAGGAGGGTTTATAGGTAGTTCCTAGACAGTAACAAAAAATGACAGCAGCAAAGACATACGAAACTGAAAAAAAGGGGTACAAAAGCATAAAAAGAACTGGTGTTAAACCACTTGGTATAAACGCAAATCTTTTATCTCAGTGTGCCCCCGAGGATATCCCTAAGTTATGCGTGGTGCAGTAATCTATTGATACAAGTGATGAAACTACACTGGCCACAAAATTTGTGGTTGGAAATACATTCTGGAAGTATTTTGATTCAAGTGTCTAAAATAAAATTACACCTTATACTTTTTCAGAGGTACACTGTCAACTGTATGAAAAACATGACCAACTAAAATGTCTTATTTCTGGTGTTTCCAGATGCCCAAGGTTTTACTGGATGGGGAGTCAGTGTTACTTTAAAATGTGCCTCTTCCTGTACAACCACAAATGACTAAAATCTCAACCAGCAAGAATGTATGTGTTACTGATTCCTCAGTGATACACATTTTAAGAGGTAGGTACCATATTTTTGTCAGTATAAAATAAGTTTGGTGATGAAATAGTTGGCATGGAAAGCAGAGTCCTGAAAACTCAGAAGACCCAGTGGAGCTGCGGCTGTATCTTTTCTTTCATCCCATCTGAGCAGTTTCCATGGGAACACTTATTCAGGTCTGAGGACGCTTACTAAAGCAGATGCTGTATCTTTGCTGAGGTCTGGAGTGTGGTATGCAGGCACAGAAAAGACGGCTGGCTTACTAGGGCCATCTGGAATAAACAGGCAACTTTTCCTATTGCTGGCAAGAAAAAAAAATAGGGCCCTAACACCTCAAAATGAAGAATGATTTGCAACTTGACTCTCAATAGGAAAACCAATATTCAACAGCTGAATATTGAGGGTCCTCCCCGCCTCACCTTTAAGTCCTGGTTGATACTGAAGTATTTATTTTGAGAACTGTGGCAGCAGAAGAAACTCTGGAGCCCTGCTGGGCAGCTGGGTTGCAGTACTTGGTTCACACCCAGAGTCACTGTCTCACTGACACTTGATCTGGGTTTGCTGCGAGCCAGCTCACCACAGGTGGCCTCATCTGGGGCATGATTCTTTTATGGTCATTTCACCCTTAAGAGAGAGAAAACAGGATGTCCAAGATGTTTCCTGGGAATCTGTAAAGATATGGTTTTATTCAGAATCCCCTTTGAAGGATCCTGAGATAAGCTGATTCAGTTTCCTGAGAAGTGCACACTCGGGAACCAGGCTGCAAGAGCGGAGTGCGGACTCCTTCAGGAGCAGGAAGCAGCAAGTCAGCCCAGACTCTCCAGGATGGATCAAGAGGCCTCCACCGCTCTACAGGGAACAGTGTTTGACTTGGGGGAAACGTGGCCAGGCAGCAAAAGGTGGTAAATAGATAACGACAGGAGACACTTAACCCCTTTCCTCAAATAGCGTACCCCTGGGCATAACAGGATGTGTCATGAAAACATGTGTCCTTTGGTCCTAATTCCCCAAATCAATCACCCCCACTATCTCATTATAATTCATATTAGGTCAAAAAGGAAACACATACACAAAGCAGTCTGTTTTAACCTGAAATAATTCTGTTGATATTTGAATCACTTTCAGTGGGACATTTGCTTTAAACCACAAGATATCTCCA
This sequence comes from Gorilla gorilla gorilla, assembly GCF_029281585.2. Classification (NCBI taxonomy): domain Eukaryota; kingdom Metazoa; phylum Chordata; class Mammalia; order Primates; family Hominidae; genus Gorilla; species Gorilla gorilla. Next base: position 136,898,790 of record NC_073233.2, read on the forward strand.
TCTCCAGGTACAAAAATCCCTTCCTCCCTCCCCTGCCACCCCCCACCCCACCCTGCAACCAAAGAAACAAACAAAACCCAAACCCACAACTCAGCTTCAAATAAGTTTGCAAGAAATGAGACTCTAAATATTTACATATGGGGCAAGAAATAAATCACAAAACTATTTACAAAAATACACAAGCTTATATGCATTAACAATTTACACCAGTTCACAAAAATATTAAGACATAAAAAAACACTATATAAATTAAAATTAAAAACTCAAAAGTATGATCTAAGACTTCCTAGGATGCTTCTCTCATGCAGGTCATGGTTGAAAAATCAGGTTTTGCTATCTCAGAATCTAAACTGTAAAACCATTTTTATTCTTTGAACATTAACAGTACTAATCAGATAAGGAAAAAAGACCCTCTGTGCACACTGACATTATCTTGCACACGTTATAATACACCATTCCTGACATTTCTGTAACACACAGTGCTGAAAATCACATGCCTCTAACCATGTGGAAGAAGTAACTCTCTGACATACTTTTGCTTTCATTATTACTTTCTTACACATTCTGCTCAAGCAGTACTTTGCCAACATCCTAAATGGGTGACTGACAGGGCTGAAAACAGAGAAATGGACTTTGCAGGCTCCTTCTTTAACTAAAGGGGCAAATTTCAAATTTACATCGTTTGCATCTATTACTGCTCCAAATGTGGTAACCTACTCCTCTGTCCCCACTCACGTTAGTTAACAGTCCCTCCTCTCTACAGAATTAGTCCTAGAATTTTTCAACCTGACCCTAAATTTTAAAAAATGCTTTGCCATTGTAAGAAATGTGCAGGCCCTAGTCGTGGGACCATCCCAGGGACTTGCATGTTTGAAAGGAAATTGAATATAGTAAGAAATAAGGCTCCAATGAAATTTATTAATAAGAAAATGGCACCTCTGGGATTGTTAGCAAAATTTTTAGCCAGACGTCCAGGGAATATTTATTTCAATCAGACCAAACTGTGGAATCAGAATTTTGCCAAAAAGATAAAATCTGGAGGCATGGCTATGAAAATGTCAATAGGATTAAATCACGGGTTTAATGTATAAGGCAGCTCCATTTCCTTGATCATAATGCTCCATGTCAAAATTTGAAAGTAATAACATTCAGTTACCCCATTTGTGAAGTCACACACAAGGTGGACTGTGCTGAGGTATCCGGCTCACAGTGATTTGCCATCCGGTTTCCACCCCACAACATTAGAAAGGGAAAGATGCCGGAAAAGTGTTTCAAATAACTGAATCCAAAGTTAAGGCTGTTGCTAGCATGCATTAAATGAAGCAACTCTAGATTTGATCTAAAGTTTGTGTTTCACGCTTGTAACAGTAATTGCAATCATCATTCTGTATTCAAATATTTACCTGATATTTCTAAACCCACAGGACATTTATTAATAAAGAAATTGTTTCGAGGAATTAACCCTACTATTTATAAAATAGGTTTTAGTTTCAGGACTAAACAATGTGTGTGACAACAAATCCACAAATATTAAAACTGGACCAGACTCCCTGGGTTACTTTCTGTAGGCTCTCAGTTACTTAAAGCCGTGTGTATCTCCTGGTCACAGCAGCCCCCTCTTCCTAATCTCCATGCTGCTGGTGAGAACTTACAGGGCTGGTGTGGTCTCCAAGGGGCAATGGGTTGCCTACTTGACAAAAATATGATTAAGGTAAAAAAAATTAGTGCCACATATTCACCAAAGGTCAAACTCCTGTATGTAGCACCCAGGGTGTTTTTGTGCCAAAGGGAAGTATCCTATCAGGTTTCCTAGCACTTTGACTGTAAAACAGTTGGTTCTGCACTTTTAATGTAGAGGCCTCAATTTCCACAGACTTTTTCACATATGGGTGTTTCAAGGTTTCTACTACAGTTTTTACGGCATCCCTCCAGTGAATTCTAAGGGAACAAAAGAAAACCTTATAGAATATTTCCACATATCAATGTGTTGTTCTTGAAACATTTTATTTTTTTCTAAATATAAACCCTTAAAATGCACATTATTTTTTAAAATAAAAACTGGCATGAATCCTAATCTTTATACAATTTCACAGCAATAATAGCAGCATGATTTTAGCCTCTTAAAAGATTTCCTCCTTTGCTCTAAATAAAAATTAATTTCAAGTTCTAAAAAGCCAGAGCAGCAACCATCCAGTAATTGGAATGCAATTCTCCTAGTGTCTTCTACAGACCAAGCATTTAAAATACGTGAATGTACAAAACTTGAGTATTATTAAGAGTTATGGAATGAAATGACAATCTAAACTCGTTTTGTAAACATAGGACTGCCTTGCTAGTCTGATGTATTTTGGGGGATGGAGGGAGCTGAGAACATAGAATGGAGTTGGGCTACAGAGTTCCTACTCTAATAAGGAATGCAACTTTCAAAAGTCGTGGGTGTTAAACATGTTTTACATGTCTCCAGAGTTATAAAGAGCTATACCTGAAATGCTGGTGTAGATGGTAATTACAAGAAGACTGTGACCACACAAGTATAGAGTAAGCAAACGACAGTAATGCCTTAGGACAGCAATAACTGCCCAGAACTCCACTGGTGAAACGGGGCTGTGAACTAAGCAGTTATTGCAGGAACTTGCAGTCTAATAATAGATAATGCGTAGCTACTTAAATTCCCAGGGACCCCGTACTCTGGTTTAGGAACAGAAACAAACATGGAAATTTATATTCATAATAAATTATGTGTGTCTATCCAGTCAAACCATGCTGGGCTTTTTTTTTTTTTTTTTTAATGAAAGAAAGTTGATAATTTAGGAAAACCAATGGTATGACATGTTTTACTAGAATTACAATTCACCAAATCTTATTGAGGGGTGGGGTAAGAAGAAAACCTGAAGGCAGGCAATGCATTAAAAGCATCAATAGAGATTTCTGGTGCTAATAAAGTTCACTGACAATAAGAACTTTACTTTCTTCCACCTAAAGAAGTTTCCTTAAGTACTAACTTTTAAAAGTCCCTTCTGTCATGATATGAGCCCGTTCACTGAACCGTGAGGAACAAGGATGAAAAATAAGAATAGAAAGAGTATGGTTCAGCCTGAGTCTAAGTGGTCTGGTGTTTTATGATGACTCTACCAAATGTTTAATTTAAAGTCTCAATTTCTTATTTTTAATTATAATGTTGCCAACTGTCTGACTGACCTTGAAGGATCAGGGATTTTTCCACGACTCTAACTGAACACAAGATCCTTCTCAGACGGGGAGAATGAAGTGACAACAGTGTGTCGATCTGCGCAAGTTGTGCAGCTACTGAAGTAGAAGCAGGAACACAACAGGGAATGCAGACGCCTACCAGGAAATCGATGTGAACTGCTCTCAATTATGCAGCAAATACTAAGAAGAAAGGACAATGCTGAATTCAAATTCAGTTAAAGGCAGTCCTCACGCTCTTTCAAGCTAGCCCTAGATGGCAAGTGTGTCCTGAGACAGGTTTCTCTACTGGGTTTCAGCACGGGGCTTTACCATCCTTCAGATCTTTTCTAAAGACAAAAATGACAAAGTCTATAGATGGAAGAGGGGGTAATGAAGCAGGGAAGGGGAAAAAGATGCTGATTTGTTTACTTTTATTATCTTTTTTTAAATGTGGTCAGGGGTTTTATAGTATTTTTTGTTTAATCTTTTTGGTTATTGAAAAAAATAGAACAGTCCACTGTCCAGCAGAGGCTGCTTCAACTCTATTGCTCGCAGGGCTCATTCTGCATGGATCTGTGTTTCAGGATGCTGCAAGGACAACTCTGCGGGCAGGAAGGCCCCTTGACCCAACGCTGTAGCATAGGTCCTGCTCTGTGGATGGGGAAAGCCAGGGGGCACGTACGTCCCCATGCTGCCCCCTCCAAAGACTCCTCGCTGGTGCTGAGGCAGGGAGTGGTAATCTTCCAGGTTATCATACTGGGACACAACAGTCACACTGCTCTGGCGCTTGCCGTGTGGTTGGTACTGGTACAGCACACTGGGGTCCCTCTCCACGTTCTGGGTATGATGGAGTTTGAGGCTATGACTCCTCTCTGGTTTAGGGGGTGGGACGATTGACTGAGTGAGGTGTTCTTCCTCCTTGTAGCAGTCTCTGGAGTGTTTCTCTGGGGCAGAAGGCTGCCTAACCCAGGGTCGCTCCATCTCTTTGGAGAGCCTTACCTCTTTGTGGTTCAGTCTTAAAGATTCTTGCCCGGATGCAGCATATTTTACTCCAGAGTTGTGGTAGCTGACTGGCTCAGAAGTGTCTGGAATCCCTTTGGACCCATAATCTAACTGGCCAGCTCCCTGGGGATAAGGAGGCCCATTCTTTGACTCACAGAACTGCCTATGGCTTGCTTCTTGGTGTGCCCTGTGCTCAGGGAGACTGCAGCCCATGTCAGGAAGCTTCCTGCTCCTCAGGCTGCTCTGCTTCTGAGGCAGGGATGGCTTCTCCGGCTGCGTGCTACCATGGCCTCCGTGATGGTGGGCTCTGTCCATCTCTGCCTCGGGATGCCTCCTATAGAAGCGGTCCTCTCCCTCGGGACTGATGGCCTTGGCTGCATGGCGGCTCTCCTTTCCTTCTGCCACTGAGAGAAGTCCAGTTTTCCCAGGATCTGATTTACTACGCAGATGGATGACATAGATCCCACCCAAGTCGTCCTGCACCGCCGGGGTCATGTTATCATATTGGGACATGACAGGCCCTTTCACCTTCTGCCGAGCACGGCTCTCTCTCCGGATGGACTGCATGCGGTATTTTTCCATGTCCTCAAGATCCCATGAGGTGTAGGTGTGCTTTACATCAGCAGCTGGAGGCATGCTGACTACATTATGGTCGTTGGGAGAGAAATAGCCAGTCACGTTGGCCCGGGGACGTGGAGGCAAACCAGCATAACTGTACAAGCTCTTTCCTTGCAGCCTAGGATTGTAGAAAGCAAAGTCTCGATTGGGAAGGCGGTGAAGGGGTCTCAACTGGACTGTGCCATAGGCATCCACATCACACAGGGCCCCATCTGGACTGTAATAGGAACTAGAAGAACTGGAATATGGGCTATACCTGTAGTGGACCCGGCCATTCTCAAAGTAAGGCTGAAGCTGAGTGACATGATAATCTGAGCGGGCCTGGGAGGACTGATATGGCTTATATTGGTACAGGGGTCTTGGGCAGTAGGCTGGCTCATCATCTGGGGGAACTTCTGTCCGTGAAATGGGAACAGAGCGAATCATGGAAGACGGCGGAGCATGGAGAGACTGCACTCTCCGGATGGTAGGGTACGGTGGAATGTCTTCGGGGTAACAGGTATTCCTGACAGAGGAGCTCAAAGAAGACACATACTCGACCCGGCTGCATGGCTTGGAGTGGTGTCCAGATGCGTTTCTTCCTGGGGCCACATATGTGTTATAACGAAGACCCATGGAGGCTGGTGGCTCTGACCTGGCACCATACACTTGGTGCTGCTCCAATTTATTGTGATGGGGAGGTACACTCTGGGGACGGTACTGGCAGTTTGGAGTCATATTGAAATGCAAACAGTTTTCTGGACCAAAGGGTTCAGTGGTGACATCGGGCCTAGCAAAGGAGGAGTAAACTGTTTTCTGAGAAGCATGCTTAGGTTGTGGGACAGGAAGTGGTAAAGGCAATGCATCGTCCACAGAGGCAGATGAAGCAGTGACAAAGGAATGATAATTTGAACTGCTGGTGGCATCTGCACTGCTGGAGTGTATGGCAGCAACCATCTTACTCTCCATCATCCTGGTGGGGGGCAGTGGTGCAGGAAAGCCACAGGGATGCGCAGGGACAGACTCGGCGCGCAGGTGCAGCAGCGGGACCCGGGCACCGTCCCGCACTTTCTCAGGCAGGCCTGGCTGGACAGCTGTAGCCACGGGACACTGAGCAGCAGCAGCACCACCGTCACTGATGAAGGCAGACGCAGGGTCATCCATGGCTCGAGGTTCAGGTGGCCTCTCTGGAACTGGAACTACTCCTTGAACCTATTGAAAGATGATAATACTATGGGTCTATTTTTTGTTCCCTCTATGAATCAAGTACTATTAAATTTGTAACTCACAAATTAAGGCTGGTTGGGTAGCAGCTTGAACTTTCCCAAGCCATGTGGTTGCAATGAATCTGTACCCATTTCTAGGAAAAGAAGGCTTGTGCTGCTATTTTGTACAACACCCAGTATTATCTTTGGAGAACCATTCAAAGTTTTCTAATTTATGAGAAGTTTTAAATGCGAGATGAGGTTGCCTATGGCATAATTTTAATATACAAACCAAAAGAGAGGTTTAGTCACGTAATACTGTAGAGCTTAAAAATACATACCCAGTCTATTAGTCTAGCTCAGTCTCAACACAAAGGACATTTTGTTAAATTAAGAGTTAATTCTATCATCTGGAGAGACTTTTGAAATTCACAGTTGTACACAGTTAGCAGTTTTAGGGCTTCAAACATAGGGAAAGGGAATATTCAAATCAGAAGCTACTGCCTCTCTCCTACCTTTGATTCCACCTTAGTCTGGCCAAAGATAATCCTCATACTGAAAACATGCTATCCTTGAGAAGCAGTAAACACAGCATCCTCCACTAAGGTCTAAAATCTTAAGTCCTATTAATAGTTCAAGGTGACCATATAAAAGAAAAACAACCTGTGGCACTTTCTTAAAATATGAGGAAATTCAGGAAGAAACCTTAGCATTCTGCATACTACATTCTCTCATTGAAACAGGCACCTGACTATGGGACAAACTGCTGGTGAATGCTAGGAAAGTAACAAAAAATCCCAAGGCACTATAATCTCTTATACTTCCAAAAAGTCTGCAAGGCAGACAGTCTTACGAATGTTTTGAGAATGAAGTATTTTCACTGTGTAACTGTGAATAATTGGCAGAGGGTAGGTAAATGACTTGCCCAAAGTCACAATGAGTCAGTGATGGAGTTGGGAAAAAATAAGAAAAAGCAACCCACAACCGTAAAGCCCACTTTGTCTCATTTGATCCTGATCTCTTTGTGTTACTGGAATAAACTACCGAGGCACTTTAGGAAGAAAAGGGAGCAGGTACAGTTAAGCTATAGTCATCTAGGAGCTACTCCTTTCCTGGGGAAAAGCCAGCATCAAGGTAATGGCAGACTCCAACCTCAAATGGGAACTATCTCATGGAAACCAGCCACAGGGCTTAAAAGTAATTGTTGTGTCTGACTCAAAGGTAACAACACACCCTGCTGAAAAGTGACATACCTTTGGTAATAGTATATTTCATCTCACTGCTATCTTCCCCTTCTTACCTTGTGGGAATTATTTAATCCTATATTGGTTGCTGCTTGTACCTGCCCCACAACTGGTGGCTGCTCTGCAGATCTCTGGGAAGGCGGAGGGGGAAGGGGACGATTAGTTCTGTGCGTGCGCTGAAGTGTGGCAGCAGCAAAATCAGCAGTGGTGGGTTGTTCAGCCACATCCCAGCTGGCTTCCTTGGTGCTCATTTGGGCTGTTGCTGGAGTAGTTGTCATGTAAGTCATGGTGGCTGTGCTGGTATTCTCTTCGGGGGACCCAGAAGGAGGGTAGATTTTATCGCTAGGTAAATTAGGAGGTGTGGGAGATTTGTCTGCAAATTCTAAAGGGTGATGGAGTTTATCCACACTTGCACCAAGATAAGAAGGAGGCTGATCTCCACTGTAGAAACGGGGTGGAGACTGGTCCTGATCCAAGAAGGAGACAGTTGGCATACTGTTCTTCCCAGACTGGTCTTCAGGGAAACTTACATGATCATCAGACTTCTCTGAGTCTAAGGGAACTGAAGTAATTCTGGCCTTTTCTGGGTCCCCAGATAAATATGCTTGATGTGGCTGATTCCCTGTTAAGTCTACTTGGTGATGTTGCTCCCCAGATTCAGTTGTGTTGGAATGGGTAGGATCCCCAGTAGCTGTTGTCTCTGGTAGAGGATGGTCACAGTTTCCTGGTGCATTATTCTGGAGGTGGAACTGCTCTGCTGGTTGATCGGTTTGGAAATAGGCCTTATCTAGAGCAACTGCAGAGTAAGAACTGGACAGATTATCTTCAGTTGTAGCCACTGCTATGTCTCCATAATTTGTATACCCAGCCTGAGAGGTCCCTGGTCTCTTCAATGACTGAGTTGAGGCTTGCTGTGCGGACTCAGCTAATGCTAGCGCCAACATTCGGGCAACATTTTTCGGAGGCGGTGGTGGTGGGATAAGAGAGACTGAACTGACAGGAACGGAATCCTGAGGGGGGTCATGGGTAACTGCTCCTAGTGGGAAATTGGGAAAAAAAATGAGAGTGAAAAGGTAGCTTACGTTATCCTAAATGGAAAGCCAAACACTCCCCATGTGATCATTAAAAAATAGGTGCCTTCCATATTTCAAAATGGCAATCCATGATCTTCTATCCCACATGCAAATGCTGTTGAAAACACATCTGGTTCAGAAGGAAAACTAAAACAAACAGTGTATAAAGACTGCAATCTCTTCGTGAATTGCTACAGAGATGGGGAAAAAAAAGCATGTCCCTCACCTGGCTCAGAAAAGATTGCTTAGAAAACAAGCTTCAAGTGCTTGTAGACTGTTATTATGAACAGTTTTTACATTTGATGGTGTAGCTGGCTTATTAACTTGGAAGGCTACAATAAAGATATTTTATTAGAAGAGAAAAAGAGAATCAAGAGCTACGCAGTTGTGCAAAAATTATCCACGAATTCTCACCGTCCAAAGAAATAAGGGGACTTTTGTGAAGATTTGAAGCAGGACTATTGGCCCTTTTGGGGAGTTTTGTTTGACTGCTTTTAATTTAGGGCTCTGAGCCATCAGCACCACCCAGAAAAGCATTCTCTTTGATTAAAGGCTAGCTGTGGACAAATTTCTCTCTTAAAAGGCACAGATGGCACACAGGATTGAAGATCCCTCTTAACTTAAAGAAAGAATGGAGGAAAACAAATGGTACCTGTCTGAGTCTGTCCAGAAGCTACAGCCTTACTCTGACTGCTTGAGACAGACTGATCCTCTTTCCCTGGCAATTCTACTTCTTCAGCAGCCACCTGGTCCAGGGGCTGGACTTCAGGTTCATATGCTTCTTGGGCAACTGTCTCATTTGTTTTCATCTTTACTATCTGGGTGGGGGATCTATTTGTGGCATCCCTTTCTTCAACGCATTTGTCCCAGGTTGAAGATGATGCATTCTGAGCTGTGGTATTTGAGACTGTACCAATGACTTCTGACACCCGTGGTGGTAGGGTCACTGAAATTGGCTCAGATATGCTCATAGAAGGTGATTTGCTTAATTTCCGTCCTATCTTCGGAGAGAAAGCATAGACGACCTTTTCAGTAAAGGAGGATGGCTTAGATGATTTCTCTTCAGTTGGGCTCAAGTCCAGGGTAAAGAATGGACTCAGTTTCTCCTGAAGAGGAGAGACAGGTTCAGAGCTTGCTGTGCTTCCTGGAGTCTGACATTGGCTACCACCTGTTTCTGCATCCTTTTTATTGGCACTTGGTTTATCCTTGGAGTATCCTGGTGAATCTAAAAAGGAAGCACCGCTCTCCAGACATTCTGATTCGGCCTTAGGAGGACTACATTGAAATGACATTGGATCAAAATCCAGGCTGGCTACTCCAATGTCTGGTGGGCTCAAGTCAACATCCTCAGCTGAATGAGGAGACATAAGGGCTGGGATATGAAGCAGCCCTCCTTCCTCCTCACTCTCATTGTCATGAGGCAGATTATCATAGGAGTTACAGCGGTTCCCCAGCATTTCTCCATTAAAAGAGGCAGACAGTGCATCACTGGAAGATCTGGGTCTTCTGGGTCGGAAGAGCTTAGAATCACCTGGAAAAAATGAATAACAATGTCAAAGTAAGAACATCGTAGATACAGAATGCTGTAGTAAGTCACCTACTCAGCACAGCAGTAACTTACTATCTAGGTGAAGGAAGTGTTACTTCTCATTTTCTTTCTGAAAATTCTTTCAGTGCACACAGATCATTTAAACTTGAGATAACAGAACTCCAAAACCAAATGCTAAATAGCAAACACGTGATAGAATCAGAGGGCGAATGCAGTATTTCATGGTCTGGAGAGGAAAAGAACTCAGAATGCTTAGATTCTATTACTAATCCAACACTGATTCTTGGTGTGACTTTGGGCAAGTTTTTCATTTCTTTGTGTCTTATTTTATCACTGGTCCTCATATGACTTATGAGGTGGAATTAATCACTTTGAGTGGCATTTTGAATCTATAATAGCAAAATGGATGGTTTTTTTGTGGGGAAACATCCTTACAATATTCAAATTTCTAAATAAATTGAACTTCTCAATTAAAAAATCTTCATAATCCCATAAAGTATTTACGTATATTTAGTAAAAAATTCCTTTCAGATACTAAACAAGAACTTCATTTTTTTCTTTAAGAATAGGTTTTAAGTTTCCCAAGCAGTCTTCAAGAGTGGCAGAGAGTATTACATAATTTTACGATGTTGCTAAATATCCAACTGGTAAAAAAGAAACTCTCTATTCTATTAGGATTATTTTAATTGCCATAGTTAAAAAGTAATTTAAAGAGGCAGAAACTATCTTAATAAATATAAATATATTGGCCGGTCACAGCGGCTCATGCCTGTGATCCCAGCACTTTGGGAAGCTGAGGTGGGCAGATCACCTGAGGTCAGGAGTTCGAGACTAGCCTGGCCTAAGTGGCAAAACCCCGTATCTACTAAAAATATAAAAACTGCTTAATTATACACTTTATAAAATTATGCTCCCGGGCGTGGTGGCGCATGCCTGTAGTCCCAGCTATTTGGGAGGCTGAGGCAAGATAATCACTTAAACCGGGAGTTAGAGGTTGCAGTGATCCAAGATTGTGCCACTGTACTCCAAACTGGGCAACAAAGCGAGACTCTGTCTAATATATATATATATATATATATGTTCACAAATGTATTGATCACCCATAAAATTAATTCCTTACAAATATCTTCTGCTTAACACTAGTATCCACCTAGCTTGCTGCATTGTTTTGTAGGTTATCTTGACTAGTTTAATTGAAAATCTTGGAAAACTCATATGCTCCCATTGTAAAATCTAAAGGAAACAGTAATAACACAAGTTTTCACTAGACATTAATAAATATAGTTAACTTGAAATATTTTGGCTACTTTTATGTAAACTGAATAGCAGTCATGCCAAAAATGAAAAGATTAAAGACTGCTACCATGTGAAAGCATCAATGAATTTTAATCTGAATAATACTAAATAGATACTAGTATTCCTAGGAAATGAGTTAATAGCCTATTTATTAAGCACAGATATATAAAAATATACTCAATTGCAGTATTCCTTTATGCAATATATTATAGAATAAAATGACTGATGCTTTTAGTCTTACCATCAACTGCATGGAGAGATGTAAGAGACTCCTCACTTTTAGCTGAACGGAGGGTTCCTTCTGCCCTGCCACCTGAAGAATAAAAAACAAATAGTGTGAAGGTTTCTTATTTGTTACATATGTGGTTAATGGGATCAGTGTTTTTCTTGATACATTTAAACTTTTGAGAGTGATTAGCTGTACATTTTGACAGCAATTTAGTACTCTATTACATAATGTGTTATACTGTACATTTTGACAGCAATTTAGTACTCTATTATATAATGTGTTACACTGTTCTCAAATGGTTTCCCGTGTGAAAAATCTCTTTTCTAAAGGATTATGAATTTGAGCAGAGAGATTAACTAAGATGCTTCTTTCTTTTACATTTCCTAAAGACCAATATGATATCTTGAATGACATCATACTGGATTTAGAGTGGGCCCTACACCCAATGACTGGTGTCCTTGTAAGAAAACACAGAGATGGCCATGTGGAGATGGAGGCAAAGATTGGAGGGATGCTGCCACACATCAAGGAATGCCAGGAGCCACCAGGAGCTTGGAAAGGCAAGGAAGGATTTTTCCCTGGAGCCTCTGGAGCAAGCACAGCCCTGCTGATACCTTGACTTCAGACTTTGAGCTTCTAGAACCACGAGGGAAAAAAATTCTGTTGTTTTTTACCACTTGACTTGTGGTAATTTGTTACGGGAACTCTGGGATACTAACACAGGTAACTTTACGTACATATGTGAATCTTATTCGCTAAATATCTTCATCCTCTTTAACCCCTTGGCAGCACTACGAACACTTTCTTTTTAACACCCTCCTCCCCTGCTAAGGATAGCATGCATCTCTTTTATTCTCTGCCTACCTTTGTAATCATTTCTTCTTACTCTCCTCTCATGACAATTCTTCCTTTCCCACTTTTAAACATTGCTTCTCTCCAGCATTCAGCCCTCAGCTGGCTTCTTTTCACTCTGCTCCCATCTCCTGAAATACCATTCTTAGTCCCCTGTCAGTTAGGTGAATCCCTACTTCTCCTTGAAAACCCATATCAAAGGTTGTTATTTCCTAACCACTAGTCCCTCCTCTACAAGATTTGACAATTCCTACCACAACTGTCTCATGTAACTATTTCTTTTATTTTTTAAGAGACTATGTCTCGCTTTGTCATCCAGGCTGGAGTGCAGTGGCACAACCATAGCTCACTGCAGCCTCAACCTCCTGGGCTCAAGTAATCCTCCTGCTTCAGCCTCCGGAGTAGCTGAGCCTAGAGGTATGTGCCACCAAGCCTCACTTATTTGCAATTTATTATTATTATTATTATTATTATTATTATTATTATTGTTATTATTATTATTATTTTGTAGATGCAGGGCCTCACTTTGTTGCCCAGGCTGGTCTTGAACTCCTGGCTTCAAGCGATCTTCCTGACTTGGCCTCCCAAAGTGTTGGGATTACAGGTGTAAGCCACTGTACCTAGCCTAAACCACTATTTCAATAACTATGATTCTGCGCTAAAATTTACTTTCTCACACGTATGACTTCCCAATTTGACTTGGAAGGCAAAGGCACTACCCTAATTTTCTATCTGCAGAGCCTGCTATCAAAATAGCTAGCACATGCTCTACTTGACTGCAAACTGAATGACGAATTAAATGAATTGAACATTATACATCTAACATTACCTAAGAAGTACTACTATCCTTCCTAGATTCAGAAGTTGTTAATATCAACAGAATATGGCTTTTAAACTATTTTTAAAAGAGTAGTTTTTCGACAGTAATAGATTTATTTGATCTAATAAGATACTCTATTAATGAGACATCTAATAAAAAATACCTTCTTTAGTTAAAAGAGTTATAAACTTGAAAGTTATGTTGAAACACAGTTTTGAAATTTTTTAGATCTGTAAAAATACAGATCAATAAATTTAGATACCATAGCAGTATTTATTTACAACAATATACAAGGTATATGTGAATTTAATCACATTTACACTATATATAATCTATATAGTTTCCTTAAGAAAAGAAATTGCATACTTCTACATATTTATATATAATTTATATTACTCTTCAATTTAGGAATAAAGAATTGGTGAGAGAAGACACTCTGTATGTGTGACACAACTGTGAACACGTTATGGAAGCAGATCATAACAATATGTGAAGAACGTGCCCAGAACAACCGAAGACCATCATGACAGCAGCAGAAGTGAGAATCTCCCAGGCACTCACCTTTCAGAGCCATGGCTTTCATCTCTGAAGGCTCACTCTCATTCCGCTGCAGCTTTCGTTTAGAAACAGATGATGATTTCCCCAAATTGAAAAAGGAACGCCAGCTACCCACAGGAGACTTTTTCATCTTATTTTGAGGCCTCTTTCTATGAAAGAGAAAAAATAATCAACATTAAGATAGCCATGGGTCTGTCTTTTCTTACAGAAAAGAAATGAACACATGACAGAAAGAACCAAACAGCCTGGAAAGGCGTAAGTGAAACAGTAAGCAAACATCCACCTTCCAGACAGCACACTCTACACAGTGCAGCCAAAGCAGAAAATGGATAGTAAACATGCGGATTTTAGTACTAGTAACTATTTTCACAAAGATCATTTTTATACATATCTTCATATTTGGATCCAACCTCACAAACTGAAAAATAAGTGAGAATAAGACGTATTTGGGAATAGGAAATATTAAGTGTCCAAAAATAACACAGAGTTAAAGAAAATGATTTTAGGTGTGAGTAGAGAATAAAGGCAAACAAAGAAGACAAGGATTAAGAATAATAACAAACATATACTGAATGCCAGGCACTGTGCTACCTGCCTTATATGTAATATCTCCTTTAAATCAGATACAACCACATGAGGTAGGTACTATTATTCTCATTTTGCAGCCAAGGAAATTATGACACTAAGAAGTTCAAATAACTTCTTTAACATTATAAAACTATTAAATGATGGAGTCAGAATTGGAACCCAGGCCTATCTGCATCCCAGTATCTACTCTCTTAACTACTACTCCATAAATAAATCTTTGAGTAAATTATGGAACTAGAATATAAAATCAAGATGCTAAAGACAAACTCAGGATGACAAAGTAAAAGAGTATGTTCCAACTTTTTGCTGATAGAATGTTTTTAGTCACAGGAAGTGAAAGGAAGTTAGAGGAGTATACTACAATACGGGAAGAACAAATTCTAAAGTTATATTAGTACTACCCAATCCAGATAATCAAAATCCTTACATTCATGTGTAATAGCCAAAGGAGTAGCAGAGACATCAAAAATAACTTTTACATACATTAGTCTTCCTACTATAACCTAGTAAAGAAGATACAGAAACCATGTTATTATCATTTCTTTAGAGTAACAGAATTTCAGAGCTGGAAGGGACATTGAAAGAGTGAACTGCTGCAGTGGTTCTCAAGTCCTAGCAGACATCAGAATCACCTGGAAAGTTAGATGAATGACCAGTTGCTGGGTCCCACGCCCAGGGTTTCTGATTCAGCGGGTCTGGGGTGTGACTGGACGACTGCACAATGTGCACTTCTAGCAATTATCACCAGGTGATGCTGATGCTGTTGGCTGGGAGACCACACTATTGATCTCTTCTAACCTTAATGTGAAACCAATGTCAAACAAGTCACTGTCCATTCCTGACTTTCTGAACAAACTGTTCCAACACAGCTTATTTCTAAACAACTTTATAAACAACATAGTTCAGAGAGAAAAATCAACCCATATAGACAGTATATCCTTATTTTTCCAAACAATTTTCCCTATACCACTGATGTTCTTCTTTTATAAAATTACATGACATTGTAAAGCAAGAATCATTTGCATCATTCCCCATGAAGCGGTAAGTATCATCCATATTCGAATAAACAGGTTTCTCTGGGACTAGCCTAGAATTCAATAGAGTAATACTAAAATACAAAATTAAAAGCAAACTAAAAGAAAATAATAGGACATAGCTATGAAAATCATATCCCAAAACAGGATTTAACAAATTTTACCTTTCAAGTGGGAACTCAATTATGGTATGAAATTTCCCCTGAAGTGCAGCAGGTCCTTCTCCTACTTCGATATATTTATTTTCCGTCACAATTGGAGAATTGACCTGAGCTTGTGTTCGTGCCTGGGCCTCTTCCAATGTCAGCAGTTTGGTGGATGGAGAGGATACCAGGAGGGACTTGGGCCTTGATAGAGAAGCTTCAAAAAGAAAAGGAAGCTGATGAAGAGAGTCAACTACATGAGTGTATTCAATTTGTTAGTATCTATCTCTCCATCTGTCTACCTATCTGTTGTTTCAAATTTTCTTCAAGTATGTTAAATAGCAAAAACCATAGTGCTTTATATTAAATGAAAAACTGAAGGGGACATACCAGTGGCACACATACATACATATAAAACCCTTTAATAACTGTTTTCCTTTCTTAAAAGATACGAGAAAAGCTTTATATTAAATAAAAAACTGAAGGGGACACACCAGTGGCACACATACACACATATAAAACTCTTTAATAACTGTTTTCCTTTCTTAAAAGATATGAGGAAAGGTGATCAATCACTCAGATATTTTTAGTTTTGGAAGCAATTTTTCTTCTTCTGTTCCATTTTATACTTTAATATACATCAATAATGAACGACAAGTTTTTTAATGTGTCATGAACTTAGATCACAATAGGTCTCATATGTAGTATTCACTATATACACACAAAATAACTGTCAAATTGTGCATTTTGGTAAGCAGCCATACATTATTAGCTGCCTTATACCAGTGACACGTTTTTGTTGTTGCAATAAGAAATGCATGGTTTGCTACTCCTCTGGAAGCTGAGACACACCCTCCTGGTAGGAAGGGCCATCGGAGCCGTACCTGCCCCCTCTTGCATGGCCATGCTGATTCTGCCGCTGAACAGCACATCGACGTGATTCAGGATGAACTCAACAACCACAGACTGAATCCTCACTTCCATGAAAGCTGCTGTTCCACTGAAGCAGGCAGATTCTATCTGTTTTGATCTGTGAGGTAAACATTTTCATCACAGAGTTGTAAAGATAGCAGTCGTCAAGGGCCTCTTTTTTTAAACGTGTAAATCTCAAACAGAGGAAGAAATCATACTTTTACTGTCCCTTAGCTAAGGCCCAGTTGCCTGTTTTAGGGAGATGCAAATAAAAAGAACAGATTTGTTTAATCTTTTAAAAGTTTCCTTAAGGAACACTGATGAATCAGCCTTTTATTTAGGATTAGTTCTACTAAAATTAATAAGTGAAATGCAAATTACCTTAACAGGTTTGGAGCCCAAACAATTGCTAGATTTTTTGCATGCATATTTGTGATGGAACAATAGTCAGCTAGAAGAGACAAGTGTCTCATCAGGAACTCCAGTGTTCTGGAAATAAAGTACAACATATTAACAGAAAGAAACATGATGCAGCAGTATAGAACATAAAAGCCTGCTAATTAATTCCTAAGTTTGCAATAGCAAAATGAAGAAAGGGACCATACAAACCCAAGATAACTTTTTTTTCCTGCTTAACAGGTTGAAATATTACTATTAGAAGTGAATCTTCCACCAAAGCTAGTTTCTGGAACAAATAATATTTTGAAGTTATGCCATTCTACTTGCAGCAGACATACTAACAGGAAAGGATTTCAACACTTCTATGAAAGAAAACAGTAATGTCTCAAAAGCCTTAAAACAGTTAAAATTCCAATAGGCATCAAGGGGAGAATATTTGAGCAAAGGATATGCTTTTGAAATAAAGAGCCTAATTCAAATCCTCATATTCTGGTTTATCCTGACTACTTAAAATTTGCTTTACTTAAACAATTCCATATATATTGTGATTAAACAACAGGGAAGAGTATTTTTGAAAACAAGACATGATCACCTTAAATGTAAGTTAAACCAGGTAAGTGCCAAGTGTGTGTGTGTGTGTGTGTGTGTGTGTGTCTGTGTGCATGCACACACAGAGGTATTATCTATCACCTAGCATGTCTCAAAGCGTCCTACCTCATAGTGCCCAGAGTAAAACTATTAAAGACAATGGGCTGGGTGTGATGGTTCATGCCTGTAATCTCAGCAGTCTGGGAGGCTGAGGCAGGCAGATCACTTGAACTCGAGAGTTCAAGACCAGCCTGGGCAATACAGTGAAACCCCATCTCTATAAAAAGTGTAAAAACAATTAGCTGGGTGTGGTGGTGCATGCAAGTAGTGCCAGCTACTCGGGAGGCTGAGGCAGGAGGATTGCTTCAGCCCAGGAAGGTTGAGGCTGCAGTGAGCTGTGATCATGCCACTGCACTCCAGCCTGGGTGACAGAGTGAGACCTTGTCTTAAAAAAAAAAAAAAGGACAATGAATGGGAGACAGAAATATAAGGCTGTATTATATGAAACAGTAATGAAAGATAAAATGTGGTCTACATCCGAGCCACAAAGATTCAGATGGGCCTAACATGAATTTGAGAGGAAAAGGAATATAATAGTTAGACTCGGCATTAGGCATTGTTCAAGAGGCTTTTACCAGCAGTCTCATTTAATTCTCATAATAGCTCTAACAAGCACAGAATTACCATTCCCCTTGTACCGAGGACAAAGTCAAGGTTGCCGGGGTTCCACAGACTAGCAGTGGCAGTGCTGCATTTCAAATCAAGGTCAGAGTGGCTCCAGAGTGCCTGCGCATTCGAGGGCATTGTAGTTGCTTTACAGTTAAAATGGTAATTCTCTGTCTCTCCTGTATATAATTAAGGGAAGACAAACCAAAGTGAGGCTGGCCTGGGTATGACATAGAGGTGAGAAGCTTGAGAAACGTATTTAGATCGCAAGGACAAAAAACCAAACACCGCATGTTCTCACTCATAGGTGGGAATTGAACAATGAGAACACATGGACACAGGAAGGGGAACATCACACACTGGGGCCTGTTGTGGGGTGGGGGGAGGGGGGAGGGATAGCATTAGGAGATATACCTAATGTAAATGACGAGTTAATGGGTGCAGCACACCAACATGGCACATGTATACATATGTAACAAACCTGCATATTGTGCACATGTACCCTAAAACTTAAAGTATAATAAAATAAATAAATAAATAAAATAGAATAAAGCCAGGCTCCTCAGCCAAAAAAAAAAAGAAAACCATGTAAAATTTTATTACCTGAGGAAAGTGAATGAAGGGAATGATTAAAGGACTTCAGAAATGTACTTTATAAGAATTGCAAATTTAAAAAACCAAAGACATCTATTTGGTTTGCCTATCTAATTATAAGGATGTTTTTAAAAGTTAATGTAGAATTTTAGTCAGGATTCCACAAAATGAGCACTTTTATATTCAGCAGATGAGAGTGTGAATTGTATAAAACTTCGCAACCTGGAACGTAATTTGGATATTATTGTCTAATATTGAGAATAATAATTTAGATTTCCAGAATTTCACTGCCAGGTCATTATCCTGTAATAAAAAACATAATCTAGATTCCATGTAAAAGGATGGCCCTCATAGTAATATTCAAAATTGGAAAAGGAAGGCTGGGCACAGTGGCTCACACCTGTAATCCCAGCACTTTGGGATGCTGAGGTGGGTGGATCGCCTGAGCTCAGGAGTTTGAGACCAGCCTAGGCAACATGGCAAAACCCCAACTCTACCAAAAATACAAAAAACTAGCTGGGCATGGTGGTGTGTGCCAGTGGTCTCAGCTACTTGGGGGGCTGAGGTGGGAGAATCACTTGAGCCTGGGAGGCGGAGGCTGCAGGGAGCCAAGATTGTGCCACTGCACTCCAGCCTGGGTAACAGAGTGAGACCCTGCCTCAGAAAAAAAAAGGAAATAGAAAACACCCCATACTACCATATATGTAGATTAAATATGCAAATTATGAAAGGTTAAATAACATGGCATATCCAAATGAGAGAACATGATGGAAAATTACGCTTTTCAAGAACATCTAAGGAATTCAGAAATGTTAATGTTAAAATTTTGGATAAAAAGTCTATATCAAAAGATACATAAAGTAGGAGATACACACACATATAAGTTATAGTGAAGAAAAGAGTTACACAAGATATTGTATACATTATAAAGCAGGAGATACACATGTACATATTAATAGCAGGCAAGGTATGAAATCCAGGTAGGGCATACATGGTAAGTAATATAATATATATTAGAAGACAGGCAAAGAGGATAATATTAGGATATATATACATATAAGTATCTATAGTCAAGCTATAAAATAGTGTGCAGAAGATATAAAACATATATGCAGTGTATATTATTGAACATCTATCTGCAAGACTCTATTCTGGAAATACAGTGATAAACAAGACAAATTCATGACCTCAAGTACCTTATGTTTTAGAAAGATTGTATACAGATAGTCTCCAACTTACAATGGTTCAATTTATGATTTTTTGACGTTTATGATGGTGCAAAGGTGATAAACATTAAACAGAAACCACAATTAGAATTTTTTTTAAATGGAGTCTCGCTTTGTTGTCCAGCTGGGGTGCAGTGGCATGATCTCGGCTCACTGCAACCTCCACCTCCCAGGTTCAAGTGATTCTCCTGCCTCTGCCCCCGAGTAGCTGGGATTATAGGCGCGTGCTACCATGCCTGGCTAATTTTGTATTTTTAGTAGAGACGGGGTTTTGCCATGTTGGCCAGGCTGGTCTCAAACTCCTCACCTCAGGTGATCCACCCACCTCGGCCTCCCAAAGTGCTGGGATTACAGGTGTGAGCCATGGCGCCTGGCCTATAGTGCTGATTTTTGAAATATATACATAAGCAATGTCATTTTGAAAAAAAAAATTAAATTACTTAATTTGCATATTACTAGAACATCTGCTGAGTTTAATTTCTTGTCAGTAATTGGAATTTTAAAATATATCTTTTGTTTCTTTGCATACTGGAATCTAGTTTCTACTGTTGTCTTTTTCTAACTGGCAAAGTAACTTTCAATTTTATTCTGGTTTTCTCAGACATAACCATAAATATTTCCAAGACTCCAAACTAACACACAAATCAAATTAGGTTTTAAAATGTAGCAACAACAATAAAACCAAAGAAGAAACTAAAACAAACAAACAAAAAACCCCCAAGTTTAGTCAGCCAGCCCTTTGTCCATCCATTCATTCATTCAACCTTTAAGTACGTATGGAATGCTAAACAGTGTGCCAGGCCCTGGGGATCTAAGGACAAATGAATATCTATACATAAACATATACATATACATATAGGTACACATACATATAGTGTGTGTGTGTGTGTGTGTGTGTGTGTGTGTGTGTGTGTGTGTGTGTGTATATGAAATGGAAGTTTAGTTAGAACTCCAAGGAAGTTTAAATAGAAATCCAAAGGAAAAAAAAACGTTTACACGTCAACCGACTTCTACCTCTGCCTGGTATTTACCCACTGTGGCTGACCTGTAGTGTGGTGGGGGGAGCTGCTGGATGACATCGTGGATTTTTATCAGCCTTTCTTCATCTGTTGCTGCTGAAACTGCATCCTAGAACAGTCACAGTACAAAATAAACTAGTGAGCTCTGTTGGTAAAAATGAAAGTTCACTTACAATTCAGTTTTCACTCTGAGATCAACTTGCTTTGCTCTTGGATGCGAAATGGCGAGGAAACACAACATTGTATTCAGGAAGTCAACTGTTTCCACACAGTGTGAACACTGAGATCTACGAAACTAATTTTAAAAAGGCTTGATGGTCATCAGTATTAAGTGTGACAAGACTAGCAGCTCTAAGTCAGAAAGCACAAGAATGACAATGTGAAAACAGCAAAGACCACCGACTAGCTGGCAATATTTGTTTTTTTAAGGAGTCATTTCAGTCACAGAACTATTTCTTACATGTGACCAAACCAAAGTTCATGTGTTTTGAACAAAAGCACAGCAAAGTTCCACAAAGAATTAGATTCAAAAGTAGCCTGTACTCACAGAAAATTTCTCATACAGTTGGTAGGTAAGCAGAGGGTTTGGGAGTTCCCGGAAGTACAGCTTACATAGGGAGCCCACAGAATGGATGTCCTGAACATATGGTTCTTTCGTCAGGTCGGGGACATGCTCAGAGTCAAATTCATGGCTGACATAGACAGAAGAGGACAAGCAAATCATTTGATTGAGGAGAGCAAATATGTGTCTTAAAAACAGAAAGCATAAGCTCCAAAAGTGTTCAGCTCTATCTCAGTGAGTTGCTATTATCTTCCATTAATTATATTTCATTTAAGTTGTGTTTGGACTTCAGCAACAACTGGATGTCTCAGTACAAGATAGATGTCTATGTGGAAATTAAGGGCACAGCTTTAATATTAAAATGGACAATAGCCTCTGAGACACATATGAATGAACAGCTCTTATAGTACAACAGTCTGAAAACAGGACTCCTAATTGCTAATGACTTGAATATCCAATATCTTGGCAATTCCAGAGACTAGTGTTGAATGGCAATTGATCTATGAACAATTATGAGCAGAAATTCCTCAGATACAGATTGTACAACACAGAAATGCTTTCCCGAAGCAGGATAAAAAAGTCAGAAACAACATAATGCAATTCCTAGCTAACAACAAATTTTAATAGGCAGGAAAATCTGTATCATTAGAATGAGTAAAATAAAAGTTGTACACAGAATAGTAAGGCAGAGTAAGCTCACTCTCCAGGAGGTTAATTAATATTCATCCACGGGCATGAGACCACTTACCATCTACCTAGAGGATTAATGTATGTGTACAATATGAGATTTACTTTGTCTTAAACTGAAGACTAAACTGTCTTTAGTACAAGAACTAATTTATGTACTTTTCAAGCATGTATTTCCCAAAACTGAGATGGGCTCTATGATCTGTTAAAGTATTAAAATCTCTACAGAATAATGGCAGTTATCATGTACTACAGTAAAAAAGAAAGGGTAATGGCATGTCAAGAATAGTCTAGAATCCAAGAGATTAAGCAAAAATAAAATATTGCAGGCACAGAGTTTGTCACTGTTTTTGTCTCAGAGAAGATTTGGGGAGGATGTGAAATATGTAGAGATGCATACTTGAACATAAACACAGAATCAGGGTCAAAGGAGATTAGAAAATGTTCCATTCCCATCCATTTTAATTAACACCTAAAGAATAATTTTATTATAATGCAAATTTCCTCTCTCATGGCTGTCATCGGTTCAAACTCAATTTGCTAAAATCTTCAAACACTATAAAGAGACAAAATACAAGTACTGAAGAGATTAAGGTGCATGGTTCTCTGATACTACAGATGAAAAAAATGCCATTTAGAAAAGTACACAGAGACAATAACATGTATATTATTTCCTATTTTATCTAAATTATCTTTAATGAAAATAGGTTATCAAAGTAAGTGAATCTGTTTTAAAATTTTTGCATTTTAATTAGTTAAGAAGGAGTGAAAAAGTGCCATATAAGATTTTACCGTAGTCTCTGGATATTGGAGGCAACACCAGAAAGGCGATAGATTCCATCCACGATGCCATATCTCTCAATGAATGCTGTGCAGCTTTGAAGAACCTGCGGCACTAAAGAGAATTTGTAAAGAAACAGATGAAATTGGTAGTATTCACTGGAACCAAAGTCGCCAAAAAATAAGACTGTCTTAGTTTACAAAAGTAAAATAAAATTTGTAAATTAAAGTTAAAAAGGGCAAAAATTAATCCACTACAAAAAATGATGAGGGTATATTTATTTAATTGCCCACCTAAATTAGATAACTAATTCCTGAATAATCAAGACTGGTTCTATGTCATGATATTTAAGTGAGTAAGAGAGTTCATACATTATTAGGACAGTCTCTCTTCTGCAGTAGACTCATTTAGATTATGTTACAGTTACACATTACAGTAAAGTGAACTGTTTAGTCCTAACACCATGCCAGATTTTTAAGAAATACGGCTGTTCAGCTGACTTTCATATACAGCAAATGAATATATAAAGTTAAATGCTTGTCCCAACAACATAATTACTTGTAAGTGCTACAAAGTTTTGCTTCTAGAAAAGGATCTTCTATATTTTCATAGTTAATGCAAATTCTGACTTTATTCAATCAACAAAACACCAATATAATGCAAAGCCCAAGGCAATTTCAAATAGATGGAATCTTGTAACTTCCTGGCCATATTTACATTAACTTTATTGACATTTTGACTTTATATTATCAGCTCGTAATACAGGGCACTCTTTCTGGTTAGCTCTATGAATATACACTGGACAGCTATGCTGAGGCATGCAGTATAGAACAGAATTTTCAAAATATATGATAAAACATTTTATAACCATTCAAACATTTACAGCAGCTGAGAATTTAACAATAGTTGTTTTGCAATGCAGATTGATGAGTTTACAGACTTTAGTATGATCATTTGATAGGGTTAATTAAAATCCTTGAAAAGAAATGCTTGTAAAATTTGGTCTGCAAAGAGCTACTATACTAGAGATGAAACATTCAGAGTGGCAAATGAAACAAATAAGACATTTTAATAAGATAATTTTAGTGAATGTATTTCATTAACAGTATATTGTCATTCCTTTATTATTATAACCAACTTTTCCTTGGTTTCCCTGACTTTTATTGTCCTTCCTGCAATCCATCTTTAAATTCTGTCAGATCCTATAACAACATTTAAAACTTAACCTCCTTATCTTTGATTAAAAAAATCAAAAAACAAAAACCAGCAGCTGATAGTATTAGGTACTAAATATATGCCAGGCTAAGTACTTTACAATGCATATGCTCTGATTTTCAGAGAAATCCTACAAGGAAAGTACTATATATTCCCATTTTTACAGAGAAGAAATTGTATCTTAGAGAGAGTAAGTTTTACCCAAGGGCAGGCAGGAAACACTGGCAGAAGTGAGAGATTCCAACTCAGGCAGTCCAAGTACAGAGCCAATGCTTTTGTTTTGTTTTTTATTTCACACACACACACACACGCACACACACATACATATATCTTTTTTTATTATACTTTAAGTTCTGGGGTACATGTGCAGAATGTGCAGTTTTGTTACGTAAGTATACACATGCCATGGTGGTTTGCTGCACCCATCAACCCGTCATCTACATTGAGTATTTCTCCTAATGTTATCCCTCCCCTAGCCCCCCAACCCCCCGAGAGGCCCTGGTGTGTGATGTTCCCCTCCCTATTCCATGTGTTCTCATTGTTCAACTCCCACTTATGAGTGAGAACATGTGGTGTTTGGTTTTCTGTTCTTGTGATAGTTTGCTGAGAATGATGGCTTCCAAATTCATCCATGTCCCTGCAAAGGACATAAACTCATCCTTTTTTATGGCTGCATAGTATTCCATGGTGTATATGTGCCACATTTTTCTTTATCCAGTCAGAGCCAATGCTTTTAACTACTGCAATATACTGCCTGGCAGAGAAGGCCTTTCACAATTTACACTTAATTATTATTGTATTTCCATATTCCACAACCCTAGGCCAAGTGAAGTGTTACCTTTTGCCATACAAACCAACCATGCTACGACTTCTTCACAAAACAATTTCCTCTAGCTGGACTCTCTCCCATAACGCTCTTTGTATAGAAAAAATTCTTGGCTATTGTTCAAAATCCAGCTAAACTATCACTCTTCAGCGAGCCTTCATTGAATACCCACAAGTAGAGGTGGCTGAGCACTGTGTTCTATGTGCTCATAGAACAATATTTCAAATTATCATTTATTTGTTCATACAACTATTACCCTTTTCTGACTGTGGGCTCTTCAAGAGCAAAACCATGCATCGTTCATCTTTGTATATTCAAAACTCAGGAACACCGTCCTGACACAATGTATAAAATTAGCAAGTGAATTAATTTACCAGTGCCCTGAGAGCCCGAAATGGTCATTATCTGGTCAAGTTAGCAGGGAAGGAACCTTAGTTTTCATATGAATACATTTTCAACTACATGCTTTCTGCCTCTAAAAATATTCAAGACTTTCAGTAACAAGAAAAGGTTATGGTTATGTAGTAAAGATGAAGGGCAGGTAGAATTGCTGGGTGCTTCTTGTGGATTTAATTGATATTAGAAGCAACCTCTGTGTCGAAATGATATGCAAAATACATAGCATCTTTATAAAAGCTCGGGTTCTATTTCTAACATTGTCCCACCAATGATAAACTTGGTGTCTTAGGTTTCAATTCTAAAAACTGGAAGTGGAATAATAAAATTTGGGGCTACAAAATTTCAGTCATCTGCTTCAAAGGGAATATATTTAGAGATTACTGGGAAAATTAACATCATTACTTAGGAAAATGGTTAAAATTCTTTCCTGTAAAGCACTGAGAAGATGCTTCTCATTATATATGCTCCAAATGAGCAAGCTAATTCACGCAGGTACACAAAAGGTTTCTCTTCAAGAAAAACCCTTCAGAGCACAGTATTTTATTTCCATATTATCAGGCTCTCCGAGCACACATAAATTTTTCATAAAAATAAGCTACCATTTATAAAAAAAAGTATCGGTAATTTTCATTGGATGTGTATATCTGTGTGTTATTAGATTCATATCTGTTTATTCTTCCAAATAAGTCAGAAAACATTGAAAATATGGAGAATTAGAGGTCTTTTCCTGAGAATATGCCCAAGTCTCTACACACGTAATACTTCATGGCAAGCATCTGAATCGTTTTCTTATATTTTGTGTTCCCTGAGTAGAAGGACTGAATGTCTATACAACAATCACATAATGAGCTTAATAAATAAAATTACATAACTATTACTTATAAGTTTAAGGGAAACAAATGAGTCATTTAATACAAATAGGTGGCAAAATGAAAGAAAAGCATAAACTTGAATCTTGAAGAAAAGAGAGCAGAAACTGAAAAACAATGTCAGAAGAAAAAAGAAGAAAAGATCTGATTTATTTTTTCACGAAAGAGTAGGAAAGCAATATAAGAATCCAATATATTTTGTAAAAAAATCCTAGTTTTAAAAAAAGGCTATTTACTAGCTACCCCCAAACTATGTAACAAACCAGCCAAATGCACAGCGAATAATGACCCAGTCAAAATATAACATTAGAAACCTCCAAAATGCTTCCTCCAAAAGACGGTATGACTTTCAGAATCATTCCCACATTCTCCACATAATACACTTCTGATTTACTTTGATTTTACATTCTTAGTTTTTAAAACATCATCATATGACAACAGAATAAGAAGTACATATTTAAATTAAAATCGATGATCCTTAAAATTAGAATATGGCTCAAAGAAGTAGGAAGTAAGTATGACAAGAATTGATCTTTGATTTTTTTTTCTTGACAGTTTTGGTTTCGTTTCTGCTCTTTTCTCTTCATTCATTCACTCACTCTCACTCATCAATCATGTATTTATTAAGTCTCTTCTATTTTCCAGGCATCATGAAAGCATTACAGATACAGATGAAAAAGCTGAGTTTCAGTTTCAGGGAGATGGTTTCCAGGCTAAAGGGACATGAGTACAGTGTGACTTATTAGAATGTGCATCATGATTCTACCTGACTACCAAAAGGATTAATTTTTGGTGTTATTTGGGCCTTGCTTTTTCCTACTGTGCTCTGATTTAAAGTTTTGTGCATATCATACAACACAGAAATATGTTCAGGCAACAGAGAGTCCTCTCCGAGGGTTTCAAAATATTTGTAATATTTTGTACCAAACATAATTTTACCTAGTTTTCTATAAAACTCTCACTATTTTGTTTTAGTGATCTCAATTCAAACTTTTAATGAAATTCAGTTTTAAATATGTACACCAAAAAAAAAAAATACTAAGTCTTATGAAAAAAATCAATGATACCAGAAAAAGAAATTAACGTCACACCACCACCACCACCACCACCACCAACACAACATTTTAAAGCTACAGATAAGGATGCCAAAGTAGGCTGGGGGCAGTGGCTCATGCCTGCGATCCCAGCACTTTGGGAGGCTGAGACAGGTAGATCACCTGAGGTCAGGAGTTCAAGACCAGCCTGGCCAATATGGTGAAACACTGTCTCTACCAAAAAATACAGGAAAAAAAAAAATTAGCCAGGCATGGTGGTGGGCGCCTGTAATCCCAGCTACTCAGGAGGCTGAGGCAGGAGAATTGCTTGAACCTGGGAGGTGGAGGTTGCAGTGAGCCGAGATTGTGCCATTGCACTCCAGCCTGGCAACAAGAGCAAAACTCCGTATCAAAACAAAACAAAACAAAAGGATGCCAAAGTAAATGACAAATCAGTATAATCTATGCTCAAAAAAAGTACTATGTGGGCAGATTTTTATTTACTTCTTTTGTGGGCAGATTTTTAAACAATCAGTTCTACAAATAACTGTGATATAATGTTTAATACACTCAATTATAAACACTGGTTTGTGATAGCTAAAACTCTATGATAATCCTGATTGAACAGCAGGGACCACACATAAAAGAATAAAAAGACAACTGCCTTGTCAGGCTCCTATGTGATTTCTTACAACACTTTGTACAGAAGACACAGGTCAAGTTTGTCACTTGCTCCAACAGAGAGGTACTCAGAAGTTTAGAAAGTATAATAAGATAATCTCCCTATAAAGCTGATTTTTCACTAGGAAATATTCAGAGAATTAACCATTTAGCAAAACATAATTTTAAAAAAAATTTTATTTTATATGGAATGCTTCACGAATTTGTGTGTCATTTTTGTGCAGGGGTCACACTTATCTCTGTATTGTTCAAATTTTAGTATATGTGCTGTCGACGCAAGCACATAAAACATAATTTTGATATGAGCTTCCTTCTCAGTAAAATCTAGTGCAAGGTTAATTTAGGGTAAAGACACTATATTAAAGTCTAAACTTTGAGAAAGAACAATTATATATGATATATATCAATATTATATATACTGTATGTGTCTCATCTCTCCTCACAATTATGTATATAATATATAATCATTTTTTCTTCATTTTATTCTAATTATTTTAGAGTTTAAAATATATAATCAATTCTCATTGTTTTAATTTAGACTTTAAAATAGTCTCTATATATATTTGTATGTGTAAATATATACACACATATGATATAACTGTGGTTATAGGTCATGGACAATACATATGAAGTCTTTTTTTTTTTTTTTTTTGAGATAGGGTCTCATTCTGTTGCCTAGGCTGGAGTGCTATGGTGTGATCATGGCTCACTGTATCCTGGACCTCCTGGGCTCATGAGATCCTCCCACCTCAACCTCTCAAGTAGCTGGAACCACATGCACGTGCCACCATGCCCAGCTAATTTTTTAAAATTTTTTGTAGAGACACTGTCCCTACAAAAAAATCAATGATACCAAAAAACTCTGTTCCACTCCAATAGATTTTATCATAATTAGGGAACAGATGAACACTGTAGTTTAACCTGCTATTTATCAGAAAGAAGTGATATAATAGCCTCTGTCCTCCCCTATCATCCTTATGAAGAATGGAAACATAACTGAAACTTCTAAGTACAACTAAAATTGAATTGATATTTGAAAGCTAATGAGCATGGCAGGACAAATTGGAAAACTCTCTTTCATTTTTTTTTCTTTTTTTTTTGAGATGGAGTCTCGCTCTTGTTGCCCAGACTGGAGTGCAATAGCATGATCTTGGCTCACTGCAACCTCCACCTCCCAGGTTCAAGCAATTCTCCTGCCTCAGCCTCCTGAGTAGCTAGGATTACAGGCATGCGCCACCACACCTGGCCACTTTTTGTATTTTTAGTAGAGACAGGGTTTCACCATATTGGGCAGGCTGGTCTTGAACTCCTGACCTCAGGTGATCCACCTGTCTCGGCCTCCCAAAGTGCTGGGATTACAGGCGTGAGCCACCCTGCTGGGCCTCTCTTTCATATTAATGATCACATCTAAGCAAGGTTTAACATATTACATGGTGTTAAACGTACCATGTTGCCCAGGCTGGTCTCAAACCCCCAGGCTCAGGTGCTCTTCCCTTCTAGGCTTCCCAAAGAGCTAAGATTACAGGCATGAGCCACCACACCTAGCCCCCTATGAAGTCTTAAAATCTGAAAAAACTGAAATTCCTCACATATTCATTAAATCAAAGACAAACTACTAAATCATTCAGCTATTAAAAAACCATTTTATTTCCTAATTTTTAGTTAATAAACTTCAAAGGTTTCCCTTCTCCTGCTAATTTAGGCTTCATTTGAATGTTCAAATGAATATCCTTCTTATGAATATTTATTCATTTCTTACCAACCCTGATGAAACAGGAAATTATTTTAATATGCCAAGTATAATATATCTGGCCTCGGTCTTTGAGGTTTCTAGCTCCTAAAGTTTACTGAATTTCAATTACACTTTAAGGTCACAAGTTAATTTTTTTTCTAGTCATTTGAGTTTAACTTGGCAAAGAGGGATTAATCTTCCAGGATTATTAAATTCATTTCTAATATTCCTCTAATTTTTTTAATTGAAAAAGCAAGACAACTAAGAAAAAAAAATCTCAACAATATTCTCTAATACTTTAGTTATATTCATTTCTCATATCACCTAAGTATCCAGACTTTCAAAAGTTGTATCTACTATTTATAGATAATATTTTTCAGGTTCCTACACTGTATTCAAACTTATTTTATTTATTTATTTAGAGACAGGGTTTTGCCTTGTTGCCCAGGATGGAATGCAGTGGCAAGATGATAGCTTACTGTAGTCTCCAACTCCTGGGGTCCAGCAATCCCCCGACCTCAGCCTCCAAACTAGCTAGAAGTACGGGTGTGTGCCACCATGCCCAGCTTGTTTTGTATTTTTTTCTGTATAAATGGGGTTTTGCTACATGCTGCTCAGGCTGGTGTAAACTCCCAGCCTCCAGTGATCCTCCTACCTTGGCCTCCCAAAATACTAGGTTTACAGGCATAAGCCATCTCACCCAGCTCAAACTTAAAATTTTTAACAGCTTCAACATTTATAGAACATTCCCCTGTAAGGGTGTGGTGGCTCACGCCTGTAATCCCAGCACTTTGGGAGGCCAAGGTGGGTGGATTGCTTGAGTCCAGGAGTTCGAGATCAGCCTGGCCAACATGGCAAAATCCCACCTCTACAAAAAAATACAAAAATTAGCTGGGTGTGGTGGTGCATGCCTATAGTCCCAGCTATTCAGGAAGCTGAGGCAGGAGGACAGCTTGAGCCCAGGAGGCAGAGGTTGCAGTAAGCTGAGATTGGGCCACTGCACTCCAGCCTGGATGACAGAGTGAAACCCCATCCCAAAAAAGAACATTCTCCCAAAGTTGGGTATTTCATTTTCTTTGTTCTCATACATTATGCTATGATGAACACTTTTATTTCTATTTAATGATAACATTAAGACAAGTCCCTAAGGATGGATTCATTAGATGAAAGGAACACTAGAAAGTGTCTTGCTATGAAATGTCAAATGTTTTCCAAAAAGGTAGTGCTAACTCAGAACCTTCTGAAACCAACGATTCTGAACCTATTGGTAAAAATCACTACTATATTTATGGCACTGGATATCATAATTTAGAAAAATAGCTTTGTTATTTTAATATTTACCAAAGTAAAATGGTATTTCAAAATCGCCTAAAGATACATTTCCATGATTACAAATAAGGATAAACATTTTTCTGTATTTTGTTTATTATTTATAGCCCTGTGACAGTTTAATGTTTGTATCTCTTCTCCATTCTTTTATTCAGTAATTAAAATTACTTTAATTTTCTAAAAAATCTGAAATGATATTCTCATACACTATAATAGCAGCATTTCATCATATCCAAAAAATGATTATATTTCCTTGTCTATGGTACCTCTCCCTCTACATTATTTTTCATTATATGAAAGGTATATATATATATTTAAGTCATCTCTTTATGTTTTTTGTTTAAATCTGAGAAAGCTATTATTTATTTTATCTCAAAACAAAATCAATTCACATTGGCAATTTTGTAAGTTTAAAATGGTTAACTTATACATTTGAAGTTTATATTCAGTATGATGAAGTGTGAATTTTTTTCAAAACTGCTGTTTAATTATCTCAATATGTATTATAAATAGCTCTTCCACGTGACATGGTTCTAAAACCATACTTTTTTCTCACAATGGATTCTTATGTACAGTAAGAACTATTTCTGAACACTCTAAGCTGTTTCACTCACATTTCATTCTCAGCACAAAACGCTGCCTTTAAAAAAAAAAAATTTTTTTTTTTTTTGAGACAAGGTCTTGCTCCGTCGCCCAGGCTGGAGTGCAGTGGCGTGAAATCAGCTTACCGCAACCCCCGCCTCCCAAGCTCAGGTGATTCTCCCACCTCGGCCACTCAAGTAACTGGGATTACAGGTGCGTACTACTACGCTGGCTAATTTTTGTATTTTTGGTAGAGACCAGGTCTTGCCATGTTGTGTAGGCTGATCTCGAACTCCTAGGTGCAAGCTATCTGCCTGCCTCAGACTCCCAAAGTGCTGGGATTGCAGACGTGAGCTACTGTACCCAGTGAAAACTCTGCTTTTCTAGTTTTGAATATTGTTTTAATATATAGTAAAACTAGATGTCTCCTATCCTATTACTGATTTTTTTCTTTGACATTCTCACTGGTTGAGTTTTCCATGTGCATTTAGTTGCAAAAGTAATCCTCAGGGGTTTTTTTTGTTTTTGTTTTTTTAGGGATCTGCATTAAGTTGGTATTAATTTGGGAATAACATCTGTTTGAAATAACATTTTGTCTACTCTCTCAAGAAACATGGTACAGTTTGCATTAAATTCCTAAGTCCACTGATATTCTTTAAACAATGAGCAAGACCTTAATTTGAACTTGATACTATCAACTCAGTATTATTATTATTACTTTACCATTGTTTTTCACTAATGGTCTTCTCAAAAGGCACAATGGGTATTTCCCATACTAATTTGGAATTTCACAATCACCTATTTCTGGTACTTAGCAACATCACGGTAGATCCTGCCTTCATCTTCTGGCATTTCTGAAAGAGATGCTAGAGGAAAGTGCTATTTTTAAATATAAAAGGAAAACTCCTTTTTTTCTTTCCCTCCTATCCATCCCCCCATCCAACAACTAAATTCTTGATTCATAATTTAATTTATAAAGAAAGGAATATAGATTCCTATAAAAAATAAAATATAGATTCTCTACAAAAGTAAAATGAAAAATAAAAATTAGCCAGGTGTGGTGGCACATGCCTGTAGTCCCAGTACTCTGGGAGGACTGCCTGAGCCCAGGAATTCAAGGCTGCAGTCGGCTATGATCACGCCACTGCACTCCAGCGTGGGCAACAAAGCAAGGCCCTGTCTCTTTAAAAACAAAAAAAATTGGAAGATTGATATTGGCATTTTATGTCTCAAAACTCTGACAGTTTTTTTTCCATAAGAAAAATTAGATAAATATTTTAGGATAAAATGTGGGTGGCAAAACTGGCTGAAGAAGCTATCTAGGGAGAAATAGAAACTCAGGCAAAATAACAGGGTGGTTGTAATATATTTTGTGTGAATGTCCTACTCTTCCCGAATAGAACACAAACATCTCTAATGCCAAAGTGCATTCTTAGACTTTTCATTCTCAGCTCCACCCAGAACTGAGTACCTGAGAAAGCTTAATACATGCATTGAACTGAAACGAAACAGATATCATTTGACTAAATCTACTCCATAACTGGTTATAGAGAACCAATATGGAGAGGTCAGAAACTCAAAGTATAAGCTTGCACATTTTATTTTTACCTTCAAAACCAGAATTTAGAAGGTGCTCCCCCAGGTCACAACCAAACACCCTCTCTTTCAAGATTCCCCGCTGCTTCAGCTTCTGTTTTGTTGGACGAGACTTCATGAATGTTCGTAAGAACGTAATGAGCTTGCCGTGCTTTTTAGACACTAAAAATCAATAAAGAGAAAAGATTTTAGTTGTGGCAAGAGGTTACATTTTACTTAGCATAAAAAGAAACATATCTCAAGAGGCTGACAGCAAAATAATCTATTATGAATATACTTTATAATCTTTAGGAAAATGTCAGTAGAAGTTTAGCTAAGAGTTGTGTTATAAATAACATCATAATTTTATACTTTCTTTTTGTTGCAGGAAGTCAGGGACCTTGAATGGAGGGACTGGCTGAAGCCACGGCAGAAGAACATAAATTGTGAAGATTTCATGGGCATTTATTAGTTCCCCAAATTAATACTTTTATAATTTCTTATGCCTGTCTTTACTGCAATCTCTGAACATAAATTGTGAAGATTTCGTGGACATTTATCACTTCCCCAATCAATACTCTTGTGGTTTCCTATGCCTGTCTTTAATCTCTTAATCCCATCATCTTTGTAAACTGAGGATGTATGTCACCTCAGGACCCTGTGATGATTGCGTTAACCGCACAAATTGTTTGTAAAACATGTGTGTATGAACAATATGAAATCTGGGCATCCAAAAAGAACAGGATAACTGCAATTTTCAGGGAACAAGGGAGATAACCATAAGGCCTGACTGCCTGTGGGGCTGGGCAGAACAGAGTCATATTTCTCTTCTTGCAAAAGTGAATAGGAGAAATATCACTGAATTCTTTTTCCCAGCAAGGAACAGCCCTGGGAAAGAGAATGCATTCCCAGGGGGAGGTCTCTAACATGGCCGCTCTGGGAGTGTCTGTCTTATGCAGTTGTAGATAAGGGATGAAATATGCCCTGGTCTCCTGCAATGCCCCCAGGCTTACTAGGATTAGGAAATTCCTGCCTAGTAAATTTTAGTCAGACCGGTTCCCTGCTCTTGAACCCTGTTTCCTGTTAAAATGTTTATCAATGACAATGCGTGCACAGCGGGACATGAAACTTTATCAGCAATTCTAATTTCGCCCTGGTCCTGTGATCTCGCTCTGCCCCCATTTGCCTTGTGATGTTTTATTGCCTTGTGAAGCATGTGATCTCTGTGACCCACACCCTATTCGTAAACACCCTCCCCTTTGAAAATTGATAATAAAAACTTGCTGGTTTTGCAGCTCAGGGAGCATCACGGAACCTGCCGACATGTGATGTCTCTCCCCCGGACACCCAGCTTTAAAATTTGTCTCTTTTGTACTCTTTCCCTTTATTTCTTAGACCAGCCAACACTTTGGGAAAATAGAAAAGAACCTACATTAAAATACTGGGGGCTGGTTCCCCCGATATCTTCTCACCACCTTACCTTATGAGACTGTCAGCAAATTTAAATGTTGTAACCCATGACGTTTGAATCAAGCTTGGTAAACCAGTCATCTTCCCAATGCATACTTAAGGATGTTACAGGATTACAAGAGGAACCTGAGTTTTATTGTAATATATTACTTTGGAGATCTTTATAATAAGTAAGACTTAAAATGGTGTAAAAGCGGTTTGCATTTCTTGTCAATTTTTAAATTATTTTACTTGATGGTTAGAAATTTTCATAGCACTTGTGATCTGTTGAATATAACTGAAAAAAGAAAACTCTTTCTCATTTTGCAAAGAGGACAATCCCATAATGACACAGAACACACTTGTCAACCTAATGGCTATATAAATACAAAACACACACCCACACAAGCATCAGATAGTCCATTAACATTCGTCTATAATATACTAAGTACATCATCTTAAATCCTTTATAGATCAAGGAAAAAGGTGAGTAAATTAATATTTGAAAAAATAATTCCACTGACTGATACATTAGAAAGACAACTGAAAAAAACTGAAAGTAAACAAATCCCTTAAAAATGACTTTTGCTGAGAAGTGCAGCTTATAGGGATAATTATGCTAAAAGTTAACATACAACAATATCATGAGCTCAAAGATTAGCTGTTTGATAGAAGACTAAGCCAGATGGCCTCAATCCCCCTACTAAGTTTGCAGATGATTACTGAGAGTCTTACTGAAGCCTACTATACATTTAAAAAAATTTTCATGGGTACACAGTAGGTATATATATTTATGGGTACGTATTTTCATACAAGCATGCAATGTGTAATAATCACACCAGGGTAAATGGGGTATCCATCCCATCAAGCATTTATCCTTTGTGTTGCAAACAGTCCAATTATAGTATTTTAGTTATTTTTTAATGTATGTTTAAATTATTTTTGACTGTAGTCAGCCTGTTGTGCTATCAAATGCTAGGTCTTACTCATTCTATTTTTTGTACCCATTAACCATCCCTATTCCCCCCCATCAACCCCACCTTTGGCTTATTACCCTTTCTGGCCTCTGGTAACCATCCTTATACTCTCTGTCTCCATGATTTCAACTGTTTGGATTTTCAGATCCCACAAATAAGTGAGGATGTACAAAGTTTATCTTTCTGTGCTTGGCTTATTTCACTTAATATAATGGTGTCCAGTTCCATTCATGTTGCTGCAAATGACTGAATCTCATTATTTTTTTATGGCTGAATACTACCCCATTGTGTATATGTACCACATTTTCTTTATCCATTCATCTGCTGATGAACACTTAGTCTGCTTACAAATCTTGGCTATTGTGAGCAGGGATACAACAAACATGGTAGTGCAGATATCTCTTCTATATACGAATTTCCTTTCTTTTGGGTATATACCCAGCAGTAGGACTGCTGTATTGTATAGTAGCTCTATTTTTAGTTTTCTGAGGACCCTCAAACTATTCTCTATAGTGGCTGTACTAATTTACATTCCTGCCAACAGTGTAAAAGGGTTCCCTTTTCTCCACATTTGTTACTGCCTGTCTTTTGGATAAAAGCCATTTTAACTAGAGTGAGATAACATCTCATTGTAGTTTTAATTTGCATTTCTCTGATGATCAATGATGTTCAGTATCTTTTATACACTTACTTGCCATTTGTATGCCTTCTTTTAAGAAATGGCTATTTGGACCTTTTGCCCATTTGTTAATCAAATTATTATTTTCCTTTGAGTTGTATGAGCTCCTTATATATTCCAGTTATTCATCCCTTGTCAGATGGGTAGTTTGCAAATATTTTCTCCCATTCTGTGGGTTGTCTTTTCACTTTACTGATTGTTTCTTTTGCTGTGCAGAAGCTTTTAAACTTGATGTGATCCCACTGTCCATTTTTGCCTTGGTTGCCCATGCTTGTCTGGTGTTACTCAACAAATCTTTGCCCCCTCTAATTGTCCTGAAGATTTTTGCCATTTTTTTTAGTAGTTTTATAGTTTGAGGTCTTAGATTTAAGTCTTCAATCCATTTGGACTTAATTTTTATATAAGGTGAGAAAGAGGGGTCTAGTTTCATTCTTCTGCACATGGATATCCAGTTTTCCCAGCACTATTTATTGAAGAGACTGTTATTTCCCCAATGTATGCTCTTGGCACCTTTGATAAAAATGAGTTCACTGTAGGTGTGTGGATTTGTTTCTGGGTTCTCTATTCTGTTCAGTTGGTCCATGTGTCTGTTTTCATGTCATGCTGTTTTGGTTATTGTAACTCTGTAATATAATCTGAAGTCAGGTAATGTGATTCCTCCAGTTTTGTTCTTTTAGCTTAGGATTGCTATGGCTATTATTTAGTTCCATATAAATTTTAGTATATTTTTTTCTATTCCTGTGAAGTATGTCATTGGTATTTTGATAGGAATTGCACTAAATCTGTAGTTTGGTCTGGGTAATATGGACATTTTTAACAATATGGACTCTCCCAATCCATGAACGTGGAATACCCTTCCATTTATTTGTGTTCTCTTCCATTTCTTGCATCAGTGTTTTATAGTTTTCATCATAAAGATCTTGCATTTCTTTGGTTAATTCCTAGGTATTTTATTTTATTTGTAGCTACTATAAATGGGATTGCTTTCTTGATTTCTTTTTCAGATTGTTCACTGTTGGGATACAGAAATGCTACTGATTTTTTCATGTTAATTTTGTATTTGCCACTTTACTGAATTTGTTATCAGTTCAAATAGTTTTTTGGTAGAGTATTTAGGATCTCCAAATATAAGATCATATTATCTGCAAACAAGGATAATTTGGCTGCTTCTTCTTCAATTTGAGTGCCCTTTATTTCTTTCTCTTTTCTGATTGCTCTAGCCAGAATTTCCAATACTATGTTAAAGAAGAGTGGTAAAAGTGGGCATCCTTGTCATGTTCCTGATCTTAAAAGACTTCCAGATTTTCTCCATTCAGTAGGATGCTAGCTATGGGTCTGTAGTATATGGCTTTTATTATGCTGACACATGTTCCTTCTATATATATTTTTTGAGGGGTTTTATCATGAAGGGATGTTGAATTTTTATCAAATGCTTTTTCAGCATTAATTGAAATGTTCATATGGTATTGTCCTTCATTCTGTTGATATGATGTATCACATGTATTGATTTATGTATGTTGAACTATCCTTGCATCCCTGGGATAAATCCCACTTGGCCATGATGAATGACCTTGTTAATGTGTTATTGAATTCAGTTTGCTAGTATTTTGAGAATTTTTTGCATCAATATTCATCAGTGATATTGGCCTGTAGTTTTCTTTTTTTGATGTGTCATTTGTTTTGGTATCAGTGTAATACTGGCTTTGTAGAATTGGTTTGGAAGTACTCCTCTATTTTCTGAATAGTTAGAGTACAATTGGTACTTGTTCTTCTTTGATTAAATGTTTGGTAAAATTCAGCAGTTAAGCCATTGAGTCCTGGGCTTTTCTTTGCTGGGAGACTTTTTATTATAATTTTGATCTCATTATTTGTTATTGGTCTGTTCAGGTTTTGGATTTCTTCATGGTTTGATCTTGGTAGGCTGAACATGTCTAGGAGTTTATCCACTTATTCTAGATTTTCCAATTTACTGGCATATAGTTGCTCATAATAGCCACTAATGATCCCTTGAATTTCTGCAGTGTCAGTTGCAATGTCTCCTTTTTCATATCTGATTTTCTTTATTTGGGTCTTCTTTTTTTTTTTCCTTAGTCTGGCTAAAGGTTTGTCAATTTTGTTTAACTTTTCAAAAAATCAACTTTTTCTTTTGTTGATCTTTGGTGTTTTCTTTTCAGTTTAACTTGTATCTGCCCTGATCTTTCATTATTGCTTTTTCTTCTACTAATTTGGGTTTGGTTTATTCTTGCTTTTCTAATTCTTTAAAATACATTGCTAGGGTGTTTTTCTTGTTTCTCATGTAGGTACTTATAGCTATAAATTTCCCTCTTAGTACAGCTTTTATTGTATCCCATAGGTTTTGGTATGTTGTTTCTGTAATCATTTGTTTCCAGAAATTTTTTCAATTTCCTTCTTAATCTCTTCATTGATTCACCATCTTTCAGGAGTATATTATTTAATTTCCATGTGTTTGTATAGTTTCCAAAATTCCTTGTTACTGATTTCTAATTTTAGTCTGTTGTGGCCAGAGATGCTTGATATCACTTCAATGCTTTCCTTTTTTTTTTTAATACTTTCAGATTTGTGTGACCTAACATGTCGTCTATCCTTGAGAATAATCCACATGCTGAGGAGAAGAATATGTATTCTGCAGCTGTTGGATGAAGTGTCCTGTAAATATTTATTAGGTCTATTTAGTCTATAGTGCAGATTAGGTCCTATGTTGATTTTCTGTCTGGAAGATCTGTACAATGCTGAAAGTGGGATGCTGAAGTCTCCAGCTATTATTGTATTGGGATCTATCTCTCTCTTTAGCTCCAACAATATTTGCTTGATATTTCTGGGTGCTCTAGTGTTGGGTGCATATATATTTACAGTTGTTATATCTTTTGGCTAAATTGACCCCTTTATTATCATATAGTGACATTCTTTGTCTCTTCTTATAGTTTTCGTCTTGAAACCTATTTTGTCTTATGTAAGTATAGCTACTCCTGCTCTTTTTTGGTTTCCATTGACGTGGAATATCTTTTTCCACCCGTTTCTTTTCAGTCTCTGTGTATCTTTATAGATGAAGTGTGTTTCCTATAGGCAACAGGCCACTGGGTCTTGTTTTTTCATCCATTCAGCCACTCTATGTCTTTTATTGAAGAGTTTAGTCCATTTACATTCGATGTTATTATCGGTAAGTTCAGACTTCCTCCAACCATTTTGTTATTTGTTTACTGGTAGTTTCGTGGTCTTCTTTTCCTTCTTTCCTTCCTTCCTGTCTTCCTTTTAGTAAAGGTGATTTTCTCTGGTGGTATGATACAATTTCTTACTTTCTACTTTTTGTGTATGCATTGTATATTTTTGGATTTGAGTTTATCATGAGGCTTGCAAATACTACCTTATACTCATTTTTAAGCTGGTAACAACACTGCATAGATAAACAAGCAAAAAGAAAATTAACAAACTGTATGCTTTAACTTCATCCTTTGTTTTTAACTTTTTGTTGTTTCTATTTATATCTTATTATACTGTCTACATCTTGAAAAGTTCTAGTTATTATTTTTTATTGGTTCATCATTTAGTCTTCTACTCAAGAGCAGTTTACACACCACAGTTAGTGTTATAATATTCCATGTCTGTGTACTTACTATTACCAGTGAGTTTTGTATCTTCATATAATTTCTTATTGTTCATTAATGTTGTTTTCTTTCCGACTGAAGTATTCCCTTTAGCATTTCTTATAGGACAGGTCTACAAGCTGAAATTCCTCAGCTTTTATTTGTCTGGGAAAGTCTTTAC
This sequence comes from Gorilla gorilla gorilla, assembly GCF_029281585.2. Taxonomy (NCBI): domain Eukaryota; kingdom Metazoa; phylum Chordata; class Mammalia; order Primates; family Hominidae; genus Gorilla; species Gorilla gorilla. The sequence continues at coordinate 136,938,733 of NC_073233.2, forward strand.
TTCTTCTTCATGTTTGAAGGATATTTTCACCAGATATACTACTCTAGGGCAAAGTTTTTTTCCTTTAGCACTTTAAATATGTCATGCCACTCATTCTCTCTCAATCTGTAAGGTTTCCACTGAAAAGTCTGCTGCCAGATATACTGGAGCTCCATTGTATGTTCTTTTTTCTTGCTGCTATTAGTATCCTTTCTTTATCCTTGACCTTTGGCAGTTTTATTATTAAAATGTCTTGAGGTAGTCTTTTCTGGGTTAAATCTGTTTAGTGTTTTGTAAACTTCTTGTGTTTGGATAGCGATATCTTTCATTTTGGGAATTCTCTGTTACTATCTCTTTGAATAAACTTTCTACCCCTATCTCTTTCTCTGCCTCCTCTTTAAGGCCAGTAACTTAGATATGCCCAATTGAGACTATTTTCTAGATCTTATAGGCATGCTTAATTCGTTTTCCTTTTGTCTCCTTTGTGTATTTTCAGCCTGTCTTCAAGCTTACTAATCTTTCTTCCGCTTGATCAATTCTGCTATTAATAGATTCTGATATATTCTTCAGTATTTTGATTGCATTTCTGAACTCCAGAACTTTTGCTAGAGTCTTCTTAATTATTTCAATCTCTTAAACATATCTGATAGAATTCTGACTTCCTTTTCTGTGTTACCTTGAATTTCTTTGAGTTTCCTCAAAATGGCTATTTCGAAGTCTCTGTCTGAAAGGTCACACACCTCTAGGGTTGGTCCCTGGTGCCTTATTTACTTCATTTGGTGAGGTCACGTTTTCCTGGATGGTCTTGATGCTTGTCGATGTCTGTCAGTGTCTGAGCATTGAAGAGTCAGGTATTTATTGTAGTCTTCACAGTCTGGGCTTGTTTGTACCTGTCCTTCTTAGGAAAGTTTTCCAGGTATTCAAAAGAAGTTGGGTGTTGTGATCTGCATCACAATGCAAGCTGTATCTGCATTAGTGGACACCCCAATTCAATAATGCTATAGTTCCTGCAGATTTGTAGAGGTACTGCCTTGGTGGTCTTCGATAAGATCCAGAAGCATTCTCTGGATTACCAGTCATAGACTTTTGTTTTCTTCTCTTACTTTCTCCCAAATAAACAAAGTCTCTCTCTGTCTCTGTGATAAGCTACCTGGAGCTGGGGTGAAACAAGCACCCCTGTGGCCACCACCACTGGGACGGCACTGGGTCAAACCCAAAGCCAGCACAGCACTGGGTCTTGCCCAAAGCCCACTGTAACTGCTACCTGGCTACTGTCTGTGTTTGTTCAAGGACCTAGGACTGTATAATCAGCAGGTGGTAAAGCCAGCCAAGCTGTGTCGTTCCTTTCAAGGCAGTGAGTTCCCCCCGGCCCTAGGCGGGTCCAGAGATGTTGTCCAGGAGCCAGGGACTGCAGTCAAAAGCTTCAGAAATCTACCTGTTGTTCTACTATATTGCAGCTGAGCTGGCACTCAAACCATGAGACAGTCTTTCCCACTCTTCTCTCTCCTTTCCACAGGCAGAGGAGCCCCACCCCATGGCCACCACCACCACAGGGCCACAGGGAGTACTGCCAGGTTACCATTGATGTTCACTTAAGGCCCAAAGGCTCTTGTCAGCTTGTGGCGAATGCTGCCAGGCCTGGAACTTATCCTTCACGGCAGTGGGCTCCCCTCTGGCCCAGGGTGGGTCTAGAAATGCTGACCAAGAGCCAAGGCCTAGAATCAGAGTCCCCAAGAGTCTGCATGGTGCCCTATCCCACTGTGGCCAAGCTGGTACCTAAGGTGCAAGACAAAGTCCCCTTTACTTTTCCCAAGCAGAAGGAGTCTTTCACCATAGCCACCACAGCTAGGAATAAGCTGGGTTTCACTTGAAGCCAGCATATCTCAGAGTCTTACCCATGGCCCATGGCATACTACCCAGGTATCACTGCTGGTTATTCAGGGTCCGAGGGCTTGTTAGTCTGCAGGTGATGGGGCCTGCTAAGACTGAGTCCTTCCCTTGAAGGCAGTGGGTTCCCTTCTGGCCCCAGGTGTATCTAGAAATGTGGTCCAGGAGCTAGGCTAGAATGGAGGCCTCACAACTCTCACCAGTGCCCTTTCCTACCATGGGTGAGCTGGTATCCAAGATGCAAGACAAAGTCCTCTTTAATTTTCCTTCTTCTCTTCCCAAGCAGAAAGAAGGGATCTGTTTTGGAGTCACAAACTGTCCTGCCTAGGGTAAGGGGAGAGGTGGGACAAGCACTCCCTTAGCCACCCTGGCTGGTGTCTCAGTAGGTCATGTGCCCCTCAAGTCCATTGGCTCTGGGCCCAGTTCAGCATTAAGACTTGCCTAGGAGTTGCAGTCCTTGCGGCCTAGACTGCTTTTCAAATTTATTCAAGGCCCCAGAGCACTTTAGCTTGCAGTGGTGAGGCTTGTTGCAGCTAAGTTCTGACAGCTGGGACAGATTTCCCCTCTGTCTAGGGCTGTCTAAATGCCCCCTCCATGGGTGGGCATCACCTAAGTTCAAACTGGTTTTGCTTTCCACTGTGACAGGGCAGCACTGGGTTCAAGGCAAAGTCCCAAAATTCCTAAGTTCTCCCTCAAGAGAGAGCACAGATTCTCTCTCTGTGCCACAGGGCCACTACCAGGGGATGGGGGAGGGGGTGGCAAAGGTGATTTAAGACTGTTTTTCTTACCCTCTCTAGTGCTTCTTTCAGCAATAGGAAGGTAAAATCAGGTACTATGAGTGCTCACCTGATTTTTGGTTTCTTTGAGGGTGTTTTTTTATGCGTATAGTTGTGAAATTTGGTGCTCCTCAAGGGGAAACAATCAGTGGAGCCTTTTATTTGGCCATCTTGCTTTGCCCCTCCCCTACTATACAGTAGTGAGTGAATCCAAACCTTAACATTCCTGAACAGATGAAGACTCCTGAGGGAACCTTGTGTGCCTAGAGTAACTTATGGCCTAGATAGAACACTAGATGGGCTATTCTACACAAGATTAGACATCTGCCATCCATTTCTTTTCATTTTATGGAAAACATTATTTACAGACATTAGTGTCTTTTTTATAGACTACACAAGGTGACCAACGATCCTGGTTAGTCCATGACTAACAAGTTTCCTGAGACATGGAACTTTCCAGGCTAAAACCAGTAAAAGTCTTGGACAAAGTAAAACAAAGCAGTTATTCTAGACCGTAACAGATTAAATGAAAAAAAATTATTATTTTCTATACCACCTGTTAAAACTTACTTGCAATCTCAATATAATGTTGATGCTATCTCTGACATGTATGCTCTGAAACTGTGGGTAAATTACAACCTCTGTTGTATCTGAGATTCCTCACAGTAAAATTAAATTACATGCTCACTTTTCTACTAATGAGACATTTATAGTATAGTTGGTTAACTTCAGAAGTTTGTCACATATAATATTACTATATTAAAAGTTACAGGCTGGTGTAATTATTCTCCTCCAGTTGCTAGCAGATTGTGTATTATGAATCTTTGTTATAGAGTGGCCATCAAACCATTTATGTTCATTTTTAAACATCTTCCATATGAACTTTAAAATAATTTTGACAAGATCTGCAGAAAACTAGTAAGTTTGGTTTGCAACAATTTAACATTATACAATAATTTGGAAGAATTTTAATTTCTATAATATTCAATATTTCTAAATGGAAAGAGTATGTCATAATTTTTCTAAATCTGTTATTATCTCTCAAAAGATTTTTCTAATTTTCCTCATAAAGGACACATTCCACATATTTCTTATTAGGAATATTGCTAGGTAACTTAATTTTTTTTTCTGCTTTAGTAGAATAATACCTTGCTTCAATTATGCCCTTGACTGGTAATTACTAGTATGCTGGAAAACAATTTTTTTTCTTCAACTTTTATTTTATATTCTGGAGTATATGTGCAGGATGTGCAAGTTTGTTATATAAACATGTGCCATGATGGTTTGCTGCACAGATCATCCAATCACCTAGGTATTAAGCCCAACATCCATTAACTATTCTTCCTGATGCTCTCCCTCCCCCTAACTATCTCGACAAGCTCCACTGTGTGTTGTTCCCCCCATGCATCCATGTGTTCTCATTGTTCAGCTCCCACTTATAAGTGAGAACATGCAGTGTTTGGTTTTCTGTTCCTGCCTTTGTTTGCTGAGGATAATGGCTTCTAGCCCCAAACATGTCCCTGCAAAGGACATAATCTTGTTCCTTTTATGGCTGCATAGTATTCCATGATGTATATGTACCCCTTTTTTTAAATCTAGTCTATCACTGATGAGCGTTTGGGTTGATTCCGTGTCTTTGCTATTGTGAACAGTGCTGCAATGAACATACAGGTGCGTGTATCTTTAAAACAGAATGATTTATATTTGTTTGGGTATACACCCAGTAATGGGATTGCTGGGTCAAATGGTATTTCTGCTTCCAGATCTTTGAGGAACTGCCACACTGTCTTCTGCAATGGTTGAACTAATTTACATTACCACCAACATTGTAAACGTGCTCCTTTTTCTCTGCAACCTTGTCAGCATCTGTTGTTTCTTGACTTTTTAATAATCGTCATTCTGACTGGCGTGAGATGGTATCTCACTGTGGTTTTGATTTCTATTTCTCTAATGATCAGTGTTGTTTGTTGGCAGGATGAGTGTCTTCTTTTGAGAAGTGTCTGTTCATATCCTTTGCCCACTTTTTAATGGGGTTGTTTTTTTCTTGTAAACTTAAGTTCCCTGTAGACTCTGGATATTAGACCTTTGTCATATGGATAGACTGCAAACATTTTCTTCCATTATGTAGGCTGTCTCTTCAGTGTGATGATAGTTTCTTTTGCTGTGCTGAATCTCTTTAGTTTAATTAGATCCCATTGGCCAATTTTTGCTTTTGTTGCAATTGTTTTTGGTGTTTTCGTCATGAAATCTTTGCCCATACCTATGTCCTGAATGGTATTGCCCAGATTTTCTTCTAGGGTTTGTATAGTTTCGGGTTTTACATTTAAGTTTTTAATCCATCTTGAATTGATTTTTGTATAAGGTGTAAGGAAGGGGTCTAGTTTCAATTTTCTGCATATGGCTAGCCAGTTCTCCCAATCCATTTATTAAATACGGAATACCTTCCCTGTTGCTTGTTTTTGTCAGGTTTGTTGAAGATCAGATGGTTGTATGTGTGCAATCTTATTTCTGAGTTCTCTATTCTGGGAAAACAATTTCTTAATGCATAGCTCACATCTGATCATTTACTAAACTCTCAATAATTTTAGAAGGATATTAGTTGATTCTTTTGAATTTCATGGATATGTAACTGTGTCAAAGTAAATATGGCCATTCTAGCTTTTGTCTGATAGTAAAAGCTTCTGATTTCTGTTTCAGATTTTCTCCAAAACTTCCAAAATACATGTTAACAGTAGGCATTTATATTTTGATGCTGAATCTGATGAAAATAATTGTCAAATCTGGTAACTGCATATGATGTATATAAGAAAGCATTCTTTAAGTAACATATTTCTAAGAATGTTTCAAAGGAATGGAAAGTGAATATTAACTATTAATCATTTAGCAACAAATGAGTAAGTGTCTGCCATAACCTAGGAACTGCTCTAAGTCATGAGATTACGATGGGGAACAGGAGAGACAAGGTCCTTGCTGTCACAGAGCTTACTGATGGCAGACAATGAATGATTAAATAGTAATACGGATATAGCCAGCATTTACTTTACACTTAGTATGTGCAAGTAACTACCTAAGTGTTTATATTTATTAATCATTCATTTCTTACAGCCCACTATTAGGAAAATATTTATACCCATTTTTAGAGGAATAAACTGAGGCAGAGAATGCTAAGTTAATGTGCCCGCTGTCACATAACCAGGATTCCGAATCAGGGCATTTAGCACAGAGTCCAAACTCTTATCCACTAAATGATACTGCCTAAATGAAGGCAACAAAGTAATATCACATTATTTATAGTGGCTAATAAAAAAATAAACATGGTGACGTATTAGTGACTTGAAAGAAACTGCATTAAACAGAGAGTTAAGGAACAGTTTCTCTGAGGAAGTCACATCTGAGCTGGAAGCCATGAGAGGGGTAGGGAGCCACGGGACAGTGGTATGAAATGAGGCTCAAGGGGTATGTAAAGGCTGGGAGCATAGGCCAGAATAGAGAGTTTACAAATAAACAATTTTAAACATTTCAAAACATTTTAAAACACCGGGTTACTTTAAAAATAACCAAATATGTTTATTAGAAACCCAAAAGAGCATTAATAGGGAATTGGTTGAATAAATTATGGTACATCCACACAGAGGATTATTGGTTGGCTTTTTTTTTATTTTTAAGGAGGATCTCTACCTACTCATAGGGAGTAATCTTCAGGATACATTAAGTCAAAAAAGCAAAGCAGAGAACAGCATATTTAGCATAAGAAAGGATGAGGAATACACACATCACACACAAATTCACCCACACAAATATGCATGTACATGTGAGCTTATTTTTGCAAAAAGAAATACTAGAAGGATAAACTAGAAACTAATAAAAATGGGTTAAAAACAACAGGTGGGGAAAGGGTAAAGGGTAAGAATAGGATGTGAAACTTCCCTGAGTATATCTTTTTTATATAGCTTGACTTCTGAATCACGTTAATGTTCTTTCTACATGTTCAAAACTAAATTTAAAATATTTAAAAAAGGACCACGTGCTTAGTGGGATATATTCTAAGGACCAAAAAACTCCTGCAAAGTAATATTTAACTTCATCCAACTCCTTTACTATTGGTAATAATATTGGTAACAACTTTATACATATTGTGGGACAAAACAAAGATTTTCCATGTGAGAGAAAATGAGATACAATTATAAGTTCTAAAAGGTTAAGAAGAAAAACCCGTAATGTCAACTTTGACTTGGAAACATCAACATGAACTCATGATTAAAACACTCACACACTTTCCTTAAGCTCTATCCACTTTAAAAGGCTTAGAAATAATGATATATTGGTTGGAATGAAGACCTCTGGTCTCAGATCTTGGGTGCTAAATAAAATTCCTTATCAAAACAAACCCAGAATGCAAGTCAGAAGCAGGCAAAACACAAGATGAGAATGGAAAGCTTGTCACAGAAAGCAAGGGGATGCCCACAGCTGAGGGATCCCTGAGTCAGACTCTTGTGGACACATCTGGGACGATCCACACATCATAAAGAATGGTTATAACTGATCATAAAAGATCAAATAAATAAAAATCCTGAGTCAGTAGTAATAGTATCCAAAAGAAAGAAAGGGAAAAAGTGACCATTTTCAACACAAATGGAGGGAGAACATTTTTTAAACTGCAGCAGTAGTCTGCCATATTGAACTAGGCTTCTCAACAGTAGAGAAAAGAACACATTCATTTCCTTCACATCGATTAGCAATTTTATAACTGGAATTATATACTGACCAATAAACATACATCTTCACAATTCAGTGGTAAGTCAACGGAAACATATTTATAGTTATGATTCTCCAAACAAACTCTCCTACACAATAACACCTCACTAGTCAAAAGTAGTCTGTGTACAACTGGACTTCCCAGGACATTAGGTAACTGACTCTGCTTCTTGGTTTGGCAAGTTTAGATCAGGAACAAGGAAATGTGGCTATCTTTTCCTGTTAGGGTAAAGAGTATTCATGTTTATTTTTCCTAAATAGTGACACAAGGCCCAATTAAGTAAGAGTTGCAACAGAGCATAAAATTAAGATAATGGAGGGTGTCACTGGCAACTCTGTGCCCCCATTTGGCACTCCAGGGCTCTGGGAAACTGTGCTGATATACGTGAAGCTCTGGCTTCTACTCTGAATGGCCACTTTGCATTGTCACCTTTCCACAAAACATTGCTACGTAGACTAGAACTTCACATCTAAACTGGGTGTGTGAGTGGGAGGGGTGGATATGGTCTCTTCTTGCCCATCTACATCCCAATCTGAGACACTGAAATAATGGATATTCATAATGGTGACTAGACATAAAGTCTTACGTGATTCCAAAAGCCTTCAAAGGAAGATTAAACTATGTTCTGCATAGTTTCAGCGCTGCTGGTGATGTTATTTTAATTGAACTCCTCTTCATTGTGGTAGACAGTAAGAAGTTCTGGCATACATAATTAAATAATCAATTATTTATCAAGACAGATTAATTTCCCTGCCTTGGAGATTTAAATAAAACTATTCAATTTAATTATACTCAAATTTGAGGATCTAATAACACTTCCAAATATAAATCTCTTAAATTAGTTTTCTTCATTTTAAACTTTCTTCCCATTTCTTAGACATTAAAGTAACCAAAAAGAGCTTATTTGGGACACAAGCACTGATCCCCACCTGTTGCTTTCCTGTTCAATATTACTAGTTACTACCTTTTGAGGAGGAAAGTATCTAATACTGTCAATTCTATCAGAAGATTTCTACTGACGAAGGCAGGGTGTGGGGTTAGATGATTAAGTGCTTACAAACCCATTTCTACAGAACACTGGCAAGCAAGGCTGTGAGGATTAAGGTCCACCAAACATCCTGGATTAGAGACACTAAAATGATACCAATGGTATTTCCACAGATAAAATATATAAAAAATAAAATGCAAACAATACTTAGACAAAAGCAAACCATACTACTTTGTATTCAAATTTCCTACTTGAGAGCTAAAATACAACATGTGCCACAATGCTATTTAGACATGACACACTTTATATTTGCAATCTTTTTTTAAACCAAAGACAAACCCTACCAGGCCGGTCTTTCCAGTAGTTAAAAGCCTTTGCAGTATGACACACAACCTAGTATCTCCAAGGTAAATCTTTATGATACCAATAACCAGTTTATAGAGAGATACTAAAAAACATGCAGTTTGTTAAGCCATAGTGAACCTTGGCATGGAGAGGCAGGGCAGTGCTGTTTAATTACACCAGCGTAATACTTCCCCAGCAATCCCAACGAATTCTTGCTTGCTCATAATACTTTCTCTAAAGTTCTAGGAATTGGTTCCCAGAAATCTTCTAGACTGACTTAAGATAAATCTGGGCTTGGATTAATTTCTGAGGGTGTATAGGAAAATGGTTTGTCCCAAGATAATGGCCTCAGCATTAAGTTTATTTGATTATATACATCAAGTTTTAGGAAAGGTAAAACATTCACAACGTCAAGGAGACAAAATTAGAATGTAGTAGTGGGAATATATTAATACCTGTGCAGATTGTTCTGATTAAACCAAAGGTATAATAAGGTATGACTGTAATGTTTAACATGTCCAGTGGATTTTTACAGATTGTATATAATATCCTGTCTTTTATTCAAAGTTCCCAAACAGATTAGATAACCATTGGGTAGAAATTTAAGTGAGGAGAATACAAATACAGGCAACTGGACTACATAATGTTTAAGGTTCTCTTACAATCTCACAAATTCTATCATTCTCAGTCTCTGTTGCATACCTTAAAGTACTTTATGTTAAACAAATATTAAAAGATTTGAATTTTAATTTAAAATTCCATAAATTGCTTTTATTTAAAGCACGACAATATATCTATTCACACTAATGAATATGAAGAAAGAATTTTTCTCTAGACAACTATCAAATCCATTTAATGAACTAAAAATGTTCTGAAAATTCTGCTCTTCAAAAGAAAATATAACAAATGTTAAGAATTGGAAAAAAGTGCTGAAACAAAACTCCTATCGTATTATACCTAGTTTTAACCTGACTACTATTTAAAAGCCTACTGGTTTAATGCTTAATCAGCTTTGTATTCACATAAGTCTCTAGAGACCAGTTTTAGGATACACTAACTGGAAAACACGACCAGAAGACACAGGCCTGGGGTATGACTGCCCTGGAAAATCAGGAGCTAACGTACTGATAGGAAGTATTAGAGCCCAATGTCAATGTACTTATTTTTAAAAATTGCTCAATACTTTGATTATACAGAAATATTTAAGAGAATAATATGATAAATATCCATGTCCTCATCATGCAGGTTTTTCAAATCTTAACATTGTGCCACATTATTTCCTCAGATTATTTTCCCTTAAGTATAAAAGATAGAGCTGAAGCCACTGTTTCCGCAATCTTATTCTCCTACAGAGAGAACCTGTATCCTGAATTTAGCATTTATCGTTTCCATCCATGTAATGACATACTGTAACGATATGTGTATGTAGCCATAAACAATACTAACATTTTGCATGTTTTTCAAATTCAGAAATGGAATCATCTGATATCAAACTTTTTGCCAAACTGTGTATTCTGAGATTTATCCACGGCACTTGTGGTTCAGTATATCACTTAAACTACATTACAATATTCTCTTTTAAGTATATACCACAACTTATATTTCCATTCTCCTGCTGTCAGAGTTTACAAGTGTTTGTTCTTACAATTCTGACTACACTGTATAATCTGGTAAGTGTCTCCCTGGGCACAAGTGACAGGACTTCTCTGGCACTCACGTTTAGGAGGAAAATTGTTGGGTTATAGAATATGCTACTTTTCAACCATATTTCAACTTTGCTAAAATATTATCTAAAATGATTTATCAATATACACTCTAATTAGATGTATTTTTCAGTCCTCATTCTTCAAATCTTTGCTCTACTTAGCTCTGTCAAATTTCTGAAATTATATTTCACTTTAATATGCATTTCTGTGACTGCTAATCAGAATAGGCATTGTTTTCATATGTTTCATATGGCCATTCAGTTTTCTTCTTCAATGAAATAACTTTCATATCCTTGCCCATTTTTCTATTTTGTTGTCTTTTTCTTACTGATGAATAAGAATTCTTCACATAATACAGAAATGAATCCTTTACGTATTATAAAGACTGACTCCAAGTCTATGGTTTATCTTTTATTGCACAAATTTTTAAATGTCTTTAGGTACAGAAATCATTCTGTACTTCAAGAGATTTTCCTTATAAGTCATAAACATATTGCCCTATTTCTTCTAAAAACTTTTGCTTTTTCATGTTTTTTAGGGAGAGATATATACTTTTTTCCATATGTATAATCAACTATTCTGTCATCTTTAATTGAATAACCTTTTTATCACTGAATTGTAAGATTGATTCTATCTTACGTGAAAAATGCATATAGCATGTAAGACGTCTGTTTCTGAGTTCTCTCATTTCTCTCTAACAATACCTCACTTTCTTAATTTGTAAGTCTTAACTGGAAAGATGAGTCCCTTCATTCACTATTATTTTCTAAAACTGCCTTATTTTTAGCCATTTCCCATTTCACGTAAATTTTAGAATCAGCTTGTCAAATTAGAAGGAGAAAAAAAACTTTTTGGAATCTCATTGAAGCTGCACTGAATTATAGATTATTTTGGAGGACAGACTTCTTTATGATACTGAGCTTTCTTTTCCATGAACATAATAGATCTCTCCACTTATTTACAATTTGCTTATGTCCTTCAATAAATTTTTCGAATTTCCTTTCATAAAAGTCTTACGAACTTTTGTTATAGATAGTCTTAGGAACTTTATGACTTTCCTGATGCTATAAAATGGTGTTTTCTAAATTACATTTTCTAATCATTTATTATTGGTGTACAGAAATGCAATTAGCATGGTTGCAAAGGGTAGACTCAGGAGTCAGAGCTCTGGGGTTCCAATCTTGCCTCTGCAGCTCCTAACAGTATGATTATGGAGAAATATTTAAATTCTCAGTATTTCATTTTCCTCACCTATGAAAAAGTTTAGGCCAGGTGTGGTGGTTCATGCCTGTAATCCCAGCACTTTGGGAGGCCAAGGCGGGCAGATCACAAGGTCAGGAGTTCGAGACCAGCCTGGCCAACATGGCGAAACCCTGTCTCTACTAAAAATACAAAAATTAGCCGGGTGTGGTGGCGGCCGCCTGTAATCGCAGCTACTCAGCAGGCAGGAGAATCATTTGAACCTGGAGGCGGAGGCTGCAGCGAGCTGAGATCGTGCCATTGCACTCCAGCCTAGGTGACAAGAGCAAGACCCGGTCTCAAAAAAAAAAAAAAAAAGAAAAGAAAAAGAAAAAAAAAGTTTAGAATAACTACTGAACAGCATTATTGTGAGAATTAAATGAGTTAAAATTATAAAGCACTTAGTGCTAGACAGAAAAACTTAATAAATGTGCTATTGTTATTTTTGTATTATTTATCCTTTATTCAGCAACCTTGCTGAACTCTGTTATTATTTCTTAAAATTTGACTGTAGAATCATCTGGATTTATAAATCTGCAAATAACACACATTTGATTCTTCCCTTCTAATCCTTTTAATTCTTTTTGTCTAACTTCACTGGACCTCCAATAAATGTTTCTCTTGTTCCTGACTTTAAATAGATTATTTCTTATGTTTCACCATTAAGAATAAAATTCACTTGGGTTTTTTGGGTAGAAACCTTAAATATACAGAAATTACCTATCCCCAATTGCTAAGATATATAAAAGGAACAAGTGTTGACCTTTATCAAATGATTTCTCTCCATCTATTAAGCTGATATTTTAGTTTGTCTTGTTTAAGTTTTGAATGAGGTACACTAAATTTGTAACTACTTTCTTTTCTTGCTTCTGACTTTGTTTTTTATTATTATTTTTATTTATTTATTTATTACTATACTTGAAGTTCTGGGATACATGTGCAGAACGTGCAGAAGGCTTGCTTTTATGCTTCTATATTTTTAAATACTTTTATACTCCTACTTTCCTTGTATCCTTTGCAGTGACATAAATGAGTGCAATAGACTTGAAAAGGCAAGTGGCAATTTAAAAAAATAACAGCCTTAAGCCAGGGCAAAGTTCCATCTTAGCAACTGTAATAAATGTAAGAATACTGTAAACATATTAGATGTGAACTTCTAGTAAAGGAAGACAAACACAGAAGAACTGTATTGGGTGAAAGCACAGAGAAAGAATGGAAAAACTACAATAGGCATCAGCAAATACCTTAAATAGCAGCAAAGAAAAATGACATCGATTTACATTTAGAGTCTTAAGTAAGTAGTTGAAGTGAACTGTGTACTTAGTATTTTCAAATTTATTAAAAGGAATATTGCCAAGAGTTGTAAAACTAAACTTATCATTAGCAAGCATTGTTATATGACCCAAAAGGATCTTTAGGCAACTGAGAAAGTTTCTGAAAAACTTTAGTTCGCATTCATGTTGGGAAATATGTGATATGAATCTTACTCAGTCTATAGCCTTGAGTATATCAGTTAAATTAGTGTAAGCTTAACCAACAAAGCTTTTATTTACAAATAACTGGACTCAAATTAATCTGTGATTCACTAGAGTAATAACTCTACAAATCTTTTAAATAAAAATGTGTAGGTAGTTGGGCAAGATTTCAATATGCAATGTAAATATTAAAGGAACTGAACAAATACTTTTTCCAATAATACAGAAATATTACAAGTATTCTATAGAAAAATATACCCTTTTGAAACTTTTCCTTTTTATAACACAAGAAGACTTTAACATAAATAAGGCTTTCATATCATTATGACTAATGATAGAAGTTCTTTAAGCCAATGACTAAAAATACACATGAATAACTCTGACGATGTGTTTTTCCAGTTTTACAAAAAATATCATTCAAATCAGAGTAAAGGGGTTTCTTGCAAAGTAAACCCAACCAAGTTTTGTTTGATGGAATAAGGACATGCTGAAGAAATTCTGTCACTGACTATTCCTATCTCTGTGAATCTTCTGGTCTATTTTGTGATAGCTCTGCCCTCTCTCTGGCACCACCCACTGACCTGCTCCCAGTCCTACAAAGGCAGTGTGAAGGAAAAGGTAAATCCTAACCCAGATAGTCAACAAAAATTGAAGGAAAATCTAGATGCTACAGTAATACCATAATAATTATTGTATACATAATGATTATTGAGTGCTTACTATTTTACTGTGTGCCAGGGCTTTACATGTATTAACCAATTTAATCTGTTTGTATTAACATCACACTCAAAATAATTCACATTCAAAATATAAACAAGTCTCTAATCATCAGAATTACCTCCTTAAAAGTTGATATCAAAAGAACAGGTATGTTAAATAAATTCTAATTATCTCCCATCACATTCTGTGTAATAACTTAAATGCAATAAGTTATCAGAATTACAAAACTTTATTCCTTTCCTCTCTTCTATATATCTATTTCTAATTATCAAGATAATTTATTATTCATATTTCAATTCATTTTCTTTAGTTTATTCGGTAATATCCTATAATATCTAAATACACAGTTGTGTATGTGGTAAAAACATGTAGTAAGCATAAAATGTTAGCAATCCTATTTGAAGTTTTAAAAATACATCCTTGAACGAATGACCTAGTCATTGAAAGCTTTTATTGTTTTCCAATAATAAGACATATAGTCTAATTAAGGTCATCCATCCAATCATGACATTATTGGCTAAGGCATGTGCTAGTGAAAAAGTACCAGACCAAGAATGTGGAGATACAGTTTTAATCCCGATTCTGCCAATAACTCACTATAAGATTTTAGAAAAGGAAATTAAGCAGTTTAGACCTCAGATTAATAATATGAAAAATGAGAAGTTTAACCAGGCAATACGATTCTAGATTTTAATGAAAATACCTGAGAAATCATAAAGTATTCTGACAATGTATGAAGTGTCAATAGCATACAAAGCTCTAAAATCTATGAAACATACCTTTAGTTTAGGGAAATTTATCAGGAGAAAAAAAGACATCATTTAAAACGTCATTGGAGAACTTTGTCAAAAAAAATTAGGTTCTCTAAATCATCTTGGGAAAAGGCTGGTATAAAAATTTAAGATAAAAAAATCACTGTTAAAGGTTATTAAGCATATTAGGTTTAACACTTTTTAAATTAATTTTAATTATTTAGTTCCATGAATGCTTAGTAGTAATAAGGAGTCCTTACATAACTAATTTACATAACATGCTTATAACTGTTTCTTGGACTTGATGCTTGTACTACCTTTAACTGTTAAGGACATTCACAGTTGCTGGTCATGCCATATGGTATACTGTTGTTTACTTCTTTACTTGCTTGCAAGTCCTTGGTCAACAGTACAATGGTCACTTATAATATTCTTTGTATTAGAAAATGCCACATACTTTATAAAAATTATTTTTTGACATAGGTTTCAAGAGTTTACTGCAGTAAAAGAAAAATAAGGTAAATATCATCTGTAGGTTCTGAACTTCTGAAAACTTATAATCTATCAGGTTGATGCTCACAAAGCAAAATTCTCAGTGTCTCTCTAGGAACCACTTTTTAAAATCAGGAATATAACAGTTTTTCAGCCTTGGGCTTCATTCCCCACTCCTATCCCAAGTATATGTCAAAAAAATTTTTTAGATAAATTGAGTCTTCAATTTTAATGTACTACAAAGCTATTGTAGAGTAAGAAAGTACAGAATCACTTTTGATCAATATATCACAAACAACTTTGGAAGTAAGAGGAAAAAACACAGTTCTTTAACTGATGTATATAACATCTGCAAGGGCTGTCTCAGAAAAGCTATCTGGGACCGGATCAGGAATTAAATGAAACAGTTTGCTATCTGAACATTCCAACCTCAAAGGAATAAAACCAAGTATCTCAGAAATTCATATACATGCAAGGCTACATTTAAAATAGCACCACTAGTAATGGCTCTTGACTGAAAAATGGGAAAGCTACTAACAGTTATATAATTCAAACAGGGTTCCATCTAATTATGAGAGAAGAGTAGACATTTCAAAAGGCATTACTGACTGGAATGCAAATGAATAACATTAAGGGATCTAGAAAATAAATCTGTAGTAGATTTTAGAAAAGAGTCTTTTAGACACAGAAGAGGTAACAACAATTCACTGAGAGAAAGAGAGCAGAAAATGGACCACAAACTGCTTCTTCAGAATATCCAGCACAACTCATGTTGAATGGCATACCAATGGTTAACTAAAATATTGGGATATTTGAATAAAACTGTATCTCTTCTCCAGGGTTAAAGATGAAACCAAAGCAATACCACTATGCTGCTGCCCTTCCTAGAGGAGTACACAAACTGTTACAACACAGAACCTGCTCATGCTAGACCTTTAAAAATCATAGTTCCCTTGGGAAAATGGTCATATGGTTAAGATAAGACTATTATCATCTACATTACACACTGACTTTTCTAGAAGCTACAGATTTCAGTTATAAATATCAAAGAAGGTTCAAATTTAGATTATGTTATTTTAGGTTGATATAAATAAGTTACACCTTTTTCCTGCTAAAAGTGATACTAATTTTTATTTCGAAATTTAAATTACAAATTTAAAATAATAAATACGATTGGTTCTGTTTCTCGACTTGGTACAAAATCAAAGTAAGAAGTATTTTTAACTTGCTGACTTTACCACCTCAGTTATTATATAAGAGACTATGACTAATTTCATTTCTAAAAACAGAACAAAAGGAAGATTTGCATTTTACCAGAAGCAGGAGGAAAAAACATGAAGTAGATATAAATTCCTGACACTTAAAGTATTTTAAAATTGGAATGGGACATTATATACAGAATATAGATTTTAAAACCTGCTAAAAAATTTTAAATTGTCTGGGCTCTTATTTTTCCAGGATGAACTAGTACTACTTGATAAGAAGCTTAAAAGCTAGTACTATCTCAGGAGGACATGCTTGTATATTCTTACAAAAATTAAATATAACACACACAAATTCTTAGGAATTCAGGTACATCAAAGGTAACAGGCCCACCAAAATATACATTAGTTCTAGAAATTAGAAAACTTAGAACCTTAATTTTAATGGTGTAAAAACTCTCTTTTGAGATAAATTTTTGTCAGATTAAATTGTAATCACATGTACTTTAATGTCACAGTCCTCTGCACTTTATTAAGCTATGAAGTTTGGTGTGGAACTTTGATACTATCAGAGGTGGTTTTTGATTTTGTGGGTTTTGTTTTGTTTTGCAGGAAGTAGAGGGGAAAGGTTCTATATTTGGTGAGTATGGAACTGACAATGAGTTCTTGTTAAAGAAATAGGCTTTGGAATCAGACCAAAGGGTTATAATTCAGTCCCTAACCACTTTCCAATTGCAAGATCTTGAGCAAATTACCTATTTAAGTCTCAATTCTTTCACTCACAATGGAAATGACCCTAACAACAGCTCTCACTAAGGTTACTATGATGCTTACATGAAATGTATGTGCCAAACATTAAATTCTGTGACAATCAATAGGAGCTATTATTACTACTACAATTTCTTGTTACATTTGATCTGAAAACTTTAAAAACCCTGCGGTACAGGGCTAACCAGAAAACTGACTCAGCTTTCCAGAACCTGGAATCTGGCTATCTATCCTGGAATCAGGACTGAGAACATGGCATCACTTTCTAGTCCTTCCTCCTCTAATTTTCTTAAATATAAACTTAACCTAAGACATTTTAGATTTCTATCTTCCACTAAATGCCATATAGCATTCTTTTTTAAAAAAAGAAATCATAGTTCAAACCATTATTATATGAGCAGTAGATGCTTTTTTAAAAAGCTGACTACGAAAATGAGCTCTAAATTCTGAAATTCCCCCATTTATGGTTTTAAAAATTAAAATATTGCTATCATTTAAGCACTAGTGCAACAATCCTGGAAAGAAAAATGTTCAACCTCTGTTAAGAAGTTGAACACACTAATCAGCCCTACTAAGGGCTGATTTGTGATTCAGAGAA
The DNA here is from genome assembly GCF_029281585.2 of Gorilla gorilla gorilla. Taxonomy (NCBI): domain Eukaryota; kingdom Metazoa; phylum Chordata; class Mammalia; order Primates; family Hominidae; genus Gorilla; species Gorilla gorilla. The sequence goes on from NC_073233.2 coordinate 136,956,416, forward strand.
AATTCTGGTCTCTATGTTATTTTAATGAAAGGGATTTATTACCGAGGTCTAAAGAAACACCATATACATATGGAATACCACCTTAGTGGTAAAATCTCTGAGATTTAATACAAAATATTTTATGGATGGAGATGGTTATCCTTACCAATGCCAGTACCAATGAGGGGGGGAAGAACCATACTTGAAGGGAAAAGGCCAGAAAGGTTACTTCTTCGTGCAAACTTGAGGAGCCTCTTTACACAGTCTACCAAATTATTTTAAGTGTATTAGCACTGCCCATTTCCATTAATCAATAATTGAAATATTATTAACCCACCAGGAAAAAAATTAAAAATATGATATAAGCTGGCTGCTTAAGAAATAAAGGCAGGTTCTTTTAATCATAAAAACTTTTATTATATTAAACTAATGTATAGAAAACAAGAAATAAGCTGATTGGAAATAGGAGAAAAAAAGATATTTCTTGAAACCAACTGGGAAAATAACATCTGTGTTGTACAATCAGCAAAACCTACTTCAAAAAGTATAAACTTTTTGACAAACATGACAAATACTAATGTTCAACTGCTGAATTTCTAGATAATTAAATAATTAACCATTTACCAAAGAGAGCAACCAAGGTAACATGTGCCCAAATATAATCTAAAAATAGTTTCAGTGAAAAATTCTGAATGTTGCTTGAGTCAAATATTTAAATGACTGATTGAGATCTCCTTACCTCTTGTTGTGGTACAAGTTTTAAGATCAATACTTAAAATTATTCCAAATGACTATATTTAGCAGTAGATTCATCAGGATACAACAGCTCTGTGTTCCGTACAAGAGTGTAGAAAATAAATCATAATCCAACTGGTTCCAACCTCACCACCACAGGTTAACTTCAAGTTAGGTCCCACATCACTGCCAGGTTCCAGCTGTTTGCAGGACCCCCTGCAGCAGCAGTTTTCTTGGCCCTGTTTTCAGTCCAGTCGTGGAGCCCAGCAAGCCAGCAAGTGTGTGGGAGAGCTCTGCCTCCAGGAGCTTAATCCTCCTCTCTCAGCACATACTGCTTTGCAACACCACAGAAACGCCCCAGCCTAAACTCACACTTGCAGAACAGGCTTCACCAGAAGAGCTCCACCCATCAACCCCACACAGGTGAGCACTTCCTGCTCAGAAAACACCAGTATGAAATTGATATTAAATTATGTCTTTTCTCTTTTTAAAAGTTAATTGCTTTTCAGTTGTTTGCTAAGTAGGTGGGAGACAGTGTATCCAACAAAAATGATAGCACTTTAGGCTCCTTTAAAATAAGAAAAGTAATTGATCAAGTAGGAAGTACTGCCAGTAAAAGGCTGAATCACTAAAACAACAGGATAGGCTGAGAAAACAAATCTTTTAATATCTTTGCTGATACTGAGCTAAGATTGTTATTCCACTAACACATTTCTTTAAGTATCAACTTACACAGTCTCTGTGTGAAAAATTCTAAGACAATATCTCATGCAATTATTACGGAAAAAAATAAAAAAGGTTTCTTCAGAATGGGAAATCCAGAATTAAACAAGTTTTCCCAAGTACAACCTTCACCTTCATACACTACACAGATGTTAAATATGTAACTCTCCTTCACCCATGGAGTCCCAAGGTCCTTCTTTTCCTCTACCAGAGACATTCATTAGCAAAAGTGAAAATCTTTGGCAACTATTATCAAACTGACAATCAATCTCAATTCGTGACTTTTTAAAGCTTTAAAGATTCTTATTAGTTATTTGCATAAATACAATATAAATACTGAGATTCAATACTTCTACTAAATAATAATACTGAACTGTGTTAACCCAATTATGTATTTATTGAAGAAACAAATGAATCGGAAAATATTTACATATTTTCCATTCCAATGACTTTTTGCTAATATTAATGTAAATTCTACCCTCAGGTATTTTTTAATTTACAAAATAATGTTATAGCACTTACTATGTGCCAGACACAATTCTAGGAATTTAAAAACATTATTTATCCTAATCTAATGAAGGCAGTTCTATTATTATCTCATCTTACAGATGAGGAGACTAAGGCAGAGAGATGAAGCAATTTGCCAAGGTCCCATAACAGTAACTGGCAAGAGATGAGATATCCAGGGAGGATTCATCATGCACCATTCCAAAATCTTCTGCTGTTGATTGAATTTATTCTATCCTTCCTCTTTGAACATAGCTCTGAACATAGAATTGTTGATAAATGGTAGTCCACAATAAAAAACAATAAATTTATGTGATTTTAAAATAAGAAAGATCATAGAGAATTCCAGTATGTGGCAGGAACAAAACATTTTGATCTTTACCAATGGAACATCTGTATATTATTGAATTTAGCTGAATAGGAAACAAGGCTCTTAAAATTTACTCCTATTGGAGAAGGCAAAGCCACTCTTCTTTTCTTTAATTTTAAATGAATAACATCCCTCCCTCCCAACCTCTTCCTTAGTACTAAAGACAGCAAGGGAGGGCAAGGGAAAGACAAAAGAGAGAGAGGAAGAAAAAAGAGAAAGAAGAGAAGGAGGGACGAGGGAAGAGAGTGAGAAAAAAGAAAGTACATATTTTTACTGTAGAAAAGCCATTTGGGAATACTTAGAACAATCTGTAAGCCCCATATATTACTTAACTTATAAACATCCATGTTTATGTTATGTAATATATATGTTAATATATATTATTTTATCATATTATATATAACATATTAACTAATATGTTATATATTACTTATATATTTAAGTAATATATGTTATATATTACTTGACATATATTTAAGTAATACATGTTATATATTACTGACATATATTTAAGTAATATATGTTATATATTACTGACATATATATTTAAGTAATATACGTTATACATTACTTGACATATATATTTAAGTAATACATGTTATACATTACTTGAAATATATATTTAAGTAATACATGTTATACATTACTTGACATATATATTTAAGTAATACATGTTATACATTACTTGACATATATATTTAAGTAATATATGTTATATATTACTTAACATATAAACATTGATAGGAATAACTATATTCCACAATCATTGGCCTGTGTGTGGGAGATTAATGATGATAATTCTCATCTGAAACCCAAAAAGCTGTACTCTAATGCCATATAAAAATACATGGTAAGAAAAAAGAGTGCTGCCAAAGCTGGTGAATTTGGAGTAAGGTCTGCATCTAGTTAACCGTATTGTGACCATGTTGTTTCCTGGTTTTGATAATGTACTACTATATAGTTATGTTCCAACTGGGAGAAATTGAGTGATGAATCCAGGGGATCTCTCTGTACTATTTTTGCAACTTCCTCTGAGATCAATTATTTCAAAATAAAAAGTCAAAAAATATAATGGACTGAAAAGATGCTGTGCCATTTAGTGACTGTGTAGGAGAGGTCACTTGCTTTTCTCTCATATTTAACAAAATGTTTGGTGGCTATCCCCCTATTTTGGACTAGGATGTATCTTTGCATGGGTGGGAGAGGCAAAAAGAGAATTCACTGGAAAAGGAATGGCTTTATTCTAATCATTCTATCATAAAAACTACTTGAGTGGGGCTGGGCACAGTGGCTCACATTTGTAATCCCAGCACTTTGGGAGGCCGAGGCAGGAGGATCACAAGGTCAGGAGTTTGAGACCAGCCTGGCCAATATGGTGAAACCCTGTCTCTACTAAAAATAAAAAATTAGCCGGGCATGGTGGCGCATGCCTGTAATCTCAGCTACTCAGGAGGCTGAGGCAGGAGAATTGCTTGAACCTGGGAGGCGGAGGTTGCAGTGAGCCAAGTAGTGCCATTGCACTCCAGCCTGGGCAACAGAGTGAGACTCCATCTTAAAAAAAAAAAAAAAAAAGGGCAGGTGCAGTGGGTCACACCTGTAACACCAGCACTTTGGGAGGCCGAGGAGGGCAGATCACGAAGTCAGGAGATCGAGACCATCCTGGCTAACACAGTGAAACCCCATTTCTACTAAAAATACAAAAAATTAGCCAGGAATGGTGGCGGGTGCCTGTAGTCCCAGCTACTCCGTAGGCTGAGGCAGGAGAATCTCTTGAACCCGGGAGACGGAGCTTGCAGTGAGCCGAGATCATGCCACTGCACTCCAGCCTGGGCAACAGAGCAAGACTCTGCCTCAAAAAAAAAAAAAAAAAATTACCTGGATGATTCAATCCCTTCACAGTATGTCTGCAAATTCTGCCAGCTCCATGGCCAAAATATATCCAGAAGCAGATCACTTCTCATCACTTACACAGCTACCATACTGGTCTAAGTCACCATCGTCTCTCACCCGGCTCATTTCAACAGCCACTGCCAGCCCCTCTTCTTCTACCTATCTCTGCCTTTCCCCTTAACACAGCAAGCAAAGTGATCCTCTTAACAAGAACCAAACAAAAACTGCTCAAAGTCTTCTACTGCCTACCCAACTAATTCTGAATAAAAGCCAAAACCCCTACGGTGACACCCAGGCCCCAGAGACGATCTGATCCCTGTCCCCTCTTGACCTCATCTCATGTCTTCACCCACTGCTCTAGCCAACCTGGCCTTCCTCCTGACCCTTTACCAAGTCTGACACACATTCAACTCGGTATCATTACACCTGCTGTTCCGTCTTTGGAAAGCTCTTCCTCCAGATTACATGCAGATCTCCCCTCCTCATCTCCTTCAGGTCTTTGTTCAAAAGTAGGCTTCTAATGAGCCATTCCCGGACCACCCTACCCTCCCTTGAAAATTATAACCCCACATAAGCCACTTCTCAGCATTTCCTAGTCTTGGCATCCCTTTCTCAGGTTTATTTCTCTTCATAGCCCTTATCTATCATACTATATTATTTATTTATTTACTGCTCTCCTTCTAGTCACACGTGAATACAAACACCAAAATGGTGGAATTTCTGTCTGGTGTGTTCACTGTTTTAGCCATAGCACTTAGTATGCACTCAATAAATTCTTGGTCAATTAATGAATGAATATTGGAAATGGCCAAAAGCGGAAAAGCCTCTTTACTCAGGGCAAGAAAAAGACTGATTAGGCGGCTACTCCCAGCACTGACTAAAGGGCATATGGGTTTAGGAAACATTTTTGGTAACTATAATGAAAACTGTTCATGCTTATAATTACCAATCAAGAACTGTTTTGGAGCATCCATATAAAAGACGCAAATTATAATAAAATACAACATCTGCCAACAAACAAAACCACGCAGGTGGGGAAAAAAGACACATAGAAAGTGAAGTATCGAACTCAAAAATTTTTTGAGAGAAATGAATGTGAACTCAGGTGAGCTGAATGCAAATTCAAGTTTGTCAAAGAGTGGCCTAGGGAACCTTCACACAAAAAAATGGTAAGCCAGTCACAGGCGAGGGAAGGGGGAAGCCCAGAGTATCTTGGGAAGAGAGTAAGGAAACACATTAGTGAAGCTGAATATAGGTAAGAAATGGGGGGAAAAAATGGCTGCAAAGATAAGTTAGTTCCACTATTTGTGAAACACCTTAAATTCTACACTGAAAATTTTGTATCTAATTCTGGCATAGAGGGAGGAATTCACCCAAATATTCTGAAGATAAGAGTTACACGATGAAAGCTGTACTCCAAAATTTTAATTTGATAGTAAATGGATGGATTAATTCAACAGGCATTCGTTGTGTAACCACTACACACACAGCCTGGGGAGGAGATGAAGATGAATGACATGTTTGTCACTTATGAAGAAAGTACAATTTAGTGAATATGTGAAATAACTGCTATTAAATTTGCACTAGTGGACTAGTGCTGGAGAGGAGATGGGATTAGGGAGAGGTGGGTCAGGGAAGCTTTCATGGAAGAAGTGGATTCTGGCCTGAGTCTTGAAATATAAGGAAGATTTCAACTGGCCAAAATGGGGAAGGCATTTCAGGGTGTAGGAACAGCAGGAGCAAAGTGAAAGCTATGAAGCCACATGCCATGTTCAGAAAACACAAGGAGATTCCAGTCAAGTACACAAGGAGAAATACTATACTAAGAAAATGGAAAAGAATGACTGGAAATGCTACAATATAAGAGAGTTTGGGGATATTTTTTATGCATAGTGAGGAAAAATTAAAAGATTTTTTTAAATTAAAGTGGCATTAGGAAGGGACGATGACTGAAAACAAAATTAGCAAATTAAGTAGGTTCCTATAAGCAATTCTCTTTAACCTCAATTCAGCCCATCTTTTGCCCTAATTTCTGTTCTGTTTATATAGGCCTTATAAAAATGTAAACACATTTTACTTACTCCTATTGTAGTAAAAGCAAAAGGAATTAAATTTTTGTTTTGACAGAGAGAACAAAAATCTTTATGTCTATTCAAGGTTCTACAGTGGGCAGAATTCTGGGTTTTGTATTAACTAACTGCACACAAGTTAGTTAACCCATGTCAAGTGCATGGCACAGGGCCTGGTGCACAGTCAGGGATATGTAAGTGCTGGCTGTGATTACTATTAGGTGTCAGGAGATTTCAGTAAATCCTAGTTGTGAAGCCTCAGGCAAGTGTCTTAAGCTTCCAGTTGCTCCATTTGTTAAAAAAGGGTAGGGGCCGGGCGCGGTGGCTCACGCCTGTAATCCCAGCACTTTGGGAGGCCAAGACGGGTGGATCATGAGGTCAGGAGATCAAGATCATCCTGGCTAACACGGTGAAACCCCGTCTCTACTAAAAATACAAAAAATTAGCTGGCCGTGGTGGCGGGCGCCTGTAGTCCCAGCTACTTGGGAAGCTGAGGCAGGAGAATGGCGTGAACCCAGGAGGCGGAGCTTGCAGTGAGCCGAGATCGCACCACTGCACTCCAGCCTGGGGGACAGAGGGAGACTCCGTCTCAAAAAAAAAAAAAAAAAGGGTAGGAAGGGGAGGGGATGGAAATACATTCCCTATCCCTAGCAAGCTCACAGGATTGTGACCAGATTCATGTCGTTTAAACAATGGAAATGTAAGTATTCATAAACCCTAAAGCACTTTATAAATACATGGTATTATAAATTTTCTGTTTTCCCCTGATACAGAGTGAGAAAATATTATCTTGATCTATCCTTTGCAATGTATTTGGGGAGAAAGCTTCCCAAGGCACTTTAGCATTTTAGTACTCCTTTGACTCTTACATCAGTGCCTCTGAAGGTAGGGATTTTAACAATCTGATTCTTAACACACTTAAGCATTTGTTCAATGTGAAGCATATTCATATTCGGTGCAACACTCCAAACAGAGTAAGTAAAAACCTGGACCTCTTTTAGTTGACATATAAATGTGTGGTCACTTCTTACTAAAGTGACATGCAAAGAAACATGGCTACAAAAGAGCAAAAAGTGTTGGAAACTGAAAAAAGAAAGAAAATAGAAACAATCCAGTAGCAAGCAAGTGAAAATCTAGAACAAAACAACTGGAATTAGGTAATACTGAAAGTAAAATAACATAAAAAGCAAGATACTAGAGGACTGGTTTCCTGAAACAACACTACAAATAAAAGCCCGGCTGCTCCAGAGTTACTGAGTTATCTCAATTGATTGTACCCATGTCAGTTACAGATCTATTTCCCTGTTCTACTCTTTTCTGTCTTCTCACACATGCACTTAACTAGTCTTAAAGAAAAAAAAAAGGTCTCAGCTTTAATGTATCTGTTAACAAAAAAAAAGTTATCTTCAAATAAAACAGAAATTTGTGATGCAAATTCTTAGACCATTCAAAGAAGCTCCTTCCCCCACCATGGTTCTGTGAAAACTACTGTAATGAATTTGTTTCATTCATATACTGTGATATAGTTTAGATATTTGTCCCCATTCAAATCTCATGTTCAATTGTAATCCCCAATGCTGGAGGTGGGGCCTAGCAGGAGGTATTTTGGTCACAGGGGCAGATCCCTCATGGCTTGGAGCTGTCCTTGCATAGTGAATACTCGTGAGATCTGGTTGTATAAGTATGTGGTACTCTCTGCCACTCTCTCTTGCTCCTACTCCTGCCACATGAGGTGCCTGCTCACACTTCGCTTTCCACCATAAGTAAAAGCTCCCTGAGGCCTTTCTAGAAGCCGAGCAGATGCCAGTGCCATGCTTCCTGTACAGCCTGCAGAACTGTGAGCCAATTAAACCTCTTTTCTTTATAAATTACCCAGTCTCAGGTATTTCTTTACAGCAACGCTAGAATAGACTAACACAACTGTGATTACCTTGGCATGTAGATTTATATCAATAAATAGTATCTTAAATAAGTATCTATATAAATTAAATATAGTTTCTGATACTCATGAATTTAAATAACATAGTAAATAAACACAAATCAATAAATAACAGTTGACATTCACTAAGTATCCAGGGGTCTTAAGTACCTTATCCATAATCTTTGAAATAATAATCTTGCCTCACTTTTCAGATATGGAAATTGAAAATCAGAGAGGCCAAATGATGTATACCCAGACAATAAAATGTGGCATAGGGACTGAACCCAAGGTTGCCTGAGCTTTTGTCCCTTTAACCCTGCTGCTTTTCACACAGGTATATAAATTTAACACCTGCATTAAATCTAGTGTCACTAGTGTCCATTTTATGGGGTAGATGCATTAAGAAGGATCTTAGAAATTACCTGTTTGGGCAGGGTAGAGTTAACAGGAGATTACAATCTATTTCTTCATATTCTACAAAATAATACATGCTCATTGGGATATGGACAGGAGAAAGGGAAACACTGGGTAGAAGAGGGTGGTCCCTGGCAAGGGCCACACTCTCAAGCCTGGACCTATGACCCAAAGTGAGAACATGCATTCCTGTTTCCCACCCCTACAATTGTTGCCTCTTCCAAAACCACCTTGGCCTGACCCACTCCTTATCCTGTGCCCATAAAAACCCCAGGCCCTGCCAGCAGAGCGGTAGAGCTGTAGAGCAGCAGAGAAGAAGAGAAGCAGCTGACATTTGAGAGAAGCAGCCTGACTTCAGAGGGAAGGCTCGACGGCAGGACTTCAGAGGAGAGTTCAGCTGGGCATGGCCAAACTCCAGGGGAGGACCACCTTTCCACTCCATCCCCTTTCCAGCTCCCCATCCCTCTGAGAGCCACTTCTACCGCTCAATAAAATCCTCCACGTTCACCACCCTTCAATTCATTTGCCCATCCTGATTCTTCCTGGACCCCAGACAAGGACTTGGATACAGGTGCAAGAGGCTGTCACACTGACCCTCCACTGAGTTAACATTTAAGCCACCCATGGATGGCAAAGGTAAAAGAGCACACTGTAACACATGCCCTCTGGGGCGCCAAGGGTCGTGGGTAATTTCTAGATGCTGCCATGGGCCTGCACAGAGTTCTGCTCCTACCAGTTGCCCAGAGGTGCTCATCCCGGCCTCTGCACCCACTCACCTGCATGCTCCCCCTGAGCTTTGAATCCTGCAAAGGGGCCAAGGGAACTATCCCATTTCAATTATAAAAAAATTAAATAATACACAAGCAAATGGAGAAAAAATGAAATGTTTCTTACTGTCTCCATAATCCCATTCCCCTTTCCAGTTACGTACATAGCCTTCTAGATCCTCTTTCTATGAATTTATAATGGGATTTTACTGTTCTGTGATTTGCCTTTTCATTTAACAATATATCAGAGAAAAAGTTCCCTGGTTTAGTACATAGGCTTCTACTTACTTTGTGGTGGATGCAAAGTATTTTACAGTATAAAAGTACCAAAAGTATTTTTTGAAAATATGATTTCCAACATTTGTGTATTAAAGCAACACTGCAAAGAATATTAATCTGTATGGGAAAAATATTTTTTAAAAATGCAAAGTGACCAATTCAAAAATAGCAAGAGACTTAAATAGGCATTAATCCAAAGAAAATATACAATGGGCAATAAGCACACAAAAAGATGCTCAACATCATGACATTTCCGTATAATTCCCACCTGGATCAACAGAACATTACCAGTACTCCAGAATCCTCTCTCCTGCCCATCCCAATCACTGACCTTCTCTTTCCTCTCCAAAGGTAACTGCTATCTTAATTTCTAATACCACAGAGCAGTCTTGAACTCTTAGGATTTTGAACTCTCTACATGTATACATGAAACTTTACAGTGTAAGTGTGTATATCAGGACTTTCAATACTATTTTTTGTGAGATTCAATCATGTTGTTGCAAATAGTTTTAACTCATTCATTTTTACTGGTGTAGGGGAATTTACTGTACATATCTTCATTTATTCATTCCACCATGTATACACCCATAAGTTTTGCCAGTTTTTAACAAATGGAAATAAAGCTGTTATCAACATTTCTATGCATGTGTCTTAGTCTGTGTACATGAATCTCTATATACATCTAAAAGTGGAACTGCTGGGTTACAACTGTGTATCAACTTCAATAGATAATGCCAATGATTGTCCCAAATTAATACTCCAACCATCAGCATATGAGAATTCCTATTAATCTATATTCTTGCCAACCTTAGATATCGTTACCCTTAAATTTTAATTATTCTGGTTAAGTATGTACTGTAGAGTCAATAAGGCTTCGATCTGCATTTTCCTAAAGACTCTTTACAACTCCTTTGTCAGATACGCATTCTGCAAATATCTTCCCACACTGTGATTTGCCCTTTCACTGTCTTAAGGGCATATTATGATAAAGTTCTTCCTTTTAATTGTTTAATTATTAATCTTTTCAGTTATAATTATACTATGTCTAAAGCCAAGGTCATGAAGATATTCTATAGTATTATCTTCTAAAAGTTTTATTGTTTCGTCTTTCACATACAGATTTGTAATTCTCCTGGAATGGATTTTTGTGTATGGGGTTAAATAAGGATCAGGCTTCTCTTTTTTTATATTCAGATGTCCAGTTGACTCAGTACTCTTTATTGAAATGACTGTTCTTTTGAAACTGCCCTCCAATGCCACCTTTGTCATAAATCAAGTATCTACACAGACACAGGTTTGTTTCTGGACTCTATTCTGTTCCATTGATCTATTGGTCTATCTGTACATCTATACCAACGTCGTAATTAGTGAAGCTTTCACAATATATCTTGACATCTATTACAGTAAGTTTCCCACTTTTTTGTTCTTCTAAATCGTCTTTGGTATTCTTGGCTCTGTATTTCCATATACATTTTAGAATCAGTCACCAATTTCTACATAGATTCCAACTCAAAGCTTGGGGCATTTTTCAGCAACTCTGTCTTGATGGGTTCTGACCTCCAATTTTTGTTCCCCTAGCACTATGATGACCTCCTCTACTCCATCAGCAGATATCCAAGGGGAATAATGTCTCCATATGCAGGGGTCACTCTTCAGATTCCCTTCTGTTTCATCTTATCACAATAATTGCTTACAGTTTTATTAACTCTCTAATGCTTCAAAGATATGTTTTTATACTTCTGTCAAAATTTTTTAACTGTCCTCAGAGGGAAGGTTGCCTAAATCACTAGTCTTCTATTTCCAGAAGTTAATGCCTCAAAATAAGCTCTGCTTGCTTTTCTTCTCTGTTCTCCATTTCTCCCACTCTTTCCCTCTTCTCTCTTCTATCCCCCACCCTTCCTCTTTCTTTCTTTCTGGTGGAAAAGGTGGATGATGCAAAAAGATGGGGAATTCCAGCATAGCAATTATTGTAAAAAGACAATTTAGCTTTATGCGAGAAAAGAGAAACACGAGAATTGAAGAATGTGTTAGGTGGGCTTAAGAGAAGACTGACTACACATAGCAGAGTGAAGAATCACTGAACTTGATGATAGGACGATAGAAAGTATCCAAACTGAAAAAAAAAAAAGAGAGAGAGAAAAAGAAAACAGGAGATCGCGCCACTGCACTCCAGCCTGGGAGACAGAGTGAGACTGTCTCAAAAAAAAGAAAAAGAAGAAAAAGAAAACAGAGTAAAAAAAAAAAAAAAGAGAAAAAACAGAGTCTGAGATCTGTGAGACAATATCAAATAATGTAACTGATATGTAAAGGCAAGGAGAAAGAGAATTCGGAAAAAGAAGTATCTGAAAAGAGAATAGCTATGAACATAAAGCCTTCAAGAAAAGTGTCAGTAAATAGCTCCTCAGTGACTTGCAAGCAAAACAAACACAAAGAAAAACATGTGCTTCCCCTTCCACCTTTCCCCACCTACACCTCATCTTCCACCATATCATGCCCTATGGTGACTGAATAAAATGACAATTTCTTCTAGACAAGCTTCCACCTTTTTTGTTTCCTCTCCTCTCTCTCTCTCTCTCTCTCTCTCTCTCTCTCTCTCTCTCTCTCTAACTCTTACTTCTTTTTCCTAAGGTACCATGGATACTTTCTATCTTGGTCAGGATATGGTGATTAATTTTATTTCTGTACACACAAATAATTGAACATATTAAGAACATTTAAGAACAGATTCAAAGAGAATATTTTTCCTATGTTACCCTTGTTGTGTAATAGTATAGGGAATTTGAAATTTTCAGTCTCAAACTATAGCTGTATCTTTCAGATTTGGCATCTAACAGTGACAGATGGCAATGTTAAAAATAAATAGAACATTCAAGTTGTTTATACCATAGGCAAAGACAGTTTTAAAGTGTGAAACAAGCCCAAGGCTGACAGAATTCACATCATCCTTTTCAAAATGTATTAAGAATGTACATTTTGGCTGGGCACAGTGGCTCATGCCTGTAATCCCAGCACTTTGGGAAGCCAAGGCAAGCGGATCACTTGAGGTCAGGAGTTCGAGACCAGGTGGTCAACATGAAACCTCACCTCTACTAAAAATATAAAAATTAGCAGGGCGTGGCGGCATGTGTCTGTAATCCCAGCTACTCAGGAGGCAGAGGCAGGAGAATTGCTTGAACCTGGAAGGCAGAGGTTGCAGTGAGCCGAGATCACGCCACCACACTCCAGCCTGGGTGACAGAGCAAGACTCCATCAAAAAAAGAAAAAAAAAGCACATTTCCTTATACCAACTCTGCAATGCTGCTCACAGAAGACAAAATACTAGCTTTTGAAGGTACGCTAGGTTTTTCTTGGTCATTCTTAATTTAGAAATAACAATGCTATGCAGGTCTACAAATACAAACCTGTTTTCCAGAACTATCAACTGGTTAACTTTCCCAATGCTAAATGGTTCTGGAGGTTATCCCTACTTGAAGTGTCACTTCTCCATTCAAAACATGAGAATGGGCCAGGCACGGTGGCTCACACCTGTAATCCCAGCACTTTGGGAGGCTGAGGTGGGTGGATCACCTGAGGTCAGGAGTTTGAGACCAGCCTGACCAACATGGAGAAAACCCGTTTCTATGAAAAATACAAAAAATTAGCCGGGCATGGTGGCATATGCCTGTAATCCCAGCTACTTGGGAGGCTGAGGCAGGAGAATCGCTTGAACCTGGGAGGCAGAGGTTGCAGTGAGCTGAGATCGCGCCATTGCACTCCAACCTGGGCAACCAGAGCGAAACTCCGTCTCAAAAAAAAAAAAAAAAAAAAGACAGAAAGCACTTGATTGATACTAATACAGTTTTAATGCCAATATTAGGCTAAGTTTTAAAAACTCAATTTATAGTACATCTGAATCAATACTATCAAAGATGAGACATAATAACTAATATAAGTTAAGCTTACACCACAGAAAGATGGATAAAAATATGTGCAGGAAATTAAATGTTTGATGTTGAATTTTAGTAACTTCAAAATAATGACCATAAAAACCCATTATAATCTCAATAGATGAATAAAAGCCTTTGGAAAAATTCCTACACTCTTTTAAACACTTAACACACAAGAAACAGAAGGGAACTTTCTCAACCCTGATAAAGGACATCTATGAAACCCCCACAGCTAATATCCTACTTAATGGTAAAAGACTAGATGATTTCCCCTAAAATCAGGAACAAGACACGGATGCTTGCACTTGAGATTTATATTCAATATTGTATTAGAGGTTCTCACAAGGACCACTGGGCAAGAACAATAAAAAGACATCCAGATTGGAAGGGAAGAAGTAAAAAGTGGCTACTGTAGATACCATAATCTTGTATATAGAAAATCCCAAGGAATCCACTATGAAACTATTAGAACTAATAAACAGTTCCGCAAGGCTTCAAGATATAACATCAACATACAAAAATTATATTCCTATGGACTTGCCATGAACAATAAGAAAATGAAATGTTAAAATTCCCGGTACAATAGCATTAAAAAGAATTGAATATATTTATAAAGAAATTCAACAAAAGATATATAAAACTTATACTCTGAAAACTACAAAATACTGAAATAAATTAAAGAATGTCTAGACTGACTGGGCCTAGTGGCTCATGCCTATAATCCCAGCACTTTTGGAGGCTCATGCGGGAGGATCACTTAAGGCCAGGAGTTCAGGACCAGCCTATGCAACATAGTGAGACATTGCTACAAAAAACTAACAAATTATCCTGGCACAGTGGCACATGCCTGTAGTACTAGCTACTCAGGAGGCTGAGGTGGAAAGATGTCTTGAGCCCAGGAGTTTGAGGACTTGTGAACTATGACCACACCATCGCACTCCAGCCTGGGCAACAAAGCAAGACACTGTCTCTAAAGAAAAAAAATTAAAAATACAAAAGAATATCTAAATAAATGAAAAACATCTCTTGTTCAGGGATTAGAAGACTTAATACTGTTAATAATATTTCCCGAGTTGATCTACAGGTTCAATATATTCTCTGTCAGAATCCCATCCTACTCTGTAGAAACTGACAAGCTGATTCTAAAGCCATAAAGAATTACAAGGGGCCCAGAAAAGCCAAATCAACCCTTAAAAAGAAGAAAAAAGTAGGAAGACTTACACTTCCCCACTGCAAAACTTACTACAAAACAACAGTAATGAAAACAGGGTACTACTGGCATAAGAAAACACATATAGAGGCTGGGCACGGTGGCTCATGCCTGTAATCTCAGCACTTTGGGAGGCCGAGGTGGGCGGATCACGATGTCAGGAGTTTAAGACCAGCCTGGCCAACATGATGAAACCCCGTCTCTATCAAAAATATAAAAATTAGCCAGGTGTGGTGGCACACACCTGTAATCCCAGCTACTCGGGAGGCTGAGGCAAGAGAATTGCTTGAACTCAGGAGGCGGAGGTTGCAGTGAGCCGAGATCGCACCACTGCACTCCAACCTGGGTGACAGAGCAAGACTCCGCCTCAAAAAAACAAACAAAAAAAGGCATATAAATCAATGGAAGAAAACTGGAAATCCAGGAATAAATCTAGGGTCAACTGTGTCTAGGGTCAATTGATTTTTCCAAGGGTATCAAAGTAATTCAACAGGAAAGAAATAATCTTTTCAACAAACAGTGCTAGAACAATTGGATAACCTCATGAAGTTGGACCCCTGCCTCATCACCATACACACAAATTAACTTTAAAAAATGGGTCATAGACTAATATGCAACATCTAAAACTATAAACCTCTCAGAAGAAAACACAGGAGTAAATCATGACTGCGGGTTAGCCAAAGCCTTCTTAAATAAGGAATCAAAAGCATAGATGACAAAAGAAACATCAAAAGTAAAAACTTGTATGCATCAATGGATACTACCAAAGAAAGTCAAAGACAAACCACAAAACAGGTGAAAATATTTGTAAATCATTATTATCTGGTAAAGAATTTGTATCTAGAATATATGAGCAACATTTACAACTCACTAAAAAAAACACAAATAATCCAATTAAAAACTGGGCAAAAGTGGGAGGTTGAGGTGGGAGGATCACTTGAAACCAGGAGTTTGAGACCAATCTGGGCAACAAAGCAAGACCTCATCTCTACAAAAAATTTAAAAATTAGCTGGGCACAGCAGCGTGCACCTGTAATGTCAGTCATTCAGCAGGCTGAGTCAGAAGGATCATTTGAGGCCTGGAGTTGAGGGCTGCAGTGAGCTATGATCACAACACTGCACTGCAGCCTGTGGTGACAAAGAAAGACCCTGTCTCGAAAAAAAAAAAAAAAAAGAAAGAAAAAGGAAAAGAAAAAAGAAAAAAGAATAAGCAAAGGATATGAATAGATACCCTCCAAAGAAGATGAACACATAACCAATAAGCACATATAAAATGACTAAACATTATTAGCCAAAAACAAAATGCAAGTCAAATCCACAGTGAGATACTACTTCACAATTAAGAAGGCAATAATCAAAAAAATCCAAATAAAAACAAGTGTTGACAAGGATATGGAGCAACTGGAAGTCTCATACACTGCTGGTGGACCTGCAAAATGGTACAGTTACACCAATGGTGCAGCTGGCAGTTCTTCAAAGATTAAATATAGTTACCATATGACCCAGCAATCCCACACCTGGACATATACCCAAGGGAAATTAAAACACATCCACATGTAATATTGTACATGAATATTCAGAGAAGCCAAAAATGCAAACAACTCCAAATGAATAAACAAATAAAATGTGGCATATGCATACAATGAAATGTTATCCAGCTATTTAAAAAGAAGGAATTAAAACAGAAGTACTGATACATGCTACTGCACAGGTGAATCTTGAAAACACTATGCTAAGTAAAAGAAGCCCATCACAAAAGACCACACATTATATGATTCCATTTATACAAAATGTCCAGAATAGGGAAATCAATAAAGACAGAAAGTAGACAAGTGGTTGTTTAGGGCTGGGAGCAGTATGAGGGGAGCAGTGTCCGCCAATGGATATGGGATTTCTTCATGAAGTAATGAAGGTGTTCTAAAATTAACTGTGGTGATGGCTGCACAACCCTGTTACACAATTTAAAGGGTAAATTGCATGATATGCGAATTTTATCTTAATAAAGCTGAGTTTTCAAAATGTTAAGTTTAAAATAACACCATATTTTTAAAAAGAATGAAATCTACAGTTACTAATGAAGATTTACCGAACAAGCACCCACTTAGGAGCTTTTTAAAAAAGTTTACCCAAGAAGGATAAAATTGCTTCAAAAAGAACTGAGAATCCTGACTCAAGTAGAACTGCAGAAAACACTGTTTTGAAGCATTTTCTCTACTGAACAATAAAGTTAGTCTAAAATAAACAAATTCCAATGAGAGAAATGGGAATAATGACTCCCTAGTCTCCTGTGAAGAAATAAGCTTTGAAAGGTATTATTAACCTTTACTTAAATACTATTAGCAAAGATTGTTGGATGTAAGCTTTGGGAGCAGAAGTGGGAAAATACCAAAAGAGTAAAGAATAACTGTTTTTTTTTTTTCTTAACTCTTACATACAGGTCCTAAAACTAGAAAATACTATCATAAGGTAAACAGTTCAAATTAATTCTGAGGCCCAGAAATTTTTTCTTCTCCTTTTATTGGGAGGTGGGAAAGGACAGAAGAAATGTAATATAGCTAGGAAAAATAAGTTGGATGACTCCCTCTTCTCTCCAAAGCTTTTTAGACTTTGTTTGAATTTTTTTTTAATTGACATCATCAAAAAGTTTCAGATGAGGCATTCTGTTGAATCTTCCCAAAACTAAATCACCTCAATAAACACTGAAATTCACATTTTCTTGATTTGTATCCCCTTCAACAATGCTTTATTTGTAATATATTCTAGATATTTATGCAGCACTGTAAGTATACTGTATAAGTAATAAGAAATGCTGTTTAAAATAGTTTTGATGTTCATATGCCCTGTTAAAATATACTTACTTTTCATTTATTAATTTTCAGTTAATCCTACAATTTCTGTGTTAGTTCTTTAAACCTATCTTTTAAATCATTTTATTCATTAAGTTACAATGCTATTATGCAACTATAAAAGTAAATAATGACAAAGCTTAATGGAGCAATTGCCTAAAAATTTGAGTGCATGTAAACCTTTTCAAAATGATCAACAGAGATATAAGAATACATTTAAAAATCAAAACCATATAAAATTAAGAATGTAATTATTATGCCAATAAATGCAAAACTAGCAAAACAAGCTAAATACTTGACTGACAGAAAATCTGTGTCTTCAAGCAGTTGATAAAATAACTACACTAGTGAAAAAAATGTACTCACCTGGTTTTGGCACTGAGTTGGTCACTGACTGGGGAACTTTTTGGTTAATTAACTCAACACAGTGTCCAGGGAAGAGTCCCACCTGATGAAAAGCAACAAAGAAAGGATTCTAAACCAGCAAACAGACCAATTATGTGAACACTGCCAACTGAATTCCAGTAATGTATTCTACAATCCCTCCCAAATGATTCTATTATTCCAAGACTCTAAATAACAGATGATGCCAGTTACACAAACAAATAATAAAACAATCTGTTGCTATGAGTACATAAAGCTATCTGTTTTATTTGTCCAAATATCTAAGTCTGCTTTTTTCCTTTTAGTTTTTAATTTCCCAATCTTTTTTTACATGAATTAAAATATCTAGTCTGACAATGAGCTACGCATGCAAGTAGGTAAAATTTTATAATTTAATAATGCGCTTTACTGAAATCTCAATCCAGTTATGTTGATACCTCTGTTGCCAACTTATGTTTATTGACTTCTCTATGGGTTTTTTAAATCAACACTAAGCCACAACTCAAACTTTTTGTGAATTTTCTCTTCACTCTCTCCCAGGTTTCATGAAAAAAAAAAAAGACACGACTAAAATAAATGTGTAAAATAATCTCTCATTTAAAATCCTGGTATTCACTGCTTTTAAAAACTAGCAGCACATGGATAAGAGGGAAAGTAAGAGAGAAGAAAACAGCCAATCTCAGCAGTGTCAACAGACTCTGGCTTTGAGGAACACACCACAGTGACCTAGTAGCAGAACCACAGGCATTGCTTTTGGCATTGTAACAAGCCGTATTAGGAAAATGCTGAGTTCCAGATCATCCAGAGATACTGTATAGCCAAAAGGATAAATACCGAGATAAACAGCCTGGAAACAAAAGCAAAGAGGAAATCTTTATCAATATTTATAGATGTTTCCTTAGATAAAAATATAAATGGGCTGCCATGCAGCAGATGTTAAAGCTGAAATATGAAAGCTCCATCACTTTGTGTATCCCTCTGTTGACAGACTCTGGGGAAGAATGGAATCATTTTCCAAGGGTATGACTCATCATCAAGTTCTGAGCTGTATAATTTCCATCTGTGTGGAATTATTTTCACATACTCATTTGCTACATTCTTATTTCAATTTCTAGATCCATATTCTATGGTAGTTCTTAAAATTGTGAAGATATAAACCAGTGAGCTGAAAAGGGGTATTAACAGATTATCAGTTTTTTTGTTTTTTGTTTTTGAGACAGGGTCTCATTCTGTCACCCAGGCTGGAGTGCAGTGGCACAATCTAGGCTCACTGCAGCCTCGATCCCCCAGGCTCAAACAATTCTCGCACCTCAGCCTCCTGAGTAGCGGGGACTCTGGGCATGCACCACCTCACCTGGCTAATTTTGTTTATTTTTTGTAGAGATGAGGTATCATTATCAGATTATCAGTTTTGTTCACAAGATGTGAATTTGGGATTCCTATGCACTGCCTTCCAAAATGATGCTTTAGGTATTTGTTTTACTAGTGAAATTCTTTAATATATTCCACTCAACTTCCTATTTTACTGAACAAGTAGAAATGCTTCCAAGACTGATTAGAACCAGTTAAGAGTCAACTTAAAAAAATCTTCATTTTTTTTCTTACACGAGTCAGTTATGAGAGGGGATATGGGACATGGTTAACAGCGTAGCCTCAAGTAAGTGTTCCACGCTCCATAAAAGGGTTTGGAAAGCGATTATAAAAGTCTCAGGTCATAAATAAAACAAATGTATACAAAAATGCATTTGTAAATAATCTTTGTTTTTACAAGTCTTTGCAATAAACTGTCAGTTTGGTCTCCAGCAGAGAGAGCTGGAGGAGTGGAGCTTCCAGATGTAGTCTCCGGTGTGAGTCCCAGCAATGGAGACCTTGATGCTATGAGCTCTGGAGACTCTCATGAAGAGGACTAGGGGGGATGAAGAAGTGACTGGGAAACTGCTCATGCCGAGATGGGAGGTGCCCTGGAAATAGCTGCTTCATGAACTTAAGCCATGACAGATAGAATGTTAAAAGTCATTCCACAAAGTGGTGTGTTTCAATGCAAAGGCTAGAGAACTGTAAAAAGGTGGTTACCAAGGCTGGGAAGATACAACTATTTCAAGAGTGACTCTGAAAAAGATCCTGATGCCTTGAGGTACCCTTCTGAAATTCAAACAACAATGTACAAATATCTGCCTTGTTTCGGAGTTTATGGAGTATAAGATTCATGTTTCTAAAAGACCTTACCTGCAGCTGGTTTCCACATCTGAAATTATAGTGCTCTCCAAGTCACATAGCTGGAAATTAAATGTTCAACTTCTACCTTGGCCCCAGTTTAATGTTTGGTGCTCTCTGGATTGAGTTGAATTATGTTCAGGCTTTGCAATTTCACTTGTGGTAAAGGCTCTAACATTTTCTCTTTCTATGCAAATTTCTTTTTTTTTTTTTTTTTTTTTTTTGCGCGACGGAGTTTCGTTCTTGTTGCCCAGTCTGGAGTGCAATGACGCGACCTCAGCTCACTGTAACCTCCGCCTCCCAGGTTCAAACGATTCTCCTGCCTCAGCCTCCCAAGTAACTGGGATTATACGCATGCGCCACCATGCCCGGCTAATTTTTTGCATTTTTAGTAGAGATGGGGTTTCTCCATGTTGGTCAGGCTGGTCGTGAACTCCCAACCTCAGGTGATCTACTCACCTTGGCCTCCCAAAGTGCTGGGATTACAGGCGTGAGTCACCACATCCAGACTCTATGCAAATTTCTTGAAGGAGAATTGCTTGCATATTTCTTCTCTGTCTTCACAGAAGGCAGAGTTTCTTTCAAACTTAACTGAGGCATCAGTTGCTCTTTGGCTGTTTCTTACCATGATTATTAACAATAAGTTTGTGGCTTGGGTTTGCAAACTGTACTGTTTGTTGCACTGATCTTCCCATATAGTAATTTTTAGTTTGTGAAAAAAATTAACCCTCATCTGAAATTAACATATAAGTTTTTTAACTAGTCTCAGATTTTAAAACTTGCAATAAAATGGAAACTCATTGGTTTTTCTTGCCCTTTCGAACTCTTGTAATTGAGTTTTCATCATGTTTTATATTAAAGTGTTTTATATTAAACAAGTTTTCATCATGTTTTATATATAAAGCTAACACATGGCTACAAAAAAAGAAGTATCTGGGTTCAATCTTAAGTCTGCCACTCACTAGATTAGGTTTGTAACTTAGCCTCTTTGTGTTTTAGTTTCTTCGTCTAAACATGGTAATAATAATGCCTATCTCATAAGGGTTGTTATGAGAATTAAATGGGCTAGTATAAATAAAATGCATAGAGTAAAATGCATTGATTTGTTAACTAATGGTCTAGTAACAACATGATCTATTAACTACGGCAGCCTGTTTCGTACGTTATTCTTTCTGCAGCCGTGGCAATTTCTAAAGCTTTAACCCATTTATGGCAGAGGTTGCAAAATTTTTTTGTGAAAAATTAGAACTTGGCGATGACCTTGAGCAGCAGGATATAAATAACTCCCACAAGCTTAGCGTTCCAATAATGGAACACTAGGCATAAATGGGTTAATGCATAAGTAAATGCTATTATTATCCCAGTATTTGGCTACCAGAACTGCTAGAGGGCTCTAGCTCCTCCATCAAATGGATATTACACAAAATGCCACCTTTTGTATATATCTGCTTAAGTTTCCTGACTCTCAAATATCATTCTTTCTAAAACATTCTAATTCATTTCAATATATAAAATCTGCAACTTGCCTGAGAGAAAAGTCCAGATTCTAAACTTGGCTCACCCATTTACTAGGTTCTGTGATCTATGGCAAACTGCTTAACATCTCTGGTCTTAGTTTCCTAATTTGTAACGTTAGGGATAACACTACCTATACCTCAAGAGTTTATGTGAAAGTAACTGCCTAGTTTCTAAGTTCGAGTATCTTTTGGCAAAAAAAAAAAAAAAAAAAAAAGTTTTCCATTACTTCCCACAAAGACTGAACAAAGACAGCTTAATGCACTTCTCAGGGAACTATATCATATACATTAGTTACATTTTCACCTTTTAAATTCATCACAATGAATTAGGTTTAGGTGTATGGGGAAATGCTACTGCATACTATACAGAAGTAGATCTACAGTAGGCTCACCTAATACCTAACTCCAATCCCTGCCCTCTTGTTTTACTTTATCATAAGTGTAATATCACTAACTACTAGCTAAACTATACAGTTTCCCAGACTCCCTATATTCAGGCAAAGCCGCAACACATGTAAACACAGCTCTGCTACTATCCTATCTCCTCCTCTGTGCCGTGAGCACAGGTGTCATGACTAGATCTGTCGTGGTCATCACTTAACCATAAGTGAAAAGCTGAGAGAACCTTAGAGACTCCTGCCTGGCATCATTAAGCTGCTGACTCAGCACTAGAAATCCACCATCTTTTCCAGTCAGTTTTTTACTTCTTGAAGCCAAAATCACTCCTAAACATCAAGGAGTCTTTTAAAAGAGTCAGTTCTCCGAATTTGTGAAAGGCAAACAGATTCCATTTTACCATCACAAAATTTTCATGATAAAAAATTGTGTTCTCTTGAAAATATTACACACGAGAATGGAACTAACCTTAAAAGTACAGTTAATGAACATTTATACTTTTCTGATGAATACTTCGCCTAAGATTTCACCAAATAGTAACCATTTTGATAAAATGTCAAATGGTAAAAAGTGACTGGAACTCTGAAAATATGATCTATTAGTTATGTCATCTTGTTCTGTATCTTATTCTTTCTGCAGCTGTGGCAATTTCTAAAGCTTCAATTTACATGGCTGGAAAGGGAGAGCAGAATTAGGTATATTGGCAGGGGTCAAAATGAGATTCAACTCTAGGAAGAGAATGGAAGATGGAGAAAAAGCCAGCATCTAGGGCCCATGATGGTAAAGAAGTAGGTAATAAAAACATAGTAATAGAAGGAAAAGAACAATGTAGAGACAAGGCTGGAACAGGTTAGGAATGGTCTTGAAAAGAGGAGACCTCCCTGTTGACTGTTTTCACTCAAGTCTTTGAAATAAAGTAAAAAGCCACCAGACATGCTAATATATACCATGGTGTGCTGATAAATGTTTAACAACTAGCTCTCCACGGGGGAAAGGCCTTGATTTCCAGTGTTTTCCAGTGCTCACCGTATAAACACTCCCATCATGGCTGGTTTCAAGCTACCAACTTGATACAACTGAACACAAAATTGGAAAGAGAAGCAGAAGGGCACTCAGTTATACAGTATTGAAAAAATACAGATAAAGTAGCTGGAAATAACTTCAAGAGCATAAATGGTAAAATGTGGTAAAATAATTACAAAAAATATTTGATTATTACCTTTGTTTTTAATACAATTCATTTCATTGTAAATATATATACCTTAATTTTTGATAATGGCTGTTTTTAACAACTATCCTACAAAATTTCACAGTTAGCTCCAGCTGACCACTGATGTATATTCATACACTTTGTCCTGCGCCTATCCACCTCTAACAGCTCCTGGTAATCAGTTTCTAGTAGCTTAGCAAGCATATGGCTCACCCTCTGACTCTAGGAGAACCAGGAGAGATGTAAAGGGAATAGACTGTAATCTGGTTCTTCTGATCTTCTTCTACCTTGGGGAATACTCAGACTAAAAAGAAAACCTGGTTTGGCTTCTAAAGTGAGTGTATGTGCTGAAAAATACTTTGGTGTAACTTAAAGGGAATATTAGAGAAGAAACTACTGCAATAAAATAAGCCTGGAGCTTTGGAAACAGTAGAGTTAACAACAGAACCTAATCCCAACTATAGTCTCCTTGAGGCAATCAACAAAAACCTAAAAAGGAATTCAGCATAACGATCATGTGCTTATCGCTGACTTACAAAAAAAAATTCTTGGCTGGGCGCAGTGGCTCACGCCTGTAATCCCAGCACTTTGGGAGGCCGAAATGGGCAGATCATGAGGTCAGGAGATTGAGACCATCCTGGCTAAAATGGTGAAACCCCGTCTCTACTAAAAAAAAAATACAAAAAATTAGCCGGGCGTGGTGGCAGGCGCCTGTAGTCCCAGCTACTTGGGAGGCTGAGGCAGGAGAATGGTGTGAACCCAGGAGACGGAGCTTGCAGTGAGCAGAGATCGAGCCACTGCACTCCAGCCTGGGTGACAGAGTGAAAGACTCCATCTCAAAAAAAAAAAAAAAAAAAAATTCTCTTCTATTGGTTTATTTATTTAATTTATGGCTAGCGAATCTTTAGCACTGTTGGCGTAGCCAAACATTTTTCAAATTAAACTTAGTAGAAGCACTGCTCACTCCTCAAAATATATCACAGATTTTTCAACTGGAATTATTTGGCCTCAGAGCGTTAAAACTCCAGTTTTTCATTTTCTGCCTACAACTTCCTATCCTCTCAGGTCTCTAGTGTTGATATTCTATAACAACAAAAGTACAAACAGAGACATCCCATCCCCTTCACATTTCCCCCCAAGGTACTTATCTCCACAATTCCAGGTTTTTTGTTTTGTTTTGTTTGCTACCCAATATGGACCCTGTGATTGAGCATTTGTTTTAAATCAGTACCCTTTAATTTCCTTGCAATATTAACTTCCTGCCGAACCAATCCAGCAAACCACCACAACTAAATCAATTCACTACCATACTTGCATGTCTGTGTACTGCTGGAGAAAAAAAAAAATCACATCACTAAGGAGATTTGAACCAATACAAATTCACAGTCTATTGTCCAGAAATGCCAATTATTTTCTCCCCACTCCCGAAACATGCTTAAAGAACCTAATCCTCTTTAGAGTCTCTGCCCAGTCTGACTCCCATGGCCTGCCAACACCATCCCAGCACAGTTGATCAAACAGACGGTAAGTCAATGAGTCAATTAGTTTGTCTGCTATGATTTTGGAACTAGTTCCAAATCTTCAATGATCTCCATTGAATTGTTAGAATTAGGAAATATTTTTCCAAACAAAGAAGAGAAGAGACAAAGAAACAACAGTTGCTACACACCAAAGGAAGCAAAAACCGGAAATAAGTTCCTCAGGTCCTTACTTTTTAGCTCTGGTTCCATTTACTTATAGCCTAGTAATTCTTGTATTGGGCTCTTTGAGATATTCCTACCAATTCCCCCACCCCCCCACTCTCCTTGTATGTCCCCCAAAAGCACAACATTGCTTCTGGTTTCTTTGCCTTATTTATACTGTCCCCTTGAATGTCAACTCCCTAATTTCCATTTAAATAAAAAATTACTCTTGCAGCCGGATATGCAGGTTTGAGAGTCAAAAACAAAGCTAAAGATCAGGACATAAATCTGAGAGTTGGGCATAAATATGGTTTTTAAAGTTGAGAAAGTGAGTAAGATAGCAAGGGACAAAGAGTGTAGAATAAGAAGGCAGTCCAACCCCAAACGTCAGAGGTCTAGTAGAGGAGGGTGTCCTGGCAAAGGAGACTGTGTCAAGTCAGTTAAGAGAAAAAAGTCTCTGGAAAAAGAAAATCAGATACTAATGAGAGTTTAAGTAAGGAGTAGTAAAGTATCTATTTTTTTTTTCATTAAGCCAAACAGAGACCACTAGCGATAAAAGAGAAGAATCAAAGGGTGAAGGGTTTAAGAACATATTTGTGATAGGTGAATGTAATCAAGGCTCTAGAATCTACACTGGAAAAGAAGGATAGTGAAGGCAGGAAGTAATTGATGGGCAAAAACTGGGAGGAACAGTGGAATGATAATACTAAGCATAATACTGAATATTGAACATAATTGTTTATTGTACAGCAAGTAGCTGAGGGGATTAAATTTCTTTTCCCAGTTGCCATAATACAATATCAAATAAGACAAACTAGATTACTGTTGCTTTAAAGTTTTAATTAATTTGTAATACCTTTCAGCCTTGGAAGGAGTAAGAAAAGGATAGAGTAGGCATTGTAAGTGGAAAGACACATAGAAAAAAAGACACAAGAGTAGAAAAAAGCAACTTGTGTACTAAGAGGGGAAATAATAGTTACATCTGGCAGAACATCCAGTTTCTAAAATAGAGCAGTGCAAAGTAAGACTGGTAAATGAGAATAAAGTCGGAGATCCTGGATGACCGTGTATATCGTCACAAGGAGTTTTAAGTTCCTTCTGTAGGAAATAAAAGTGACACATTCTGAGCAGAAGCAGCACAGGAACAGGCATGTTCTAAAAGGAAAAGTATTCGCCTGTATACCTTTCAAGCTGTAAGGAAGGGAGGAAGATAAGAAGCAGTACACCACTTTAGGAACTTGCAAAATAGGCTAGGAAAGAGAATAAAACCTACAGTGTATGACAACAGCATGAAGAAGGAAGGACAGTATATGAATGTAAACGACACAGAGGTAGAAGAGACAGATATGATCAACTGGATTGGATGCATGAACAACATGAAGTCAAGAATGCTCCTGCAGTTTTTGCTTCCACCTTAACTGAGGTATAGTTAACCCAAAGTAAACTGCACATATTTAAAATGTACATTTTGATAAAACACCCATGAAACTATTACCACAATCAAGATTATAATATATCCATCAACCCCAAAAGTTTCCTTATATCTCTTTGTAATCCTTCCTTCCCCCTATCCTCCCATCACTGCTCCTCAGGCAATTACTCATCTACTTTTTATCACTATATATTACTTTCCATTTTCTATAATTTTACATAAATGAAGTCTTATGTAATATACTCTTTTTTGTCTGCCTTCTTTCATGCAGCATATTTTTGAGGATCACTCATGTTGCTGTATTTATCAACTGTGTATTCCTTTCATTGCTAAGTAATATTCTATTGTATGGACACCACCATTTGTCTATTAATCTGCTCTTGACAGATATTAGGGTCATTTCCAGTTTTAAACTATTACATATAAAGATGCTATGAACATTCATGTATGAGTTTCTATATGGACACATGCTTTTTTTTTCTGTAAACAGTTAGATCGTGTGGTAAGTGTACAGTAATTCCTCCCTTAACGTCATTGATGTTCACATTGGAAACTGTGAACTGACTTACTCTGTGCTGTGGGAACTTAATTCTTATTTATATCAACTAGCCAATGATAAAATTGGTTTCATTAGACAGTATGTCATTTTGCTTAAAGTTGCAGTTTCCAAGAACCAACTGACAACATTAAGTGATGACTTACTGTTTAACTTGAGAAACTGCTAAACTGTTTTCAAATGAGTTGTGACATCTTAAATTCCCACCAGCACTGTATGAGAATTCCAATTTTTCCACATCCTTGCAATTTTAATAAGTATGAATCAATACCTCATTGTTGTTTTAACCTACATTTCTCGAATGACTATTGATGTTGGATATCTATGTATTAATTTGCCATTCATATATCCTTTTGATGATATCTTTTCCAATCTTTGCCTATTTTTTAAATTGAATTGCTTTCTTCTTTAATTTTGTGAGTTTTTGTTTTTTAAAAAATAGCATCTCAGTATGTTGCCCAGGCTGGCCTCAAATTCATGGGCTCAAGCAATCCTCCTGCCTCAGCCTCCCAAGTAGCCGGGACTACAGGCACATGCTACTGAGCTTGCCCAGTGAGAGTTCTTTGTATGTTCTGATACAAGTCCTTTATCAGATATAATCACTGCAAATATTTTCTCCCAGTCTGTGGTTTGTCTTTTTGTACTAGTAAATATGTCTTTCAAAGAGCAGAAAGTTTTTTTAAAAAAATTAATTATTTCTTTATTATACTTTAAGTTCTGGGATACATGTGCAGAACAGGCAGGTTTGTTACATAGGTATACATGTGCCATGGTGGTTTGCTGCACCCATCAACTTGTCATCTACATTAGGTATTTCTCCTAATGCTATCCGTTCCCTAGTCCCCCACCCCGCGACAGGCCCATGTGTGATGCTCCCATCCCTGTGTCCATGTGTTCTCACTGCTCAACTCCTGCTTATGAGTGAGAACACGTGGTGTTTGGTTTTCTGTTCCTGTGTTAGTTTGCTGAGAATGATGGTTTCCAGCATCATCCATGTCCCTGCAAAGGACATGAACTCATCCTTTTTTATGGCTGCATAGTATTCCATGGTATATATGTGCCACATTTTCTTTATTTAGTCTATCACTGATGGGCATTTGGGTTGGTTCCAAGTCTTTGCTATTGTGAACAATGCTGCAATAAACATACATGTGCATGTGTCTTTATAGTAGAATAATTTATAATCCTTTGGGTATATATCCAGTAATGAGATTGCTGGGTCAAATGGTATTTCAGGTTCTAGATCCTTAAGGAACTGCCACACTGTCTTCCATAATGGTTGAACTAATTTACACTCCTGCCAACAGTGTAAAAGCGTTCCTATTTCTCCACATCCTCTACAGCATCTGTTGTTTCCTGACTTTTTAATAATCGCCATTCTAACTGGTGTGAGATGGTATTTCACTGTGGTTTTGATTTGCATTTCTCTAATGACCAGTGATAATGAGCTTTTTCTCATATGTTTGTTGGTCACATAAATGTCTTCTTTTGAGAAGTGTCTGTTTATATCCTTTGCCCACTTTTTGATGGGTTTGTTTTCTTGTAAATTTGTTTAAGAGCAGAAGTTTTAAATTTTGATGAAATTAAATTATTTTTATGAATTGTTCTTCTGACGTCACATTAAAGAAATCTTTGCCTAATCCAAAGCCACAAAAGTTTTCTCCTATGTTTTCTTCTTGAAGTTTTACAGTTTATACTTTATAAACATTTAGGTATATTGGCCGGGCGTGGTGGCTCACGCCTGTAATCCCAGCACTTTGGGAGGCTGAGGCAGGCAGATCACAAGGTCAGGAGATCGAGACCATCCTGGCCAACATGGTGAAACCCTGTCTCTACTAAAAATACAAAAATTAGCTGGGCGTGGTGGCCTGCGCCTGTAGTCCCTACTACTTGGGAAGCTGAAGTGGGAGAATCGCTTGAACCCAGGAGGCAGAGGTTGCAGTGAGCCGAGATTGGGCCACTGCACTCCAGCCTGGTGACACAGCAAGATTCTGACTCAAAAAAAAAAAAAAAAAAAAAAAAAAGAGAGAGAGACACATCTTCACCTAATCCAAAGCCACAAAAGTTTTCTCCTAAGTTTTCTTCTTGAAGTTTTATAGTTTATACTTTATAAACATTTAGGTATATTATCTATTTTGAGTTAATTTTTGTAGATGGTAAAATAAATAAAGTTTACTTTGGAGACGTTTGGATATCCAAGTGTTCCACTGCCATTACATCTCTTCACTGAACTGACTTTTGAACTTCACTGAAAATCAGTTGTCCATGTGTACAACTGTATGTATGTATTTCAGGACTGTCTATTCTTTCCCACTGATCTACTTATCTGTCTTTCCACCAATACCACACTCTCTTGAAAACTGTAGCTTTGTAGTAAATCTTCAGTTAGTGTTAGTTCTCCAACTTTGTTCTTTTTCAAATTTGTTTTGGCTATTATATTCCAGGTCCTTTGCATTTCCATTTGAATTGTTTAACTTGCTTGTATATTTCTACACAAGAGCCTGCCTGGTATTTTGACTTACATCAATTTGGGAAGAAATGTCATCTTAAAAAATATACAGTCTTCAAACCCATAAAAACAGTATATCTCTCCATTTATTTGGATCTTCTTTAATGTCTCTTAGCAATGTTCTGTAGTTTTCAGTATATAGCTCTTTCACATCTTTTTTTTTCAGATACAGTCCTAAGTATTTCCTATTTTTAGTACTATTATACATGGGTTTTATACATTTTCTGACTGAAGTGAATGCTGCAAGTCTGTGGACTACATTTAGGATAATGAGGTCTTCACATAGTTGTCCCAAGTATTTATATTTAAAAACATACTATGTATTTTAAATACATAAATTACTTTCCTTTTATTTCTCCTTTATATCTGAAAATTTATGCTGACTTTTTTGAAAGTGTATATTAATGGAAGTAGTTAAATAATTTGTAAATTCCATTTTAGAATGACAAAAAAGGATTTTAGAAAATACTTGTCATAAGGAGGGGGTATTAGGGTTTAATAAGATTAAGAACTACTGCCACAGCCATTTTGTCAATAATTTCTATAAAATTGAGTGTTTACATGTGTACATATGTAACAAACCTGCACATTGTGCACATGTACCCTAGAACTTAAAGTATAATAAAAAAAGAAAAAAAAACTAAAAACAAAATAAAGTGTTTTTTAATGCTGATTTAAAAAATTGAGTGTTTAAGCATCAGTTGGTAAGACATATTCTGATGTTATAAATTAACAAAAAGCTATCAAGTAGGAAATTTATCTCCAACATCAATATATCTAATGGCACTAATAAGAAAAAGTAGCAACAAATAAAACATAAATTAAGAAAATGTATTTATTTCTATGTCCCAAAAGGAAAAGAAATACAAAATTAAAAGTCATCACGTTTGTATTCCGGTCCTGGCTATACCACATACTTACTGTCTTTGTGAAACAGAAAAATTTATCTAAATTTGTCTCCAGATTTCTACCATTTTAAAATGATGGTTTAGAACCAGATGGTCCACTATCATCATCCACTATAGAAAAATCTATGATTCACACAAGTAAACAAGCAGAGCCACTATTATTCATTAAATTATTACCATGCTCTGTTATTTGCCTAAAATGCATAGGCTTCAACAGCAACTCTGCAATATACAGTGTAATGACAAAGGGCTAGTTGTTTAACCCTTTATGCTTTAGTTTCTTCATCTGAAATGAGATCATTATAGTACCTTCGTGGAGTTGTGGAATTAAAAGGTTAGTGGTAAGCACTTCGAAAAGCACACCTAAGTACTCAAGAAATGTTAGCAATTTATTTCATTTGCATTATCACATAATTCCCCTTCTCTTGAAATTATGTCACATTACAGATGAAGATTTACAGTATAATATGATTTCCCATTACTTAACTGGAGAGTAAACATTTTGCTCTATTTGATTTTGAATAATGAAAAGATGCAGCTTTGGATTCTAGGATATTACATGAATATGATAGTTTTTACATAAATAAGCAGAGAAATAAGCAAATCCATTAAGCTACTATACAAGATAAAGTTTCTGAATATCTGCCCTTTGAAATAAAGATGATTTCTCTAAAACTAAGTTACCTGGAGCCACATTATACTCTTGAGGTAAAAAAAAAAACTGTGTTGTCCAAGAATCGCTTCTCTGATACTTGTGCACGAAAACTCACAATATTTGGGGATAACTATGAAAAACGAAATAGGTGATCCTTGATCATCTCATGGAAAACCACGAGAACATGGGGTATATAAAATTCTGCACTCTCTAAGTGAGATTCTAGCCATTAGATTAACTGTGTCCCAGATGCGCTTTACGGAAGATTTTCTGAGGGGAGGGAGAAACAAAACACAATTTCTAAACTGTGTCTGATTGCTCCCTTTACCTGCACACAAGATAAACAATGCGAGCCTAGATCAGCAGTTCTCATGTTCTGTGCACAATAATCATCTGAAAAACTTGTTAAAATTCAGACTCCTGACCCCATCCCCTGAGATTCTGATGATCAATATCCATTTTTATCACGTTTCTCAAGTCATTCAGATACCAATGGCTCCTAGATAAAACTCTGAGAGACACTGCACATAACAAACAATCCTAAAATATATTAACATGTTGTATTTGTGTAATGCCTTTACCTAGAAAAAAGGGTTTTCTGAGATATCACCTCATATTTCTAACAATCATTTACAGACAAGAACACAAATCTATTAACAATGCCAGTTAGTTTAAAAATTAAAAAAAGGGAAGAGTTTTTACTTTTACTTTCTGAAGTATATTATATGATGAAATACCTCAGACAACAAAGACGAGAGATTCAATATATTCCCTAGGTGACAAATAAAAAACACAGATTTCAGAATTTCAAATTACTGTAGTTAATATAATTTCACACTTCCTACTCCCAGAAGTTTAAGAAAAGAAAGAGAGTCACAGTATAATTTAAACACATGGATGAACTTATCCTTCTGTTCCCACGGCTAAATTATGGTCTGGGCTAGTATAATACTTAGAATAGAACTTGGCAAAATGCAGGTGAGTAGCAGAATTTACCTGCAGCACACATGGACAAAAATAGTCTTATATCCTACCCCACAACGACTGAAACAAACTGTAGGGCTTAGGCCCTGGTATTTGATATTTAAACATAGCCTCCTTTAAACATTCAAGTTTAAGAGTCAGTGGCAAAGGGAGAATAAAAAGAATTACTGGTAACAAAATGAAGAGAGCAGAATTGCACCCTTCAATACATTTGGTAAACACTATTCCTCAAACTAACTTTATGTGTTGGACCTATTAGAATGGCTATTTTTTTTAAACTGGCAATTATCAAATGTTGATGAGGACGTGAACAGCAGAAACTCTCATTCACTGCTAGTAAGAATGCAAAATGATACAGGCACTTTGGCAGACAGTGTTGTGGCTTCTCACCAAATGCAACATACTCTTACCATATGATCCAGCAATGATATTCCTTGGTATTTACTCAAAAGACTTGAAAACTTATGTCCACACAATAACCTGCACATAGATGTTTATAGCAGTTTCATTCATAATTGCTAAAAACATGAAAGCAACCACAAGGTCCTTCAATACTTGAATATATAAACTGTGGCATATCCATGACACTGAATATTAGATAGTGATTCAAAAAGAAGCTATCAAGCCAGAGAAAGACACAGAGGAACCTTAAATGCATATTACTAAGTAAAAGAAGCCAGTCTGAAAAGGCCACATACTATATGATTCCAACAATACGGATATTTTGGAAAAGACATGACAGTGAAAGATCACAGGTTGTGAAGGGTTCAGCAGGAAAGGAAAAATAGGAGAAGCACAGGAGATTTTTAGGGCAACAAAACTATTCAGTATGAAAACTATAATGGTGGATACATGCTATTACGCATTTGTCAAAACCCAGAGAATGCACACCAAGAGAGAACTCTGACATAAACAATGGACTTTAGTTAATAATAGCATATCAATATTGATTCATTAATCATAACAAAAAGTAAGCCCCAAAATTGTTTCAACAGTTGCAAGGTATGACTTGAGACTGTATTTTTTTCTGTGTGATTCTGGCCCTGGTGCTCCTTAGACCACTCTTTTAGAAACAGTGCTTAGTCAGTGCTGTAGGTAAACTCAGCTAATCAGCTGATGGTTGGTAAAGATCAGCATTTTGCTGATTCTATTCAATGTACTGTAAAGCAAATGTGAATAACAGGGGAAGGTATAGGTGAGGGGAGTGGGCAGGGGTATTACATGAAACTCTGAACTATCTGCTCAATTATTCTGTAAATCTGTAACTATACAAAAATCAAGTCTATTGATTATTATTTTTATTTTTGACAAGGTCTGGCTCTTGGCTCACTGCAACCTCCACCTGCCAGGCTCACGTGGTCCTCCTGCCTCAGCCTCGCAAGCAGCTTAGACTATAGACACGTACCACTGCGCCTGGGTCAGTTTTATAATTTCAGTAGAGATGAGGTTTCACCATGTTGGCCAGGCTGGTCTCAAATTCTGGGGTCCAAGCAATCTTCCCACTTTGGCCTCCCAAAGTACTAGGATTACAGGTATGAGGAACCACATCCAGCTCTATTTTTAAAATATTAAAATCACAATACCACCACTATATAGCATGAGTTCACAGCAATATTAAGGAAGGACCACTGCACAGAGACTTGTGCCTTCTCATGCCCTGACAGCTGGCCAGAAAGGAGATCACACACACACAGTGTGACCTAGACAAAAGAAAACTGGAGTCCAGATCACATGCCATGAACACGTCGAGCTGAGCAGAGCTGCAAATGCAGACATATCGGGCCTGGGTGTCAACAATGAGCTTCAGAAAGCTTTGCAGCAGCGCTCAAGAGGCTGACACCTCAGCTCACTCAGCCTCCATCATAGGAAGCAGTAGCCCACATCCTTGCTCCTCTTCCCTTCTCTCCTGAGAGATGCCTGCACTAAGTCATCTCAATCCCTAGGAAAACCACTGGTGACAGCCAACACCAAGGCGAGGCCCTCGTTTCCTTTACACTGCTAGGGAAGACACTGCCACCTCTGTGACGCACAGCCTCCTCTGTGTTCTGCAGCCAGAGCCCAGCTGACAGGGTCCCGTGTAACCAGAGCCAGGCGAGCTGGCTGACCGAGGTGCATGCTGTGCCCCGCCTGGCCTGTGCACCTGCTGACAGAAGCATCAGTGGGTCATCGGACATCCTCTCGGCAAAAGACACATGCAACACTGTGCTCTAGTGTAACCTCCTCTAAGAAGCCCTCCTGCACCTTCCAGGGAATCCTGGTGAGCCCTGAACTCCCTACTCATCAGAGAGACCCCAAGGAGAGTACTGAGGTCTGCTAGTCCTCCATGTCCTGCCTGCCTTGAGCCTGAAACCAGCCTGGCTCAGGTAGGGACCTATTCCCCACCAAGTCTATGTAAGAGAGTCCCTCAGGTGCCTTCAGGCCAGCCCTAAAGGTGGCCCAACCGGCTTCTCCATTCAGGACTGGTTGATATCTATTATGGGCTAAAAATTGTGCCCCTCTCCCCCAAATTCATAATGTTGAATTCCTAACCCCCAGGAACTCACGATGTGACTACAGTCATTTCTCAACATAGCTGGGGGACTGGTTCCAGAATCCCCTCATATAGCCAAATCCACACATACTCAAATCCCACGTCATATTCCAAAAGCCTGCCCTCCATATATGAGGGTTTCACATCCCACAAATACTGTATTTTCAATAGCGTTTGATAAAAAAAAAAAAAAATCTGTGTATTAGTGGATGCGCAAAGGTCAAACACATGTTGTTCATGGATTAACTGCGTATTTAGAGATGGGAACTTTTAAAGAGGTAATTAGGTTAAATGAAGTGGCCCCTAACCTAATCTGACTGATGTCCTTACAAGAAGAAGGGATTAGGACACAGACAAACACAGAGAGGAAAGGCCATGTAAGGACACGCAAGAAAGTGACCATCTGCGAGCCAAGGAGAGAAGCCTTTTGAAAAAAACTAAACCTTCTAGTACCTTAACTTCTAGCTTCCAGAACTGTAGGAAAATATATTTGCTATTAATTTTTAAGCCACCCAGTTTGTGGTATTTTACTATGGTAGCCCTAGCAAATGAACACAGCACCTAACAGACCATTTAAGGAATGAATAAATCCTAGAAACAGCTCTCACTGGCAGAAGTATCAGTGGGTCATCTGTTATGCCCAATAACAGAAAAAAATTATATATATATATACACACACACACACACACACTTTCTCTCTCTCTCTATATATATATATATCTCATATACAATCATATATATATGATTATTTGCCCCCATCCATATCAGAATATATGAATATATGATATCCCCCATCCATATCAGAAATATGAAGTACCAGGAATTCAGACATAATTTACATTAGAGAAATTTTAAAACTCTAGATATTATCCTTCTAACAGGAGTCATGAAAAATCTTCTTATAAAGAACATGTTTCTTTAGACTGTTGGCTGGCTTTTCAAAACTAAAATTTTAAAATAGCTTTTGATGTACCTACTACACAAAGTGAGGTCCACTAGTAAGCTAAACTCATGGTTTTCACCCCTACTGAGGCCCCTCAGGGCTGCTGCAGAAGGCCTGAAGGAGGCCAGCCAGGCGGGCTGCATGGGGATAAGGCCCAGTGTTTCCCACTTAAACCAATCAGGGCAGCTCCATGGTTACCTTTTCTCACACTGAGGTTCTGCGCATGATTCTGTTTGATTAGTAATTCCACTGGATTAAAAGAAAAAGTATAAAAACCACCGAACTAAGCTATTATTTCAGTTAAACTTGAAAATCAGGATGTGGAAAGATGTCTGATTTACAGTTACCATGATTGTCTTCCTCTCTCAACAGAGTGTCTCCCAGGAGGGGCACACGCTTACAATTTAAAAATACCTAACAAAGGTAGGGGACATCATGAACAGTCTGAAGAGTTTTTCTCCAGCATACAATTGATTAATCATCACACAAAAACATAACACGCAGTAACAGCAATGTTCCCACCAGTAAACATGTATGCTTTGCAGTCCACAGTTGGCTAATCTTTACACTATATTTCTTGCTGGTTGAGCAGGAAAGATGTTCCTTTCCATATGGTAGAAAACTGACATGAAGAACGTTAATAATCTGAGAGTGAATGTAAAAATCATGCTTAGTGCTCTTCAGGCAATGAGAGGGAGCAGACTTAGATCTCAGTCCCTACTCCCTTCACTTACTGACTTAGCATCCTCACTACTTATTAAACCTCTCAAAAACTGTTTTCTCTCCATAAAAATGGAGGACAGTAACTACCTAGAAGCTTTGTGAAATTAAAGAAAACACTGCATGTAAAGTACTGAGCTATACTTTGCAGGTAACAGATGCTCAGCATGTCTCCTCTTTCACACCTTTCCCTGCAATTAACCATGAGTGCTCTTAGAAATGGACTAATGTGTAGAAACAGCAAGGAATGCTGAACTGTGGATTCCTGCCTTAAAATACTGATTTGCAATTTTTTTTTTTTTTTTTTTTGAGATGGAGCCTTGCTCTGTCACCCAAGCTGGAGTGCAGTGGCGTGATCTCGGCTCACTGTAACCTCTACCTCCCGGGTTCAAGAGATTCTCCTGCCTCAGCCTCCCAAGCAGCTGGGATTACAGACATGCGCCACCAAGCCCAGCTAATTTTTGTATTTTTAGTAGAGATGGGGTTTCATCATGTTGGCCAGGCTTGTCTTAAACTCCTGACCTCATGATCCACCCACCTCGGCCTCCCAAAGTGCTGGGATTACAGGTGTAAGCCACTGCCCCTAGCCTGAATTTCTTTTTAAAAAAAGTTTGACAGTAACATTTAAAGACTTGTTCCTGGTTACACGGGCACCCCCCACATCAATACCTCTTCTCACAGGCACACTCCAACATGATCCATGGAGATACGATTGCCTTTCTAAGACCAATCAAGATGAAAAATAGCATTCCTATAGGAAAGATTTTTCATTATCGGTTACAAATCAATCTTTGAAGTTAGAAATTTCGTTTTTGTTTTCAATAATTTGTTTTGGCAATAAACTGATGTTTAACTAGTTTTAGACTAGTTAATTTATACTCACTTTGAAAAGAATTAGTTTGTTTAGGCAATGAACTAATTGTGTGAGTCTCAACAAAACTTTGGGGTATAAAGCTATACACTTAGCACACAATCAGTACTGAATAAATATCTGTTACATAAACAAGGGAAGACAATCATAGAATTTAAATGTTGAGAAGGAATAGAGAGATTTTAAGTGAAACCCTCTGATTTTAAGAAGAAACTCAAATCCAAAAAAAGCAAATGACTTCCCTAAGGTGTTACACATAGATAGATAGATAGATAGATAGATAGATAGATAGATAGATAGATAGATTAGATAGATAGATAGACAGACAGACAGACAGAAGAAAGTTAGTAGTAACATCAAGACCACAACATAACTATTATTTTAAAGCCAAATTAATCTTTTGATCATCTTTGAGACCCTTAAGTCTATTGTTCATTTCCACTAACATGAAGAACTGACTCCTTAATAGGAAAAAGATAACTGTAGTCTTCTATTTAGTTTTATATTTAATCAAAAGCACTTATTCATAGCTGGTAAGAAATCAGAGCACAGATGGAGGGGGATCCCAATAGCACAAACAAGAAGAGTTCTGGGGTAATGTGATAGGGTTTTTCTGGTCTTAACAACCAAATTAAATTACTATAGATGCTTTCATAATAGGGAAAGGGATAGATAAAATTAAACTTGTAAAATAAAAACCAGAATTCTTTAAATTTAAAAATCAACCACTTATTGATAAAAAAAAATACATCAGACCTGGTCTAACTAATAAGTATGTTCTATTTTTATTCTCACATATTTAATCTTCAAGATAATCATGTGAGGTAAACAACAGTCCCATAATCCCCATTTTACAAATGAGGAAACTGAGACACAGAGAATTAAACAATTTGCCCGAGACAACGCAGGATTAAAACCCAGACAATCTGGAGCCAGAGCCCACTCTTATCCACCATCTTATAATGTTTTAAATTGTGTTATTATGCTTTAATAAAAAATATATTTTATAAAAAGCTAATAATTCATTTTTATTTAATATGTAGTTAGAACTCAAAGTATTTATACAATGCTTATCAAATTTCTAACAATATAGCATGAGCATTTTATTTATGTAGTATTTAGTAACACTTGTATAAGTAGACCACAAAAAGCCACAGGCTATATGTTAAGGATACAACTTTAAGGCATTTTCAGAGACTCCTCATAAAAATTAGTTGCTAAGTCAGTCTAATAGATGTTATTATCAG
Source organism: Gorilla gorilla gorilla (assembly GCF_029281585.2). Classification (NCBI taxonomy): domain Eukaryota; kingdom Metazoa; phylum Chordata; class Mammalia; order Primates; family Hominidae; genus Gorilla; species Gorilla gorilla. Next base: position 136,994,810 of record NC_073233.2, read on the forward strand.
GTCTCAAAACTGTTTAGCCATAAAGTAGTCCCTCCTTATCTGCAGGAAATATGTTCCAAGACCACTCAGGGAATGCCTGAAATCACAGATAGTACCAAACCCTAGGATACTTTTTCCTATACATGCATACGTATGATAAAGTTTAATTTATAAATTAGGCACAGTAAGAGATTCATTACAATAACTAATAATCGACTAAAACAATTAAGTCAAATAAGGGTTACTTGAACACAGCACCTTAATACCTCAACAGTCAACCTGATAACTGAGAGGGCTACTGAATGACTAATGGGGCAGGCAGCATCTACAGTGTGGATATGCTGGACAAAGGGATGATTCACGTCCTGGGTGGGACAGGGAGAGATTTTATCACACTACTCAGAACAGCATGCAGTTTAAAACTTATGAATTATTTATTTTTGGAATTATCCATTTAATGTTTTCGAACCTTGGTTAACCTCAGGTAACTGAAACCATGGAAAGGGAAACCATAGATAAGGGACTACTGAATATAGAAAAAGAAATGAGATTGCTTTAGATTCTGTTGTTCTGTAATTAAAAGTAAGTTTACATAACAGTTACAATGCCTTTTTATAGAGAAATATTAATCAAACTGACTTAATTCCAGAGAGGAAATATATGTGAATCACGATTAAAAACCTGTATTAAAAGCAAGGTCACTCCACAGGCCTTGTAACCTAAAAGTGGCCATGAGGTCTGAGACGCTATTCACATTTTGGCTTCACCACCATTTAAAGATGAAAAAGGAGATAAGAAACAACCAAAATAGTAATTAGAAAAGGAAATCTAGATCTATTATCATTACTATCTGCATTTTCTATCGTTGCAGACAAAATTTCTGATGACAAAGTCCATTACCAGCACATGTAAACAAAAGTATTACTGAATCATAAAGAAAAGTTTTCTTTGAATTTTCCCACACCTAATTTGCTGCTGCCTACCTGGAATCCGTGCTTGCCTCTCCACCATGTGCTTAACACTTTCGGGGGCATGTCAATAACAGAAACAATGTCTCCCACCTAGGAGAATCAAAATTTTAAGCAAAATGGTTTTAGTTAAATTTTAAACCAATTGTTATACCTAGAATTTAAATCTGAACTGTATGAAAAGGTAAAGTACTATTCATGCTCTGGCCAGTAATTTCCAAAAAAAGTACCACTTCTTTTTAAAAATCATTTAATTATCTTATGATTTGTTAAAGAGAGGTCTACAAAAAGTTAAGCAGCACAAAGACTGTGATTCAACTAACACATGTGCAGTAACTTCAGAAAGCCAGATTCATAGCATAAGATTTTTAATGCTAGGCATCACACCATTATCATCACTTCTGTTAAAATACTGTTACTGCTGTCACTGACAGTGATCAGATTCACTTACAAAAGATAATTTTAAATATTCATGTTTAGAAACAGTAACAGATTCCCTTAATATACATTTAGTGAGTGCTTACCATGTGCCAGGCACTGTACTGAGTTCTTGACATATCTTATTTAATCATACAGAAAAGGGCCTAGGATGGGTTATTCTTAGTAAGTATAAAATTTGATGACAACTACACTTCTTTCAATACATAGTAAAAAATAATTATATCCACTAAAGAGCTAACTTTCTTCAATGTAAAAGAAAAACTACTGAGTTTAAACTCATATAAAATCATAAATATAAAAATTACAATAGTTTTTAATAATATATTCAATGGAAGTTATATTCTTCAATCAAAAGAAATGCTGATATCTATGATAAAACATAGTTAAGAACTTCAGAGCAATGTTACTAACATATACTATAGAGCTTTAGGAATTTTTCTTTTGTATATTCACAACTGATCTTTCATATCATGTATAAGCCATTTTGTAAAGCCATATATGCTAACATCATCATTCCAAGACCTACATTTCTTTCTGTATAGAACCTAAAAGTTTGAAAACAGTTCAGATTCTATGCAGTAAAAAGTTATACTGTTATTTCTTAAATTTAATAACTGTCAGCATTTTTTTTCTCTCATTAGCCAATATATATTTTTAGAGGAAAAAATTTAATTCCCCTCCTTTTATATGTGGTAGCAAGATGTGTTCATTTCACCTTTTATCTGTTCTTTAACTCAATCTTTCAACAATATGTGAAAATAAATGTATCATTGGGTATTGTTTTTAGGTACAAAAACACAAAAAGTCAGACCTTGCTTTCCAGAAGCTCAATGAGAGAAAGAGGAGAACGATCATGATTAAATATAATAAGTGATATATCAGCAATAAGCCATGAGCACAGTTCAGAATGACATTCAATTCAGGTTTTGGGGGGTATGTATTTGCATGGAGTGAGGGGAGGGAGATCAAGAATGACTTCCCAGACAAAACAGGAGATACTTAACCTCAGTTTTCAAGGATGAGTACTGTCACTTAAACAAAAATAGAAGATATTACAGGCTGAAATATAAAAGACTATGGAAAAACCTGGTGCTTTTCACTTTTTTTTAAATTAAGGAAATGGTTAAGAACAGTCAAAGATGAGGCCAGAAAGTTAGCAAGAACCAAATAACAAACAACCTCTTTAACTATTTACCTCTAAGGTCAGTTCGTCAGGGGCCCGAGCGGTGTATCTCTTGATAACATGGGCAGCACCGACAGCAGGAGTGTTGATGGATGACTCCTCATGAACCAAAAGGTGATTTCCCTTATTATCAATCTATCACAAAGAAAATGTACTATGAGACAAAGACACTGGACTTGCAAATGCTTCTTTGACTATCTATAAAAGAAATTCATTTTAATTTAGAGATACAATAACCCAAAGAGTCTTAAAAAAAAAAAAACTACCATTTACTGGGTAGTTAAAATATGCTAGTCATTGTGCTGTGCCTATAACATATACAGTTTAATTTAATCCTCATAACTCCAAAAAAAATACTTATCATCATTTAAAGGTGAGCTGCTAAAGATGAAAGAGGCTATGTAATTTACAAGAGATTCAATACTTTTTCCAAGATCTCAATACAGGTTGGCCCATAGTTCTATATTCTTTCCACTTTCCATCTTGCATTCCCAATTTCCAGTGGGAGGAGAAAACAATATAACTCTACATATGCACATTAAGAATAAATATGTAATCTATTTCCTGAATAATGTTTCACTCAATACTTACTCTTAAAAAGGACCCTTTAAAAAGTTGTCCCTTGCTAATAACTGAAAAATATTTTCAATTACTAAGTCAACTAAAAAAATGTACACGTTGCTGAATATATACATTAGTATACTAAACACCAAAATAACAGGTATCATCAAGATTCATAAAATATATTAAGATTAGTTTCCAAGATTATCAAAGAAAGATTTGAGATGAAAAAATATTTCCTGTATCACGTATCTTTCCTCCCAGATGCTGAGAATATACTTCATTTCTTTGATTCCTGAAGCTCAATAGACATCAAAATTATGTTAATATCAAATATCTTAAGTAGATAATTTAAATATACATTTTTCATGACAAGTGAATTAGGAAATACCTCCATCCAGGTAAGGGCGGGCCCACAGTTGATCTTGTTGCCAGCGATAGCTGAAAGGCGTGACAGGTAAGCCATAAGCATCTGAGTGACCGACTGAAAAGAAAAAGATCAGTGTAACTCTGAGGAAAGATACTATGCTCTCTGGCAGGGAAAACTGGATGGTTTCTGGAAGAAAAAAAATCTATAGATCTTTAGGCATTTTAATAGTTACAGAGGACTCTTCACAGAAACTTACCAGTAGCACTATGGGCACTTACATAGCAAGTCAGCCCCTGTCTCATGCAGAGCTTCAACTTCTAGCCCCTTATCATCAGCGATCATACTATTCCATGGTTTCTAATTTTGACACTTTCTATTTTTGTACTGAATATGCAAAAAGATAACTATAGCAGATCCATATTTGGCTTTTCTGCCTAAATTTCCCCCTACTACTCGGAAACTCTTTTCCCCAAGACCCACTGTAATCTTCCATGCACATGGCTGTGGCAGGAGCAGCCACGTTCATACGTGATCCTATACCATGGTTCAGCCGATTGGTCCAGGAATATGCCCCAGTATTAGTTGGACCAATCAAGAGCTAACCCAGGAATTAGGAATTGTGACACAGATTGTAGCTCAGTCTGGCTGCTCTCTTAAAAGGGGATAAAAACCTGGGACCTCTTGGTAGTGGCCATGTTTTAGAATAATCTGAGAGAAAAAAATGAAACAGAAAAAAAATGAAATGAAGCAGAAATGGGAAATGCAGATAAAGGGACTTTCAGATTTTCTATGGTACAAAGAGATCCGTGTTTTAAGACACTCCTGAGACTCTGCTGCAGTGTCCGTTATATTTTAGCACTTAATGAACCCAATGAATCTCAGAACATCACTTTATTTACATCTGGTGGGGGGAGTGGCTTACACCAATTTTTAATTATTTCCTTGCATCCACTCTCTCCTCCTGTAACTCCCATCAGTAGAAACCTCTCTGGACCTATTCTCCATGACTCCCAACTGTTCTCTCACAACTTTTTAACTTTCTGTCCCTTCCAGGGGTTGTATTCTTATAAATGGCTTGGCTTGATCATTCAACTCCCTGACTTTCTCTTCAGCTGGGTACATTCTGTATGGAGTCCAGTTACTCAGGTTTGCTCTTACTAAATTAATTTAAATGATCCTATATTCATTTACAACATCTCTGATTTTAGTTTATTTAAATCCATTTCATGAATGTGACAGCTTCACTTTCTCTCAGAGGATAGTAATCATCCTTCGAAAAGCCTTGTTTGTACCTCTCAGTTATTTTATTTATTCAGTTTCTATGTGTAAACTTTCTAGTTTCCTTGTGTTTTGCAGTCTTGTTGCACTTACATGTTTAGGCTATATTTACTTTTCCCCCTAAACCTTATCCCATCTACTTTTAAAGATTCCTTACAATTTTTGATTCCCAATGGTACTTTTGGTTTAATGATGCTATAAAGAATCTCTGTTTAGAAATCTTTTACGTTTTTACTATTTATTTTTTTGTAGGGGTGAAGGTAGGTGCATACACACAGCATGCTGTCATAAACTACTCAACACTGTTAATATGGATCCCTTTGATCATGAAAGGCAATGTTTTTCCATATTTTTGCTTCCATTTTTATGTGCTCTCTGGAGAATGTTTTGCTCATATATATTGCTTGTTGATATATTGTTATGAGTTGTTTTCCCTTATAAAATTACACACTGAACCTACTTTCATTCTAAACATTATATGTAACATTACTAACTTTTCAGTTATGAAACAGGCAAGTAGTCCCAGGAATCATCCTGAGTGTTCAGTATAAGCTTTTGTTTAGTATACAGACAAAAACTTCTGCAAACTCATATATAGTGATTACCTCTGTACTAAATGTACTAAATGCTTACCTCTGGACTGTCCTTCAGGGTGTCAGAACGGGGAAGTTCTGAGAGCTGGGAAAATCTTCGGTCATAAATACACAGATGAAGATGTTTATCAAGTACCCGAAAATCTTCATAACTTCTTTTAACAATCCAACTTTTTCCCTATTGGTAGAAAAAAGAAACTCATATAATTCACCTCTATTGGGAAATACTTATGAATCAGGCCATATTCTATAATGTTATTTTATTCATGAGATTTTATATTTTCTAATGAGAAGTTTCTATTAACTTGATAGTTAATAGCTAAAACTGTGAAACACTCTAATAAGTTATATTACATTAAAAGGCCAATACTTGAAAATAAGATAGAACTCTCCACCATCCCTCTTCCTACTGCGGGTCAAAATCCACTGCCTCACTTTCAGAACAATAACTGCTAAATGGTTAAGATAACATGTGATTTTAAATCTACCAAAAAGAAAAAAACCATAAAATAACTTTGGGTAGGAGAATATTAACTGAAATTAAAGAAAAATAAAATCAGGTTTTTGATTTGTTACTACCAACATTTTCTGTGACTGAGATCGGAAATATACTAAAAAACCAAAACTACTGAAGTCTTCCTCTATAAATATTTGATATTCAAACAGCATTTAGAAACCTCAGCTCTCCCTGCCTCTCAGGACTTCCTTTCTTTGCCCAATCTCACAAGCTCATTTTTTAAAATTACACTCATAAAGGATATTTATTAGATACTATCTTCTAATCTTCTCTTGAATCTATCACTTCTTGTTCAGTCCTATAGCCCAAGCTTCAGTAAGAACCATTATCATTTCTAACCTGAAATATTGCTAATGTGCCTTGCCTTTGAACTCCTCCCCTGCACCCCCAACTACAAAATACAGAGTTTATCAGCTCACACTGCAACAACAACAAGTCCTTCAAAAGCTCCTGTGGTGAGTAATGATGAGCACATCCCGACTGTATAGCATATAGTTTTGCAATGTAATTTAATTTTATGTAGAGCCTTTTGGCTCATAAAAATCTGGAGGGTCTGAAAGAAAAAGCCTTTAGAGACACCAGTTCCTCCATCTGCCCCAGACAACTGGAGCAGAAACAGAGGGTATCACCTCATGAGAGGGTGCTGATTTCTAATCACTAGTGTACCAAAAATTAACATGATAAACTTGCATAATTCCACTTTGGACTGTAATCCTCCACGACATAGACAAAAAGTCATTACCAGCTCCCTCTTTCAGAGGGTTCTAAGAATGAAATAATAGATGTGGTCAAGACTTCTACACTTGACCTTGGCTGAAAGGCAGAGAAGCAATGTGACTGAGACTTTTGAAGAACAGTGTCCTGGTCCCTATTCTAAGAGATGCTAATTCACTAAGTCTGGAAAGGGATCCAGTTAGTTCTGACGATCAGCCTGAATTGAGGGCCACTGGTCTACAGGATTAAACCCAAACTATCCCCACATTTCACAGCTTTTATCATCTGGGCCCTGTCTAAATTTCCAGACTGATCTCACTGGCTATTACTCCATGCCCCTTCTTGGCTTCCAGTTATATTGAATGATTTGCATGTATTCGATTCATGAGCTGAATGTTCCTTTCCTTGCCTTCATGATTCTGTAAGTGCTGTTTGTTCTTCCTGTCATGTTAGCTCTTTCTTTGATGCTTTGCTCAAGCAAACTCCTTTATTTTCTCAGTTCTATCACTACCTTCTACCCAAAGCATTCCTGGGAACTGCCAAGTTATGATGTACAAGCATTATTTTATTTCAAATTTGCCAAACTGGTCTCCAAAGTGGTAACACCAATTTATTCACCCAACAGTAGTATATGAGTTCCCACTGCCCCCAAATCCTTGCAATTCTTGGCATCATCAGAATTTACAGCACTGCTAACCAGATAGAGATGAAATGGTATCTTCTTTTAATTTACATTCCCTTGATTATGAGTGAAGCTTAGCATCTTTTCATTGTTATTAAGATTTCTTTTTGTATGAATTGCCTATTACTACCAAAATCCTGTTCATTTTCTCTATTACAATGACTTTTATGTATTGACTTCTAGAAGATTTTTGTTTACTAATATATTGGAAAAATAATCTTCATAATTGACATGTATTGTAAAACACTGGATCCAAGTCTGAGACTGTCCCCTCAATTTGCAGTATCTCATCAAAAAGAAGGAACATAAAACTTTATTTCCTTCTTTATGAATATAATCACAGATTAGGTAGTTTGCTGAAATTTTCACATAGGTATGTGAAAGAACAAGTATGAAAATAAGTATCCAATAAAATAATTTAAATTTTCATCTGAACGAGAAGGCCTTACAGCCATCACCCATAGTATTTCAAATTTATCCATTATATCTTCTGATTTGGGTTTGGCCTACAGTGTTTTTAGAAACTGCATTTGAAAACATTTAGGTATAGCACAGCAAGCACAAGTTTGCCAATGTCATTACCACACCCAGCCATTTTCCTTAACTAACATTACCTATACAGATGCTGAATATATTTAGATTTACCAACTCCTGAAATAAATACACAGCTAATAGCTTGGCTCTAGGACCACAATGTCCCAATTGTGAATCCTGGTTATTTAAGAATTAAATCAAATAAATCAATGTAAAGTGCTTAGTAGTAGGCAGATAGAAATTGCTCAATACATGCTAGCTATTACTACTCTATTAATTTGGAGAACTCACTCTGGGCTGAACCTACCAAAAGCAGAAAACAAGGTTTCCAAACAAATTCTCAGGATATTTAGCAGAACAAGCAACCAGTCACCAATGTTCAACAACTCAAAAGACAAAAGAACATTCTTAACAATTACTTTTTAGTGCATCAGGGTTTCAGTCAGCTAAAAGTTAATATATCTTTAGAGATCAAAGGTTGCTTTCCATATTGGCTGAATCATCAGCTTCAGCTTTGGAGAATAAAATCTCAAATTCAACATTATTGTTTTGGAATAATTCAGCATGCCCTGGTGATCATTCACTTATGTTTTGTTTTTCTGCTCCTTTTCACGAGAAGATGTATTAGGCTTCAACTCCAAGCATGTGTACAATTATTCCATGGTATTAAAGGTGAGGAGAGAAATGATCTGCAATTTGGTAGGCTCACATTTATTATGTAGTCCTACATTTTTTGGTGCCTGGTGCTTGTAGAAGAGAAATTGGCTTTGCTTCTAATCCTTTTTCAGCCAACATTCTTTAGGAAATAGAGAGTGTTCTGGTGTATTATAAGGTAATCTTTGCTAGTTGGAATATCATTTTCCCTTGTCTTACATAATAGATTTCTAGAGCTACATAAGTGTGAAACAGAGGGAAGAGAGAAGAAAAAAAGAAAGAATGAGAACAGCAGCCAGTAATTGAGAATGCAAGATATGAATTTATACTACCCTAGGCTACGTGCTAATCACTTGACCATAGATAACTATTCCACAGTTTCCTCATCTGTAAAATGGGGAGGCTAATAGTAACTGGGGTTGTCAGAAGAGTAAGTGAAATAATCCACGTAAGGTGCTTAACAGACTCCCTGGAAACCATTCATTAAATATTAGCTATCACTATTGGTATTTTTCTCACTGTTAAAGCTGTCTGGAATAAAAATAACTTGTGCATGCTATATTGCTCATGTATCTATCATGCATGGAGTATAGCAGGCAAATATTAGTTTGGTTAAATTGTTAACATGCCCAGCCAGACACTAGAACAATGCCTCCACTAATAAAGACTGATTTTGAAAAAGGTGTTTAAACTTCCAAACTGACAGATTTGGGAGTTCTAAGATGACAGTACAATAATTGATAACAAGATTATAAATAAGACATTTGTATTTAAGTTTATGTTGCAATGTCTTATACTTTCTTAGCATTAATTCCTAAAAATGTGACATTAGCAGAAACTGGGTTAAGGGTAAATAGGATATTTCTGTACTATTTTTACAGCTTTTCTGTGAGTCTAAAATCGTTGTGAAATGAAAAGTTAAAATAAATACATACAAAATTCCTAAAAATTGACACGTTGTACCAATTTTTACTGCTTGGGTCTATTTCAAATGCATCCTCACAAATACTAAAAATAATGACTTAAAAATTTTCCAGTAGGTGAAAAACTGTATCCTCTTTCATTTGCCTTTTATTGACTTAATGAAGCTAAACACAATTTCATATTTCTCAGTCACTTTTATTTCTTCTTTTATAAAAAATTCATATTTTTGCCAACCTTTCTACTGAGTATATTGTACATTACTATAACATATCATCAAACTACAGTATAATTGTATGTTTAATCAAATTATTTGATGGAACTATTAGCCTTTTGAGAGCTGTAACCTACTTAGGCCTTTGAGAGCTGTAACACTCAGTGAGTTACAATCAAGAAAATTCCTTGAAGGTATACTGATGTTATTTATTAAATGGTTTATTACACAATATTGAACTTTCTGCTTAAAAGATCTCAAAGAGAAATTAGTTAGTCTTGAATGGGATTATATCAAACTAAAAAGCTTCTGCATAGCAAAGAAAATGATTATCAGGGCAAAGAAAACCTCCACAGATTGGGAAAAAATACATCTTATAAGGGGTTAATATCTGAAATATATTTTAAAAATTCAAAGAACTCCACAGAAAAAAAAAATAACCCAATTAACCAATGGGCAAAAGCACTGAACAGACATTTCTCAAAAGATAACATACAAATGGTCAACAGATATTATGAAAAAATGCTCAATATCACCAGTCATTAGGGAAGTGCAAATTAATACCACAATGAGATATCATCTTGCATCTGTCAAAATGGCTATTATCAAAAAGACAAAAGATGGTGTCGGCAAAGCTGTAGAGAAAAGGAAACAAGGGACTCCCCAATACACTTTTGTTGGAAATATAAATTGGTACAGCCATTTTGGAAAACTATATGGAGGTTCCTCAAAAAACTAAAAATAGAATTACCATATGACTCAATAATCCCACATCTAGATATATATTCTAAGAACTTGAAATCAGTATGTCAAAAAGATATCTGCTCTCCTTGGTTCACTATAGCCTTATTTACAATAGCCAAGTTATGGAATCAACTTAAGTGTCCATCAATGGATCAGTAGATAAAAACAAATGTGGTATACGTACACAATGGAATACTATTCAGCCTTAAAGGAAATCCTGTCATTTGCAACAACACTGATAAATCTGGAGGACATTATGCGCAATAAAATAACATCACATGGTCTCACATGTAGAATCTGAATCAACTGAATTCATAGAAGCAGAGTTGAATGGTGATTAACATGAGCTGAGGATAGGGAAAGTGAAGAGATGTTGGTCAATGGGTACAAAGTTGTAGTTAGGAGGAATAAGTAATAAGTAGTTAAGGTAGAAAAAATAAATAACTTCAGAATATGAATCACTAAAAAAAGAAATGTGTTGGTCTCATTTGCTTCAGGCATTCTTCCCACAGAGGTATTTAAAATATATTTTTAAAAGAGGTATTAAAATATTTTGTTATACGCTTTTTATTTGTTCTGCCAGCTCAACTTCTAGTTCATTTGGTTTTGTGTTATCAAGTACCACATGGAAATGACAGGCCATACAAAAATACATTCGTGATACAGTTCCATTTCAGAAGTGATCAATGTCTGTCTAGTTACAAAGTAATCACTGGACTTCTGGTTACTGGTCTGCTATGTAAGGAGCTCAGAAGTCACTGGTTAACAAGTAAAAAGCTGAACAAAGTGAAAATCAACAGATCTTTCTTAAATCTGTTACAGAAGTGGGGTCACAGAACAAATCACTATCCCCCTCCCAAATTAGAGGCAGACAGGTAAATACAGAGAATTGCACTTACCCACAGCAGAAATCCACACGCAGAAACCTCTGTGGGAACCAGTGTTAGGGTAGGAAAACTTAATCTATAATTGATAAATTGCTAGAGGCTCAGGGATGACAAGTCTGAGCATTAAAAACTCCCGGAGAACCCCGTCACGGGAGCCACACACTTTTGTGAGCTCTACTAGGTCCTCACAGTAAATATCTGAAAAAAATCTCCTTGTGCTCTTAACAGGGACAGGAGAAAATAAACCTCTGAAACACACCCAAACACTATGTTTTCAACAAAGTCTGCCCTCAGGAAAAACTCTTACCACAGCCTCATTTTCTCGAGTAAGAAGAAAATCCAGCTCCAGCTTCTTCGAGCTTTCCACTGGGGAGAAGAGGAATACCAAACTCCAGCCCACTCCAGTCATCGTGTCCTACCTAAAGGTGCAGGATGGAGGGCTGTGAACTGAGATTCATGTGTGAAGTTCACAGTTCAGAGGCACAGGCTCACAAAAAGTCTGAGACCTAATCGCAGGATTATGGAATGCTTCCCCCCACACACACACCTTACCATCACATTACTAACGGGCTATTTAACATACTTCTTTGACCCACCTTATGTCCACCTTCAACAAAAAATTACAACGTGAACTAAAAGGAAAAAAACAACATTTAAAGAGACTGAAGACACATCAGAAAAAGAGTCAAAGATGGCAGGAATATTGGAATTATCAGACCAATAATTTAAAAGAACATGATTAATCTGCTAAAAGCTTTAAGGAAAAAGTAGACAATATGCAAGAACAGATGTAAGCAGAGAATTGGAAATTATAACAAAGAATAAAAAAATGCTAGAGATCGAAAACAGAAATGATGAATTTCTTTGATGGATTCATTAGTTGACTGGACACAGCTGAGGAAAGAATTGGAGCTTGAGGGTATCACAATAGAAACAACCAAAACTGAAATGCAAAGAGAGAAAAGACTAAAGAAAAGGAACAGAACATCTAGAAATTGTGGGAAAACTATAAAAGGTATGATACATACATACTGAAAATACCAGAAAGAGAAGAAATGGAGAAAGGAGCAAAACCAATATTTCTAGCAATAATGACCAAGACACCAAACCAAATCACCAGTCCTGGAAGCTCAGAGAACATAAAGCAGGATAAATTGCATCACCCTCCTCAAAAAAAAAAAAAAAAAAAAAAAAAACCTTCAGCAAATCCAAGATAAAGAAAATATCTTGAAAGAAGCTGGGAGTTTGCGGGGGAAACACCTTACCTATAGAGGGTCAAAATCGGAATTATATAACATATTCTCAGAAACCACAGAAGCAAGAAGAGAGTAGAGTAAATGTTTTAAGTATTAACAAAATAACCCCTACCCAGCAACCTAGAATTCCGTACTCTGCAAAATTATCCCTCAAAAATGAAAGAGAAATAAAGCTTGTCAAACAAAAATTGAGAAAATTTGTGGCCAGCAGACCTGCTCTGTAAGAAATGTAAAAGAAGTTCTTTAAAGAAAAAGAAAATGATATAGATCAGAAACCTGTAGCTACATAAAGAATGGAAAAGTAATGGAGAAGAATAAGTGAATGTAAAATACAACTTTGGTTCCTTATTCTTAATTGATAAAACAGATAACAGTTTGTTCAAATAATAGCAACAACAATGTACTTGACTATGTGTGTTTACATATATATATGTGTATGGAGGTATGTGTATACGTATATGCTTATGTATGATTTCTATATGCAAAATGAATGACAGTAATAATACAAAGGATAGAGAGGAATTACAAATAATTTTTATTACAAGGCACCTGCACAATCCATGATGCAGTATAATTATTTGAAAGTGAACTAGGATTAGTTGTAATGTATATCACAACCTGTAGTGCAACCACTAAAAAAAAAAAATTTTTCTTCTTTTTTTGAGACGGAGTCTCGCTCTGTTACCCAGGCTGGTGTGCAGTGGTGTGATCTCGGCTCACTGCAACCTCCGCCTCCCAGGTTCAAGCGATTCTCCTGCCTCAGCTTCCCTAGTAGCTGGGACTACAAGCACCCGCCACCATGCCTGGCTAATTTTTTGTATTTTTAGTAGAGACGGGTTTCACCATGTTAGCCAGGATGGTCTCAATCTCCTGACCACATGATCCGCTCGCCTCGGCCTCCCAAAGTGCTGGGATTACAGGCATGAGCCACCACACCCGGCCTAAAAAAAATTTTTTTAATGTAATTGATGTGCTAAGAAAGGAGAGAAAATGGAAACATATAAAATGCTCAATTAAAAACACAAAAGGAGAATCGATCATAAGTGTTTTCACCACACATGCAAAAAAAGGTAACTGTGAGGTGATGGATATGTAACTTAGCTGCAGTCATCATCGCACAACGCATACACATATCAAAATATCACATTCTATGCCTTAAATATATGTAATTTTTATTTGACAATTATATATACCACAGTAAAGTTGGAAAAAAACACACAAAAAGGAGACAAAGTATGGAAAACAAAAATCGGGACAAAGAACAAGGGCAATAAATAGAAACAATGACAGGCAGATATTAATCCAACTATATCAATAATCACTTTAAACATCAGTGGTCTAACATACCAATTAAAAGACAAACTGTCAGAGTGGATCAAAAACAGGACCCAACTGTCTAAAAGAAATCAACTTTAAATATAAGATAGATTAAAATAAAATGATAAAGAGATGCCATACTAATTTTTTAATTAAAAAAGCAAAAATAGCTATATTTACTTCAGTCAGAGCAGACTTCAGAGCAAAGAAAGTTATGAGGGATAAATGGGGCACTCAGTAATGTCAAATGGATCAATACTCCAAGAAGACATAAAACAATCTTTAATATTTATGTGCTTGGCCGGGCGCGGTGGCTCACGCCTGTAATCCCAGCACTTTGGGAGGCCGAGGTGGGCGGATCACGAGGTCAGGAGATCGAGACCACGGTGAAACCCCATCTCTACTAAAAATACAAAAAATTAGCCGGGCGCAGTGGCGGGCGCCTGTAGTCCCAGCTACTCGGGAGGCTGAGGCAGGAGAATGGCGTGAACCCAGGAGGAGGAGCTTGCAGTGAGCCGAGATTGCACCACTGCACTCCAGCCTGGGCGACAGAGCAAGACTCCGTCTCAAAAAAAAAAAAAAAAAAAAAAAAAAAAAAATTATGTGCTTAAAAACAGACTATGAAAGTACTGTGAGGCAAATACTGATTAAATTGCAAGGAGAAATAATTACAGTTGTAATTATTTAACACCCTCTATAAGAAATTATTCAACACCCCCCTATTAGAAATGAATAGATCCAGTAGGCAGAAAATCAATAAGAAAATAGTTGGCTTAACGGTACCATCAATCAACTGGATATAATTGATATTGATAGAAGACCTTAACAACAACGGATTACACATGCTTCTAAGGCTCATATGGAACAGTCACTGTATCTTGGGGACCACATTCTGGGGCATAAAACATACCATAACAAGTTTTTAAAAAATAGAATTCATAATATGTCTGCTCACAGAGTGTCAGAGGTGTTTGAACCAGAAGGACTCCATCTTGAAGAGGTGCTGAGTGAAATGAGGCTGAGACCTACTGGGCTGCATTCCGAGGAGGTTAGGCATTCTAAGTCACAGGATGAGACAGGTCGGTACAAAATACAGGTCACAAAGACCTTGCTGATAAAATAGCAGGCGGTAAAGAAGCCGGCCAAAACCCGCCAAAACCAAGATGGTGATGAAAGTGACCTTTAGTCATCCTCACTGCTCATTATACACTAATTATAATGTACTAGCATGCTAAAAGACACTCCCACCAGCACCACAACAGTTTACAAATGAGATAACAACGTCAAGAAGTTACCCTATATGATCTAACAATGAGACAAACCCTCAGTTCTGGGAACTACCCACCCTTTTTCCCTAGA
The DNA here is from genome assembly GCF_029281585.2 of Gorilla gorilla gorilla. Classification (NCBI taxonomy): domain Eukaryota; kingdom Metazoa; phylum Chordata; class Mammalia; order Primates; family Hominidae; genus Gorilla; species Gorilla gorilla. The sequence continues at coordinate 137,009,982 of NC_073233.2, forward strand.
AAACTCATGAATAATCCAACCCTTACTTAGCATACAATCAAGAAATAACATAAAAATAGCCAACGAGCAGACCATGCTGTTGCTCTGCCTATGGAGTAGCCATTCTTTATTCCTTTATTTTCCTAATAAACTTGCTTTCACGTTATGGGCTCTCCCCAAATTCTTTCTTGTGCAATATCCAAGAACCCTCTATTGGGGTCTGGATCAGGACCTCTTTTCAGTAATGAGACCACAAGGAATTAAACTATTAGTCAATAATAGAAAAAATTTCCACAAGGAATTAAACTATTAGTCAATAATAGAAAAAATAGTTGAAAAATACCAAAAAATTTGGAGATTAAATGACACACTTCTAAATAAAACATGGGTAAAAGAAGAAATCTCAAGAGAAATTACTAAATATTTTGAACCAAATAAAAACAAAAATACAACTTACCCAAATTTGTGGGAGGCAGTGAAAGCAGTGCTTAGAGAAAAATCCATAGCATTGAACGCATGCATCAGAAAAGAAGAGAGGAGAAAAATGGTGGCTAGGAGGCAAGACTAACTTGCAAATCCCGCTCGGACAGACAGAACAGCATGTGGAGGCTCACATCATGAACTTTTGCTCCCAGAGCCATCCCAGGAACATACCAGGAAAACCAAAAGAAGTCACAAACCCTTGGAAAAAAGCAGTTTGCTGCTGCAAACTCCATGAGACAGCCGAAAAACTGTGAGTGCCCAAAGTGTGAAAGGGGGAAACTCTGCCTCTGAACACTCATCCTCACTGGGGAACCTGAAAATCCAGATCATGGAAGAAAGATTTAACCTTATCTAGAGCAGAAATGCATTTAGAGAGCTGAGTGAAATATAAAAGTAGAAGCAGCAGCTGGAAGAGCCCTGTAGACACTTTCCTGGGCACTTCCTGGTCCCTAGAGAGGCCCAGGGAAGCCATTTCTGACTTTATCTCACAGGGATTCTTTGGGAGGGATGCCAGTGGAACTGGGGATAGACCACAGGAAAAAGGAAAGTTCCAGCTCAATTTTGTAATAACTTTGATGAAGTGCAAATTTTCCTAGGCAGAATCCAGGTTGGGTTGGGAGGTAAACAGGAAGCACAGATAGCAGTACAGAAGACAAGGTAGATGGGGAGGGGTGAAGCCTGAAAGCCCTGCGTGTTTTCTCAGCAGGGAGGCTTGTAGCCTGGGGCAAGATTTCAGTCCTGCTCACCAGCTGACAGGATATAAACTTGGTGCTGTTGATGGGGGACAGTAGGAGTGAGACTGGCCTTCCTGGCTGCATGGGAGCTGGATGAAACCCGTCACTGCCAACTTTCCCCAACTTCCCTAGCGACCTGTATGATGCAGCAGAAGCAGTCATAATCCCCCTTAGATCATAACTACAATGGCCTGAGAATCACACCCCATCCCCCACAGCGCCTGCAGCAACCCTCACCCAAGCTCAGATCCGCCTAACCCTACCCCCACCTGATGGTCTTTCTCTACCTGCCCTGGTAGCTGAAGACAAAAGACATAATCCCTTGGGAACTCCATGGCCTCACCCTTCACCTGAGAAACCAAACTACTTATCCGGGAGACCTTAGCCAAGCTTGTATCCCCTCTATACTACCACAACTGATGCTCTTGAAAGCGCCACCGCCTGGCTGGAAGCAAACCAACTCACGCCATTACAGCAACTCATTAAAAAACTGCTCTAAGAAAGGAGAAAATGACAGCTAATTCCACGACCTGTAACATCCTGGCTAACCACAGGACCTGAGTCTGTCCACCTGACAACTTCACTGCTAGCATAACAAGCATTCAAAAAACCCAGTATGCTAAACAGAACAACCAACGACCCCCACAGAGCCCACTTCATTCCTCTGCTACCTCCACTGGGGCAGGTGCTGGCATCCATGGCTGAGAGACCTGAAGATGGATCACATCAGACACTCCCCAGCACCAGCCCAGAGCCTGGTAACTCCACTGGGTGGCTAGATCCAGGAGAGCAATAACAATCACTGCAGTCCAGCTCTCAGGAAGCCCCATCCCTAGGGGAAGGGGGTGAGCACCACATCAAGAGAGCACTCTGTGGGACAAAAGAATCTGAACAGCAGACCTTGAAGCCAAGATCTTTCCTCTGACATAGTCCACCCAAATGAGAAGGAACCAGAAAAAACAACTCTGGTAAGATGACGAAACAAGGCTAACACCCCCAAAAGATCACGTCAGCTCACCAGCAATGGATCCAAACAAAAACGAACTCTTTGAATTGCAAGAAAAATAATTCAGAAGGCTAATTATTTATTAATTAATTTTTTTGAGACAGAGTCTCACTCTGTCACCCAGGTTGCAGTGCAGTGGCACGTTCTCAGCTCACTGCAACCTCTGCCTCCTGGGTCCAAGTGATTCTCTCACCTCAGCCTACTGAGTAGCTGGGATTACAAGCATACACCACCACGCCTGGCTAACTTTTGTATTTTTAGTAGAGACAGGGTTTCACCATGTTGGCCAGGCTGGTCTCAAACTCCTAACCTCAGGTGATCTGCCCACCTCAGCCTCCCAAACTGCTGGGTTTAAAGGCGTGAGCCACTGTACCCGGCCAGAAGGTTGATTACTAAGCTTCTTAAGGAGGCACCAGAGAAAGGTGAAACCAACTTAAAGAAATTTTAGAAATAATATAAGATATGGACAAAAAAATCTCCAGAGAAATAACATAAATTAAAAAAAAATCACAACTTCTGGAAGTGAAAGACACACTTAGAGAAATGCAAAATAGACTGGAAAGTTTCAACAATAGATTCAAACAAGTAAAAGAAGGAACTTCAGAACCCAAAGACAAGGCTTTCAAATTAACCCAATCCAACAAAGACAAAGGAAAAAATATTAAAAAATGAACAAAGCCTTCAAGAAGTTTGGGATAATGTTAGATGACTAAACGTAACAATAATTAGTATTCCCAAGAAATGAGAGGAATCTAAAGGTTTGGAAAACATATTTGAGGGAACAGTGAAGGAAAACTTCCCTGGCCTTGCTTGAGAGCCAGACATCCAAATATAAGCTCAAAGAACAACCAGGAAATTCATCGCAAAATGATCATCACCTAGGCCCATAGTCATCAGGATTTCTAAAGAAAAGAACCATAAGAGCTGGAGGCAAAAGCATCAGGTAACCTATAAAGGAAAATCTATGAGATTAACAGCAGATTTCTCAGCAGAAACCTTACAAACTAGAAGGGACTGGAAGCCTCTCTTTAGCCTCCTGAAACAAAACAATTATCAGCCAAGAATTTTGTATCCAGAAAAACTAAGCTTCGTAAATGAAAGGAAAAAAAAGTTTTTTTCAGACAAACAAATGTTGAGAGAATTCACCACTACCAAGCTAGCACTACAAGAAATGCTTAAAGGAGTTCTAAATCTTGAAACAAAACTTCAAAATACACCAAAATAGAACCTCCTTAAAGCATAAATCTCACAGGGCCTATAAAACAGTAACACTATGAAAAACTAACAAATAAGGTATTCTGGCAACAACTAGCATGAAGAATAGAATAGTACATCACATCTCAATACTAACGTTGACTGTAAATGGCCTAAATGCTCCACCTAAAAGATACAGAATATCACAATGGGTAAGAATTCACCAACCAAGTATCTGCTGTCTTCAAGAGACTCACCTAAGTACAAGGACTCACATAAACTTAAGGTAAAGGGGTGGAAAAAGATATTCCATGCAAAGGGACACCAAAAGTGAGCAGGAATAGCTATTCTTACATGAGACAAAACAAACTTTAATGTAAGAACAGTTTAAAAAAACAAAGAGCGACATTATATAATGATAAAAGGACTAATCCAACAGGAAAATATCACAATCCTAAATATATATGCACCTAACACTGGAGCTCTCAAATTTGTAAAATAATAACTACTAGACCTAAAAAATGACACAGATGGCAACACAATAATAGTGGGGGACTTCAATACTCTCCTGACAGCACTAAATAGGTCATCAAGACAGAAAGTCAACAAAGAAATAATGGACTTAAACTATACCCTAGAACAAATGGACTTAACAGATATTTACAGAACATTCTACCCAACAACTGCAGAATATACATTCTTTTCATCAGTATATGGAACATTCTCCAAGACAGACCATATGATAGGCCACAAAACAAATCTCAACAAATTAAAGAAAATCGAAATTATAACATGTACTCTCTCAGACCACAGTGGAATAAAATTGGAAATCAACTCCAAAAGGAGCCCTCAAAACTATGCAAATACATGGAAATTAAATAATCTGTTCCTGAATGATTGTTGGGTCAACAATGAAATTAAGATGGAAATTTAAAAATTCTTTGAACTGAATGATAACAGAGACACAACCTATCAAAACCTTTTGGATACAGCACTAGTGGTGCTAAGAGGAAAGCTCATGGCATTAAATGCCTACATCAAAAAAGTCTGAAAGAGCACAAATAGATAACTAAGGTCACACTTCAAGGAACTACAGAAACGAGAACAAACCAAACCCAAACCCAGCAGAAGAAAAGAAATAACCAAGATCAGAGCAGAACTAAATGAAATTGAAACAAGAAAAAAAAAAATACAAAAGAAAAATAAAAGAAAAAGCTGGTTCTTTGAAAAGATAAATAAAATCACTAGACCATTGGCAATATCAACCAAGAAAAGAAACGAGAAGATCCAACTAAGCTGAATTAGAAATAAATGGGAGCTATTACAACTAAAACCACATAAATAAAAAGATCATTCAAAGATATTATGAACTACTTTAAATGTGCACAAACTAGAAAACCTAGAGGAGATGGATACATTCCTGGAAATATATTATACAACCCTCCTAGAGTAAACCAGGAATAAATAGAAACTCTGAACATAGCAATAACAAGCAGCAATACTCAAATGGTAATTTAAAAAACTGCCAACAAAAAAAAGTCCAGGACCAGATGGATTCACAGCTGAATCCTACTAGACATTCAAAGAAGAACTGGTACCAATCCTAATTCACACTATTCCAAAAGATAGGGAAAGAGGGAATCTTCCCTAAATCATTCTATGAGGCCAGTATCACTCTAATACCAAAACTAGGAAAAGATATAACAAGAAAAAAGAAAACTACAGACCAATATCCCTGAAGAACAGATGTAAAAATCCTCAACAAAATACTAGCTAACTGAATCCAAGAGAATATCAAAAAGATATTACACCATGATCAAGTGGGTTTCATACCAGGAATGCAGGGGTGGTTTAACATAACCAAGTCAATAAATGTAATACACAGCATAAACATAAAAACAAAAGTCACACAATCATCTCAATAGACACAGCAAAAACATTTGACAAAATCCAGCATTGCTTTATGATTAAAACCCTCAGCAAAATCAGTATGGAAGGGACAAACCTTATAAAACTCATCTATGACAAACCCGCAGCAAACATTATACTGAACAGGTAAAAGTTGAAAGTATTCCCTTGAGAACTGGAACAAGACAAGGATGCCTCCTTTCACCATTTCTATTCAACATAGTACTGGAAGTCCTAGCTAGAACTATCAGACAAGAGAGTGAAATAAAGGGCATTCAGACTGGTAAAGAGGAAGTCAAACTGTCGCTGTCCACCAATGATATGATTGTATACCTAGAAAACCCTAAAGACTCATCCAGAAAGCTCTTAGATGTGATAAATGAATTTAGCAAAGTTTCAGGATACAAAGTCAATGTACACAAATCAACAGCACTGCTATACACCAACAGCAACCAAGCTGAGAATACAATCAAGAATTTAATCCCTTTTACAATAGTTGCAAATAAATAAATAAATAAAATACTCAGGAATATACCTAACCAAGGAGCTGAAAATCTCTACAAGAAAAACTATAAAACACTGCCGAAAGAAATCATTGATGACATAAACTAATGGAAACACATCCCATGCTCATGGGTAGAATCAATATGGTGAAAATGACCACACTGCCAAAAGCAATCTAGAGATTCAATGCAATTCCCATCAAAATACCATGATCATTTCTCACAGAACTAGAAAAAACAATCCTAAAATTCATATGGAACCAAAAAAGAGCCCACATAACCAAAGCAAGACTAAGCAAAAAGAACAAATCTGGAGGTACCACATTACCCAAATTCAAACTACACTATAAGGCCACAGTCACCAAAACATCATGGTACTGGTATAAAAATAGGCACATAGACCAACAGAACAATAGAGAACCCAGAAATAAAGCCAAATACAGCTAACTGATCTTTGACAAAGCAAATAAAAACATAAAGTGGGGAAAGGACACCCTATTCAACAAATGGTGGTGGGATAATTGGCAAGTCACATGTAGAAGAATGAAACTGGATCCTCATCTCTCACCTTATACAAACATCAACTCAAGATGAATCAAAGACTGAAATCTAAGACCTGACACCACAAAAATTCTGGATGATAACATTGGAAAAATTCTTCCAGACACTGGCTTAGGCAAAGACTTCATGACCGAGAACCCAAAAGCAAATGAAACAAAAACAAAGATAAACAGATGAGACTTAAACTAAAAATCTTCTGCAGAGTATACAAACAACCCACAGAGTGAGACAAAATCTTCACAAACTATGCATCAGACAAAGGACTGATATCCAGAATCTACAAGGAACCCAAATAAATCAGCAAGACAAAACAACAACAACAACAACAACAACAAATAATTCCACCACAAAGTGTGCTAAGGGTATAAACAGTTATCAAAAGAAGATATACAAATGGCCAACAAACATATGAAAAAATGCTCGACATCACTAATTATCAGGGAAATGCACATCAAAACCACAATGTGATACCTCCTTACTTCTGCAAGAATGGCCATAATTTAAAAATAAAAAAAAACATGTTAGCATTGATGTGGTAAAAAGGGAAAACTGGTGAGAATGTAAACTAGTACAACCACTATGGAAAACAGTGTGGACATTCCTTAAAGAATTAAAAGTAGATCTACCTTTTGATCCAACAATCCCACTACTGGGTATCTACTCAGAAGAAAGTAAGTCATCATAGGACACTTGCCCACACATGTTTATAGCAGCACAATTTGCAACTGCAAAAAATGGAAGCAGCCCAAATGCCCATTTATCAATGAGTAGATAAAGAAAATGTGGTATACCATGCAATACTACTCAGCCATAAAATGGAACAAAATAATGGCATTCACAGCAACCTGGATGGAGTTGAAGACCATTATTCTAAGTGAAATAACTCAGGAATGGAAAACCAAACATTGTATGTTGTACAATGTGGGAGCTAAGCTATGAGGACACAAAAGCATAAGAATGATACAACGGACTTTGGGGACTTGGCAGGGGGATGATGGGAAGAAGGGATAAAAGACAACACATTGTGCACAGTGTACACTGCTCAGGTGATGGGTACACCAAAATTTCAGAAATCACTACTAAAGAACTTATCCATATAATCAAACACCACCGCTTCCCCAAAAAGCTATTGAAATAGAAAAGAAGAAACATCTAATAACAATAATCTAAGTTTTACCTTAGGTAACTAGAAAAAGAAGAGCAAATTAAATCCAAAGTAAAGAAAAGAAAATAAATACTAAAAATTAGAGCAGAAATCAACAAAACTGAAAACAGAAAATTACCAAAACCAAAAGTGAATTGCTTGAAAATGTCAGTAAAATTGAGAAGCTTCTAGCCAAACTAACTTAAAAAGAGAGAGAGAAATACACAAATTACTAACATTACATATGAATAAGGACCGTCACTACAGATCACATGGACATTAAAAAGACAATAAAAAATATTAGGAGCAACTCTATGCCTGTGAATTTGTAACACAGATGAAACTAGCCAATTTTTAAAAAGATACATCCACCAAAACTCACACAAGAAGAAAAAGATATAGTCCTTAAAGAAATCTAATTAACAGTTAACAGCTTTGCAAAACAGAAACCAATAAGCCCAGATGTATTCACTGGTAAATTTTACCAAACATTTAAGAAAGAAATTATAGCAAGTCTCTATAACTCTTCCAGAAGACAGATGCAGAGAGAAGTGTCTAACTTCTTCTGGGAGGCCAACATTTTCCTAAGACCAAAACCAGACAAAGACATTCTAAGAAAAAAGAAAAAAAAAAAACTACAGACAAATATCTCTCATGAACATACATGCAAAAATCATCAATGAAGTACTAGCAACTATAATCCAACAATATATAAAAACAATTACATGCCACTACCAAGTGAGATTTATCCCAGGAATGCAAGGCTGGTTCAACATTTGAAAATCAACTAATGTAATCCATTACATAAACAGGCTAAAGAAGAATAAAAATCACATGATTTCACCAATAAACGCAGAAAAAGCATTTAAGAAAATCCATCACCCATTCATAAAAAACTCTCAGCAAACCAGAAATAAAGGGAACTTCCATAACTTGAGAAAGAGCATCTACAAAAAACGTACAGCTAACATCATACTTAATGGTGACAAACTTGAAACTCTCCCACTTGGATCAAAAACAAAGCAATGATGTTCCGTAATCAATTCTTTTCAAAATAGTATCAGAATTCCTAGCTAATACAATAAGAAAAGGAAACCCAAGGTATACAGATTGGAAAGGAATAAAACTTTGTTTGCAGAAGACAGGATTATCTACATAGAAAATCAAAAGAACTGACAAAAAATTCCTGGCACTAATAAATGATTTATAGCAAGGCTGCAGAATATAAGGTTAATATAAAAAACCTAATCAGTTTCCTGCATACCAGCAATGAGCAAGAGAAATTTTGTTTGGTTTTATTATTTTTTTTTTAGAGACAAAGTCTCACTCTGTCATCCAGGCTGGAGTGCAGTGGTACAATCATGCCTCATTACAGCCTCAATGTACTGGGCTCAAGCGATCCTCTTGCCTCAGCCTCCTAAGTAGCTGAGACCACAGGCACACACCACCACACATGGCTAATTTTTAAATTTTTTATAGAGATGAGATCTCACTATGTTGCCCTGATCTCAATCTCCTAGCCTCAGTCGCCAAGCATTCCTCCTACTAATCCTCCCAAAGTGCTGGGATTACAGGCATGAGCCAGCACACAAGGGGAATTTGAAATTAAAAATATATTAATGTTTATAGTAGCACCCAAAAAACAAACTACACAGACAGCTATATATCTAACAAAATACACATAACAGCTATATAAGGAAAACTACAAAACTCTGGTGAAAGATGTCAAAGACCTAAATAAATGGAGAAATGTTGCATGTTCATGAATAAGAAGGCAATATTGTCAAGATGCCAGTTCTTCCAAACCTGATTTACAGATTCAATACAATTCCAGCCAAAATCCCAGCAAGTTATTTTGTTGATACTGATTCTAAAGTATTACGGAGAAGCAAAAGACCCAGAAAAAACAAGACAACACTGAAAGAAAAGAAAAACAAAGTTGGAAGGCTGACACTACCAGACTTCAAGACTTATAATAAAACCATACTAGGCTGGGTGCGGTGGCTCACACCTGTAATCCCAGCACTTTGGGAGGCTGAGACAGGCAGCAGGAGCTCGACACCATCCTGGCTAACATGGTGAAACCCTGTCGCTACTAAAAATACAAAAAAATTAGCCAGGCGTGATGGCGGGCGCCTGTAGTCCCAGCTACTCGGGAGGCTGAGGCAGCAGAAAGGTGTGAACCCGGGAGGCAGAGCTTGCAGTGAGCTGAGATCACGACACTGCACTCCAGCCTGGGCGACAGAGCAAGACTCCGTCTCAAACAAACAAACAAACAAACAAACAAAAAAAAAGAAGCCATACTAATCAAGACAGCATGGTGTTGCCAAAAGAATAGACAAATTGATCAATGGAGCAGAACAGAGAGCCCAGAAACAGACCCATACAAAAGTCAACTGACATTTGACTAGGGAACAAAGGCAATACAATGGACACATGATACAGACTTGTTAAAGGGTGTTGGAACAACTGGACATCCACATGCAACAAGAAAATGATTCTAGACACAGACCTTACACCTTTTACAAGAATTAACTCAAAATGGATCACAGACTGAATGAATGTAAAATACAGAACTATAAAACTCCTAGAAGATAATAAAGGAGAAAATCTAGGTGACCTTAGTTACAGCGATGATATTTTTAAAAAACACAAAAGGCATGATCCATGAAAAAGATAAATAATAATCTGGACTTCATTAAAATTTAAAACTTCTGCTCTGCAAAAGACAATGTCAAGAGAATGAGAACATAAGCCATAAATCGACAGAAAATATTTGCAAAAGACACACCAATGGCCGGGTGCAGTGGCTCACGCCTGTAATCCCAGCACTTTGGGAGGCCAAGGCGGGCGGATCACAAAGTCAGGAGATCGAGACCATCCCGGCTAGCACGGTGAAATCCTGTCTCTACTAAAAATACAAAAAAATTAGCTGGGCGTGGTGGCGGGCGCCTGTAGTCCCAGCTACTCGGAAGGCTGAGGCAGGAGAATGGCGTGAACCCGGGAGGCAGAGCTTGCAGTGAGCCGAGATTGCGCCACTGCACTCCGGCCTGGGCGACAGAGTGAGACTCTATCTCAAAAAAAAAAAAAAAAAAAAAGACACACTGATAAAGCACTGTAAACCAAAATACACAAAGTATTCATAAAACTCAACAGTAAGAAAATGAACAACCTAATTAAAAAACAGGCAAAAGATTTGAACAGACATCTCACCAAAGAAGACAGATATACAGATGGTAAATAGCATATAAAAATGCTCAACATCATATGTCATTAGGGAATTCCAAATTAAAACAATGAAATGCTACTACATAACATATTAGAATGGCCAAAATCCAAAAACACTGACAACAAATGCTGGCAAGGATGTAGAGCAACAGGAACTCTCATTCATTGCTGCTGGGAATGCAAAATGGCACAGTCACTTTCAAAGGCAGTTTGGCAGTTTCTTATAAAACTAAAAACACTTTTACCATGCAATCCTGTAATCATGCTCCTTGGTGTTTACCCAAATGAACTGAAAACTTATGTCCACACAGAAACCTGCGTGCAAATGTTTATAGCAACTTTATTCATAATTGCCAAAACCTAGAAGCAACTGAGATGTCTTTCAGTAGATGAATGAATACATAAAATGTGGTATAACCAGACAACGAATATTTTTCAGTGCTAAAGTGAAATGAACTCTCAAGCCATAAAAAGACATGTAGGAAATTCAAATGCATATTACTAAGTGAAAGAAGCCAATCCAAATGGCTATATACTGTATGAATCCAACTATGTGATATCTTAGAAAAGGCAAAAACTAGGGAGACAGTAAAAAGATCAGTGGTTGTCAGGGGTTAGGGAAAAGGGAAAGATGAATAGGAGGGACACGGAGGATTTTTATAATACTATTCTGTATGATACTATACTGGTGATACATGTCATTACACATTTTTCTAAACCTATAGAATATACACCTCCAAGAGTAAACCCTAATGTAAACTATAAACTTGGGCGATAATGATGTAACAATGTAAGTTCATCAATGATAACAAATGTACCACTGTGGTGTGGGATGTCAATAGTGGGGGATGTTGCATGTGTGTCAAAACATGGAGCATATGGGAACTCTATATTTCCTGTTCAATTTTGCTGTGAATGTAAAACTTGTCTGAAAAATAAAAAGTTATTAATTTTTTGAAAAATAATCATCTTCCATCTAAGTAGTGTTACTCAAAAAAATAAGTGTCAACTGCCAACCACACAAATGCCTTCGGGAGCTTCAAAAAGTTAAGGCAGGGAATTAGATTTCAAAATGTAGTTCCTCATATATTCATGAAGTGATTTCTTTCAACTTCTTAAAAATATTTTTAGGCCAGCAAAAAGTCTGATCTTTTATATACATCTCCATTTATAAAATTAAAAATCTAACACATAATTTGCAAATCATCTAAAACTACATTAAATTCACTGAGTAAAATTATAAAATTAGTAAATACTTTGTATTTTCAGCAGATATAAAACAAGAACTTTAAATGTAAAGTACTTTCATATGTAAAAACATAGCCTTGATTGGCTGGGCACGGTGGCTTACACCTGTAATCCCAGCACTTTGGGAGGCCAAGGCGGGTGGATCATGAGGTCAGGAGTTCAAGACCATCTTGGCCAACATGGTGAAACCCCGTCTCTACTAAAAATACAAAAATTAGCTGGGCATTGTGGCGTGTGTCTGTAATCTCAGATACTTGGGAGGCTGAGGCAGGAGAATCACTTGAACCTGTGAGTTGGAGGTTGCAGTGAGCCGAGATCGCACCACTGCACTCCAGCCTGGTGACAGAGCGAGACTCCTTCTCAATCAATCAATCAATCAATCAATAAAATAGAGCCTTGATCAACCAATTTCCAAACAGACTGAATAAACAATCAGAGTATTTTTAAAGTTCAATAACTTTGTAAAGGAATAAATCAAAATCTCTTCCTTATATACTCCTGCCAAAATTTTAATTTGCTAATTTTTCATCTTAGTAATTATTGCTACCAGCTGGGCACAATAGCTCATGCCTATAATCCCAGCACTCTGGGAGGCAGAGGTAGGTGGATCACTTGAGCTGGTTCATGGCCAGCCTGGGCAACACAGCAAAACCTTGTCTCTACAAAAAGTACGAAATTAGCCAGGTGAGGCAGGAGGATCTCTTGAGCCTGGGAGGTCGAGGCTGTAGTGAACTGTGATCATGCCACTGTACTCCAGCCTGGGTGACAGAGAGAGATCTTGTCAAAAAAAGAGCAAGCATTACTACCAATTACTACCAACTACTACTATCCAAGCATGACAAAAATCAACAATTCTTGATAAGGCTGAGGATGCAGAATGAGAAAAAAATATCCCAACATATGTAGGATCAGATTTCTATGATAAGAATTTGTTCTTCTTTCACTCATTTATTCACTAGCTATTTACTGACCACTCACATGGTGCTAAGCACTGTAGTAAGCACTAGAGATGCGATACAGAAATGATAAACAATAAACCTTTGACTTCTTAGAATTTGTTTCTAGTGAGGAAAACAAATACTTTTTAAAGTAAACAAACACATAAATAAAATGATAGTTTCATACTCTGAAGAAATAAGGAGGGATCTACTTCACGTAGGGTCAGAAACAGCCTTTCTAAGGAGGTGTTATCTAAATCAAGTCCTAAAGACTGGGAAGCTACCAGATGTAGCAAGAGCACAGTGTGAACGGAGTCATGGGATGATCAAAGTACAGGAAAGAACTCAGGCCCTTTTACAAACTGCCCGAAAGCTGGTGTGACCACAGCATGGGAGTGAGGAGGGATGGTCCTGACATGATGTAGAAGAGGCAGGGATACCCAGATAGTGTAGGACCCTCGTAGACCTCGGTAAGTAGTTTGGGTTTAGCTCTACATGCAGTGGGAATCTATTCAAGAGTTTCAACCACGATACTAACAATATTTGATTTACATTTTGTACCATTCTGGCAGTTTATAAGGTTATAATACATTATGGGATGCAAACATCAGCCCAAACAAGAGATCATGCTTGAGCTAGCTTGGTAACAATAAAAATGGAAAGAAATGGACAAATTTTAGAAATAACTGTCATTCTAAGAACAGTCTTTGCTTATGTCCTTGGAAGTCCCTTTGTCATGGGATTATCTGAAAAACAATGGATGCTATCAATTATCTTTTTAAATGGATGAAGTTCAATGAAAAGAGAGAGAGAGGGAGAGACTTAAATCTCAGCCTGGCCCTATCCTAAATACAGAAATGTATGCAAGTTACTCAACATCAATGAACAGCACTTTACTCATCTATGAAATGGGAATAAATGACACCTACCTTTCACAGAAGCATTATGAGGTTAAATAAAAATCCTAGCAATCTGCCTATATATTTTGTTCATGCACATATGTTCTATAAATGTTAATATTTACTCCCACTCCTGTACTTAACAGCATTTTCTAATGCCCTGAATGGAAAAGGAGTTACTTAATATCAAGGAATGCATTTTTGATGATGGAATTTCAAGCATGAGAACATGAGAGCACAGGAGATATTCTGAGGCAAGGAAGCATTCCCCTGAAACCAAGTGATTACCCCACCTACCATGACACAAGAGCATTCAGATTACTGTATATATTTATAAAATACTTGATCTTCAGAAAAATCAAACTATTAAATATTGATGAATTCTGCTTAAAATACAAAGGTAGTTAATACACTCTTAACTTGAATAGGAACCATTAATATCAACTACTATAAAGCTGACAGTGAAACATTAAAATCCTAAGTATTTTACTAAGCAACAATTATTCTTATACCAACAAAACTAGATTTGCAGAAAGAAAAGATCAAAACAAGACTTTTATTACAGCACAGGTAGAAAAAAACACCCGCCACAGCTGGGCTTACATTTGCCATTTTAAAATGAACATTTAAAAGCTGATGCTTATTTGCTAAAGAATAAAGCACTAAAAGATAGAATACTTTTAGGACCTGGTAACACTGATGTTAAACTCACAAAACGTTTTATTCTGTGTAGTGGGGCTCAATATAATTAGTGTCTGGGTTTATCTAATTTTGGCCTTTTAAAATTATTAAATTTTATATCTACTGTGACATATTCCTGAGATTACTAGAATTTTTATTAATTTCCATTAATTTCAAACTAAATACATTAACTTTCTTGAGAAGGTTCCTCATCCACAGTAGCTGATCTGTTTGTTCTCTCAACAGACACCTTTGTTCGTTTACTCAGAGAACAGAATAAAAAGATAAGGGAGGGGATATCTGCAGCACGACATGTAATTCTAATTAATTACTATGAAAGGGAGGGAGTTGTGGGCTCACCACAGCATCACAGACCTATTATTCAAGACATCTTAAAAAGCATTTTATCCATGGCTAATATTCAGCTAAGACACACCAATATGGGTAAATGAGATCGGTATAACTAGTATCTGTTCTATTGCTTTGGGTCCATGCTATATCAGCTGTTTAAATATTTTTACTATCACTAAGATTACAGTCCCCAGTTGGCCTGGGTGCTCCCTTAGGGGCTCTAGATTTGAAGGTTCCAAATGTAAACTGGAAGACAGTTTACATTTCTGGGCTCACAATTTAGAAAGAAATAAAAACTTTTAAGGGCAGGCATAGACACATTTCAAAGTTTCCAAGATAAGACTGAAAGAAATCAGTATCACTTAACTTACAGAAAGAAAAAAGATCACAGCCAATCAATCTGTCACTTTTATAAGCTAACAGAACAAGAGAAGAAAGGGTTAAGATGAAGGACCAAGAATTTTGGTTAAATAAAAAGAACATCAAGTGATATTATTAAAAAGTAGAAACTGACAGAGATATAAAATTTGTAAATAAGTAGCTTCCGAAACAGATTACATCAGTGTATAATGGTGGTCTTATCTGAAGATTAAGCAGTTTCTCAAATTTGTTATAGAGTGAAATAGACACAGAAAAAGGTGGCAGTCAAGAAACTGAAATCCTTGTAGTCCCCACTGCTAACACTCAGTATAGCTTAGGACACCAACTTCAGTAATTTGGACCTCAGTTTCCTCACTTGCAAAATTAGAGAGTCTAATTGTATGTCTTTTTCTCTCTTAGTTATAAAAAAGTATGATTCTAGGCTAATATGGGTTATGGCTAACACAATATGGCAAGAATACAGGAGTAAGCCATGGGAATATATCAATGATTACATACAATGAGGCAAAGAACAGGTGCAAATGCATTATTACAATGCACTAAATTACTACTTTGATATAACAAATGGTATACCAAGTAGTATGAAATTTTTTAAGAAGCTTGACAAGATACTTACATCAGGAAACGAACTATCTATCTAGGTCACTAATACTGTACATGAATATACAATCAAGTAACAATTATACGTTATAATATTTGGTACCAAAATATCATGCTTGCCTTCTGAAGGTCATTTTAAAAAACAGCACAGATTTTTTTTAATTTTTTTCATGTTATGCTTTGTTCATAAGAAAAAGAACATTTGCATTCTCGAAGCATATGGAAATTAACAGTGAGAAAAAAGAGATGCTAAAATGTCTTAGGTTGTAGAGGGATTAAGAAATTCATTCCTGACACACCAACGATGTACTCTAGATAAAAAAGATATGATTTTCATCCATCTATTAGTAATAACTACCATAAATGCACTCAATATTTTCACTTAAAAATTAACTCACCAAATGGAAGCATTTTATGAAATATGACATGAAACTTAGTAATTAAGAGCTTCCCTACATTCTCAAAGAAGCCGAGGTGACATGCAATAAAACATATATAAACAAGACGTGAATTTGGCCATCTTACTTATTTATATACAAGCTAAAGTTTGATTTCCAATCCTATACTCTGACACCTAAAAAGAAACGCACTTAATTCTGGTAAGTTTTCCTTAAGGTGACCACAACTAAAAACTTCAGTATATCACACACGATGAAAGCATTGGACTTTTTTGGATCATTTAGCTTCAGGTACATGATTAATACTTTTTGAGAAAAAATATAAATGCCCACATCTTACTCTCTCCCAAAGATAGCTGAAAACTTTGTATAGAAGAAAGCTTTCCTCCTAAATGCTTTCTTTACAATGACTAATTCACCAGTAGGCAAAAAGCTCAAAGAATGTAGAATAAGTGAATAAAAGAACTATACTAAGTGCTTACATGATGGGGGAAATAATCAATGCTACAAATGACATATTTTAAGTCTCATTAAGAACAAGTCATGGTCATTACCTTCAAAAAAGTTCCAATATTAAAAGTCAAGAAATAACAAGCTACAAAAACATGCACATATCCTATTGTTACACCGAAGAGAAAATGTCTCAGTTACAAAAAGTGTGCATCTGAAGCAGAGATGACATAATCTACTCTTTTGCCATAATATGTGATCAATAGCTGAATCATTTAATGTAGTGATCAATAAATATCTTTCCTTTAGCCTTAATAAAAGTATTTTCACTTAAGGGTATAGATTAAACAATGAAACAAAAAATCTTGATTACCACAGTCATTGTTATTTACTCATAAGCGTCAAAAGCCTTAGGAACTTTCTAAAAGTGCAAAGAGGAGACATGCAAGTTGCAATGCTCAACTCTACATTCCATGTAGTATTGTATGAATACACTTATTTCTGTTTTAAAATAATACCATTTATTTTCTTACAATAGTCATTATTGCACAATCTCATTTCAGTATTATATAAGTATTTTTCTGTGGATTATATCCTTTAGGCAAATCACGTTATAGAAAGAAATTTAATCATCACTCAACCTAATTCTTAACTTCATATGAAATGGAGAATATATTCACAAAATCACCTGACAAGCAATCTGCACGAGGTAGACCAGCTCTTTAGATTCACAGCCATTTTTCATTACTTCATTCTGTTCTTCTGAAAGTGAAAGCTACATCACAGAAAAAAAAGAAGAGGGGGAAAGAAAGTCATGATTAGTAAACGAGAATAAACTAAGCATTCATAATACCTGGAGCATCATCTCCGGGTGAGCATCAGCTTAATGTGAGACATATCTTATATGAGAACTTCATTGCTTAAGGCAGATGAATGAAGGACTTGGTGTTTCAGATAAAATATATATCTGTATCTGTGTAGCTTACGTATAAGGGTCTTCACTTCCTTAATCTATTTAGTACATACATGAAACTAAGCACTGAGAGATAGTACGACATAACAGTTTAAAAGAGTTCAGACCTTATTACATAGATTAAAAACTGGCTGCAGATAACAGGTTGGGCCTATGGACATGTTTAATTTCAAAATCACAATGTAGTGCTGGGGGGAGGAGGTGGGGATGGTTAATGGGTACAAAATAAATAGAAAGAATGAAAAAGACCTAGTATTTGATAGCACAACAAGGTGACTATAGTTAATAATAGTTGTACAGTTTAAACTGACTAAAATAGTATAACTAGATTGTCTGTAACACAAAGGATAAATACTTGAAGGATGGATACCCCATTTTCCATGATGCTATTATTACACATTGCATGCCTGTATGAAAACATCTCATATACCTTATAAATATATAAACCTACTCTGTATCCACAAAGATTTGAAATTTAAAATTTCAAAAAAAAATTCACCATGTAGGTCTGCACACTGGATTTTAGTTTTATTTAAACCAGCTACCGACATGTAGAAGCTAAGAGGTTTCATGTGAAAAATACAGATTTCTGGCTTCTACTGAAAAATCAGAAAATTGGGAAGATTGGACCTACATTCTCACACGGGCAACAACTAGCTACAGCTGAGAAATGACCATCACCTTTAAATGAGGTGTATATTCCCCAAGAAAGTTTGTCACAGAACTGACTACCCTGTAGTTTTTTGTCAGTATCTAGGCTGAGTATTAATTGTCATTCATCATGCTACTTGCTTTGTTATTTTTCTTATACCCCACTTGCTTTACTCACTTATGTTACACACCTGCCCCATCTTTGGACGTCAATTTGCAAACGCGGTCCCAGAGATGGACAACCCTGAGTTATGTGTTTATAATTCGCTATGTAATATTGACCTACCTGCTTAGGCTCTCAACTGGAAAATGAGGATGATATAATATTATGTATTCTCAAGTTTGTGGGTATTAAATGAGATGATGCATGGACAGTGTCCACCCAGGTAACTAATACTTAATAAATGTAATGCACCATTATAATTCATACTATATGAAGTACAAGGTTGATGAAGATATATTCTCTATTGAGGAAAGTGGTATCACAAAGTATTTTTTTAAACTTCAGATATTAAATAGAAGTTGTTTACAAGATAACAATCATTTTCCCATTAGCCCAAAAAAGCCAGGTTAATGACAAAAGCATAGTTTAAAAAAGAAATAAAATAATTAAGGGTGAAAAGAAACCTACATGAACTAGTTTTCAGAAAGTGACAATACTTTCATGAGACAGAAGTGACTCAAAGATGTGCTTGGACGCCTGGCAGAGATACAAGAGAAAAAAGAATCTATGTTAGACAGGGTAAGGAGAAGCCAGCCAAACCTTGAGTAACTGCATATAAACTAAAGTGATAAACTAAAATTACACTGTAGTGTAATCACTAAAGTGATAAACTAAAATTACAACTCTCTGTAGCAGAGAGTTGACACTCACCCATCAACTGATTCCCACAGGTACTCACCAGGGATATCGGGTGAGTAAACCAAGGCTGCAGGAGAGGAAGAGAACTGAGAGAATGAACCTGTGAAGTATGGGAAGCCTTCCCAAGCACAAGGCAGCTAACCTCCCTTGACTGCGAGCAGGGCAGTGAAACGGAGGAAAGGAGAACTGGAAGATATCCCTCTGAAGACACTCAGGACACTCAACAACTGAAGGATGGAGGTGGCACAGAAAAGCTGGGAGAAACTGCAGGCCTTCACAGCTACCCTCAAAGCTCTTGCACAGGGCAAGGGGAAGAGTGCTCTCCAGAGGCACAAAACACTGGGGGAAAGAACTGGACAGACAAGAGAATAAGCATCCAGGCTGCAAAGCAGAGAAAGAGAACATGTTCTCCCTCAGCTCAGAAGATTTGGGCTTCACAGCAAAGCACAAAGATATCTTCAGCATCTCACCACTCTTCAGTTTTCCTTGTGAAAGAAATCTCAGAACCTTAACTTCAAAATATTTAAAGTAGTGATAAACTCAATCAAAGTAAAGCTGTCATAAAAGACCAGATCTATATCAAATACAGATCAGCCTGATGCAGCACCTCACTTCAACAGACTGAAAGAAGAGGAGATAAGCCCTTTCCTGGAGGTAAGTTTACTGACTTCAGTCTCAGCTGTTTCTTATATATTTCACATTAAAGAATTACAAAACACACAGATAAGCAAGCAAATGTGACACATGGTCATGAGAGGCAAGGGTAAAATAAAGCAGACACAGAATTGGGCCAGATATAAAAATAATAAGAAAGAGAATGTAAATTAAATATAATTGAGATTCTAAAATACAGTTCAACAGGCAAACAACACGCAAAAGCACACGAGAAAGAGAAGATTCTGGAAAAACGGCAGACTCACCAGGAATCGATCTTTCCACCTAGACAATAACTGCACTGGCAGAATCTGTCCAGTGGATAACTATTTTGACAACTCTGGTATCTACTGAAGGCCTGCTACTTCCAAGGGAAGGCTTGGATGGGAAACTGTAGTTCATTTTGGTCAACATCAGCACTTAAGAAAATAACAGCTCCCTATACCCCCCACCCCGCCCCGCCCCTGCCGCCCCTATAGCAGGCAGCTGTGCACATACTCCTGGAGCAGCATACACATACCTTACAAGAGTCAAGACAGACAAAAAGAACACTGCCTCCAAATTTCAGAGATCTATGCTGTGGCTGTGGATCACTTCTTTGGATTGCAGAGGTGCAGACAAATAGCTATGTGTCCATTAGACCTAGCTCCACTGTTTGCAGGCCCATGCTCCTCTGGCTAAAGTGACTGCCAGCAGACATAAAGGGCCAACGCCCTTTTCCTTCCCTGTCCCCCTTGATTTTTCTCTTTTTCCTCCTTTGGGAAAATATAATAGACTAGGGCATTCAAAAGCAACTGACCTATTCAAAAGACTTACAGAGAAAATTAGAAAGTGACTGCACACTCTCAGAGAAAGGTACAGACTTAGGAAAGACAAAAGAAGACATTAAGTTCCAACTCAGGCTGATCTTTGGCACAGAGACAGACAAGAACAATAAAAAAAAAAAAAAAAAAACAATAAAAACAGCAGTCCCTGGGGAAGGAGGAGAATCTGGTTTTCAGAGTTACCACATCATTAGATTCAAATGTCCATTTTTCAAAAAAAAAAAAAATCACAAGGCATATAAAGAAACAGAAAGTATGAACCTTTCAAAGGAAAAAATGAATCAAAATGAATCACGGTGGCTCACACCTGAAATCCAGTGCTTTGGGAGGCTGAGACAGGAGGATAGCTTGAGGCCAGGAGTTCAAGACCAGCTTGAGCAACATAGAACACCATCTCTACAAATCTACAAATTTTTTTAATAAAAATAGAAATAAAAAACTGTTTCTGAAAAAGATCTGATAGTAGGTTTACTAGACAAACAACTATCCTAAAGATGTTCGAAGACCTAAAGGAAGTTGTGGAAAAAGTCAAGGAAACATTATATAAACAAAATAGAAATATCAATAAAGAGATAAAAAGCCTAGAAACCAAAATCAAATTTTGTAGCTGAGAAGTATAACAACTGAAATGAAAAATTCACTAGAGGGATTCAAAGGCAGATTTGAGCAGGCAGAAGAAACAATTAGTTAACTTAAAGATAAGACAATAGAAATGATTGAGTAATAGGAAGAAAAAATAATTGAAGATAAGTAACAAGAGCCTAAGGGACCCATGGGACACCCTCAAGCAAACCAACATACACATGTAGGAGTACCAGAATAAAAAAAGAGAGAGAAGGGGCAAAGAGATTATTTGAAAAGATAATGGCCCCAAACTTCCCAAATTTGATAAAAGACATGAATATAAACATCCAAGAAGCTCAATGAACTCTAAGTAAGATAAACTCAGAGACACCCACACTAAGACACCCGATAATCAAATGTTCAAAATACAAAGACAAGGAGGCAATCTTAAAAGAATCAAGATAGGAGTGACTCAACACCTGCAAGGGATCATCAGTAAGACTGGGAGATTTCTCATTAGAAACTTTAAAGGTCAAAAAACAGCAGGTAAATATATTCAAAGTGCTAAAAGAACTGTCAACCACTAATTCTATAACCAGCAAAACTGTCCTTAAAAAGTAAGGGAGATGTTCCTAGATTTTAAAAATCCCAACTTCAGATGTTCCCAGATAAAGAAAAGCTGAGGGAGTCAGTTACCACCAGACCTGCCAAACAGAAATTCTCAAGGGATACCTGCAGGGTAAAATAAATTAAAACACATACACACAAACACTACTAACTCAAACCCTAATGAAGAAGTAAGAACTCAATAAAGGTAAATATATGGGCAATTATAAAAGCCTGTATTACTGTACAATGATATGTAACTCCACTTTTTGTTATCTAAATGATTTAAGAGACTAATACTTTAAAGAAAATTATTAGTCTAAAGGCTAGCATTATTTATTTTTCTTTTTTTTTTTTTTTTTTTTTTTGAGACGGAGTCTTGCTCTGTCGCCCAGGCTGGAGTGCAGTGGCGCGATCTCGGCTCACCACAAGCTCTGCCTCCCGGGTTCACACCATTCTCCTGCCTCAACCTCCTGAATAGCTGGGACTACAGGTGCCCCCCCACCACACCCAGCTAATTTTTTGTATTTTTAGTAGAGACGGGGTTTCACTGTGTTAGCCAGGATGGTCTTGATCTCCTGACCCCGTGATCCACCCGCCTCAGCCTCCCAAAGTGTGGCTAGCATTATTTTAACTTTGGTTTTAATTCCACATTCTTTCCTACATCATTTCAAAGGCTAATACATTTAAAAAATTATTTATGTTTCAGATTAGAAAAATGTATAAAGATGTAATTTTGTGATAATCAACAACCAAAAGAGGAGACCATGGAGCTATTACAGGAGCAGAGTTTTTCTATGTTAATAAATTTAAACTGGCATAAATTCAAATTTGAATGTTATAACTTTAGAATGTTAAATGTAATCCTCATGGCAACCACAAAAAGATAGCTATAGAATGTGAACAAAAGAAAATAAGAAAGAAATTTAAACATTTCACAATAAAAAATCAACTAAACACATTTAAAAAGCATTAATGCAGGAATATAGGGAAAAAAGCTATAAGATATAAAGAAAACATATAGAAAAATGAGAGAAGTCCCTCCTTATCAGTAATTACTTTTAATGTGAATGAAATAAACAGTACAATCAAAGACAGGGATTGGCAGAATAACAAAGTAACATAATTCAATTACAGTGATGTGCCACCATAACAACATTTTGGTCAATGACAAACTGCATATATCACAGTGGGCCCATAAGATTATAAAACCACATTCTTACTGTACCTCTTCCATGTTTAGAGACACAAATGCTTACCATTGTGTTACAACTGCCTATAGTATTCAGCAGATTAACATTCTGAACCGGTTTGTAGCTAGAAGCAACAGGCTACACCAGATAGCTTGGGTGTATGGTAGGCTATACCTATTCTAAGTATGTTTTAGAGATACTCACAACTACAAAATCACCTAATAATATATCCCTCTGAAAATAACCCTGTTAAGTGATGCATTACTATATATGGTGGTTACAGGAGATACACTTTAGACCCAAATACACAAATAGATTGAAAGTAGAAGGATGGAAAAAGATATTCCATGCAAATTGAAACCAAAAGAGAGTGGAGGTGACTATACTAAAAATAAATAAAACAGACACTAAACCAAAAAGTTTAGAAACAAAATAGAATGTATATGTTAATAGAAGGTTCAATACACAAAGAAGATACAATTATAAGCAGTAGGGGAGAACAAGATGGCTGACTAGATGCAGCCAGGTGAAACAGCTCCCACTGAGAGACCAAGATGACTGGTGTGCTTCTAACAGATCTTCAGAGGGAAGGCACCAAGAGTGTACACAGGGAAGACACAGAAGCTAGGCTGAAGGGGGAGAAAGCTGGGAACCCTGCATGGGGCTACTGTGCACTGCACCAGGACTCGTTCCTGGATCCCAGCAGCTCCAGGGGAACAGGTGAGTTGAACTGGCAAGGAGCAACCTGCACTCGCCACAGGCCTCTGAAACCCTGGCAGGCAGAGACCCCCCTTCGACCACCATGGACACTTGAATTGGCAGGGAGAGCTTCTTAGAGAAGAGGTAGGGGCAGCAATCCAGTTGATGTGGAGCCCAGAAGGTTTGATGCAGGAGCATCCATAGCAGAGCACATTTAGGAGTGGTCATGCCCCTAAGCTCAACTTGCAACCATAGGTGGCTTTACTTCAAGAGGAACTGCTAGACCTGATCTCTGCAAGATGGTCTTGCCCATCAGACGGGGCCAGTTCAATCTGACCATCCCTTGGTGTGCTGGCCTCTCCCAAGGACCCAGCCTGGCCACACATGCTTGCAGGGCAGCCTCACATGTCCTGGGAGCTATATCACAGCTTCTGCAATGGTGGACCATGCCTGACCTGTGGAGAGCTGCAGAGGGGTGGCATCTATGACCATGCATCAGCCCAGACTGCCTCCCCACATGTCAGCTTCCCCTGAGGCCATGGCAACTCCACACATCACTTTGCTGGCACATGTCAGTATGGGCAGGTTTCGCTTTCCTTTCTCCACCAGTGAACAAGAGTGCAATCCACCCTACCTCCACCTGCCAACCACCACTGTAGACGGAGCCTTGGTGGGCAGAGCCAGCCAACCCCAACCCTGCCTGCACCCTGCTCTTATACTAACACTGCACAGAGAACAGCGAATCCTCTCCCACCCTGAGTGACCACTTCTGCTTATGGGGCACAGAGAAGGCACCTAGACCTGCTCCCACCAGCTCCCAAGCCAACACCACCTCCAGCACAACTGTGTGCACAGTAACCAACAAAGGGCCTCCACCCACCACCCAGCTGCGTTGCCCCTGCCACTGTGGTGAATGCCCATAGGGAGCCAAGCACCCTGGCACCCACTAGCACTCTGCTGCAGCTGCTGCTACAAGGATGGACCCTGCTATCACCACACTATGAAATGCTTTGACTGTCACCACCCATTAAAGTGTAGTGACCAGCAGTCCAGGAACACTTTGGTCCCCACCAACACAGTGGATTCCTAACCTCAAGGAGACAGAGAACAAAGTCTGGGTGCAATACAGTTGGGAGCAGAGTGCTGGTCCCCCCCAAAATTTCCAGAAATGAAGCCAATCAGCTGAATCCCCTTTATAACACAATCAAACCCTAAAGGTCGTCAAATAGGATAAAAGGGGGAAAAAAACATCCAAAGGCCAGCAACCTAAAAGACTGTACATAAGCCCACAAAGATGAGAAAGAATCAGCACAAGAACCCTGAAAACTCAAAAAGCCAGAGTGCCTTCTATTCTCCAAACGAATGTATCATCTCTCCAGTAAAGGTCCTGAACTGGCCTGAAATGGAAATAGAATTCAGAATATGCACAGGAATGAAGATCACTGGGCTACAGGAGTACACTAAAACCCAATCCAAGGAAGCTAAAAAGCATGATAAAACAATACAGGAGCTGACAGACAAAATAGCCAGTGTAGAAAATAACGTAACCAACCTGATAGAGCTGAAAAACACACTACAATGTGTTAATGCAATCACAAGCATTAACAGCAGAACAGACCAAGCATAGGAAAGAATCTCAAAGCTTGAAGACAGGCATTCTGAAATAAGACAGACAGACAAGAATAGAGAAAAAAGAATGAAAATGAACAAAAAAAACCTCCAAGAAATATGGGATTGTGTAAAGAGACCAAATCTACAATCCCCTGGTGGCCCTTAAAGAGATGGAGAGAATGGAACCAATTGGAAAACATATTTCAGGATATCATCCATGAGAACTTCCCCAACCTAACTAGAGAAGCCAACATTCAAATTCAGGAAATGTAGAGAATTCAAGTAAGATACTTCACAAGAAGATCATCCACAAGACACATAATTGTCAGATTCTCCAAAGTCGAAATGAAAGAAAAAATGTGAAAGGCAGCTAGAAAGAAAGGTCAGGTCACCAACAAAGGGAAGCCCATCAGACTAACCACAGACCTCTCAGCAGAAACCCTATAAACCAGAAGATATTGAGAGTCAATATTCAACACTCTCAAAAAAATTCCAACACAGAATTTCATATCTGGTGAAACTAAGCTTCATAAGCAAAGGAGAAATAAGATCCTTTTCAGACAAACAAATGCTGAGGGAATTAGTTACCACCAGACCTGCCTTACAAGAGCTCCTGAAGGAAGCACTAAATATGGAAAAGAAAAACTGTTACCAGCTGCTACAAAAACACACTGAAATAAGCAGACCAATGATACTATAAAGCAACCACATAAACAAGTCTGCAAAATAACCAGCTAACATCATGATGACAGGATCAAATCCACACATATCACTACTAACCTTGAATGTAAATGGGCTAAATACCCCAATTAAAAGACACACAGTGGCAAACTGGATAAAGAACCAAGACCCATTGGTTTGCTGTCTTCAAGACACCTATCTCACATGCAGTGAGAACCATAGGTTCAAAATGAGGGAACTTCTATCACCCAACAACAACAAAAACAAAAACAATTTAAAAATGGGCAAAGTACTGGAGAATAGACATTTCTCCTAAGAAGATATACAAATGACCAGTAAGCACACAAAAAGATGTTCAAAATCACTAATCATTAGCAAATGCAAATTTAAACTACAATGAGATACCACTTCACATACATAAGGACACCTATTATCCAAAAACAGAAAACATCAAGTGCTGGTTTCAAATTAGAGTGACTAAAACCCTTGTACATTGTTGGTGGTATTCGTACTGCCACTGTGGAAAAGAGAATGGTGGTCCTCAAAAAACTTAAAAGGAGAATTATTATATGACCTAGAAGAATTACCATATGACCTAGCAATTCCACTTCTGGGTATACACCCCCCAAAGACAAAACAGAGTCTCAAAGAGACATTTGTAAACCCATGTTCACAGAAGCATTATTCATCATAACTAAAAAGCAGAAGTAACACAATGTCCATCAACAGATGACTGGATAAACAAAATGTGGTGCACACATTTACACATGTACACAAACAGGCAAAATGAAATATTCAGCCTCAGCCTTTAAAAAGAAAAAAATTCAGACATATGCTACAACAGGGATGAACACTGTGCTCATGTTAAATATACCAAACACAAAAAGACAGATACTTGATTCTACATACGTGTGGTACTTACAGCAGTCAAAATAAAATATGAGAAATCCAGCAGAGATTAAAACTATGAAAAAAGTTCCATAGAAAATGCAAAAAATGATTTTTTATATCAGATTTTAAGAGCAAACTGGCAACAGTAAATGAAAGGAGCAGTGAACTTGAAAACAGGTCAATAAAAAGCATCCACACTGAATCACTAAGAGAAAAAAAGAATGAACAAAAATAACAATACAGTTCAGCTCCCTAAGAGAATGTCAAACACATAACCATAGATATAATTGGAGTACCAGAAGGAGGTAAGAGAGAATGAAGCAGAATATCTCAGGAGATACCAGATGAGAACTTTCCAAAATATGTGAAAACATCAGCTTCAAAATCAAGAAACTCAGTGCACCCCAAACTAAATGAATAAATCAGTACTAAACATATCATAATTATAATTTTGAAAAGGAAAGATAAAGAAAAAAACTTTCAATCTATAAAGAAAAAAACATACATGACTCATGGTGGAAAAGTATAAATAACAGCTGACTTCTCATCAGAAACAAGAGAGGGGAGAAGACAAAAAGAAAACATCTTTTAAGTGCTGAAAGAAATGTTGTCAATACTATTAATATAATTCATGCCAATAACCATCAGAAATTAAGCAACATAAAAATATTCACAAATAAAAATAATCTGAAAGAATCTATCTCCAGTAGACTAGTCTAACCAAAAAACTAAAACAAGTTCTTCAGGCTAAAGAGAAATGGTACTAGATAAAAACCCAGAACTGCAGGAAGGAATAAACAGTTCCAGAAATAGGAAATATCTAAGTAACTATAAAACACCTAACATCTCAACAGTAACAGATGGAACGGTTTAAGAATATCTTTAAGTTCTGAGAAAAGAGATTTACCAAGACGTTATTCATACCTAAACTATCATGTAAAAATAAGAGCCAAAAAAAGCATTTTCTGACGAACAAAAACTGAAGAGTTCCCACCAACAAAACCTCACCAAAAAAAAATTTCTAAAATATGTACTTCAGAATAAAAGGGATTCTAAAAGAATAAACTGAGAAGTAAAGTAGAAATATTGAACAAGAAATTCAGGAAATAGGTTTATAAATCTAAACAAATTTAGCATATAAGAATAGTATTTAATTATGAAAGATGAAAAGTTAGAATTATCATCCTGAACAACACTAACATGGAGGAGTGATCACAGTTAAAATATTCTAAATGCTGATACTTTATGACAGAATCAGAGATACCACTAAATTTAGCCTTTAAATTAGGTATTTGAGTTATGATTTTAATTGTAGCCATAAAAAGAATAGAAAAATGATACATATTTTCTATTTTCTGGTTTCCACACCACAAGGAAGAGGATAAAATTTTTAAATGTCAATAACCTTAAAAGAAATTAAGACTAGAAATAAAATTATTCTCTCTAGGAAGAAATGGGGAGGAAGGCATAAGGAGAGAGAACATTTCAGAAAAAAAAAAAAAGGAGATAAGAAGAAAAGAAAAAACTAAAAGAGAAAGAAGATGGCCAAATGGTGTCAATAAAATGGTAAAGTAGGTGGCTACAAGCTTCAATCCCTCCAAAAATCACAAAAAACAAGCACAATCTCTCAGAGTCAACTTTCTCAGTACTCCAGAAAACAGTAAAGGGTTTAGAATAACCAAGAGATCACTGAATCAAGGAAAAAGCCACTTCAAAATAGGAAAGCTTTGTGGCATTTTTACTTGTGCTTGCCCCAAACCTCTCTGGCTCAGCAGTAGTCTTGATGATGCCAACCCTCACTGGGCCTGAAAGGAATAGACAGACCCTATTCACAAACTATTGTTTGTCTCTTCTAACCTGTCTGGAGGCTACCTGAAGAACTGATGCAAGGTGCTTACCTACATTTCACCTAATATGGAACTCATTCAAGGAGGAAAACCATTAAATATTGCTTAAAAATACAGTAAGGCAAACAAAAACTCTACAACTATCTGGTGCAAAAAAATTATATTTGAAACATAAAGTAGACAACCTAAAATCTAAGAGGGAAAGGTGAGTAGAGAGGTCTCTGGGAAATGACAACATTCGAAAGTGCCTGGGTATATGGAAGTATTTTGAAAGCCGTGCACACGCACAGGGTAGGACACATACTCACAAAATGCTAAGAAGTCCCTAGGTTTTCACCTCCAGCTGACCTCTAGGATAAGTGTAACATGAAGGGAAGACGAAGGCAGACCTGTAAACAGCTTCGCTAGGTGTTGAATGAGTACTCCAGTACAGAAGCAACATGTAAAGACCAGAGAAAGTGGCTTTTTCATTGATTTTTATTTTTCACTCCTGGCATTCAAAAAAATCCCTGACAAAACACTACCTAAACACAAGCTAAAAGAAGAAAGACTTTACTGAATACATAGACAAGGAATACAGTCTTCACTAAAACAGTTTGGAAAAAAAAAATCACCAAACAAACCGCAGCCATGAACAATGAAAAAAATCAAACTCTTAAGGATAGACGAAAACCCAGTTTCCAGAGTTACCACATTATAATATTCAAATGTACAGTATGCCACACAAGCCACAAGGTATACAAAGAAACAGGAAAGCACACATTCATCAGAGGAAAAAACAAAAACTGTACCTGAGAAGTCTATATATGGGACTTAACTAGATACTAAATAAACTGTATTCAACACATTCAAAAAGTTCAAAGAAACCATGGACAAAGAAATAAGGGAAATCAAGAAACCGATGTATGAACATATGAGAATATTAGCAAGAAGCTATAAAGTATTAAAAAAACAAAGTCTGGGGCCAAAAGGTACAATAACTAAAGTTAAAATCTGACTAGACAAAAGACAACAGATGTTGGTAAGGCTGCAGAGAAAAGGAATTGCTTATATACTGTTGTTGGGAATGTAAATTACTTCAGCCATTGTGGAAAGCAGTTTGGAGATATCTCAAAAGAACTTTAAAAACAGAACTACCATTTGACCCAGTGATCCCATTACTGGATATATATACAAAAGAAAACAAATTGTTCTACCAAAAAGACACATGCACTCACATGCTCATCACAGCACTATTCACAATAGCAAAGACATGGAATCAACCTAGGTGCCCATCAAAAGTGAGCTAAAGAAAATATGGTACACACATACCATGGAATACCACACAGCTATAAAAAAGAAAAAACCATGTCCTTTGCAGCAATATAAATGCAGACAGTGCTTATTAGCCTAAGCAAATTAACACAGGAGCAGAAAACTAAATACCACACGTTCTCACTTATAAGTCGGAGCTAAACATCAGGTACTTATGGAAATAAAGATGGTAACAATAGACACTGGGGACTACTAGATAGGGGAGGGTGGCAGTGAGGAAAAGATTTAAAAACTAACTTTTGGGTGTTATTCTCAGTACGTGGGTGATGGGATTACTTGTACCCTAAACCTCAGCATCACACAATATACCCAGGTAATAAATACACTTGTACATGTACTCCCTGAATCTAATATAAAAGTTGAAAAAGAAAACAAATATTCACTAGATAGCTCAACAACAGATTTGATCAAGAAGAAGAAAGAATCAGTCACCTTAAAGATAAGACAAGTAGAATTATAAAATGTAATGAACAGAAAGAAGAAATAATTTTAAAAATTAATCAGTGCTTTAAAAAACCTATGAGACCCATCAAGCGGACCAACTCTTACATTATGGAAATCTAAGAATGAAAAAGAGAATGGGGCAAATATTATTTTTTAAAATAATGGCTGAAATCATTCCAAATTTGATGAAAGACATAAATGTGCACATCCAAAATCCAAAGAGTTCCACAGCAAGACACACTATAATCAGATTTTTCAGAAGACAAGGTCAAAGAGAAGCTCTTGAAGTCAGCAAAAAAGAAGCAACTGGTCACATATAAGTGATCCTCAAAAACATTATAAGCTATTTTCTCAGCTGAAATGTTGAGGCCAAAAGGCGGAGGGATGATACATTTAAAATACTGAAAGAAAAACCTAGTCAACTAGCAATCCTATATCCAGCAAAACTATCCTTCAAAAATAAAGGAGAAATTAAGACATTCACAGATTTCCCCCAAAAAATAGAACTGAAAGAGTTGACCAACACTAGACCTACCCCACAAGAAAGGCTAAACAAAGTTCTTAACATTGATATAAAAGGACACTAGACAGTAACTTGTAGCCATATGAAAATAAAAAGATCTCCAGTTAAGGTTAATAAATGGGCAAACACACACCAGTAATACTGAAACTCTGGTTTAGAACCCCACTTTTTGCTTTCTATGTTATTTAAAAGACACATTCATAAATGTATGTTATTGGGCACATGATATATAAAGATGTAATCTGTGACATCAATGACTTAATGATGGCGATTGAGCTGTATAAAAGTAGAGATTTTGGGCCGGACGTGGTGGCTCACGCCTGTAATCCCAGCACTTGGGGAGGCCACAGCAGGCGGATCACCTGAGGTCAGGAGTTCGAGATCAGCCTGACCAACATGGAGAAACCCCATCTCTACTAAAAATACAAAATTAGCCAGATGTGGTGGCACATGCCTGTAATCCCAGCTACTTGGGAGGCTGAGGCAGGAGAACTGCTTGAACCCGGGAGGCGGAGGTTGCAGTGAACCAAGATCATGACATTGCACTCCAGCCTGGGCAATAAGAGCAAAACTCTGTTTCAAAAAAAAAAAAAGTAGAGCTTTTGTATGGAATTGAAGTTAAGTTGGCATAAATTCAAAATAAACTCTTATAATTTTAAGATGTTCTATGTAATCACTGTGGTAACCATAAAGAGAACAGCCATATAAAATATACACAGGAAAAAATGAGAAGAGAATGAAAACGTCACTGATTCAATTAAATAAGAAAGAAGGCAGTAACAGCAAAAATGGGTGCAAAAAATATAAGACATATCGAAAACAAACAGCAAAATGGCATAAGTCCTCCTTAAGAGTAATTACTACAAATGTAAACACAGTAAACTCTACAATCATAAGGCAGAGATGGAGAACGGATTAAAAATAGACACAATCCAACTACTTGCTTTCTACAAGAGACTCACTTTAGAGCCAAAGATACAAATATGTTGAAAATGAAAAGATGAAAAACTATATTCCGTGTAGATGATAACCAAAAAGACCTCGGTAGCTATACTAGTATCAGACAAAATAGACATTAGGACAAAAATGAACATTATATATTGATGAAATGAGAAAATTCATCAAGAACATATAACAATTATAAACATGGAGGCCCCAAGCAAAACAGCACCAAAATATATAAAGCAAACATGAGAGAAGTGAAGGGAGAAATAGGCAGTTCTACAAAAGCACTAGTTGAGTTCAATATGACCTTTCGATAATGTATAGGCTAGAATATTTTCATATGTTTGTTGATCACCTCTATATCTTCTTTGGAAAAATATCTGCTCGAGCCCTTTGCTGATTTGTGAAGTGGGTTGTTGATATTTTGTTGTTGAGTTGTAATAGTTCTACATTTAATTTGCTTCAGATATATGACTTGCATTATTCCCATTCAGTGGGTTATTTTCACTGTCTTGATAGTGTCTTTGAATGCACAATTTTTAAATTGATACATAATATTTTACATATTTGTGAGTTACATGTGATATTTTGTTACAAGCACAGAAAGCGTCATTACCAAACCAGGGTATTTGGGGTTTCCATGACGTTAAGTATTTACCATTTTTATGTACTGGAAACATTTCAAGATCTCTCTTTCAGCTACTTTGAAATACACATACATGGTTGTTAACTATAGTTATCCTACTCTGGTATTGAACATTGTAACTTACACCTTCTATCTAACTGCATGTTTCTTCCCATTAATCAAACTTCTTCATCATGTTGCCCCTTCTCAGACTGTTATTCTACTCTCTACCTCCATTAGATCAAGTTTTTTAGATCCCACATGTAAGTGAGAATATGCAATATTTGTCTTTCTGTGGCTAGATTATTTCACTTCACATGATGACCTTCAGTTCCATCCATGTTGCTGCAAATGACAGAAATTTCATTCTTTTGTGGCCAAATAGTATTCGATTGCATATATATATATATATACACACACATACACACACACCATACTTTAACCATTCGTCTGTGGAGAGACATGTGGGTTGATTCCATATCTTTGTTATTGTAAATAGTGCTGCAGTAAACATGGGAATGCCGGTATCAATCCGATACACTGATTTACTTTCCTTTAGATACATATGCAGTAGTGTAATTGTTGGATCATATGGTAGTTCTTTTTTTAGTTGTTTGAAAAATCTCCATACTGTTTTAAATAGTGCTTGTACTCATTTATATTCCCGACAACAGTGTTTAAGAGGTCCCTTTTCTCTGCATACTCACTGGCATCTATTATTTTTTGTATTAAAATATAGCCATTCTAACAGGAGTAAGATAATATAACTCATTGTGGGTTTTGATTTGTATTTCCCTGATGATTAGTGATGTTGAGTATTTTTCATGTATCTGTTGGCCATTTGTATATCTTCTTTGAAAACTCTATTCTTATCCTGTGCTCACTTTTTAATGAGATTTGTGATTTTTTATTTTTTGGTTTTTGTTTGTTTTGTTTTTGTTTTTGCTGTTGATTTGTTTGAATTCCTTGTACATCTCCCTTGTGGGATATCATTTACAAATATTTCCTCCCACTCCACCAGCTGTCTCTTCAGAGACTCTGTCGATTGTTTCCTAGCTGTGCAAAAGGTCCTTAGTTTAATACAGTATCATTTGTCTATTTTTGTTTCTGTTGCCTGTGCTTAGTTCTCAGCCATAAAATCTTTGCCAAGACCAATATCCAGAAGTGTTTCCCCTGTTTTCTTCTAGTAGTTTTATAGATTCAGGTCTTACATTTAAGTCCTGAATCCATCTTGGGTTGATTGTTTTATATGATGAGAGATAGGGGTCTAGTTTCATTCTTCTACATGTGGACATCCACTTTTCCCAGCAACATTTATTGAAGAGGGTGTGTCCTTTATCAATGTATATTTTTGGCAACTTTATAAAAAAATTTGGCTATAAACACATGGATTTCTTTCTGGGTTTTGTATTCTGTTCCATTACTCTACATGTTTGTTTTTATACCAATACCATTCTGTTCAGGTTACAATGCCCTTGTCATATTTTGAAGACAGGTAGTGTGATGTCTCCAGCATTGTTCTTTTTGCTAAGGATTTCATTGGCTATTCAGGCTCTGTTTTGGTTCCATATAAATTTTAGGATTTTTTTTCTATTTATGTGAAAAATGGCATTGGTATTTTCACAGACATTGTATTGAATCTACAAATTGCTTTGGACAGTATGGTCATTTTAACAACATTAATTCTTCTAATCCATGAGCATGGGATGTCTCCATTTGTTTGTGTCCTCTTCAATTTCATTCATCAGTGTTACACAATTTTACTCGTAGAAATCTTTCACCTTCTTGGTTAAATTTATTCCTAGGTTTTTTGTTTAGTTATTGTAAATATGATTGCCTTCTTCTTTTCATTTTCAGCTATTTCATTACTGCTATATAGAAATATTACTGATTTTTGTATGTTGATTTTGTATCTGCAAATTCACTGAATTTATCAGATCAAAAAGTTTTCCGTGAAGTCTTTAAGGTTTTTCTTAATGTAAGATCATACTTGCAAAGAGGCACAATTTAACTTCCTCTTTTCCAATCTGGATGCTTTTTTATTTTTCTCTTGCCTGATGGCTCTGGCTATGAATTCCAATACTACGCTGAATAGGAGTGGAAAAGTTGGCATCCTTGTCTTGTTTCAGTTCTTAGAGGAAAGGCTTTCATCTTTTACCCATCCAGTATGATGTTAGATGTTGGTCTGTCATATATGACCTTTATTATGTTGAAGTATGTTCCTTCTGTGTCTGGTTTGTTGAGAATTTTTATCACGAAGGATTGTTGAATCTCTCAATTTTTTTCTGTGTCTTTGAGAGGAAACGATGGTTTTTGTCTTTCAGTCGGCTGATGTGATGTATCATGTTTATTGATTTGTGTATGTCAAAACATCTTTGCATCCCTGGAATAAATTCCACATGATCATGGTGTCTTATTTTTTGATGTGCTGTTGGATTCAGTTTGCAAGTACTTTGTTAAGTATTTCTGCATCTATGTTTATCAGGGATATTGATCTGTAGTTTTCGGATTTTGGTGTTATGCTAATGCTGGCCTCATAGAATGAGTTAGGGAGAATTCTCTCCTCTTCAATTCTTTGAAATAGTTTGAGGAGAGTGATGTTAGTTCTTTGTAAACTTGGTAGAAATCAGCAGTGAAGCCGTCCATTCCTGAGATTTTCATTGTTAGAAGACTTTTTGTTACTAATTCAATCTCATTACTCCTTATTGGTATGTTCAGGTTTTCTAAGTCTTCCTGATTCAATTTTAGTAGGCTGCACGTGCCCAGAAATCTATCCGTTTCTTCTTGGTCTTCCAACTTCTTACTGTATAATTGTTCATGACAGTCTCATGACCTTTTGTATTTCCGTAGCATCCATTGTAATGTCTATTTTTCTTTTATTTTTTCCCCCTTTCTTTTTTTGAGACAGAGTCTCACTCTGTAGCCCATGCTGGAGTGCAGCAGCATGTGATCTCAGCTCACCACCAACTTCCACTTCCTGGGTTCAAGCGATTCTCCTATCTCAGCCTCCCAAGTAGCAGGGACTATGGCACATGCCGTTATGCCTCGCTAATGTTTGTATTTTTAGTAGAGATGGGGTTTCACCAGGTTGGCTAGACTGGTCTCAAAACTCCTGGCCTAAAGTGATCTGCCTGCCTCGGCCTCCCACAGAGCTGGGATTACAGGCATGAGCCACCATGCCTGGTCAATGTCTATTTTTCATTTGTAATTTTGTTTATTTGGGTGTTCTCTCTTTTTCCTCTTGGTTAACCTAAGTAGCAGTTTGCCAATTTTGCTTATCTTTTCAAAAAAAAAAAAACTTTTAATTTTGTTGATCATTTGTATTTTTCTTAGTCTCCACTTTATTTAGTTCTGCCCTGATCTTTATTTCTTTCCTTCTATTCATTTTGGGTTCAATTTGTTCTCACTTTTCTACTTCCGTGAGGTGCATCATTAGATTGTTTATTTGAAGTCTTTCTACTTTTTTTGATGTAGGTGTTTATTGTTACAAACTTTCCTCATTGCATTGCTCTGATGTATCCCATAAGATTTGAAATGCTGTTTCCATTTTTATTTGCTTCAAAAAATCTTTTTATTTCCTCTCTAATTTCTTCCTTAACCCAATGGTCATTCAGGAGCATATTGTTTAATTTCCAAGTAGTTGCACAATTTCCAAAGCTCTTCTTGTTACCGAT
Source organism: Gorilla gorilla gorilla (assembly GCF_029281585.2). Taxonomy (NCBI): domain Eukaryota; kingdom Metazoa; phylum Chordata; class Mammalia; order Primates; family Hominidae; genus Gorilla; species Gorilla gorilla. The sequence continues at coordinate 137,046,249 of NC_073233.2, forward strand.
TTATAGTTTTATTCCATTTGTGGTCTGAGAAGATACTAGATATGATTTCAATGCTTTTTAATTTGTTGAGACTTATTTTGTGTCCTAACATATGGTGTATTCTGAAGAATGTTCCATGTGCTGATGAAGTGTATCCTACAGCAACTGGATGAAAATTTTGTAAATATCTGTTAGGTGCACTTGGTCTGATGTATAATTTAAATCCAATGTGTTTTTGTTAATTCTCTGTGTAGATGGTCTGTCTAATGCTGATAGTGTTGTGTTCAAATCCCCCAATATTACTGTATTGGAGTCTATTTCCCCCATTAGATGCAATAACATTTGCTTCATTTATCTGGGTTCTCACACGCTGGATGCATGTATGTTTAGTATTGTTATATCCTCTTGCTGAACAAGAGGATAATGATAAATGATCCCTTTATCATTATTAAATGACCTTGTCTCTTTTTACTATTTATGACTTAAAGTATGTTTTATCTAAGTACAGCTACTCCTATTCACTTTTGGTTTCTGTTTGCATGGTGTATCTTTTTCCCTTTATATTCAGTCTGTATGTTTTTTGTTTTATGAAACAGGGTCTTACTCTGTCACCCAGGTTGCACTGCAGTGGCATAATCATACCTCACTGTGGCCTCGAACTCCTTGTCTCAAGTGATCCTACTGCCTCAACCTCTCAAGTAGCTGGGACTACAGGTGCACACCACTGTGCCTGGATAGTATTTTTTTTTTTTAATTTCACAGAGACAGGGTCTTACTTTGTTGCTCAGGCTGGTCTCAAACACTTGGCTTCCAGTGATCCACTGCACCTGGCCTATATACGTCTTACAGGTGAGATGAGTTTCTTGTAGGCAGCATATAGTTGGACCGTGGGTTTTTTTGTGTGTGTTTGCTTTTTATCCATTCAGCCAGTCTATATCTTTTGGAAGATCTATAGGAATTTAATCTGTTTACATTCCAGGTTGTTACTCATATGTGAGGGCTTATTCCTGTCATTAATTGATTTCTGGTTGTTTTGCATATCCTTTATTCTTTCTCTTTTTCTGTTTATCATTGTGGTTTTGTGGTTTCCCACAGTGGTTAAGATTTGAGTCCTCTCCTTTCCTTATTTGTGTGTTTGTTCTACCAGTGGGCTTTATACTTCTGTATGTTTTCATGACGGTAGGTATCATCCTTTTACTTCCAGGTGTAGGACTCCCTTAAATTAAGCATTTCTTGGAGATACAGTCTAGCAGGAGTGAATTCCCTCAGCTTTTGCCTCTCTGGGAAAGACTGTATTTCTCCTTTATTTATGAGGAGGTTCTTCACCTCTATCTCTTGCATATCATTTATGAAGGAGAAATAAGCTGAGTATAGTATACTTGGCTGGTAGTTTTCTTTCTTTCAACACTTTGAGTGTATCATCCCATTCTCTCTTAGCCTGTAAGGGTTTTGCTTAGAAATTCACCATTAGTTGGCTGGGCACGGTGGTTCACACCTGTAATCCCAGCACTTTGGGAGGCCGAGGTGGGCGGATCACCTGAGGTCAGGAGTTCGAGACCAGCCTGATCAATAAGGTGAAACCCCGTCTCTACTAAAAATACAAAATTTAGCCAGACGTGGTGGCTTGCACCTGTAGTCCCAGCTACTCGGGAGGCTGAGACAGGAGAATTGTTTGAACCCAGGAGGCAGAGGTTGCAGTGAGCCAAGATTGCACCACTGTACTCCAGCCTGAGTGACAGAGCAAGACTCTGTCTCAAAAAAAAAAAAAATTTCACCATTAGTCTGAGGAACTGATGGAGGTTCCTTTATAAGTGACTAGATGCTTTTCTCTGCCTGTTTTCAGAATTCCTGTCTTTCAGTTTTGTCAGTTTTACTATCATGTGCCTTGGCCTTTTTGAATTGTATCTATTTGGGAATTTCTGAGCTTCCTGTATCTGCATATCTAAATCTCCTGCTAAAACTAGAAAGTTTTAGTTAGTTTTTTTTTTTTTTAATTAGTTTTCTGTCCCTTTCACTTTCTCTTCACCTTCTGGGACACCAAAAATTCAAATATTTGGCTGCTTCATGGTACATTAAAAACTTTCCATGCAGATATCCTTTCTTCTCAGTGATTTTCTTAAAGTTATCTGGGAACTCATCTGCTGCCTCTTGGGTGACAGAAGCAAGTTCTCCTGTTACCCTGACATTTTTAAAGCCAACCTCTTTCTAAAATTACCAAACCATCCTTTGCTGGCATTAAATTCTCCAGCTTTAGACTCTTCACCTTCCTTTTACTTTACATTGTCAAAATATAAATCAAAATACAAATCAAAAGCAAATGACTGCTTTTCTCAAATCATATTATAGTCTATAAGTATGCCCTTCTTATAGCAATCCTGCACCGACATAAAAGCTGCATTTTCAATATGAGATAAAAAGGTATTTCACAAAAAGTGCAAGATGTTCACACCTACTGCTATAGCTGCAATAACAGCTTCATTAATTTTCTTTTTTAAAAAATAATAGTCCTTACAACAGATTGAAATGGCAGACAAACGTGGCTGTAGACCTCATTTATAGTTCATATCAAGCAATTCTACCTCTTATTACAATGTCATGACTTTTCTCTGCTTCTTGGGAGCATTTCCAGCATCACTAGTAGCATTTTGTATGAGTCTCGTGGTGTTATTCAAGGTTTATGGTATTGCACCAAAGACAATGAAAAGTATGGAAGAACCATAAGAGATCACTTTTTCCTGCAATGCACAATGCACATACAGAGATGATTAAGTATCACACAGTGTTTTAAGTGGATCCTTGTAACACTTGAATTCACAATAGCAACAGGAGGTGGCTACAAAATTATTACAGTAGTACAGTATGTACTACATTAAATTGTATGCAGTTATAATTTAATACTGCACCTTTATGTTTGTTTACATTCCTCTTGATTAGGAATCGCACCATGTTCAGTCTGTGTTTATGTAAGTCTTGATAAATTTTAACTTTTTATAATATATTTGTGTATTTTATGGTAGTAAGCTATAAAATAGACTAGTATTTATATATATATTTTGCATTCATGACATACCTTTTTCTTAGTTTTTTTCCAAATTTCTAGGCTGCATGGTTCATCTGCAAGTTTTTTCAAATTGCTGCAAAACTCTAAAAAAGTTTCCAATATATTTATTTTTTAAAATTCACATATGAGTGGACCCATACAGTTCAAACCCATGTTGTTCAAGGGTCAACTGTACCTGAGATTTAAGTAGAGATCGCTATGTATTTAATGAATAAACAAACATTGTCTTCTCCCTGAAATATGGTGCTTAGTTTCAAAACTGAATTCGTCATCTTTCCTCACATATTCTCCTCCTCCTCCTGAATTCACAAAACAAACTGTACTACTATTCACCCAGCTGACCAACCTAATCGCCCTAGATTCTGCTACTTCTCCTCCTTTCCACACATGCTCTCTTTTTACATTTCCAGGCTCAAGGTCTCATTTTTCACCTTTGATTCTTTAATCTTCATGTCTCCTAAAACTTATCTCTTACAGTCATCCCCTTTTTTCCTACTCCCCACTGCTAATTCCCTGGTTCTAGGCCTCCTTACATCTGGATAATTACAACAGTATTTTAAATGGTCTCTCTCCATCTCCATCACACATTGATCATGGTACTCTCTTCTCAAAATCCTGCAATACTTTCTCAGTTCTTACTAAGAAAGTAATTGATGGTCTCACTTATAAGAGGGAGTTGAGCAATGAAAACACAAGTACCTTTGTCTGTACTATTTTTCCTTGGCTGAGGGTTCTTCACCTCTATCTCTGCATATCCAAATTCTATTCAATCTTCAATAAAGGTGAAGACTTTTGAATGCCACAGGACATAATCTCTCTCACCACTGAATACCTACAAGCACTTTTATAACATTTATAACATTGTTTTTCTCTTAAACTTATTGGTATATTACTTGTTTTCTCTGAGGAAAGATTATCTTCTTCATCAGTGGTACTCACATAGGTGGCTAGCACATACAAAATATTCAATAAAACTATCTTAAGAGAACTGTGGGTTTTAATACACCCTATACACGTCTGAATATTAATCTATTTTATGCAGTACCTGAACTACATGTACAAAGACTATACACTATGAAGGACTGAACTATATTTGCCTGTAGAAATGTATGACATCAACTCAGTGATTTAAATAATTTTCACTTCTCAATTTAATAATATTTCAGTCCTTCATCTATTAGAAATGGCAAACAGGATTTCCAAATCCCACATTTCTAAATTTCTTCCAAATCTATCTTTGGAGTTATTTTTCCTGTATTGAGTTCACTTTTCTATCACCATGGAAACCAATTACAATTAGTGTTGTTAGGATCTTTAAAAATACAACTCTATTCAGCAAGTCTTCAAATGTTCAGAAAAGTTCTTTCTCCATATGGAGAATGGAAATCAGTAGCATAGAGCAGGGTAAAAATATACCACCCACCCACAGAAGAAACCATTCACCAAAGCCTAATCAACGGATTGCAAATGGAACACGGAAAGAGTTCTTTTCTTTTATTCATCTTTTGTAGTTCTATAATGGCAGCAATTTCATGTGTCATACCTATGGGGTTTGTAAACAAGTTTTCTTTCACCTCACAGCCTGTGTAGCAGACGTGGAGACACAAAAAAATGATTTCTGTTGTATAATATTATGTGGTCCACCCACCCTACCTTCAACCTCCTAATATTTGACACTGAAAATACTACTTTAAAACTACTGAGTTCAGGACGCCAAGAGGAAGAATAATTCTACAGCAGAATTACATCTTACATGGTTAATAAGTGAAATAAGTTCTAATTCCAGCACATAAGGCAAAAATCAATAAAAGGCAAAATTACCCTTCAGATTTACCAGGAAAAAGCTAGAGACCTACAAGCATCTTAACAGACCTAAGAGTTTTTCTTCCCAGAATGGGAATAGAGCACTGTTTTCTCAGCTGAGTATCTGATAAAGTAACTGATGTGCTCATCTTTAAACACCAGAATCACCATCAGTTCACTGTGATGCCCACCATATGAAGAATACATGGAAAATGAGACCAAATAACACGACAGCAGAATCACAGCCCTCATCTTACTGATGCTCACTCAAGAACATATACTTGTCAGGAAACTGCTTCATACATATTTTCACATTTCAGCATGGTCGGGGCTTTCTAAGCAAAGAGCACTGGCACCTGGGCTAAGCGACTGAATTTAACCCAGTAACCCTAAAGATGGAGCCCTCTAGAGATAAAAGTTTTCTCTCTCCCCCAAGCCATGTTTACATTCCAGGGTGTTTGTGAAATACAGATCTTTGCTTCTTTTTCCCAGAGATTTTGTTTACATTTCAGAGCAAAGGTCTCTCTCTCTCCATCTCGAGAAAGGAGAATGGGCAGGAATGCCAGCTATCCTGTATAAGCTTCAAGTTTCATAAGTGCAGAGTTCTCTTGTGGTACCAAATCCCACTTGTAAACACAGGATATCTCTGGTTGTCACCATATCACTTTATGGAGAACCAGGGCCTAGGGAACCAACATAAGTTACTTTTCAAGTAAACAAGGGCTTGATTTCTGGTCCAGAGACTTGATGTTTCTGCTGGGGGAAAGGGAGGCTACAGAGAGACAGAGAAAGAGAAAGAGAGTGAGAATGTGTGTAGTGTGTCTGTAATTGTGGGAAGCCAACTTGTTAGCTTACTAGTACGAAAACATCTCAGACTCTTCACAGTTTCAGACTCAACAATACTATAAGTAAACTGCCTGTAAATTATGGCTGACTCCACTATAGATATATTTTTTCACAGTCCAACCACTTTTACACATCTAATTCTTGGACTGAATAATCTCAAACGAGATACAGTGAAAATCCAGTACTTAGATGACAGTGGAACTGATGACTCACTATCTGAACATTTCATTTCAAATTATCTCCTGAAAGGACAATGATTTCCTTGTATAAGAGGGCGTATACTGCAGAACATGCAGAAAAGTAAGGCTAAGATTTTTATTTCTTTTAAGGAAAACTAAACTTTGTGGCCAGGGTGAGAATAAAATTAGCATGGCTTTTATTTCAAATGATTACACATGTAGTAACAGTACTTCTGTTATAAGATTTTTTTAAACTGAAAATATGTACAAGTTAATTTTTCAAACTGCAAGTGTCTTAACAAAATGGGGAGAGATAACCTTTTCATTAATTTATTTTTATTAATGATGAAAGCTTAACTGAAAGGAAGTACTCAGGTGAAGTCAGTATCCACTGCCTCAATCCTGACAACACTGTCCTTGGGTCATCAGGACAAGTATGACTTCCCACATTTTAAAGATGATTATTTGACTTTACCTAAGTGCTTCCCTAGAACTTCTGCCTTTCTCTAAAGCCCTTTAAAATGTACTGCACAATTATTATGTCACTTAATTCCCATAATACTTTATGATATAGTTAGAATAGATATATTTGTTTCTATTTTACAAATGAGGAAACTGACGACCAGAGACATTAAGAATTTACTTAAGATCACACTGGAAATTACTTAGGGTTACACTGCAGTATTATGTATCATACTTTTTAACCTTCAACTACATTAAAGATGCGAGATACTCTAGAACCATCATTTACTCCTTTTTGTTAAAGTATTAGTTGAGTCAGTCTATTCTTTTCTAGCAATACAAAAGAACATGCAGAATGGCTCTAGTGTCAGGCCGCCTTGATTCAAATACAGTCCACAAAATGGTTTAAGAACTTGAGTAAGTTCTTAAACTTTTTACCTAAATTTCTGTACCTGAAATTGTTGTGGAGCATAATTGAGACAATGTGGAAACAGTATTTGATATAATGCCTCGCTCAGACAAAACATTCAATAAATATTGGCTTGTATTTTTATTATAATTCTGATTACTACTTTTTAAATGAAACTTCAGGCTTTTAAAATTGTTTGCATTATTACCCCTCAATATTCCTACACTCAGGTCAAACTTTACTACTTCCTTCCGCCTTCCCAGCATCAAGGCAGAAATGCATGTAATGACAGAAAGCCACGACAGCATTTTCAAGTCCCTTGCAGGCAGCTTGCTCGAGACACAGATATTAAATTCATACTTTTCCTATTCCTTATTTATACAAAAACCTGAACTCTACCATTCAGGTTAATTTAACTTAATGTTTTGTAGGAAATTGGATAAAAAGAAACACATCAAGTGATAACTTCAGATAACCAGATGATAAAGAAAATACAAATCAAACATATCCTTTCCCCCCCCTACACACTAGATGGCGGTACAACACAAAGCACAGCAGGAACAGCGCTGCCTCAAACTGATCATTTCTTTGCGTGTTACAAGAGATTTTTCCCCCTCTTCTTACTGAAAAATATTTTGTGAAATGTGAATTAATCTTTGTTTTTGGACTGCAGAATAATACAACAGGGAAAATAAGTGCAGTAACAATAAATTTGCAGAATTTTAAACTACATGTGGCTTTACTTAAAACAAAAAGCCCCTTCTAGTAATTGTTAATCTTTTTTGTGAAATTTAAATTTCTCTAAACTAAACATAAGACATTTATGAATCAAAACCTGTAGAATTTGGCCAAACTACTATTCACAGGAAAATATCCAAACTTAAATGCACTTACTAAAAAGTAATACCTAAAAACAAATGAATCATTAACAATACCTGTTGCATTCTATTTCTCTAAAGCAGAGATTAAATAGTATATGTTGTGTAATATTAATATTTGACAAAGTTGGTTTATGACAAAGCTAGTTTTATGAGAGGCAAATCCTAGTAGGCAATACGCATTATTCTCAACTCTTTTCTAGAAAAAAAAAATAAGAAAAACTAAACTTTCAATTCAAGAAACAAAAGGAAAGTTATGCTTAGAAATTATTGGTATGAAAAATACAGAAAAAAAAATTTGGTTGATCAGTAAAACCATAAGCTGGTTCCTTGATAAGACCAAGATTTAATAATATCTTGTGTACAACTTATAACCCATGAATTTAAAAAGCTAAATTAAATGAACAATTTTTAAGAAAATATAAATGATAAAAATTGATCTAAGGAGATACAAAAGAACCTAATGAGCAATAATCAAATCATAAGTTGAAATGGTAAGTAAAGATGGTAAAGATTAAGTCCCCAGTTGGGAACCAGTTTCAAAAGGTTTTAACAGGAAAATTCTACTAACCCTTCAAAGAACAGGTAATTCCCACTTACACAAACTATTCCAGTGCATTTATTTAAAAGGGGTGGAGAATGGAATAGGGGAGCAGAAATTCCCCAGACTTAGGCTAGAGACAATTATAGCACACAGGTTAACTTCACCAACAAACATAGATGCAGAAATTATAAAATCTTAGTAGAGTGTAAAAAAGGAATTTACTTTTAAATATATATATAACTCAGCATAATGTGTCTCAGGAATATAAAGATGTTTCAACAAGCTACTTCTATGACATGAGCAATTATCTGTACTAATTTTTACAGATATTAATAGCTTATTCAAGCTCCATGGAAGTAGACTAAAATAAGAACATGGCATGGTACAACCTATCCTCCCCGGTGCTGTTATATCTCTGTTCCTCTCCACTTTATCACAACCTCAATCAGAACTCATAGTTCATCTACAATTTCTTAGCTTGAAGGAACATTAGCTGTCACCTAGTATTCTAGGGTATCTAGGAACCGTACTTCCTTTTCAGTGTGAAGATAAGGAAAGCAAGACCAAGGCTAACTGCACCAGCTGGTCATACCCATTCTACACCACACCAGCACCTTTCTCCTCAGCATATTATCTCTCCTATACTATACATTACAACTGAATGTACCAAATTGAGACTTAAACAGGATGGTTACATAATTTGTTTTATAATAAATAAATACTCATAAGGAACATATATTCTTATCAAATAAGAACAAATTTAAAATGATTAATAAAAACAAAATAGTAAAACAGCATTTTAAAAACCAATTGTATCTCTTCTTCAAATATAAACTCATTCATCCATTCATCTCATTCATCTTTATTCATTAAACAAATATTTATTGAGTAGTTTTTATGTGTCAACCACTGTTCTAGATGTTGAGGGGAAGAAAATAAATAATAAAATATTTAGCATGCCGAATGGTGTTAAGTGGTATGGAGGGAAATAAAACAAAGAGAGGGAGATGAGGAATGCTGGTGACTACAGTTGCAATCTTATGTAAGGAAGGTGCAGTCTGGGAAGATAGCACTGGAGCCAGTACTTTTAAAAGAGGAGGTAGCAAGGTGTGTGGCTGTCCTAGAGGAGCATTTTAAGTAAAGGAAACAAAAAGTACCAAGGCCCTGAGAAGGGGGTGCGCATACTGGCAGAAAACAAAGAGGCTACTGTGGCTGGATCACCCTGTCTGAGGGGAAGAGAAGAAAGATGAGGTCAGAAAGGTAAGGGTACATTCTGTAAATCCTTGCAGAAAAGTTTCAGAAATCTGGCTTTTACTCTGAATAAGATGAAAACTAACTGGAGAGTTTTTAAAAAGTGACATGACTGGACTTACATTTGAAAAGAATCATTCTTGCTGCTGTGCCAAATATAGAAGGCTATTGAAATAATCCTCCCCAAAAGACAATGCTTTAGTGTAAGGTGATAGCAGAGAAGCAGGTGGGCATGGTTAGATCCTGGATTTATTTTAAAGATGGAGCCAAAAAATCTGCTAATGGACTGGATGTGAGGACTGACAGAAAGAGAGATGCCCAAGATGCTCCACGGTTCTTGGCTGGCCTCAGGAACTGAAAGGATAGAGCTGCTATTTACCAAGATGGGAAGTCAGCAGAAAGAGCAGGTCTGAAAGACTGTTCTGGGCACGCTGCAATGATTGAGGTGTTATTAGGCATCCAAGTGAAGATGCAGGGAAGTCAGCTGGATATACAAGGCTGGAATTCAAAGGAGAGATCATAAAATTGTCCTTTGTACATTACATATCATTATATGGTAATGACAGTACTGACCCAGTAAAAGTACTGACATGTCTAAATTGTTTTTTAAGCAACTGTGTCTTTCAGACTAAATAAAATTGATCATTAGAATTTGTAACATATAGGATTAAAAATAACTATTTCATTCCAGAACTAAAAGCCAGAAAGTTAAAGATTATTTTGTCTGGATTTTTAAAATGTAGAAGACGTTAACATCTCTGTCATACTAGGATATGATGGCCAACTGCAATTATAAACTTTCAAGATCTGAAGAGAAGAAAGAGCTATAAACATAAAGACAATGAATCTGTAAATCTAAGAGAAATTTCTAAGATCAGAGTGAAAAAGAGAAGGTATGTCACTGCAGAATGTCCCAGAATTGGTACATATTAAAAAGCAACAACCAAGTTGGCCAATTGACAGTATGAATAACCTACTGGTTTATACTAGAGCTGCCCAGCATACAACTGATGATCTATTATTGATACATTTTACTAAGTTTTCTTACTTGTTTTCTCTTCAGAACATATTCCAACCTTACATTGAAAATAAAGGATTCATTTCCCATAAACATGTTTAGAATCAAATGTGCTAATATTTACCTATGTAAAAAGCAAGATGTTTATAAAATGATAAAGAATAAGAACTGAGACATAGGAACTTTATTTTAACTGCCTGTAGCAGATAGAACATAGGATTGTTTAGAGGTTAATATGATTGTTTTTGTTTTTCTTTAAATGGCATTCAATCAGTCCATCAAAATGTAAAACCTTATACTAGCCAAAGAGAGAACAGCAACCCAAGATAAAAAACATAAGCATGTAAGTCAAGCCAGGATGCTATTATAGTTCTTTTGCTACACAACTTAGTTAATGGAAACTAATGTTTTCCTCCTGATGGTATCTAACATAGGTTGAATTCAACCAGAAGCAGAAGGCAAGCAAAACTGGTAGATGTGGTATGTAGAGGCCAGTCTCCAAAGACACAGAACAGAGGCAGGACAAAACTTGGCAGGAGAGCTGTGCCAAATAGAGGACCATAAACAAAGAAAGAAGATTCTGGTGTGGACCGGCAAGGTGCAGCTGGGCTGGTTTCCTTTGAACCACCCCTATCTTCCATACTCCAGGCCTCCTGGTCAATCAATACAATCCTGAAACAACTCACTCATACACCTCATACAAGCAGGGTCACAAACTGAGTTAGTATCACATCTTTTTTTCCCTCTTCTGCCTGAGTAATGGAATTCTACAGGGTTGAAGTAAGTGCAATGGGGAAAGTGAAATATGGTGTGACCCTCTAAAATGAAGATTACAGGTCTGTTCATTGGTAGAAAGTCTACCTAATGTGTTCTCCCCATAAAAATCAGACACAGTCCTGCAATTAAGAGGACTGGACTCTAATAACCAGCATTTAACAAAATCTCAGGAGAGCCAAACGCACCTGAATAACAACTGTCTATTCCCTACCCACATCTTCAATGCAGCCATTATAAACTCTTTAAATATAAAATAATAAAAGTTTAGAACTATGATACTATTTAGCACAACCTCATTCACCTCATAAAGGAAATAAAACCAAAGAGGCTAAGCTACTTGCCCAAGGTCATAAATTTCCTAAGAAGCAAAAAGAAAATTAGAATCTATGTTTGTGAACTAAGGCCAGTGCTTTTTCTATTTCATCATACAATGTTTACCATTAACAGTTTTGTTTTTATTTTAAATCAGATGCTTTAGAGATTTCCTAACCTTTCATATAATGTTAACATTTAAATATTCTTTGGACTGTTTTTAGATCTCTAGCCTCCTATTTCTTTTCAATTTGCTAAAACTCCTCACAATGTTTACTGCCCCCAAAAGAGCTCATTCAACCTTGTAAAGATAAAAAAAAAAGCAAAATAAATTAAGTAGAAAATAATTTACCTAAATTGCAAGCTGAGTAAACTAAATCACTCAAACAGATATATCAAATGCTTAACAGTCACAAAATGAAAAATGTACTCATTACTGTTTTCTTAATCAGTTCTTCCTGACCTAAGAAATTTATCATGTTAACTGCAATCTCAAGGATATACACACTAATGGAACAAAATATCCTTTGTTTGATGTCACAGCATTATAAATCTCTAGTGCTATTTTAAACTGTCAATTTATTTGAAATAGAAATGTCCTTCACTTTCATAAATCCTATAGATCAAATTCATCTCACTTGTTTATGAAATAAAATTACAAAAAGTAGCACACTGTGACACAAATCAGTCATGTCTCAGGAGTTTTCTTCTGGAGAGACAGTGGTTAGGGCAAGGACAGGAAGTGGACTACCTCTCCATGTTGTGTGTAGAAATCAAGACTTTTTTTTCTATTAGCCTAATTTGAAAGACAATGTAAAGGGTGGCTTTTGTTCCCCTGGGGAAATATAATTTTTTAAATAACCACAATCTAGCTATTTTTTAGGTTTTTAATAGTTTTTTCACATTAATACATATATAATGTACAAAGGACATTAAGCTGCCAATGATATAATAAGAGCAAAGTATGTAGCTTGATGTCAAGTTAGATTCAATAATTTGTATGTGAATGAAAAGGCAGTAACAGTAAAAACATTTCTGAAAAAGAAGAATAAAGTGAGGACACTTTAATCTACCAAGTATCAAAGCTCACAACAATTAATTAAGACAAGTTTACATAATTTCAGAATAGAAAGTCACTACACAAAGCCATGGACATATGGACATGATATAGGAAAACGGAGGGGGACAGGACTGATTTTCCTTAACTGATACATGTTAGTGTGATGGTTACTTTTATATGTCAACGTGACATCAAGTATTTGTCAATAGAAGAGAAGAAAGATTTTACCTCAACCAATAAGACATCAATTAAAAAAAAAACTACTTCAAAGTGTCATCTATTAGATACAGATATATAGATAAGCATCTAGATACAAAGGTAAATGTGTAAATCTTAATTCAAGATGTAAGAAATATTTCAGTATACCTGTATGCTGCCAAACTCAACATTCTCATAATGGAAATGCGCACATTCAGCCATCTTCGGAAAGTGACCTTTAGTGAAGGGTAACCTGAAACACATGAAATAAATAAGAAACGAGACAGTGAAACAGTAAAAATTACTAAGTTTAAGGGAAAAATACAGTGGATTTAAGAGCTCATGCAAGCAAAAATATTTCGTAAGCACGTGCGCATGAGCCACACATATCCACACAAATCCTCTTAAAAACACACTGAATCAGATGAGTATTACACTTAGTGTACAGATCAAAACCAAAAATAAAAAAAGCATCACCGTTATCTCCTCATTTTGACCCAAATCAATGTCCATAGAAAAACTGTTATTTTCGGCAAATGTTATGGAAACTGAACAGCCAGCTTCTAACCAGAAGCAGCATTCCCAACACAAAGTACAAAACCAGATTTTACCTGTGAATGTTGTCACAGCCCATCAGTCCTGGAGTGGTGGACCTGGACGCAGAATGAACATTTTTATCCTTGTCTTTCCTCTACTTACACATGAAGCATAGCTATCTAACTCTACTAAGTGAAAAGATGGTTTTCCTCTTTAAAACTGATTACCTTCAGGTACACGATGAATAGTCCTTGTTCAAAATGACAGAGAGACCAGAAGAGTTTTGGATTTCAGATTTTTTCAGATTTTGGAATATTTGCATGTATCTATGGGATATCTTGGGGCTGGGACCCAAGTCTAAATACAAAATTCATTTATATTTCAAATACATTTTATACAGAGCCTGAAGGTAATGTTATACAACATTTTAAATAATTTTGTGCATGAAACAAAATTTTAACTGTGAACACTCACGTAAGGTCAGGTGTGAAATTTCCCATTTGTGCTGCCATGTTGGCACTCAAAAAGTTTCACATTTTGGAGCACTTTGGATTTCATAGCTTCAGATTAGAGATGCTCAACCTGTATTTCACTTAACAGTCAACTCTTGGCATCTACTTCATGCTCCTCAAAGGCAAACCTGAAATCTAATAATCTCATAACTCAAACAATAAAGCTGATATTTCTGAATGAATGAGAGCATGCACTAAGAGTACCAAGAATGACATGGTTAGACTGTTCCTATCAAACAACTGTAAAATAACAGAAAATGACATAAGTTTCTTCAAGAACAAAAATAAAGTATATTTGAGAGGAGTGGATAATGTGTAGGCCTATTCCACTGACTGCTGAGTCATAATTTAGGGATTAACAGTTGCACAGTAACAGCATATTTTTGTAAAAAGTCTAAATAAAAGTTTTAAGAGAATTGAAGAACTGATTTCCATTCGTAGGAATTCATTTAGAATCCACTGTAAAGTTATACTCACTTTTTCACATGCTTAACCTTCATACTGGCTGTACTGCCACACGTCTTAAGAGTAAGATCTCCAGGAATTTCTGGAACATCTGCGCCTCTTGCCTTAAAAAATAAAGACAAAATATTTATGGCTATTACTTTAGTATTACACTTTTTTAAAAAGCAGGTTATAATTTATGTTAATAGTTCTGCTGACTTTTTACCTACAAAATATATCTTGGTTTAATAATCTTAAAATTACTGAGTTTTAATTATAAAGAATATAAATTATTCACCTGATTTAAATATTCAGCTTTACTGTATAAGGGAAATTTTTCTGTGAGAATAAGAATTTTCATGCTTTTGTAATCAAATTTCAAAGCCAGCTATTATACACCTCAATACGAATTAAAATTTCCCCTGGAAGTTGTTGGAATAAAATAACCTATGTTAAAATAATTAATAAACATTAAAATGTTAATATAAACAAAGAAATGAGGAGATTAAAACATGTATTTCTCACACCAAAATCTGAACATCACATGTATATAATACTTCCAAATTACTCCTTAGTCTGTCATAGTTTTCATAGTGGTGAATTCTTAACTTCAATGATACAATCAAGTATATCATTTTTTAAAAAACAAAATGAAAAATCAAAAAGTTCCTAACACTCTGGACAAAATAAAAGTCAAGTCCAAATATCTATTTTAAAAATAAATTTGTGCTATAATACCTATGACTTATAATTTTAAAAAAACTTAAGTTGAATTATGATAGCCCATGCCACATGATTCAATAGGGGAGAATAATGTGAGATAAGCAGTTAAAGTAAGTTGGGAGGAGAATCACAACCTTAACTTTTGTAATGTTTTCTTGTGAGAAAACAAAAAAGCCAGACAGTTTACATACTTTTTTTTTTAAATAGGACTTTTCAAAGATATGAGGTAACAATGCATGAACTTATGAGAATTAAACCTTGTTACATCATCACAGTGTGCTGGGTTCAATTTTCCTTTTTGAGAGTTTTTTTTTCTTAGCAAATTTAACTATTTATAAGGGTTGGTATTTCATGATCAAGACTTCTTAGATATATTTTTATTCCTTCTTAGAGGTCTCCCAAAGAAAACAGAGTATTACTATATTCTTTAGTAATGAAACAGAACTCATTCCATCTTGCGGCTACCACATGGATTCAATGAAACTTTTTATAAATATGAGATAACATCTTGCCTTATTTTTCCTCTATCTTGAAACAAAGTTACTTCATAATCCTAGGTATTATTTCATCAGTACTCATCATCATTCAATTATACCCTATCATACTAGAAAAAAATTTTAAGACTAAAATAAAAAGTATATTTTAAAAAAGGGAAAATGAGATAATATCCTAGAAAAAGGGTTGACAAACTTCTTCTTAAAGAGCCAGGCGGTAAATATTTTAGGTTTGTGGGCCACATTATCTTTGCCACTATTCAATTCTGCTATTGTAGTGTAAAAGTAGCTACTTATAAATGACCAAACACAACCATGTTCCAATAAAACTTGATATGCAAAAACAGGCATCCAACAAGGTAAAGTTCGCAAACCCCTGTCCTACAAAGTTGATGCCACAGTGAAATAAGTTATCATCCAGTTTTTATACTGTGTTGCCTAAACTGCCTCATCTTCAAGAAGGTATTTAAAAAGCTTGGAGACACCACCTTTCTAGTCTGCATTTCACTTTCATTTAATATATTCACTAATTCAATGGTTTTCATTTTCTTTCACTTATAGAAAAGAGAAAAACACTGACAAAGAAAGATACCTTATAATGAACAGATACATGAAAAGGTGGGTACAAAGAGACAGCAGCACTCTAGACTCTAATAAAGATGGCAAAACAACCACGTACATGATATATCAGACTAATTATCATATCCTAGATGAATATAGTATTGAGTATTAAGAATTGAGTGAACAATATATTTCTAAGGACAAAAAAGGAAATACAGTATTCTCCAGTTGGTCATTCAACTGAAAGTACTTTTTCATGCAATATTCTGCGACAACCTGGATCACCTGGTTTTGCCATTAAAAAAAGTGAAAGTGTGACAATACTCTTTCATCTTTTATGTTTGTGCACCAAAATTTACTTAACAGGTTTGCCAAGCTTAGATTCTTATTAAAATTTCTAATAAAGTGGCTTTTCACTATTCTGTATTGTTCATAAATTGACTTAAAAATATAAAAGAATAAAAAAGAATCCACTAGACTGAGTTAGTAAATGGTGATGACTTTATTTGGTAGACTGGAAATTGAAACGTTAGGTTTCTTTTGAAAACAAGCTCTTTGTGCTAGCTAGGGAGGCCACTGTTCCTAAACACATCTAAAGAGAAAACGAGAAAACCTGCCCAGCCTATAATCCGAATGTGGGAGGAACATCATGTACCACACACCTCTGCAACCACAACTGACTGGACTGTAGATGGAAACATGACCCAAAGGTAAATCCACAGGCTATGCAAAAGGGCCTGACGGGAAAACCTCTGCCTAAAAAGACAAAATGATAATAATTAGGCCAGTGAACCAAACAATGGTCCAAAAAGCTTCAGAGGATTCAAGAAAATATGTTTGAACCAATAGTTCAACTAGTCTGTGACCATGTATGTTCTGTCCAGCAATATTTTCCTATAGCACAGAAAAGTTCCAGGAATATCCTAGCCTCTCAGTATATTTTTGTGAATGAACAAATACAATACACTTTAACATAACAAGGTTTTGTCATTTACTCTTTTAAGATGAAGCCAGTAGAACTGAAAGGAAAATACTGTACTATTATTATTCAATCACCTGATGAACTAATATTTTCACCTACATATTTTAAAAATAAAACAAATTATCTTAAATTTCTATTGAGAGCACATAGCTTGAGTTATTTATTCTGTTGCTCCAAACCAAATATTAAGAAAGTTCTTTTTTAGAAAATAGTTCATTAACTGATATTCATTCATAAAAATAACAAGTTTTCCTATTTTTCATGTTATAATTATCACTTAATTATGCTTCCAAAATAAGAGTTTATAATATCATCAACACAGTAACAGCATCATTCATCAACAGAACATTCAAAAGACCTCAAAAGGCAACTGAACATATGTTCATAAAAGCACGCACCATTTACATTTAAACTATGTGTCTATCTCTAGCAATTAACTGGCTTCCCGGAAAATTAGACAAAAACATTAAGGAAATTAATGGATTCAATAACAATTTTTATTTCCTCACTCTTCCCTACTTGTTTACACTATATAATTCAACATGTTCATTATCCCTGCCTATACAACCCTGTCCCCAAAATCCAATTCAAATCCACCTAGTTTGTTTAATCCTATACCGATAATTTTGCCAAATGCTGATACTTTCCTTCATTAATCTTTCAAAGGATTTATCCTGTATACAGTATATTGGGGCATTTCATTATATTTTTATTCATCTTTTAATGCAAATTGCCATGTAGTATTCTCTAATAAAAGACTTTTCCATTCATCAAGAGGATAAATTCCTTGAGCATGAAGCCAATGGAATAACATGTGTACATATTTTACTAGTATTTGACATCCACAATCCCCATTAAAACACTAAAATTTAGCAGCCTTCAAGGAAAACAAAGAAACTTAGTATCGTTAACTACCTAGAAAAGCACATAAAGATTTTATCTCTGATTTTTAATTCCCCTAGATGACATTATTATCTATGAAAGTCTACAGTTAACAAAGTCATTTTAATAGCTCTAATTTTATGATTAAAAATATTTCCCTCCCCTCCCCCTCCCCCTCCCTCTCCCCAGTCTCCCTCTGATGCCACCAAAGTTGTGAAAGCCGAGGCTGGACTGTACTGCCACCATCTCGGCTCACTGCAACCTCCCTGCCTGATTCTCCTGCCTCAGCCTGCAGAGTGCCTGGGATTGCAGGCCCGCGCCGCCACACCTGACTGGTTTTTGCATTTTTTGGTGGAGACGGGGTTTTGCTGTGTTGGCCAGGCTGGTCTCCAGCTCCTGACCGCGAGTGATCTGCCTGCCTCGGCCTTCCGAGGTGCTGGGATTGCAGACGGAGTCTCGCTCACTCAGTGCTCAATGTTGCCCAGGCTGGAGTGCAGTGGTGTGATCTCGGCTCGCTACAACCTCCACCTCCCAGCCACCTGCCTTGGCCTCCCAAAGTGCCAAGATTGCAGCCTCTGCCTGGCCGCCACCCTGTCTGGGAAGTGAGGAGCATCTCTGCCTGGCCACCCATCGTCTGAGATGTGGGGAGCGCCTCTTCCCGGCCGCCATCCCGTCTAGGAAGTGAGGAGCGTCCCTGCCCGGCCACCCATCGTCTGAGATGTGGGGAGCGCCTCTGCCCCGCCGCCCCCTCTGGGATGTGAGGAGCGCCTCTGCCCGGCCGCGACCCTGTCTGGGAACTGAGGAGTGTCTCTGCCCCGCCGCCCCGTCTGAGAAGTGAGGAGCCCCTCCGCCCGGCAGCTGCCCCGTCCGGGAGGGAGGTGGGGGGCAGCCCCCGCCCAGCCACTGCCCCGTCTGGGAGGTGGGGGGCGCCTCTGCCTGGCCGCCCCGTCTGGGAAGTGAGGAGCCCCTCTGCCCGGCCACCACCTGTCTGGGAGGTGTACCCAACAGCTCATTGAGAACGGGCCATGATGACGATGGTGGTTTTGTCGAATAGAAAAGGGGGAAATATGGGGAAAAGAGAGATCAGATTGTTACTGTGTCTGTGTAGAAAGAAGTAGACATGGGAGACTCCAAAAACATATATATATATATTTTACCCTTACTGTTTGAAGCACACTGCTAAATGATCTTCCAGAGGGCCTGATCTAATTCACACTGCTACCAAGTATGCACAAGAGTGCCTATTTTCTGACAACCTCACAAACATTAAATATTATTCAATCCTTACTTTTTTCATTCTGATAGTTACTTCTTCACCTTTCTTTTATAATTAACAAAAGAGTTGAACATAATTTCACATTTTGGTTGGTATGTAGTTATTGGTATGTGTAATACTGTTTTCAACTTATATTCTCTATCTTCAAGATTTTTTAAAAATTAAGTTAAAGCTAGTCATATTTGTATGACATAATATGCCAACATAGTTAATAGCTTTCCATTAAAATTATAAACCTCGAAATTGGAGGCCTTACTTAGACCTTCTAATTTCAAGACTTATTATAAAGCAATACTAAGTAAGACAAAGTGCCACTGGAGTTAAGGATAAACAAATGAATGAAATATAATGCAATCCAAAAAAGGCCCACACGTATACAATAAAAGTTTATTTATGACAAAGGAGCCAATGCAATTCAAAAGAACAGCATTGTCAATCAATCAGAACAGTATAGTTTTTAAAAGTATGCAAAAATTAAGAATAAAACTTCAATCTTCTCTTAAATAATATACAAAAATTCATTCAGGATGGAAATTCATTCATTATGAAAAATAATAAATATTCTAAAAATAAACACAATAATAAATCTGAGGTAAGTAGCAAGAAGCAAAAAAACTCATAAGCGAAAAAAATTAATACATTCAACGACATCAAAATTACAAACAAGGAAGTTATACTCAACATATATAAAGAAATCCTTGTAACAAAATAACTAATAATCCAATTTTTAAACTTGCAAAAAAAAAAACCTCAACAGTTATTTCACAGAACAGAATACTAATAGCCAATAATCAAGCTACTCAGTGTCATTATTCATCTATCAGAAAAAGCAAAATAAAATCACAATGAAGTAACAGTGCACACCTGCCAAAAAGCCCAAATTAAAAATAAAGTAGAATAGGGTACCAGTGTTGGCAAAGATGCATTGGTGGTTAGAGTATACAACAGCATAGCCATTTGGGAAATTATATGATAATTAATTGGTAATTCCTACTAAGCATACTCCATGATCCTATGACTACACTCCCAAATATGTATCCCCCTAAATTATTTCACATGTACAACAAAAACTTGTACATAAATATTAACAGAAGCTTATTCATAACCACTAAAAATAGAAACATTACAAATACACAAAGAGTAGAATCAGTGAATAAATTATGGCATATATATATATGCAATGGAATTCTGTGATCGAAAAATAATTTTAATATATTAAACAACATGAATAAATATAACAGTTGTTATAGTACATGAAAGAAGACAGAAGAAAAAAATCTTGCTGTCTTATTACATTTATATGAAGTTCAAGAATCGGTAAAATTATTCATTGAAATAAGTGTTACAACTGGCTGGTGAGAAATACGAAAAAACCTTACCAAGAAATGTTTTATATCTCGGTGTGGGTGGTGGTTTCACAGAAGTATACAAGACATCAAATGGACAAACATTAGTGCATTTTACTCACTTATGTGTGTGTGTGTTCAACTTCAATTAAAAATTAACAGTAAAAAGGTCAAGAGGAATTTTTATAGAACTTTAGCTGGTTCTACATTCGTCTGGAATAGTTATGATAACTACGGAAACAATGAGAAATGAGAGAATAATAATATTCCATAGAACTGAAAAAGAATGATGTCTTTCAAACTCATTTTATAATACCAGTTAACCACAGATATCAAAACCACCGAAAGAAAACAGGACAAGCAGCCTTGGAGAGCCAGAGAATGTGGGCAAAGTCTCCAATAAAAAACCACCCAAAACCACTTTTAAGCAACCAGATCTCGTAAGAACTCGCTCACTATGACGAAAACGGCAAGGGGGAAATCCTTCCCCATGATCCCATCACCTCCCACCAGGCCCCTCCTCCAACTTTGGGAATTATAATTTGACATGAGATTTGGATGGGCCCACAAATCCAAACCACATCACCAGGTGAGTGGTAGTATGGGTACTTAAGAGCCTGAGTGAAAACCCATTTTTGAGTAGAGAAACAATAAAGCAAGACCCTACTGTATAAATGCTGTGGGGATAACCCTTGGTATTATTTTCTCTCTCTTCTTGCATTACTTAGACCTGACAGCAGCCCAAATCAGGAAAAATAGTGCAAGACAAGACTTTTTTGTTTTTAATTTTTATTTTTAAGTTCTGGGGTACATGTGCAGGATGTGCAGGTTTGTTAGAGGTAAACATCTGCCATGGTGGTTTGCTGCACCTATCAACCTATCACCTAGGTGTTAAGCCAAGCATGCATGAGCTATTCTTCCTAATGCTCAGTGCAAGAGTTTTACAACTCTTAAAGAATTTCATCTCTCTCACGAAAGAAAACAAGAAAAGCAGTCTTGGAGAGCCAGAGAATGTGGGCAAAGTCCCCAATAAAAAACGGCAGGCTGGGCGCAGTAGCTCATGCCAGTAATCCCAAGACTTTGGGAGGCCAAGGCAAGAAGATCGCTTGCATCCAGCAGTTTGAGGCCAGCCTGGGCAACAGAGGGAGACCCCATCTCTACAGAAATATTTAAATGTTAGCCAGGCATGGTGGCATGTGCCTGTAGCTGCAGCTACTCAGTGGGCTGAAGTGGGAGAATTGCTTGAGCCTAAGGTTAAGGCTGCAGAAAGCCATGATTATGCCACTGCACTCTAGCCTGAGCAACAGAGCAAGATCGGGGGGAGAAAAAAAAAAAAAGCAGGATAAGACCACAGTGATCCCCATGAAACTGAACTGATGTTGAAAACACCACCTATAAAAAATCTAGATGAAACTTCAATCTGAACCCAGCCAGGCTGGTGTCTAATAAAGCACAAATCAACACTCTCCAGAGGATTTCAATAAGGAGTCAGAGTCTCACAGCATAATATTCAGAATGTCCACGACATAATTAAAAATTACTAGCTATATCAAAAACCAGACAAATATGAGCTATTTCCAAAGGAAAATACAACCTAGAAATGTCAAATCTGAAATGAAACAGATTGGACTAATCAGACAAAGACTTTAAAACAGGTATTATAAACACACTGCATTAGATATTGGAACCAATGGAAAGACTGAAATTCTCTTACAAAAAGAAAATAAAAACTATAAAAAACCCAAATATAAATTTTAGAACAGAAAAATGTAGCATCTCAAATAAAAAATACTGTCTTAGCTTAATAAAATACCCTGAGACTGGGTAATTTACAAAGAAAAGGGGTTTAGTTGGTTCACGATTCCACAGGCTGTGTAGGAAGCATGACTGGCAAGGCCTCAGGAAACTTACAATCATAGCGGAAGGCAAAGAGGAAGGAGGCACGTCTTACATGTTTAGAGCCGGTGGAAGAGTAAGGAGGGGGAAGAGTGAGCAGGAGGAAGAGTGACAGAGAAAAGAGTCAGTGAACCTGACAACAGACAAAAAATCATGCAATCTGAAGAAAAGATAGTTAATTTTTTTAAAAGACTGACAAAATATGAACAGACCTATAGATAGCTAAGGGACAATATCAAAAGCTCTAACACTCATGTCTTCGAAGTCTCTGAAGATGAGAAAAAACACAATAGTACAGGAAAAAAGTGAAATTTCTGAAAAAAATACAAATTTATTGAAAGATATATATTTACAGATTCAAGATCACAGAAAACAAAACAAGTAACATCAAAGAAAACTACAAACCAAAACATCATAATCAAGCTGTTGAAAACCAAATATAAAGGAAGTATTCTGAGAGCATCCAGAAACAAAAAAGATACATTATGTATTGGTATGGAGTAATAAGGATTTAAATGACTGTGGATTTCTCATCAGAAACCAGAAGACAGTGGAGCAACGTCTATACAATTCGGAAAGAACTCTCAACCCAGAAATCTGCATCAAGTGACAATATCCTTCAGAAATGATGTAAAAATAAGAACATACTAAGATAAGAGAAAACTAAGAGAATTTGTCACCAGTAGATAGGCTCTAAAAGAAATGCTAAAAGAAGCTCTTCAGGTAGAAGGAAAATAACTCAGGTTAACTGAAATTTGGCCCTTCCGGCATGAAGAGAGAACAACAGAAATGGTGAATAATTAGGCAAATAGATTATTAATCTCCACTTACATGCTTTAAAATATATGTGCCAGTTGAAAGCACAAATTATAAAACTGTCTGATGAAAGTTTATGTGATCTATATAAAAACTATAATATAAGGATGATAAATAAGGGAACCTCGATGGTGGTAGGATTTCTACATTCTACTTGAAGTATAAAATAATAATTTTAAGTAAAATATGAAAAGTTTAGTAAATTGGAACCAAGAGTATGTAAAAAAGATAAAAACACTACGATCAAACAGATCATCCCAAGACTGTAGGGGAGAAAATAATCATATAGTCATCTCTGAGGCAGTAAAAACATCTGAAAAAATTCCAAACCCTGTTCATTAAAAAAGAAAAGAGAGAGAACATCCTTAATGTGATTTTTAAAAAAGTATCCAGAAAGAAACTAAAGGTCTATAGTACTTAATGATGAAATATTTAAAGTTTCAAATTTGGTACCAAGAATAAGAGAAGGATGTATGTACCACATCTATTCATCATTATTCTGGAGTGCCTCACCAGCGTAATCAGGAAAGTAAAAGAAATAAAAGACTGTGCACATGTGAAATTTGAAAGAATTCACAAACTCAGAATTAATTGAAGAATGTATCAAGGTCTCTAGGCATAAAGTAAATACACAAAAATTAACTAGATTTGAAACATATTAGCAATAAACATGCAGAATATAAAATTTTAAGACCAATTTTAAAATTCCAACTATAATAGCATTGAAGAAAACATCAAATACCTAGGAACATTTCTAATAAAAAATGTGAAAGACCTTGCTATGTTCTGAACATCTGTGTTCCATCAAAATGTGTATATTAAAACCTAACGCCCAAGGTGAGGGTAGTAAGAGGTCAGGCCTTTGGGAAGTGATTACATCATGATGGCTCTGCCCTCATGAATGGAATTAGTGCCCTTATAAAAGAGGCATGAGCTGTGGGAGCCTGTTTTGTCTTCCACCATGTGAGAACACATAAAAGGTGCCACATCTAAGAAAGAAACCCTCACCAGACACTGAATCTGCTGGATTGATCTTAGACTTCCCAGCCTCCAAAACTATGAGCAATAAATTTCTATTGTTTATAAATTACCAAGTCTAAGGTATTCTGTTATAGCAGCCAGAACACATTGAGACAGAACTCTACACTAAAAACTACAAACATTGTTCAAAAATTAAAGACAATCTAAATAGATATATTATACATGCACATGTGCCTCATTTGCATAGATTAGAAGATACAATAATGTCAAGGCGTCAATTCTTCCCCAATATTATCTGTAGACTTATCTGCAGAAATTGGGAAACTAATTCTAAAAATGTATATAGAAATGCAAAAGACACAGAAGTACCAAGATAAGAAGGGCAAAGCTGGAAGACACTACTTATCAGATATCAAGTTTTACTGTAAAAGTATAATAACTAAGACAGTGTGGTATCTGGTCTAAGTCTAGAAAAATGGACCAAAAGATCACAATAGAGAATTCAGACAGCAGCCAACAATATGGTTATCTGACTCATGACAAAGGCACCACCGCAATTAAGTCAGAAAAAAGATGGCCATTTGAATAACTGTACTAAGTCAATCTGATTTCTATATGAATAAAAATGAACGCTGGCCGGGTGTGGTGGCTCACACCTGTAATCCCAGCACTTTGGGAGGCCAAGGCTGGCGGATCACAAGGTCAGGAGATCGAAACCATCCTGTCTAACACAGTGAAACCCTGTCTCTACTAAAAATACAAAAAATTAGCCGGGCATGGTGGCGGGTGCCTGTAGTCCCAGCTACTCAGGAGGCTGAGGCAGGAGAATGGTGTAAACCCAGGAGGCGGAGCTTGCAATGAGCTGAGATCGCGCCACTGCACTCCAGCCTGGGCAACACAGTGAGACTCCATCTCAAAAAAAAAACAAACAAAAAAAGAATGTTGACCCAAACCTCACATTATGCACAAAAATCAATTTTAAATAGTTCACAGACCCAAACATAAAAGGTTAACATGTTCTTCCATAAAGTACCTTCATGACATTGGGATAGGCGAAGATTTCTTAAAAGGACACACACGGAAAAAACAATTATTCCAACACCCTACCGAATTTAATAAAGTGGACTTCACTAAATCTAAGCATTTCTGATTACCAATTTAAAATTAAGCATTCAAAAAGATAAGTCAGAGTCTAAAAGAAAAAATTAGAAGATATGTCTCAGATAAATGACTAGTGCCCATAATAGATAAAGAACTTCTAAACATTAACCTAAAAAAAGACAACCTAACAGAAAAAAAAGGCAAAACTTGAATGAGCACACTACAAAAGAGGATATCTCAAGGGTCAATAAGAATATGAAATGGTGCCAAACATAAATAATCATCATAGAAATAAAGCCCACATAAGATTCTATTACACACAGAACCCTGGCACAAAAACTACATATTGCAGGATTTCATGTATAAAAACAATGATTACCTTTGGTGGGAAAGATAATGACTGAGAGGTACTCAAGAGAGATTTCTGAATTTCAGGAAAAGTTCTATGTTTAAATCTGGGTGGTGATCACATAGGAAGAAAACATAAACAAAAAGTCATAAAGCTGTAAGATAAGATCTGTGACTTCT
The DNA here is from genome assembly GCF_029281585.2 of Gorilla gorilla gorilla. Taxonomy (NCBI): domain Eukaryota; kingdom Metazoa; phylum Chordata; class Mammalia; order Primates; family Hominidae; genus Gorilla; species Gorilla gorilla. Next base: position 137,072,105 of record NC_073233.2, read on the forward strand.
CTGTATGTAAGATATACCTAAATAACAAAGTAAATAAAATTAAATGGGAAAAACAGACAATAGCAAGGAAGTGGAAAATTATAGGCTAATCTCATTAAACACAAATGCAAAAAACATAAGCTAAATAGAATAATAAATCAAATCTATCACTGTGTTAAAAACATACATCATAAGTGAATTAAATTTGTTTCAAGAATGCAAAGATGGTTTAATAGAACATCTATTGTCTTTAATTAAAATTAAAATGAGGAAAAAGCATTAGATTATTGCAATAGATAACAGAAAAATTGTCTGATAAAACTCAACACCCATTCATGATAAGAACTACCTAGCAAGACTTCTGGTGCAGAGTAGTAGATTGAAAACATATTTACCTCTGCTCTTTCTTGTATCTTACCAAACTAACACTGATTTTTTTAAACCATTTTCTTCTTATACTGACAAAAGTACAAAATGCCATATGCATCCATAAGTATAAGGTTATTCTCTGCAGGACTGTTTCTAGTAACTAAAGGGTGAGAACAACCTAGATGTCTATCAATAAGAAAACAGTTTAATACACTATATTGCAACCACACAATGGAATAGTCTTAGCTATAAAAGGAATGAGGAATACTTCAATTTATTGCTATGAAGTAGTCTTCAGTATATATGAACTGAAAAAAAAAAAGCATGGTACAAAAACAGGTTACCTTCTAACTAAAAGACTGTAAATATAAAAATATATATATGTGTTTTCTTACACTTAAAAAAAATGGGAAGATAAACTAAAAACTAATTTAGATGCTTACCTAGGAGGGAACAAAGAGATAGGGATGGAAGATTTTTCTGAATGTCTCAGTTTTGTAGTTCAGATTTTGGGGTCATGTAAGTGTTTTAAGTATTTGTAAAATTAAATTAAATTAAATTAAAATGGGATGAAAGGGCAATCCATAAGATCAAAAAACAAATAAAACAAATGAACTTAATTATAAGTTGGTGCCTTAAGCACACAGAGAACAATTACCTCAAATGACAGTGAAGAAAAGTACTAATAATATATTCCTAGTGGGATATGTCCTAGAGATGAAAGGAAACAAACTGTTTGGGAATACTGACATTATTGTTCTGAAACTATTAAAAGAAGACGATTAAAGCAAACAAATAGTTGTTAATGTCACTAAAAACTAAGGTTTTAAGCATAAGAGATACAAATATAAAATCGAAGAAATTAAGGAGAAACCCATATTCATTTCTTTTTTGAGGGTGTGTGTCTGTGTGTTTAAATAAGGCAGCTAGACTGACAGTGGACAGTCACATGCAGATGATGTATTAAATCTTGATTATGGCACAGCATATAGTGTTTTATGATACACGTGCATAAGATTATAAAATGAGAATTCAATATTAATACAGTTAAATAAATTTGAAGCTGATTAAATACTAAAGAATGTTCAGTGCCAATTACTGTACATTAACATGCAGCAGGAAGGAGGTAGAATATCACAGGGCTTTTTTATTCTTTTCTTAACATTTTAATAAAAGCACATTAAAATATATGACATACATTTATCAAATTTATAGATAAAAGAAAACTGAAATGGACATTCACAAACTCTGAGTGACAGAATTCAAAGAGATTTTTAAAAGCTGCCAAGACAAACCAAATGAATATGAAGTTTATCAATAATAAAAACTGAAGCCCTGAATTTAAATTCAAAATTCAATTATATAAGTATGGGGATGGGGAGCAAACTGTTTGACAAGAATTCATGTAACAAGATCTGAGATCTATAGTTTACCACAAGCGTAATATAAGCCACAAGTATACCCTTACTAGTAAAAAAAAACAATGCCGTCTTAAAAAGTAGAGCATCTCTAACGAGGGAAATATTTGTATCCCTATAATCTGAACCAGTTAAACCACATAGAGAACAGTTCATCCATTTCAGGAAAATACAATTTGATATGGAAAACTTGCAAAACTAGGAATTAGCAATGTTTTATTCTGTCTACTTTACTGTTTCCTAATCCAAAAAAATATTCTACCATTCCTCCACTGTACAGACCCTTTAAAGAATCTTTCAAATAGCTTGTTATCTTGGTCTCATATTCAAAGTGCTAACATTGACTGGGTAACCGTAAACTGACTTAAAAGTAGTTTAACACACTGTGTTCTGAAACAGAACCACAAAGCTGGCTACTTCTACATTCAGCCCCACCACAAGCCCATCCTCTCCATATTATTTATGTGTCTAACCCTTTCAAAACACTATAAACTCCATACTGACAGGTATTAACAGAACACCAATGAGTATTATCAATTTTTAACTAAGAAAACAAAATAGCGTATGGAGAGATGTTCAACATAATCACAGAGTTGAAAGATAACTCATTTAGACATTCCACTGTAAAGAGGAAACTGAGACCAAGAAAGAAGAGATTTGCATAGTGTGTTAATCACAGAATTTGAATTGGATTTTTATCACAAAACCTACCATGTCTAAAACAGGCATATAAAAACTTCAGAAACAATGAAGTTTTAAAAATAAAAAATTAGAACAATGAGAAATAGCTTTCCTCTTATCAAAATTTTATATTTTAAAACTTTCTAAGACTGAAAACAATGGCACAAAAGTCACTAAACATTACTTATTAGAATATGAATTAATAAAACCCTTTTGGCAAGTAATTTGGGAATCTCCATATTAATTAGTTAAGTAATTCCCTATAAAATAATAGTAAAAAGAAAAAGCAAAACTCACCATAAAGGTATTAATCTAAATGAAAAATATATAACAAAACTCAAAGTCTTATTAATTAAACAGCAATAATATGTCCTATTACTGTATAGTGATTAAATATGTTTATCAACATTTTCATTTAACATCAACAACAGATTATATATATGCTTCCCCTGCCCAATCGATTTTATGGCATATTAGTGAAATTAAAATTTCTAAAATATCTGTAATTTCCATTGACAAATGTCAATTGATATCGTTTGACTGTGTCCCCACCCAAATCTGATCTTGAATTGTAACTCCCACAATTCCCACATGTCATGGGAGGGACCCAGTGGGAGGTAATTAATTGAATCATAGGGGGCGGGTCTTTCTTGTGCTGTTCTCGTTATAATGAGTAAGTCTCAGGAGATCTGACAGTTTTATAAAGAGTTCTCCTGCACAAGCTCTCTCTCTTTGCCTGCCGCCATCCATGTTAAGACATGACTTGCTCCTCCTTGCCTTCCGCCATGATTGTGAGGCCTCCCCAGCCATGTGGAACTCTAAGTCCATTAAACCTCTTTTTCTTCCCAGTCTCGAGTATGTCTTTATCAGCAGCATGAAAACAAACTAATATATCAGTGTTATCACGTTAAATATATTATGAAGTATAAATACCAGAGAAAACATGTAAGACTGTGGTAGGCAAAATTCTAAAGAGGGTCTCCCTTGCCCCCAAAGATTCCCACCCCATGGTTGTTCAATCAATCTAGGTACTGCTGAGAATAGAGGCTGCAAATGTAATTAAAATCCCAGGTCAGTCGATCTTAAAATATAAAAATTATCTGGATAGGCCTAATCTAATCACATGAGCACTTCAAAAGTAGAGTTTTCTCCAGCTGGTAGCAGAAGGGAAAGTCAAAGATTTGAAGCACCAAGTACCACCCCTGGCTTTGAAGCCTGAGGGGGTCACATGAGAGGGAATTCATGCAGCCCCTAAAAGTTATACCGCCACACCTCCCACAGTGACAGCCAGCAAGGAAACAGGGACCTCAGATCTACAACCATAAGGAACTGGATTCTGCCAACAGAATCTGCAGATGAGAACCCAGCCCAGCCAATACTTTGATTTCTGCTTTAGGAGACCCTGAGCAGAGAACCCAGTTAAGCCTGCCCAGACTTCTAACATGCAGAACTGTGAGATAATAAATGGGTATTCTTTTAAGCCCTTAAGCTTGTGATAATTTCTTATACATATTCAACAAAAAACAAATACTAACAACATCTAAGACCTTAGGAATTTCTGAGTGCTCTCAGATTTTATATGCTCCTTTATCTCTCATGGAAGTAAAACTCTTTCCCAGGACTTGGGATGTAAAGCCTCAGAAGCTTTTTGCCTCCCAGCACTCCCAGGACCCCACTGAATGCAATGACTTCAGTACCATCCCAAACCACCTTCTTAAGGCTTCCTCAAAGGAGTAAGCTATGCACTTGAAGGCAAATCCTAGAGGAAGGAGCAAATTCTGCAGGTGAGATAGGTAACTGGAGGGAGGTACACAGATCTGACACAGTTCAATAACCAGCTCTCCTATCTCCCTGGCAATCTTGCATTTTAAGTGTGAAGTCTACAATCTGTTCCACATCCCATTCTGCAGTTCTCAAGACAACACTCTTTCCCCCTAAAGGGAGGAAAATTTAATTCCTTTCCCTTTCCATGGCAACGTTTTTTAATTCCCCCTTCCAAGGTGTCTACCACTGTGTCCACTAGCCAATCTTTTTCAGAGATATTTTCCTTCCAGTGAAACTGCCAATTCCTTTACCTATGACAACTCCCATAATATACAAGAGGGAATATGAAGTTTCACCTGCACTGCACAGCACCTTAATAATCAGGTAGAATGCTTATGTTTAAATGGAAAAGCTAGGAAATATAAAATTGTATATTGCCCATAATTATTTTAAAAATCATATTCCCAGACATGATGGGAAAGGAGAATATATCCCAAAGCAATATTCTTTGAAACTAACCATTTGAAGATATTTGCATAAGGAAAAATGTGCTTATACGGATGTTCTGTTAAAAAACTCTCAGCATTGCCATAAAAAAGGATGAGTTCATTTCCTTTGTAGCGACATGGATGAAGCTGGAAACCATGATTCTGAGCAAACTATCGCAAGGGACAGAAAACCAAACACTGCATGTTCTCACTTATAGGTAGGAATTGAACAATGAGAACACACAGACACAAGGCAGGGAACATCAGACACCGGGGCCTGTCATGGGGTAGGGGGATGGGGAAGGGACAGCATTAGGAGAAATACCTAATGTAAATGACGAGTTAATGGGTCCAGCAAACCAACACAGCACATGTATACCTATGTAACAAACCTGCACGTTGTGCACATGTACCCTAGAACTTAAAGTATAATTTAAAAAAAAAAGAAAAAATGGTTAAGATGGTAAATACTATGTGTATTTTATTACAATTAAAAATAAAAATATATAAAATCAAAAAAAAAAAACTCTCTGCATTGTAAAAAGCCTATACCAAAATAAATCTCACCACCATGGGAAATAGGATTATGGGAAAGCCTCTTTTTTTTTCTTTTCACTTTTCTGTATGTTTTATTTTTACAAGGGAAAGGGCAAAAGAGATAAAGAGAAAGAAAAAGGAAAGAGAGAAAGAGAAAGTCACAAGCTAGCTTCTTCCTCCTCTGCGTATTACTTACAGCAACCATTTGCAAATGTAAAACAACCTGTCATAAATCAATGAGATTAGATAATCTATATAACTACAATGTACAAAGCTAGGCATTCATATTTATGGTCAGGAAAGAACAAGAATAAAAATGCTTCTATGAAGAAATGTGCCCATGTTATAGTAGTAAAAGAGATTTTTTTGTTAATCACTGAACCAAATTATGAGTTATCTGATATAAGCTATCTGAACAGTAGTGGAGACCCCTCTCAAGGCAGAAAAAGAGAGGAAGAAATACCCCGGCTCTTCCCCTCTTTCCGCCCTCCTGTCTTCCACGTGTGCTTCCCATTTGCCAAACCGAGCCAAAAGCCTGCTGGCAAAGGAGCCTGAGAAATGTTATTTGCCAGGATCGGCCTCCTACAGTAGAGAACAGAGCAGACAGAAGGTAGGATGTCCCAACTCCAGATCTATGACATTAATTACTAAACAGTACAGACATAATTACATATACAGTACAGGTTCATTTACATAAAACACTCTCATACTTTGACAAGGCACCGTAGTCAAATAACATACCTATGTATATTTATATACATGAGATCAACTGAATAAACAAGGTTTCAATACTAAATTTGTACTGTCATGAAAGGCAAACTACTAATCAAAATGAGTAGTTAATAATTAAGAACAATAAAAACATCTGAAATTGCCATGGAAAATCAGAAATAATATCACCAAATACACATTCATAAAGGACATCAAAATGCAATCAGTGTTAAGTATATGCTATCAAAGTGGACCAGGATTGCTCTTTTTCTTAAAGGAAAAAAAAAAAACCACTAAAATATGCATGGGGAACGTATAATAAGACTTGATCAAAGTGTTCTTTCTGTATAAGGCTAACAAAAAGCATCTGAAAATAATTCTGAGGAAAAAGTGACTTTTTGCCACTTTTCACTTCTTTTTTAACAGATTCAAATTTTATTTATTGTATTATCTTTATCATTTGTAGTCAGAATTTGACAGAGGTCACAGAAGCTTTAGATTAATGTTATAAATATTTCTTGAAATTGTGACAAAAATATCATTTCTGCTTAAAATATAGTGATGAAGGGGAAAAAAATTTGGCCTCTTAAATAGAAAAAAAAATAGCAGCTGTCTATATGCTGGTAAAACTGCATATATATATATATATATATATATATATATATATATATATATGATCAACTGAATAAACGAGATTTTGATACAAAATTTGTGCTGTCAAGAAAGGCAAACAGGACTGCCAGTTTCCTGCAGTTTAACCATAAGAAACACACATAATGAATTTCTGAAATGACATGTTTTAGAAGATTTTACCATTGGTCTAAGTATTGTCCCCTTTCTTAAAAAGAACAGAGACAATGTAGGGGAAATCCAATAAGTAGTCCTCCTTTATCTGTTATTTCACTTTTCACAGTTTCAGTTACCCATGGTCAACCTTGGTCAAAAAATACTAAATGGAAAATTCTTGAAAAAAACAATGTATAAGTTTTAAACTGCATGCAGTTCTGAGTAATGTGATGAAATCTCACACAGTCCCGCACCGCCCCACTCCGTCCCGCCTGGAACATGAATCATTCCTTTGTTCAGTGCATCCACACTGTGGACTACCCGCCGGTGACTCACTTGGGAGTCATCTCAGTGACCAGACCAACTGTCATGGTATTGCAGTGCTTGTATTCAACTCACGCTTCTTTGACTTAATAATAGCCCCAAAGCACAAGAGGAGTGATGCTGCCAACATGGATATGACAATGAGGAGCTGGAAAGTGCTTCTGTAAGTGAAAAGGTGAAGTTCTCAACTTAATAAGGAAAGGAAAGAAATCATACACTGAGGCTGCTGAGATCTACAGGAAGAATGAACCTTCTATCCATGAAACTGTGAACAGTATATCATTATAACTGTTCTGTTTTATATTAGTTATTGTTAATCTCTTACTGTGCCAAATTTATAAATTAAAGTTTATCAAGTACATATGTACTAGAAAAACCACAGTATATATAGTGTTCATTACTATCTGCCGTTTCAGGCATCCACTGGGGGTCTTGGAACATATTCCCCTTGGATGGAAGGAAACTATTGTACCATCAGAAAGATAGATTTATTAAAACTGTGTTATATTATTTTGAACAACAATGTTACTAAAGTGATTCTTAAAAAATAAGTATGTCACAAGGAATTCAAATAACTGAGTTACATGTGTGAATATCTGCAAAAGAATTTTGATATAACAAAATAGACTTAATGCTAAAAACAAACTACAATTTTCTTTACTTATTCAAAATTGTGGCAGGTCCTTAGAAAAATCATCACTGTACAGTACTAAGGAAAAAAATAATTAGGCTTTTATATGTTTATATATTGTGAGTTCAGGTAAGAGTCTCCACAGAATATGGCAATAATTATTTAAAATACACAGACACTTTCTAAATCGAATCTGTGAATGCTGTTTAGTGGTTTCTCTCAAAATTCTTTTCAGTGTTATGCACCTCCATCAGACTTGATAACAGCCTAGCAATTTTACTAAAAAAACACTTCACATATAAGAAAACTCAAGAGCTCTGAACTAAAAATAGTGCTAAATGGGGAATATTTCCTAATGTCTTAATATCTGGGCACCACAGACCAGGCTCAGGAACACATCCTCCCATGTGTTATCTAGCACTACCAATGTGGAAGTGCTAAAAACCAGAAACAGGAATCAAAGAAGGTGACAGGTAAATTTCAGTAGCTGGTAATTCACAAACACAGAAATAGCCATCAAATAAGCCCCAACGGTAAATTGTATCACTATTCTTATTCAATTCTCTATTTTGAGTGGGAACAACAGGATGAGAAGACTGAAGGAAAAACATGATTTCTGAAAGTGATTATAAAACTAGCTCTTTTGCAGCAAGGGTGTTGCCTTAAACTTCACTTCTAGAAAATATCTCCTCAGAGAGCCAATTAACCACAGAGAAAAATTATTCGGAAGCGATATTTAAAATAATTTGGAAAAAACTATTAGAAAGCACCATTAGCATAATAATCACAACTCCTCTGCTAGGCAACAGCTGGTTAATCAACCTAAAATTAACACATTTACACATTAGCAAAGCTTTTAAATGTTGTACTTTTCTATAACTGAGATTCATCCTTTCCTTCATCTCAGTCCCTTATCATTAAAGATACTCCTAAATTCAGAAGGCTCGCTAAAAATACAGGGTTCCAACAATGTATATAATTTTACCAGACATTTTACACAAAGGTTCCTATGAAACTCTTAAGAACTTTATCTTTACAGGTACTTTATTATGGTAAGTTATTGTTGGTCTTCAGCGCTGCTAGAAAATGATACTGATCTCTTTCTACACTTGAATTCTGTATACATTAGATTTACTAGTAAAAATGTGCATGCAATATTTAAAGATATATTATAAATATAAATGATATAAATTCTGGGAAAAGCGTATGAATAGAAGAAGGGTAGAAGAAAAGAAAGACCACAAACTAGATGTCTATTTTGAAAAATTTCTAATAAAGGAAGAAATAGCAAGATCCTAGACCACCATGACACTCCAAGTAAGACCTAGAAGAACCATTATCCCTCCACCTGCATGTTTCATGTAGTTTTTTCCCTGATTATCTTGTAAGTTTTAAAAATTTTTTGAAAGGCTATACAACAAATTATATCAGTAAAAGCAACATCCAGATCACCTAACAACTTAAAGAGCATACTTGAAATAAAGTTTTCAGTTTAATGATTAACAATAAAGTCACATGCTTAAGCACTGGTTCAACAATTCAAACAGTTATAGGCCTTACATTATGAAACTGCCAATTGTTAAAATTTTGACCTATAAAATTATCAATTTCATAGACTCCAACTTAATATATATCAGAGTTCTCAGTAACGTATTAAATAACTTCAATAATTAATACCACTTGATTCATGCCAGAGAAGTCACAGAATCTTTAGCCAGAGAAGTCATAGAATCTTTAGCCAGAGAAGACGTACCACGGGAGAGGATAGGATAGAGACAGACTTAACAGTTGTTTACTGAAGAGCTCCAAACAAACTGGGAAAAATTCAAAACCTGGGCTTTGCAAATTAATCAATGGTTACATTTGTGATGGTTCACAAAGCAACATAACATAAAACATTCCGCTTTTAAAGACTGAGATGATAAACATCACTAGGTCCTCTGAATTAAAATTCACTCATCAATCAAAATAAACAGTTAAACATCACACAAGAATAAAAGAGCTAAGGATACTGATTTAAAAAACATTTGCAAATATTTTTTCTTTTATTCAAATTGAAAATGTTTTTACAAGTTGATGGGTTAAAAAGAACCAGTCTAAATTTCACCTTATCTATGATTTCAGTTATCCACAGTCAACTGCAGTCCAAAAATGTAAAATGAAAAATTCCAGAAATAATTCATAAGCTTTAAACTGTGTGCCATTTCGAATAGTGCAATGAAATCTTGCAGTATTATGCTCTGTCTTGGCCAGGACATGAATCATCACCAGCATATCCACATTGTATATGCTACACATACATTAGTATATACAGGGTTCAGTACTCTCCGTGGTTTCTTTCTCTTCATAATTTTAATATCTTATTTTCTGAAAGAGCCTAATATTTAATTGATAAACAGTCTCACTGTAAACTGTAAATATTTTACTTTTAGTAATTCAGAAAAACTATAGCATTTTATTAGATTTCTTGAAATACTGAATCTAGTTACAGATTTATGAAGAGTACATAACTATAAATTACAAAAGGATAGAGCCCCATTTTAGGTTTTTACCATTGTTTTGATTTTTAAATGACTATAATAAATATAAAACTCCTTAAATTTTTAACAGTTCCAAAATTTCCAGCTCCTTTTTAGATATGTTTATTAAAAAACTAATATTCTGATGTCATAACACAAATCAATAAAAATGTAATACTTAAGCCCTTTTATCTCTGAAGTAATTTAAAAAATTAACCAAATGGAATTGAGTGTAAATACTCTATAAAGGGCTCCCTAAATAAAAAATTTCATTCTCAAAGTTATATTTCACTTGGATTATTATTGAGAAAAAAGGGTCCCTAACTTACTTATTGCTTAAAATCAGTATGATTTTTGAGAGAAATGGTAGTAAAATTGTGGCTCTAATCTCATTTATACTGTTTTCATCATTCACTACACACTTCTGCAACCTAGCACTGCACTTATTTATTCAGAGTGATGCTTTATTTTTTTAAATAGAAGAAGGATTATGGCACCTGCCCTCAAGGAGCTTACACATAAAGAAATTAATAAGAGTATAAAATAAGAATATAATGAGATGTTAAAATGTATTATATAAATAGTATTTTCCATAAGTGCTTACACAACTCACTGTGGATTCCAGAAGTGAAATCAGTAATTTCATATGTATACAGCATATGACATTTTAATACAGAGTAAACAGACCATCACATGAAATACTAATGTCACCTTTGTTCCATTCAGTAAATTCAATACAGATTTACTGAAGATTTAAAAATTGTAGGAAAAGTAGGGGATTGAAAAAGAGGCAAAAAAAGTTACTGAATGTTCTTTCCCTGGAATGCTGGCACCTCTGAGGATTGCCTGATTCCATAGGCGTATGGGATTTTGTTTGTCTTTTGATTCAGCTATTTTACAACTCTGCAGAGATGGAACTTGCCTTATAGAAAAATGAGAGTAATACAAATCATTCCTATCCATAGAAATGCAAACTGTACCCAGTGAAACAGAACAGTTTTGCCAGATTTACATCCATTTGCATGCATTTTAGAGTGGTTGCTCTATAACAGTATGGTAATTTCTGAATTCTCCTTTGAACCACTTTTAACAACTGACTTGTTCTTTCATTAATAATAAGTTAAATATCTTTGGCTTGTGCTCATTCTATATTTCTATGAGAGTCATGATTATATCCTCTTTTAAACTTTATCCTTCAATAAAATGAAAACAAGATGACCCCTACCCTTCCTCAAAGAGCTCACAACCTAGTAGGGAGACAAAGACATTAGTATTCAACTAGATTAATACAATAAGGAAAGCATCATGATACAGATAGGAACAGCATACTATAAGAAGTGAAATAAAACTATTTCCCATCTGAAACTTTTAGGAAAGCCTTACATCTTAAGTTACTTACATGAATAGACTTAGGGACAAGATGGTGGATAGCAGACAGGGCTAACGTGTAGCTCCCACTTGGACAGACAGAACAGTGTGTGGAGAACACCATGATCTTTACCATGATCTTTTGCTCCAAGAACCACCAAAGAAATGTATCAGGAAAATCAAAAGAATTCAAAGATCTTTGAATGAAGCGGCATGCCACTGCAAATTGCACAGGACAGGCAAAAAACTGAGTTCCCAAAGTATGAGAGGGAGAAAACCTGCCTCTGAACACACAACCCCACTGGAGAATCCATAAATCCAGATTACAGGAAAATGATTTAAACTTACCTAGAGCTTAAACAAATTTAAGGACTCATGCAAAACATAAAAGTGGAAACAGCAGTGAGAGGAAGTGACTTGCATGTACTCCCAGTCTCCAGCTCAAGCCCAGGGAAGCCATCCCCAACTATACCTCACAGGGGCCTTAAGGGAAGGCAGCCAGCAGAATTAGGGAGGGATCACAGGACAGAGAAAGCTTCCAACTGAAATAAGTAGTAATTCTGACTGGGCGTGAATTTCCTTGAGCAGAATCTGGGGGGCAAACAGGAATTGCTTCAGATACAAACGTAGGAGCCACTGGTGACAGACAAGGAGGGGCAAGGTGGGAAAGCCATGCTTGCTTTCTCAGCAGGAAAGCTCACAGCCTGGGGCAAGTTCTGAGTGGGGCACTGCAGGAGCCAGGCCAGCCTCACCAACTATGAGGGAGTTGGGTAAGGCCTCTTGCTACAGCTATCACCCATTTCCCTGAGAAACTATATGGAACAACAGAGGCAACCAAAAGCCCCTCTGGAACATAACCCCATTGGCCTGAGAACCACCCCCTCAATCCCCTACAGTGGCCACAGCAAGCCTCACCCAAGGAAAGTCTAAGCTTGGACCCACCTAAACCAGCCCCAACCTGATGGTATTTCTCTATTTTCCATGGTTGCCAAACACAAAAGATAGAAACTCTTGGGGGCTTTATGGCCCCATCCACCACCTGACAAACTAAAATCCTTATCCTGGCCAATGCAGGGCAAGCACAGATCCCCCTACTACTACTACAGCTGATGCTCTTTTGAAAGTGCCACCCACAGGCTGGAGGCCAATCTACTTGGGCCATAACAGCAACTTATGACAGAATAATCTTGCTGCCAGGAAGAAGAAGACAATAGCTAATTCCACTGCCCACAACATCCTGGCTAACTAATGGTCCTTAGTCTCTCCATTTGACAACTTTACTGCTAGCATAACCAGCATTCGAGAAAGCAAGCACACTAAACATATCTACAACCAAGGACTGGGTCTACATCACTCCCCTGCCACTTCCATCCAAGCAAGTGCTGGTATCCATGCCTGGGAGACCTGAAGACAGATCACATCACAGGACTCTTTGCAGACATTCCCTAGCACCAGCGGAGAGCCTGGTAGTCCTGCTGAGTGGCTAGACCCAGAAGAGAAATAAGATTCACTGCAGTCCAGCTCTTAGGAAGCCCCATCCTCAAGAAAAGGGGGAGAGTACCACATCAAGGGATCGCCCCATGGGACAAGGAAATCTGAACATTAAGACTTGAGTTCCACACCTTTCCACTTAAACAGACTACTAAAATGAGAAGGAACCAGAAAAGTAATTCTGGGAATATGACACAACAGGATTCTACACTACCACCAAAAGATCACACCAGCTCCCCAACAATGGATCTGTACCTAGAAGAACTCTCTGATTTGCCAGAAGAAAAAAAAAATATCAGAAGGTTGATTGTAAAGCTAATCAAGAAGACACCAGAAATATGTGAAAACCAATGTAAAGAAATTTTTTTAGAAAATACAGGATATAGATAGGAAATTCTCCAGAGAAATAGGTATCATAAAGAAAAAAAATCACAAATTCTGGAAATGAAAGACACACTTACAGAAATACAAAACACCCTGAGAAGTTTCAACAATATATGAGAACAAGGAGAAGAAAGAAGTTCAGAGCTTGAAGAAAATTAACCCAAATTAACCTTTGGCTTTCAAATTAACCCAATCTGACAAAGACAAAAAAAAAAAAAAAGAATAAAAAAATGAACAGAGCCTCCAAGAAATTAGGGATTATGTTAAATGGCCAAACCTAAGAAAAATAGGTGTTCCTGAGGAAGAAAAGAAATCTAAAGTTTAGAAAACTTATTTGTAGGGCTAATTGAGGAAAACTTCCTTGTCCTTCCTAGAGATCTAGACATCTAAATACAAAAAGCTCAAAGAACACCTGAAATATTCACCGCAAAAAAATCACCTGCGCACACAGTCATCAGGTTATCTAAATCCCTCATAGTTGGTGAGGCTGGCCTGGCTCCTGCAGTGCCCCACTCAGAACTTAAGACGAAAGAGAATCTTAAGAGCTGTGAGATAAAAGCATCAAATAAGCTACAAAAGAAAACCTATCAGATTACCAGCAGATTTGTCAGAAGAAACCTTGTAAGTCAGAAGAGACTGGGTTCCCATCTTTAGCCCCCTTAAACAAAATATTTGTCAGCCATGAATTTTATCTCCAGCAAAACTAAGCCTCATAAAAGAAGGAGAGATAAAGTCTTTTTCAGACAAAAAAATCCTGAAGCAATTTGCCACTACTAAGCCAGCACTACAAGAAATGCTAAACAGAGTTCTAGATCTTGAAACAAAACACTGAAAGACACCAAAATAGAACCTCCTTAAAGCATAAATTTCACAGGGCCCATAAGACAATAACATAATGAAAAACAACATATTAAGGCAACAATTAGCATGATGAATAGAACAATACCTCACATCTCAATACCAACAGTGAATGTAAATGGCCTAAATGCTCACTTAAAAGATAGAGAATGGCAGAATGAATTTAAAAAAAAAAAAAATTCCACCAACCAATTATTTGCTGTCTTCAAGAGACTCACCTAAGGTGATGACTCAACAAAACTTAAGGTAAAGGGGTGGGAAAAGATATTCCACACAGATGGAAAGCAAATGCAAGGAGGAGTAGCAATTTTTATACCAGAAAAAAAACAGACTTTAAAGCAAAAACAGTAGAAAAAAGACAAAGAGGGACATTATATAATGATAAAAGGATCAATCAAACAAGAAAATATCACAATCCTAAATATATACGCACTTAACACGAGGTCTCCCAAATTTATAAAACAATTACTACTAGACCTAAGAAATGAGATAGATGGCAACACAATAATAGTGGGGAAATTCAATATTCCACTGACAGTACTACAAAGTACAGAAAGTCAACAAAGAAACAATAGACTTAAACTAAACCCTAGAACAAATGGACTTAACAGATATTTACTGGACAGTCTACCCAACAACTGCAGAATATATACATTCTTTTCACCAGTACATGGAACATTCTCCAAGATAGACCAATGATAGGTCACATGTCTCTATAAATTTAAGAAAAATCTAAATTATATCAAGTATCCTCTCAGACCACAGTAAAACAAAGCTGGAAATTAACTCGAAAAGGAACACCCAAAACTGTAAAAACACACGAAAATTAAATAATCTGCTCTTCAATGATCTTTGAGACAACAATGAAATCAACATGGAAATTTAAAAATTCTTTGAGCTGAATGATAATACTGACATAACTTGTCAAAGACTCTGGGATACAGCAAAAACAGTGCAAAGAGAAAAGTTCATAGCATTAAATGCCCATATCAAAAAGGCTAAAAGAGTGAAAACAGACTATCTAAGGTCACACCTCAAGGAAACAGAGAAACAGGAACAAACCAAACCTAAACTCAGCAGAAGAAAAGAAATAACCCATATCAGAGCTGAACTAAATGAAGTGGAAACAACAACAACAAAACCACACAAAAGATAAATGAAGCCAAAAGCTGGTTCTTTGAAAGAACAAACAAAATTGATAGAGACCATTAGCAAGATTAACGGAGAAAAGAGGAGGCAAGATCCAAATAAGGTCTACTAGAGACAGGAGATAATACAACTGATAACACAGAAATACTAAAGATCATGCAAGGCTACTATTAACACCTTTATGTGCACAAACTAGAAAACCTAGAGGAGATGGATAACTTCCTGGAAATATACAACCCTCCTAGATTAAACCAGGAAGAATCAGAAACTCTGAACACACCAAGTAGTCCGTTCAGAGTTCAACAAGTAGTGAGATTCAAACAGTAATTTTTAAAATGCCAACAAAAGAAGTACAGGACCAGATGTTTTCACAGCTGAATTCTATAAGACACTGAAAGAAGAATTGGTACCAATCTTAGTGAAACTATTCCAAAAGACAGAGAAAGAGGAAATCCTCCCTAAGTCATTCTATGAAGCCAACATCACCCAAATACCAAAACCAGGAAAGGACATAACAAAACAAGAAAACTACAGACCAGTATCCCTGAGGAACACAGATACAAAAATCCTCAACAAAATACTAGCTAACCAAATCCAAAAGAATATCAAAAATATGATACAGCATGACAAAGTGGTTTTCACAGCAGGAATGCACAGATGGTTGAACACATCTAAATCAATAAATGTGATACACCACATAAACAAAATTTAAAAGAAAAAATCATATGATCATCTCAACAGACACAGAACAAGCATTTGACAAAACCCAGTATCCCTTTATGATTAAAACCCTCAGCAAAACTGGAATAAAAGGGGCATACCTCAAGATAATAAAAGCCAACTATGATAAATCCACAACCAACATTATACTGAATAGGGACAAGCTGAAAGCATTGCCCCTGAGAACTAGCACAAGACAAGGATGCCCACTTTCACCACTTCTATTCAACATAGAACTACAAGTCCTGGCCAGAACAATCAGACAAGATAATGAAATAAAGGTGTCCAAATCAGTAAAGAGGAAGTCAAACTGTCACTGTTTGCTGATGATATGATCATACACCTAGAAAACCCTAATGACTCATCTAAAAAAGCTCCTAGATCTGATAAATAGATTCAGTAAAGTTTCAGAAAACAAAATTAATATACATAAATCTGTAGCACTGCTGTACAACAACAGCAACGAAGCTGAGAATCAAATCAAGAACTCAATCCCTTTTACAACAGCTGCCAAAAAAAAAAAATTAGGAATATACCTAACCAAGGAGATGAACTATCTCTACAAGGAAAACTGCAAAACACTGCTGAAAAAAATCACTGATGACACAAACAAATGGAAACACATCCCATGTTCGTGGATGGGTAGAATCAATATTGTGAAAATGACCATACTGCCAAAAGCAGTCTACAGATTCAATGCAATTCCCATCAAAATACCAGCATCATTCTTCACAAAACTACAAAAAACAATTCTAAAATTTATATGGAACCAAAAAAGAGCCCACATAGACAAAGAAAGACTAAGCAAAAAGAACAAACATGGAGGCATCACATTACTCAACTTCAAACTATACTACAAGGTTATAGTTACAGAAACAGTATGGTAAGGGTATTTTAAAAAAGGCATGTAGACCAATGGAACAGAATAAAGAACCCAGAAATAAAGCCAAATACTTATGGCCAACTGATCTTGGATAAAGCAAACAAAAACATAAATTGGGTAAGGGATACCTATTCAACAAATGGTGCTGGGATAATTGGCAAGCCAAATGTAGAAGAATGAAACTGGATCCTCATCTCTCACCATATACAAACATCAAGTCAAGATGGATCAGACTTAAATCTAAGACCTGAAATCATAAAAATTTAGAAGATAATATCAGAAAAACTCTTCTAGACATTGGCTTAGGCAAAGAGTTCAAGACCAAGAACCCAAAAGCAAATGCAACAAAAACAAAAATTAATAGGCAGGACCTAATTAAACTAAAAAGCTTCCCTACAGCAAAAGAAATAATCACCAGAGAAAATAGACAACTAACAGAATGGGTGAAAATATTCACAAATTATGCATCTGACAAAGAACTAATATCCAGAATTCACAAAGAACTCCAACGAATCAGCAAGAAAAAAAAATCCCATCACAAAGTAGGCAAAGAACATAAATAGGCAGTTCTCAAAAGAAGATAGACAAATGGTCAACAAACACATGAAAAAATGCTCCACATTACTAATTATCAGGGAAATACAAATTAAAATTACAATGAGATAACTTCTTACTTCTGCAGCAATAGCCATAATTTAAAAATCAAAAAATAATAGATGTTGGCAGGGATGTGGTGAAAAGGGAACACGTTTACACTGCTGATGGGAATGTAAACTAGTACAACCGCTATGGAAAATGGTAAGGAGATTCCCTAAAGAACTGAAGGCAGAACTACCATACGATCCAGCAATTCCACCTCTGGATCTCTACCCAGAAGAAAAGAAGTCATTATATGAAAAAGACACTTGCACGCGCATGTTTATTGCAGCACAATTTGCAACAGCAAAAATATGGAACCAGCCTAACTGGCCCTTGACCAACAAGTGGATAAAGAAAATGTGGTATATATACACTACAGAATACTATTCAGCCACAAAAAGTAATGAAATAATGGCATCCGTAGCAACCTGGATGGATTTGGAGACCATTATTTTAAGTGAAGTAACTCAGGAATGGAAAACCAAATACCGTTATGCTCTTACTTATAAGTGGGAGCTAAGCTATGAGGACGCAAAGGCATAAGACTGATATAATGGACTTTGGCACTCGAGTGGAAGGGTGGGAGGTGAGTGAGGAACAAAAGACTATACATTGGGTACAATGTACACTGCTAGGGTGACAGGTGCAGCAAAATCTCAGAAACAACCACTAAAGAACTTACCCATGTAATTAAAAGCCACCTGTTCCCCAAAAACTACTGAAATAACATTTAAAAAAAAAATTGTATGATAAAGAAGGAGTTGAAAATCAAGAGTCAATGCAGTCCATCACCTATTTTGTATAGCCCTTGAGCTAAAAGTAGTTTTTACATTTATAAATGTTTGGGGAGAAAAGTCAAAAAACAGAATGACTACTGACATTTGAAAACTACATGGAATTCAAACATTGGTATACATAAATAAAGTTTTATTGGAACACTGTCACACTCATTTGTTATGTATTATTTCCAGCTGTTTTCACAATAGAATGGCAGAGGTGAATAGCTGCGAAAAGACCACATGTGGCTCTCCCATCAATCCCCACTGCTACGTGGCACACTACACAGTATCAAATTACAACTGAACAGCATTTCAATTTCCACGTGTATTATCATACCACATTTTTTAAAATTACCAATACATATATATAGCAATAAAAATAAGAAGAGAAGAAAGAGGTGGACTTTGAGTGTCATACTTTTAAGGCACAGGTGAATATCTATTATTTTGTTATCAAATTAGATCGCAAAACGTGTTTATCATACAATGACACCACAGCTGTGCTAAAATAATGGAATATACATTGACACTACCAAACTATGCACTCATTACAATATTCTCAACTCACAGGAAAGTAACACCCTGAAAAATTAGAAAATTCTAAAACTGAGTACATCACCACACAGAATTTCTTCACAAAAAAGAACAAGATTGCAACCTAAGTACATTTCCTAGTAGTTCATTTATCAGCAAGCAAGGAAAGTCATTTACCAATGGTGAGTTTATCAAATCACATTTGATTGCAGCAGTAAAAGAAATGTGTCAAAAAAAAAAAACAAATTGGTTTAAATCTACTGGTGAGAATAGTTGCTTAAAGAGTTGATTGAGGACATTGGGAGGTGGCTGGCAAGATGGCCAAATAGGAACAGCTCCAGTTTGCAGCTCCCAGCGAGATCAATGCAGAAGGCGGGTGATCTCTGCATTTACAACTGCAGGACTTGACCCATCTCATTGGGACTGATTAGACAGTGAGTGCAGCCCATGGAAGGCGAGCCAAAGCAGAGTGGGGCGTTGCCTCACCTGGGAAGGGCAAGGGGTCAGGGAACTCCCTCTCCTAGCCAAGGGAAGATGTGAGGGACTGCGCCGTGAGAAGACTGTGCCGTGAGAAACGGTGCATTCTGATCCAAATACTACGCTTTTCACATGGTCTTAACAACCTGCAGACCAGGAGATTCCCTCAGGTGATTACACCACCAGGACCCTGGTTTCAAGCACAAAATTGGGCAGCCACTTGGGCAGACACCGAGCTAGCTGCAGGAGTATTTTTTTCATACCCCAGTGGCGCCTGGAATGCCAACAAGACAGAACCATTTACTCCCCTGGAAAGGGGGCTAAAGCCAGGGAGCCAAGTGGTCTAGCTCAGCCAATCCCATCCCCAAGGAGCCCAGCAAGCTAAGATCCACTGCCTTGAAATTCTTGCTGCCAGCACAGCAGTCTGAAGTCAACCTGGGATGCTCGAGCTTGGTAGGGGGAAAGGCGTCCACCATTACCGAGGCTTGAATAGGCAATTTTCCCCTCACAATGTAAACAAAGCCACTGGGAAAAGTTGGGACAGTGCGGAGCCAACCACAGAGCCACAAAGCCACTGTAGCCAGACTGCCTCTCTAGGCAAGACATGTCTGTAAGAAAGGCAGCAGCCCCAGTCAGGGGCTTGTAGATGAAACTCCCATCTCCCTGGGACAGAGTACCTGTGAGAAGGTGGGGCTGTGGGTGCAGCTTCATCAGACCTAAACGTTCCTGCCTGCCAACTCTGAAGAGAGCAATGGATCTCCCAGCACAGCGCTGGAGCTCTGCTAAGGGACAGACTGCCCCCTCAAGTGGGTCCCTGAACCCCATGCCTCCTGACTGGGAAACATCTCCCAGCAGTGGTCAACAGACACCTCATGCAAGAGAGCTCTAGCTGGCATCTGGCGGGTGCCCCTCTGGGACGAAGCTTCCAGAGAAAGGAACACACAGCAAACTTTGCTGTTCTGCAGTCTCTGCCGGTGATACCCAGGCAAACAGGGTCTGGAGTGGACATACAGAAAACTCCAGCAAACCTGCAGCAGAGGGGCCTCACTATTAGAAGGAAAACTAACAAACAGAAAGGAATAGCATCAACATCAACAAAAAGGACGTACACACATAAACCCCATCCAAAGGTTACCAACATCAAACACCAAAGGTAGATAAATCCATGAAGATGAGGAAAAACCAGGGCAAAAAGGCTGAAAATTCCAAAACCAGAACACCTCTTCTCCTCCAAGGGATCACAACTCCTTGCCAGCAAGGGAAGAAAACCAGACAGAGAATGAGTCTGACGAATTGACAGAAGCAGGCTTCAGAAGGTGGGTAATAACAAACTCCTCCGGGCTAAAGGAGCATGTTGTAACCCAATGCAAGGAAGCTAAGAACTTTGAAAAAAGCTTAAAGGAATTGCTAACTAGAATAACCAGTTTAGAGGATAACATAAATTACTTGATGGAGCCGAGAAACACAGCACGAGAACATCGTGAAGCTTACTCAAGTATCAATAGCCAAATTGATCAAGCAGAAGAAAAGATACCAGAGATTGAAGATCAACATAATGAAATAAAGCGTGAAGACAAGATTAGAGAAAAAAGAATGAAAAGGAACAAACAAAGCCTCCAAGAAATATGGGACTATGTGAAAAGACCAAATCTATCTTTGACTGGTGTACCTGAAAGTGACGAGGAGAATGGAATCAAACTGAAAAACACTCTTCAAGATATTATCCAGGAGAACTTCCCCAACCTAGCAAAACAGGCCAACATTCAGATTCAGGAAATACAGAGAACACCACAAAGATACTCCTCGAGAAAAACAACCCCAAGACACATAATTGTCAGATACACCAAGGTTGAAATAAAGGAAAAAATGTTAAGGGCAGCCAGAGAGAAAGATCAGGTTACCCACAAAGGGAAGCCCATCAGACTGACAGCAGAGCTCTGCAGAAACCCTACAAGCCAGAAGAGAGTTGGGGGCCAATATTCAACATTCTAAAAAGAATTTTCAACCCAGAATTTCATATCCAGCCAAACTAAGCTTCATAAGCAAAGGAGAAATAAAATCCTTTACAGACAAGCAAATGCTGAGAAATTTTGTCACCACCAGGCCTGTCTTACAAGAACTCCTTAAGGAAGCACTACATATGGAAAGGAAAAACCGGTAGCAGCCACTGCAAAAACATACCAAATTGTAAAGACCATCAACACTATGAATAAACTGCATCAACTAACGGGCAAAATAACCAGCTGGCATCATAATGACAGGATCAATTTCACACATAACAATATTAACCTTAAATGTAAACGGGCTAAATGCCCCAATTAAAAGACACAGACTGGCAAACTGGATAAAGAGTCAAGACTCATCGGGGTGCTGAACTCAGGAGATTCATCTCACATGCGCACGTAGGCTCAAAATAAAGGGAAGGAGGAAGATTCACCAAGCAAATGGAAGGCCCAAAAAAAAAAAAGCAGAGAATGCAATCCTAGTCTCTGATAAAACAGACTGTAAACCACAGAGATCAAAAAAGACAAGAGCTAAAGGGATCAATGTAACAAGAAGAGCTAACTATCCTAAATATACATGCACCCAATACAGGAGCACTCAGATGCACAGAGCAAGTTTTTAGAGACCTACAAAGAGACTTAGACTCCCACACAATAATAGTGGGAGACTTTAACACTCCACTGTCAATATTAGACAGATCAACAAGACAGAAAATTAACAAGGATATTCAGGACTTGAACCCAGCTCTGGATGAAACAGACCTAATAGACATTTACAGAACTCTCCACTCCCAAATCAACAGACTATACATTCTTCTCAGCACCATATCGCATGTATTCTAAAACTGACCACAAATTGGAAGTAAAACACTCCTCAGCAAATGCAAAAGAATGGAAATCATAACAGTCTCTCAAACAATAGGCAATCAAAATAAAATTCAGGATTAAGAAACTCACTCAAAACCGCACAAGTACATGGAAACTGAACAATCTGCACCTGAATGACTACTGGGTAAATAATGCAATTAAGGCAGAAATAAATAAGTTCTTTGAAATCAATGAGAACAAAGACACAACATACCAGAATCTCTGGGACAAGTGAAAGCAGTGTTTAGAGGGAAATTTATTGCATTAATGACCACAGGAGAAAGTGGGAAAGATCTAAAATTGGTACCCTAACATCACAGTTAAAAGAACTAGAGAAGCAAGAGCAAACAAATTCAAGAGCTAACAGAAGACAAGAGATAACTAAGGAGCAGAACTGAAGGAGATAGAGACATGAAAAACCCTTAAAAAAAATCAGTGAATCCAGGAGCTAGTTTCTTGAAAAGATTAACAAAATGGATAGACTGCTAGCCAGATTAATGAAGAAGAAAAGAGAGAAGAATAAAATAGACACAATAAAAAATGATGAAGGGGATATTAGCACTGATCCCACAGAAATACAAACTACAATCAGAGAATACTGTAAACACCTCTACACAAATAAACTAGAAAATCTAGAAGAAATGGATAAATTCCTGGACACATACACCTTCCCAAACTAGGAAGACACCTTCCTAAACTAGGAAGACACCTTCCTAAACTAGGAAGAAGTCGAATCCCTGAATAGACCAATAACAAGTTCTGAAATTGAGGCAGTAATTAATAGCCTACCTAACAAAAAAAAAAAGCCCAGCATCAGACGGATTCACAGCCAAATTCTACTAGAGGTACAATGAGAAGCTGGTACCATTCCTTCTGAAACTACTCCAAACAACTGAAAAAGAGGGACTCGTCCTTAACTCATTTTATGAGGCCAACATCATCCTGATACCAAAACCTGGCAGAGACACAACAAAAAAACAAAATTTCAGGCCAATATCCCTGATGAACATCAATGCGAAAATCCTCAATAAAATACTGGCATACCAAATCCAGGAGCACATTAAAAAGCTTATCCACCACAATCAAGTCAGCTTCAACCCTGGGATACAAGGCTGGTTCAACATATGAAAATCAATAAGCATAATCCATCATAACAGAACCAATAACAAAACAGAACCAATGACATAAACAGAACCAATGACAAAAACCACAATTATCTCAACAGATGCAGAAAAGCCCTTCAATAAAATTCAACACTGCTTCATGCTAAAAACTCTCAATAAACTAGGTATTCATGGAATGTATCTCAAAATAATAAGAGCTATTTATGACAAACCCACAGCCAATATCATACTGAAAGGGCAAAAGCTGGAAGCATTCCCATTGAAAACCAGCACAAGACAAGGATGCCCTCTCTCACCACTCCTATTCAACATAGTACTAGACGTTCTGGCCAGGGAAATCAGGCAAGGGAAAGAAATAAAGGGTATTCAAATAGGAAGAGAGGAAGTCAAATTGTCTCTGTTTGCAGATGACGTGATTGTATATTTAAAAAACCCCATCGTCTCAACCCAAAATCTCCTTAAGCTGATCAGCAACTTCAGCAAAGTCTCAGGATACAAAATTAATGTGTGAAAATCACAAATATTCCTATACACCAATAATAGACAAACAGAGAGCCAAATCATGAGTGAACTCCCACTCACAATGGCTAAAAGAGAATAAAATACCTAGGATGATAAAATACCTAGGATGATGATACCTATGAGAATAAAATACCTACAATGAGAATAAAATACTTACAAGGGATATGAAGGACCTCTTCAGGGAGAACTACAAACCACTGCTCAATGAAATAAGAGAGGACACAAACAAATAGAAAGATATTCCATGCTCATGGATAGGAAGAATCAATATTGTGAAAATGGCCATACTGCCCAAGGTAATTTATAGATTCAATGCTATCCTCATCAAGCCACCATTGACTTTCTTCACAGAATTAGAAAAAACTACTTTAAATTTCATATGGAACCAAAAAAGAGCCTGTATAGCCAAGATAATCCTAAGCAAAAAGAACAAAACTGGAGGCATCACGCTACCTGACTTCAAACTATACTACAAGGCTACAGTAACCAAAACAGCATGGTACTGGTGCCAAAAGATATATAGACCAATGGTACAGAACAGAAGCCTTAGAAATAATGCCACACATCTACGACCCTCTGATCTTTGACAAACCTGACAAAAACAAGCTATGGGGAAAGGATTCCCTATTTAATAAATAGTGTTATGAAAACTGGCTACCCATATGCAGAAAATTGAAACTGGACCCCTTCTTACACCTTATACAAATATTAACTCAAAATGAATTGAAGACTTAAACGTAAGACCTAAAACCATAAAAACCCTAGAAGAAAACCTAGGCCATTCAGGACACAGGCATGGGCAAAGACTTCATGACTAAAACACCAAAAGCAATAGCAAAAAAAAAGCCAAAATTGACAAATGGAATCTAATTAAACTAAAGACCTTCTCCACAGCAAAAGAAACTATCATCAGAGTGAACACGCAACCTACAGAATGGGAGAAAATTTTTGCAATCTATCCATCTGACAAAGGGCTAATATCCAGAATCTACAAGGAACTTAAACAAATTTACAAGAAAAAAAAAACCATCAAAAAGTTAGCAAAGTATATGAACAGACACTTCTCAAAAGAAGACATTTATGTGGCCAACAAACATGAAAAAAGCTCATCAATACTAGTCATCAGAGACATGCAAATCAAAACCACAATGAGATACCACCTCACACTAGTTGGAATGGTGATCATTAAAGTCAGGAAACAACAGATGCTGGAGAGGATGTGGAGAAACAGGAACACTTTTACACTCTTGGTGGGAGTGTAAATTAGTTCAGCCATTGTGGAAGACAGTACGGTGATTCCTCGAGGATCTAGAACCAGAAATACCATTTGACCCAGCAATCCCATTACTAGGTATATACCCAAAGTATTATAAATCATTCTACTATAAAGACAAATGCACACGTATGCTTACTTCAACACTGTTCACAATAGCAAAGACTTGGAACCAACCCAAATGCCCATCAATGATAGACTGGATAAAGAAAATGTGGCACATATACACCATGGAATACTATGCAGCCATAAAAAAAGATGAGTTCTTGTCCTTTGCAGGGACATGGATGATGCTAGAAACCATCATTCTCAGCAAACTAACACAGGAACAGAAAACCAAACACTGCATGTTCTCACTCACAAGTGTGAGCTGAACAATGAGAACACATGGACACAGTGAGGGGAACATCACACAGCGGGGCCTGTCAAGGGGTGGGGGCTAGGGGAAGGATAGCATTAGGAGAAATACCTAATGAAGATGACAGGTGGATGGGTGCAGCAAACCACCATGGCACATGTATACCTATGTAATAAACCTGCATGTTCTGCACATGTACTCCAGAACTTAAAAGTATAATAATAAAAAAATCTAAAATAAATTACACATAATAATATTTTTAAAAAGTTGAGGACATTGGAAGCAAATCAATAGTCACTTAAAAAACAAGGCAAATGATTTCAGTGGTTTTCCTTGACTCTTGGTAAGTCAAAAAATGGAACCAATATTGCCATTGTTGTTGAGGAGTCAATGTTGAGTGTGAAATGACTGAAGAATTAGCTCCTATGAACAGTCAGCATGGGACAACTACAGGCAAGAATATTCTCACATAACTTGAGCAAACATTAATTCAGTAAAACCTGAAGTGGAATCTACTAAGATACATTATAACCAATTTTGGTAAAAATATGTGTGGAATACAAAAAGGCTTTAGATATACATATTTTTGACATTTATTACGGAACACTAAATGACTTTGCTAATTAGTTTTTACTGCAGACTTGATGATATTTCTTGGTGAACTTAATGTACAATTACAAGAGAAAACATAGCTTATATATAAGAAACACTGACAATAAAGTCATCTTAATGACAACTAGTATTCTGAGAATCACAAGTAATCACAAGCTACTGTCCATGCATCCCAAATTATCAAATATTAAAACAAGAAGGGAGATTTCCATTCCCATACAAATGTGTAGTGAATATTTTTTTCTGAGCTCAAACTACAGGTCCAGTAGGGTTTTTCAGATCACATGTAAATGCAAAGTAAATTTCCATACTGCAAATTCCATTTAACTGTGCAACTGAGAACTTCCACCTAATCTTTAATTGGAATTGATTAACAGACAATATAATAACATGCTAAAAGGCAAATATCAAGAAGACAATCTAACAGAATTCTATAAATGCCTTCCTAGTGACAAATATGTTCAATTAAAATGTTTGTGAATTTATGTCAGTATTTGCTGTGCCTGAGTGAAAGACATTTTCAAAAATGAAGTAAAATATCATTACAGATCAGCACTGATAGATGAATGTTTCCATTTTATTTTGACAGAGAATACTGACTCTTAACCACAGTTAAGTAAAATGTCCTCTCCCACAAAAGAAGAATTTCTTCATTCTTATTAATAGACCTGTTACAAAAAGTTTTAATAAACTAAATGAGTATCTCAAATGTATTATGTGAAAAACTACACTGCTGATTTTTCCACCTATCCCCCAACAAAAACTGCTTTTCCAGCATCTCAGTACTATAAATTCCACTCTTCAGGTTAACGAAGCCAAAAAACTTGAAGCCATTCTTAATATATCTTCATCTCAAACTCTTATTACCCATTCATTGACAACAGCTGTCTTTATCAGTAAAACTATAGCATCTAACCAATTCTCACCATATGTGCTATCATCCTGGTTCAAGCTACCATCACTATTTACGTACTAATTATAACACACAGATTCTCTTTACTTCTTTTGCCTCCTCCTACTCACAGTAACCTGAGACTTCTTTAACATTTTAAGTCAGATTGTGTCACTGCTCAGCCAAAAATCCTCCAATGGTTTCCCATCTCACTAAGCATAAAAAGCAAAAGTCTTCATCAATAAAGTACAAGAAACTGCACGATCTGCTTTCCACCCACCCAAACCACTTCTCTGACCTCATTTCTTTCTCATCCAGTTTCAGCCACACTATCCTATTTGTGTTTCTTCTGACTTGTTCTCTAATCCTATGCCACAGCCTGTAACTTGTTCTTCCATTGCCTAAAATGATGTGTTTCCAGATAAACACACTACTCACTCCCTCAACTCCTTCAGGTCTTTGATCAAACCTCATCTTCCCACAGAGGCCATCTGTGACTACCCTATATAATTAGCACCTATCCTTTCACACTGTATTTTTACCACTCTGTAACCCTATTACTCTGCCCACAGACTCTACGACAGTGCCAAGTATACAGTATTCACTCAATAAATATTTCCTGAATAAATGAACAAAGCAACAAAATTTTTTGTGTAATGTGTCCTCAGTTACTTTTCCTTATATAAGTGCTATATATACATATATATGTATATATGAACAATTGTATAAAACTGATTTACCATTGCGCTAAGAGTTTCTTCCCAATCAGGCCGCTCTCGAGGGTGTACATTTCTATGTAGCTCTGGAACAAAATCATCTTCTTCAGAATGTACTGAGGACTTCATCTTCCTAGAGATCAAAACACGAAAGATTCTGATAAGAATTTCCAATTCTATGAAAGCCTTCCAATGATCACAATTTAAAGAGCAGAAAAACTACATGTCAGATTTGAAGTTTAGCTAAAAGAGCTTAAGTGAATAGCAGTGATCCTTTATTTCTGCTCTGGCTTTCAGAGGTCTCTCCTAATGTACCAAACACCTGCTTTTATTCCAGAAGATAAAATAAGGTTTACAGCTAGTTAACCTTTATGGTCCATGGTTATTATATAAAAACTGATTTTTATCAGTTCAACAAAATTTGAACCTTGAAAAGATTTGCAACAGCAATTAGTTACTCTGAATCAATATTTACAGAACTGTGCTAAGCATTAGTATCATTTCAGAATAAAGACAAGATATGGTATTTCTGGTTCCAATCAATGGAGCAGAGTGCAACAAATAAGCATTTTCAATGAGAACAACTATGAATGTTGGGCAAAACATATAAAACAGCTTTTCTGAAGGCAACAGAAAGCAACCAATACAGATGGGACATCCAGGGCTACAAGCTTTGAGATAAGGAAAGCCCAATCAAGCAATTTCCACATTTAATCCTTCTTTCTGTGTAAGATAATTTTCAAATCAATCATGGGAAATAGAACCCAAGATAATAACTGTAATCTTAATGGGATGAGAAGGCAGAGGTTGCAGGCTGGGATTACCAAAGTAGGGAGGAATTCAGGATGTAAAATGCCCCCAAAAAAGACCTAAAGAGAAAGAGCCCAGAAATCTACAGCAAAATTCACCTCAAATTATTAACTGAGTCCTAAGCTTACAAATATGTAGGACAGGATGCCAAGAAACCCAAAACA
Source organism: Gorilla gorilla gorilla (assembly GCF_029281585.2). Lineage (NCBI taxonomy): Eukaryota > Metazoa > Chordata > Mammalia > Primates > Hominidae > Gorilla > Gorilla gorilla. The sequence goes on from NC_073233.2 coordinate 137,100,935, forward strand.
AACCAAGTAAAGAGGCAAGTAGACATTTTGGCAGCCCATCAATGTTGAGGAGATGGGCTGGCAAGCAAGCACTGCCAAGATGGAGGAGCACTGAAAAACCCCTGAGCTCTTATGTGTGACTCTAAAAAAGCCATGCCTTAAGAGTATGGACAAAACAGCAATAGAAAAATTCTAACAAAGCCCCAAACCAAGCCTTGACAGAATCAGAAGTACGAGAAGAAAAATTAACTGTCTTTGGAGGAAAAAACATTCTCCAGACTCTCTGCAAATCTTTCATCCACATTATCTAGTATCCAGTAAATATTATGAGGCATGCTTAAAAAAACAAGAACTAGTGAAAATTGAGAAAAAAAATAGTCAAACCAGAAAGACTCACATTTCATTCAGATCTTAGCATTATCAGAAAGAGACTTTAAAATGGCATTTGTGATTTTCTGCCTATGATGCAGAAAGCTGTAAAGAGCATCACCCCTAGCCTAGTAATAATAAAAAAAAAATAGATAATCTGAAAATCTTAACTTTTCTAGGACACAACAGAAAACTGAGGTCTCAGGGCAACCAACTAGTTTAAACACTATGGAAACACAAGCCTCTCTGAGATTAGATGGATGACAAGCAGTTACTTTTCTGAACATAGTATGGGGAGAAGAGGGATACATAAGAAGAATTTAGTTAAATTTTTATCAAATTGCTAAAAACATTTATGATTTATATGTTCAATTGAATGAAAGTAAAAAATAAGAGAGAAATGATGAATTTCAACAGAGAATTGGAAGCCATAAAATCAAATGTTCATTTTAAAACTGAAAAATACAGTATCTGAAATTAAGAACTAACCAGATACATTTAGTAGAACAATAAACAGAGCTAAAGAGAGGGTTAGTGAACTAGAAGATAGTTTAGTAGAAAATATCCACAATGAAGAACACAGAGAAAAAAAGGAACAGAAAATACATAAAATAGTATAAAGGATGAGAGACTTGGTTTAAAAAAAATGATCTCAAATATGTCTAAATTGATGACAGAGATAAGGGAGATAATTTTTTAAAATAAGAGAATGTGCCAAAAGCAATATTTGAAAACAAATGCCAAAAAGTTTTCAAAACTGATGAAATCATCAAACTAAAGATTCAAAGAAATTCTATAAACCTCAAGCAGAATTTTTAAAAAGTAAAACCATAGGTAAATTACAGTCAAACTGCTAAAAACCAAACACAAAGAGAAATCTTTTAAAGCAGCCAGAGAATTTTTTAAAGTTGACTTCCAAGAAGCAATAATTACAATGGGAGAAGACATTTCAATGGAAAAGAGAAAATAATGAAATTAACCTTCAGTGTGCTAAAAGGAAAAAATATTTCCAACCTAGAATCTTCTGCCTCACCAAAGTAACCATTTTGAAAGCAGGTAAAACAAATTATTTACAAATGAAAGCTGAAAAAAATTACCACCAAGAGACCTGCAATAAAAGAAATAGTAAAGAGAATTCCTAATTGAAGAAAACTGATTCCAAAACTACAAAAACACATGAAAAGAATAAAGCACAAAAGTGGGGAAATATAAGTAAATACTGTATAAACATAAAAATAACATCTTATGAAGTTAACAATATATACACATTAAAAACACAAAGGATAAGAAATGTACATTCAGTCAAACAGTTTAGGATTTCTCTATTGGTTGAGAAGTGAGAAAAGTTCTATTTTATGGAATACTGTAAATAAGTCAAATATATGTTGCAGTCTCTATAGTGAACACTAGAAGAACGAGAAATAAATGTATAACTAAAAAGCTGATAGAGGAAAAGACTTTTGAAAAATAAAACATACATATTAATCTAAGAGAAGGCAGGAAATAAAGAATAAGAGAAAAAATAATAAAACAAGGCAAATAAAAACAAATATTAAAATGGTAAACTTAAATTCAAGCACATTAATAATTTGGAAAGCAAACAGACTAGCTGGGAAAGATATGGAGAAATCAGACCCCTCATTCATTATTAGAAGGAATGTAAAATGGCACAGCCACTGTGGAAAAGACTGGCAGTTTCTCAAAATGTTAAACAGAGAATTACCAAATGACCAAGCAATTCTACTCCTGGTATTTAATCAAGAGAAATAAAAACACGTCTACCAAGAACTTGTACATGAATATTCATAGCAATATTATTCATAATAGCCAAAAAGTAGGGACAATCAAAATGCCCAGCAATTGAAGGATAAATAAACAAAATGCACTAGGTACACATAATAAAATATTATTCAGTCATTAAAAAGGAATGAAGTGCTGATTCATGCCACCACAGGGATAAACATTGAAAACATTATGCTAAATAAAATAAGTCAGAGGCAAAAGACCACAAATCATATAATTCTCTATATATGAAATTTTCAAAATAGTCAAGCCCATAGAGACAAAAATTATATTAGTTGTTTCCAGAGGCTGAGGAGATGGAAACATGGAGAGTTCTACTAATAGGTGAGGGATTTCAGGTGAGGGATTTCTTTCTCAAATGTTCTAGAATTAGATAATGGTGGTTTTCGTATAACTTCGTGAATATATTAAAAACCACTGAATTGTACACTTTAAAAGTGAATCACATGGCATGTGAATTATATTAGTTAAAAAAAGTAAATGGACTTAAAGATCCCTATTAAAATACAAAGACTATAAGCAGGGATTTAAAAACCAACAACTGCTGGGTGCAGTGGCTCACACCTATAATCCTAGCACTTCAAGAGGCCAAGGTGGGCATATTACTTGTGCCCAGAAGTTCAAGACCAGACTGGGCAAGACAGTTGGACCCCATCTGTAAAAAAAAAAAACAAAAATTAGCCAGGTGAAATGGTATACACCTGTGGTCCCAGCTTCTCCACAGGCTGAGGTGAGAAGATCACCTGAGCCCAGGATGTCGAGGCTGCAGTGAGCCATGTTCACACCACTGTACTCCAGCCTGGGTTACAGAAAAGGAACTTGTCTCAAAATAAAAAGCAACAACTATATCCTAAGAGATATACTTTAAATATAACAACACCAAAAGGTAGAAAATGGAAGGATTACAAAAATTGATACCATGTAAACACTAGCCAAAGAAGGCTAGCGTAGCTATATTACATCAGGCAAAGTAGACCTTAAGCACAAGGTATTACTAGAGATAAAGGGGGACGTTTCATAAAAGCATCAAATTAACAGGTTAACATAATTTATATGCAATAAATTGTAAACAAAGTTTGTATGCAAAAAATAACAGCTTCAAAATACATAAAGTTGAAAGAACTAAAAAACACATAAATCCACTATCACAGTTGTAGATTTTAGCAAATCCCTCTCAATGGCTGATAGAATAAGCAGACAAAACTGTAAGTATATGACTTGAACAATTCAATTTTCCTATGTGAACTAACACAGAATACTAAACCCAACAACTACAAAACTCATTTTTTCTCTCACATTCTTTTCAAGCATATATGAAACATTTACAAATAGACTAAATGCTAGAAGACGAAGTCTCAACAAATTAAAAAAATTTAAATCATGAATCACGTTTTGTAACCACCGCAGAACCGCACTAAAAATCAATGACTGAAAGATAACTAGAAATTCCTCTAAATGTTTGGAAATAAAGAAACACAATACTCAATAACTCATAAATCAAACATAAAAATCACAATGGAAATTAGAAAGTTTTTATGTGAATGATAATGAAAATACAATAGATGAAAATGTGTGGGATACAACTAAAGAGGTATTTAGCAAAATTCATAGCTCTAAATGCATGTTACTGGAAATTAGACAAGTTGAAAAATTAATACTTCTAAGCTTCTATCACAAGAAGCTAGAAAAAGAATAGTAAATTAATTCAAGGAAAGTATTTAAAAAGGTTTAAATAACAAATCAATAAAATAGAAAGTAAATGCATAAAAAAGAAAACAAAGCCAAAGGTTGATTCTTTAAAAGATTAATAAAATGAACAATCCCTAGAATAAGTCTGACCAATAAAAAAATGGAGAATCTACAATATAGATAATAAAAAGGGAACCATAAACAGAAAGCCTGTGAACATTAAAAAGATTCTAAGGCTGGGCTGGGCATGGTGGCTCAAGGCTGTAATCCCAGCACTTTGGGAGGCTGAGGAGGGTGGATCACGAGGTCAGGAGATCAAGACCATCCTGCCTAATACAGTGAAACCCCGTCTCTACTAAAACTACAAAAAATTAGCTGGGCGTGGTGGCGGGCGCCTATAGTCCCAGCTACTCAGGAGGCTGAGGCAGGAGAATGGCGTGAACCCGGGAGGCGGAGCTTTGCAGTGAGCTGAGATCGCACCACTGCACTCCAGCCTGGGCCATAGAGTGAGACTCTGTCTCAAAAAAAAAAAAAAAAAAAGATTGTGAGGCCATTATGAACATTTTCACTGCAATGCAGTTGAGAATTTAGTTGAAATGAACAAATCCTCTGAGGAACCCAATTCAACAAAACTGAAACAATAAACAAAAAGATTTGTACAGTCCTACAGCTATTAAACAAAATTAATCTGTAAGGAAACTCCAAGCCCAAATGAATCCATTGAACTCTTCTAAACATACAAGCCAAAGATAATAAAAATTGTATAAACATTCTTCCAAAGTATAAAAATAAAAGGAACACTTCCAAATCCATCCAATAAGGCCAAGCCAGAGTTTAGAGCAAAAGCTAGACATTACTAGAAGAGAAAATTATAGGTTGATATAATGAACACAGTTATAAAACTCCTAAACAAAATATAAAATCAAACCCAGTAATATACAAAAACCCAGTAATACACAAAAAGGATAGTGACCAAATGAGTTTTAGTTCAAAATGCAAATTGATTAAACGTTCTAAAATCAAGCCCTATAATTGATCACACTACACTATTAAAGGGAAATATATATATATAATTTCTTTCTTTTTAATTTCCTCAAAAAAAAAAAAAACGGGATACATATGCAGAACGTGCAGGTTTGTTACATAGGTATACATGTGCCATGGTGGTTTGCGGCATCTATTGACTCATCCTCTACTTTCCGTCCCCTCCCCTCACCCTCCACCCCACAACTGGCCCCGATCTGTGTTGTTCCCATGTCCACCTGTTCTCAGTGTTCAACTCCCAATTATGGATGACAACATGCAGTGTTTGGTTTTCTGTTCCTGTGTTAGCTTGCTGAGGATGATGGCTTCCAGCTTTGTCCATGTCCCTGAAAAGGACATGATCTCATTCCTTTTTATGGCTTCATAGTATTCCATGGTGCATATGTACCACATTTTCTTTATCCAGTCTGTCACTGATGGCCATTTGGGTTGGTTCCATGTCTCTGCTGTTGTAAATAGTGCTACAATAAACATATGTGTGCAAGTGCCTTTACAGTAGAATGATTTATATTCCTTTGGGTAATGGAATTGCTAGGTCAAATGGTATTTCTGGTTCCAGATCGTTGAGGAATTGCCATAGTGTCTTCCACAAGGGTTGAACTAATTTACATTCCCACCAACAGCGGAAAAGTGTTTGTATTTCTCCACAGCCTCGCCAGCATCTATTGTTTCCTGACTTTTTAATAATCGCCATCCTGACTGGCGTGAGATGGTGTCTCACTGTGGTTTTGATTTGCATTTCTCTGATGATCAGTTATGTTGAGCTTCTTTTCATATGTTTGTTGGCCACAGAAATGTCTTCCTTTGAGAGGTGTCTGTTCGTATCCTTTGCCAACTTTTTGATGGGGTTATTTATCTTTTTCTTGTAAATATGTTTGAAGTTCCTTGTAAATGCTGGATATTAGACCTTTGTCAGAAGGGTAGATTGCAAAAACTTTCTCCCATTCTATAGGTTGCCTGTTCACTCTGATAAGTTTCTTTGGCTGTGGAGATGGTATTTTGTTTAATTAGATCCCATTTGTCAATTTTGGCTTTTATTGCAATTGCTTTTGGCGTTTTTGTTATGAAGACTTTGCCCATGCCTATGTCCTGAATGGTATTGCCTAGGTTTTCTTCTAGGGTTTTTATGGTTTGGGGTTTTACATTTAAGTCTTTAATCCATCCTGAGTTAATTTTTGTATAAGGTGAAAGGAAGGGGTCCAGGTTCAGTTTTCTGTATATGGCTAGCCAGTTTTCCCAGCACCATTTACTGAATAGGAGATCTCTTCCCCATTGTTTGTTTTTGTCAGGTTTGTCGAAGATCAGAGGGTTATAGATGTGTGGTGTTATTTCCGAGGTCTCTGTTCTGCTCCATTGGTCTATATGTCTGTTTTGGTACCAGTACCCTGCTGTTTTGGTTACGGTAGCGTTGTAGTATAGTTTGAAGTCAGGTAGCGTGATGCCTCCAGCTTTGTTCTTTTTGCTTAGGATTGTCTTGGCTACATGGGGTCTTCTTTGATTTCATATGAAATTCAAAATAGTTTTTTCTAATTCTGTAAGAATGTCAATGGTAGCTTGAAGGGAATAGCACTGAATCTATAAATTACTTCAGGCAGTATGGCCATTTTCACAATATTGATTCTTCTCAACCATGAAGACGGAATGTTTTTCTATTTGTTTGTGTCATCTCTTATTTCCTTGAGCAGTGGTTTGTAGTTCTCCTTGAAAAGGCCCTTCACATCCCCTGTTAACGGTATTCCTAGGTATTTTATTCTCTTTGTAGCAATTATGAATGTGAGTTCATTCATGATTTGGCTCTCTGCTTGCCTATTCTTGACATAAAGGAATGCTTGGGATTTTTACACATTGATTTTGTATCCTGAGACTGCTGAAGCTGCTTATCAGTTCAAGCAGTTTTTGGGCTGAGATGACTGGGTTTTCTAAATATAAAATCGTGTCATCTGCAAACAGAGACAACTTGACTTCCTCTCTTCCTATCTGAATAACCTTTATTTCTTTCTCTTGCCTGACTTCCCTGGCCAGAACTTCCAATACTATGTTGAATAGGAGTGGTGAGAGAGGGCACCCTTGTCTTGTACTGGTTTTCAAAGAGAATGTTTCCATCTTTTCTCCATTCAATATGATATTGGCTGTGGGTTTGTTATAAATAGCTCTTATTGGTTTGAAATATGTTCCATCAATATCTAGCTTATTGAGAGTTTTTAACATGAAGGGATATTTAATTTTATCAAAGGCCTTTTCTGCATCTATTGAGATAATCATGTGCTTTTGTCTTTGGTTCTGAAGGCTACAGAACTCTCTACCCCAAATCAACAGAATATACATTCTTCTCAGTGCCACATGGCACTTATTCTAAAAACGAACACATAATTGCAAGTAAAACACTCCTCAACAAAAGCAAAAGAACGAACTTCACAACAAACAATCTCTCAGACCACAGTGCAATCACATTAGAACTCAAGATTAAGAAACTCACTCAAAAGCATACAATTTCATGGAAATTGAACAACCTGCTCCTGAATGACTCCTGGGGAAATAAAGAAATTAAGGCAGAAATCAGGAAGTTCTTTGAAACAAATGAGAACAAATAGAGACAACATACTAGAATCTCTGGGACACAGCTAAAGCAGTGTTAAGAGGGAAATGTATAGCACTAAATGCCCACATCAGAAAGCTAGAAAGATCTCAGATGGACACCCGAACATCACAATTAAAAGAGCTAGAGGCAAGAGCAAACTAATCCAAAAGCTAGCAAAGCACAAGAAATAACTAACATCAGAGAAGAAATGAAGGAGATAGAGACATGAAAAACCCTCCAAAAAGAAAAAAAAAAAAAAATCAACAAATCCAGGGGCTGTTTTTTTGAAAAAAAAAAAAAAAAAAAAAAAAAACCACTAGCTAGACTAATGAAGAAGAGAGAGAAGAATCAAATAGACACAATAAAAAATGTTTAGGGATACCACTGACCCCACAGAAATACAAACTACCATCAGAGAATACTATAAACACTTCTACACAAATAAACTAGAAAATCTAGAAGAAATCGATAAATTCCTGGATGCATACACCCTACCAAGACTAAATTAGGAAGAAGCTGAATCCCTGAATAGACCAATAACAAGTTCTGAAATTGAGGCAGTAATTAATAGACCAACCAAAAAAAAAAAAAAAAAGAAAAGCCCAGGACCAAACGGATTCACAGCAAAATTCTACCAGAGGTACAAAGAGGAGCTGGTACCACTCCTTCTGAAACCACTCCAAACAATTAAAAAGGAGGGACTCCTCCCTAACTCATTTTATGAAGCCAGCATCATCCTGATACCAAAACCAGAAAGAAACACAACCAAAAAAAGAAAACTTCAGGCCAATACCTCTGATGAACATCGATGCAAAAATCCTCAATAAAATACTGGAAAATCGAATCCAGCAGCACATCAAAAAGCTTATCCACCACGATCAAGTCGGCTTCATTCCTGGGATGCAAGTCTGCTTCAACATATGCAAATCAATAAATGTAATCCATCACATATGAATTCAATAGGTGAAATTTAATACCTATTCATAAATTCTTTAAAACATTTTAATGAAAATTATTGAAAAACACAAATACAGCTAAGCATCACACTTAACACTGAAATACTAAATGATTTCCCACTGAGATCATGAACAAATCAAGAATGTTGTCTTCTATTCAACACTGTACTTGAGGTCTTATTCACTTGGGGAAAAAAGCAAGAAAAAATGTAAAAATTGGAAAAGAAAGAGGAGCCAAGATGGCCGAATAGGAACAGCTCCGGTCTACAGCTCCCAGCGCGAGCGATGCAGAAGACAGGTGATTTCTGCATTTCCATCTGAGGTACCACATTCATCTCACTAGGGAGTGCCAGACAGTGGGCGCAGGACAGTGGGTGCGCGCACCTTGCGTGAGCCGAAGCAGGGCGAGGCATTGCCTCACTCGGGAAGTGCAGGGGGTCAGGGAGTTCCCTTTCCTAGTCAAAGAAAGGGGTGACAGACCGCACCTGGAAAATCGGTTCACTCCCACCCGAACACTGCGCTTTTCCGATGGGCTTAAAAAATGGTGCACCAGGAGATTATATCCCGCACCTGGCTCGGAGGGTCCTACGCCCACGGAGTCTCGCTGATTGCAAGCACAGCAGTCTGAAATCAAACTGCTAGGTGGCAGCAAGACTGGGGGAGGGGCACCCACGATTGCCCAGGCTTGCTTAGGTAAACAAAGCAGCCGGGAAGCTCGAACTGGGTGGAGCCCACCACAGCTCAAGGAGGCTTGCCTGCCTCTGTAGGCTCCACCTCTGGGGGCAGGGCACAGACAAACAAAAAGACAGCAGTAACCTCTGCAGACTTAAATGTCCCTGTCTGACAGCTTTGAAGAGAGCAGTGGTTCTCCCAGCACACAGCTGGAGATCTGAGAACGGGCAGACTGCCTCCTCAAGTGGGTCTCTGACCCCTGACCCCCGAGCAGCCTAACTGGGAGGCACCCTCCAGCAGGGGCAGACTGACACCTCACATGGCCGGGTACTCCCAGAGACCTGCAGCTGAGGATCCTGTCTGTTAGAAGGAAAACTAACAAACACAAAGGACATCCACACCAAAAACCCATCTGTACATCACCATCACGAAAGACCAAAAGTAGATAAAACCACAAAGATGGGGAAAAAACAGAGCAGAAAAACTGGAAACTCTAAAAAGCAGAGCACCTCTCCTCCTCCAAAGGAACACAGTTCCTCACCAGCAAGGGAACAAAGCTGGACAGAGAATCACTTTGACGAGCAGAGAGAAGAAGGCTTCAGACGATCAAATTACTCCAAGCTATGGGAGGACATTCAAACCAAAGGAAAAGAAGTTGAAAACTTTGAAAAAACTTTAGAAGAATGTATAACTAGAATAACCAATACAGAGAAGCGCTTAAAGGAGCTGATGGAGCTGAAAACCAAGGCTCAAGAATGCAGAAGCCTCAGGAGCCGATGCGATCAACTGGAAGAAAAGGTATCAGCAATGGAAGATGAAATTAATGAAATGAAGAGAGAACGAAGGTTTAGAGAAAAAGAATAAAAAGAAATGAGCAAAGCCTCCAAGAAATATGGGACTATGTGAAAACACCAAATCTACGTCTGATTGGTGTACCTGAAAGTGACAGGGAGAATGTAACCAAGTTGGAAAACACTCTGTAGGATATTATCCAGGAGAACTTCCCCAATCTAGCAAGGCAGGCCGACATTCAAATTCAGAAAATACACAGAACACCACAAAGATACTCCTTGAGAAGAGCAACTCCAAGACACATAATTGTCAGATTCACCAAAGTTGAAATGAAGGAAAAAATGTTAAGGGCAGCCAGAGAGAAAGGTCGGGTTACCCTAAAAGAGAAGCCCGTCAGACTAACAGCGGATCTCTCGGCAGAAACTCTACAAGCCAGAAGAGAGTGGGGGCCAATATTCAACATTCTTAAAAAAAAGAATTTTCAACCCAGAATTTCATATCCAGCCAAACTAAGCTTCATAAGTGATGGACAAATAAAATACTTTACAGACAAGCAAATGCTGAGAGATTTTGTCACCACAGGCAGGCCCTAAAAGAGCTCCTGAAAGAAGCGCTAAACATGGAAAGGAACAACCGGTACCAGCCGCTGCAAAATCATGCCAAAATGTAAAGACCATCAAGACTAGGAAGAAACTGCATCAACTAACGAGCAAAATAACCAGCTAACATCATAATGACAGGATCAAATTCACACAGAACAATATTAACTTTAAATGTAAATGGACTAAATGCTCCAATTAAAAGACACAGACTGGCAAATTGGATAAAGAGTCAAGACCCATCAGTGTGCTGTATTCAGGAAACCCATCTCACGTGCAGAGACACACACAGGCTCAAAATAAAAGGATGGAGGAAGATCTATCAAGCAAATGGAAAACAAAAAAAGGCAGGGGTTGCAATCCTAGTCTCTGATAAAACAGACTTTAAACCAACAAAGATCAAAAGAGACAAAGAAGGCCATTACATAATGGTAAAGGGATCAATTCAACAAGAAGAGCTAACTATCCTAAATATATATGCACCCAATACAGGAGCACCCAGATTCATAAAGCAAGTCTTGAGTGACCTACAAAGAGACTTAGACTCCCACACACTAATAAAGAGAGACTTTAACACCCCACTGTCAACATTAGACAGATCAACGAGACAGAAAGTCAACAAGGATACCCAGGAATTGAACTCAGCTCTGCACCAAGCGGACCTAATAGATATCTACAGAACTCTCCACCCCAAATCAACAGAATATACATTTTTTTCAGCACCACACCACACCCATTCCAAAATTGACCACATTCTTGGAAGTAAAGCTCTCCTCAGCAAATGTAAAAGAACACAAATTATAACAAACTATCTCTCAGACCACAGTGCAATCAAACTAGAACTCAGGATTAAGAATCTCACTCAAAACCACTCAACTACATGGAAACTGAACAACCTGCTCCCGAATGACTACTAGGTACATAATGAAATGAAGGCAGAAATAAAGATATTCTTTGAAACCAACGAGAACAAAGACATAACATACCAGAATCTCTGGCAAGCATTCAAAGCAGTGTGTAGAGGGAAATTTATACCAATAAATGCCCACAAGAGAAAGCAGGAAAGATACAACATCGACACCCTAACATCACAATTAAAAGAACTAGAAAAGCAAGAGCAAACACATTCAAAAGCTAGCAGAAGGCAAGAAATAACTAAAATCAGAACAGAACTGAAGGAAATAGAGACACAAAAAACCCTTCAAAAAATTAATGAATCCAGGAGCTGGTTTTTTGAAAGGATCAACAAAATTGATAGAATGCTAGCAAGACTAATAAAGAAAAAAAGAGAGAAGAATCAAATAGACGCAATAAAAAATGACAAAGGGGATATCACCACCGATCCCACAGAAATACAAACTACCATCAGAGAATGCTACAAACACCTCTAGGCAAATAAACTAGAAAATCTAGAAGAAATGGATAAATTCCTTGACACATACACTCTCCCAAGACTAAACCAGGAAGAAGTTGAATCTCTGAATAGGCCAATAACAGGAGCTGAAATTGTGGCAATAATCAATAGCTTATCAACCAAAAAGAGTCCAGGACCAGATGGATTCACAGCTGAATTCTACCAGAGGTACAAGGAGAAACTGGTATCATTCCTTCTGAAACTATTCCAATCAATAAAAAAAGAGGGAATCCTCCCTAACTCATTTTACGAGGCCAGCATCATCCTGATACCAAAGCCCGGCAGAGATACAACCAAAAAAGAGAATTTTAGACCAATATCCTTGATGAACATTGATGCAAAAATCCTCAATAAAATACTGGCAAACCGAATCCAGCAGCACATCAAAAAGCTTATCCACCATGATCAAGTGGGCTTCATCCCTGGGATGCAAGGCTGGTTCAATATACGCAAATCAATAAATGTAATCCAGCATATAAACAGAGCCAAAGACAAAAACCGCATGATTATCTCAATAGATGCAGAAAAGGCCTTTGACAAAATTCAACAGCCCTTCATGCTAAAAACTCTCAATAAATTAGGTATTGATGGGACGTATCTCAAAATAATAAGAGCTATCTATAACAAACACACAGCCAATATCATACTGAATGGGCAAAAACTGGAAGCATTCCCTTTGAAAACGGGCACAAGACAGGGATGCCCTCTCTCACCACTCCTATTCAACATAGTGTTAGAAGTTCTGGCCAGGGCAATTAGGCAGGAGAAGGAAATAAAGGGTATTCAATTAGGAAAAGAGGAAGTCAAATTGTCCCTGTTTGCAGATGACATGATTGTATATCTAGAAAACCTCATTGTCTCAGCCCAAAATCTCCTTAACCTGATAAGCAACTTCAGCAAAGTCTCAGGATACAAAATCAATGTACAAAAATCACAAGCATTCTTATACACCAACAACAGACAAACAGAGAGCCAAATCATGAGTGAACTCCCATTCACAATTGCTTCAAAGAGAACAAAATACCTAGGAATCCAACTTACAAGGGATGTGAAGGACCTCTTCAAGGAGGACTACAAACCACTGCTCAAGGAAATAAAAGAGGATACAAACAAATGGAAGAATATTCCATGCTCATGGGTAGGAAGAATCAATATCGTGAAAATGGCCATACTGCCCAAGGTAATTTACAGATTCAATGCCATCCCCATCAAGCTACCAATGACTTTCTTCACAGAATTGGAAAAAACGACTTTAAAGTTCATATGGAACCAAAAAAGAGCCCGCATCGCCAAGTCAATCCTAAGCCAAAAGAACAAAGCTGGAGGCATCACACTACCTGACTTCAAACTATACTACAAGGCTACAGTAACCAAAACAGCATGGTACTGGTACCAAAACAGAGATATAGATCAATGGAACAGAACAGAGCCCTCAGAAATAATGCCGCATATCTACAACTATCTGATCTTTGACAAACCTGAGAAGAACAAGCAATGGGGAAAGGATTCCCTATTTAATAAATGGTGCTGGGAAAACTGGCTAGCCATATGTAGAAAGCTGAAACTGGATCCCTTCCTTACGCCTTATACAAAAATCAATTCAAGATGGATTAAAGACTTAAATGTTAGACCTAAAACCATAAAAACCCTAGAAGAAAACCTAGGCATTACCATTCAGGACATAGGCATGGGCAAGGACTTCATGTCTAAAACACCAAAAGCAATGGCAACAAGAGCCAAAATTGACAAATGGGATCTAATTAAACTAAAGAGCTTCTGCACAGCAACAGAAACTACCATCAGAGTGAACAGGCAACCTACAAAATGGGAGAAAATTTTTGCAACCTACTCATCTGACAAAGGGCTAATATCCAGAATCTACAATGAACTCAAACAAATTTACAAGAAAAAAACAAACAACCCCATCAAAAAGTGGGCGAAGGATATGAACAGACACTTCTCAAAAGAAGACATTTATGCAGCCAAAAAACATATGAAAAAATGCTCGTCATCACTGGCCATCAGATAAATGCAAATCAAAACCACAGTGAGATACCATCTCACACCAGTTAGAATGACAGTCATTAAAAAGTCAGGAAACAACAGGTGCTGGAGAGGATGTGGAGAAATAGGAACACTTTTACACTGTTGGTGGGACTGTAAACTAGTTCAACCATGGTGGAACTCAGTGTGGCGATTCCTCAGGGATCTAGAACTAGAAATACTATTTGACCCAGCAATCCCATTACTGGGTATATACCCAAAGGACTATAAATCATGCTGCTATAAAGACACATGCACACGTATGTTTATTGCGGCATTATTCACAATAGCAAAGACTTGGAACCAACCCAAATGTCCAACAATGATAGACTGGATTAAGAAAATGTGGCACATATACACCATGGAATACTATGCAGCCATAAAAAATGATGAGTTCATGTCTTTTGTAGGGACATGGATGAAATTGGAAATCATCATTCTCAGTAAACTATCTCAAGAACAAAAAACCAAACCCCGCATATTCTCATTCACAGGTGGGAACTGAACAATGAGAACACATGGACATAGGAAGGGGAACATCACACTCTGGGGACTGTTGTGGGGTGGGGGGAGGGGGGAGTGATAGCATTGGGAGATATACCTAATGCTAGATGACGAGTTAGTGGGTGCAGTGCACCAGCATGGCACATGTATACATATGTAACTAACCTGCACATTGTGCACATGTACCCTAAAACTTAAAGTATAATAATAAAAAAAAATTGGAAAAGAAAACATTTTTCTTTATTTGAAGACATAACATGTAAATAAACAATCTAAAAGACTCTATAAGCAATTTAGAAGTAATACATTAGCAAGATCACTGGTTTACATGGTCAATATGTAAAAAAAATCAAGTGTATTTACATATACCACTATATACAATTATTTATTAAGAGAAAAAATACATCAACAATACTAGTTTTAATATTTTTCATACAATAGACTACTACTCATAAATAAAAAGGAATTTGCAAAAAGTAGATGAATTTCATAAATGTTGTGCAACAGAAGTCAGACAGAGTACATGCTATATAATTCTATTGGCATTAAGTTCAAGAACAGGCTAAATTAATCTATTGTGACAAAGTCAGAATAAGTTACCTTTGGGAGAAGTACTGACTAGAAGGGACAAAGGTTTTGTATGTGCTAGAAATAATCTATACCTTGATTGGGTTGTGATTATCTGGGTATATATTTTGTATAAATTTATCAAGCTGTACATTTATGATTTGTAGACTTTATTACATGTGTTATACCTCAAAGTGTAAAAGTTTATTGGTAAATGTTACACAGTTTAAGAGGTATAAAAATTATATTTATATACACATTATGGGCCATGCAATGATGAACCAACTCAATAAGAAATTTAGTATCCATTTATTTGACTCTCTTGTTCTATGCTTTTAAAATTATGGACAAATTTTATCCTTAAAGTGTTTGATTGTAGTTTCATATCTAACAAAAAAGCTGTAGTTAAGGGCTGCCAACCATAAAACCTAAGTAACCTACTGCTGTATTTTTTACCAGAGTTTTCTGTAAAACATCTTCAGACTTAAACCTGAATGCATTCGATGAAAATGAAAAATAGGAGAGAAAACTACTTCCCCCAAATTGAAAGATTATGGGAACCAGCCTTATCATCTTGCTGTTTCCCTCACTAAGAAATTATGTAAATATCTGTCACATATTCACTTTATTTGTATGAGATTCTTGCTCATAACTTATGAAAAATTACACTTGACAATGTTGAAGTTCCACAGAGAAGTCCAGGAGGATTTCCTTCTCAAGACAAATATAGCATATTACCCAGGAACTGCACCTCAGGGACTGCTCACTCCCAGGAATATCTTTTCTTCATCCCAGGAATAAATTCCAAGCAGGATATCTTTCTCTTTTTATTCTTCCGATCGGTTTTTGTTTATTTCTTATTCTTCGCCAAATTTGGTTCTGGCTCTGCAACAGTTGTCGCCAGTTACTATCCACTGGTGGCAACAATGGCTGGAAGTCCGTTTTATGGTCAGACCATTTGATATCTACTCTCTATCAGCAACAGAGAATTTGGTTTGTTAGTCAATTTTTGTCTGTCTGTGTACAAATATGCCTCAATTCCACTGGAGAGAACAGCTCTTTGAGATATGTCCTAAGTGCTCAGTTTGGTGTTCTCTATTCATTTTACCCATGGCTGATGATATAAATCTGAGACTACCACCGTTCTGTGTGCCTGGAAATGATAAAAGCCATTATCTGCTTATCATAGGGTGCAATAAATTTTCCTACTTTTCCAAGGATATTAATAAATTAAATTGTAAAGCCTCTTAAAATACAGGAACTCTGTTCTGGTTAGCCTATATGGACTAATAATCACTTACATAAATCTAACATTCCCAGAATTCCTAAAAAATAAAGAAACTAACCCTCTAACACTGATGGGGACAGTTATATTGGTGGTGACTATGGAACAGAGGTTTGCTGAAGCCAGTTGGAATTCAGTTTTGGTCACTTCCCACTCAAAATGTCTTATATACTATAATTCTTCATATGTATTACAATTGAATCATACACAAATCAAAAAGGCATATAAAGAAAAATTATTCCCATCCCTGTCTCCAATCTGCCCAATTCCAACCCATTAAATTCTCTACCTGCCAAGGTAATCAATTTCTAATATAGTCTTCTAAACTTTATTACTATAGCTGCATATATTCACACATAAATTATTCATATGCATGAAAAAATACATCCACACAGAGTATAAAAGCAATGTGTAAATATGCTGCTTCTTAGTAGGTTTACACATTGTTGTATACCTTGTTTTCCTCTAACCTTTCCTGGAGACTTTCCATATCAATACATAGAACTTCTTTGCTGTTTTTACAACTATATAATGTTCCCCTGTGTAGCTATTCCTTAATTTATTTAACTAATCCCCTACTGATGAGCACTTGAATAAATTCTTTCCAATCTACTGCTATTACAAACAATGCTACAATAAGTTTGTGCATTTCTATGTCATTCTATATATGTACAAGTATATCTGAAAAACAAATTTTCAACAGTAAAAAAATTATTTTTATATATTAGCCCATTTTTCTATTGGGTTGTTGGACTTTTTCTTAACCATTTTTAGTTCTTTGTATATTAAGGAGACTAATCCTTCATCTGTAACATGAGTTTCAGGTATTTTTCCCAGGTCGTCATATGTCCTTGCTTACTTTGTTTTTTGTAATGCAGATGTTTTATATATTGTAATGTAGATATTTTATGTAATGTAGATGTTTTTTGTTTTATGTAGCCTCATTTCTCAACCCTTTCCTTCATGGCTTTTTCTTTTACTGCTTTAAATCATAGTTCAAAATGCCTTCCTATTATACAAAAAAAAAATTGTGTTAATTCTCTATGTTTTCTACTACCTTTTTTTTTTTTTCTGGAGACAGGGTCTCGCTCTATCACCAGGGCTGGAGTGCGGTGGTGTAATCGTAGCTTACTATAGCCTCACACTCCTGGGCTCAAGAGATCCTCCCACTTCAGTCTCCTGAGTACCTGGGACTACAGGCAGGTACCACCATGCCAGGCTAAGTTTTTTATTTTTCTTTTGTAGTGACGGGGTCTTGCTATGTTGACTAGGCTGGTTTCAAACTCCTGGCCTCAAGGGATCCTGCCACTTTAGCCTCCCAAAATGCTGGGATTACAGACATGAGTCACTGCACCTGGCCTTAAAAATTTTTTTATGTTTTCATTTAGTACATTTAAATCTTTGATCATTTGTAATTCATCCTTGGTATGAGGTAGGATTCCTATTTTCTTTACTTCCACAGGTGAATATTCAGTTTCTCCAAAACTATTTACTGAATAGTACATATCATCTCCATTGGCTTTTGAGAAGCCATATTTACCATATCTAAATATTCCTATGAACGTGGGTATATTTTCTAGGATTTCCATTCTACCCCATAATACTTCTCTTCATGTCCCACAACCAATTGGTTTTAAGACTAAGACTTCACAATACAACATCTAGTTGCAAAAGTCCTCTATATCCACTACCCTTGTTCTTTCTCCTTTTCCTACAAAGTTTCTTGGTTAAATTATTTAGCCAAGATCAATTTATTTAGTTTTTCAAAAAGGATTCTTATCATCACATTAAATTTATAAATTAACTTAAACTAACATCTTTATGGTGCTGTGTATTTCCAGTTATGAAGAAGACATATTCTTCAATTGTTCCAAACTTCTTTTATGTTCTTCAATGATGTTTTACATTTTTATCATGTAGGTTTTAGAGTTTGTTGTTAAGTTTGTTTCTGGTATCTCATCTTTGTTGCTCCTGAAAGTGGCACTTTTTCTTCCATTGTATCTTCTAACTAGTTATTGTTTGATATACTATTTTAAGCCCTGTTTTGCAGATAGGAAAAGTGGAATGCTTGACCATATCTTCATCATTCCTGATGTGGTAAACTATTTTTTCTGGAAGACCCCACCTGCCAGCTGAAGAGGACACTGAAGCAGCCATTCACACTCCTAAGACCCACCAAATTGCATGAAAGGCACCACGATTCTGCCTCAGTGAATGTTCCCTGCAGAAAAGTTTCCTCTCAAAACCTATGAAAAAAACTTCCCAGAGGACTTCCAATCCTAGACTGCATATATGTGAGGAAGCAAATCTCTCCTTCTCCAAGTGTCTCAAAAATCATTAAGTTAAATAGGAAAAAATAAATCCTTAACAGAATGGTATGGATGGCACCAGAAGGCCAGAGATCAGACTTTGATACACTTCTGAAAGACTAAAAGACTGAAAAACTTAAAAGCAAGTGGTATCATACTGACCTAAAGAGAAAAACAGAAGTTCAAAGGCTATACCCCACCCCTTTCCACAACAAGAGAGATACTTGCCCCCAGGGTACTAACAAAAACTGGAAAATTACCCTGTAAAGTAATTTAACAACTGACCAGAAGGACTAGGGCTCCTAATGTGGGTGTGTGCACCTAAGACAAGCAAGGCAGAGCCATATGCATCATGGGGGCTACTGAAGAAAACACAGCAGGGGAAAGGGCAAAGAAGCGCAGATACTTTGCTTAGCAGTTAAAAGATAGGTTCTGAACAGTCAGAATAAAACAGAACATGTACACTGAATGAATAAAGCTCCAAAGCTCAAAAAGAAAGAAAATAACCTAAATTTATTATAAAAATACCTTGTGTGTATGTATCTATACGTGAAGAACCCTTAAAAATAATTTATCTACTCAAATTGAATTTTAACAATTAAAAAAGATGAAATTAGCTAAGAGAACAATTACAAAAAAACTTCAATTCACAAAGTAAAATGTAAAAAGAAATATATCATAAAATAAAAGATTAAGGGGACTTAATAGAGGCAAAGGCAATAATAGGAAACAAAAAAATTTCTTCCCTAACACAAAGGTTTGACTCTGTAGACTGAAAGTCACTAAGTTCCAAACTAAAGAACTCACTAAGCTCCAAACTAAAGAACTGGTAACAAAATATACATAACAATAAAAAAGAAACTCTTAACAAGTAGTCTGGCAAAAAGAACATGTTACCTACAAAGGAAAAGAAAAAAACAGATTGGCATTTGAGCTTATACAAGAAATCAGAGAATATCACCCAGAGAACTTAACTGAACAAAAATACTTAAGAACGTATCAAGCAAATACAAATGATCCAAAACTGATACATTAAGATAGAATGTGATACAGAGAAGAAGCAACATAAACACTAAACAATGACACACTGTTGGTGGGACTGTAAACTAGTTCAACCACTGTGGAAGTAGGTGTGGCAATTCCTCAGGGACCTAGAACTAGAAATACCATTTGACCCAGCAATCCCATTACTGGGTAGATATCCAAAGGATTATAAATCATGCTGCTATAAAGACACATGCACACGTATGTTTATTGTGGCACTATTCACAATAGCAAATACTTGGAACCAACCCAAATGTCCAACAATGATAGACTGGATTAAGAAAATGTGGCACATATATACCACGGAATACTATGCAGCCATAAAAAATGATGAGGTCATGTCCTTTGTAGGGACATGGATGAAGCTGGAAACTATCATTCTCAGCAAACTATCACAAGGACAAAAAACCAAACACCACATGTTCTCACTCATAGGTGGGAATTGAACAATGAGAACACTTGGACACAGGAAGGGGAACATCACACACCAGGGACTGTTGTGGGGTGAGGGGAGAGGAGAGGGATAGCATTAGGAGATATACCTAATGTAAATGACGAGTTAATGGGTGTAGCACATGAACATGGCACATGTATACATATGTAACAAACCTGCACGTTGTGCACATGTACCCTAAAACTTAAAGTATAATAATAATTAAAAAATGACACAAATAATTAAATCTGAATGAAAAGCAAAAAACATTAAACTGACGGAGGCAGAATGGGTGAATAAAAGAGTTTCAAAAGTCTCATCTAGAAGTATGAGACTGAGAGAAGGAGGAAGTTAGAGTTTCCTAAAGATCTTATTTTATGAGGAAGAGAAGTAGAGGAGAAGAGAGAACCATGATTTAAAACACAAACATACATACACAGAAAGAGAGAGAGAGAAAACCTGGGTGAAAGAAATCATTTTATTTTCAAATAGAGAAAATACATGTATGATTATGAGAACATGGAAATGGAAACTAATCATTAATGTAAAGAAAAGTATAGCGAAACTTCCAAAATTAAGTATCTGGGAAGGTTTTGCTTGCTCTGAATATCATCTTGCTAAGCTAGTCACTTGACATATTTAATTTAAAAAAAAAGAAAATTAACTAATTTATAAATAGAGCTTTAAATGTTTCAGGGATTTCAATTTATTTTTGAAAGTCCCATTGACTATTTAAGAGAGTTCAGTGCCAAAGTGAAATGCAAGAGTTAGAAAAATAAGGTTTGGGTTTAAACTTTTTAACTTCAATTAAACAACCTAATAACCAGGAACTTTTATACAGGTCTATATAGTTTCTGTACTCTAGGGCCTTTCTTGAACATCAAAATACTCATACAGATAGATACAAGAAAGGCCAGCCTTGGACTCCATCCCAAAGGGCTTAATTACTAAAATACCAAGAAAGTCTTATACTGGCATGCCTCATGGTTAAGACAGATTCATTTCACAGATTATGAAGACAGCCTAATGGCTAGACTCCATTACTGCCTAAAATGTTCTGAGATTAAGGGATGCTCATATCAGACTTTGCTGATTACTATTAAATTCACTGATGAGAGTATGTTGTGTGAATGTTATACTTACTGTTAAAAGAATATTTTAGAAGCTTCTACACAGCAAAGAAAACAATCAACAAAGTGAAGAGACAACCCACAGCAAGGGAGAAAATATTTGCAAAAAGGGATTAATAACCAGAATATATAAGGAGCCCTAACAACTCTATAGGAAAAAATGTAATAATCCGATTTAAAAATGGGCAAAAGATTTGAACAGGCATTTCTCAAAAGACAGCAACAAATGGCAAACAAGCGTAGGAAAAAGTGCTTAACATCACTGATCATCAGAGAAATGCAAATCAAAACTACAGTGAGAGATCATCTCACCCCAGTTAAAATGGCTTATATCCAAAAGAAAGGCAACAACAAATGCCCGCAACAATGTGGAGAAATGGGAACCCTCACATTGTTGGCAGGAATGTAAATTAGGCAACTACTATGAAGAAAAGTTTGGAAGTTCCTCAAAAAAACTAAAAATAGAGCTACCATATGATCTAGCCATCCCACTGTTGGACATATACCCAAAGGAAAGGAAATCAGTCTACTGAAGAGGTATCTGCACTCCCATATTTGTTGCAGCACTGTTCACAATAGCCAAGATCTGAAAGCAACCTAAGTGTCCATCAATGGATGAATGGATAAAGAAAATGTGGTACTTATACCCAATGGAGTACTATTCAGTCATAAAAAATAATGAGATTTAGTCATTTGCAACAACATGGTTGGAGCTAGAGGTCATTATGTTAAGTGAAATAAGCCAGGCACGGAAAGACAAACATCACATGTTCTCACTTATTTGTGTGATCTAAAAATCAAAACAATTAAACTCATGGACACAGAGAGTAGAAGGATGGTTACCAGAGGCTGGGAAGGGTGGTGGGGGCATAGTGGGAGGTTGGTGGGGATAGTTAATGGGTCCAAAAAAGTAGTTGGAATAAATGAATAAGGCCTAGTATTTGATAGCACAATAGGGTGACTATAGTCAATAATAATTTAATTGTACACTGAAAAATAATTAAAAGAGTATAATTGGATTGTTTATAAAACAAAGGGTAAATGCTTGAGGGGATGGATATCCCATCATGAGGGGATGGTTACCCCATCTTCCATGTATGATTATTACACATTGTGTGCCTATATCAAAACATCTCATGTACCCCATAAAAATATACACCCACTATGAACCCCCTAAAATTAAAAATAATTTTTAAAATAATATTTTAGGGGCTAAACTAAATCCCAGATGTTTCTTCAAGGTTACAAAACAATATAAGTTGTAGCTTTTTGGGCAAAATATACATCTTTTTTGACATCATAAGTAATAGGTTATTAAAGATGTGGTGCCTTTGAAAAGCCACACGGTATAAAATGCGCCTGGGTGTGATACTGGTATTTATGGACATGCAGTTAATTGGGTTTTTTTGTTTTGTTTTTTTTTGTGTGGTTTTTTTGTTTGTTGAGTTTTGTTTGTTTTTGAGATGGAGTCTCATTTTGTCACCCAGGCTGGAATGCAGTGCCATGATCTCGGCTCACTGCAATCTCTACCTCCCAGGTTCAAGCAGTTCTCCTGCCTCAGCCTCCCAAATAGCTGGGATTACAGGTACCTGCCACCACAACCAGCTAATTTTTGTATTTTTAGTAGAGACAGGGTTTCACCATGTTGGCCAGGCTGATCTCAAACTCCTGACCTCAGGTGATCTGCCTGCCTCAGCCTCCCAAAGTGCTGGGATTACAAGTGTGAGCCACCATGCCCAGCCTCAGTTAATTGTTAATACTACCTCTGTATACTTCCAGGATCATTAAAACTGGCTGGGAAGCCTGAAATCAAGAATTTCTGCAGAAGACAAAAGAACAGGCAGAGTAATAAAAACAGAAAATCTTGAAATTGTTTTATGGGCTTCCAGGGGAAATGAGCCATTAAAAGAAATCATCTAGATCTGATCTGATCGCCTGGGCCTGGGAGTTCAAAGCTGTTTTGAGCCTAGAAGATGTACAATACCACAGTCAAGACCCGTATTACCTACTTAGACTGCCACAGTAGCTTCTAATTTGTGGCATCCTTCCAAATAACATAACTGGTCCACGGTCCAGGGGTTGGGAACCCCTGAGGTAGAGGATGAATAATGCAACCAACCAATGAGTCAAGTGCATGAAGTATCATTAGTTCTATAATGCTATAAATGAATAAAGGCATTGTCCCCCCCCCGATTAAAATATGTTCACCAAATCATCCAGTTTAACTAAAGTCAGAACTTTCTCGTCACTTAAAATGAACTGCCTTAATAATGGAGATATACGTGAAGATCAGCGATCTGGGCATCTACAGATCCTGATCAAAAATATGGTTCAAATAAGCACTATATCATCTCTGTAACTGCTTCAAATTATATGTCATATTTGCCAGGCTGTCTATCAGCCCATAACGTGGTATTACGGAAGTCTAAACAAAATCATATGATAAACATTTCTACCTTCAAATGCCAAAGAACCAGAACCTTTCATGATTCCTAGGTGTCCTAGAGGTCACATTTTTTAAAAGTCACATTATTGTGTTCATTACTTCATTTTTATGATGGTCACATAATCTATATATCATTGATGCTCATAACCTCCTCAAAAAAAGGAATTTCAAAACTTGAGATATCAGCTGTAGCCTCTTATAAGTTATCACTTAGCAGAAAATAGCATTTAGCAGAAGATAGCCCCAAAAATCTTTCATTAAAGTCTTCATTTTCAAAGTCAGTTATATCTGGGTTCAAATTTTTGTGCTACCACTTGCAAATTTTGCTCCACCATGACAAATGTGGGCTGTGTGACTCTCTGAGCCATAAATTCCTCACCGAGGAAATAGGAAAAATGATATCTGCTTTATAGGAGTGATAAGCAGTTAACTGATACACCGTATAAAGCATATATATGGCCTAGTACATTACATATAACAATTTCTAAGTAAAGTTTTTCTTTCTTGATAGAATTAAAACATTTATGTTTTTCCTTTTCTGCCTTATATTCCTCCTTCTTATCCAGGGATGGATTTTTCTAATCATCTCTAGGAACTATTTTATTCTAAGGACTAAATATTCTAGTCTAATAACTATTTTACCACAGTGACAAGGTAGGTAATAATACCAATTACTAGCTTCACACTACAAATAAGAAATCAGAAAATGAAAGATCTGTGAGTCAATGGCAGACAAATTTAAACTACCACCATGAAGGAGACCGGCAACTTCCCATAGTGCAAGAGTGTTAATAAAAAGGATCCTTTCCTCCAACTGAGTCCAAAAATAAATGCTATTTCAAAAGCTACTGGACAAACATTAACTTGTCTCTGAGACTACTTCCTCCTAAAGTAGATGGCACCTGGAAGCACCAGAAGCCTACATTCTAGGTGCGGTATGACTTTACTCTCTTAGCCATGGTGCCTTAAGTTACACAAGAGCAGGCTTTTAAGAGTGCATTTAAAATGTAGTTTATAAGCTATTCAGGGAAAAAGAAAAGTGCACAATCTTTTGCCCTCATCTCAGCTGTGTGTGTGTATGTGAATGGAAATGTAACCAATACGACAGCTTGATGTCACATGTATTAGCAGAGATTTTTATAAAAACACAGTAAGACATTTTTAAAATTATTACATTGATTTTACAAAAACAACTGTCATACCACACTGAGTCTACTATTTGGTCCTCCCAAGGTTATAGCTGCAACTCCTATCCGACCCTTCCCCTTCCACACCCATGCCTCCATTTTCCTGTAGGGCATCTCGGCAGGAACACCACCACGAGGTTGTGAAACCACTCTGCTGCCACATTTCCTCATGCCTCACTGCTGAATGCGTGAGAGACACTACATGAAATTGGGCCTTGCCCAGACCTCTTTGTTACATTTGTAAATAAAATCAGATCAAATCACAAAGATATAATTGATTTAGGAGAGCCATGGTGCTATTCAGATAGGAAACATAAACAGAAGACAAATGCCCTATGGTATCATAGTTTCCTTAAACAACACATCACTAGCTCAGTTTCTCAGAGTGAAAATGCTGTCACATACTCCCAAGGAAAAGAAGAGCTCATCCTTACACAAATTTGCTTTTAACTGTCAAAAGAAAATCCCAGAGAGACGCCCACTGCCTTACAAGTAAATCTAGGATTACAGTACCAAATCTGTTATAAAAACAACAATGAAATAAGTTCCAAGTCGTTTCTTCCTTTGACAAATACCCAAATAACTTCCATAATTTGAATACCAGGTCAAAAAGTTTTATTACAAGCAAAACAAATACTTCAGTCCTACTCATTGTTAGCAAGACACAAACCATATTAAAAAGCAGAACATGTGACTAACAATTAGCATACCTTGGAAGGGAAGGGACTTACTCAAATTTGAAAGGCTAGATAAAATTATGGGAAAATGAGACAAAAGTTCAGACAAAAAATAATCATATGCTAATAATTCATTTTTATACTCTGAAAATTATTCTTTTAAAATTTTAAATATACTTCTCATTTATTTGAACCCCTGAGTAAAAAATTTAGTGAGGGTTATCAAGAGTTCCCAATATTCAATCCCTTCCATCATTTAACCTAGACTTTAAAAAATAAAATTTGTGGATAAAGAAATCCTTTGACTCGAGAAAAGGAGAAACTCTTTTTCAGCATTAAACACAAAGACAGTATCTGATGAAAACAGTATATTCACCTATCCAAGTTCTCATAGGTAAACTTATAAAAGATGTTTAATTGCACATGTGAGTGGCAGTGATAATATGCAGCAACAAACTTCAAACTTCATCAAGAGATTTTTGTGATACTCAAAGGTATTACATCGCTAACTCTGAATGAAAAAGAAAAGCCAGAATAAAGCCCCCTAAAATTTGCAACAGTACAACAGAATGAATGAAACATTGGTTCTGTTTTCACAAACTGGTTAAGACATCTTTCTTCACCACAGACACTAAACTGACAGCTGCTTCATCAGGAGGCATCCTCTAAAAACTTCAATTATGAAGTTACTAATACTACCAGAGATTCAAAAACCAAGAGAGATTTGGGGGAAAGGGGGCATGAGATACAAGATCAGAGACAAGGGTAAAGATCAAAGTCACAAAATAACCAATCTGTACTTAATCGGAATTTTTCATACCCATGCATAAGGCAAACAAAGCAGGCAGGCAGGCAGGCAGGCACGCACACATACACACACACACACACACACACACACACACACACACACCACATTCCAAGAAAAAGAGGAAGAAAAATCTATTAGATACAAATTCAAATCAAATCTATTTGATACAAATCAGATACAGGAAGGGGTAGTAGTTCATTATGAGTGTCTACTTGAAATTCCTGAAAGGCTACTACAAAACCTGTCTAACACCTTCTCCTCCTGGTGTTCTAACAAGTCCTTTAAAATGCATTTTACAAGTTCAGGGCAAGTTGTGGAATGAGGAGTGCTATATACAACTCAAAACCTGCTCCCTTCAGCTCCAAACCTTCCCCCAGAAAACAGAAAGTCTTATTGGAAAAAAGACTGAAATGCAGAGAAGAAAAAGGGGTGCGGGTGGGGGTAGGGAGTGGACAGGACAAAGGAACTGTGAATTCCATAATCACCTGAACTTCTCTTCCCTTTCTTCCTCTTCACAGTCAGTCACCTGAATTATAACTTCAGACTCCAACCAGAAGACACTGTCATCCCCTAAAGTGCTACTCTGACTTTCAGTCTCCATCTTGTACTTAAAAAACAAAAAAAACTAAACCTCCAGGCATGGAATAAAAAGCACCAACATTCAGGTTGTTCAGCTCTACTCATGTATACTCAGATGTGTGGCTGGTGCCCTAGTGACAGGTACTGGTGCTGGTTTAATTACAGTCAGGGTACAGACAGGAAATCACAGGCAGCACAGTCACTGCGTCTGACTGCCATACTGGTGACACCTAGACCCTCCCACTGCCTTAGGCTGCGTGACCTACATAACCAAAAGCAGAATCTAAATGAAGGTGATTTTTTACTAATTCTTCTGTAATAATGACTCTTCTCAAAGTTTCCACTTAGTAAGTTAAAAATAGGTATTTTCAAAATGCAGGCTTTATTTGTATCCTTTTCTGATCTCGGACTCCAGAAAGGTAAACAGAAAACTAGAAAGAATAACACCATCCACTGGCCAAGCACATGAGAAGCACAGTTATAGATCTCACAGTTAAGGAGGCTCACAATAAGTAGAGAAGATAAGTATGCTCTAGGGACCTGCCTAGGTTCATGCCTTCCAATATTACACCCATCTTTCCTTCCTCTCAATAAGGACTGCCATATGCATCTCTGCTCAAGTATCCAGAGTGAGACATAAAAGCTGGGCTTGTCCACAGTCCTTGAAAGAAAAAAGCTTAAGTGTCCCAAGTTCAAAGATGCTGACAATCACATCAAATAAAAGCATGCAAAGTTTTACACATTTAAACTGCAAACAGTCATGGTGGCAATAAAATGACTTGCTGGGAAATGAGTGAAAGGTATAGCATCTATGACTGTCAACAACACAACTGTTACTTAGAAAAGAGCCATGTTGACAGAAACTACTGACCTGCTGGATATTCATGGCTATTTGTCTTTTACCAAGCAGCAACAAACTGCAAAGCCCTGACCTTCCATTGTATCTGATTTAATCAAAAATTAAGAAGACATCTACTGAAGTCTTGAATTTTCATATGTGAAAAATAAAGAGCCAAGCACAGTGGCTCACGCCTGTAATCCCAACACTTTGAGAGGCTGAGGTGGATGCATCACTTGAGCTCAAGAGTTCAAGACCAGCCTGGGCAACGTAGCGAGACCTCATCTTTATGGGGGGGGGGGGGGCGGGAAACAGCCAAGTGTGGTGGTGCACCCTGTAGTCCCAGCTACTCAACAGGCTGAGGTGGGAGGATCGCCTGAGCCTGGGAGTTCCAGGCTGTTGTGAGCCATAATCACGCCACTGCACTCCAGCCTGGGCAACACAGCAAGACCCTGTCTCAAAAAAAAATATATATATATATATATAATATATATATAAATTTTAAAAACTTTTCAAAAAAATTTTTTTAAACCAAAAACAACAGAACAACATTATAAGCAAAGTCAAAATGCAAACAAGTTGAGAAAAAAATATTTGAAACATATCACAAAGGGCTAATTTATTTAATATATAAAAAGTTCTTAAAAATTTCTAAGACCCAAGAGCTCAAAAGATAAATAGGCAAAGAGCAAAAATATAATACTCAGAGATAAACATAAAAGAAACTTAAAAGATGTTAAAAGTATTTAACTTCACTGATAACAGAAATGTAAAACAATACATAATAAGATGACTTTTAAAAAATCTATCACATAGGCAAAGCTTTTAAAAGGTTTTAACAAACTGAAAGAGGACATGGCAAAAGAAACATGCCTGTCGGTGGGAGTTTAAACTGGTACAACCTGTGTTCAGGGCAATTTAGCAAAATCTACCAAAATTCAAAATGCACATCTTTTTGGACCAGCAATTTCTCTTTTAGGAAATTATCTCACTTTCACAAGTAGAAGTAAGAGGCAAACAGGAACATTCATTCTGGTAGACATTATAGTAGCAAAATAGGATAGCAAAAACAACCTAACTTCCTGAGGAACAGAAAACTAGGCAAATTACAGAATACCCATAGAATGGAATGCTACACAGTGAGTATATGAGAAAACAAGGCAGCCCTACAGGTCACAACACAGAACAAAGCCTAAAGAATACTGTTAAGGCAAAGAAGAAAGGGGTAAAAGTATAGGGCAGTATGTGCAGTATGCTATGCTGCCATCTGTGTTTTCAATGAGGAGTTAGGAGAAACAAATGCAGACTATCTATGGAAGAAGAGGATCAGTACTAGTACCAGTAGTTGTCTCCACGGAGGAAAACAGATAGCTGGAGAAGAGGAATAAAAGAAAGACACGCTTGAACCCGGGAGGTGGAGATTGTTGCAGTGAGCTGAGATCACGCCATTGCACTCCAGCCTGGGCAACGAGAGTGAAACTCCGTCTCAAAAAAAAAAAAGAAGAAAGAAAGATAGTTTTTCACTATGTCATGCACATATAATCCTTACCAAAATATTAACTAATTTTAAATAGAATCTTTCATGACCTTCAGTAAAGAATTGGATTTTTAAATATTATTTCATTAAGAATCTAGTTCTTTTTTTTCTAAACAATTCTAACTCCTTCAAAGTGTTGTTTTTTTTGGGGGGGGGTTGTTTTGTTTTGTTTGTTTGTTGAAACAGGGTCTTGTTCTGTCACCTAGGCTGGAGTGCAGTGGCACGATCTCGACTCACTGCAACCTCCACCTCCCAGTTCAGGCAATCCTCCTGCCTCAGCCTCCCAAGCAGCTGGGATTATAAGCATGTGCCACGACACCTGCTAATTTCTGTTGTTGTTGTTGTATTTTTAGTAGAGATGGGGTTTCACCATGTTGGCCAGGCTGGTCTCGAACTCCTGATCTCAAGTGATCTGCCTGCCTCTGCCTCCCAAAGTGCTGGGATTACAGGTATGAGCTACTGTGCCCGGCCTCAAAGTGTTTTCATGAATCCTATTCACCTTTTCTTTTAATCATTCTTTTGTTCTTTCATTATGATGGGTGATTTCCCTCACTTCGAGCCTTTCAAAAGTGAAAACGTGAACTGTGAGTGGTATTTTTACACAGAACACTGAAGGAAAGTTTAATGTGCACATCTTCCGAGGCTTGTTCTGTTTTGACTCTGTCATCACAAGTTTTTTAAAAATGTTTTTCCTGCCTCAGCTTCCCGAGTAGCTGGGATTACAGGCACCCGCCACCACACCCGCCTAATTTTTTATTTTTAGTAGAGAAGAGGTTTCACCATGTTGGCCAGGGTGGTCACAAACTCCTGACCTCAAGTGATCCACCCGCCTCGGCTGGAGGTTGCTGTGAGCCAAGATCACGCCATTGCGCTCCAGCCTGGATAACAAGAGCGAACCTCCGTCTCAAAAAAAAAAAGGAAAAAAAGTTTTTAAATTCAAAACCTACATGTGTTTCTGTTTTCTGTTCCCTTCTCCAGTAGTAAATGAAAATCCAGCGGAATCAACAGGTGATGGTTAACAGCGGGGGCAGGGATGGAACACAGCCGAGTCCATCACTCTTGGCTACCAGTGTGTGAGAGAGACTAGATACTGCTGAAGACCACAAGGTGGTTTTAACTCCTTTTCTTCCTGATTTGTTTAAACCCTGATCAGCCTTCACTTTCCCAACAAGCTTTTATAGAGCTGAAGTCTTTGACTTAAACCACAGGAGTCACCAGCAGTAATTTCGAACTAGCTGGTTCTCATCTTCTACCTCCAAGAGGTAGGGAACCTGAGGGGAAGGGAAATAGCTAATCCCACAGCAGCAAAGAGAGAAGCATTCTTACAGCAACAATTTAAACACTGCAAGTCAGAATGAATTTTTTCAAAGAGAAACATTGTTAAAAGTGCCGACTTTCCTAGTAGCAGTGGTAAGTAGTAATAATCACAGCAACAGAGTTGGCCCACAGGTTCCGTATGCATGGGTTCTGCATCCATGAATTCAACCTCTTGGTTGAATCAAAAATACTCAGGGAAAAAAGAGGGATGGTCCTATCTGCATTGAACGTGTACAGGCTTCTTCTTGTCATTATTCCCTAAACAATACTGTATGGCAACTATTTACATAACATTTACATTGATAATTATAAGTGATCTAGAGATGATTTAAAGTATGAGAAGATGTGCATAGGTAATATGTAAATACTACAACATTTTATATAAGTGACTTGAGTATCTACAGATGTTGGTATCCACAGGGAATCCTGGAAACGATTTCCCCATGGATACCAAGTGATGACTGCATATGCTGAGCACTGACTCTATATGCCAAGCATTGGATTAAGGCCCAAACATAACGAATTATATAATTCTCCCAACCACCTCATGAGGCAGGAGCCATCATATTACAGGTGAAGAAACTGAGACTTAGCATAATAATTTCTCCAGGATTATCCAGTTCATAAACTTGCATTAAAAATACTTTTCAGGCCAGGATCAGTAGCTGATGCCTGTAATCCTTGCACTTGAGAGGCCAAGGCAGGGAGATCACCTGAGGTCTGGAGTTCGAGACCAGCCTGTCCAACACGGTGAAAACCCGTCTCTACTAAAAATATAAAAATTCACCTGGTTTGGTGGTGCATGCATGTAATCCCAGCTACTTGGTAGGCTGAGGCAGGAGAATACCTTCAGCCTGGGAGGGAGAGGTTGCAATGAGCCAAGATCACGCCACTGCACTTCAGCCTGGGTGACACAGCAAGACTCCATCTCAAAAAAAATAAAAATACTTTTCAAAAATCCAAACCTAACCACACCATATGAAATGTTACTTCTGTGGGAAGACTATATGGTTTGCATTTTGGTCCACATTCCACTTATTAGCCTAGACGTCTCTGATCTCATAGTTTTTTATTTTCTCTTTTTTGGGGGATGGGCCATGATACTGCTGAAATGCTGACCTACATCCAATTCTATATCCAATACCTGTATCTACATGGCTGAATGCAGTATACATTTGGGTTCACTATCAGGGGAGGGGTATGGACAGGATATCACACAGCAAAACAATAGCAAAGCAGTAGAACCAAGATCTTGATGCTCTGATTTCGTTGTTCCTATTCTCCCATCATAACATTATAATTGTTTTTTTCAAAACTGTTCAATACAGTGCATGGCACATAGCCAAGGGGTCAATAAATGTCTCCTTAATTGGGCACTAAGCTTTGTCCACAGACTGCTTCATGAATATGGATATAAATATAAATATAAAATTTCTCAGAAAATTTTGTATTCTAAATGTGAA
Source organism: Gorilla gorilla gorilla (assembly GCF_029281585.2). Taxonomy (NCBI): domain Eukaryota; kingdom Metazoa; phylum Chordata; class Mammalia; order Primates; family Hominidae; genus Gorilla; species Gorilla gorilla. The sequence goes on from NC_073233.2 coordinate 137,132,997, forward strand.
TAATGTGTGCTCTGTGTAATATATATGTATGTATCATATAATTGTATCAGAAAGAAAAATTAAGCAAGAATCCTTCTAAAATATTTCCAATGACTGAAGATTTTCCTCCAAATGTATGGAGCACAATATACATAATGTAAAAATGTCATTCATCATTATTCATTTTTATACTATCTATACATTCATTCAAAATTTAGATTTTTTTATAACAATCATTTTTGTAGGTGTTTCCTCCACTGAAATAATTAACTTTGAAAAAACAACTCTTTCCTTCTTTATTATGGAACACTGATGTATTCTGGATCATTATATATACATTGACATTTGCTTTAATTCACAATGGTATCTAAAGGGGAAACAATTCTTATGCATACTATGGCAACTTTATTTCATTAAAATATCAAAAATAAAGAATCCAGTTAATTTAATATGATTCTCTACAGGTAACTTTAAACATAACAGAAAAGGTCTACTTGAATAGAAAACTGACAATTTCATGTTAGAGCAGATTTTGCTTCACTAAACACATGTATTCAAAGGGAGATCTAACTTTCAACTGTTCATAAAAGCTAAATGATATTTCTATAAAAAAGTTAAAATGGCTGTCTTAAAATACATCATCACCATTGCAAGGATATATGAATAAAAATCACTTTCAAAAAGCTGTTCTTATAAAACCAGAAAAAATAGAAATGGAGGTACTGTATTTTGAAGTCAAACAAGCTCAGACTCAAATATCAACTATGTCATTTACAAATAGTGTGGTCTTAGACAAGTGATAAGGTTTGGCTGTGTCCCCACCCAAATTTCATCTTGAATTGTAGCTCCCATAATTCCCATGTGTGGTGGGAAGGACCTGGTAGGAGACAACTGAATCATGGGGGTGGTTTCTCTTAAACTGTTCTCATGCTAGTGAATAAGTCTCACGAGATCTGATGGTTTTATAAGGGGCACCCCTGTCGCTTGGCTCTTATTCTCTCTTTGCTGGCTGCCACGTAAGATGTCCCTTTGGTCTTCCTTCATCTTCTGCCATGATTTTGAGGCCTCCCCATGCACGTGGAACTGTGAGTCAATTAAACCTCTTTCCTTTATAGATTACCCAGTTTCATGTATGTCTTTATCAGCAGTGTGAAAACAGACTAATACAGTAAACTGGTACCAGTAGTGTGGGGCACTGCTGCAAAGATACCCGAAAATGTGGAAGCAACTTTGGAACTGGTTAACAAGCAGAGGCTGAAACAGTTTGGAGGACTCAGTAGAAGAAAGAAAAATGTGGGAAAGTTTGGAACTTCCTAGAGACTTGTTGAATGGCTTTGACCAAAATGCTGATAATGACATGGACAATGAAATCCAGGCTGAACTGGTCTCAGATGGAGATAAGGAACTTGTTGGGAACTAGAGTAAAGGTGACCCTTGCTATGTTTTATCAAAGAGACTGGTGGCATTTTGCCCCTGCCCTAGAGACTTGTGGAACTTTGAACTTGAGGGAGATGATTTAGGGTATCTGGCAGAAGAAATTTCTAAGCAGCAAAGCATTCAAGATGTGACTGGGTTGCTGTTAAAAAGAATTCAGTTTTATAAGGGAAACAGAGAATAAAAGTTCAGAAAATCTGCAGCCTGACCATGCGACAGAAAAGAAAAACCCATTTTCCAAGGAGAAAGTCAAGCCAGCTGCAGAAATTTGTATAAGTAACAAGGAGCCTAATGTTAATCACCAAGACAATGGGGAAAATGTCTCCAGGTCATGTCAGAGATCTTTGTGGCAGTCCTTCCCATCACAGGCCCAGAGGCCTAGGAAGAAAAATGGTTTCATGGGCCAGGCCCAGGGCCCCCTGCTGTGTGCAGCCTAGGGACTTGGTGCCCTGTGCCCCAGCTGCTCCAGCTATGGCTAAAAGGGGCCAAGATACAGCTTGGGCCATGGCTTCAGAGGGTGCAAGCCCCAATCCTTGCCAGCTTCCACAAGGTGTTGAGCCTGCAGGTGCACCAAAGTTAAGAACTGAGGTTTGGGAACCTCCACCTAGATTTCAGAGGATGTATGAAAACACCTAGATGTCCAGGCAGAAATCTGCTGCATGGGCGGGGCCCTCCTGAAAACCTCTGCCAGGGCAGTGCAGAAGGGAAATGTGGGGTTGAAGCCCCAACACAGAGCCCCCACTGGGCACTGCCTAGTGGAGCTGTGAGAAGAGGACCACCGTCCTCCAGACCCCAGAATGGCAGATCCAACAACTGCTTGCACTGTGAGCCTGGAAAAGCTGCAGACACTCAATGCCAGCCTGTGAAAGCAGCCAGGAGGGAGGTTGTACCCTGCAAAGCTAAAGGGGCAGAGCTGCCCAAGACCGCGGGAGCCGACCTCTTGCATCAGTGTGACCTGGGTGTGAGACACGGTGTCAAAGGAGATCATTTTGGAGCTTTAAGATTTGACTGCCCCACTGGATTTTGGACTTACATGGGCCCTGTAGCCCCTTTGGTTTGGCCAATTTTTCCCATTTGGAACAGCTGTATTTACCCAATGCCTGTACCCCCATTGTATCTAGGAGGTAACTAACTTTCTTTTGATTTTACAGGTTCATAGGCAGAAGGGACTTGCCTCATCTCAAATGAGACTCTGGACTGTGGACTTCTGAGTTAATGATGAAATGAGTTAAGACATTGGGGGACATTGGGAAGGCATGACCGGTTTGAAATGTAAGGATACAAGATGTGGGGCGGGCCAGGGGCAGAATGATATGGTTTGGCTGTGTCCCCACCCAAATCTCATCTTGTATTGTAACTCCCATAGTTCCCACACGTTGTGGGAGGGAGCCGGTGGGTGATAACTGAATCATGGGGGTGGTTCCCCCATACTTTTCTCATGGTAGTAAGTAAGTCTCAAAAGATCTGATGCTTTTACAAGGGGAAACCACTTTCACTTGGTTCTCATTCTTTCTCTTGTCTGCTGCCATGTAAGACATGCCTTTCATCTTCCACCAAGATTGTGAGGCCTCCCGAGCCACACAGAACTGTGAGTCCATTAAACCTCTTTTTCTTTATAAATTACCCAGTCTTGGGTATGTCTTTATCAGCAGCATGAAAATGGACTAATACAACAAGCAACTTAAATTGAGTCTCAGTTTTGTAATCTCTAAAATAGAAAAAATAATACCCTTATGATGTTAATGTATAAAATAGAAACAATGCATATAATGAAACTATAGTAGTATACAGTACAAAGTCCTCAATAAATTATACCCATTGTCATCATTATCATCCCTGAACCATAAAATGTTTTCATTACTGTGATTATAGAAAAACTGAAAAAAAAATCTTAATCTGTAAATCTCTGGCTTTTAAAAAATATAATCGCTCTGTAATTTTTATTATTATTTAAAAGAGAGTGCTAATCTAAAAAATAAGAAAAAAGTCCCTATTAAGCCAGTAAGTTATTTTCTAATTATCTGAATTATTTCCATGAATGTGAAGTACGGCAAATTAACAATTACAACAGAAACCCATATTCTTCCTTCATCACACTAATACAAGGATTACAAAGAACATATAAAATCAGATCATAAGACAATTCAACATGTCATTTCCGTGTTAATAAGTGATATTAAGTGGAAATTTCATAACCGTATGAATAAGAACTCTCAAAATTCAACTGACATGGTCTTCTGTTTTTGAGTCCTGTATCTTTCACTGTAATAAGCAAAGATTATAAGTATACTTTCTGGTATTCAAGTTTGAAAAGTATGTAATGTTTATCGATGTAGAAAACTGCTTTCAACAAATACATAATCTCAGCCTATGGTTTCACTGGATCACTAACCTTTCATTATTATACATTCTATAATCATCATCTCATGTAAATACTGTAGAAAAATACTATAACGGTATACCTAACTAGATCCCCTCCAGACAATTTTTAACCACTGTTCTAGAGCCTGATATCAGTAACCAAAAAAAAATCAGAAAACCCTACAGAGTGTGATTCTACTATTTATATCTACGGATAAATCAAAACTACTGTATATAATTGTTAAATAAAATCTGAGGCCAGTGATGATTTTTCTAGTAAAAGTAAACAGCCACTAAAATACAACATTTACATGTAGTGGTTACATGAAAACAAAAAAACAAAAACACAGCCAGGTGCAGTGGCTCACATCTGTAATTCCAGTACTTTGGGAGGCCAAGGCAGGAAGATCCTTTGAGGCCAGGAGTTGAAAACCAACCAGAGCAACAGAGCGAGACTCCATCTCTATAAAAAAACTTTAAAAATTAGCCAAGCATTGTGATGCACATCTGTAGACCCAGCTACTCAGGAAGCTGAAGTGGGAAGATCGCTTGAGCACAGGAGTTTGAGGCTACAGTGAGCTACAATCACGCCACTACACTCCAGCCTGGGCAACAGAGCAAGAGCCTGTCTCTGTCTCTCTGTCTGTCTGTGTGTGTCTCTCTCTATTTATTTATATATATGTGTGTGTATATATACACACATATACATATACATATACACGTACATATACATATACACACATATATATACTGGTAATAAAAATAGTATTTTTAATACACACATGCAAAGAAGAAAGTTTGGAAAACTAAATAACAAAGATAATGCAGATGATTTTTACTTCCTTAAACTTATTTACACATTTTTAACTTTCTAACATAAAAATGTATTCACTGGCTCTCCCTCTCCCTCTCCCCACGGTCTCCCTCTCCCTCTTTCCACGGTCTCCCTCTGATGCCAAGCCGAAGCTGGACTGTACTGCTGCCATCTCGGCTCACTGCAACCTCCCTGCCTGATTCTCCTGCCTCAGCCTGCCGAGTGCCTGCAATTGCAGGCGGGCGCCGCCATGCCTGACTGGTTTTCGTATTTTTTTGGTGGACACGGGGTTTCGCTGTGTTGGCCAGGCTGGTCTCCAGCTCCTAACCACAAGTGATCCGCCAGCCTCGGCCTCCCGAGGTGCCGGGATTGCAGACGGAGTCTCGTTCACTCAGTGCTCAATGGTGCCCAGGCTGGAGTGCAGTAGCATGATCTCGGCTCGCTACAACCTCCACCTCCCAGCCGCCTGCCTTGGCCTCCCAAAGTGCCGAGATTGCAGCCCCTGCCCGGCCGCCACCCCGTCTGGGAGGTGAGGAGCGTGTCTGCCTGGCCGCCCATCGTCTGGGATGTGAGGAGCCCCTCTGCCTGGCTGCCCAGTCTAGAAAGTGAGGAGCGTCTCTGCCCGGCCGCCATCCCATCTAGGAAGTGAGGAGCGCCTCTTCCCGGCCGCCATCCCATCTAGGAAGTGAGAAGCATCTCTGCCCGGCCGCCCATCGTCTGAGATGTGGGGAGCGCCTATGCCCCGCCGCCACGTCTGGGATGTGAGGAGCGCCTCTGCCCGGCTGCGACCCCGTCTGGGAGGTGAGGAGCGTCTCTGCCCGGCCGTCCCATCTGAGAAGTGAGGAGACCCTCTGCCCGGCAACCGCCCCGTCTGAGAAGTGAGGAGCCCCTCCGCCCGGCAGCCGCCCCGTCTGAGAAGTGAGGAGACCCTCCGCCCGGCAGCCACCCCGTCTGGGAAGTGAGGAGCGTCTCCAGCCGGCAGCCACCCCGTCCAGGAGGGAGGTAGGGGTCAGCCCCCACCAGGCCAGCCGCCCCGTCCGGGAGGGAGGTGGGGGGGTCAGCCCCCCGCCCAGCCAGCCGCCCCGTCGGGGAGGGAGGTGGGGGGGTTAGCCCCCCGCCCGGCCAGCCGCCCCGTCGGGGAGGGAGGTGGGGGGTCAGCCCCCTGCCCGGCCAGCCGCCCCGTCCGGGAGGGAGGTGGGGGGGTCTGCCCCCCGCCCGGCCAGCCGCCCCATCCGGGAGGGAGGTGGGGGGGTCAGCCCCCCGCCCGGCCAGCCGCCCCGTCCGGGAGGGAGGTGGGGGGGTCAGCCGCCCGGCCAGCCGCCCCGTCCGGGAGGGAGGTGGGGGGGGTCAGCCCTCCGCCCGGCCAGCCGCCCCGTCCGGGAGGGAGGTGGGGGGGTCAGCCCCCCGCCCGGCCAGCCACCCCATCCAGGAGGTGAGGGGCGCCTCTGCCCGGCCGCCCCTACTGGGAAGTGAGGAGCCCCTCTGCCCGGCCAGCCGCCCCATCCGGGAGGGAGGTGGGGGGGTCAGCCCCCCGCCCGGCCAGCCGCCCCATCCAGGAGGTGAGGGGCGCCTCTGCCCGGCCGCCCCTACTGGGAAGTGAGGAGCCCCTCTGCCCGGCCACCACCCCGTCTGGGAGGTGTACCCAACAGCTCATTGAGAACGGGCCATGATGACAATGGCGGTTTTGTGGAATAGAAAGGGGGTAAAGGTGGGGAAAAGATTGAGAAATCGGATGGTTGCCGTGTCTGTGTAGAAAGAAGTAGACATGGGAAACTTTTCATTTTGTTCTGTACTAAGAAAAATTCTTCTGCCTTGGGATCCTGTTGATCTATGACCTTACCCCCAACCCTGTGCTCTCTGAAACATGTGCTGTGTCCACTCAGGGTTAAATGGATTAAGGGCGGTGCAAGATGTGCTTTGTTAAACAGATGCTTGAAGGCAGCATGCTCCTTAAGAGTCATCACCACTCCCTAATCTCAAGTACCCAGGGACACAAACACTGTGGAAGGCTGCAGGGTCCTCTGCCTAGGAAAACCAGAGACCTTTGTTCACTTGTTTATCTGCTGACCTTCCCTCCACTATTGTCCTATGACCCTGCCAAATCCCCCCTGCGAGAAACACCCAAGAATGATCAATTAAAAAAAAAAAACAGTCAGGAAACAACAGGTGCTGGAGAGGATGTGGAGAAATAGGAACACTTTTACACTGTTCGTGGGACTGTAAACTAGTTCAACCATTGTGGAAGTCAGTGTGGCGATTCCTCAGGGATCTAGAACTAGAAATAGCATTTGACCCAGCAATCCCATTACTGGGTATATACCCAAAGGATTATAAATCATGCTGCTATAAAGACACATGCACACGTATGTTCATTGCAGCACTATTCACAATAGCAAAGACTTGGAACCAAGCCAAATGTCCAACAACGATAGACTGGATTAAGAAAATGTGGCACATATACACCACGGAATACTATGCAGCCATAAAAAATGATGAGTTCATGTCCTTTGTAGGGACATGGATGAAGCTGGAAACCATCATTCTCAACAAACTATCACAAGGATAAAAAACCAAACACCACATGTTCTCACTCATAGGTGGGAATTGAACAATGAGAACACATGGACACAGGAAGGGGAACATCACACACCAGGGCCTGTTGTGGGGTGGGGGGAGGGGGGAGGGATAGCATTAGGAGATATACCTAATGTTAAATGATGAGTTAATGGGTGCAGCACACCAACATGGCACACGTATACGTATGTAATGAACCTGCACATTGTGCACATGTACCCTAAAACTTAAAGTATAATTTAAAAAAAAAAAAGAGTGCTGTGTCATGACATCTGCAATTAACTCAAATGAGTAGAGACACGAAAAAAAGAGATAAAGCAAATACAGAAAACATTAACTGGTGAATCTAGATGAAAAAAATGTATTCACTGTTTAGCTTTTTAGTTTTAAAGAAGTTAACAGCCTGAGTTAAAAGATCCACTCTACAGTTTCTTCTCTTGAGTAGGTGGATGCTGTTTTTCTACCCCGTATACCACAGAAGTCAATGAAAATGTTTACTGAATAAATACATAGGATTGAACGACTGAAAAATCTAGGTCCCAGGAATAGGAAATATAAGTTCAAAAATAAATGAAGGCAATGTGCATAAAGAAGGCAATATTCTTATACTGACCAAGATAAATCAAAAATAGAGAGAATATGAAAAAAGCAAAGACAGGAAGTAAAATCATGTATGTGATATAAATAAGAAAACTTAAACAGATTCTTTTCATATCAAGATCTCAGAATCATGAAATAAATTTATATATCAGGAATTAAGTCAATTTCCCTTCTAAATGTTTCCCATCCTAACCTATGAAGAACCAAAATCAATGGTATTTAAACCACATTAATAAAAAGATACAATAACCACAATATCTACAAGTACAAGGATTGCACCAACCCAATATTTACTGTTGAATTCATACGCCACATCACTTTGTCTCATTGCTTCCTTTCTCAAAAAGGTCACAAAAGCCAACTCAGAAATACTTTGTTCTAACACTAAAGAGCTCAAAGTGCTCTTGTGCAAGGGGAGGAAATAAAAAAAAGAATAGAAAAGAAAAACACGCTACTAGCGTAGCAGATTCTACTGAATGAAATCAAAGCAGTGCTTGCTTCAGCAGTACATATACTAAAATTGGAACAATACAGAGATTAGCACAGCCCCTGCGCAAGGATGAAATTCAAGTAGTCAGAGGCTAGAGAGAACAATTCATACACCTACCTAGCTATGGGCACACAGAACAAGCAAGTTGTATCAACTTCAGAATTCCACTGGCAGACTCGACAAATAACAAAAACACTTGCTTTATCAGATACATTCCAATCTAGTGATCTTAGGAAATCCCTCTCACTGGCTAAGCAACCATCTTATCAGTCTAAGTGACGACCCGTTTTTGCCTTCAATCTACAGATAAAGTAAATCAAAACTATTACATATATTGGTTAAATAAAATCTGAGGCAAGTGATAATTTTTCTAGCAACTTATTCAACATGTGCAAGTAGTAAACAAAAACAAAAAACACCAGTAAAGTAACACATGAATAAAACATATCAGAATCAGTCATCTTTTTAAATGAACATTGGATATTAAAAAAGTATCTCTATCTGAAAAGGAATCTATAGGACTGAAAGAAGAAAATAGGCCACAGTAAATTAAGGTAAAAGTATAGTGTTGAAAATTAGGGACTGATTTAGTAAAAGATTTTGTAAAAATAATGAAGGTTGAGAATCCTTAAACATAATGTTGAGCCAGGTGTGGTGGTTTACCCTGCAATCCCAGCACTTTGAGAGGCTGAGGCAGGAGGATCCCTTAAGGCCAGGAGTTTAAGACCAGGTTGAACAAAGCCCTGTCTCTACAAAAAAAAAAAAGAAAGAAAGAAAAAAGAAAAATTAGCTGGGCATGGTGGTGCACGCCTGTAATCTCAGCTACTCGGGAGGCTGAGGTGAGAGGCTTGTTTGAGCCCAGGAGTTCTAGGCTGTGGTGAGCTGTGATTGTGCCACTACACACCAGCCCGGTCGACAGAGTGAGACCCCCATCTAAAAAAATTGCATATATATAAAATTGCATACATAATTATATATAATTTTATACATATATAAATTATACATATAAAAGTACATATATACATATGTATATATAATATATATTTATACTATATAAAATATATAATTACATAATTTATAAAAATAAAATATATATAAGATTGAATTAAAGGAAATAATATTTCCTGAGTTAAAATTTTGATTGAATATGCTATAGTCCATGAGATACAGAAGGCATCAGCTATATTACATATTTTAGGACCTTAGAAAATTGTGGTCTTATCATACACATAAATTGTATACATATAAAAACTATATATAACCATATTCCTGCTCACTGCTGTAACTGGACTTCCTCCTAATGTTAATGATACTGCAAATAAAAACTCTAAATATAAATTGAATGAATAATCAGGGGAGAAAGCAAATGGTCTAAGTAGACTCCCCCTCAGTGAAAAGTCTGGGGAGAGGTCAGGAAGAGACTAGGATGAAATCAATAGGGGTAAGGCTATGCAAAAAGAAAAGAAAAAAAAAGCTGTACTAAGTTTTCATGCTTGAAAAGCTCAAGGTATTGCATAAATTCAGTAGAGTTTCTCCCACGAAACTAGTTGAAGAAATAGAAATAAATCCAATGTTTTCAATCTGCCGTTTACTTACTGGTATCCTTACCTGTATAGTTCACTCTGCTTTGAAGTTGGTTTGAGACTGAAGTAATTTTAGCAACTTGCTACTTATCTTATTCTGACTGCTCCTGTGCTATTTCTCAGAGAGGGTTGTAAGAGTAAAAATGAGAATCAATAATGACTAGTTTACTTAAAGTACTAGAGACCATTCAACTACTTACAAAATTACAGGCATTTTTCTCAAATCACAAACATCCTATCCTCAAGTAACAGAAGCTAAATGCTGTACTTTTAAACTTTAATTTGGGGTATCTTATTTTGATTTAAAGTAAGTGTACTACTACTACTACTATTCTGGTATCAGTAATTCTTCAATTTTATTTTCCTAGGAAGGAGAATTTAAGTTCCTGCCTGCTCATTTATTTCTGGAAACAGAGAAGCATTTTTCCCATTATCCTTTCTTATTGAAATTTGTTCTGCTAAGTTTTATCCACTGCAAAAATAAAGTTAATCATTTGAAGAATAAAATATAATAGGGAAGTAAAAAGAAGTTTAATATATGCATCTCTTTAAAAGATATACAGATTTATGTTTAAATTTGAATGATCTATAAATTAGGAATTTAATATCTGTCTACTTCTTCTGATTTTGCTAGAACCAGACATCAATATTATCATCTCTGGGGCTTTTTATATTATATTTTCAAAATGAACAATAAATACAAAGTACATTTTCTGATGTCTCAAACATTACTTGAAAAATAATAAGGCTGTTTTTAAGTGTCAACTGAGAATTTTCAAGTTACATCACTGTTCTAACTTTGCTTACTGATATACAATTCATTAAGTTACTTTTTCACTATTACAGGTACTATTCAAGTTACCAGATACACAGCAATTGGAAACAACAGTATTATCCTTGAGTATCCATGGTTCCATTTAGAAATAATACTGGATTTTTAAATTTAAGAAATTTGGGCTCAGACAATTCAAATTCCTTCTGTGCCACTTATTATCTATGTGAACTTACACAATTCACCAAAAATCTCTGAAGATCAATTTCCTCTTCTGAACAGAATAATCATACCCAGTCATATTGTTGACGTAATTACATGAAACAGGATAAAGTCCTATATAGATGTTCAAAAAATGGAAGGTATAATATAACAATAAAAGAAAAGTACTTGGTGAATCTAGGTTTGGATCTACTAAAATGTTTAACTCTTCTGGAAAAGGAAACAAAATTCTCATTTATTTAACTTACTACTTTAGTTTTTCAATATATATGCTAGATACTATGATGCTATCCTTCAAAGCAATTACCACACTCCTAAACACTTAGTATGTACTCAAAAATCATTTAATTTAAATATTTTAACTTTTTTATTATGGGAAATTTCAACCATATACAAAAGTATATATAATAGAATAATGAACCAATAGGTATCTATTACTCAGCTTTAACAATTAACAAGGGCAAATCTCATCTCTACTCCCCACCCCCATTTGACTGGATTATATGTAAGCAAATCCTAGATATCATATCATTTCATTCATAAATAATTCAGCATGTATCTCTAAAATATAGTATTTTTAAATAAAAATATTATCTTACCTTAGGAATCCACTAATCACTCAATTACCACAAATATCCACTCAAGGTAAACTTTTCCAACTGCCTTGAACCTTCTTTTTAATTAATTTATTTACTGAAACATGGTCTCACTCTGTCACCCAAGCTGGAGTGCAGCAACAGGGTCATAACTCACTGCAGCATCAACCTCGTGGGCTTAAGGGATCCTTCTGCCTCAGCCTACCAAGTAGCTAGGACTACAGGAATGTGCCACCATGCCTGGCTAGTTTTTAAATATTTTGTAGACATAAAGTCTTGCTATGTTGACCAGGCTGGTCTCAAACTCCTGGTCTCAAGGGATCCTCCTTGCCTGGGTCTCCTAATCTGCTAGGATTACAGACGAGGGCTGCCACACCCAGCCACTGATTTTTTCTTTTTTTAAATAGCTCATTCATTTGAATCAGAAAGTCCACACATGATATTCTGGTAAATAAGTCTCTTAAGTCTCTTTAAAGTTTCCCCTTCCTCCATTTTTTATTATCATATATGGTTGAAGAAACCAGGTTTGGTATATTCTCTGACAGTCTTTATCTTGCTGATTATGTCCCAGTAGTGTTGTTCTATGGGTTCCTCTAGCTCTTATATTTCCTGTAAGCCATTCTTTTTTTTTTTTTTATGAATATACTTTAAGTTCTGGGGTACACGTGCAGAACGTGTAGGTTTGTTACATAGGTATACATGTGCCATGGTGGTTTGCTGCACCCACCAACCCGTCATCTACATTAGGTATATCTCCTAATGCTATCCCTCCCATAGCCCCTCACCCCCCAACAGGCCCCGGTGTGTGATGTTCCCCTCTTTGTGTCCATGTGTTCTCACTGCACAACTCCCACTTATGAGTGAGAACATGCAGTGTTTGGTTTTCTGTTCCTGTGCTAGTTTGCTGAGAATGATGGTTTCCAGCATCATCCATGTCCCTGCAAAGGACATGAACTCATCCTTTTTTATGGCTGCATAGTATTCCATGGTGTGTATGTGCCACATTTTCTTTATCCAGTCTATCACTGATGGGCATTTGGGATGGTTCCAAGTCTTTGCTATTGTGAACAGTGTTGCAATAAACATACATGTGCGTGTGATTTATAATCCTTTGGGTATATACCCAATAATGGTATCGTTGAATCAAATGGTATTTCTGGTTCCAGATCCTTGAGGAATCGTCACACTGTCTTCCACAATGGTTGAACTAAATTACACTCCCACCAACAGTGTAAAAACGTTCCTATTTCTCCACATCCTCTCCAGGATCTGTTGTTTCCTGACTTTTTAATGATCGCCATTCTAACTAGCGTGAGATGGTATCTCACTGTGGTTTTGATTTGCATTTCTCTAATGACCAGTGATGATAAGCTTTTTTTCATGTTTGTTGGCTGCATAAATGTCTTCTTTTGAGAAGTGTCTGTTCATATCCTTTGGCCACTTTTTTATGTGCTTTTTTTTTTTTTTGTAAATTTGTTTAATTTCTTTGTAGATTCTGGATGTTAGTAGCCCTTTGTCAGATGGATAGGTTGCAAAAATTTTCTCCCATTCTGTAGGTTGCCTCTTCACTCTAGCTTTACTGAATGGCTTACCCTGATGCTTTCTGCCATTTCTACAAGCCTTCTAAAATAAATATTAATCAAAAGAACAACAAAAATGATAAAATAATAGAAAGTACAAAGAAAAAAACAACCAATGGGCCAGAAATAATCTGTTCTTGCAACATATTAAGAATGTATACATGGGGCAGCTATCCAAGGCATGGCACATTTAGAGGTTTTGAATGTTTCTCTTGTAACCAAAATGGACTCTTTTGTCCTCTCCCACCATCTACAACATTTCTACGTCCTCCCACACAATCCACTAAGAAGAAGGGCATTACCTGCACACAACTGAACAATCTATGACTATTACTAAGATTCCACCTAGTATGTTTGCCACTCTGATTCATTCCTACCGTTTTAAAAGAATAAAAAAAAATATATAAAAGCTATGTGAACTTCGAAATATCCTTAAAGTAGAGGACAGAAACATTACAAGCACTCCTATTTGGTCAGGAAAGAGGAAACAACTTATCTTAGAATGAATTCATCAGTTTCATAAAATGCAGGAACAACCCATTCTAGTCTATTAAACTTCATTCTCCAACTCTAGAGATCAAGAAAAGATTTAACTGTAACAGGCTGCACACCTGAGAAAACACAGATTCATGAGATGATATTAATGCAGAGAAACAGACATTAATAAACCTTGCTGGGCCTGGGCGTCCAGCATGTTAGTTCCAAGTAACGTAGTTTTGTCAAGGAGAACTAGATCTCCTCCCACCGACTACCCAACAAGAAAACATACTATTTGGCCAGTGTACCAGAACCTTCAGATCAAACAACAGTTAAGACAGTAACAGATTCTGAAAGGATCAAATATATCCACAAATTAAGGAGGAGTTCTTAAGTAAACAAATGGAAAAGACAATTAATCATGCATGGCTTGTTTGGCCACCTTCAAACAACCGGAGAGTGGATGACCATCCATTCTGTCATTTTCTTTTCTTTTTTTTTTTTTTGAGACAGAGTCTTGCTCTTGTTGCCCAGGCTGGAATGCAGTGGAACATATTTACAAAATACATACCAGCATAATAAAAATACCACCTTAAACTAATATCGCAGTTTACTATTTTCAAAGCAATTTGACATACTGCAAAGAAAACAAGTGACAAAAAAGAGTGGAAATTTTCCATCTAAAATAGAAACTTTAGAGTTCTAAACTTTCCAAAGAACAGAAAGTATTCAGAATTGAATTCACTATAATCCTTCAATAACTATATAGTCTAACATTCAAGAGCTTAATAACAAAAATAGTTGTAACACATTCCAGGAAATGAGTATGCCACAAGAAAGAATGGTAATTTAAACAGCATTGTTTTCCAAGGAAAAACTCTTAAGACTGTTTCTTCAAAAGCATGGCTTTAGAAGAGAGAGTCTCAACATTTTTTCTCTGCCCCAAAACAGTTCGAGGATACACACAATCTCATTAGTAACAATGACTCATAACCTATTTAGAGATTTATTTTGATAAACAATTTTAAAAGCAAATTATCTTTGAGAGTGTCAAGCTGGTTGAGCATTCAAACCTTAAGGTGAAAATTATTTTAATTAGAACTTAATTTAGTTGAAATCTGCAGCACAAAAGAAGTTAAAGAGAGGCAAGAGAGGAAAGGGGCTGGATGGCACAGAGTCTCTGGTCAGCTAAGGGCAATAAGAGAGGAAGACAGACAAAGAAGAAAAAAAAGTAGGATTCTAAATATAAAAAAAAAGTAAGATATATAAAAAAAGTAAATATAAAAAAAAAAAGTAAGATTCTAAATACAAATAGACAGCACTAAGGATTTGTCTAGGCACCTGGAAGGGTACCTTTACTGCACATGCCTTGACAGGAGCTGAATTCTTATGTCAGAAATGGCTTGGAAGACTGCAAACAGAAAACACCCACTGGGCAAAGCCATCATTTTTCTCAAAACTGAAACACTGGTTCTATTTCTGGTTTACAAATTTTGCAAAAAAAAAAAAAAAAAAAATTGTAAAAAGTTCTGAAAAATGTAATACATGATGGCAAAGAAAGTAAAGATTTTTCTTCTCTAACTCTTAAAAGCATAAAACTGAAGATCATAAAATCAATTCAGTGTATGAATGTTTTATCAAATATAATAAACTTAGAACACGAAGGATACCACTTAAAAGCTGAAAAGTTTTGTATGTAACTCTAAAAATTCACAGATGAAATCGACATAAATCATAACCAGAATGTCGGGGGATATCAGTAAGGGTACCAATATGCTTCCTCAAAATATTCTTGAAATAACACCAACGTGACAGAATGCTCAAGTGCATGAACTCTGGTTGTGAATCAACGTGGGGGTAATTCTTATGCTGTTATTCACAATTTTGTGAGGCTACCATCTATGAAATTAGGAACATTTGCCTAAGAGCTGATGCAGATGTCTATGACAATAAAGAAGAATTAAGTCAATGGCTACGACTGCTGAAAAGAATGAGGAGCCAGAGAAGCATTCATGTCAGAAGACAAACACTTTAAACTACTATTAGCATTTACTGGGATTTCATATATTTGAATATTTCCAAAGGGAGAAGAAACCTTGAAAACAGCCTATTCTGAAGTCAGCTAGGAAACTAAACTCTAGAAATTCATATTTGTTTCTTCTACCTTACAACTGTATGGGAAATTTTCACACTGTATTTCATTTTAATTCTGATAACCAGAAGAACCTAGTGATGTGATAAAATAAACAACACTGTCCCTGTATTACAGCTGAGAAAACTGAAGCATGCCCAAGGTCACACAATTTACTAGTGGTAGTTGCCTTTTAGTTTATCTTTGAACAAACATTTTAAATGTCTCCTCCTCTGAGAAATTTTCAAATTATTACCCAGTCCAAAGCATTCTCCTTTCTGCTTTCCCACAATACTTTCAAAAATACCACTCCCAAATACTTCCAAAAACACAAGAGAAACAGACAATGAGACATTAAGCGATCTGCACAAGGACGTACTGGTGGAGTTTGAGTCTGACTCCAGAGATTATGCAATTAACCACTAAACTATTTCCCGAAATGATCACTAACCAAGTATGATCTTTTCTGCTATAACTCCTTTGCATAAAGTGAATTAGTTCATATAAGCTTAGTAAATGGGGTATGATGTCAATATAACTCAGATTATATATAACTATTTTTCCCACACTTTTTGGCCATGTATGTCCAGCTTAACACGAAGTTCACTGACACAAGCCAATGCAGTGAACTGCACGGGACTGCTGCACTGTTCATGGCGCTCATTCATGCCACTTTGTTGCTACTTCAATTTGGTCACTTACTATGTCCTGGTAGGGCTTTTTGCATAGCACTTCCTCATTTTTTGTGTACTTTGTCCTAATCTCGGCAGTCTATCAGCCTCAAACCTTCAATGCATCCCTTTCCATCAGCAACCACCACCTTTAAAGATAAAATCCTATATTTACTGTAATATTTCTTTACTTATTAGGACTCTGACATGTTTTTTAACTAACTGTTTTTAACTAACTGTTTGACTAGACTGCTATTGCTTTTATTAGTGATCTGGATATAATGCTGTATAGATTTTGAGTGATTTGTGCAACTCCATTTTTCCCAGACCTTTAATTTCTAGTATATGATGGTTACAACCACAAGATTTCTCAGAAATGTATCTCAATTATAGCAAAAACAATTGTATAAAAATGTTTTTGAACCAATATCAATATTTACTATATATTCCTTTAGAGCCAGTCAGATCTTTCAAGTTTTTCTGTAGAATAAAATTGCTTCCATCAAAAATGCTGGGCATCTAACACAATAGAACAGTTATTCATTCCCTACTCTTTTCAGTGCCTTCTATGCAAGCCGAAAGTCAGGAGTTCCTTAGAAGGTTAGAAGAGAAATGCATAAACATGCTATGACTGGCTCCTAAACTTGACCAGGCATCACCCACCCACTTGTGTAACTTAAAGAAAATACAGGTTCCCCTGCCCTCACACAGACCTCCTGGATTTCCAGAGACTGATTCCAGAATCTATATTTGAAAACTTCCACAGTTGATTGTGTTTAATGATCAGGCATTTACATAAGAAAGAAAAATGCATAAAAATTAAGCCCCAAAAATATGCTTTTACTTTCTGTAATGACAAATAATTCAAGTGAAATAAATATCATTCCTAAATGTAAAGTACTAAAATTGGCCAGGTGTGGTGGCTCACACCTGTAATCCCAGCACTTTGGGAGGACGAGGTGGGAAGATCACTTGAGTCCAGGAGTTTAAGACCAGCCTAGGCAACATAGTGAGACTTGGTCTCCACAAAAAATATAAAATTAGGCAGGCATGCCTGGTGCATGCCTGCAGTCCCAGCTACTTGGGGGACTGAGGTGGAAGGACTGCTTGAGCCTGGAAGGTCAAAGCTGCAGTGAGCTATGATCACACCACTGCACTCCAGCCTGGGTGACAGAGCAAGACCCTGTCTCAAAATATGAAAAAAGAAAATAAAAGTACTGAAATCGTATAAATGCCCATTTTTAATCATGTATCTCAGAATGATCAATTCAAATATGGAAGGTCTGTTCATTAGCCATATATGATTAATAATGAGTGGAAATAAAAATGTAACTATCAACTGTATTTTCCAACTAGTTGCCTAATATGAAAATAAGGCTCTCATTGTGGGAAACAAGCAAAAATATTGGTGTTTGTGATATATGCACATACAGAAAGTTTTATTTCAGCTCTGTCAATCTGAAAGATGGCAAGTCACAATCATCTTTTGACTTTTTTATTCTGGAATTCTTCAGTCTGCTGGAGCAAATTATTCTCATTTAAGCTGTACCAATATCACTATACTAACTATACTGCTTAATTTACCTCAACATAATTTATGTTTTTCCCAGTAATATTTCCTAAATACTTATATGAATCTACCACAGTTGGCAGAATGCTATTGCTCCAATAGTACATAGTCTAGCACAATTGTAATGTTTTAGATGGCAATTAGAGCAAGTTACACTACATAAATGAAATGGTCTGCAAAACTTCATAGCATAACTTGTTGTGTACTTAAATATTTGTGATCCAATTTGATCATTAAACATTGTATGCGTGTATCAAAATATCACATGTACCCCATAAACAAGTACAACTATTATGTATCCAAAATAAGTTTTTTTAAAAATTGTGATCCAGAATTCTTACAAGACAACAAAATTTTAATGTAGGTGCAAAAAAAAAAAAAAAAGCTCAATTTTCATGTAAATAAACAAACCTTATTTGGGCTACCAAACATCATTAATTTGAGTCTCAAATTATATGTGTATCTGGCCTTTGCCTTGTTGTCCCAAGAATACATATACTTCATTATTCTCCAAACCACAAAAACTTATATTTCATAATATTATATTTCAAATAAAATATAGTGTAAGACCTATGCATTTCCATTTGTCTAGCCTCATACATTTGTATTCACTTCGTAGTTCCGCTATCTGAAATTTAAATGATATAAACTAAGATACAGCGTAATCAAGAGATGTCCCCAAGTCACTAACAGGCTGCAATGTTCAATGAAACTCACCTTTCACCAAAAATGGACAAAATCACTGCTTCCTGAGTTAAACCAGAAAAATACTCAGGAGGTATTTTAACTGACACAAAGAACGTAGCTTGCCACCTATAGTAGTTACATTTTAATCTTCCATTTGTCAGAACTACTTGCCAAAGGCAACTGACAGCCGGTAATAATATAATGAGATTCCCTGCAACTGGCAGCAGGTGCGTAACAGTAATGGAGAAAAGTCACTGTTACATGAGTCCAAGATGTCATCACAGTACCCTTATAAGGTACTGCAGGACATGTTAAAAATAGTGTGGCCAATCTCAATTACAGTAAATGAATGCTATATTATTAATATTATATGATAATATTAAATGATGTTAGTAACATTTAATGTAATATAAATAGACAAAACTCCTGAAAATGTCAGCTTCCCTTATCTTGAATTTTGATGTAGATAACATTTTTAATAGTGCAACATTTTCATAATGCTACATAAGCCATTTTAAAACACTTCAAATAGATACAGTGCTCTGTGACAGCCAAAATGACAAATCATACGAAGACACTACAGGGATAATAAATTGAGGCATTAAATGAGGTCAGGAAGAGACAGGAAACGAGAATAAATAGTTTTGTAGGGCGAAAAGTCAGTGTTTTAAATAATTTTTAATAAAAATTATAAAAAATCCTGCAGGTAAGAATGTTTGTTTTGTTTTCTTATACCTCAAGTAGTAATTTTTAAAAGAGAATTGCAGACCCCTCCGGAAAACCCGTAACTCCAGTCTAACCATGAGAAAAAAAAAAAATCAGACAAACCACGACTGGGGGACATTCTACACAATAACTGACCAGTACTAGTCAAAATCGTAAAGTTCATCAAAATCAAGGAAAGTCTGAGAAACTGTCACAACAAAAAGAAGCCTATGGAGAAATGATGATTCAAGGTAATGGCATCCCAGATGAAATCCTGGAATAGAAGAAAAAAGTATGAAGAAACTAAAGAAATTCAAATGAAGTATAGACTTCAGTTAACAATAATATATCCATATTGGTTCATTACGTATGATGAACATACCACACTAATGTAAGATGTTAACAGTAGGGGAAATTGGATATGAGGTCAACGAGAAGTCTCTGTTCTATATCTGCAACTTTTCCATAAATCTAAAATTATTCTAAAATAAAAATTTTTTTTAATTGCTATTTTAAGTGACAGAAAACATAACTAGAACTGGCTTGAATGAAAATAAATTTATTGATTCATATAACGGAAACTATCTAAGGGGTGGTCTCACTTTAAGCACAGAGAGATTGAGGGGGTTCAAAGGGCTTCCAGGAAGGTGTCTCTCCTTTGTTGCCTTCACTCTGCTCTCCAGAGGTGGACTACAGTCTTAAGTTCCATGTAGAGACAATATTGCCACAACATTTGCTTTGAAGATGCAAGTTTGTTTCAAATTGATGTATGAGGGAACAATGTGAACACAGCATGAATTCAGCATTTGCTTACGCTTGACTTCATCTGACAAGAGCACTAGGTACGGTCAGCAAACTTTTTCTGTAAAGGGCCAGATAATAAATAGTTTAGGCTTTGTGGACCACATGGTCTCTGTCACAGCTGCTCAATTCCATCTTCGTAGAAGGAGAGGAGCCACAGACAATAGCAAATGAATGGGCATGGCTGTTTTTCAATAAAACTTTATTGACCAAAACAAGCAGGACAGTTTGTCCATCACTAAACCAAGTGAATTAAGAAAACTGCATGCAGCTGACCCCAGCCGCTTAGGAACACTCAAAATGGATATACCTCCCAAGACAATGAGCCACATCCTCTACTCAGGTGTTAACAACTTTCTCTCCTCTTTCTGAGCAGCCTCCTTCCATCACTTCACAGTAACTCACATGCTGCTATTCTTACAACCACAGGGTGACCACAACCCCCAGCCCTCATCTCTCTTTAATTTTCCCCTTTCTTAAACCTAGGCTTAAGGTTTCCTTATGATTTGGCTAGGATTAGGGTTTTGGTGCCTCAGTTTAGCAATAACAGTTCCTTTCCTCATAAGGTAATTGTGAGAACTAAACGAGTTAATGTATGTGCTAGAACACATCCTAGCACTCAGGGCATTCTATATGTATTAATTTCTGCTTTGATCATGGTATTAGTTTCCAACTGCTGTTGTAACAAGTCACTCCAAATTCAATGGCTTAAAACAACAGAAATGTATTCTCTTACAATTCTGAAGGTCAGAAGTCCAAAATCAGTCTCAGTGGGCTAACATCAAGGTTTCAGCAGGGCTGGTTCCTTCTGGAGAGGGGAGAATCTTATTTCCTTGCCTTTTTCAGTTTCTAAAGTCCATTTACATTCCTTGGCTCATGACCCCTCCCTCACATCACTCCAACTTCTTGCTTCTGTTATTACATCTACTACTCAGCCTAACTCTCCTGTCTCTCTGAGAATCCCTGTGATTACCTTGGGCTCACCCAGATAATCCAGGATAATCTCCCTATCTCAAAATCATTAGCTTAATCACATCTGCAAAGTCCTTTTTGCCATGTGTGGCAAACCGATATGGCTCCCAAAAATACCTCCATGTCCTAATCCCTAGAAGTTATAAATGCTACCTTATTTGAAAAAAGAGTCTTTGCAGACTTGAATAAATGAAGAATTTTGAGACGAGAAGATAATCCTGGATTATGCAGGCAGTCTCTAAATGCTTGTTAGAGAGAGGCAGAGGGGGTCTGGACACAGAGGAGAAAGAGCGATGTGAAAACAGAGGCAGAAATTGGAATGACAGGAATGTCAGCAGCTACCAGAAACAAGAAAAGGCAAGGAAAGAATTCTCACCTAGAGCCTCTGGAGTGAGGACAACCCTGCCCACACCTTATTTCAGACTTCTGGTCTCCAAAACCAGAAGAGTAAGTTTCTACTCTTATAGCCGCCAAGTCTGTGGTAATTTGTTGCAGCAGCAACAAACACACCATGCAGAGTAACATACAGGTTCCAGGGATTCAGATGTGGACATATTTGACAGACCACTATTCAGACTACCAGTCTTTATTCAAATCCTCCTCTGTTCTCTTTGAAAAATATATTTTGATATTCTTTTTCTCTCTCCTTGAGTTACATGGGTAATTCATTTATTCTAATTCTTTATTAATATGTATATTTAAGGCCGGTGGCAGTGGCTCACTCCTGTAATCCCAGCACTTTGGGAGGCCCAGGCAGGTGTATTACTTGAGGTTAGGAGTTCGAGATCAGCCTGGTGAAATCCTGACCTTCCTAAAAATACAAAAATTAGCCCAGCATGGTGGCTGGTGCCTGTAATCCCAGCTACTTGGGAGTAAGGCAGGAAAATTCCTTGAACCCAGGAGGCAGAGGCTGAAGTGAGCCAAGATTGCGCCACTGCACTCCAGCCTGGGCGACAGAGTGAGACTGTCTTTAAAAAAAAAAAAAAAGACAATCTTTCAGGTTTTAGCTGAGTCCCCATAGGTTCTAATACATTTTATCATCATTTTCTACAATTTTTAAATTCTTCAACTCAAAAATTTATTTAAAGATTTTTAATTGCCCAGTGATGGTGATTTGTTTTTATAAGTTTTTTTCTAAAATTATTAACTTCTACTTTTATTCCACCTCAACTATTTATATTTTGGGAAATTTACTGAAGTTTTTTTTTCTAAATGGCCCAATATATAATCAGTTTTTGTAATGTTCCAAGAGAACTTGAAAATAAGGTGTGCTCTGTTTATTGAGCATAAAGTTAAATATATTTTAACTAAATATACCTCACATTAATCAGGTTGTTCTAAATCTTTACTTAATTTTTGGCTACTGCTTTGTCCAATAATTTATTTTTCCTTATTTTTTATAGTTTTGACTTTATGTTTGTTAATGCTATGTTATTTGGAGCATGAATAATCAGTGTGCACTCTTTATTATTGTAAACCTCCTTCTTTGCCTCTTTAAATCTTTTCTGCTCTAAATTCACCCTGTCTGATATCAAAACCTGTATCTCCCCCTTTCTTGTTAGCTATTGTTATAAGTAATCCAGAAACCTGTCGTCTATGCTCTGAAAACTAAGCTGCCACCACAGTAACACAAACCATATATAAGGTTAATGAAGAAACTGATACACAACAGTAGTGCAAGATAGGTCACCCTGGGGCCATGTCATGCCAAGGGGTATGCCTTGCCAAAATCTAACACTGCCTAAGTGGTAGGAAGATGTTAAATCCCAGGCAGTATTTATTTTTTAAAAGTTCAGTATAAAAGATATCTCTCTTCTATGAGCATTTTCTAGAGCTAACTTTTATAACCATGTATACATATACTCTGTAATTTATATATCATGAATCACAGAACTGCCTGAGATGTCTTTATACCTCCTCTAGAAAAATATACTCAAAGTAAAAAGCTCAGTACTGTCTATTCTCCATTTCTGATTTCTGAAGATTTTTATTTAAGAAATGACTAACAAAACAAGTTTTGAAATACTCAAGGATTATTCTAATTTTTGAAATAAATACACCAGTCAAAGAAATAGACATATACACGTCACTGAAGTCAGCTTTGCAAAATGGTTAAAAGCACTAGCTTGGTAGTGAGTTCAAACCTAAGTTCAAATCCCAAACGTGGTGATTACTGTGGGACCCTGGGCAGGCTACTTAACATAGGCCTCAATTTTCTTACCTGCAAAACTGGACTAATAGGAACAAACTGAGAAGGACACTGGGAGAATTAAGTATGACAATGTACACAATGGACTTAACACAGTACCAACTACACAGTAAACTGCTTGTAAGCTGCTCTTGTCACTGTGCAGACTCAGGTAAAACATCAAAACCAACTGTGATATCTACTTTTAAAATCTGTTGACACTTAAGTCATTAGCTTTATGCAAATTCAAAACCTTTTAAATATCATTTCATGACTTTATACTGTGAAATGTTAAATACGTTAAGTAATATCTATTTATTATAAAGCTGATCCTGAGAACATAAGACAAACTTATCGATAGTAGCCCACTGCTAATGAAGTGCAAACTTCCTCAAATGATAAACATGCCCTGGTCCTTCTATACTTAACATTGTTTCTTCTGTCAGTCATAGGAACTGTTTATAACTCTCCACGTTTATCAAGCTGTTTCAAGTTCTTTAGAGAGATGGTTCCCTACACCTTCAATGCATTCCATCTCCCACTGCAGCTAATCTCACACACACACACACAAAGCCCCCCACACAAAATCCTACTTGTCCTAAATTAGCTCAAGTGTCATCTCCTTTAAGAACCCTTCCCTGATCTCCTCAGATATAAATTGATATTAATATAAATGGCAATGTCAGAACTATAAAAGGAGGCAGGAGAGATGAGACAGAAAAGAGACAGAATAATACATACCAAAAGAAGACAGAACGAGGGAAAGGAGCCTGAGTAAAATATTTTCCAAATGAAAGCATCTGACACACTGGAGAACTTCCACCCAGTGCTGAATTTAAAAAACAACAACAACAAAACTATTCAGGATGACAATGCCTAGCCAATGAAAAAGTAAAACCTTATAGTAACACAAGGTGGATACTGCAGGTTAGATTCTCCAGGAAGCAGACTCTGACACATTTGTCAAGTAGAATGTTAATGAGGGAGTGCGGGTGAGAAGAACATCCGTTGTAAGGAGGAGAAGAAACAGGAATTGAGCAAAGAAAGAAGTTGAACAGATGAACTTCACTGCAGACCCAATGAGAGCCACGGCCAACCCTTCAGGGAGCACTAAAGTCAGCATGGCCCTTCAGAATTGAGAAAGGGCAAGAGAGACAGCCCTTTATACCCTACATCAACCAGCCATTGGGCCACACTGGGATGAGGTGCTGCATTCAATTAGATTTCAACCTCAGATTATGCTCTTGAGAATCTGATCGCTGACTTTTTAGAATTCTTCTCCCATTTGGGGCATTATTTCAAATAGAAATACCTTTATTTTGAAAGGTGTGCTTTTTTCCTATCAGGAAATACAAATTTCAGTTGCAAGTACCTAGGACTATATATACAAAAATCATTCTCATTCTTTATCCATGCTATTGAGATAGTTGTAATTATCAACGATAAAAATGGTTATGAATTTACAAAGCATATCTTTTCCTTCTGTTCTGTTTTACTGAGTTCAAGCTGAGACACCTTTTTGGTAACTTTTCTAGTATTCCTATCCTCACAAATGATAAACAAGAAAGTTTAAACCAATGTTTTGGCTGTTTCTGAGATCTGTCATGCAATTTATGCTTCACATAAGCAGCACACAAGAGTAGAGAATTAAAGTCTTGCAAACCAGCAAAAATCACACTGTCTGGCAATCTCTCAGACTAGCTGGTCATAGTCTCTATTTTTCTGGCCCAGAAATATTTCTACAGTAATTTTTCAAACTTTTCTCATTTTTTATAATTTCAGTAACATTAGCATACTATGCATAAAGATAAGCACTTAAGACTTCTTGCCTGACGCTTTCACAAGAGCACTTTTTCTGCCACACAATTGTCTCCCAGAGTGAAAAAAGTAGAGACATGCTCCTACTTACAAACAAAAATAACTTAACATCTGGAGGTTATTAATATTCACATTAACTACACACATACACACACACACACACACACACACAATGTTCATTCTCAATCCCACATAATTAGTCTGCCAGGCTTCAAGCAGAATAATCCATAACCATCTTGACATGAAAAAATAAAACCTGGCCATACAGTTTTCAAACACATTTCTCTACCCTAAAGCTCACGGACAAAAAGTGAGAAGAAATTCTATTTTGGGCAAATGAGGTTCCTGAAACTATAGCACTTGCATAAATTACTTTAGAAAACTAGATCAGACAGACCAGATCACTTAACAATGAATATGTTTTCCCTATATCTGAAACATTGTCCAGAATGGATCAACTTTTTTTAAACCAGAATATCATTAACTGAGATAATGTAGCTTAAATCCCTTCAGTATGTTTATTCACCATTTGGAGTGTCCAGGAGCACAGAGAATGTGGGAGGAAAAAAAGATAAATCAACACAGTTAAATTTTAAGGCAAAAGAAGGGTCTGTATATGGCACAGAACTAAGAATTTTTCTAAGTGTGACTGATACTAACAATGAAAATCCGTGAATAAACTTTGGAAGCAAGGGGGAATGGAAAAATATATATATTTTAGCTTTAATGCATCAGTACAACAGAAAACAAAAGGTCACTCAAAAACTGTCCAAAAACTAAATAGAGTACATATTCCCCAAGTACAGGAGAATACATAAATTTTTACTTGCCATGGTCAAGTTTTCTCAACATGAGAAGATACAGATTCCTCAATAAACACATACCCTCTGATTAGAATCCAGTTTGGTTTGATGCAGTGGATTGTGAACCATCTGCATCACAATGACCTGCAAAGCAATTAAAAATGCAGGTTTCTAGGCTCCACTCTAGAACTAGTAAACTAGTTAAGACTCAGAAAGCCGCACTGTTTAAGAACTTGTAGGTGATTCTCTTACATTAAAGCCTAGTAACCGTTTTTGTGTAGACTCTGTAATGGTAACATATTTGCTCCAAGTTATATTTTATTCATTTTTACAACTATTTTACAGGTTAAACTCAATTCAATGGCACAACAGTTCTGAAGTCTAACTACACATTACAATTCCCTAAGGAGCCTTTAAAACATACCAAAACCTGAATCTCACCAACTACATCAGATTCTCTAGGGATAAAGAGAGGGCATCATTATTTATTAAAAGCTCCCTTGGTGATTCTAATGTGAAGCGATGTTTCAAATACAGCTCAGAAGATGCTATATATTCTAACTAGGAAAAAAAAAAGTCTACAGAAAAAAATGAAAGAAATAATGTCTGGAAGCTGAGGACACCGATATTTTCAGACACATAATTTTCCCAGTATGATATAAAGAAAACTGGAAAATGATACTGCCCGCAAAAATAAAATCTATGCGAAGCCATGTAGTCTTACTTTAAGGAGGCAAAGTTTCTAGCAAAGACAATAATAAGATAACCACCATATCCATTTTAATTGAATAGAATTTTTAATGTCAATTAAACATCACAAACTTCTATTTATTAATGAATAAGAACAAATTTAAAAGAAATCAGACAATGAACTAGACTTCTAAAGGAAAGGGGTGGGCTGAAAATATGCATTTTAATTTTGCTCCCTCCTAAAACCCCATTACAATCGAAACAAGCTTTGTAATTGTCATTACTGTGTGTGTGTGTGTGTGTGTGTGTGTGTGTGTGTGTGTGTGTGTTTATGGTAAAAATTCATAGGCAGCAGAGATGAGTGGAACCAATCCCAGTCCTGAGCTGCGCCCCAGAAACTCCAGGGCTCTCTGCACTCATCCTGCAATGGTGAATACTGAAGAAATGAGGAAGAATACAAGCAGTAGAGGACCAACAGGCTTCCCGGAGGAGAGCCTCAACCTAAAGCTGAGGCCAATAGTGGGCAAGGGCAGGAGGTCCAGGCTGCTGTGGGCTATGATCACACCCCTGCACCCTAGTCTGGATGACAGAACAAGATCTTGCCTCTAAAAAAAAATTTTTTAAATAGTGGGCAATGGGACCCTATGCTCCAACCCTCTTCTTTCTTTCTGCTCCTTCTGGACGTACCCACAGTATGTTACTTGTGGACACTCGAATCTTCTCTTTCCTTCCAAGACCTCACTGAGTCACTGGCCCTCTTTACTCAGGGACATTGTGAATATGCAAGACCCAAAGAATCCTGCAGATAGGCACTGTGGGACCAATTACTTCTGAAATATTGACAACTATAGCTACTATTGGAGTTCACTGAGCAACAGGATGAAGAAACAGCAGCATCTGAAGCATTCATTTACCTTCAGCATTGATCAAATATTTTAAGCAGTACTGGTCTCTTTTGCTACTCTAAAGCATATTCCCTCATCAAGAAGAAACGTGACAAGTGAACCTAAGAGTTACAGAACCCTCAAAGAGACCAAGTGATAATTTACTTGGTCCAGTTTTACCAGCAAGTATATGAAAGCTGGTATCTTAGTGTTTTTTCTTCAGTGTCCAAGTTCAGACAGGTTAAGCAATAGGTTCAGACAGGTTAAGCAACTTTCCCAAGGACACAACGCTACTAAGTAAAAAAGCCGGAGAACTTCAACCTTGATGTTTTAATTGCCAAAAGCTATGCCCTGCTACACTACAAGACACAGGAAGTTTTCTCAAATTTTAAGTAGAATTACACCCTAATTAAGTGTAAAAATAATTCACAGGAAATAAATTTCTGCATGGTCCAGAAAGGTTATATCCAGGGAATAAAATGATATAGCAAAAGGGAGAAGAGAAAGATAGTTACTCTCGTTTCCAAGAGTTTAAACAGAAATACACCTGGGAAAACATGTTGTCACTGTTCTCATTCACAACCTACTTTTTAGTACTCTATAAGTGCAACCTCTCTGGTAACTGATTCTATGCAAAATTTTTCCTGTAAATTTGTTCATCCTGCAGCAATCTAATGGTGCAATACTTCTTGTTTGCAAACTTTTAATGTAAAAAGATATCACATGGGGATCTTACTAAAATGCAGATTCTGACTGAGTATGGCTGGAGTCGGGAGATGCTGTATTCTGGGGGTAGAAAAAGGATATTGCAGTATCCCCTTGACTAGCAAGGATCTAGTGCAGTGCTGTGTCATACTATAGAAATAATGCAAGTGGTATATATTGTTTTAAATTTCTTAGTAGCTACTTTAATAAAACTTTTTTAAAAGGTAAACTTAATTTTTATAATATATTTTGTCTAACTCAATACATCCAAATCATTATCAGTTCAATGTGTAATCAATACTCTAAAATTAATGAGATTTTACATTCTTTCTTCATACTAAGTCTTTGAACACAGCTTGAATTTTCCACTTACAGTACACATTTTAATTCAGAATAGCAACATCCCAAGGGCTCAATAACCACATATGGCTAGTGGCTTCCTTACTGAACAAATATAAGTAGACTGAATTTTAGCTACTCTGTACCTCTAGCTTGCTTGGAATGTTTAAACAGTTCAAAATTTATCATTAGCCAACTACATAAAGCTTAGCTGTGGTACCAGTGGAATTGAAGAGTGATTTTTATTTGTTTCTTACATTTTCCTTTTGTCCTATTCATGACTGAGTGCTGCAGCACAGGATGGATATAATAAGCAGTAAAATAGACTCTAGGGAGGGGTGGCAGAAGGCTGGGTGATGGCAGGAATGGTAGTGGGAAAACAGAAAGTTAGTGTATTTTCAAGATATAATCTTGGCATAGTTTAGGGGGAAAATGTGGAAAAGATGTTTGCTTACTTTTATGAATACAGATGTTTTCACTAACCTTTTAAAAATCTAAAATAAAGATCTGGTTTAGATACCAATTTAAATACCAAATATTCATTTTTAAAAAACAGCTAAAGAAGTAAAAGACAGATGATCCACAACAAAACAGAAAGTAAATTCAATACTCCTGTCAGAGAGAGCCAAAGAGATTTCTACATGCCAGGATTTCCCAAAGAAAATTAAGCAATTAAGATGAATAATGTCTATGATACTCACCAGAAACAAAGTTTCAGCCAAAGAAAGAATCCACTAGAAATCTGCCCAGATAAGATACTTAAATCACATTTTGGGACTACTTGAAGTACATATGAAGAAGCAGTACCAGAAACGTCAGGGTAGAAATAAAAAGATACCAACTCAATTCACTTGTTGGCTTTCTTCTTGAGTACAAGTGAAGAGCTGATAGGCTCCATGGTGATGATGAAATAATGAAATAAAAACCAAGAAACAGCTGAACTAAGTGCACTGTTGTCCATTAACTGAGGTTTTGCATTCAGACAGGAAAGCAGTAAAGACAACAGATGTCAGCACCAATGTCCTATGCACTACACCATCCACACTCTGTCATGGTTGCAGAATTCTCAGAATTGGGCTGGAATATATGGCAAGAGATTCAAATTTCAGAAGGCTGTAGGATCTAAATCCAGATTGTAAAATATCTAAAACAGAATGGTCACATATTAAAATCTTGGTAGTTCAAACCAATGACAGTGAAGGAAAGGAACCTACATTTATTGAGGTTTAAGTAACAGCCATAAGAATTACATCAGTGAAAACAGCAGAGTGAGTACCTCTGAGAATTCTCTCCTTAACTTTTTCAAAATTCTGGAAATTAACTAAAAGCTTGCAGCAATCCATGGAACATTTTTTCAAGAAAAACAGCTGAATCTCCGGAAGAACAGCAAATTTAGTGGTATTTCAACTTACCCTATTCCTTCCCTCTGATCTGCAGCTCCACAGTCACCATGAAAACCAGCAACACATAATACCACTGAAAGCCAGGAGCCTGGCAGCCACCAACGGATTTTAAGTGCCTTCAAAGCCTCATTCCCAGAGAACTGTCATTATATCAACCTATCCGGTGACATCCTCAAACATGCTACTTGGACTGTCTTTATTTGACCTGACTCACAGCTTGGCTAGAGCAAAAAAAAAAAAATCTCTTCCCCACAAGCATTTGTCTAAAATATTTAGAGGGCCAGGTGGGGTGGCTCATGCCTGTTATCCCAACACTCTAGGAGGCTGAACCAGGAGAATCATTTAAGGTCAGGGGTTTGAGACCAGCCTGGACAACATAGCAAGACTCTATCTCTATAAAAAATTAAATATTAGCCAGGTATGATGGTGCATACCTGTAGTCCCAGCTACTTGAGAGGCTGACACAGGAGGATACCTTCAAAGAGTTTAAGGCTGCAGTGAGCTATGATCATGCCACTGCACTCCAACCTGAGTGAAGGGTGAGAGCCTGTTTTGCAAAGAAAAAAAGTATTTTGAGGCAATTATTTAATGTTGTGGCTGCCTGAAATGGTAGAAAGCAGTAGGACAAAGATGAATACACTAATGAAAAAGCTTAAAAGAAAAAACTGAGAAGCAAGATGCCCATGGAGACTTTGAAAAGTTTAGACATATTCCTGAAAATCTCAAAGTCTATTCACATGTACAGGGCTGTGTGTATGCTCAGAACTGTGTACATGCTCAAAGAAGTCCTAAGAAGACTGACTCAGAGGCTCTGTGCAAGAAGGAAGTGATGGCTAAGCAAAGTTATCAAATGTCTGGATGACTGTTAAAGGAGTGTACCAACACACACAAAGAGCATCTCAGCAAAAACTGGGAAAATGACTGGTCCCAGGAGTTTAAGGAAATCTGTACAATCACTAGCTGACCACAAAGCCATTTGAACAGACTTCTTTGGCCATGCACAGAGAATACAAACTTTACAGAATTATTACAGAAAAGTCACCTAACAAATAAAAAACAACAAACAGCAACAATAAGGATCCTGGGGCCAAATATGATTTTCAAAGTTGCCACCCCACTATATTATATAAAACGTCCAGTCTTCAACAACAACAACAACATTACAAGACATGCCAAGAAATAAAATAGTATGGCCTATACATAGAGGGAAAAACAATCAATAGAAACTAACCTTAAGGAAACCCAGATGTTGGCTGTATTAGACAAATATTTTAAATCAGTTATCTTAAATATGTTCAAAGAACTAAAGGAAACTGTGAAAAGAAAGTATGAGAATAATGCTTCACCAAATAGAGAATATTTTTAAAAAGCTATAAGAACCAAACAGAAATTCAGGATTGAAAAGTACAATTACTGAAATGAAAAATTCACTAGAAGGGCTCAACAGCAAATCTGAGAAAACGGAAGAAAAATTATTCAAATATGAAGATAGGTCAATTGAGATTATCTAATTCTTCAAATGTGAAGATAGGTCAATTGAGATTATCTAATCCAAAAACAGAAAGAAAGAAAACAAAATGAAGATAAAGGAACAATGCCTAGAGAACTGTAGGACACCATCAAGCATACTTGCATACATACAGTGAGAGGGGAGGAGAGAAAGGAACAGAAGGACTATTTAACGAAATCATGGCCAAAACCTTTACAACTTTGATGAAAAGCATTAAAATCTGTATATCCAAAACAAACTCCAAGTAGGATAAACTCAAAAAGATGCACACCTATATACCATAATCAAACTATCCAAAGACAAAGCAGCAAGAAAAAAGTGGCACATCACATACAAGGGATCCTCCATAAGATTAACAGCTGGTTTCTGATCAGAAATCATGGAGGCCACAAGGCAGTAGAATTACGTATTCAAAGTGCTGAAAGAAAAATGACTGTCAATCAAGACTTGTGAAACAATGTCATTTTCCCCCTTTTTACCCTCCATTATGGCATTCTTTTCTGTTAAATATTTTCCAGCACAAAAAAGGGAAAAAAGAAATTGTTAACAAGACACATAAAAGACTAACAGCAAAATGGAAGAAGTAAATCCTATCTTATCAGTCATTACATTAAATGTACATGGATAAATATTCCAATTAAACATTCCATTGACAGAATGGTTAAAAAAGAAAAAAACATGATCCAAGTATATGTTTCTACAAGAGACACACAACACACTATATCCACCAAACATGATGAAATTAAGACATTCTCAGATAAACAGAGACTAAGAGAATTTGTAGTTAGAAAATCTGCCCCACAAGAAATAATAAAGGGAGTCCTTCAGACTGAAATAAAAGAACACTAGATTAACTCAAATGCAGAGGAAGAAATAAAAAGCACAGGTAAAGCTAACTACATAGGTAAGTATGAATGACAGTATAAATGTATTTTTGCTTATATTTTATTTTTCTTTTCTTCTTCTACCTAATTTAAAAGCCAGTTGCACAGAGCAAATCATAAATTTGGTTAAAGGGCACATGATGTATAAAGAATAATTTGTATGAAATAACAGTACAAAGGAAGGGGAAGGGAAGGCACTATATGGAAACAAAGTTTTTATATACTATTGAAATTAAGTGGGTATTAATTCAAACTAGATTGTTATAAATTAAATTTTCAATTGTTAATTATAATCCCCAGGGCAACCACTAACAAAATAACTCAAAAAATATACTAAAATACAAGATAAGGAAATTAAAATTATGCACTGGAAAATATTTAACAAAAAAGAATGCCATAACGGAGGAAAAATGGGAAAAAATTACATAAGACATAGAAAACAAATGGCAAAATGGCAGAAATAAATCCTATCTTATCAGTAACCACATTAAATGTACAAAGACTAAATATTCCAATTAAACATTACATGGAGTTTTAAAAACAAAAAAAACTGAACTAAACATGATCCAACTATATGCTTTCTACAAGAAACACACTTTAAATATAAAGACATGAATAGGTTGAAAGTGAAAGGATGGAAAAGATATTTCATGAAAACAATACCAAAAGGAGAGATGAAAATGGCTACACTAACATCTAACGAAATAAGACTTTAAGAAAAAAACTGTTACTAGAGACAAGGGATATTTTAGAATGACAGAGGTAAATTTGTAGCAGACATCCAACAACAGACACCCAAAATACATGAAACAAAACTGACAGATTTCAGAGGACAAATAAACAATGCAACAATAATAGAGACGTCTATCCCACTTTCAGTATTGGATAAAATAATTAAATAGTCAACAAGGAATAGAGAACTGAACAGCACTGTAAATCAACCTGACCTAACAGACACCTACATGGTATTTTACCCAACAACAATAATATATACATTCTTCTCAAGTGCACATGGAACATTTTAGGATAGAACATGTGGTAGGTCATAAAACCAATCTTGATACATTTAAAGGACTGAAATCACACAAACTATGCTCTCTAAAAACAATGGAACAAAATTAGAAATTAATAACAAGGAGATCTGAGAGATATACAAGTAAGTGGAAATTAAACTCACTCCTAATAGGTCAAAAAAGAATTCAGATGGGAAATAGGAAAATACTTTGAGACAAATGAAAACAAAAACACAACCACCAAAACTAATGAGATGTAATGAAAGCCATACTTAGAGGAAATTTATAGCTGTAAATGCCTGTATTTTAAAAAGTAGAAAGATTTCACATCAATAACCTAAAATTTAAAAACTGGTAAAAGAACAAACTAAATTCAAAGCAAGCAGATAAAAATAGTAAAGGTATCAGAGCAGAAAGAAACGGAGAAAAGAAAAAAATAAGAGTAAAATCAACAAAACCAAAAGTTAGTCCTTTTAAAAGGTAACAAAATTGATTCTTCCTTTTAAAAGACAACAAAATTGACTATTTTCAACCCATTTAAAAGATAACAAAATTGGAATACTATGTAGCCATAAAAAGGAAAGAGATCATGTCCTTTGCAGGGACATAGATGGAGCTGGAGGCCATTATCCTCAGCAAACCAACACAGAAACAGAAAATCAAACACCGCATGTTCTCACTATTAAGTGGGAGCTGAATGATGACAACACGTGGACACACGGAGAGAAACATCACACACTGGGGCTTGTTGGGGAAGTGGGGGAAGGGAGAGCATCAAGATAAGTAGTTAATGCATGCGGGGCTTAATACCTAGGTGATGGGTTGACAGGTGCAGGATACCACCATGGCATACGTTTACCTACATAACAAACCTGCATGTCCTGCACATGTATCCCAGAACTTAAAAGTAAAATTAAATGTAAAAAAAGATAACAAAATTGGCAATAAACTCCATTAAATAATACACGTAATTTTATTAAATAGTCACAACCACCTATGAAGGTACATTTGGCTATGCCCAATTCACATAAGGTTGTGAGTTATTACATCATTTACCCTAGGACGAAGAACAAGGGGAAAAAAGTCAAAATTTAAGCCTTATGTTTTTTACAGAATGCTGTACCACCTGGACAAGTTTCTGGATTTACAAAAATATAAACTCTGTGTTTTAAAGAATACAATTATCTTAACTGAACTTGCTTTTGTCAAATATAGGCTTTTAATTATACTATTCTTTTGGCTTAACTTGGGCATTATTGCAAAACATTAGTCTTCATTAACTTACTAACCTCACATACTTTTAAAGTGTGTATTGACAGAAAAACCAAAGCGAATTTGTATAAACAGATGCAATTTATTTATAATTAAGGCAGAGGTCACATGTAAATATTTGAAATATTTGAAAAAATATATACAAATTATATTATTTAAATAATTTTCTGGAAGTTATGTTTATATTAATTAGTGAACCTTTGAAAAAACTTTTTCCCCTAATTAAACTTTTTACTACTCGCTCAATTATCAAATGCTACCAATTATCAAAGAGCTAATTCATATCATTTTTACACTATGTTATGATAAGTCTACACCACCACTATCACCACTACGCAATCCCAATGCTGCCTTAACTGCAAATTTAAGGCTGAAAAGTCTATAGAGCTCTAAGAACACAAAAGGTAGTGTAGTGGAGAGGCTATCGACTAGGCTAGGGGCCATAGGAAAACCACGATATATCTGAATCCCTTAAAATGAATCAATGTTTTTAAAAATCCAATTACTTAAGGATTTTCACTTGCATCACTTTTGGTAGAACAGTCTGAATATTAAGATATATATATATATGTATAACATTAATATGGCCCAATTCCAAGCAACAATTTTTTTGGGGGTGGGAGGCAGGGTCTCACTCACTCAAGCTGCAGTAGAG
Source organism: Gorilla gorilla gorilla (assembly GCF_029281585.2). Taxonomy (NCBI): domain Eukaryota; kingdom Metazoa; phylum Chordata; class Mammalia; order Primates; family Hominidae; genus Gorilla; species Gorilla gorilla. The sequence continues at coordinate 137,168,180 of NC_073233.2, forward strand.
TGGCGCGATGCCCTCACTGCAGCCTCAACCTTCTCCGACTCAAGTGATCTGCCCACCTCAGTCTCCCTAGTAGCTGGGACCACAGGCATGCCACCACACCTGGCTAATTTTTGTAATTTTTATAGAGACAAGGTTTTGCCATGTTGCCCAGGCTGGTCTCAAACTCCTGGGCACAAGCGATCTGCCCGTCTCGGCCTCCCAAAGTGCTGATTACAAGCACTAACCATTGTGCGCAGCCTTAATATATTTTTAAGCTGCTAAATGAAAAACGAAGTTATATGCTACTGAAGAATTGGGACATTGGGTGGCACTCTTGTAAAAGGAATAATTACTGTAACATACAGGTTGAGAAAACAACCTAAAGTTTAACATTATACTGCTTGGCCAATCCAAATTATTTAATAAAACCTACTTTAAAAGAAATTACTTGTTTCCCAAATCCACCATCCATGTCTTTGAGGAAATGTTTCAGATGTTATTGAAAAAAGTAGTTGTTTTTGGACGTGGATAAAAGTCAGGAAGCATTTGTCTTTCCTCTCCCTAATCTCTCTCATTTGAGTTTACAGTGAGAATACAAGCAGAAACATACAATGATGCAATTATATTCCATAACATATTTACTGTTTTATTCTATTTACTTTTTTAAAATTTGGTTATAAAACATCTCACAATATTTTTGTTAAATATGGAAAAAGCAAACAAGTTTAGTATAGGCATTTGTGTCTCCTCCAAGCTATATTAGTGACATCAAATTAAACTAGAATATATTTTTAAAATATTATTTCTCATGTGTAATATTTCACAATAAGTATGTGCCTGAGAGTAAAACTTTTTAAAATAAAATATCTTTGAGCTAAATTATTTCAACAGGAACCATATCAAACATCATACATCAAATCAATAACTGGTTAACTTGTGAAATATAAAAATCCATAAAAAAGAGCCCAAAATTTAATATATTATCCAATACCATAAAGTAATCATTTTGACCAGGCACGGTGGCTCACACCTGTCATCTCATCACTTTGGGAGGCCAAGGTGGGCGGATCACTTGAGGTCAGGAGTTCGAGACCAGCCTGGCCAACATGGTGAAACCTCATCTCTACTAAAAATACAAAAATTAGCCGGCCATGGTGGTGGGTGCCTGTAATCCCAGCTACTCGGGAGGCTGAGCAGGAGAATCGCTTGAACCTGGATAGCAGAGGCTGCAGTGAGCCCAGACCACACCAGTGCACTCCAGCCTGGGCAACAGAGTAAGACGCCATCTCAGAAAGTAGAAAATTTAAATTTAAGAAGTAATTTTTCATTTTTACATAGCATATACTTTGTGTTTCATGTGCAAATATTTACTGTTTGTTATTGTTATGGTTTTCTATTGAGACATCCTGCCCTATTTTTGACAGCTATTAAACATGTGGCTAATAATTTTGTTTTCTGATTACAGATGAAATCTCAGTACAGACGCACTTTTTTGTTAAATACACTAACAAGGAAGCTAGTGTATTTCCAAAGAAAATGCAAAATGCTTGGAATATCTTCAACATTCTCAAATGTAAGTATGATGTGTGACCGGCAAACAAATTATATACAACTTTAAATTTTTAAAAAACCTAGGGAAGTCCTGGTTCCAGTAACAGTGGAGTAGCTTGTATTTCTCCAACAAATTCTAGTTCTTCGATGGATTCTAGCTCTCCGACATCTTACAAAAACTGTCAACTGTGGACAAAACATTACACAACCACTTAAAAAAATCAGAGGCCAACTATAAAAGTAGTACACCTAATGGGATACTGTATAAAGGTTTGTCAGTCATCCCAACTGAAGACAACTTTGAAGGGCCATCCCAATTCAGAATTCCCTAGAGTCAGCTAAGGCCTTTCTTAAGACTGCCTCTCATGCCGGTAATCCTAGCACTTTGGGAGGCAGAGGCAGGCGAATCACTTGAGCCCAGGAGTTCAAGACCAGCCTGGGCAACATTGAGAAGCCCCATCTCCACAAAAAATACAAAAATTAGCCAGGCCTGATGGTACACACCTGTAGTCCCAACTTCTAAGGAGGCTGAGGTGGGAGGATCACCTGAGCCCAGGAGGTTAAGGCTGAAGTGAAGTCATGATTGCACCACTGCATTCCAGCCTGGGTGACAAAGTGAGACGGACTCAAAAAAAAAAAAAAAAAAAAAGAGACTGCATCACACTCAACTTCTCCCTCTACTCACTTCTCTGTTCCCATTTCTTCCTTCCCACAGGTGTTGATACCAGTATTATCCTAATAAACACCCTTTGTATTAATCTTGGTCCCACAGAGTTTGAGAACCACACTCACGGGTGACATTAGTGTAGCTACAGATTATCTACGTATCAGTTACACAGACATTCTGGGTGATGAAATAGGAAACAGGCATAAAGCACTTTACACTTTATACAACAGAGGGCTGTCTCCAAGAAAAGCACCTGAGTGATTGAACTAGACGATGAGTTCATCTAGCCCCACTTTTCATGGCATATTATTTCTATTTGAAAGAATGGTAGACAAATTAGGGTTACTCAAATGATGATATTTCCTTAAAAAATGAAGTGAGCCAGTCATTTCAAGGAAAACAACTGGCATTATTGTTGAGAATGATAAAATTTGAACTTTCAAGTAAAAGTCAGATTTTGGAGAATTTGTATTTGATACTAGGAACTTGATAGCTTGAGGAGATCAGTAATGATGTTAATGATATTAACTAATGATCTTACAAGGCCATAAAAAAAAGGTGTCAGCCAAGATTGACTCTCATCTGAAGGCTGGGGGGAACAATTTGCTTCCAAGTTCATGCGGGTTGTTGACTAAATTCACTTCCTTGCAGTTGTAGGATGGAGGTCCCTTGCTGGCTGTCAGACCAGGGCCACTCTCTGCTTGGACACTGGCATCACATGTCCCCTTCCTATCTTGGAGACAGCAATGCATGACCAGTCCTTCTCATGCCTCCAATCACTCTGACTTCTCTTTCCGCTACCAACCTGAGAAAACTTCTCTTTTACTTCCCTCTCTCTTCCACAAGGGTCAGGCCTGCATAGATCTCTTCCAGTTGCAGATGGAATTGTTCTATAACTTGATTGGGGTATGGATTACTTAAACATATATATTTGTCAAAACTTTTCACACTGTACGCTTAAGACATGAATTTCATCATATTCCAATAAAGTATTTATTTTTACTGGAGTATAATGCTATTTTTATTGGAGTATAATATTATACTCCAATAAAAACAAGTAATGCTAAAAAAAATGTAACCATTACTTTAAAAAAAGAATCCTGATCTTTTAGAGATGTGCACTGAAATAGCAACAGATGATATGATGTCAGGGATTGGCTTTGAAATAATCATGGGTGGTGGGAGCGGCTTTGGATAAAACAAAATTGGTCACATATTAAAGACTTCTGAAACTAGGTGGGGGGTACATAGGAGTTTATTTTATTCTACATTTACTTTTGTATATGTTTGAGAATTTCCATAATAAAAAGATTTTTGACCTAACCAACTCACAGCAGGAGATACAAAATGACAAAAATTCTAATACACAATTGGTGTGAATACAAAGTAATAAAACCTCTTTAAGAAAGGGCTCTGTCTAACTCTACCAATGCTGAAATGGCACACACCTTTCAACCCAGCAACTCACTTTTCGGATGCCTTAGAGAAGTCATGCACACATGCACAACTGAACGTGTACAGACTGATCAATGTGGCATGGTCTATAATATTAAAAAAAAAAAACCTGCAACAATCTAAATGTTTTGGGGATAATGGAAAAAGTAACTGCAGTATATTCATACAAGGAAAATATATGTAATAGTTAAAATGAACTGTATCCATGTATTACATGGAATAAATGAGAAAAAAAGCCTGCAGAGTGACATACTTTTTATATAAGGTTTTAATATACTATATATAGTTTTACTACATGATAATATACAATATACAGTCTAATACTATGCAATATACAGTTTTAATATTTATCATATAATGCCATATATTTTTTACGGATAGACATAACAGAGGTCTCAACAAATTCAGGATAACTGTTACTTCTAGGTAACAAAAAAAAAGGAAAATAATATCAGGGGTTCAATTGTATAATATTTCATTAAAAAAAAACCTGAAGCAAGATGGTAAAGCAAAAGGAATTAATGGAGCAAGTATGTTGGTTCATGTTCCTTGCCGTACTTTCCTGTTTGTTTTTAAATATCTCAAAATTTTTTTAAAACAAAAAAACAAAGGCTATTGCAATAATTCAAGGAAGAGATTACTGACAATCTATCTAACATTAAAGTTTTTAAATTACATTTCCTTTTAAGAACTTCATGCTATTTCAGGACTGTAAACTATTACATTTCAAAATACCCACAGTTAAATATTGATCTGAAAGAAGTCCTCCTGACAACACCAATAATGTATATACTATAAAAAAGACTAACTCTCAAAAATGTAGTCTAAGCATTGTGCCAAATATTTTGAAACTATAAAAATATATATGTAAAATAAATAGTCTACTATATATTTTTCCTTAAAATATATATCCTAAGGAAATATGAAAAGTGTAAAATTTTATTAAGTTTAGGTGACGAGCACGTGAGTGCTAAGACCTATTATCTTGTACTTTTCTGTGTATGTTGAAAACATTGACAAAGTTAAAATATATCAATATAATCTATATATCTGCAAGAAGAATGGCAAAAATACATATACTGTTTTCTAGGTTATTTTTCCCAAAGATCTCCCTACTACTTACTCAAAAAGAAAATCATTTACTTATTTTTAATCTGCCACCTGAATGAAACTGGCAATTTTTAGAGAAACAAAACCACCCCTCCAGAGTAGGGTGGGGATACTCAGCACAGGAACTATTTATTTAAAGGGGCGTCTCTGTCAGGACAACTAGGTTTTTAGCAACAAAAACCTAGCAACAAAAAAAACAAACAAACAAAAAAACACAGGTAGTTGTTCTTCTATTTCAATCCCTATTTCACCATTCCCTTAGTTTACCAGGCTTTTAAGTAGGACTTCACTGGTTTTGACCAGTGGCCCCCAAAAAATATATATCCACATCCTAATACCTGGACCCTGTAAAGATTGCACTATTTAGAAAACAACTTTACAAATTTAAGTTAAGGATCTTGAGATGAACTCATCTTGCATTTCAGGTGGGCTCTAAATCCAACGATAATTATCCTTATAAGAGACAGAAGAGGCACAAATACAAAAGAGAAGGCCACGTGAAGGGAGTGTGGCCCTGCTGACATCTTGATTTCGGACTTTAGCCCTTCGGAACTTAAATAAACTTCTGTAAGCTACCAAGTTTGTGGTCACCTGTTATCTTACCTTCTGAAACATTTCCCTACCAATTCAACTAGCTACCTAACACAGCACCTGCCACGAGCTCTACCTGGTCTAGAATTTCACCCCACGTTGACTTTACCTGCTCTAGAATTTCATCTCACATTTACTGTGCTCCTCCCTACACTCTTGCCTGAGCTCCTACCCTTAGGTACTGTATGTGTAAATATGTGTAACCTAGTCTAAAATTGTCATCATCTGTAGCAAAAGTAAGTTTGCACCATTTTTGGTATTATCTGCTCGAATACAAGAACTGGCAAAATGACAGGGCAGCATGGACACAATTATAGGTCCATAAAAACACAGCATTACTGGGCTTGGTCTTCATATAAGAGAAAACAGGTGGCGCTTGGTTACATGAATAAATTCTTCAGTGGTGATTTCTGAGACTCTGGTGCACCCACCACCCAAGCAATGTACACTGTACCCGATGTGTAGTCTTTTATCTCTCCCCCTTCCCCACTACTCCCCGAGTCCTGAAAGTCCCTCAAAGTCCATTATATCATTCTTATGCCTTTACATCCTCATAGCTTAGTTCCCACTCATAAGTGAGAATATAGGCTATTTAGTTTTCCATTCCTGAGTTACTCCACAAAGAATAATAGTCTCCAATTCCATCCAGGTTGCTGCAAATGCCATTATGTCATTCATAAACATACACACACACACACACACACACACACACACACACTCACACACCACATTTTCTTTATCCACTCATTGGCTGATGGGCATTTGGGCCGGTTCCATATTTTTGCAATGCGAATTGTGCTTCTATAAACATGCATGTGCAAGTATCTTTTTTGAATAATGACTTCTTTTCCTCCGGGTAGATACCTAGTAGTGGGATTGCTGGATCAAACAGTAGATCTACTTTGAGTTCTTTAAGGTATCTCCACACTGTTTTCCATAGTGGTTGCGCTAGTTTCCATTCCCAATAACAGTGTAAAACTGTTCCCTTTTCACTGCATCCACGTCAACATCTATTACTTTTTTATTTTTGATTATGGCCATTCTTGCAGGAGTGAGGTGGTATTGCACAGTGGTTTTGATTTGCATTTCTCTGATAATCAGTGATGTTGAGCATTTTTCCATATGCTTGTTAGACATTTGTATATCTTCTTTTGAGAACTGTCTATCCATGTCCTTAGCCCACTTTTTTGTGGGATTGTTTGGTTTGTTCTTGCTGATTTGTTTGGCTTCTTTGTAGATTCTGAATATTAGTTCTTTGTCTGATGTACAGATTGTGAAGACAGTCTCCCATTCTGTAGGTTGTCTGTTTACTCTGCTGATTATTTCTTTTGCTGTGCAAAACCTTTTTTGTTGCATTCGCTTTTGGGTTCTCTGTCATGATGTCTTTGCATCCTGAAACTCTGACGAATTCATTTACCAATTTTAGGAGCTTTTTGGATAAGTCTTTAGGGTTTTCTAGGTATACAATCACATATCATCAGCAAACAGGGACAGTTTGACTTCCTCTTTACCTATTTGGATGAGCTTTATTTCTTTCTCTGATTGCTCTGGCTAGGACTTCCAGTACTATACTGAATAGAAGTGGTGAAAGTAGGCATCCCTGTCTTGTTCCAGTTCTCAGAGGGAATGCTTTCAACATTTCCCCATTCAGTATAATGTTGGCTGTGGATTTGTGGTAGATAGCTTTTATTACCTTAAGGTATGTCCCTTCTATGCCAATTTTGCTGAGGGTTTTCATCATAAAGAGACGCTGGATTTTGTCAAATCCTTTTCTTGCATCTATTGAGATGATCATGTGATTTCCATTTTTCATTCTGCTTATGTGGTGTACCACATTTATTGGCTTAAGTATGTTAAACCATCCCTGCATTCCCTGGTATGAAACCCACTTGATTATGGTAGATTATCTTTTTGATATGCTGTTGGACTCAGTTCACTAGTATTTTGTTGAGGATTTTGGCATCAATGTTCATCAGGGATACTGGTCTGTAGTCTTCTTTTTTTGTTCTTAATATTTCTTATTTTCATTTTGCCTACACAGATCAAAATAAATGTTGATGTGAATAGTAAATCTCACATTTAAAGAAATACAAATCTCCCTTTGTTTATAACTCATTCATCAGTTAAACAAATATTTACTGGTCATTTGTTACATCCTAGCTGATGAGAAAACTTCAGAAAACAAAATCTTTGCTCCCAGGGAGTTTACATTCTAGTGGGGATTACAAATGTTTTTAAAGGATTATTTATTGGGTAGTGATAAGTGCTTTAGCATGTTAAAGGAATGAAGAATGCTCAGGACTGCTGCTTTAGATAAGGCTTTCAGAGAACTCCTTCCTCTGTGAGGTGGGGACATGAACAGAGGCCTAAATGAACTGAGTGCATTACGTGGATCTAGGCAGATGGGTGCACAGGTGCAAAGGCCTCGGGGCAAGAGCACACTTGTGTCCAGTGTGGTGCAACAGTACGGTGAGGGCAACAAAGTGATAGGAGAAAAGGCTCCAGAAATAGGGCCAAAACAGGCAGGGCTTTCCAAGCTACGCAAAGAACCCCTGAAATGAGGAGCTACTGAGAGCCTTTTTGCAAAAGAGGAACATGACATTCCTTACACTGAGAAGGATAATCTGGCTGCTCTATAAAGACTAGACCAAGCAGGGCAAAAATCACACCAAGAGACCAGTTTAAGGCTACTGCATTGATCCAAAGAAGTGAGAGTGATTTAGACTAGGGTGGTAGCAACAGAAGTAGTGAGAAGTGGCCCAACTGAAGACGCATTTTGACGGTAGGGACAAGGAAGTTTGGTGAGGTAGTAGGTATGGGGCAGAGAAAAGTAAAGTCACCACAGTGCCAGCGGTTTTTGATGACTCAAGGAAAAATTCAATCTTCTCAATTATAGTTCTGACTAACCCTAATTTCTCTTCTAAGCTTGAGTGAAATTAATTAATCCTGAATCTGTCATCCTAGAGACCAAATATCATGAAATTCATTTATAGTCCTTGCAAACTTTGAGGACACAGAGCACCTTCATATTAAAAGATTTTTCCTTCTAACTCTTACACCCTCCCAGGAATAATTCCTAACCATTAACCCACATAAATGGTGCTTATGCCTTTCTGTGCCCTTTCTTCTCCCCTCTCTTCTCACTTCTCATGACCCAGTCAGAGAAAAATGTTGCACAGTGAGGACATGTAAGTGAAAAATCTACCAATGGCCATTTACAATCAGGGATTTCATGCACTACTGGATTTACTAGTCATTTCAGCCTCCACTACCACCACACATCTATAAATGTCAGTAACAGGTGCTCTCATACACTTAAGATTATTCTTACATGCATGAGTAATACATACACTGATGGGATTTAAAACAATCAACTGCAAATTGGGTGTGGTGGCACACACCTGTAGTCCCAGCTACTTACAAGGCTCAGGTGGGAGGACTGCTTGATCCCAGGAGTTCCAGGGCAGCCTGGTTAAGATGCTAAGACCCAGTCTCAAAAAAATAAACCAACCAATTGCATTATCATAGAACTTATTTTAAACACACACACACACACACACACACACACACACACACCTCTAACCAAACATAATTAAGACTTCTGATGATGCAATAAAGTGTTATTTTCACAATAATAATTTTTTTTGAAACAGGGTCTCACTCTGTTGCCCAGGCTGGAGTGCAGTGGTGCAATCTCAGCTCACTGCAGCCTCGACCTCCCAGGCTCAAGTGATCCTCCCACCTCAGCCTCCCCAATAGCTGGGACTACAGGCACATACCACCATGCCTGTCTAATTTTGTTTATTATTTATAGAGTATTATTCATACAGACAACGTTTCACTATGTTGCCCAGACTGGTCTCAAACCCCTGGGCTCAAGCAATCCTCCCACCTCAACCTACCAAAGCGCTGGGATTACAAGTGTGAACCACTATGCCAGGCCACGATAATAATTTTTCTAAGCCCTCGCATATTATACAGCTTATTAAATAGTACAGACTTTCCTATTTCCTATATAGTCTTTCTACTTCTAGTCTTTGCCCTTTTCCAGAACATTATTTTATACCTAACTTTTTTTGTGTGAGCACTTACTCTGTTAGAATATGCAGTAAGCATTCTGCAGCATAATCTCATTTATGCATCACAGCAGCGCTGTAAGGAGGGTACTAGCATTGCCCACATTTTGCAGATGAGTAATTTTAGGATTGGTCAGATGACCAAAATTACCCAGAATGACAGAGCCAGGAGCTGTCCCAGAAGTGAGGCCGCTAGAAGCTCATTTTCCAAACAAGCATTACACTAACCACCTTTTAGTTAGTTCACCTAGAATAACCCTCCTAAAATATAAATTGGATGATACCAATTCTGCTAAAATACAATACCTAGAAGCACTTTCGACACCCATAAAAGAGAGTCCAAATTCCTTAGCATATTAGGTTTAGCATCATCTCTAATTAATCCCCCTCACTTCCCACATTACTGCTAATATAGATTACTGGCCATTTTCCAAATATGCTCTATACTATTCCACCTGTGTCTACTCTCACATTAATCCAAAGCCTTCCCCCTCCATCCTCAATCTGTGGAAACAGGCAACTCTCTAAAATCCAACTCAAATGCCACTCTCAGTTAAATTTTTTCCCAAAACTTACAACACATAACACACACACAATTACTTAAAAAACAGACTTTTTCCACCAGCAGATCCCAAATTTCTTCTCCTATCTCTCAGACTACAAATTCTAAGGCAGGAACTGTTGTTTGTAATCTTCATTTCCTACACAGCAACTGCACAGTTACTATGCGCAGTGACAAATTAAATAATTTCCCCTACACTTTTTCATTTTTTTTTTTTCTGAGACGGAGTCTCACTCTGCTGCCCAGGCTAGAGTGCAGTGGCGCGATCTCGGCTCACTGCAACCTCCGCCTCCTGGGTTCAAGTGGTTCTCCTGCCAACCTCATCATACAATATACCCCCACAGCCAAGGGTGACTAGACATAAATTTCTTGGCAAAGTTACAGCAGTTTAGCAAGATAGCTATTACTGCAGACTTTGGAGTCAGACTGCCTCAGATTCCAATTCCATTTCTAGCACTTACTAGCTATATGACCCTGGGGAAAAAAAAAAATCTGGTCAAACTGAACTACTTGCTGTTCCACAAACACACTCCCAGTAGTTTTCTGCCTCTGTAAATTCTTACTGGAATGACCCTTCCCTAATTGTGCTATCCAGCCTTCAGTAGGCCCATCTCAAGTAATTTCCTTTTCTACAAGCTTTCCCTAGGTCTTCAATAAATTCACACAGTACCTAGTTTACCCTTCTCACAGGATATTTATATTGCCTTGTGGTATACTTACTTTTAGTTGAATTATTCTTGCGGGCCAAAGCTGTCTTGTCTCTGAATTCCTTTAGATACACAACACAAGACCTTAAACAAGTATTAGGTATTTGTGAACTAAGCAAAAAGTAAGTAATCTGATTATATCAGTTTTTCCTCTTCCTTCTCACAAGCCCTAAATGCTTGAGAGTGAGATTAATATTTTCTTTTATATTTTTTGTCATTATATCATAAGAAACCACTGCATAAAGCTTTTCTATCTTTAATATGGTTTGAAAAAAATTTTGAGTCTGCAAAAGCTAATTTTATGTAAATTTTAAAGACTAAGTTTAAAAGTAACATTTCAACAGAGGAAACAGAAAGAAAGGTTCCTGGAGAAATCTGGGAATCCAAAAGAGAGGACAATGTACAGTTTAACTCCGTGGTTAAGAATATGGACTTAGGAATGAGACGTTCCTGAATTTGAATTCTTGCTCCACTATTTACCATCACTGCAGCTTTGAGCAAGTTATTTAATTTCTTTAACACTTCATTTTTTCACTCATAAAATGGGGATCTTGGTACCTATGAGATGTAAGGAATAAATGAGCTCACATGTACAAAATGTATATGTCAGTACCTGAAACACAGCTTACATTCAATAAATGAAGTTAAAATTTTAAAACAAAAAATATTTTAATTAAAGGACATAGATACATGGTAACTTACACTTCATTAAAACTTCATTAAATTTTCTTTTATTTGGAAAGGTAAGAAAAAATAAAATTTGCATCAAGTGTTATAATAGCCAATTTTGATACTATAAAAACAGACAAGTAGTCCAGGTGCAAGAGCTTATGCCTATAATCCAGCGCTTTGGGAGGCCGAGGTGGGAGAATCACTCGAGCCCAAGAAGTCAAGACCAGCCTGGGCAACATAGCAAGCCCACATCTCTACAAATAATTTTGTAAAAATTAGCTGGGTGTGGTGGCGCACATCTGCAGTCTCAGCTACTCAGAGATTGAGGTGGGAGAGTCACTTGAGCCCAGAAGGTCAAGGCTGCAGTGAGACGTGATGACACCACTGCACTCCAGCCTGGGCAACAGGGCAAGACCCCATGCAGAAAAACAAGAAACCAAAAACAGGTAAGTAGATACGCTACTGGATTTAGTAAAAATAAAGTCTATGTAACAAGTTCTCACACAGAAGCCCTTCGAAGTCACAAAACAATAATTTTGACTGGATCATTCAGTAATAAAAATCCCAATGACATACTAAATCCAAGATGCTGCCTCTCCAGAAAAAGACAAAAATTTTAAAAAGTATTCAGTAATGTTCAAATAAATTTAGACAATGTGTAAATATAATAAATCAAGAATGACCAATAAAAACGTAGTATTTACAAATAGGGTGGTAAATCCTGGTAGGGAGGAAGCTGAAAGAGCTGAAAAACATTGTTTCTATAGAGTAGAAATGGGAGGCAAGCTGGGATAGGGTCAGGAGACTGTTGCTTTTCTTTGAAAGTCTCATGGGAGTATTGCTTTTTAAAATTATGTTTGCAACTTAGTTGATGATAATACAAACTTATTCTAAAGGAATGTTTATTATTATAATTGTTTTACAGGCAGGACCTTGGTTAGCGTGAGACAAGCAAACCACCTATGGTGCAAAATTTTAGGAGTCACCACTCTCAAGGCCAAGTACTTGAACATACTTACTCAACCCCGCAAGTGATACCTCCTCCTAGTCCTGTTCAGAGGGCTAGTGTTTTAGGAACTCAACACAAATGTCATAACCTCAAACAACTGAGGGATTTGAGCTGTTACACTCACTTATGGTATGCAATAAAATATACTGTTCAATACATAACACATTTCTAAAATTACTACCTACAAATATACATAAAAAGAAACCTAGGCCAGGCGCACTGGCTCACTCCTGTAATCCCAGCACTTTGGGAGGCCAAGGCAGGCAGATCACAAGGTCAGGAGATCGAGACCATCCTGGCTAACACAGTGAAACCCTGTCTCTACTAAAAATACAAAAAATTAGCCGGGCGTGGTGGCAGGCACCTGTAGTCCCAGCTACTTGGGAGGCTGAGGCAGGAGAATGGCGTGAACCCGGGAGGTGGAGCTTGCAGTGAGCCGAGATCACACCACTGCACTCCAGCCTGGGTGACAGAGCGAGACTCCACCTCAAAAAAAAAAAGATAAAAAGGAAATCTAGAATGATCTTTCTGGTTATTAATGACAGTTATTTATAGGTAGTAAGATTTTTTTTTGGATACACCTCTGTACCAAAAGATTTTTTAAATAATGAGCATATGTAATTGTAATAAAGTGGTTCTTTTAAAATAAACAACGTTCAGCTCCCAAACCACCTCTACTAACTGCACACACACACCTACCTGCACATTTTCCCATGACAACTTCATCCACTTCAATGGCTTCATCTACCACCTCTACGCATGCAACTTAAGTACAAATCCATATTCTTCAACTCTCTAGCCACCCAACTCCCTCAACTTTCACTTCCACATTGCCAATTACCCCCTACATAGCACCAAATGAATGTTTCACTGGCAATTCAAAGTCAGTCAAAAATAAACCATCATCTGTCCACATATACTACTTCATCCTCGTTATTTTCCAATGTGCATTAAGACTAATGCAATAAATCCCCAAGTCCCTCAGGTTTAAAACCCAAGAGCTAGTTTTAACTTCCACCTCTCCCTTACTCCATATATAAGGTTTAGAAACCTGTCATCCAACTTCTGTAATTTGACATCTAGTCTACCTCTCATTCCCAGAAACACATTCATTTCCTTTTCATAATCTATGTCCTGAAATATTACTAACAATCATAAATAAGTAAATATGATACAGTACTATCCTCAATACAAAGCATAAAACATGGCAAAGAACAGGTAAGCAACAAATGTTTCTGAATAATAAGTAGAAAAAAATAGTCTTCCCAGCTCCTATCTCTCCTACCTCCACCAAACCATTTTGCAGTTATTCCATCTTCCTAAAACATAGTTCTCATCAAGTCACAAGAACCTTCATTTACCAATGTCACATGAATAAAATAAAAATTGCTCAGCTTGGCATTCAACCATTCCAATATGAGGACTCTTTCTCTCTCCTCCAAGTTACATCCCACAATTCTAATCCACTAGATACCTGCTTTGTTTTCCCATCTCTGTCTTTGCTCATGTGCCCCATAAAATGCCATTCTCAGAATTTTACCTCTCAGAATTCTACCATTCAAAGCCCAGTGAAATTGTCATCTTCTCCACCCCCACAAGCCCAAAGTAACCCGCACTTTCCTGTATTAGAGCTCTCGTAGCATTGTGACACTTTCTTGTGTCACCATATTGTGATCTGGAATTAAAATTATTTCTCAATATGTTGCATTTACTACCAAATGTATTTTAAGTTCCTTGTGAACAAGTACAGAATTTTTACTTATTTATCTCCTATTATACCTAATATAATGCCTGGCACAACAGGAAGTAAGAGACCTGCGCATCAATAATAAAATACAACAGCAGTTGCAGTGGCAAATTTGAGTTCTTTATAAATACCAGATACTATTCGAAGCACTATAACATTATTTCATTTATTCTTCATAACAACTCCATGAGGATGGTACTATTATTTCCATTTTGCAGATAAGAAAACTGAGTCAGAGTGAGAACCCTGTCTCAGAAAAAAGAAAGAAAACTGAGTCAGAGAGATAATTAACTTTGTCAACATTTAACACTATTCCTCAATTGTATAAATAATTCTGCAAATAATGTATCTGCATATATGGTTAGTTCCATATTTTGCACTATTTCTTTAGACTCTAAAAATTATAACATTCAGTCAAATAGCATAGATGTTGTGATGGTCTTTCATATTTATTTTTTAAATGTTTTCTAAAAGGATTAATCATTTTATAAAGCTATCAATAATGTATGAAGGTAAGAATTTTATTGCCTCCTATCAGCTTAGTATATCACCATTATTTTCCCATTCTCCTGGTTCAAGTAGCCAAAGAATGACATGCATAATTCATTATGTTAAATAATAGTGCCTTTAAGGTTACCACCAGTGTTTAGGGGTGGTTGTTGCTAGTGTTATAAACAATATCTTCAGAGCTACTATGCCTAAATAATTTATTGGAAGTTATTTCACAGTATTTTCTCAGATAAAAAGAAATCACTTAACCTACAAAGATATTCACTAAACCTTTGATAATATTTGATTCATTCATTTATTCAATGGATATTATTCAACAGATTAGCTATTCATTAAACATTTATTTATAGCTCATTGGAATCAGAAAACTATACTAGTCCCTGGGAATAAATCAATAAAATACAATCCCTGCCTTCAAGGGGAACGATAATTTTTTAAGCATCAGAGTCATCTTGAGCTTGCGGAAACTGGTTCAAAGATCAGAAACTCATTTAAAGAGGGGTCCCCCTCATGTCAGTTGTAACACAGATTCCAAGAAAAAGTATTCTATTTCATACAGAGAAACGTACCCAAATGTGGCAGAACTAACAAAAGGTCAAAAATTTCAACCAAAGTATCATCAAATAAGGGACTCAGTTAGAAAAGGTAATAGCTGGGATAACACAATCTATAAAAGCATGAATAGTCCATAGACTTTGGGTCATCAAATTCAAAAATATAAATTAGTAAAATGTTTTGATAATGAATAAGATAAATAAGAAAAAGATAAATTTTATTTCCCAAAGCATGAAATAAAATTATGAAAGCCAATACCTCGAAATCCAATAAAATGAACCAAAAAGGTTCTGGAAAAAATTGACACAAAGCTATAAATCACTAGTCAAAGAACCAGGGCAATACTTAACCTTTAAGGGACAATCAGAGATGAAAATCATGCTCTCCCATAGCAATAGACTATTTTTGACTATAGGTCACTAGTGGCAATTGAATGCTGAGATTAAATCTTTGGTTTGATCCATTTTAGCAATTTCTATTCGACCCTCTATCTCTGTAGGCATTTCAAACTAATTTTGCAGGGTGATCAATTATAACATTGGGGTGGGATTTTAAAAGGGCCTATCCTCTGCCTGTTTTCCTCCTCTCAAACGTGTCTCTACCATGAACCATGCTGTTAAAATAGGTCTTTTAAGAGAAGATGTGTATCATAATATCAGTGTTTCAGTTTGGAACCTGATGGTAGCTGATTTCACTTTCACATTCATTTCAGCTTAAAGGCAGCATTTCCCACAGAGTACCCTCTTTTTTCCTCACTAGGTCTATCTTCCACGCTCTATAGTAAATACACTGACATAGTAGCAAGTCTCATTCATCATCTGGCCGCAGGCCCAGCCATCCTTTGCATCTAGTAAATTGTTAATAATGCATATTAAATGATTAAAAACAATAAAATGCTTATTCCACAATTCTCAGGAGTAGAAAATTATTACGCCCCCATATAAACAACTCTTGGTTAAAGATCAAGTCTGTTTACACGCTAAAAGTATAAATGATGTGCAGACCCAGTTTTGTTCATCATTCAAAGCTGGATATGAGGCAAGTTGCCAGCAGTGATAAGATCTTAAACTGATTAAGTTCATTCATATGCCTGTCTTCTCATGTATTCATACTTCCTGTTTCATGACTTCAAAGTAACCAGTAACTACTTTTTTAAGGATTTTAAAGACACCTCACAAACAACATACATCAAAGGAGGAGAAATATACAACTATTCTGACAATACTTCCTCCAAAATAAAAATGTACCAAATTATATTAATCTGCCTTCAAAGAAATTTATCTTAAAAATATGTTTATTTCATCTTCCAGTTTATATTAAAGGAAAAAAAGACTTTCTTTTACATCATATGAAAGGTATGATACAGCAATTTTCCATCCATCTTTTGAAGCACATTTTTAAAACATTAAAACACTGCAGAATTTATAAGCACAACCTTTGCATTATAGTAGAAATGCTTTCAGGATAAAAAAAACTCTTGTAATAGCAAAACAGGAATAAAATATATGTTTTCAAAGCATTAACTACAAATAACTTAGAATTCTCCAAGTATTACAGGGAGAGGCATGCAATGGGCTGATCCCTCTATGGGTCCTAAAATGAAATTCAGTCAACGGAAATTTTTCTTTTACTCATTTATTCTACCTTCAAATTAAATAAACTCTAAATTTATCCAACAAAAAGAAAATTAACCCAAACATCTTCCCCCTGAATTATTTATATACAATCTGACCAAATCATAGCATCTGATTAAAAGGAAAGTGAGGGCCGGGCGTGGTGGCTCACACCTGTAATCCCAGCACTTTGGGAGGCCGAGGTGGGTGGATCACGAGGTCAGGAGATCGAGACCATCCTGGCTAACACGGTGAAACCCCGTCTCTACTAAAAATACAAAAATTAGCCAGGCATGGTGGCAGGCACCTGTAGTCCCAGCCACTTGGCTGTCTCAAAAAAAAAAAAAAAAAAAAAAAAAAGGAAAGTGAAAGCTTATCTGATCCAGCCTATCTAACCATCTAGGAAAGATTTGTTTCCTTCTAGAAGTTCTTAAGCTTAACATTCCCTAATATCCAACTCAAAGCATTCTACATCAAGAATGACTTCCTTGCGATGCGATGCAGTGTTTTTATTTATGTCTTGGCTCCCGTTATTTCAATTTAAAATTTAAAAATTAAATTTTAAAAATTTACTCTTAATCAAAATCTAAGTGAAAATCATTCTATGTTTCACCAACACCTCAACAACTCCTGAACAAAACATCTTTATAAGTAGTGCTCTGTGCCTAAATCACCCCAGCCTCCTTTTACTTAAGCTAACTAGGACATTTTCCAACCTTTTGATTATTCTTTTGTTGTGGTATTGTTTTCTGTGCTGTCTACAGATAAATAATACACATAAAGGTCATAACACAGTGCCTGGAATATAAGTCTTTAAAAATGTTATCACTATTATTAGTTTCTCATATACTTCCAAAAACCTGATTGAATCCTCCTCTCCTCCTTTTCCTGTACACATGCTTCCCCATCAGTACTGCTAACCACTCAAGCTAGAGTTAACTATGACCATGTGTTTTTTTTCTGCTGTATTTGCATTTAGCCATAACCTTGTGTACTCAGCTTTACTGTGTGCCTATTGTGTCCCAGGTACTGTGCAAAACATAGTATATAGTGAATAAAGCAGGCATGGTCTCTGTCCTCACGGAGCTTGGAGTCCATTTCCTCTAAACGTGGTCACTTAGCAAACCAAAAGAAAAAGATAACACAATGCCACTCGAATTAGCTCTTATAACAAATGGTGCAAATGGTAATGAATTAGATAAAAAGATTAACAGGTTTCCATAAGACAGAGGATACATTTAAAAGAGAATCTTTCTAGAATTCATTAAAAACAGCACAAAATTTCCTAGATAACCAATGAGTAAAGCAACTACATGGCAAGTTAAAAATATAAAGACACTACTGAGACACACCAAAAAAAAACTTTGCAGTCTATAAGGTGAAGAGGATTGGGTTTCACTAAAAAAACAGTAATACTCTTTATATACATACAGTATATATTAAAAAAAGTAATACTCATACATACATATATATATATACACACACATATATATATACATACACCAGAGTGCAAATCAACTCAGAAGTATCAATTCGAAAGGATTTCGCATATCTATGAAAAGTACTCTGCACTGGTATTAATACTGAGATTTTTTTATTACCAGTAGATAGTTATAAAGACAGATGCTAATGCCAGGTCTCAACTGCAGACTACAATCTAAGACACTGCTGCTGACTCACTGTTACACAATTAAAGCGGTTTCCCAAAGCAGACTCATTTTCTACCACATGAAAATCTATCCCAAACTGTTTTCCAATATGTGGCATTCTTGAAGGGCTGCAATTCAAGAGTGAGACTATAAGAAGAAGAAATCCATAAACTAGATCAAGTTTATTCACTCAAGAAATGACTAAATAAGGAAACAAACGGAATAACAGAAACATTTGATATCCACCACACCTTAATTTAGTCCTTTAAAAAAGTTTTGGGTTTTTTTTATGAAAACATCTAGAGGCAGCAATACTAGAAACAGCAATGCTGGTACTCTGAAATCCAGTAAATCCAGAATTAGACTCCAACTTTGCCACTTAACTGGTTGTTTGATGTCAATTAATGTTCCCCTTTAAGACTGTGAGGCAGGGCCTGGTGGCTCACACCTGTAATCTCAGCACTTTAGGAGGCTGAGACGGGAGGATCACTTGAGCCCAGGAGTTCTAGGACCAACCTGGACAACATAGGGACTTCTCATTTCTACAAAAAAAAAAAAAAAAAAAAATTAATTAGCTGGGTGTGGTAGTACATGCCTGTGGTCCCAGCTACTCAGGAGGGTGAAATGGGAGGACTGCTTGAGCACAAGAGGTTGAGGCTGCAATGAGCTATGATCACACCACTGCACTCCAGCCTGGGCAACAGAGCAAGCCTCTGTCAGTGACACCCCCCTGAAAAACATGGAAAACGCAAATTTCTGTATTTTCTGTTATACTTCTGATAAACATGTGTTAAGAGGAATGTAATCACTAACTGCTGTGAAGATTTTGTTGGTGTCTATTTTCCCTAATTATCTTATGCCACTGAACTATAACCTGTGAAATGATATCTCATTTTACATATTGAATTACTACCGCAAAACTTATTATCCTGGAACCCTGAATACTATTATTTCTTAATATTGATAGCCATGATGAATAAGGACAGCAATTTATCTACAACACAACTTTTAAAAAATTAATCAGGTTGAATTTGTGGGAAATTTTTAATAAACCATACTTTGAAAACCATGCTATTGCTGACTAACAACTGGTTCCTACAGAACACTGAGGCTTCATTCCAGCCTCCTCCGACCATCCAAAGTGAAATCTTATACCTCTTTGTTTGGCTCTAATGAAAATTCTCACTTTCTATCCTGTAGCAGAATTATTTCTGAAACTATCATAAGCTTTTCAACAGTCTCATTTTTTAACACATTTGTATGTCTGTTAATAGCTCCATGGTATTTTTCATTCAATTGAAAGAGTTTTAACTATTATGACATTAAAAAGAAAAGCAAGACGGAAGAAAATTAACTAGCTTACATATGTCATACCTCACTTAATCTTCGTAGAAATCAGACCATTCAGCACACCCATAAGCAGTGTATGAATTCTACTATTTTTGCCTTTTAAATAGTTATTTATCCAAGTAACAAATACTAAAAAGTTACACTGCATGCTAAAATCCAACCTCAAATTTGGCTTAAATCCAGAAAATATCTAAGAATTTAAATCAGCAAGTTGCAATTTCTCAGATACTGGTTAAGAGAATTCTAAAACAATAGACAAGAAAGTAAACGGATCCTATCTTGATGAGGCACCACTAAGTAACTCCAAAGGTGCTGATGATGAGGTAATGAAGTTGGCAAAAATGCCATTACTTTTATCTAGTTTACAGACTCTCCTTTTTCTCAAGCATCTCTTCTCTCTTTCAATGAAATACGACGTGCTCCAAAAACCTAGGCTATGAAATACGATTCTAACTAAATGAGTCATTTCCATCACCCTACATCACATAACCTTAGAACAGCCTCACTAAGTAGAAATTGGGCCTCTGACTATAAAAAACATATGGTAGAAAACAGTAAACTTCTAAAAATAAGCAGTCTATATAAATATATGAAAATGTATTTAGGAAAACAGAAAATGACATCTAATTTGCTTAAGCTCAATGTTTAAGTGCAACTAAATTTTAACATATTTGACAGAAATCTGTCTAATGATCATACTGAAACACATCAACAATATATGAATTACGTATATTTATAACCACATTTATCGAAGAAATAAAGCAGAAAATACTGAAGGTTAAAAACAACAAAGTACCAGCCCAGCGCGGTGGCTCACACCTATAATCCCAGCACTTTGGGAGGCCGAGGTGGGCGGATCACCAGATCAGGAGATTGAGACCATCCAGGCCAACACGGTGAAACCCCGTCTCTACTAAAAATACAAAAAAAAAAAAAATCAGCTGGGCGTGGCGAGGTGTGCCTGTAATCCCAACTACTCGGGGAGGCTGACGCAGGAGAACTGTTTGAACCCAGGAGGCGGAGGTTGCAGTGAGCTGAGATTGTGCCACTGCACTCCAGCCTGGTGACAGAGCTAGACTTCATCTCAAAAAAAAAAAAAAAAAGGACCATTACCACAAATAAGCCAGTATGATTATGTGCTTCAGCCTTGTATTGTCACCACTACAGAAGAAGTAAATAATAATATCAACTATTATAATTACAATAATTCAAATATAATTTAAATATCCATTATTAATAGTAATATCAATTTATAGTTTTAGACCAATTCTAAATTAACTTTAACTTTACATCTACAGTATACTTGTATCATCTTTAACACCTTTACCATCACTTACACTAATTGGTTTATTTCCAATTTTACAGCTTTACTCTCAACTGTAGTCGTGTCTAATTTTGATTAGCAATAGAAGAACACAACAAACTCCTACTCTCAAAAACTGGGTAAGAGGCAAGAACAGTTAGCTAATTAATAGATGGTACTTGTGCTAACTGTACTGTTTTCAGGACAATGGGTATGCTAATAATACACTGTTTTCACTTAACAGTTTATCTGGCAACTTCGGTCCTTGAGAGCGGATTCCAACTCATTAAAGATATTTACTGAACTGGGCAAAATATTGATCACCATTAAGAATTAGCTCTTCTTCTTAACTAAACACACACAAAAGAGTAAAACAGTCCAGTAAAGCATCAATAGAAGCAAGCGATTAGATATAAAGGGCAGCAGAAGAGGTCTTCCAAATTCAACTGAGTAGGAGGAGCAAGGTTCAAGTGTATCTGGATTTGCGTACAATTTTGTTACGTGAATTTGCATTAAAGCAAGAATATACTGCCATAAAGTACTATGACTGATGCCAGTATGCAAAGAGGTAAATGACTATTAACCGTAAAAGAACCACAGTCTCGGGGAGGCTACCTCCTTGTTCCAATGGAGCTTGCTGCTGTGGTTTACAACATGAAAGCCTTTGTAAACGCTAATCCCTCTACTCAGCATGGGCTAGCTCCTTTCTGGACTAAACATTAAACTCACTAGTGAATCCCCACCTAGAGAAGCTCCCTGAATCTTGCATATGCATCTTAGTAGTTATTCTGGCTTGAAAATAGAGGAAGAATGAACTGGAATCAGTTAGGTTTTGGCCAAACAGAACAATAAGGAGGCTGCAGCAACAACTGGAGAGAGAATATCTTTCACAACTAGGGTAACAGCACTGGAGATGGAGAGAGGCAGACAAATTTGAGTGGTTTAAAAGGTATAAAAGTATAACTATACAGATAAAATAAGCTATGTTTTGGGGGAAGGAACTGCCAGATAAAGATCCATTAAGAGTCTCTTCCCTACTCTATTCACTATCTTGCTTTGCTTCTTAAACAGGCACTTAGTGATATTTAAGTAGACAAATTATGTCTGTGAATAAGGACATATTTTGTGTTACCAAATATGGTCATAATGTATGGCTAGGTAGGTACACACTCTCACTATTTTTCAATCCTAGCAAAAAGAGTGATAGGAAACATAATACATAAAGAACATGTAGCACGTTTATTTTAGATGCTCTTGTTTCCACAAGCACTCATAAACAGAGCCACAATATTTTCAGAAAGAATACGCTTTACATGGAGTGCAAAAGGCTAAATCTAACTAGTTTATACACTATTAACTAAATTACATGTTGAGGAAAAGTAGCCCACAATATGTGAAAATCTGATACTAACACATTGTACTAAGAACCTTATACTTAATTGGAATAGAAAGCCTGAATCCTCATAGGGCAATCAAAAATTACTTATTGTTATTAGTATGCAAATTCAAGTAGTACCAGTACAATATGTTTATAAACCTGAGGTATCCAACTCTGGTTGGAAAGTTCTGTGGTAACAGAAATCATATCTATTTTAACTATCTTTATATTCTAGTGCTTACAAAGTGTTTGAAAATTAATATGCACTCCATAAAGGTCTGTTCAACAAATGCTGTCACTGAGATCACTGGGTCACAATATGTACCTGATCCACTAACAGAGGAAAATTTCTGCCCATAATACAGTTATATAAATAGACTGTGACCGATATCATAGAAAAGTTGGGTTGGTTAGTTATTCTAACCGAAATAGGATATAATTATGTGGTGTTAACTGTTCAAGTTTAATTCCATTAAAATTACATTATAAATGAAATGGTGCATCTTTATTTGTAATTAGAAGTAAATAAGTGTGATTATAGCTTTAGATGCCTAACTCACATTCAGTTCAAATATTTGACAAGCATGACCCCTACACCTTTGTAACTCACCATTTATTAATTGAAAGGGGGGAAAATATTCATACAGCCCATGTGCACATAGATCTGTGATCACTGGTAACCTATTTTTAAAAGTAGAAAAAAGGTGCCCCAAAGTTAGTATAGTGATCATATATTTTCAATTTCCTAAGATAGTCCCAATTTTAAAGAATGTATCATATTTGATGACATGTCATATGGGAATCTGGAATAGAGTCACTGCATCCCAAAGGCTCACTGCTTCCCTTCCTCCTTCCCATTCTCCACCCCACAAAGAAAATAAGTAAACATGATTTTAAAATGGTCACTTTTGAAGATAAATAGTAACTATTTTACATTAAAACCTTAGCATTTCCTCCAACAGAAGCAATGTGAAATGGAAGGGGAAAGAAGGCAGGGCACTGAGAACAAACTTCTTTGTTTGTTGTCAATATCAAGTTGGTACTAACAAAGATCATTGCCTTTAAATGTCACACACAGATAATTAATTCTTCCAAATAGATTCAGTCTTATTTTTATTTCATTATTCCTGTTTCACCTTTTTAAGCAAACTAATTTCCAAACATGGCATCTACGGAGCTGGTCATAATGATAAAGGAAACAACTGGTTACTTACAAATGAGAAAATTAAGTATCAGCACACTGAAATGCACACATTTGAACTAGATATTTTACTACTGAACACTGCAGTGATTTATGCTAAAAATGAGCAATGATTTTAAATGTGATGTATTGTGTGTACACCAATAAATTATTTTCTGTTCACTCAATAAATCTGAAAATCCATTAAGAGGCTAGAAGTCTAGCTAGGTTCTCTTGACGGCTAACTGGATTAATGCCAGTATTTCAGTCAGCTGGTTGAGGGATGGTGTATGGTCAAAGTTAGAAGGCATACAAAATAAATATTAACTCCACCTAACCAGTTGACAATCCTCAGTGTTAGCTAAGGCCATCTTAAGGAAGAATAAAGCTGGATACATTAAAACTAACAGGTAACCAAACGTGTCATAAAGTTATAACAATTGGAACAGCACAGTATTTGCTGAAGGGTAGGAAAAATAACAGAAGAGAATAAACAAAGTCGAGTAACAACCCACACATATGTGGTTTACCTGATTTACAACAAAGCTGACACTGCAATGCAATTGAAAAGGATCATCTTTTTAATAAATGGTGCTGATTCTACTAAATCTCATGTGAAAATAAGGTACTGTGACCCCCAACTCACATCCTACACAAAAAGCATTACAGAAAAAATGCAGATCTAAACACAAAAGATAAAACCATAAAGCTTTTACAGAAGAAAATAAAACAGATCATCTCTCAGACATTAGAATAGGCAAAAATCTTTTTTAACTGTATCCAAAAAGCACTAACCATAAAGAAAAACATGATACACTGGACTATATTAAGACCTAGGCCTCAAAAGACACTTAAAGAAACAAAGATGTAACCCAGACAGCAGGAAAAGATACTCACAATACAAGTATCTGACAAAAAACTAGTAGCCAGAATATAAAAAAGACTCACAAACAAGACAAATGACCCAACAGAAAAATGGGCAAAAGGCATAAACAGGCACTTCACAAAAGATGCACCCACCAGAAGGACTACGTTAAAAACAATGACATCAAGTGCTGATGAGAATGCAGAGGAGCTTAAACTCTCATTTGTTACTGATACCCTACGATCCAGGGATTCTACTCCAAAGTATACATTCAACAGAATGCTTACGTATGTTTACCAAAAGATATGTTGTAGGATGTTCTCAGGAGTAATATTCATAAGTCAAAACTGAAAACAATCCAAATGCCCACCAACAGTAGATAAGTTGAGATGTATTCACATAATGGAATGCTATACAGCAATGAGAATGTATATAATTACATATAATAATATGGATAAATTTTATAGACAATGCTGAGCAAAAGACACCAGAGACAAAAGAATATGTTCTGCGCAATTCCAGCATATAAAATAAGACAGGCAAAAACAAATCCATGCTGTTAGAAGCCTGCATGCTGACAACCCACAAGGACAATCAAGCTTCACTTCTTGATCAGATGCTAGTCACATATATGTTCAAGCTGTGAGAAGTCATAGAGTTGAATGTGTATGTTCTATGCACTTACTCAACATGTGTATGATACATGAAAAAGTTTAAAATTTTTAAAAAGGAAAAAAAATACCGCAATTAATTCTGGTATGGAGGGAGATAAGGTCAGCAGTCAAATTCCTGTCCTTGACCAATCCAAATGACCCTAATAGTGCTATAACTACATGGACATTCTCTCCAATCAGAGGGAGCTCTATGGTTTCAATATAGATTATGTAGCAAGATGAAGCCAGGGACTTAAACTGAGAGAGGATGAAATGACAGTGAGAAATGCTACAGGCTATTTTTGAAAGGCAAGAAACCCTCCAGAAGTAACCAACATCCATCCAATTGGATATCCAGCTGGTCCAATCAAGTCAAAAAGAAATAATTCCAAAAATCTCGGAGACTTCTGGATTTGAAGTCAGATAACATCCCTTGTTAAACTGTAAGAAGAATCCAAATCTCCTGAAAGAATATCATAACGGGTATGTAAATTATCATATCAGTTAGGGATAATGTTTAGATGCATGTAAAAAGAAGTCCAAACTATAGTGGCTTAAGATAGGGCTTTATTTTCCTCACGAAATGTAAGTTCAGAGAGAAGCGCTTGCTGACATTGGTTTGGCAGTTCAAGAACATAAGGGCTAAGACTTCCGCGAATCTCTTAGCCTTTCCCTAAAAGTCTCTAGAATACTGCTACAGCTTGTCATCATGTCTAATTTCTAGGCAGGAGGAAAGAGAAATGGCTAAAAGGGCTTTCCCAAAAGCTTCGTCTAGAAATTTCTGCATACATCTCACTGACCAGGACTAGATCACATGGCTACCTCAGTAGGAAGGGAAGCTAAGACATCGATAGTTTTTAAGCTAGGCACAAAAAGCTTTGTGTTTTGCTTCTAACAAAATTTAAATTCTATTAGAAAGGAAAAGGGAAGAAATGAACCTCAGACAAGTAGGAAAATCTGCTATACCCATGGTGTGCACTTGATAATGTTTACCCATATTGAAATATTTTTTAAGTCTAGCAACTTACAAGTTTGTGACTTATGGCACTAGAAGCAATTCTCTGTGGTACAAGTCTGGGAACTATTTTTCTAAAGCATCTTTCATATTATTTACCACAGGAGGAAAACGCAGAAAAGTTCAGGTACTACAAAAGGCAGGGCACAGTCACCATTTCTTCAGTTAGTAGCTATAGAGCAATGTCAAGACTGTTTTCATTTCAGATCTCAATTTTAGTATTTAAAAAAACAATTACAGCCTGGCATGATGATGCATGCCTATAACCCCAGCTACTCAAAAGGCTAAAGCAGAAGGATCACTTGAGCTCAGGAGTTCAAGTCCAGACTGGGCAACATAACAAAACTTTGTTGCTTAAAAATAAATAATTCATTAATTTTTAAAATTACAGAAAACATTGAATAAGTTTTCTAAATACTCAGTTCTTAGAAGCAGTAAGTTAATAATTAACCAAAAAAAAAAAAAAACAGAACTTCTTAAATCCTAAACAGAGTACTTACTTCCTGACAAATTTTTTTCAGAATGAACAGTGAAATCTCAAGTCTACCCCTTCTGACCCAAAGCATTATTTGCTATTCATCCAAATTAACTTAACATTGGCCATTTCATAAAATCAAGTAATGTGGCATTTATCTGATGCTATATAGTCATCAGAATGTAAACTTTTACTCTCAGGATAATAGGTGTGAAAAATGCTATTATTTACCTAATATTTTCCATATTCTTCAGTCTTATCTTTTCCCTTCATAAAACATGTCAATAAAATGAACCGTTCAAAAAAGTCTTATTTTTGTCTAAAATAGTAATGTAATACATTTCATGTTAAGATTTTTTTAAAGGGAATATTCAATTCACTAATGTTATATGGCAATTTTATAGCACTTTGTCAAATATATGTTCTATGCTGTGCTATGGTTTGTTTTTTCTCTCTTAAACAACTATCACATTAAAATCTAAACCAAATTCAACCATCGGAGGTGAGAATTTAATCAAAATAAACCAAAACTAAAACTGAGTAAAAGATACATTGATCAACCCCAGGTAGTTGAGTTTAACTTTCTGAATCTGTGAGCCATTTAAAGATTGTCTCCTCCATCAGGTAAGGCCATCTGATGGCTGCAGACCCCGGTGTTCTGATTCCTTCTCTTGTCTCCTTTAGACTGGGATCTGAAAGGCAGCCTGCTATCTGCAGCAGTATGTGCCTGCCATGTCCCTCTTTTTAACTTCTTCCAGCTCCGAGCTCCCACTCTATCCACCGTTTTCCCTACAGCCAAACTTTCTCCTTCACAGTCACAGTCCCCTTCACCCCAAATCTCTGCCTCCACTAAGGAACTAGCCTCCCAGATAACCCACTCCTGGAGGCCCTAGTTGTCTTAGGCATTTAAGACAGATGCATAAAAAGAGCTTAAAGAACTTCTGCCAGTAAATTATTGTATTTCTTAAGAGTAGCTGATAAATCGAGACTCAAAGCTAAACTTCCTAAATAATTTCTCACAGGACTATGATGAACAAATTCTCCAACTATCAACCAGTTAAGATTTTATTTTAAATTTTTGATAAATCAGTATTTTAACACATACTTCAACACATTCAGGAAAGTTAATAGTCAACCACTTTTCTTATTATAACTACTGTACTAATTTTTCCCATCTTACCCCTATCAGGTACCAAGACAATACAGCTAATGAAATCATAAACTCAATCCCAGTAACTCCAGTTAAGCAATATGATGACAGATTTCTGCACTCTATCATAACCTATGAGCTAAATTGTGGTGCTAGCCGCTAGTCATAAAGAGAACTACCTAAAAGTATATGAAATAATACGCACAAATGCATTACTGATGGGAAAAAGGAACCACTTCAAAACACATGCACTATGTAATGGCAAATTGGTACATTAACTTCAAATATAAACATCTTCATTATTAATCATGTGTAAGACAGGATACGCAACAATATAAACTAGAACCAGCTTTTTCTCCAAAATGGAAAGATTAGTATTGAATACTCAGCTCTTTCTAAAGACAACAAAATTGAAATAAAGTCGTGTTTGGGCCCAGTTTGAACACTGGCTAGGGCAAATAAGAGAACTATATACAATGGCTGCAAAAGAGATACTGTATTTATGGTATTTTCATACTGAGAGATGTTACTAGTTTTCTGTTAAGCACTTTGGAAGAAAAAAAAGAGTACTGCAAATGCCATTATTCCTCTCTCACACACACACAAAAAAATACTTTTCCTGTACATTTATTACTTCACTCATTCATTTGACAAATACAGGTTTCACTCTCAGAATAATGCCCAACATTTAAGCAATGTAAAAAAAAAAAAAAAAAAAAAAAAGCTAAGGAATTAGTGTGACCCAGATATAGAAGGCTTTTCCAACCATAGAACTGGAAGATAGCTTTTAATAAGAACATAATAAGAACTGCAGAGGAAGAAACCACAAGCACCTACCAGCCTTGTCAATGCATAAAATGGCAGTAATTAACGTTGCCATTTTTGTAAGTGGAGACAGTACTTTTAATGACTATCACTTTGGGATATGAATATCTAATTAGATTTTGCTATGCAGACATGAGATTCTTCTGAGACCAGTAAGAATTTCTTCCAATTAAGCTTTTTGCTTGTTTTGTTTTTTGTTTTTTTGTTTTTCTGGAGTAGGGTCATTCAACAATTCTGTAGAAAACAAGGAGAAAGCATATCCCAAGTCTACTGGCAGCTTTTCCCATTCTCAAACAATCCCTTGTTCAGATGCACAGCCACAGAAGTTCAAAGGTCACTGGCATCTTTGTGCTCAGTTCCATGGTAGTTACAAACAAACTTTTGTCTCCATTCCTTCAATGAAATGGGCTGCAACAACTCACTGATTGAACTTTTACATCTGAGACCGGCATGAGCATTACACAACTGAAGAGCCACAGTATTTCATTTACACTTCAACCATAAATTATTAAATCTCCTTTGTGAAATAAAATAATTTGTTTACCTGGGCATAAAAAACTGATAATTCTAGTCAAACACAAATAACATCACTGGCGGCAATGGTCTTACGATTTCTTATCATAATTATCATACCTCTGATAACATTGTTTTGAAAGCTTTTGTTGACTGTTCTTCAGGGTTTTTCTCACCCTGTCTCTATCTTAAATCATGAAAGATAAAAAGTGAATAAATTTATTACGGGCTTTCATACAGAGTTATAAACTAAAACTTCTTTCTTAAAATGTGATAATAAATATATTTAAATAAGAAATCTCAGTTGCGACATTTATTTTCAAATAGAAAAAAGTCTTAAAAAATAAGCTCCTCATTCTGTAACTGCTAAACACCTTAGTATGATCATGTAAAATATAATATTGCGTTTATTTATATACTTTAATAACTCTTTAAACATAAAAATCAAACATTTAACTGTTTAAGCTGTCTACCTTAAAGCATCCATTTTAAAAATAAATTCCTACTTTCATGCGCTAAAAGCAACCTCCAAAATCTTAGCACAATAAAATATATTACAGCTGAGCAATCAAAAAATAATTACTCCCAAAAATATTAGCCAATAATTAATCTAAAAAGGGTTACATAAGCATCTCTGAAATAACTTTTTTAGCAGCTAGGCTGCAAACTCCTACATGAACACAAACCAACTGAATCATGATGCTGAAAGGATCAAACAACTTTGCCAGAACAAAGATAAGAAACAGTTTCCTCCAAACAGAAAACTTTCCATAACTATTTCTAAATAAGGCAAACACTTCTAGAAAGCTGAAAATACTACTTAAAATATCCTGAGCCACCACAGGGTGCTAAACGCCACACTCCTCAGAAAAAAAAATGGGTCCAATCTCCTATTTTTTTTTTTTTAACTTTAATGAGCTTAGAGTGGAGAGAAACACAGCTGAAAGCAGCAAAAAGGAAATAAA
This sequence comes from Gorilla gorilla gorilla, assembly GCF_029281585.2. NCBI lineage: Eukaryota > Metazoa > Chordata > Mammalia > Primates > Hominidae > Gorilla > Gorilla gorilla. The sequence goes on from NC_073233.2 coordinate 137,198,305, forward strand.
AGATCACAGGAATTCAGAAATATTGTTGAAATTGGTATAAAGTGGCTCGGATTAGGTTAAATAAAAGAAAAATGGTCTGAAGGAAAAAAGGAAAAGTTATTCCAGATTTTTTCGCATAAAATCAAGTAACTCAGAAATGTTTCCAAACCACTGGTGCCATTATAGATTCATTTAAACAAGAATCTATTTTTTTCTGCTTTTACTAAAATCCATAATCCTGAAACACTAAGAATACCATAATATTTTACATACCACTAATCTGGGTAAGCCTAATCCAAAGGATTTCTAAAACTTTTCTCCTGTTTTAGACTTCCCCTCCTATCTTTCAAGAGGTCAGCCTAGATGGAATAGGTCCGGTTACATTAATTCAGTTGTCTGTGTGTGCAAGCCTGGCCCCCATTTCGACTAGACAGAAATGCTAAAAGAAAGCCAGTAAAAACCAAGCATTTTTTGTTTCCACCTCTCTTCTATGTTAAACAACTCGGTGCTGAGGAATTCACCAGAGTTTTCAGGAAATACTCTTAAGTAAACAAATGGATGAAAACTGCTTCTTATTGGGAGCAAACAGCTGAAAAGGCAATTTGTTCTGTTAATCAAAGGTAATTTTGACTTAAACATCTCAGTAAATGATCCCCATATTAATGGTGCAACTGTTAAAAAAGGAAACCAAACCATATTAGAATCTTATTTGGCAATAAAATGCAATAGTACATAGAAATCCCTTTGTTGCTGTAACAAGAAAAAAATCTTCAAGTTCTGATGATTTTTACAGCTAAACTTAGCGATGTTTATGTTTAGCGATTACCATAACACCAAATGACACATGAAGGTGGAGTTTTATATACACAGGGAAATAATGTCTGCCTTTTAAAACACACAAATTAAGAGAAAATACGGAAACCTGACAAAATGTTCACGAACAATATTTACTTATGAAAGAATAAACCTGGCATGCCAGACTAATAAAATGGAATTAAAATAGATCTTGCAAACTTTTAATTTTTCCTCATGCTCCAAAAAAAAAGTTTGTATTATCTTCAAATCATTCTGTCTCTCATTTTTTTTAATTCCTAACAATATAAATGGCATAAAGGAAGCCCCTAATTTTTATTCCCTACAAAACCACTTCTAATAGGTAGTAAATATCTACTGAATTAATGTTGATATATTCATTTAACCCACCTTACAAATAAACAGCTATAAAATACAGCAAAAGCTACTTTTTTTTTTTTTTTTTTTGAGATGGAGTCCTTGTCTGTCACTCAGACTATAGTGCAGTGGCGCAATCTTGGCTCACCGCAGCCTCCACCTTCTGGGTTCAAGCGATTCTTATGTCTCAGCCTCCCTAGTAGCTGGGATTACAGGCATATGCCACCACACCTGGCTAATTTTTGTATTTTTTTTAGTAGACGGTTTCACCAGGGGGTTTCACATGTCGGCCAAGCTGGTCTCAAACTCCTGACCTCCAGTGATCTGCCTGCATTGGCCTCCCAAAGTGCTGGGATTACAGACACGAGCCACCAGGCCCAGCCCAAAACTACTATTTTAAAACCATTTCAAAGTCGTTTTATAAGGCCTGGCAGAACTACAAAAATCCTGGGAGAAGACTGCAACACACCAAAAAAAAACCTCACAACCCTAAAAACCTTCAGTTTATTTTACTGTACCAAATATAAATTACTTCAAGGTTAACGGATTCTTTTAAAAATATGTTAATATTGTCTATCAGTCACACCTCAATGTCAATCACCTCCTCTATAAAATTAGTATGAATACTAGTATATATAGTCAAATGATTTTCTACAGGAGTGTGAAGACCATTTAACTGGGAAAGGACAGTCTTCAACAAATGGTTCTGAGAAACCTGGATATTCACACACAAAAAATGAAATTAGAGTCTTACCTTATACCATATACAAAAATTAACTCAAAGTGGATCAACGATCTAAACATAAGAGCTATGGAAGTCTTAGAAGAAAACACAGGAGGGAAATGTCATAACACTGGATTTGGCAATAATTTTTTGGACATGACACCAAAAGCACAGGCAATAAGAGGAAAAATAAACTAGACAACATTAATATTAAAATGTTTGTATATCAAAGGACACTATCAACAGAATGAAAAGGCAATCCACAGAATGGGAGAAAATATTTGAAATTTTATACCTGTTAAAAGGATTGATATCTAAAATATGTAAAGAACTCCTACAACTCAACAACAAAAAAAACTATTTTAAAATGAGCAAAGACCTTGAACACACATTTCTTCAATGATGACATACAAGTGGCCAACAAGCATATGAAAAAATGCTCACCATCACTATCATTAGGGAAAGGCAAACTAAACCATGATAAGATATCACCTTACCCATTAAAATGGCTACTGGCAAAAAAAAAAAAGGAGGAGGAGGAGGAGAAGGAGGAAGAGGAGGAGGAGGAGGAGGAAAACGGGGAGCGGGGAGAGGGGGAGGGGAGAGGGAGGGGGAGAAGAAAGAAGGAAGAAGGAAGCAGGAGGAGGAAGAAAAGAAAGAAAAAGAAAGAGGAAAGAGGAAAGGAAAGGAAAAGAAAGGAGAAAGAAAACAAGTGTGGCCAAGGATGTGAAGAAACTGGAACCTTTGAGCACTCTTGATGAGAATATAAAATGGTACAGCTGCAATGGAAAAAGGGTATGGCTGTTTCTCAGAAAGTTTAAAAATATAATTACCATGTGATCCAGCAATTCCACTTCTGGATGTATACTCCAAAAAACTGAAAACAGGAACTCAAAGAGGTATTTGCATACTCATGTTCATAGCAGCACTATTCAAAATAGTCAAGAGGTGGAAGCAACTCAAGCGTCCACTGACAATTAATGGATAAGCAATATGCGGTATGGACACACAATGGAATAGTATTCACCCTTAAAAAAGAAGGAAATCCTTCCGCATGCTACAACATAGATGAACCTTGAGGACATTATGCTAAGTGAAATAAGCCAGTCACATAAAGACAAATATTGTACAGTATAATCCCATGTATATGGGGTATCTAAAGTAGCCAAAATCATGGAAACAGAAAGTAGAATGTGGTTACTGGGCCTGGGAGGAGGGGAAAATGGCAAGTTGTTTCACAGTCATAGAGTTTTAGTTTTGCAAGATGAAAACATTCTGGAGATCTATTGCACAATAATGTGAATATATTCACACTACTAAACTGTACACCGAAAAAATGGCTAAGATAGCGAATTTTATTTTATGTATATTTTACTGCAATAAAAATATCACTATAAGTAACTACCTCATGAGGGCACTTGTGATGATTAAATCAGATAATACATGTAAGGGGCTTAGAAGAGTTCGTAGCATGTCCATAACAATTAAACAGTTAGCAATAACAGTAGCTGTTGGTAATATTAATAGGACAGATGTTTATCATTTGGTGAAACAGAATCCTGAGTTAAGAAGGATTCTAAAAAGGCTCTCCTTGAAGCTCAAGCAAGAGAGTTGAATAGAACCATAGGAGACAGAGAACTTTTGATGGTTCTTGATAGTTTAGAATGACACACTGAAACAAGTTTAAGGAGGTGGGCATGGTAATCTAGATCAAAGGGACATAAAATCAGGTCTGGGAAGGTACTGAAAAGAAATTGGGAAAACTGCTATAATGAAGTTCTGATCATGCCTTGGAACTCAAAAACAGGCAAAAACACAAAGAACCTGTATGAGAATACTGAGCAACCATTCCTTCAAATCTGTGCTCTAACCAATCAACACAACTCTTCATAAGAGTAGGTGGGTTAGCAAGCCAGTACATGAAAGCCAGCTTAACTGCCCATGTCTCACAACCTTTTCCTATTGAAAGTTATCATAAAAATCAGCATGAAAACCTAAAAAGCCTAACCTTCACCATTCAGAAAGTCTCTAACATAAAATCCCTGATTCTCTAGAAACAACACAGAATACAAATGGATAAACATCTTGCTCTACCCTCACTGTCAACCTGTTTCCAAACTGGGAGGGAAGTGGACAAATTAAGAATATAATCTATGGAGGCACAAGTAGTTCACGTCTCTCATGCATTCTAGTACCTATCATCACGGTAAAGAGCTAAAACTGCAAACACAAACGCACTCAAAGTAAAACCTTGACTACTCAGAACTCTTATAGCAGGGTTTCTCAACCTTGGCGCTACTGACATTCTTGACCAGATGGTAATTCTCTGTTGGGAGAGAAGAGGGAGAGGTTGTCCTGTGCAGGAGTAATAGCAGAGAATTTGTTACTCTAAATGTTAAGAATATAAATCTGGAAAACATCCCCTTCCCAGCCCGAGTTAAGTGTTCAGAAATCACTTCACATTATTTACAAAGTAGTACTGAGGAAAACACAGGCACTTGAAGGGCAAAAAGACCTGGATTTAAAGTATGAATCAATCCCCCACATAGTTGAGTAAACCTGATCAAGTGACCACAATTTCTGAGGCCCAGTTCCCTTCTATGATAGTAATACTACTAGAGTTACTGGGAGGTTTCAATAAAATAACACTCCTTAAGATCAGTACAAAGTAAGCATTAGATTAAAAAAACAAGTGAATTTACATGTAAGCACCAGAACTTTAACTGTTTTACAACAGGAATATTTCTAAAATGTACTGCACACTTTCCTGCCTTATATAATCTAACCTTATATAAATGAGTTTGAGGTGACCATTTCACACATTTCACACAAACATTACTGTAGTAACTAAATATAATACTAAAGAAGAGAGCTATAAAAAATGAGTAACACATAAAATCCAGTTTCAAGATGCTGCATCAATTGGTTGAATCTCATAAAAATAATTCTGTTTAGTAGGGATTAAACATAAAATTGAATATTTAGATTAAAAAATAACAATAAAAGGAAAATGATGTAACAAAATTTGGGAGAGAAAAGCTCTAAAAAATGTAATTTCCTACAAGCCCTAGATGAATAAGAGTGACAAGTTATCCCAAAAAAAGGTACACGGAACACAATTTGGGTTAGTAGAGAGAAATACCAAAATAACTCATAAAAACGGAGTTCTAGTTTCAACTGGCCTACTTGAGTAAGAAAATGTCACTAGATCTGGATCTATTTCCCTACTAACAAGAAGGGCACAAAACCTACTGTGACACCTCTTACACTTTCAGGTGGACCAAGTGATGATGTTCATTAAAATATATATATATATATGCTCCTAAACCTGCCCATAAAGCACCTGATACTGGTAGCATAATAGCACTGGTACAGGCACCCTGGGGTAAATAGGTCATCCTGCTGGAAAAGTGATCAGCCTAGAAGCTCTTGCCACTCTACCCCTGACAATCCTGGGAACTAAGGGAATCAGTATTTCTGGCCCATCTGTAACACATTCAGAGAACTGCTGGCACACTGGTTAGGAAGCTCTAACTAAAACATCATGTCTAATTTGAGGCACCATAAGAGAGATTGTACCATTTTCCACAATAACCAACTCTAGCAATAGGACCAAAACCAGAGTTTTACTTGCATAGAACAGTACTGCTTAGACCTAAACAATGGCACTCATCCTAGGCCTCAAGCTTTAGAGGGCCTTGCACTGGCCTTCCTCTAACCATACCCCTGACCATGGGGCCAGCTGTGCTAAGGGCCTAAAGGATGTGCCCATCTGCAGCCTACGTGCCCCAGCCCTCATCTTGACCAGGACCCCAAAATTTCCCACCTCTTCCAGGGTCTGCTCAGGCCTCTTCCCTGAGTCAGTTCTCCTAAGGACAGATGACCCAACCAATAGTATTTACAACCCTAGGCCAAAGAATGGTCAAAGAGCTGCTGTTTGAAGGGTGTATAGGCTGGAGTTCCACAGACATGCACATGCAAACTTCATAGTTCAAGGAGCCTGGGGAAGAGAAGACGACCTCAGGTCAGAGGCTGACTCTCTGCACCTCAGCTTGTTCTAAAAACAAACTCAGAGTTGGGAGGCCAAGGAGGGTAGATGACTTGAGATCAGGAGTTCGAGACCAGCCTGGCCAACATGGTGAAACCCCGTCTCTCTAATAAAAATGTAAAAATTAACGGGGCATGATGGCACATACCTGTGGTCCCTCAGCTACTCAGGAGGTTGAGGCAGGAAAATCACTTGAACCTGGGAGGCGGAGGTTTCAGTAAGCCAAGATCATGCCACTGCACTCCACTCCAGCCTGGGCAACAAAGCAAGACTCTGTCTCAAAAACAAAACAAAAAAACAAACTCAGAGGAATCTGAATTCTCTGTTTGACTCTGATCTAGGTTATTATGAAGTTTTATTCGATAAAGTCGGCAAATGGAACATTTTCTATTTATCAGTTAACTTGATTGATAACTTGTATAGACATATGTTTCGAGACCCCATCTCAAAAACAAAACAAAAAAAACTCAGAGGAATCTGAATTCTCTGTTTGACTCTGATCTAGGTTACTATGGAGTTTTATTTGATAAAATCAGCAATGGAACATTTTCTATTTATCAGTTAACTTGATTCATAACTTGCATAGACATATGAACCTCGTCTTAGTCCGTTTAGTACTGCCATAAAGGAACACCTGAAATTGGGTAATTTATAAAGAAGGTTTATTTGGTGCACAGTTCTGCCGGCTGGAAGGTTAGGCATCTGGTGAAAGCTTCAGGCTGCTTCTACTCATGGCAGAAGGCAAACGGGAGCCCGCATGTGCAGAGATCACATGGTGAGAGAGGAAGCAAGTGGAGGGAGGTACCAGGCTCTTTTCCACAACCAACTCTCTGTGGGGAACTAACGGAGGGACAGCTCGCTCACTCACCCCCCACCCACGGAAGGCATTAATGTAGACAGGAAGGCTCCACTCTCATGACCCAAAAACCTCCTATTAGGCCCCAACTTCAATGTTGAGGATCAAATTTCAACGTTAGGTTTGGAGGGGTCAAATATCCAAACCATAGCAGATCTGCAATTTGTATCCTTACCCCGAGTCCCAAAAATGTTAGGGATGGGCCTGAAAAATAATCTAAAAACCTTGTCCTATGAGGAATAGTTGAAGAAAATGAATCCATTGAGCCTAGAAAGAGAAAAGACTGGTGGGAAGATAAAAGAACCAGCCATTTTTCACAGACAGCTAAAGAGCTATCATGTGAAAAATAAAGCAGATCTGTGTGGAGTCAGAAATGCATGGAGTAGCGTTCCAATTTCATAGAATGAGATACATTTCCTAACAATAAGAACTCTTTTTAAAAAGTTAATCGGTCATGTGAATAACTGAGTTTTCAGACAGTAAAAATAAAGAAGCAGAGGGTAAGTACCTCCCAAGGATAATGTAGAAGGAATTCTGATATTAGAGAAAAGCAGATGGCATATTCCCTGGGGGCCTATATAGCGGCAATATGAAGATATAGCTCTATATGCAGAGACTAGTGGTATGAGACACAGGCAAAACCAAAGTTACACCCTGAAGTAACCTTTCTTTCTTTAAAAGTTCCTGTCATCTTGTTCTTTCGTTATTTGCCTCCTCACCAAAAAAAAAAAAAAAAAGGTGAATTCCTCCATTCTTCAAAATTAGTTACTAAATAGAAGACCAAAGCAGCCTTGTCTCAATGGATTTTTCACCCTCCAGCAAATCACAACCTTCTCTACTGCTACCAGCTGGATCCTGTGACTTCTCATTATTGCTGAAAACCCTGCTCCATTCCTAAAAGTGACTCTAGCACCTCTCTATCATCAACAAATGTTTATTAAGTAGGAATGCTAGAGATACAGCAGGAGCCTAGACAAAGTGTTCACCCCTTGAGTAGCTCAGAGAGAGGGGGGTTATAAATTAAACACATGGCCAGGCACAGTGGCTCATGCCTATAATCCCAGAGCTTTGGAAGGCCAATGCAATTGAGTCACTTGAGTCCAGGAGTTCGAGACCAGCCTGGGCAACACAGTGAAACGCCATCTCTATTTAAAAATACAAAAATTAGCCAGGCGTGGTGGTGCACACATGTAATTCCAGCTACCTGGGGGCTAAGGTGGGAAGACTGCTTGAGCCCAGTAAGTCGAGGCTTCAGTGAGCTGAGATCGCACCACTGCACTCAAGCCTGGGTGACAAAATGAGGCCCTCTCTCAAAAAATAAATTAATTAATTAATTAAACAAATAAGCAAATAATAAATGAGTATGAAGAAGACAAAATGGGATGATACAAAAGAAAGAGGTGGGGGTGCTACATATACAGGTAATCATGATGGTCTCTCTGGGAGAGGACGAAGGCAGCCATGTCGAGACTTAAAAGAAGTACATGGCCAGGCGCCATAACTCACGCCTATAATCCCAACACTTTGAGAGGCTGAGGCAGGTGGATCCTTTGAACCCAGGAGTTTGACACCAGCCTGGACAACATAGAGAGACTTCGTCTCTACAAAAATTACAAAAATTAGCCCGGCACAGTGGCACGCACCTATAGTCTTAGCTCCTTGGAAGGCTGACGTAGGAGGGATCACCTGAGCCCATGAGTTCGAGGTTACAACAAGCTATGATCACTCCATCCTGGGTGACAGAGTAAAACGCTGTCTCTAAAAAAAATTAAAAATAAGTCATTTTAAGTAAAAGGAACAGCAAGCACAAATCCCTAAGACAGAATGTGCTTTTATTCAAAGGGAAGAAACAATGTCATATACCACACACCCATAAGTATGGCCAAAATTTAAAACACTGACAATACCAAATGTGGACAAGGATGTGGGACAACAGGAACTCTCATTCACTATTGGTGAGGTTGTAAAATGGCACAGCCACTTGGGAAGACAGTGTTGCAGTTTCTTGCAAAACTAAACTTATTCTTAACATACGATCCCGCAATCGCATGCTTAGGTATTCACACAAGATGAAAACTTACTTATTAAAAAAAAAAAAAAAAAACACACACAGATGCTTGTAGCAACTTTATCCATAGCTGCCAAAACTTAGAAGCAACTAGGATGTCCTTCAGCAGGTGAATGAATAAATAAACTGTAGTATATCCAGACAATGGAATATTACTCAGCAATAAAAAAGAAATGAACAATCAAGCCACGAAAAGACAGGGAAGAAACTTAAATGTTTATCCTAAGTGAAAGAAGCTAGTCTGAAGAGGCTACATACTCTATGATTCTAACTATATGACATTTTGGAAAAGGCAAAAGTATGGAAACAGTAAAAAGGCTGGTGGTTGACAGGGGTTGGGGAGAGGGAGGGATGAACAGCCAAATCACAGATGATTTTCAGCAGAGTCAAACTACTCTATAAGATACTATGATGTGGATACATGTCATTATTAATTTGTCCAAATCCATAGAAGGTACAACACCAAGAGTCAGTCTTTTTTTTTTTCCCTCTCAGAACAAGTGGGAAAAATGAGTGAATCCTAAGGTAACCTATGGACTTTGGGTGATAATGATGTTTCAATGTAGGCTCATCAACTGTAACAAATATGCGACTCTGATGTGGGATGCTGATAATGGGGGAAGCTGCATATGTGTAAAGGCAAGGGGTATACAGGAAACCTCTGCACCTTTAGATCGGTTTTGCTGTGAACGTAAAAATAGTCTACTTAAAAAAAAAAAGGAACATCACTGAGACTGTAGCTCAGTGAACAAAGAAGAAAAGAAGAGAGAGCAGAAGATGAGAGCAGAGAAGCAGGGAGCCATATCACACATTACAAACATTTTGGACCACATAATTTTTTGCTGCTGGGAGTTGTCCTGTGCATTACTGGATGTTGGATGTTTAGCAGCCACTTTGGCCTCTACCCACTAGATGCCAGTGGCAACCTACCCCAATTTGTGACAACCAACAATGTCTCCAGAGATCACCTGAGGGGAAAATCTTCCCTGGTTAAGAACCACTGATATGGAGCCTCATAAGCGACCAAAATGAAGGGTTTATTTCCACGGTAAAATGCTAAGTTTTCGTTTTAGCATTAAGTGCATTGGAAAGCCAGTAAGCAGAATGATACGATCTGATTAACGTTTAACATTATTTTGGCTCCTGTGTATGGTAAGAATGAGGGGAAGGACAGGGACAGGAGTAGAAGCAGGGAAGTCTGCTGGCAGTTTGCCAGACGACAAAGCCTACTAGCCTAGCCTACGTTTTTGCCAGTGAAAAAAGTGAGATGTAGTCAGGTTCGGTTTATATTATAAAGGTGGAGGTGACCAGACTTAACATGAGATGAGGAGGAAAAAAAGAAATCAAGGAGGAGGAAGAATCCGGGGTTCTGGCCTGCACAAGTGGTGGATGACGATGCCACTTACTGAGATGGTAAAGACTTGGGGGAGGTAGAGGAAGAAGTCACCAACAGGAAGAGTAATTCATAGCCCTCCTTTGTTCATGCTGCCTTTGAGGTATCCATTAGACATCCAAGCAGAGGCATGGAGTTACAAGAGTCTAGAGCTCAAGGGGGAAAAAAGTCAGTACCAGAAATAAGAATTTGAGCCTCATCGGCATATAAATGGTATTTGAAACCAAAAATTGGATGAAATCACCTGAGGGACATTCCAAATTTTCAAGGAGTGGGAAAGTAGAGATAAACTGGCAAAAGCATATAGAAAATGAGAATGAACAACTAAGAGGTCAAAACTAGTAAGCTGGCCACTGTGAAATGCTGGTGAGAGAGGTCAAATAAGATACAAACATTGAACTGACCACTAGCTTTGGCAAGATCCAGGTCACTGCAGTCTTGATTAAAAACAATTTCACTGGAGTGCAATTAAAAAAAGAAATCAAGGATAAGGATGACTCCAGGGGTTCTGGCCTGCACAAGTGGTGGCTGATGATGCCACTTACTAAAATGGTAAAGACTTGGGAGAGGTAGAGGAAGAAGTCACTGGCAGGAAGAGTAATTCATATGATGAGCTCAAATGATCAGGCTGAAGAATCACTGGTGAAGAAGAAGGCACAGCAAATATAAACAACTCTTGAAATTTCTGCTGCAAAAGGAAACAAAAAAAAGGACAATAAATGTAAATGAAGGGGATCCCAAGGTAAAGGTGGTTTAAAAGGCGTGATTTATTCATTTAAGGCATCAGTAGCTCAAGAGATAAAACTTTATTCCTCTCACACCTAACCACCCAAAGATAAATGAGAAGTACAAGGCTAGGAGGCAGTTCTGCTCCACAAGATCATCTAAAAATCCATCTTATTCATCCATCCCCCGCTAAGGTATTGCCCTCACCTTTGCAGGTTGAATAATATGCCCCATCAGTGCATTAACATCCTACACTCTCATCTGCAAAAGGGGATAAAGAGAAAATAGAAAACGATTAGCTTCCTTTCTAAGGCTAAAACCCAGAAATCACACATACCACTTATGTCCACATCCATTTAGCCAGAATTTAGCCCACATCCAACTATAAAAGAGAAGCTAGGAAATGTAGTTTCTAGCTGGGCCAACATGTGCCCAGATAAACCCTGAGGATCCTATATACTAAAAGGAAGCCACAGAGAATGGCCTTGGGTAGACAACTAGCTATCACTGCTGCAAGTAACAAAAGGCATGGATGCTAACTGAAAGAGGATTCAGTAAAGAGAGAATGATATCTTAGGAAAGAAAACTGCTGGAATAGAAGACCTGTAGGCAAGAAGAAATGAGATCCAGGCACAAATGTACTGCCTCAGGAACAAGCTCACTGTGGTCTCTTGTCACTTCTCGCACGCTTTATTTTTCAGAAGAAGGGTTATCCCTTGATTGCATTTCTAGTAAATTAAAAGTAAACCTTTCCTTCCATCTACTAAATCAATTACGCAGAATGTGTGTAAAAATCTGGCTTTAATTGAGCAGTTCTTACCTGGGTTGTCTACCAACAGGTTGATTCAGAGCTGCTGCTTCTCCGTCAAAGACAGAAAGACCAAATTTCAGAGTTGGAGGGAGTCTACAAAGCCCATTTTACACGTTCAAGGTCACAAGGCTACAAAGTATCCTCTCCAATAGTACATCACAAGTCCTCAAACTGCCAGATCATTCCACTATCTCCTTGCTTACTTATAATATTCCTTTTCATAAAATAGTTTGTCTTCCCATGAAATGAACACCTCCTGAGGGCAAAGACTCAATGACACCTTCTTACCTATCTATCTTCCACTGCTTGAAGCATGGCAGGAGATACACAGATGTACTCAGTGGATACTTGTCAGTTCACAGATACAAAGAGATGTGGTTTCCCTTATCCTACTGTGTCAGGATTGCTATTCCTACTTAATCTGGAGGGCCACTGAATATAAAACAAGAAAGAAGGTCTGTCAGATTCTCCTTAGGTAGGTCAATGGAAACTGGACCTTTGGAGACAGAAATTACTTGTCCAAAGTCACAAGCTGTTTACAACAGAGCCAAGACAAACATCCAGGTCCTCTTGACTCCAGGTTCAAAACTCATTTTCCTATTAAAAGTTGCTTCACTTTTTTGGTCTGTGTTTGATATCCTGGGTAATTACTGAACTTCACATGATATATTCTGCACAGCTACTGAAAATGCTACTCATCTTAAGAGTCCTTCAACCACCTATATTTCTCCAATGAAAGGAGGAACAGGAATTACTGTTTCCATGCTACACACAGGGAATAAAAGCAGTGGAGTCAAATGGCTTGCCTCACATCACAAGGCTGAAATCCAAATAAGGATTTTACTATTTTTAGGGCAAACTGATAGAATTTTCTAGAAGATTCTCTCCTAGAGTATGATGCTTATCTTTTCAAACAGAGACAAATTGAACATAACATTTCCATAATGAATGGTTCACACATGCTTTTCCTCTCAATGCTTTCCATATCTACAGCCTCCAATATTATGTATATTATAATCCAGGATATAAAATAAAATAGTAAATAGATACATAGCCTGAAGAAAAAAAAAAAACTGTGTTTCTGAAAGCCAGAATTTTACTTCTATTCTGAACATTCAGATTCATGTTTTTCTCATGAGAAATTAAACCAAACACCCATTTCTCACTTCCTCTTACTTGTCCTAAAACAATCTCCTTTAAATACAAGACTAGCCCTCCCTTGTCCAGTAAAACTGAAAATATCTATTTTATAAAATCCTTACACTTTACTACCTTGGGGAATATTCCTGCTCAAGCTTCATCTCTCCAGATAGGAAACATCTGGTTTGGTTTGTTTTTTAACCTCAAGAGAAAACTCTGTCGCATCTCATCTTCTTTAGGTCTACTTTTTTTGAGGTGCTATAATCAGAACCCTGTAGCTTTCCAGGTGCTGTTCCCTGGTTTTGTGGAAGAGCCCTTCTGCCTCCATCTCACTGTTCCACCGAGGACAGTGTGGGAACATTAGTGCCCTCCCCTATCTCCTCTGGATCATGTCACTTCACTGAAGCATCAGCTAAGGCCAAGAAACTGTACAGTTTGTAGAACTGCAAGAGCCACAATGACCCCAATTCTATTTTGTTTAACTCAGAACAATGGCCTTTTTTATTTGCTCACTCTTAGTTTGAGATTAATGTTAATAAACCAGCATTTGAAGTTGAGAGGCACACCAAATTTCTCAACTGTAAGATAATTTAAATCAAATACTTCAAAAAGCAGCGTAATATAAAACTCTCTGGATAGTAAACTAGATCTATTTAGAAAAAAAAATTAGCTTTTATCATTTCAACTCTGAGAAGCGTGCCATAAAGATGTTAATGCAAATCATAAGGAAGACTTTAGAGTATATATACATATGGGGAAAATTATCCAACCCTGGCCTAATCAAAACCGACTTTTCTCATTCATCTTTCTAAAAAACAAAAAAAGCCAGTACCAGTACCAAAATAGAAGTGGTATTTAAATTAAATTTATAAACTTAAGAACATTATCGGGAAATTATCAAGAATCACAATCTATAAAAAACAGAAGTATCTTTCCACCCATTCTTAATGATCTGAAGTCAGCAAGTGATTAATAAAAATACACTACAGCATACAGGAAATCTCTCAAGTTATTCCGCTTATCAGCTGTTAACTAAACTAAGTTTCAGCAAAGGAGAAAATTCTATAGCAAACAGCATAACACTCAGGAAAATAACTCTATAATCTGGAGGTTATGGTAATATACAATATTTTAGGCATACTTTCAGGTTAGAGTTTCTAATCATCATCATCTATCACTTACTGAGTGCTTACTGTATGTCAGAGATTGTGTTAAGCCTTAATATGTACCACTTCATTTAATCCTCACTACAACCTTCCAAGGTAGATACTACTGATATTCCCTGGTCACAAAGGAAATCTCTGAGGTCCCATGACATTAATTAGTTTGTCCAGGATCAATGTTTATAAATATCATAGCTGGTATGTGAACTCAAGTCTATCTGGCTCCAAAACAAAAATTAGTACCTTTCCAGGATTCTTAACCTTATAATGGCTATGATAGGAAATAGCACATATGCTAATTAAAGTAAAAAAAAAAGTTAAGTCCTAAATCGGGGGTTGGAAAACTTTTCTTTTAAAGAACCAGATAATAAATACTTGAGGCTCTGCAGGCCGAGCTATGAAAGTACTCCACTCTGCTGCTGCACTGCCAAAGTAGCCACAGACCCAAGAACGAACGACTGTGTTCCTATAAAACTTTACTGAAGGACACTGACATCTGCGTTTTATATCATTCTCATGACACGAAATTTTATCCTTCTTTGGATTGTTTTCAACCATTTAAAAATATAAAAATCATTCTTAGCCATGGGCCAGATATGGCCTGCAGGCTAGAGTTTGCCCATCCCTTCCCTAAATAATGCAGACAAATATAAAATATTTTTTACTAAACAGTTCTTACAAATCATTAACTTGTAACCTCCTTTGGTATTGTGAACTGATACTTTAAAGAAGTTCAAAGTCTTGTCCAGCCTTGGCACAGGCCAGTAGTCCCAGCTACTCAGGAAGGCAACGCGGGAAGATCGCTTCAGCCCAGAATTTGGAGGCCAGCCTGTGCAACATAGCATGACCCTGACTCTATTAAATTTTAAAAAGCAGCAGCAGCAGTAGCTCACAGTCTCAATAAATCTGATCTGTCTCCAAATAATTGAAAATTCCAGAGAGTTCAAAATTGCAAGTACTACCGGTGGATTTTCTAAATAAGACAGAGCACCGAATTTTGGAACTAGAAGAAATCTAACACGTTCTCATTCCTTATCTGTTTTTGTTGTTGTTGTTGTTGTTTTGAGACAGGGTCTCACTCTGTTGACCAGGCTCGAAGGCAGTGGCACGATAGCTCACTGTAACCCCTAATTCCTGGGCTCAAGTGATCCTTCCATCTCAACCTCCCGAGTAGCCAGGACTACAGGTGTGTGCCACTACACTCAGCTAACGGTTTTTATTTGATTTTCTGTAAAGACTGGGCCTCTCTATGCTGCCCAGACTGGTCTCAAACTCCTGGCCTCAAGGGATCCTCCCACCTCTGCCTGCCAAAGCATTTGATTAGAGGTGTAAGCCACCCTGCCCAGCCTTTATATGCACGTTTTTTAAATTTCTGTTACAACATTTAAAAGAGTTTGCTAGGCCAATTTGCCAGGTAACATAGGTTAGTAACTAAGTTTATACGTAATGACAATACTTTACATATTTAAAAATAGTTCTGCAGAGCATTTTCATATCCTTTCTATCATCTGATCCTTCACAACTCTGTAAGAAAGACAATGCAAGCCTTCTTATCTCTATTTTATAAAATGCAAACAAGCTCAGAAATGTAAATAACTTGTCCAAGGAAGGTACGTTGTCACACAGCTACTATGGGGCAGAACTGCAACCACAACCTAACTTCAAGTCCTTGCTGCCTCTTGACTACTTCCATGGACATTGGACTTCACAATCATGAGTTAAATCCGAAAAATTCTCAAGAGTATTAGTCTTACTCTTTAAAAGTTCAACTATGTTAAGTTCCTTTTTGTTTCATTCTTCTGCTACCACAGCCTTATGAAGAAAACAGATGCCTAGTCCTTAACATTTATTACATGCGTCTACGATCAACATACAGTGTGCAGATAATATACTCAGGTCAGCTTGGGAAGGAAAACACTTGAATAAGTCAAGAGAGAACAAGCAACAATAAAAACATCGTTTATATAGCACCGAGAGAGAGAGAAAGTAGAGATGAATGTATTGCCATTAGTGTCGCAGGCCAACTTCAGAAAAGCTTTTGGTGACGGGAAAATGATACGGAGGTTGGGAAATGAACACAGAAGGAACATAACTACTGAAATTCAAACCAACATCAAAGGCTCTAAAGACAGTTGAGCCTGTCTTGCTGGTTCTTAGTCTCTCCCTAGAAAACAAAACAGTTACATAACTGGAGAAGGTTCTTCCAACTAACATTTCCTCTCTGTCCCACTTATGTTTTTCTCCCCCACTACTTCGCCCTGTCACCCACCTCAATGTGAACGATCATACAGTAAACTGGGCTTCCACCCTAGCTGTGTCCAGACAAGTCTCTGTCCAAAGTGCTGCTTTATACACGGACTGCTATAGGGACCACGGTACGAAGATAACTGGCTTAAACACAATTCCAACCTGACATTTCCATAGAGACACCTGCTCTATGAAGCATCACCATATATCCAATTCCAAGAATGAATCAGACTCCAGACATTCCTGAAAATGGAAATCACAACATCCTAATGCCTCATCTTCACAAACAGCCCCATTAAAAAGAAAACACAGCAATGAGTACTTGAAAAACTTTGAGGTCATGTTGTAGTAGTAATTAAAGCTTCTCTTTCCTTCACACTCAAGTCCAAGGAACAAATATCGATTCTCAGTTAGACTTCAATGTATCCAATAAGGAAGGATATATTGAGTCACAATCATAAATACTCAAAAATATTACAACAAATCCAGTCACTGATTCAAACTAGCAAACTGTGTAGACTCTTAAGAGCCACCGCACTCCAGCACCATTTGCTTTTTCTCCTTCCAATAGAAATACAAACATAGACAATGTTTACAAAAGCAACCAATGTATCAGAAAAGTTATTCCCATTCAGACTGACTTAAAAGGTCTAAATCTGTGCCAAATAAAACTCTGAAAGAATAGAAAATAAAAGAGATGCTGACAACAATGCTATGGCCCAGCTGCCAGCTAGCCATGTAGCATCACGCAGTGCCCCAAGCATTTTAAAGACAGATTGTAACTCTGCATTCAGATCAAAATTATAATTATCCAAATTCTATTTCCTAAAAGATGACTATTAAACTGCATCCCAAGCATTCTGCTTGGGTCTCCTCCTTCCTTCCATCTTCAAGTTTCACAAACAGAAGGTGAAGCTACAAAAGGTCCAAGGTAGACTAAAGCTAAGAAACCAAGTCTGATTTTCTCTCCCTACCGTTTCTTGTGTACTGCTTAAGAAAATCTTTAAACATAAATATTTAATAAAGTCAACAAAACGGGAAACCAAGGTACAGGGGTGGCGAGGAAGCGAGGGGGAAAAAAGGCACTAATTCACCACCGTCGTCCAACATGCAGCGGCAACTTCAGTCAATCGGAAAGACGAGGGGGGAACTCCACGGGAGCCTAAGGGAGCAGAGACCTCTGGCCCCGCGGGGCCCACGCACACCTGGGGGCGGGACCCGCGATGTCGCCCGCGGGCAGCGGAGGGAAACGCTCCCGCGGCTCCTCCGGGAGCGCCGGTGTCCCTGGAGCCCCCACTCGGCCGCTCCCGGGAGTCGCGGCTGCCGCCCGCCTTGGGCCCGGGGCGGAGAGCGCTGCGGCAGGCCAGAACGCCGTCCGAACGCCCGGCTCGCGGAGGCCGCGGGGAGCGCAGGGCGCGGGCGCGGGAGGCGGTGGGCCAGCAGCGCCGTCCGCCCCGGGAGGCCGGGGAGATGGGGCCGGGGGCGGGGGGACAACCGACAGCCTCCTCCGGGAGCATGCGATCCGGAACCCTCACTCTAAAAAGAATATTTTAAGAAGGAAAGAGAGGCCCCCCGCAGCCTTCCCCGCGGGGCCTGCCCACGTCACCGGCGCCCCCGGCCCTCCCGCGCGCCCGCCTTACCGAGCCCCGCGGCCCCGCCGCGCCGCCGCGGCGTCCCTGCGCCCCGCTGGCCGCTCCGTGTCTGCCCTCCGCGGGCCGGGCCCGACGCCCTCCGCCCGCCGCCGCCGCCGCCGAGCGCCGCCCGCGCCGCCGAGCCTAGCGCCTGGCCGCCGAGGGCAGCCGCGGGGGCTCAGCCGGGCGTCCCCCGCGCCAGCGCCTCATCCCGCCTCGCGCCCCGTCAGGCTCGGGGGCGGGGGCGCCGGGCTGCGGCCTCCAAGTCCCCACCTCCGGCACGCACCGCGCTCGCCCTCCCGCGGCGGAGTCGGCCCCCGGGGACGCGGGTCCTCGGGCTCCAGAGCCCCTCACCCTGACGCCTTCGGGCCGCCCCCGCAGCGCCCCCGCCCAGCTGGCCGGCGCGTGCCCCCGCCGGAGCCCGCCGCCCGCCCAGCCTCCGCCTCCTCCGCTCCGCCTCCTCCTGCACCCGCGACGCCCGCAGCGGGGAGAAGAGGCGCGCCGCCGCGGCCGCGGGCACGAGCACGCGCGAGGAGGGCGGACGGCGGGCGGAGCGCGCGCGCGGCCGAGGGGGCGGGGGCGCGCCGAAGCCTCGCCTGCTGTTGTCCCGGGAGCGCACGTGCGCTGCGGTGGGGCGGCGAGGGGCGTTCGGCGGGTGCCCCTAGGGGACTGGGGGACAGGGAACGCGAAGTGGGTAGAGACGCTGCCTGAGAGGTCCCGACGTAGGCTATTGCCTCGGCCCCTGCATTGTGCTGCGGTGCAAAAATAAAAAACCGGCCGCCGCCGCAGCAGCAGCAGTAGCACCGGGAAGAGGCATCCTCCGAGACTACGGCAGTGGCTCCTCTCTACTCCCAGCTGACCCCAGAACACTGTCACCGCGCCGCGGAGGAGAGGGGGCGTTGCCTCAAGTCAGGAAGATCCTCGCCTCTCCATCCCTTGCACATTTGGGTCTAGAATGGACGCGCCCCGGTTATTATTTGGAATCCGGGTGCCTAAAAGTTCCTTCAGTTGGCTTCTTCATTCAGAGTTATGGACCAGAAAATTGAAAGTGGCATGGCAGGGGAGAGAAACGACAAGAAAGGGTGAAAGAGTGGCCAACCTGAAGGTGCGTGGCTAGACTGAAAAGAGGTTTTGGAGACAAGGGAAGGAGCTCCCTGGGAACCCCCTGCCTGTGGATGGCACTGCCCTTGGTGCTTCCCCTGTTCCTTTTGTTCAGCCCCCAAAGGCGGTGCAGCACTTCCACCTGCAACGACCATCTGTGTCACAGAATACAGGAAAGATACCTTGACATTCTACCGCGTTCTATTTTCATTTTTTTCTTTCAAGCGTGTACCTTTCACTCCTGACTCAGTTTGGTATCTAAATAAATGTTGGGGGTGATTAACCTACAGAATTCACTCTTATTCTCAAGTCTACAGATGCCAAATACTGCATCATCTAATGTCACTGCAATAATTTGGGTCCACTCAGCATTTAGTCACTTCAGTGGGAGTCACTGAATATAAAACGTGGCCTTGACCGCGATTAGCAGAATGTCAAGGGCATACGTGAAGCAGGATTTCACCACGTCCTGGAGAGAAATTAGGGAGTGAACATGCACAATAATCCCACTCTTCCAGCTTCAGTGTATTCAAAGTTGCTTTAAAGAACAAGTACTAGGGAAGGGATGGGATGAGAAGATTTGCCTAGAAACACAAACTAGGATGGGAAAATTTGAAAGAAGCCAACTTGAAATAAATGCATGGCAGCCCTCTGCTGGAAATAGTCAGGTGCACCTGAGATTCATAAAGGTCTTCATGGATACTTCCTAAGCGCTACAGAAACAGCAGGGTAAAGAACAAAAACTAGAGACCTTCGACTTCAGCATAATAAGGCCATAGTTTAAAACTCTTATTTCACCAAACTGCAGCAATTCCCTGGGGTTCATCTTTGGGCCACAGAGAGCCATCTCTGCCAGAGAGGGACAGGTATGGATTAGGTAGCTTTTGTTGTTCTAGGGGTTTGTTGAGCATTAAACACAAACATCCTGTGATAGCAAGAGGAAGTCGTGTGGGACAGAAAACCAAGTCACTATGAGAAGCAAGTTTTGCCCAAGGCCCCAGTCTCTTGACTACTCAGTGACAATATGCATTCTTTTCAGAAATCCTTCACATCCCACAGTTTCACCACCGCACCCTGAAAGTCAGCCACGGCAGCTGAATGGATGTTAAATGGTTTATGGTTAAGTGGTGGAGGTACATAATATATAAAAGAGCTAGGATTATGCATACATTGGATGACACAGATATTTTACTTTAGAGCCTCTAAACATTTTGGTAACTTTCTCTCCTTATATGTAGTATATCTAGTTTATAGAAGAGAACAAAGGGATGCCATGTGTGTTTTCCATTAGAGGTGTTTGAGCAAGTTCAAGGGTGCTGGTGATGCTCATTAACCTCATTCTGAGCCAGCACTCCCTCTCCTTGGGCCACACTGTCCAAATGTCCTGTGTCCTAGTTATTATTGCCAAACCTGCATATGAACTGGAAGCTGTGATTGCTGGGTAACTCTGCAGCCATCTGCCCTTGGCATTTCAGATGTTTGTAATCAATTACCTCTGTCCTAATAACACCCTTAACGATTAAATACATAAATCACAAAAAATTGCAACATTCCTTATACAGGAAAAAGTCTGTCCAATGTTAAATAACTGAATGTGTAGCTTATGTATGGTTTGATTCAATATGTACAAGGTGAGGGGTAGGAGGGATGGGAAAAAACAAATTCCCCCTCTTGCTGAAGCTATTGGAGACCTCAGGCTGGCCTCCTTTCTCAGTCTTGGCACTGCTCTCTGCCAGGAGGTAGCATCTGGGTTCACTCCTGGCATCTCAGATCTGTTGCATTGCAGTCCCCTCTAGACGCTGAAGCAGCGTCACGGTGCAGACAAGTAGGGCCAGTGACGAGGGCAGCCACACAGAGGACTGCAATACGTACCTAACCTTGAGTTTGAAAGACGGCCTGGGAATTGAGCAAGGGAGAGAGAAGAAGCTTATTTGCATCCCCAAATTGAGAATGCTCAACAGCTGTATTGAGAAAAGTTGCTGAAAGTAGGCCAGGTTTCATAGAGAATTTTAACAGAGAATTTTCCCAAAGCGACAATTGACATTGTCTTGCTTATTTATTCTTTCCTGGCCAAAGCGCCAGCTGCATATTGTGTCCCTATTAAAAAGAGATGTCAAAAAAAGATGTGCTGTCTGTCTGTAGCATACTCCTTGCTAATATTGACGCTCGTGAAACAGCCCCTGTAAACATGGAATCCATGCCCACTACCATGGGCAACATTTTAAGGAACACCAGTACTACTGTTCACTGAGATGTTATTAATCCCTGATGCATTCATTGAAATGATAAACTTTCCATCTTCTCTCCTTTCCCTATCACATTTTCATCATGAACCTCTATCATAGTAATTCAGAACTTTGTGTTATTCTCCTATGAAATTTTTTTTTTCAGTCTTTAAACCTTAACACCAACTCCACCTATTGACATGTCCACTTTTGAATGGGGTCCTTGGCCTCCTCTGTGATTCTATCTGCTGCCTGCCCCAGGGCTCTGACCGTGGGCCCCTCCTGTTCTCTTTCTACACTGCCACCCTAGGCAGCATCCTCCAGCAAGGCTTTAAGTAGCCTCTACTTTTAACCCTGGCCCCTCCCCAGCACTCCACCCTCTTATATCCTGCTGCCTCCAGGCATCTCCATTTGGATATCTCCCACTTAATGTGTCTCAAACAGAACTTTTGATTTCCATATTGTAAACAAAACCCAAAACTGATTCCTCCAAGTCTGCCTCATCACAGGACAAAAAATATCTCTTCCTTTCAATCACCACGTTCATTTTAGCAGCAAACCCTTCCAGGTCTACCTTCAAATGATACGGAAGCCAATCTCATCCTTCTCTCTTAACCACGAACACCCATGTCTGCCCTCCCCATGATCTTTCTCCTGGGTGACTGGGACAGACGAACCATCACCCTGCTTCCACTTTTTCCCCTCCATGGTCTAGCCTCTACACAGCCACCAGAGAATTTATTGTAAAGCATTGGTAAGATAATGTCCTTGTTCTTGCCCAAAACACTCCAGGGCCCTGTGCTTCTAATCACACTGCAATAAAATCCAAAGTCCTTTCCCAGCCTTTCAAGTCCCTTCAGCCCTGACTCACCAGTTGAGTTTTTTTACCTTTTGCCATTCACTCTGCCTCAGCCACACCCAACTCCCTCCTGAGGTTTCTCAGACCTGCCAGGAAGACTCCACCTTCCTGGCTTTTAAATTAACCTTCCTACTACTATATAAAATAGTTCTGCCTTCTCTGTCCCCTTACTCTGCTTCTTTTTTTTTCTCATAGCACTTATCACTACATGATTATGTTGTGTAATCAATACTTATTATTGGACTCTGTTCCTAAAATGTAAGCACCATGAGGGCCTGGACTTTGTTTATTCACAAATGAGTATGTTTATGCCAAATGAATACATAAATGGTACTATCAGGGTGCAAAGTCTCTATACACACTTCTTACCTGCTGTTGTTTATTGCTATGGATCTATCTTTATACTTATTACAAGTGGAAACAATTGCAAAGTGTAACATTACGTAATTTAAATTTCCTGTACTTTCAGCTCTGACCTCTCCCCAGCCCTCCAGCCTCATATATTCCGCAATAAAATTATATCATTTGCAGTGCACTGCAAGTCAAATCAAGACAAACTATACTGAAAATCTAAGAAAATATCAAGATTCAGCAGAGAAAGGTACATATTACATGAGGAATTTAGTGCCCGTAAGACAAAATCACAGTCTAACCTTGCAATTAGGTTTTAATATGTGGAAGTTAAAGGCACAGAAAAAGCCAAATTATATGAATTGGCTTCTCAATCCAAACTGAAATAATCAGCATGGTGAGAAAGAACATAAATTTTAGGAGGACAAGTTTCCCTTTCATTTTTTATCTTATCTCACTATGTAATCTTGGACAAGGCAATTAACATCTGTTTTCCCATCTGTAAAATGGGTTTGCCCGCTGTCCTCTTTAGTTGGGTATCATAAAGATAGAATGACTTAATTATTATAAAAATGTTTTAGAAGAAAGGAATTTTGCAAGTGAACAGTGATTATTATTACTTTCCAAACTTCTTTGTGTAATATTTTGAAAATGAGGAAGAAATAATATATTTTTTCAATGTATCTAAAGACTGAAGTAAATCAGCATTTCTAAATCATGCAGCACTTCCAAAATTATCAGAAAAAACTTTTGGAAGTCGCGAAGCAACCTGTAGAGTCACCCAGGTATATCACCTACCATGGGAGGCTCTATATACTGAAGCATTAGGAGCAACAACACGTAATCCATTTTGTAGTCAGAGTGCACTATGATCAGGAAGTGAAAGGAATAGCACGGAAATGCAAGCATTTGTGTAAAGTATTAATTCCACTTCTTATCAAACAATATAATGTGGAGATCCTTGAAAGAATGAATGAACAAAGAGGCAACTGTAACATTTCTATATATGACATGCTTCAGGGCAGCAAAATGTTTGGAAGGAGAAAGAGATCTAGGGGACTTTTTGAAGCTCTGTCTCCAGCAAGCATGCTGCTTTATTTAGAGCGTATGTTTAATCGAGGTGACTTGGAGGAAGCTAAATCTCCCATTGGTGGCTGTGACAGTGGTGAGAAGTTGCTATTACTCATAAGCGCACACACACACACACACACACACACACACACACTCTTTACTGTAAACACATTGAATGCTCCACTCCTCCCTCCAAGCTTGGCCTGAATCAGCGCTCTACTCAGTGATGCTCCCAACCCCAAAGGCTTTTATTAGATCTAAAGAACTGAAACCAGGGTTGAGGAAATGCATGGGAAAGTGACTTGGGAAAGCTAGAGATCAAAGAGAGGTCACTCAACTCCAGGGTGGCTGCTTTCCCAGGGTGCTCCCAGCAATTCCCCTCCCACGATTTTGTCTTTTATGGCTTCCAGTTTCCAGAACTTAATGCATCTCAGAAGGTCTAAAACATCTGTGTTTTTCTGCTATATTCAAAATACTTGTTGGCGGAGGATTTACCGATGTTTCTGACACTGCATGCAGTGATGTGATGTTTCCTGGGCAACTTAAGAACTGTAGTAGATAATCCTATAAGGCATTTTATTATTTTTTAAAATCAGTTGTACTTGGCTTAGGAAGTTATCTTGTATTTAACTTTAAGCATAGATGATCCCTGGATATACTGAGGGCTAGGGGACATAATATGTCAGACAAAATAATAAAACTACCCTATCCAAATATTATTCTCCTGTTCCCTACTTAATTTTTTCTCTTACGTATTTCATGCTGAAAACAAACAGCATTACTCCTCAGAGTGATATAAAAGGCCAGTCTCAGGCAGAGCTGATAACAGACTCAAACTGACTCGTTGACTCCTGCTTTCCCCAGTCATGGTCTGATTTTAAAAGTACTTATCTGTAGTTCTTGATTGATTAAAAAAAAAAAAAGCAGCAACTCCCTTACTCATGGTAACAGAATGCTCTGTTAAAGAATACTACAACAGTGATAGGTTGGGTCAAACAGTTGAGAAAATTATAATTTAGGCAATGCAGAGTTTTCTGTGCACCTTTCAAAAGAAAACTTAGTGCTTTATCAAATATGAGGCACTATTAATTTTGAGAGAAATTCAGGCACAGAGAGATTCAAAACCTATCTAAAATTCAGTCTACGCTTTATGATAATAAAAGAGAGATATCTCTTTTTTGTAAATATGTGTTGATGGCCAGGTCACACAAAACAAGACAATACTTTTTTAGAGATGGGGGTCTCACTGTGTTGCCCAGTCTCATCTCAAATGCCTGGGTTCAAGCGATCATAGCTTGGATTACAGGTAGGTACCACAGAAGCCAAGGCAAGAGGATCACTTGAGGTCAGGAGTTTGAGACCAGCCTGGGCAACATAGCAAGACCCCATCTCTAAAATATATAAATAAATACAATTTAAAATATTTTTAACATTATCCGTGCATTTCTATGCATCACAGGAGAAAGTCCACCAGAAGAGTGCAATCCTTCTCCACTCTCTTTCATCCCCTTTACTACTGGAGGGGAGAAGACAAAGGGTCCTTACATTTACATTTCCACCACCACCTCTAGTTACCATACCTGGGGCAGTTGGCTGTAACTCTTTCCATGCCCACAAGAACACAGCATTAAAAACAAAACCACATTCAAGTACAGTGACTCCAGCTAAGCTGTGGCATGTTGATTAGCCAAACCATTGGCATTTCACATGCCCAGTCCTTGCTGTTCTTTGATGGGCAAGTAATCCTGAAGAAGAGAGCAATTTTTCCATCGTCACCCATTTTATAATTACTAGCCCTGCTTCTGGGCTGGCTGTCACATCCTACACCTCCCCAAATCCTCTGGTGCAACTTTTTGGGAGAGTTAAAACCTCCTCAATGTCACCTTGGTACTATAATGATGTCCTTTGACAGAAGAAACAAAGTCAACCACCATGTTCTCCCTGAGAAGTTCAGGAAAGTTTGATTCTTCCTTTTCCAAAGGAGAAAAGTATCTTCAAGGAGATGACTAAATCTTACTCAGAAGCATCGTTCTTCATTAAGTTCTCATCTGTATGGTACCATGCTGGAGGCTGGGCAAAGAAAAGCAAATAATGAGACCCTTCCATTTCTCTATGCTTCTGGTTTAAGATCGACAAAACCCACAAAAGCTAATCTCCGAGTATACAGACATCAAACAGCTGTGCAAACATTGGACAGATGCATAAATTAAATACAAAAGTAAATAAAGTATTTACATTATGTACAAGTCATGCAGCTGCTGTTACTACACTCCACAAAGGCTCCAGAGGGAAGGAGGGACATTAAGCTGAACAGATTGTCTTTTTCGGTCGGGGATGGTGTCAGCAGGAAGGAGCAGAAAGGTCACACATGGCTCGAGGAACAGACAAACTGTTACATAAACTCTTGTCTGCTGGTGCACAACCTCTAAACGTAGTCTTCAGAATGAAGCAACTTTGTTTCTCAGAAATAACTTTTATATGTCAGACTATGCTTTTAGGAATCTGTGTCAGTAACTAATTTTAAAGTGTCAGGGATGGCCCCATGGCCAGCAACAGCAGGAACCCAATGAGATGACCTAAGAGATAACAAGAACTGTCCTACCTCAAAGACTATCTTGATATTCTACATGTGTCCAGGGTGGGAGAAATAAAATGAATGGCAGTAGCCCACTGCCATTGGAAACTCTGCCTGGTATCCTGGTGCTGTGGAAATTTCCTCAGTCTTCTCTATGGAGGAAGACAGGATGCAGCGCAGTGTTGTTTAGCCTAGATTCCCATACTCTACACCTGGAACATAGGACACATGAATGATTGATGAATTACTAAGCAGCTCATGAATCTCTCCTTACTTTAGGAGATAAAAGGGAGGATAGCCTTTTGTGTTTATGTTAAATTAAAATACCCATTTTTATTCAGAGTAGCCTGTATAGTGTCCTATATTTGAGAAAAACAAAAAGATTTAAAAAGAGAGAAAACAACACAAGCCCCTGGTTTAAAAAAATTAGAAATGGCAGTAAAATGGAAAAATTCATAACTACAATTCAGAGGTAATCATTATTAATATTTTGGTACGTATCTTCTACATGTCTTCATGTACATGGATATATACAAAAAATTTTAACAGAAACAAGATCATACTGAAAATAATGCATGCAATCTGCTTTTTTCCCCTTAATGCTTTTTAAACTTTTCTTGCCAATAAATATTTCTACATTATTTGTATACAATCATATGTCTGTGCCATATTTTTTTAGTCCCCTGTTGTTGGACATTTCTAGTGTCATGATTTTTTTTTTTTTTTTTTTTTGCTCTAACTTGTAATGGCTGGTGGAGCAATCTTACCACTAAAGGTGTGTGCACATCACAGACTTCTGAGAGTCAGAATTCTTCCCACACCCACCGGCTGATACTTAGAATTCCATGCCTAGTGCCTCAGTCCTTTGCCTTAAGGATTTTGTTTAGTTAAAAAGTGAGTCCCAGGAGAGCTGTTTCTTAAAACACTATCTGACACTGATTTCCCATTTTTCCTTGGGAAGTCCCGAGGAGAGTCGCAAAGACTGGTTTTATGCTGAGGTCTTGGCCCTGGGCCTTGGCTGATGAACCCAGAAAAGTCCCCAAGTTCACGCATGTTCTGGTAGAACTGTTACAATTTTATAATTGACTAAACTCCTTGAGCAGTTGGGAACACAATTAATGCTGGCTGGTACTAATTATTGCCTAAATTCAGTTTATTATAGGAAATAGGTTCAGTTCTTAGCATATTCCCTCAGGACCTGGTCCACATATTCATTAATTTTTACTCCCAAATACTTTATATTGTATGGTTTTCTGTAAATGTAAATCTATTTACCTTGTAGCCTGTCTTTATTACTGCATGGTCATTGAATTAAACTTATTCAGACCTCAATTTTTCATTTCACTTCTAAGCAATATAACTGTGATCAGTCATATCCCAGAATTCAGGACTGGTACTGTAATCCCCACAGAGATGGTATAGTTCTTTTTATCTACAAATCCAGGATTTTCTTTAACCCAACACACATGTCTGTGAGGTGTGTTATCACAATATAACATACCTGGTTACCCAGTGAAAAGCAGAGCCCAGGAAGAGTGAAGGTTCCTGTTTCTATGTAACCATAGGTATGTACGTGTGTGTGTGTGTGTGTGTGTGTGTGTGACAAAGAGAAGAAGAGAGAGACAGCGAGAGAGAGACACACACACAGAGAGAGAGAGAGGGACAGAGAGAGAGAGAGAGTATTTATCTGGAGGATAGCTGTACATCTCCAGGGACCCAGGATCAGCAATGTCAAGGTCTACCAGGTGCTTATGAAGTGCTAATTGCGCTGTTACTGAAGTTCAGTTTCCACCAGAGACTCACAGAGCGACCTTGAGGAAATGATTGTATGCTTCCATTCCTCCAATCTCACACCTGAATACCGGGGATGATAATATTGCCCAACTCCTTCCCTTACAATGGCATAAGAATGAAGTAGCTTACAGTTGGTGTTTTGAGAGTCTGTGGGAGCATTATTACTTCATGCTACCTCTTTTATATGTAACTTTTGTGCACTCAACCATTAAGGAGGGACAACGGTGCCACGGATGTTTCTTTTCTACGCTGCTCTCTTGGGGAGAGTGTCCATCTGCTGAAACTTACGTATGAAAAACGAGAGCAAGAGAGAGACAGAGAATGAGAAATCATAACCACCCACTCACATATATTTGGCATTTCAAGCTTTGAGCAATTAATAACCAACTCCTTGAGTTGGAAGCTGTCATGCTCACAATGCTGTTTGAACTGTTCCCACACACCCCAGTGAACACACCTTCCTTCCAGAAAAGGCTGTCGCAGACGCACTTTTCAGCCTTGAAAGACAAAAGAGTAGACTTGAGCAAACATGAAGACTTTCATAAAATGGAGTAAGGACGAAAGTCTCTAACTCCAGAAGACCATTATTTCTAAGCAAGTAGTCCAGTTGTTTTCTGCCATTCTGAATGTTTCTGCCGTTCTGAATATGTCTGCCATTCTGAATGTGTTCATCGGGAATTTGAGTGTGGGTTATCTGGATCCCCTTCCTCTGACATGCAGGACCTTGCTGCACCACTGGGAGTTCCACAGGAAAGGGAATGAACAAGGGAGAGTCTTTTATAGAGAATTGTGAATATGTCTACAGCCATACCACCCTGAACGCACCTGATCTCATCTGATCTCGCTAGCAGGGTCAGGCCTGGTTAGTACTTGGATGGGAGAATTGGGAGTAAGAAGAAAATAACTACAGCCCGCACTTTAAAGAGCAGCAAGGGCCATAGGCCAGCAAAAGGAGCCTGAAGGGACCGAAAAGTTGAGCATAGCTGCGGATAGAAACAGAGCCAGTGGGCAGAGACAAGAAAACCAAGGCAGGAAACTGTGGGGTCAAGAGCAATAGGGAAGCCTGTCCCTATTGTGGGTCCTGGGCAACCCTGGGACACATCGACTGGCTCTTCTTTGCTTATAAGGCAGGGTGTATGGGAAGACTCATTACCTAGCACTAAGGAAGGATGGGTAAGATGTAAACCACGCTCATTTGCAGCCACTCGGGAGTCTCTGGCAGCTAGGCTTGGAGAATAGCATCAATGTTAACAGCTAGGGATGAAGCAGAGTAAATATTTGATGTAAGATAGCAAATATAATCAATAACGTGTATCAAACATTTTCTGCTCCTGCTAAAGGTTCATGTTAATTATAAATATGACAATATTTGGAACAATTTCAAGTAGATAGAATTATCCCTGCTTTGCAGCCCAGAGAACTGAAGACAAGGGCTAAATAATTTGCCTAACATTATGCAGTAACCAGTAACACTGTGTTTTAAACTCAGGTCTTTGTGCCTTCAGAACCCCAGTTCTCCTCAAACTTGAGAGAATTAGGCACACACGTTGCTCCTCTTTCTCAGATATTCTGATTTAGTAGTTCCGGTGTGGAGCCCAGGGGTCTGCACTTTAACACACATCCCTAGTGGTGTCGACATAGGTGCCCTAAGCCAGACATTCCAAAACACCATCCTCCACCAAAGGCCAGAAACAGCCAGCTAGGAAACAAGGGCAGAAATAAAATTGTAGGAAAAAACGTAGAAGAGCTTTCACCATTAAAATCATAGACCTGATACTCTATGGTAGTCCTGATAGTCTACTTATTTTTTTTCTCAAAATAAGTGTTTCCAAAAGTTAACTCATTTGGTACCTAGAAAAATCAGGCTTCCTTGGCAGCTTAGGTCCTGTGGATCCTACTCCTTGTTGAACGCTGGGTTAGGACTACAGACAGATGTCTCCGAAACATCTTAGGACTGTACTTTAAAAAGCACTCAGGACAGGAACATGAGGAGAGATCATTTCTCAGATGTGACAGTCCCATTTCACTGGCTCTAACCAGAGTAGAACGAGAGGAAGGACTTGTCTTTCCAGCTATTCCCCAAAACGACTTTTAAACAAAGGGACCAGTTCTCACAATTACCCACCAAACAAAGCACTTTGATAAAAATCACTACTAGGTTTCCCAACTGGGTGTCATTATCATGCATTAACCCAGCATTTCTCTTCCTTTGGTTAAACTCTTGAATTCCTGTATCGAGCTTGAGGGAGAGAAATCAGTCTTGCTCAAGATGTGTTTTCCCATCTCCCAGGGTCCCACCTTTAGGGTGAATAACTTTCTACCTAGATTTTCTTAAAGATGTTGAGAGATAGGATTCCAGTAAAACTACAGGAGCTGGCCATAATTAGTTTCTTTGCAATGTTCATTTCTCCAAATGAGAGCAAAGGGGCCATTTGAATAACTCATTATCTACATTAGCTAGACATGTTCTTGTTGATTTCTTCTTAAACTTTCCTAAGTCTTCTCTAGCCTTTCTTTGCTGCACTTCCACTCCAGTTTGTCTGTAAGCGCCTTTGTGGCCTCCACTGTAGGCCTCGGGCCAAGGGAAAAACGGATTCTTTTCATCTATTCAAGTGTGATCTGGGACAGACAAGCCTGCTCCACAGGCGAGAGGCACAGAAGAGTGCTCTGTATTCAGCTCGCAGCTCCACATAGTCTGTAGTGGGGGCCCTGCCCTTGGCAAGGCCAAAGCAGTGACCAGGGCCATTTGGCAGGAACAGGAATGCTGTTTGGCCCCTTCTCTTCACCTGGACAGGGTGCCCTGTCCTGCAGGAATTGTATGTCCTATTCCAACTCACTTCCTCTAAGTTCACTTCCAACATTAAAAATCACCTCCTTTTATCTCTCAATCAAAGCAGCATTTTTTTGTTTTTTGAGATGCCGGGTAAATTCAGAGCACATTACGGTTGCTACATATGGAGATGATTAATACAATAATAACTAATGAAACTTCCTTCCTGTCTCCAATACATAGGGGACTCAAGGCTGGAGATATTGGCAGGAGAAAGGAACTAGGTGAAAATAGAGATGGAGCTAGTAAAGATACCTTTCTCTTGTGTCTAAGTTGCTAAAAATATGCTTTTCCTCCAGTGCCTTTTAAACATTTTACCTCACAATAAGCCTGATAATGTTAAGCAACAGCGCCCACCATTCCATTACTCAACACCGTTCTGAAGGTGCTTCATGAGAAGATAAAGGAGCTACAAATATTGGTGAAGGAGCAGCAAAATTATCATTATTTGATTATAACATTATTATAATCAAATATGGAAATTCTTTAAAAAATCTATTAAAAATAACCTAACAATACAGTAAGAAGGTAGGTTATACACACCAAAAAACTTTCTTATATTCCAAAAAATAACCAGTTGGAAAATAAAAACTGAAACAACTCCTATTAACAACAACCAAAAGATAAGTCACCCAAGAATGTGTATTATTTAAATGAAGGAAACTACAGAACTCTGAGGAGAGGGAAAAACAGACAAGGTGCTGAATAGTTAATGTCAGTATTGTAAAGATGTCAGTTCTCCCCAGTGAAGCTATAAATGGAATGAATTCCAATCAAAATCCCAGTAAGATATTTTTAGGAAAAACATAATCTATTAACAGATAATTTTCAGAAAGGTAACATCCTGACTACCCAGCAAATATTAAGCTCATGTCAAAGGTTTTATTCAACTCATTAATTAATGAGGAAACCAGTAAGATATTAAGACTGATTCTGAGAGTGTTCGAACAATTCATTTCGTATAAGCAATCTAACAAAGAAATGTTAGGATAAGATTGCCAAATTTGATTTAAAAAAACAAACAAACTGGTTATTGCCCAATAGACCATAAATCTTTGAGGTGATCTGTTTCAAATGACAGAAATTATTTGCATCTCTACCAGACAGAAATCTGCAACTTAGCAGGTAACTTCACTACAATTTAGCAAGTACTTCACTTAGCAGGTAATTAGTCTGGGACCTTTAATCAATAGTAAACAATGAACTAAGTACATTTCCCTACAATCCTAAGGTGCCCTTTGTTCCCATATGACATTAAAAGGATATGCTGCTTGCACTTGTCTTATTTCTAGAATTTGAATTTTTCTAAAAATTCTAAATTTCATTGAAAAAAATCAACTTGAGAGTCACTAGGTAATTTTTGAAAAACAACAGCAAACACAAAGGAAGAACAATTTGCTTTACTTATTAAAACAAGTCTGGTAATCAAAGGAGGAGGATGACAGTCTTACCTTCTCGAAATTATTGAAAGTCTGGCATCCATTTTCAGCAGCGGTCCCTGCTTTGAAACTTGGACAATGGATATTTGCCCGTGCATGGCACGCTCTCATTCTCTCCCTCTCTCTCTCTCTCTCTCTGTTACTTAGAACTGCTGCCATCAAGAAAGCTGGCTCTCCTCTCTACCCCTTCCTCTACACCCAGTCCCACCATTTCCAATCTAGCTATCACTAAAGCCCTAATAGGTAACACTTTGGTTTATTACATATAGCCTCTGTTCAAAGCACTTCTACGTGCATCAATACATTAAATACTCAACACAAACCTATGAGGTAGATTAATTGTCATCCCCACTTTACAGGTAAGGAAATAAGAACACAGAGTTGCTATAACTAAAGCAAGGCCACGCACCTGGGTTCAAACCAAAGTCATCCTTGCTGTGTATTATTATTATCATACTAACCACTACCCTCTGCTTCCTGCAGTGGGCAAAATCAAGCTGCCTGCAAAAGTGGCAGATGTGCAAAAGAGTACATTCACATCTTCCCTCATTTCCGCAGGTAACAGAAAATAATGGCAGGTTCTTCCCTGTTCATAAAAAATAACTAGATGAAGTTGCAAGAAAATGTTTCCTGCCTTGAGGTCACTTGGAAGAGCGGTGAGATAAATTTAAGACAGGCTGGGCCTGGTGGCTCACGCCTGTAATCCCAGCAGCACTTTGGGGGACTGAAGCAGGTGGGTCGCTTGAATCCAGGAGTTTGAGACCAGCCTTGGCAACATGGCGAAACCCCATCTCCACAAAGAAATACAAAAATTAGCGGGGCATGGTGGCATGTGCCTGTGGTCCCAGCTGCTCGAGAGGCTGAGGTGAGAGGATCTCTTGAGCCTGGGAGATGGAGGCTGCAGTGAGCTGTGATTGCACCACTGCACTCCAGCCTGGGCAACAGAGTGACACCGTGTCTCAAAAAAAAAAAAAAAAAAAATTAAGACAAATAGGGCGTTGCATCTAATTCAAAGGATATGTACACCCTGAATTTTACAAAGGCACAGACTGCAATTGAGTAGCACAGAGTAAGAAGGGTGGGTGGACACCATGCCCCGGGTAGATCTCTGAAAGTTTCACCCTACTAAGGGTGTCCTCCAAGATGCATACAGCTCCACATGGACAGAACTCCTCTGTTTTTGCACTTAGGAGACTTCTGATATACAGACTGAAATAGGGTGTCCACATATCTGTCTTTTTATTTCCCGGTTTATCCCTTACTTAGTGTTGCTCTCTGAGAAAGGATGCATGAGCCTAACTAATGCGTCTGAAATGCCTTTATTCTATACTTACCCTTGAAGGCATAGAATTCTGGGTGGAAATCATTTTCCTTAGAACTTTGAAGGCATACACCATTGTCACCTAATTCTCAAGGTTGCTGTTGAGAAATCTAAAGCCATGCTCATTTCTGATCTTTTGTTTCCTTTCTCTAGAAACTTTTTAGGATTTCTTCTTTAAGCTTGGTGTTTTCATAAATCACAGTGGTGTTCTTTAATGTAGGTTCCCCCCAATCCATCTTGCTGGGCATTCGGTGTATTCTTGAATCTGGAAACTTACATTCCTCTTATGTTTGAAAGTTCTGGAGTTTGTTTTTTATTTCTTTTCTAACTGTGAAGAGAGTTCATGTTGGGGAGGCAAGGGCTCAGAGAATTTGAGGAACGTTTCATGATGGAAGCCAAGAGTCTGAATTAAATATATGACTGGACAGGTGGAGAAGTGGGCATTCCAGATATGCAGAGCTGTGGGGACAGACGCATATGGTTAAGAATCAACACAGTCCAGGAGAGACAGTGGGGACACTTAAAAATCATGCAACAGGGAGAAACAAAGAGGGGTGTAGTGAGCCTGATGGTGGCTAGCCCTATGCTTAAATGGGTGCCTTTTGAGTGTGTGGCTTCTGATGCATAACGAAGTTTCCACACCAGCTGAGGGGCTCCCACACCTTCTACACTCATAAGGTTTCTCACCAGTGTGAACTCCCTCGTGCTGAATCAGGGTTATTTTCTGATCGAATGCCTTCTTGCAACCCTTACATACAAAGGGCTTCTCTCCAGTGTGAATTCACTGATGCTGAGTCAAGGCCGTGCTTAATAGATTCCCACACTCTTTACATTCATAGGGTTTCTTCCAAGTGTGCATTGCTGATGGACAATGAAGCTTGAGCTACAACTAGAAGTTTTCCAACGTTTGTTACACTTACAGAGTTTCTCCCCAGTGTGGAACCTCAGGTGCTAAAGGAAGACTGAGCCTTTAGCCAAAGGCCTTGCCACCCTCCTTGCATTCAGAGGGCGATTCTCCAGTGTGGATTCTCTGATGCTGAATCAAGGCTGCATCTGAATTTAAACCTTTCCCGCATTCTTTACATTTAAATGGTTTATTTCTAGTGTGCATTATCTGATGCCAAACAAGTAATGTGCTGCATCTGAAGTCATCCACATTCTTTGCATTCAAAACTTTTCATCACCATGACCTCTCTGATGTCAGTGGAAGTCTGCCATTCGACTGAAATACCTGTCACATTTTCCACATTCATGAGCTATCTGACCGGTAGGAGTTGTCTGATTCGTAGAGTTGTGTGCTGACGCCAACATTTTTTCCTAATTTCTCACACTTTCCCCTCTCTCATCAGCACAGGCCTCCTGATGCCTGGTGGACCCATCTGTGAAATCTCCCCTCTTTGACTTTATCTTGACCATCCAGTGACCTTGGGGCTGCTCTAGGCTGCTCCCAAAATCTAGGTGCTGGGGAATATTCTCTGGCAGCCCTCCCAGTGTCAGTCGGAGGGATTCTGTTTCTTTGGACCTATGCTCCTTTGGAATTAGTCCTTCCTTCTCATTTATGGTTTCACTCTGAGATTCTCAGAGATAGGGGTTCCATGGGAGTTCCCCTTTCTCTAGCTAGGAGACCAGAACAGGATAGCTGAATGAAAAAGTCAGGGAAGCCACCCTTGCATAATGCTCCAGCATCACCTCTCCGTACAGGGCCCTCTGCACAGGGTCCCGGCTGGCCCTTTCAATCTGGTGAGGTATGCAAGTGCTTCCTCAAAGGTCACTGGCTCCTAGGCAGAGTGGTCTAGAGTATGGCTGGCATCCCCACCTCACACTCTCCTTTGGAGTTGGGAGAATTAAGACCGGACCCTGAGTCCATTTCATGGCATCCACTGACCCCATGCAGCACAGACACAAGCAAGGCCCACTGAGGCCCTAACAATGCTTATGCTTTGGCTCCCGTTTAACCCAGTTCTTTGTCTTTATCATTGGCCAGAGCGCTGGAGGTGGGGAGGAGTGAGGGACATTTCTTACAGTCATCATGTTTGTAGCAGTCCTTCTTATCCAAATTAGACTGCTATTTTGAGGAATATTTTGGCATTTTTGGTGAAGTCTTTTCTTCAATTTAGAGACCCGTATCAAATACCTATTTTCCCTTGCTTCTAGGAGCAAACTCATACCCATCATTGATACACAAAGTTGCAACATCTTTTTTTTTTTTCCTCCTCACTTTCTCAATAGCTTTTGACCAAATGATATCCTGGAAGAAAACTGAACTGAAAGAATCAGGAGATCTGAGATTTCACCCAGAATCTGCCAATAATGAGAAAACCCTGATCTCATTTGTGCAAATTAGGATGATTTGCCTTTTCAGATTCCTTTCTGCCCTGGTTCTGTGAGTACTGTTCTCCAGTCACGTGTCCACCGATGCCCTGAGCACCGCTAAGGAAGGCACATGATGTTCTCAAAAGCTCTTTTTCCTCCCAACCCTCCTGCACTTGTTTAATATGGGCAGTGTCCCTGTTGGGAGCTACGTTAGGGATGCCAGTGACTCTCCCCCTCCCTAGGGTTCTTGGAAATAGAATAAAAATCAAAATGCAGTCTGAATGGGGGTCAAAGCTCTCTAGTGGTAGCTACACAAAGAATTTACCTCATTCTTATTTGGACCAGGGCTGGTTTCTGATTGACCCAGAATCCAAGTCTAACTATTTCCTTACCAAATTAGTCTCTTCTAAAAGAGAATTCTCACATTGCTGTTTAGCAGTCTTTCTTCGTGGTATACCACGTCATCATTCAGGAGTCTTAACATTCTTGATAACAATGTGTAGTTATAATACACAAAGGTATTGGCTAATTTTCTCTAGTAATTTCAAATCAGAGATTTCCTCTTGGTCATTTGGTATCTTCTTCAGGAAAAAAACAAAAACAAAAACTGTATCTCTACCTTGCCCAAATCTCTGTGAAAAGTAAAAGAAAATAATCATTCCAATGTTTTGCTATGAGGCTGACACCATTCAGAGGATTGGCTGAAATTTTCACTTTTTTTTGTGTGTGAGACAGTCTTGCTCTTCCACCCATGCTGGAGTGCAGTGGCGCAATCTCGGTTCACTGCAACCTCCGCCTCCTGGGTTCAAGTGATTCTTGTGCCTCAGCCTCCTGAGTAGCTGGGATTACAGGCATGAGCCACTATGCCCGGCCAGGTTCTCTTTTCAACCAAGTGTTTTGTGTGAGTTAGAGAGGGCTGGAGTTCTTCCATTTAGAATTGACCATCTAAGCAGCACTTCTGCTGTGGCAGGAAAGAGGCTGAAGAGCAACTTGAAAGGTACATGTATCTTGAAGTTTTGAACAGAAATATTAAATATTCAGCCTATCTGTCCTGCAGTCCCTACCTGATTTAGAAAGCAAATTAATATCACCAGATTGACTAGGAGTAAATATCTCATCTGAAGAAATATTATAGTGTGGCCATGGTAATACAATACTTATTTGTAGCAAATAAAATATGTATCCTCTGGTATCCTCTTTGAGTGCTATGGATTGTTCCTAAAAAACCCCAAAATTATTTTCAAATATTTTAGTTAGGTGATAAAAGTTTAGGGCTATGTTTGACTCCACATATTTTAATTCATGTTTGTGGATTTTTAAAATAAACTATTGGTTTCTTTTAACAATTAGTTTTCCTTATAAATATTTTTCATCAAGCATAAAAATTGTTTTACTATTTTAAAAAATAACAGCATGCCACACAGTGGTCATTGTATGAAAATGGGCAATACTAAATGGGGGTTACATTAAGCATGCAAAGGAGGAGTCCTAGCATGACGTCTACCCTATACTTCTTGCAGATTCAGACCTGTCTGGGTATGTTTGAATGACCAGCCAAGCAGGTACCCAGAGGTCTAGCTGGCTAAGGCATTGAGGAGCTTACTTTAAAGAAAGAGACCAGAAATGCTAAAGCGGGGCCAGGTGCAGTGGCTCACGCCTGTAATCCCAGCACTTTGGGAGGCTGAGGAGGGTGGATCACCTGAGGGCAGGAGTTCAAGACCAGCCTGGCCAACATGGTGAAACCCTGTCTCTAATAAAAATACAAAAAAATTAGCCCAGTGTGGTGGCTCATGCCTGTAATCTCAGCTACTTGGGATGCTGAGGCAGGAGAATTGCTTGAACCCGGGAGGTGGAGGTAGCAGTGAGCCAAGATCGCGCCACTGCACTCCCCACTGCACTCCATCCTGGTCAACAAGAGCGGAACTCCATCTCAAAAAAAAAAAAAAATGCTGAAGTGGGTGACCAGCCCTGTTCGGACACCCCTGTATCACTGGAGTTCTTTTAAGTGCCAAGAACAGAATATCCTTAGAAGTGGTGCAAACAATAGGCAGATGTTCAAAGGCAGTTGGCATCTGGGGCTGGGGATGTGACAGGGAGGTCTGCCAGGCATCCAAGTGCTTCCCACTGATGTCTTGCCATCCTGTCCATGCCACTGACCACAGATGACTC
The DNA here is from genome assembly GCF_029281585.2 of Gorilla gorilla gorilla. Taxonomy (NCBI): domain Eukaryota; kingdom Metazoa; phylum Chordata; class Mammalia; order Primates; family Hominidae; genus Gorilla; species Gorilla gorilla. Next base: position 137,236,309 of record NC_073233.2, read on the forward strand.
AGCATTTCTAGGCATCATTTCCAGTGAAGAAGAAAGGACATTTGTTTCCACATATCCCAGTTGCCTTCCGTTATGGTCTCTTTGGACCAGATTAAGTCACATGTCTATACCCTCACCATAAAGGAAACTAGGAAAGTAAGCATGTGGCACTTGATGTCTTTCTCATTAAAGGAAGTCTCCACTAGTAAGAAAGAAAGTCTGTTACAAACCTCTAACCATGGGTGATATCCCATATCAGCCATAGAAAGTTGGTAAGATGGAAGAGAAGCAGAGATCACAAGCTTGATAAATGAGCACCACAGGTCTGACCTGCAGAACTACTGGGCTCTCCTTAAGGATGAACAGATGGTTTCCCTATCAGGCTGCCTTTGAACCACTGCAAGATTCTTTGGGAGTACAGGTTTGTCAAAAGCAAACAAATAACAATCGGGATTTGAGTTTGACTGCATGCAGTAAATAACATGCAAACACAGTGGTTGAACCAATTAGAGGGTTTACTCTTTTTATATTACAAAGCACCTAGACGATATCCATGGTGGTTATGGTAGCTCTGTTATGTCATCAGGGACTCAGACTCCTTTTATTTTTCTGTTCAGCATTCTTAGAGTATGTGGTCTCCATCTTGTGATAGCAGCATGGCACCTGTTCCACCTCTATCCTCAGCCATCATGACCACATTCTAAGCAGAAAGAAAAAGAAAGGATAAGGGCATTGGTGGGTGCCAACTGAGTTGTTTCCCTTTAGAGAACATTCTTGACCAGGCTGGACAACATAGTGAGACTTCATCTCTACTAAAAAACAAACATAAAAAATTAGCCAGGCATGGTGTACATGCCTGTATTCCAGCTACTTGGGAGGCTGAGTGGGAGGATCGTTTGAGGCCAGGAATTCCAGGCTACAGTGAGCCATGATCGTGCACTCCAGCCTGGGTGACAGAGTGAGACCCTGTCTCAAAAAGAAAAAGCAAAAGAAAAATAGCATTCTAGAAAGTCTTACACCATATCTGTGGCTTTTATTTTAATGGCAACAACTGTCACATAGACTTCCATCTGCCAAACAGACTGGGAAAGGTGGTTTTATGGCTAGACCCATGCCATCCTGGATAACGACAAAGTTCTGACTGTAAGAAAGAAGAAAGTAAATTTTGGTAAAGCAATTAGTCATTTCCTTTGCAATGTAGGGTTTTTATGTGGAAAACAGAGAATGCAAAATAGTATAGTTTAACAGTGGTGGGTAAGAGTATTTCCCTGAATTCATTTAATTTTGGTGGCTCAATTATGGGAAAGAGACGAAAAAAGAAGATCAGTGTCTTCTAGGAACCTTGTTGTTCAGGTAATGAGCAGGTGGTTGTTGAAAGGTCAACGAGGACAGCACCTTCTGGGAACAGGCTACAGCTCTGCAGAGAGTGCCACAGATGCTCCTGGGATCCACCTCATATTTTTACCTCCACAAACTCGAAGTCAATAAAGATATATATAACCAGTGAGAAAGAGAGTTTGTAAGACTGCCTGGTTATGTATTTTGCAGATGTAATGCTTGTCATGTATTTCTACTATTGGTGAAATCTTTCTATAATCCTATAGAAGATTGACTCAAGGTGGTAGGTAAGACTACCTGGTGCATGTATCTGATTTTCCCACAAGAACTTGGGGAGTGTAAGTCAGATGTAGGCTGTGGTCCAAAACTAGTGACCTCCTGGAAGAATGAGGCTAACCAAACACTATACATCTTATTTGCCCAATTCCTCTTTTTGGAAACAACATGGAACATAATAGAGTTAAACTGAATAAAAATAAAACCCCCAAATGTGATATATGTAGTCAAAATTAGGAGAGACAAGTGTAGGCTAGAGTAATTAGAGAGGGATTCATGGAGGAACTGGTTCTTAAGTTGTACCTCACAAAATAGGAGAAATTTGGATACTTAGAAAGGAGTTGGAGAAAATTCTATTGAGGTGCATAGAAAACTCTGATGAGGTCAGGTGCATTGGCTTACGACTGTAACCCCAGAACTTTGGGAGGTGGATCACTTGAGGTCAGGGGTTTGAGACCCACCTGGCCAACATGGCGAAACCCCCATCTCTACTAAAAATAAAAAAATTAGCTGGGCATGGTGGTGCACGCCTGTAGTCCCAGCTACTCGGGAGGCTGAGGCAGGAGAATTGCTTGAACCCAGGAGGTGGAGGTCGCAGTGAGCTGAGATAGTGCCACTGCACTCCAACCTGGGTGACAGAGCGAGGCTCTGTTAAAAAACAAAAAAGAAAAGGAAGGAAGGAAGGAAGGAGGGAGGGAGGGAGGGAAGGAAAAAAGAACTCTGTTGAAAAGCAAGGGAGTGGTTCAGGGAGAAAGTTCAGAGTAATTTCCTGTAGCAGGTTCTAGAACAATTTGAAAGGAATAAGGAACACAGGACAGGAGAGGAGAATGGGAGAGGGAAATTATTGAGGAGGGGGCCAGGAAAGTCACTGCTCACCTAACTCCTTCCTACCTTTCTTTTGTTAAGATTTCCAGTTAATTGTTCCACTATACAAAGACTTAAGAAAATCAGTAAATCAGCTCAAATAAAACTTTGGTGAATAATATCAAGAATGTGACATGGATTGTTGGTGGGAGTGTAAACAGGTACAACCACTTGGAAAGCCATCTGGCAGTACTTAATGAAGTGAATGTACATATGTGCTATGACATCAATCCCACATATATAGATAGGAGATATACAACATATATTACATAGAGTAATAATCATATGTATGTATATGAAATTATCCTGGTGTCCACAGCAAGGGAAACATTTAAATAAAATATCAGGCATGCATACTATGGAATAATACTCTGCAATTCAAAGCATTGAACTAGGTACACATTTAGTGACCTGGATGGGCATTAACATCATAGTTTTGAGTTTCAGAAGCAAGAAAGAGAATGAGATGTAAACACAATGTCATTTATGTAAACTAAAAACACATACATATTGAATTCTGTATTTATATGGATCATTTGCAAGAATTCATAAGGGAAGAGAATGAGAGCGGAGATTGGGGATGAAGGAAGAAATCAATCTGTCAGTCAAGAGAGGAACCCCCATACATTGAGTATGATGCGTGTGCTATGGATTCACGTCTCGCTGCCTAAGTTTGCCTCCAGCCCTCCTCCCACAAAATAAACCTTTAAGGGAAAAACATTCTTAGATCTCCAAATATTTTTAAATGTGTGAGCAGCACTAGAACATATAATTCTCTCATGCATAAAATGGGGATAATAATAAGACTCTTACAAGGGCTGTCAAGAAAATTAAAGGAAATCATATATTAGATACCCAAGTGGAGACATACCCAGATGTGAGGTGGTTGACTAGGCTCCCTAGCTGGTGAGGTGACTCACTATGAACTTTCTGCCACTCTCACAGTGTTTGTGTTCAATCCCTGCCTCAGCAAAATGATAAATCATTACATCAGGGACTTTCAAAGTCAAGCAAATAGTCAAAAACGTACGCAGTAGGTTAAATCCTCAAATGCAAAAGTATACAGTCCTGCTCCCTGTTGACTTCAGCCCTATGGAGAAAATAATACCTCTGTTGATTTCAGCTTAGAGAAGCTTATTACCACCAATATTCTTCCCTACAGTCAGTGTTAGCCCAACTCAATGCCCCTTTCTGAACAGTACTCACCAGAGAAGACAATCCAGCCAACTCAGTGATTACCAAGCAGCATGCGCTGGGTGGTGAAGGCTAAAGTAGCCAACTGACACCGTAGGGAGGAGAGAACTGGCCAAAGTATAATGACCTAAACTGGCATTTGGTCATATCATGGGGATTTTCTGGCCCTTTGCTCAAACGCCTGGCACTGCATGCTTAGGTCTTTGGGAAACAATGTCATGCAATAGCATAACCTGAAAGAGTAATTTAGAGCAGTTTATTGGAGGTGATGCATTGTTAGTAGCCATATTTACAAAGAATATTGGCCTGAGAAATATTACAGTGTCCACTCTTAGATACCTCTTGGTGGCTAAGGACACAATCTTACTAAAATTGAAATAAGGTGTTACCAAAATACTCTTTGCTACCAAACTGGTGTATACGCAGGAGGAAAGCAGTTTACCTTTCCACCTTATGAAGAAACTTTTTGGATATCTTGTCTATCATCATTATTCATAAAATCTGTGAATCACCTACTACTTAGCTTCAAAAAGGTGGGACATCTTAAAGGATTTGATAAACTAAAAGAATTCTCACCTACTTACTATGGAGGAAGTCTGGCTAAAATCCAGAATTCCACATATGATCCCACAAGATCTCCTCCAGACCTCAGCTAAAAGATTATTTAGGCTGTGAATAAGGAAAAAAATTACAATTCCATAGTTGAGAATTTCAAGGGATCATGGAGGTCTTCCAGTCCAACTTCTTTTTATCTTTGTAGGAATTATGGCTCAGAGAGGATAACTTGGCCAGTGTTGAGCAGCCAGCTCACTTCCATTCAACATACGTTTACTGAATAACTACGAGATCCCAGGCATCCTATTCAATACTGGAAATGCAGAATAGTGTGAATAGTAAAGAAGTGAAGAATATGAGTTAGGCATGCACGCTAGGGCCAGTCTCCCTGTATTCAATTTTACATTCACTGCTTACTAGCTGCATGTCCTTAGGCAAATTACTTAACCTGTCTATGCTTCAGTTTCATCATCTGCAAAATAGGGTGATGATGAGTACATACTCACAGATTGTCGTAAGATTTAGAAGAGTAGTATACTCTAAGCACATAGAACAGAAAGGTGCTTGGCACATAGTGAGAGCTCTGTAAATATGTGCTAATTAAAATACCAGGTTTCTGCCCTCTTGGAGCTATCTATTCTTTGTTTAGTCAGAGAGCACAGCATATCGGGGCTACTAGCCCTTGCCCCAGTGTGCTGGGCTATCTGACTAAACAAATCTAATTGAATTAGTGTTATATGCAGCCTGAGGCCACAGTCTTAACTAGTTTGTCCTTGAGTCTCCCCACTCCACCCCACAATGCCTAGTACATTGCCTGGTACATGGTAGATTCTATCAGTATTTGATGAATGAATGAATGAATGACACACAAAACTAAACGCTCAAAGAACAGGCATCCCAAGAAATATTTGACTAGTTTCTTCAAGAATGAGAAGGAAGAGGCCAGGCGCAGTGGCTCACGCCTGTAATCCCAGCACTTTGGGAGGCCCAGGCGGGCCGATCACGAGGTCAGGAGATCAAGACCATCCTGGCTAACACAGTAAAACCCCATCTCCACTAAAAATACAAAAAATGAGCCGGGTGTGGTGGCGGGCGCCTGTATTCCCAGCTACTTGGGAGGCTGAGGTAGGAGAATGGCATGAAGTCGGGAGGCGGAAGTTGCAGTGAGCCGAGACGGCACCACTGCACTCCAGCCTGTGCGACAGAGCGAGACTCCATCTCAAAAAATAAATAAATAAATAAATAAATAAATAAATAAATAAATAAATAATGAGAAGGCAGAGCAGCACTTCTTCACATAGAGAAGAGACAACGGATTCTAGGGAGCTGAAGCCACGAGAGCAAAAGCTTGGAAGTGTGAAGGTGACTAGCTTTCTCCCCCTATGTATATGGCCTACTCTTCTCACTTGCTTTATTTGAGGGACTTGGCAATTAGACCTAGGTGTGCCTGGAATCTGCTGTGCTCAGCTTCTGATGTATTACACAGCACCATTCTGATGAAATCCAGTGCTAATTAAGATGCTCAAGAGGTTGTCAGTTGTCCTTCTCTTTAGCACAAGTTCATTCAGAAGGAGCTGGCTGATTTCAGAAATCCAGCAGGAATTAAAGTACTGAATGTGTATTTTTTTTAGTCCATCTGTTCATTGTGAAAATTTGATTACATTTTATTGTTGATGTAATAGATATTTTCCTTTTGTTGGATCCTCCTCCATCAGAGGCTGGATTGAATTATTTACTTGTGGGCATTATAAATCACCTGGTCATTCTTATGTCAGCGATATCTGGTTGTCACCCAATATCCATTCTTCCCTTCTCCTATTGCAAGAGCATCCCCAGTTTTGTTTGTTTGTTTGTTTGAGATGGAGTCTCACTCTGTCACCCAGGCTGGAGTGCAATAATGCAATCTTGGCTCACTGCAACCTCCACCTCCTGGGTTCAAGCAATTCTCCTGCTTCAGCCTCCCGAGTAGCTGGGATTACAAGCGTGTACCACCATGCCCAGCTCATTCTGTATTTTTAGTAGAGAAGGGCTTTCACCATCTTGGTCAGGCTGGTCTCAAACTCCTGATCTCAAGTGATCCACCCGCCTCGGTCTCCCAAAGTTCTGGCATTACAGGCGTGAGCCACCACGCCCGGCCCAGCATCCCCAATTTTTATCTGGGCACAGGGACACTCAGAATAAAGACAACATTTCCCAGCCTCCCTTGGACCCACATATGGCCAGTGTCTAACTAGACTTGGTATGTTCAACCTCCAAAAAAATGCGTTTTAGAAGAGACATTCTCTTCGTCTTTCTTTACATCCTCTCCTCTGGGTGGAATATAGATGTGATGGTTTAAGTTAAAGCAATCATTTCAGATCTTGCTCAGTGACCTTGGGAATGGAAAAAATCCACAGGGAATAAGTAGGAGAAACTTGAGTCTCTTATACCCCAGGGAGTGCGGTATGGGGATGTCTATCTCCAGACTTCTATCTGAGAGTGAAATAAGCTTCTGTCTTTGTTTAAGCTACTATAAGTTTGAGTTCATTGTTGTTTTTGTTTCTTGCAGCCTCATGGAATGCTAATTAAAGCAGCTTCCTATTGTTACCCACCATACCATCTCCTTTGCAACCGCCAAGTCAGTTATTACTACACAGAATGAAACCCAAAATTTGATAATCATCATTATGATTATGAGGATGAATGCACTGCAAAAACTTTGTCTCTTCCTTCCCCATCCAAATGATCACATTGTGAATTTCATGAACATTTTTATTATTTTTGGATTACCTCATTTGCATTCTATGAATGTCGATGATTAAGAGTTGGTCTGTGAGTAGGAGAGGAAGTAAGTGATAAAATATGTAGAAAAGAAGTAGAAATGTTACTGCCGCAATTTCAGTAGAAGAAGAAGATAGTAGACTGTCTAACAGTATATAAATCATGGTGCTGTCATAATGCAGTGCTATGCAATGATTAACAATTGTGTTCTAGGCTGGGCGTGGTGGCTCACACCTGTAATCCCAGCATGTTGGGAGGCTGAGGCGGGTGGATCATGAGGTCAGGAGTTCTAGACCAGCCCGGCCAACATGGTGAAACCCTGTCTCTACTAAAAATACAAAAATTAGCCTGGCATGTGTGGCATGAGCCTGTAATCCCACCTACTCAGGAGGCTGAGGCAGGAGAATTGCTTGAACCCGGGAGGGGGAGGTTACAGTGAAATCGCACCACTGCACTCTAGCCTGGCCAACAGAGCGAGACTCTGTCTCAGAAAAAAAGTTAAAAAATTGAGTTCTAGAATAGTATTTATTGCTTTGAGAAAATTAACAGAATATTTTGTCAAATAAAAAAGTAGGTTGCGGCCAGGCTCAGTGGCTCATGCCTGTAATCCCAGCACTCTGGAGGCCGAGGCGGGCGGACAGCTTGAGCCCAGAAGTTGCCTTGGCAACACGGCAAGACCCCATCTCCATAAAAAATACAAAAATTAGCCGGGTATGGTGGTGCATGCCTGTAGTCTCAGCTATCTCAGCTACTCAAGAGGCTGAGGCGGGAGGATTGCTTGAGACCAGACAGTCGAAGCTGCAGTGAGCTGTGCTCACTCTATTACACTCCAGCCTGGGTGACAGAGAGAGACGCTCTCTTCCTCTCTCAAAAAAAAGTAGGTTCTACAATAATATGTAAACACACATATAAGTTTATGTGTATGTATACATAAATTAATATTTCTATATACATAGAAAAAACATGATGTGTAGACATGAAAATGTTAACAGTAGATAACTCTGACCAAGAGGATTATAGATGACTTTTACTTTCTTCTTTTCTGTTTATTTGTATTTCATAATTTTCCATAATAAACACATATAATTTATATACATTTTAAGTTTTTAGGAAAGCAATTATTGGGTGCGGGCAGATGAAGAAATAAACCCTCGCACGTGTTTAAGGTTTGTATATGGCATTAGTCAGAGCAATGTTAAGCTATGCTGCAAAAACAAACAAATCCGAAAAGCTCAGTGACTTAGCACAACGAAGTTACACTTATACTTCTTATTTATGTAGAATCCAGTGTGGGTCTGCAGAGACAGCCTTCCATCTGATAGCTCAAAGATCCATCTCCACTTGTAGCTACCAAGGTCACTGCAGCGGGAGAGAGGGATGAAGAAGATACTTACAGTCATAGTTTACATCACCTAACTGCAAGGGAGGCTGCTGGGACATCAGAGGACGTGTACAGGATTCGATTGCGCAGTCTCTGCCACATACACCTTCAGTGATTATGTTTTCTCAACCAAAAATTAAATTTATGGGAGGATAAGCAAACAGTTGGGTTTAGGGTTGATTTTTAAAAATATGCATATAACTGAATGTATGGTTGCATATTTGCTACAGGTTTTTATTTATTTATTCTAAGATGGCGTTTCACTCTTTTTGCCCAGGCTGGAGTGCAATGGCGCGATCTCGGCTCACTGCAACCTTGGCCTCCCAGGTTCAAGTGATTCTCCTGTCTCAGCCTCCCGAGTAGCTGGGATTACAGGTGTGCACCACCATGCAAGGCTAATTTTGTATTTTTAGTAGAGATGGGGTTTCACCATGTTGGCCAGGCTGGTCTTGAACTCCTAACCACAGGTGATCCACCTGCCTCAGTCTCCCAAAGTGCTGCAATTATAGGTATGAGCCACTGATCCTGGCCGCTACAGGTTTTTAAATAGTCAAAAATGGACTTGTCTGTGAGGAAGGAGGAGGAAATTGGGCTGAGATGAGGCCAAAACTAAAAGTTGCCCTCTTCTCCCTCCTGACTCTTTAAGTTAAGCAACCTACCCATGCATCATGCTCCTGTTAATGCATAAAAGTAGGTTTCAAACCATAGTGGGAGTTAGAAGATGGAAGACCGATGACTGAGACATGACGAGGGCTGACCAGAAGAAGAAATGAGGGTTTCTGAGGGGCCAGGAAGCATGATACAGACCCCTCCCCTGAGACAGTGAGAATACCAGGAAGAACGGTGAACCAGCCAGAAAGTGGGGAGGAGAGCCAAGGTCCAAAGAGGATGGAGAAAGGAAGACTGCCAGATTTGGGCAGTGCCAAAGGCAGGAATTACAGTCAGAATAGATAGCCAAGAATGTAGGGTGTGGATGGAAGTGGGATTCGAGCAATTTTTTTCTCAAGAAACAGCAGGCTGTGACGTGTAGTCAGTTTGATTTAAATGATCATGGGGTAAGACAGCCAACAGAAAGCACCCCAGCAGTACCATGGCCCACAGAAAGAGCCCACAGTCTAAACTAGGGAGCAGCGCTGCATGGAAAATCCCAGGCTGAACTGGGCATAAATCCAGACATAAACTGGGGACAGGCAGTGGAGACATGCTGAAGATGGTTGACATCAGGGAGGCAGCAGGTATTCCAGATGATAGGAATGGATGAATCAGGATCCCAGCAAGGGGGCTGGGGGTGGCGAGAGCAAAGTCCAGCCCCTCAAAAGAAGGATCTAGCAAGAGATACTGTGATTGGGGCCCCACTAAAGGGCAGGGCTTCACAACAGGTGCCGCTCCAGAAGTAGAACTGGTATGAAAACGAGGAAAATAGTCATTTAAGCATGTAGGAAGAAGGGAAGGAGACTGTAGCCTTGGGGATATGTGGTTGCCTGGGGCCTCACCTCTGAGAAAGTGAACGCCAAGACTAGGACAGAAAGACCTACAATTTTTCTCTTGCCTAACTTGGTCTGCACTAGCTTGAGAATGTAGTGTTGACCATATGGATTGAAGGCATCAGTGCCTGAAGCAAAGCAGGTTTGGTGAGGCTGGATGCAGAACTGCTAACAGAACTTGCACATCATTTGAGAAAGGCTTTCCTAAGACAGCCTCATAAACAGGTACACGGCTTGCCCGCCTGCCCTTTTCTACTGGGAAAAGCAGTGTTCAGGTGCACAGGTAACGTTAGTTAGTGACGCAGAGAAATAGGATGGGGGAAACACCTAGATTAGCAAAGTGTCTTAGTCTGTTTCCATTGCTATAAATATCAGCTATTCCACTGAATACCTGAGAAAGAGTAATTTATAGAGAAAAGAGACTTATTTGGCTCATGGTTCTGCAGGCTGTACACAAAGCATCATGTCACCATCTGCTTCTGGTGAGGCCTCAGGAAGCTTCCAATTATGTTGGAAGGTGAAGGGGAGCCTGTGTGTCACATGGTAAAAGGGAGAGCAAGAGAGAGAGGGAGGAAGTTCCAGGCTCTTTTTTTTTTTTTGAGACGGAGTCTCGCTCTGTTGCCCAGGCTGGAGTGCAGTGGTGCGATCTTGGCTTACTGCAAGCTCTGCCTCCCGGGTTCACGCCATTCTCCTGCCTCAGCCTCCCAAGTAGCTGGGACTACAGGCATCCGCCACCACGCCCGGCTAATTTTTTGTATTTTTAGTAGAGGTTTCACCATGGTCTCGATCTCCTGACCTTGTGATCTGCCCACCTCGGCCTTCCAGGCTCTTTTAAACAACCAGATCTCACGTGTACTCATAGAGCAAGCAGTAACTCATTACCAGGAGGATGTCCCCAAGCCATTCATGAGGATCTGCCTCCATGATCCAAACACCTCCCACCAGGCCCTGCCTCCAACAGTAGCGATCACATTTCAACATGATATTGGAGGGAACAAACATCCCAACTATATCCCCAAGGTATTGGGCCCCTTGGGTGAAAACTCAAAACCCCATGTTTTGCCTCCTTGAAATGTGTTTCAAAACCCAGAGAACTTTTAGAAAAAAGTGTGAACTTTTTACCATTGTAGCTAAATGCATCCTTTGTGTATGGATGCTGGGTTTCAGTGCTTCTGGGAGCATTAGCATGGAGGGAAAACTCTAGAATAGGAGTCAAAGATTCCAAATTCTAATATGGCTTCACTGCAGCTCAAATAAAGTGATTAGGAATGTTCCTTAAATATCCTGAAGCAATGAAAAATGAGATTGCATGTATATATCTACCCATCTAGCAACTTTGCAGAGCTGGGATTGGGGTGAGACAAACGAGGTGTCTAGGGTGTAAGATTTAGGGGTTGCTCACTCTCAGGATTATGCAAAGTACCCAGCCAGCAAAATGAGAGCTGTGCAGAGCAAGACCAGTGTGTCTTTCACAAAAGGTGCCCTTGTCTGATACTCAGGGAGGAAGGTGGAAGATGGGGGTTGTCTGGAAGGGTCAGAGTTCGAAAAGTTTCCCTTCCAGAAGCTGCTGAGAACTGAGGTCGTTGGGATGCTGTGAATAGCCCATCACCTGTGTCCCTGTCGTTTGGCCCCCTGGCAGCAGATTAAGATATGCTGGCCAGGTGCGGTGGCTCACGCCTGTAATCCCAGTGAGAGGTGAAGCCAGCTGGACTTCTGGGTCAGGTGGGGACTTGGAGAACTTTTCTGTCTAGCTAAAGGATTGTAAATGCACCAATCAGCACTCTGTAAAAACGTACCAATCAGCGCTCTGTGTCTAGCTACAGGATTGTAAATGCACCAATCAGCACTCTGTAAAAACGCACCAATCAGTGCTCTGTGTCTAGCTAAAGGATTGTAAATGCACCAATCAGCACTCTGTAAAAATGCACCAATCAGCGCTCTGTGTCTAGCTAAAGGATTGTAAACGCACCAATCAGCACTCTGTAAAGTGGACCAATCAGCAAGATGTGGGTGGGGCCAAATAAGTGAGCCAGCAGCGGCAATGTGCTGGGGTCCCCTTCAAGGCTGTGGAAACTTTGTTCTTTTGCTCTTCAGAATAAATCTTGCTGCTGCTCACTCTTTTCCTTCGCACTACCTTTACAAGCTGTAACACGCACTGCGAAGGTCTGTAGCTTCACTCCTTAAGTCAGCGAGACCAGGAACCCACCAGGAGGAGCAAACAACTCTGGACGTGCCACCTTTAAGAGCTGTAACACTCACTGCAAAAGTCTGTGGCTTCACTCTTGAATTCGGCGAGACCACGAACCCACTAGAAGGGAGAAACTCCGGACACATCTGAACATCAGAAGGAACAAACTCTGGACACACCATCTTTAAGAACTGTAACACTCACCGTGGGGGTCCGCGGCTTCATTGTTGAAGTCAGCGAGACCAAGAACCCACTGGAAGGAATAAATTCTGGACACACCAGCACTTTGGGAGGCCATGACAGGCAGATCACCTGGGGTCAGGAGTTTGAGACCAGCCTGGCCAGCATGGTGAAACCCTGTCTCTAATAAAAAATACCAAAAAGTAGCCAGGCATAGTGGCGGGCGCCTGTAATCCCAGCTACTCAGGAGGCTGAGACAGGAGAATCACTTGAACCCAGGAGGTGGAGGTTGCAGTGAGCCGATATCCCGCCATTGCACTCCAGCCTGGGCAACAAGAGCGAAACTCTGTCTCAAAAAAAAAAAAAAAAAAAAAAAAGAGATGCCAGTGAGGTGAGGATGGGAAAGGTGGGGGGGTTAGGAGCCGAGGTCTTGCCTACCTCTCCAGCCCAAGAAACCCCTCTCTGCCTTCAAGCCACACCATCACTGGCCTTAGCGGTGAACAGCACTGCCTGATTCCCATTCCTTTCTGATCCTTTCTGATCCCAAGAAAAACATTTCCTGTGGGCCTGCAAAGGGTTTCCATCTTTTGCAGGCTGCTTTTCAGATGTGATAGGAGGCCTGGCAAAACAAGTCAGGCTGGGCCCTTAGGGCCATTATCGGCTGACACCCTATCAGAACTGCCTTATCCGTTAACACCCCTGTAGGAATTAATTAGTTGAATGTCAGCTGAAAGTAAGAACAGACCAGAGGAGTAAGAGGAAATAGGTGAAGAAAGTTTCTTTATAGTGACAAGTAATGGCATCGCAGTGTGCCCCGTGCAGTTTTGCCTGTGTCGGCCTTGAATATCTCACTGAAAGTAGCTCCCACTTCCCCTCCCAACCTATGAGGTTATTTCATTGTCATTGTAATTTGTTGATGCCTAAAATTACCCATTTGCTAAGGATTCCTGATCCAAAAAGGTATACTAAAAATTAAGGTATGTCAATTGGCACTGATTACATGTCCCTATTCTCAGAGGGACTGGGTACTGGGGAAATGGAAAAGTATGTACATAAGGGAAGGAGAATGTCTAAAGAGTTTATATGCCAGGGCAGATTCAACCAATCTTTATGAAGCTCCTACTATGTGCCAGGTATATATTATCTTATTTTATCTTACAAAATCCCTGCAGTAGAAGTTTTACTATCCCAATTTTGATTCCCAGGACATTGCATTTGGATTCAAGCCCAGCGCTCTTTCTTCTAGGCTGCGGTGGGGGGCGGGGGGAAGAAATATAGGTGGTACATAGAATGAAATACAGAAACATATTTGTGAGTCACTGACACAGTTTGAGTCAGCCATACTTAAGTGTCCCATATTTGGGAAGATGGCAAAGATAAAAGCTGAGAGAAAGGAATCGACTGGAGAGACGGGAGGATTTGAAGCAAGGTGGAGCCCGCCTGAGGTTTCCGGGATGAGGAGAGGGTGTGGCGGATGATCCAGAGAGAAAGGCTGTGGGGTGGCGGAGGGGTGGTGGGGACAGGAACAGCCTGCTGTCTGAAATAACAGAGACAGTGAGTCAGGCGATGACATCCTTTGCATACGTGGTGAAGGGTGGGTGGCCTAGGCTCCTGGACGCAGGTAACCAAGGAACACAACTGCAGGTATAGCTGCCTGCACCCGAATCAGCCTCCAGCAGCAGGGACACCCAGTTACGCAGCGGCGGTGTGCTAATTCCAGCCCAGACTGGCAGACAGCAGGGGCTCTGTCTGGGGGAGGAAAAGCTCTAGAGCTGGGGACGACACATTCTGAAGGAGGGAAATAAGCTCTGAGCTATATTTAGTGCTGCATGGCTGTGCATAGCGGACTTATGGCAAGCGCGTGCATGCGAATTCATCAGATGGAAACACAGGCATGTGTAGCCTGTGCTCTAACTTCTTTTCCACCCCAAAGATTCTTTTTTTCTACAGCCTAACCTGTCGGGCCATCATTTCCTACCCGCTGTTGCGTGCTGATGCTCTGCTGGTCAGCTTCCTAGGGCCTCTGCTGACGATAAGTACAGCTGTGAGATGATGACAACGGCACATAGCAGACATTGATTAATCAGCAGCTAGCTTTGGTTTTTTGTTTTGTTTTGTTTTGTTTTTTAAATGGACACATCTTAGACAAGGAATCAGCAGCTTTTGACATCAGAGGAAAAGAAAGTTTCTTGATTCCCAATTTTTTAACAAGTGCCAAACACAAGTTCAGCTTGGTTGGAAATATAAGCACAATGGAATTCAGTCGAAACTTAAATGAAGCCACAGACAATTTTTCCTGAGCTACAGTGGAAACTCTACACCTCCCAATACCTAAGAGCTTTCCCACCAATACAATTTGTTTGCAAAACATTACATCATCAGAAAAAACTCTGATTGGCTGAGTCTATCCTCAAGGAAAGACCCATTTCTGGCAGCAAAAACTTTTCCAAGAGCCTTTTTGGGCACCAGATACCATATTTAGTTTTCCCCTTTTAGTGCAATACTTTAGTACAATAATGAGCACGCGGGGCCTTTAGGAGGCTGCTGCTGCTGGAACTTCTGTCAACAACTCTGAGGTTGCTTGTTCCTGAATAACAGAGGACCCACCCCTGTGCTGGAAGTACCCTGCCTTGGTAGGTGAGGAGACACCACAAGGCTTAATGAGGAAACTATTACTCCTTCTGTCACCGGCCTTCCAATTACACACAGCAATGGTGATTTTGAGCAGCAGCCAAGGAATGTCATAACAGAGGCTACTGTGGAACCAAATTACAGGAGCTCAGGGAGCAATGAAAAGTCTTCAAGTTGGAAATGTTTATTAATTGCTTGTGTGCAATGTATTAGGCTGGGCAGGTGGGCCCTTGCCTTCCAGGAAGTCACAAACATGCATTCAGGCTCTCTTGCCTATGCATTATTCACATTATGTGAAGAAATACAAATAAAAACCTGAAACACTAGGACAGCAGAGCAAGTAATACACATTTCCTAATACATGAACAAAAGGCAATCATGGAGACTTGTACCAATTGGCCTTTGCCTGGGAAATAAGTAAAAGGAAATGTACCCCCACTGCTTCAGCCATGATTCTCCCTTCCACTTCCTTTTTCTTGGCCGTATTTAGTCCCTGTACCTCATTCATCTATAACTGTCTAACTCTCAGATGAAAGCGGCAGCTTGAGAAAATGTGGACACGTTATAATTAGGGGGCGCTCCATGACCACTGTCTTGCGCCTTTTTATTCTTCCCCAATTTCCTTCCGGTCCTTTCCCTCCCCTTCCCCTCCCCTCCCAGACTTCCTTCCCTTCCCCTCCCCCTCTCTTTCCCCTTCCTCTCCCCCTTCCCCCTCCCCCACCCCCTCCCCTTCGTTTCCCTTCCCCTTCCCCCTTCCCCTCTCCCTCCCCCTCCTTTCTTTTGCTTTCTTTGTTCCCAAATGAAAATAGACGGCCTAGGTTCCATGAGAGATGATTGGAGGAGAAGAAGTAAGAGCTTCAATTTGGTGGCTGCCAGAGACTCTGCCTGCTGCTCCCTTCTTCCCTATGGCTGCATTCTTACCTAACTCTGGCTGTGGTCAAGAAAGAGCTTTGCTAGAGATCTGTGCTAATCATTCCTGAATTAAAATACCTCACAGAGGTCCCAGGGTGGGGAGTGGAGTGGGGCCATTTTCCCAGGACATCCATCAGTGGGTCCTAGCCTGCTCCGGATGGCATGTTTCCTCCAGGGCTGTTTTTGGGTCACCACGGTACCCTCCACAATGGGCCTTTCCTCCAGGTAACAGTTTCCTAAAGCTCAGTGTCTAAAGGTAGACGAGAGAATGAGGTTGTAAGTCCCCCCCCCATCTCTGAAGGACAAGGTGAATTACATCACTTTGGGTAGAATGAGGGTATAATGTGGATTTTCATGTGGTTAAATCTTTGTTGGGTTTCTGAACAGTGAAGATAATAATAGAAGGATTCAAGTTTCCTGTGATAGAGAAGAATAGCACCAGGAGGTGGGTGAAAATCAGAGGGTCACAGGGACAGATGGAGCAGGGGTGGCTGCATGAACGTGTGCATCCCAGGGGCTAAGAAGACAGTGGAAGACAGTGGGTGTGACTGAAGCCAGCCCCGATGTCTGGAGAGAGGCTCTGCAGTTTCTGGTCAGGTCTTGTTCTTTTAAACTGGACCATCCAAGATGACACCAGGAAGTTAGCCTTTGGTAAGAACAAATGTTGCCCAGCCTTGTTCCAGCCTTCCTCCTGGGTCTTCACTCCCTTGAGACTTCCTTTCCATCTCCTCACTCACTCCTGGTCCCACAAGCTCCTGCCCTCTGTCTTCACATCTTGTGATGACCTCAGGTTCCTGCAGGACTGATCTCAGCTTGCCTAGCTTAGCCCACGACTGGCCTTTCAAACACGGTCAGCTCAGCAGGCCCAGGCTGGCAGAGAAAAGCCTGTGGCAGACAATAGTGTTTATTCTAGGCAATTGTCCCAGACGGGTCACTCCCTGCTTACTCCACACCTGCTGCTGCTTGCCGTTTTTCCCAGGATCTGAATTCCTCCTCCCCAAGCACTGGCTAGGGGGCTCCCTCTTGCAGCCCTGCCCAGAGTCACTCAAGGGGCTGGACCATCCTCAGTCCTTTAGCTGAGAGAGGAGAATGTCATCAGCAGGCCAGACATGATTTACAGCTGTCCTCTCATTTGCTTCTGCTGCCCCAGGTAACAGAGGCTCCGGATCAAGGCTGTCGCTGGGCTCCACCCCAGCACTAACCGGCTCAGCCAGGTTTACCTCATCCCCTTCAAAAAGGATGGTGTGAGGAATGCATGTCCTGCCCCAGGAAGACGGATCTGTTCAGGAAGAAGAGGACAAAGGGCAGGACTTCAAAGCAATTTGGGCCACAACACTGGGCTTCTGGCTCCTGTGTAGAGGGGAAGAGAGTGGGGAGAGGTGGGACCAGCATTCAACTCAGAGGCTCTTCCCAGCTTCCATCCCCTTTGCCCTGGAGCTGCAGAATTTCCTGACCCTGGAGAAGACACCTGCCAGTGCAAATCCCCAGCACAGGTTCTGGAAGCCACGCTGCTGTTTGCCCTGCACAGCCTGAGCCATGGCCCCTCTGCCTAGGGTGGGCTTCCGGGGGAATGAGGCCTCTGGGCTCCCCGCTGGGGCCTCCACCTGCCCACTTACTCAGCCACCCTTCACCTCCTCCCTCTCTTGTCTCATTGAGACCCCTTTCTTCCCTTTCCAGGGATGATTATTTTTCAATCACGTAGACTTGGAGATAAAGGAAGAGTAAGGGCAGAGAAAGGCTGGGGCATGAGCAGCTGAGGGCAGGGGTTAAGAAGGTGGCAGTAACAGAATAAAACCTGAGTCTGTCTTTAAACCTCCAGGCCTGAGGCCATGTCTGGAGGGTGGGGGTCTCACTTCAGTTTTTCTGTAAGTTTTTCTGTAAGTCTGATTATTCCGTTCCACCCACAGCAAGACGGGGAGCTTCAATCCCAGATGCTTGTGGCGATGGGAGTGGGGAGGAAGGATAGGACTTAGGAACTTCTTGCTGGGCATTTGCATCTGTCTATAAGGCGTGGTTATTCCATGTCTCATCTCAGCTTCCTGAAGATAGTGACTGTGACTTGGAGATCCAGGAGTTGGTGTGATGCAGTAGAGTTCCACTGCTTAGTGCCTGCATGGCTGTTAACAAGTCACCTAAGCTTAACGAGCTTCAGTTTCTTCCTCTGTAAAATACAAGCAATACTAACCTTATTTTATAGGGCTCTGAGGACTACATTGAAGAAACATTGAGGCTGGGCGCAGTGGCTCACGCCTGTAATCCCAGCACTTTGGGAGGCTGAGGCGGGCAGATCATGAGGTCAGGAGTTCGAGACCATCCTGGCTAACACGGCGAAACCCCGTCTCTACTAAAAATACAAAAAAAATTAGCCAGGTGGGTGACAGGCACCTGTAGTCCCAGCTACTCGGGAGGCTGAAGCAGGAGAAGGGCGTGAACCCGGGAGGTGGAGTTGCAGTGAGCTGAGATCACGCCACTGCACTCCAGCCTGGGTAACAGAGCGAGACTCTGTCTCAAAAAAAAAACAAAACAAACAAACAAACAAAAAACAAACAAACAAAAAAAAACACTGAAGCCCTGCCCACATTTTAGATACTGGCTAAAAAGTAGCTATTATGATCATACTTCAGTTTCCTCATTGGTAAATTAGGGGTAATAAAATACCCATCTCATTGAGTTGTTTTGAATATTAACCTAGTTAATATTTATAAGGTCCTTAGAAAGGTGCCCAGCACAAAGTGAGCTCTGTACAAGTGTTATTAAAGAAAATGAATCATCCTGTTCTTTTCCACAATACCTAGACGTTGCCTTGCCCAGGTAAGTGCTTTGTAAATATTGCTGAGATTAGTCCAATGCGTACACTAGGGCCAGGAAACAGACAAGGGTGGATACTCACAAGAGGAAGCTGGTGGTTAGGCTGAGTAGCATACTTCTGTTTCTCCCTTCTCCTTGTTTATTTTCCTATTACCGATTTCTCATTTCAGACCCTGCTATGGTTTGAAAGTTTGTGTTCCCTCCAAAATTCACGTGAAAACTCGATCCCTAATGCAACAGTATTGAGAGGTGGGGACTTGAGGAGGTGATTAGGCCATGGCAGCTCTGACCTCATGGACTGGATTCATTCCTTATTAAAGGGCTGGAGGGAACTAGCCCTTTTTGCCCTTCTGCCTTCCCACCGTATGAGGACCAGCAGAGACCAAGACACTGGGCCTGCTGGCACCTTGATCTTTCACCACCCAGCCTTCCATACTGTGAGAAATAAGTTTCTGTTGTTTGTAAACTACCCAGTCTCAGGTATTTTGTTATAGTAGCATAAATGAACTAAGACAGATCCATTTCTATTGGCTCTCTATTCTCTCTGCTCCATAATTCCTCTTCCAAAAAAAGGAACAGAAACTGATTCCCAAAGGCCCCACGTTTACTAAGAAAGAGTCCGAGCAGACACCATAGCTCTACCTACACCTTTTGTGTCTCTCTCCTAGTGTCCAGCTTCCATCTAAACTTTGTTTTGTGATCTCTGATTGAAAGACCCAGAGAGCTGGGCATGGTGGTACACACCTGTAATCCCAGCTACTCAGGAGGCTGAGGCAGCAGGATCCCTTGAGCCCAGTGCACCATGATCACACCTGTGATTAGCCACTGTGCTCCAGCCTAGGCAGTAGAGTGAGACCCCGTCTCAAAAAACAAACGAGCAAACAAAACAAAAAGACCCAGTGGTTCCAATGAGTGCAGTGTCTTATCCTAATTAAGTACCTATTCATTAAATGTGTGTGAGGAATTGAAATGTATATTCCAGGGAATAAAGTCCAGCAGGGAAATAAATCCACCGGAAACCATGTTGGAGCAGTCCGGGTAGTTACTCCTATTGCCTTTCTTTCATCTCAGTTCATTCGGTGCCCTAGTCGTTTTAAGATCACAGGTGTTGTGTATTCACTAAGTACTAGGTCTTTGCTAAGCTCTTGCATGCCTCCCCGCAACCCCTATTTCATCCTCAAATTACCTTGATAGGGTAGCTGTGATTATGTCTGTCTTACAGATGAGGAAACTGAAGGCTAGGCCATTTAAATAGCTTGTCCTAGGTCACACAACTACTGAGTGGTAGACGCAGTTCTCAGATCTGACTTGAAATCCTGTGCTCATTCTGCTGTATTCACAGGTAAGAGCAAGTTAAACTTGACCCTTCTCTTGGCCTTCTGAAATCGACTCTTTAATATGTAAGCTGTCTTTTCTGATATTTTTGGTTGGAAAAGAAAACGTGTGCATAACTTTCTTCAATCAAAGGGTGTTTTGCATCGTCCTTCTTTTTCTCTCTAAAAGCATCTTTTCTGCGTACTCTCTCAACAATGCCAGCCCTTCCTACTCTCAGCTCTAAAACCTGTCACTGACTCTAAGAGAGTTTTAACAAAAGAACTGGAACAGGAAGTGTTTTTAAACAGGCTGTCCCTTTCTTTAAATAATTAAAGAAGATGCTATCAGGGAGATCAGGTTTTTATTAGCTCTTCTCAAGTTCACTGTCACTTGCTCTCCTCCAAGGCAGGATTGAAGGTTGGGTGGAGGGGGCATAGAAGAGTGCTCCAATTTGGACAGCATGTTGGGAGCACTTTGTAGAGGCTGGCCATTCACTGCCTATCTGGCCTGTTTGCCAGTGGAATAGTGAGCTTGAATGGCAGGTTACAGTTCTTTAGAAACAAATTTAGAGGAAATGAATGAACGAAGCAATGAATGAAATAATTGTTGGACCTTAATAATAGTGGGTGTATCGTGGGCAGCGAGGCTTTGAAAACGCTAGCTCTCATCCCTCGGCGGATGCAAAGCAACTAGATCAATGGAAAATATGCATCAGGAAAAAAATGTCTAAACCGGGAGCTCAGGAACACAACTCCCATTCAAACATGTCTTCTAAATCTCGGCCCCAGCAACATGTTCTTTGCAATTTCACTCTCTTGGTGGAATAAACAGGCCAGGAGCCCACCCCACCCAGCAGGGTGTCTCACAGCAGCCTGCAGGACAATAAGGAGGAAATTGGTTTTCCGGGAAGCAATTTCTCTATCAGCAGAGTAGTTCTGCATTGGCATAGAGGAGAGGTTAGGCTGGCAGTTGGAAGGATTCCACCTGCTCCTTCGAGTCCTAATTTGGATAGCCGCAGTGTTAAAAGGACACCATGAAGAGCACTTTTTAATATTGGGAAGGAGTATTGATGCAGAGATTGGGGGCTTCAAGGCCAAAGGCACTGGCTGGAAATGGACTTGCCCTGAGCCCTTGAGCTGATTCTTTATGCTGCCTTCTTTCCTCTTACTAAATATAAAATGAGGTCAAACGGTGCATGAAGTAGGGGTCAGAAGCAAATTGAAGGCTTAATAATAAACATTTATGGTGCCGGGCTCATTACAGGGCTTATGCAGATCCTTTTAAAATACCTGCCTGTTTGACATTTTGCCTTGATTTACACTAGAATTTAGAATGCCAGGGGGGTAATTAGCTTATATCTTGTCATTTTAGCATCCTATTTCTGGGGGGAAAAAAGAAAACCTTAGAAAACTACAGCTACTTACCACAGAGTGCTATGCTTCTGAAGAAAAAGTACTTTAGGTCTCCAAATTCCTTTTCCTTAGCTGCCCAGGCCTGCAAGAGCTGAAGACCCTGAGCTTTATCTGGTTTCATATGTTATTTCTCTGGTGTTTAGGGGGCAGCCGCACCCATACGGGATTAAAGCAGGCACTGTGGGGTCAGGTCAGTCCGTGTGAGGGAAGGCGCCCTGGATCAATGGCCCCTTTTTGTCCTCTCCCACCCACACCCTGTTGACTCAACCTTCAGAGTTGAGAAAACAGAAAACATTTCTGCCTACGACCTCCGGCAAGTCACTCAGGCTCCTTGGGCTTCAATTGCCTCAACTATGAAATGAGGGGATTGGACTGGATGATCTCTAACATTCCCAGCCATAAATCCCCTTTTCTGGGAGAGGATCAATTCAAATAATCTGTTCACTGTCCCTGTAAATGTACTTGGGTTTGTCAGGCTAAATGTCCTAGTTTTGGGTTCTGAAAATATGGTCACTGTATTTCTCAGATCACTTTCAGCCACTAGGATTCTAAGTAGGTAATAGCCTTAAGTGACTGTTCTAATTACTAGCTCTATGACCTTGGGCAAGTCGGTTAAACTCTCTGGGATTCAGGCCCTTATGTGCAAAATTTGGGATAATAAAATCTGATCTCAAGGCAGGGAGCTGGACTAGATAGAGATTGCTCTGGCTAAAGTTTTGTGATTCAGTAACTTGGGGCCCGTCTGCTCTGGGCAAAGGCAGTAGCTGGCCCCCGGATGTTTAAATGGGTGAGGAGAGGCACCGAAAGTGTCCCTGAGGACAATGTCTCTTTGCAACCTGGAGAGAAACCAGGAAGCACTATCCTAGCTGCCTGCAGTGAAGAAAGAAATTCTTACAGTAAAATGTCAGTGGCCTCTTCAGCAAAGCTTCCTGTGCAATTCTTTTTGGTAACAGAGGAAAGCCTCTTAGGAGGTCGTAGGACTGTCACTCCAAGGCCTTAGGGATGCCAAAGTATTGCCTCGCCTTCCCTCCCATATTTCAATTATCAAAGAAGATTCGAAAGAATATCAGGGGGAATTCGGGGACCCTAGACCGGGGACCAGCCGCAACCTGGGTAATGCTGGAGAAATCACTTAACCTCTCACAGCCCAGTTTTCTCGAAAGAAATACTAGAATGTTTGAATATGTCAGTTCCAAGATCTCTTATTTGGAGGTTCTATGGAATCTCTAATGATGGATTGCAAATATCCACAGGGGGATATTTTGGGGCAGAGAGGACTCTTTTCCCTTTCTAATCATAAGTAGGCAACATTGTCTCTCACTGATCTTCCAGGCTATCAGTGGAAACGATTTTTTTGATCAATATATTTTGATGTACTTTATGTATTATGTCTGATTCCTAGCTCTGTGCCTGATATATAACATATGCCTCCTGGTAATTAGGTTTCTGTTTAAAAAATAATAATAATGAGATGTTTTGTAAATATTCCTAGTTGACTCTTCATTTGCTTTAAGCAAGTAATTTCTCCTTAAACAGCTCCCATGACAGTTTCTGCCCTTCTGGTAAAGAGAAGGCTATTAGTAGTCTGCAGAATGGAGTTTAGGTTGAAGTACTGGGAGCCAGGTGGCCCATCCAGAAGGCTGCTGTGCTAATCCCACATAAAACAATGGAAGCCTGGAGTAGCACCCAGTTTTCCAAACTGAACACTGGACTGGTTTTGGGGTTGTCTTTCTTCCTTAATCCTCACACCTTATTCAGCACCAGTCCCTGTGGGGTCTCCTTCTGGACCCTTCTCAAATCTGTCCACTTGTCTGTGTCCTCCCTGCCTCTGCCCACATTCAGGACACCATGAGGGCTCCCCTGCAACAGCTGCCTCACACCTTCGCTGCATCTAATCTGTCCCCTCCCAGACCATTTTAAAACAATTTTGGAATATTCCGAGCACAGATGAAAGTTTAGAGAATAGTGAAAAAACACTCAGGAGAAGCAGTAATGCTCACTTTGGAAATATTAAGAGAGCATCACCTTAGAAGCAAATGGCTTCAGCTCAGATCGCTTTCTAGACAGGTTAACTTTGGATGAGCTCCTAACCTCTCTGCTGCTTAGTTTCCTCATTTGGAAAATGGGGATGACAAGAGCAGTGTATAAACCTTATAGAGCTTTTTTTTTTTTTATTTTTTTTTTGTAGAGAAGGGGTCTCACCATGTTGCCCAGGCTGGTCTCAAACTCAAACCCCTGACCTCAAGTAATCCTCCCACCTGGGCCTCCCAAAGCACTGGGATTACAGGCATGAGCACAATGCCTGGCCTCTCATAGGTTTTTGTGAGAATTCAACTTATTCATTTAGGTCTATTTGTGTTAGCCTTCATTATTATCCTTTACCCTTCTCTGATTTTGTCAAATTTAAACCAATCTATTCTGCACTCTTTCTAATCTAATCCTGTCACACATCTTCCTAAATCTGCTAAAGGCTCCCAGTTGTCCTCAGGACAGAGTCCAAACTCCTCAACAGGACTTGCTAAGCCTTCCAGCCTTGCCCGGGCTAACCCTGCATTTGCAGTAGAATGAGGCACCGGAGAGATGGCGTTCCAGGCTGGGGATGCTTCATCAGCAAGGCCTGGAAAGTAGAGATGAGGCAGGTGGATTGCAGGGGCTGATCTGCAGAGGCACGCAGGTGGGAGCTACAAGTGAGTCTTAGTTCTCCAGCCAGAACGCCCAGGTGCATACCATGGCTGTGCCGCTGATTAGCCATGTGACCTTGGGCAAGTTGCTGAACATCTATCTCTATATCTCTGTTTTCTTATTTGTATAATTTTAAAGGAATGCACTTACTGCATGAGGTTGTGGAAAACACTGAACAAGGTAATACAAGTAAAGTGCTTAAAATAGCTAGTACTCAAGAAGTGGTCATTCTTATTTTGGGACAAGAGCAGAGATATATGAGTGCAGATTTTGTGGTATCTCAAAGGCAGAGAGAGGAGAGCAACTGGGTAATATGTCAGTAGCATACAGAATAGAATTCAGGTTGAAGATCCTGGGGTGGCCAGCCAGGCAGGAGGCAGCTGCTGGGACTGGGGTAGCGAGGGCGACATTAGAAGGAAAAGACAAATATGAGAATGATCTTAAGGCCGAATGACAGGTTCCATAAAAGGTAGATTTGCTGGAGCACTAAGTCCAGAAAACAGTTCATGAGAGAAGTATCGTTTCATCTAAATTTGGGAAACGTCTAAGCCAGTTGTGGTTGTGAGGGCCTGTGGTCCCAGCCTATGCAGGAAGATTGCTTGAGCCCAGGAGTTCCAGGCCAGCCTGGACAACATAGTGAGATCTCATCTCTATTAAAAAATAATAATAATAAAACCAATAAATTTGGGAAATACCACATATTTCCCTTTTTGGAAAGTCACACTGTACAGGAGAAGGCTAAAAGAGCCTAGAAGCGCTACAGTAGAAAAACATGTCAATATTTGATAAATGCAGTGTTTTGGAACTAGTTTGATCACAGGACATCTCTGCCCCCCTCCACTGTTGATAACACAGTTTAACATCTCGAAGAAGCAGCGATCGGTAGGACCCCCTCTGGAATACACTGCCCTGAAGTAACATGTGCGAATTGTATAAACAGAGCTGGAGAGAGAAGAACACACACATACACAGTGCACAATGCGACTATTTTCCTTCTCTCTGTTCTCTGGTGGGCTCGAGCAGTGGGGAGCCCATGAGGATAGTTTAAAATTAAATGCTCATTTCCCTTTCGTTGCCTGGTGTGAATGTGGCCTCTCTCCCTCTCCCTCCTACCCACTTCCTTCTCCGACAGAGTCCGCTTGCCCCAGAGAGAGCCATCTGGAGAGTCGTGTTGCAATATTGACTATTGCAAGGGACCTCCTTCTGGCATTCAGTCTAGTTCATGGTGTTTTACTTTCATCTCTCTGGGTTAGAAAATCATCTGACTTCTCTAAGCAGTTTCTTTGGGCTAATAACATTATTACAATTTTTCCTTTTCTCCAGAATCAAGGCTGTTTTCCCCCCGCAAGGACTTCTTGGCATTTCCGTGAGGTTTGTTATTCGGTTGTGCTTGAAGTATGTGGCATCCTGTTTGTGCTGCAAACAGTAAAATAAAATCCCCCTCAGAATCACTAGCTGAACCTCGGGGACACTTCTGCTGAAGGAATCCCATCTGTCCTGGATCAGATCCTGGCCCTGGGGACAGGGCTGGGACTGGCAGGGAAATTCACTAGCACTGTCGACGCTGACCTTTTAGGATCATGTTTGAGTCGTGACTGTGAGTAAACACCAGCAAGAACGTTGCAGACAGGGCCAGAGGTAATGACATGCTGTTCACCAGGGAGTGTCATGAACTTGGAATGGATAGCACAGGCTGGACCCACGCTCTGGGGCTCATGCATAAAGAAAAGCCTCCAGAGGCTTCCTCTGAAAATCAGTTCTCTTGCCCCCGTAACTGAGCCCAAGCAACCTCAAATGGCAGCAGCCTTTCAGATGAGGTCTCTGGCCAGTTCTTCTGCTGTCAGCGTTTGGCCCTCACTAGTCTTGTACCTTCCAATGAGGCCTGTTCTCTTCATCTCCTCCCATAACCTTCCTTAGCAGAATGGAGTCATTAGTGCATTTCTGCTCATTTAGCTGCTAACAAGTAGACAAAAGAGGCAGGAGCCGGGTGCAGTGGCTCACGCCTGTAATCCTAGCACTTTGGGAGGCTGAGGTGGGCAGATCACCTGAGGTCGGGAGTTCAAGACCAGCCTGGCTAACGTGGTGAAACCCCATCTCTACTAAAAATACAAAATTAGCTGGGCGTGGTGGCAGGCGCCTGTAATCCCAGCTACTCAGGAGGCTGAGGCAGGAGACTCACTTGAACCTGGGAGGCAGAGGTTGCAGTGAGCCAAGATCATGCCACTGCATTCTAGCCTGGGCAACAGAGCGAGACTTTGTCTCAAAAAAAAAAAAAAAAAAAAGAGGGAGGGACTTGGGGTTATGGAGAGAGATCAGTCACTCTTCTTGACTTGAAAACAGTCTAATACATAGCTTAACACGCACAGGTGCCTTTCTCACTTCCACGCTTCTCCCGCACGATGCCAACATTCTTGGCCTGCTTCTCTAGGGGAAATCAAGTCCTTTAGGGTTCATATTGAGGTACCATGCCCAGTTCCAGGTTAAAACGATGCATTCAGCCCCTAAATTCTGAACGTGTTTTGCCACCCTCAAATTCTCCTGATCGACCTCACCCATGAAGTAGCCTCCCTCCAACCCTGTGCCAAATTCCAAAACAGGCTTACCCCCAGCCGTGATTATAATTCTACAGCTTGCTCTGTCATGATTGTCATTGCCTTCTGTCCTTATGCTCCTTCTTTACCCTGTTGGTCAGATAAGAAGGCTTTACCCCAGGAGACAGATAAATAATTGCAGATCCTTTATAGGAGGCTAATTTCTAGAATTTAGGTGGGGGTTGAGGGGGCAGAGCGGGTAGGAGTTTGTGCTAAAATAATTTTAGTATATAAAAAGTAAGTGTAGTTTTATTTTGTTGTTATAGGCTGGTGAGGCCAGTGACATATAAGTTATTCATACTCTTGTAAACTGTTGATATCTTTTTCCTGTCTAAGACTGCAACCTGTTCAGCTTTATGTCTCCAGGGCCTAGTCCCCTGTTTGACCATAGAAAGTGTTCAATAATGATTGGATTATTTTCCTCTTCAAAAATAATTCCTCCAGGTAACTAGTTAGCCTTTACTTGATCATCTTTAGCAAAGGGCAGGGTTTTGTTTTTTTTTTTGGTTTGTTTTTGTTTTTTTGTTTTTTGAGACAGAGTCTCGCTCTGTCTCCCAGGCTGGAGTGCAGTGGTGTGATCTCGGCTCACTGCAAGCTCCGCCTCCCAGGTTCACACCATTCTCCTGCCTCAGCCTCCTGAGTAGCTGGGACTACAGGCGCCTGCCACCACGCATGGCTAATTTTTTGTATTTTTAGTAGATACGGGGTTTCACCATGTTAGCCAGGATGGTCTCGATCTCTTGACCTCGTGATCCGCCTGCCTCAGCCTCCCAAAGTGCTGAGATTACAGGCGTGAGCCACCGTGTCCGGCCAAGGGCAGGCTTTTGATCCACCTATTCCATTGACTAGCCGATTCCATTAATAGACACTTTTAACATTTTGGGAGACTTTTCTTATAGAGCAGTGGTTCTAACCTTTTTGGCACCAGGGACCAGTTTCATGGAAGACAATTTTTCCACAGACCAGGGGGTGGTGGGGGATGGTTTCAGGAGGATTCAAGCCCATTACATTTATTGTGCACTTTATTTCTACTACTATTACGTACCCACCATAGTGTAGAATCAGTGGGAGCCCAACTTGTTTTCCAGCAACTAGATGGTCCCATCTGGGGATGATGGGAGACAATGACAGATCATCAGGCGTTAGATTCTCATAAGGAACATGCAACCTAGATCCCTTGCATGTGCGGTTCATGATAGGATTCGCTGTCCTATGAGAATCTAATGCCACCGCTGATCTGACAGGAGGTGGAACTCAGGAGATAACACAAGCAATGGAGAGTGGCTGTAAATACAGATGAAGCTTTGCTTGCTCGCCACTCACCTCCTGCTATGTGGCCCAGGTCCTAACAGGCCACCGACCAGTACCAGTCTGACCCAGGGGTTGGTGACCCCTGTTATGGAGAGTTGAAATCTGCCTTTCTGTAACTTTTAAATATTCTCCCTACTTTACCCTCTAGGGTCAAAACAACAAAATCAGCTATGTCTTCCCATGTGATACTTGTTTTCCTAAGTCTCTTATTTTCCATGTTAAACATTTCTAATTCCTTGACTTTTCTCGTAGTTGATAATTTCTAATTTAAATTTAAATTGTACTTGGCAAATGATCATGTTATGTATTTTGGGGCAAAATGTGATAGTTTGATATTGTGTACATTATGGAAAGTTTGTATCAAGCTAATTAACATGGCCATCACCTCACATACTTATCATTTTTCTGCAGTGAGAATATTTTAAATCTATTATTTTAGTAATTTTGAAAAATACAATACATTTATTATTAACTTTGGCCACTTTGCTGTGCAATAGATCTGGAAAACCTATTCCTCCTATCCAACTGGAAGCTGATAGACTTTGGTCACCTTCTTCCCATTCCCCATTCCCCAATCCCACCCCAAAGTTTTCTTGATGGCTCTCTTTAAACATTTCTTCGTGCTAATGAGCCCATGTCAGAGCACTCTCCTGAAATGACTCCTATTATTACTAAGCTGTATTAGTCCATTTTCACACTGCTATAAAGAACTGCCTGAGACTGGATAATTTATAAAGGAAAGAGGCTTAATTGGCTCATAGTTCCGCATTCTGGGGAAGCCTCAGGAAACTTACAACCGTGGCGGAAGGCAAAGGGGAAGCAAGGACCTTCTTCATATGGTGGCAGGAGGGAGAAGTGCAAGCAGGGGAAATGCCAGACACCTATAAAACCATCAGCTCTTGTGAGAACTCACTGTCACGAGAACAGCATGAGGGAAACAGCCTCCATGATCCAATCACCTCCCTCCCTCAACACCTGGGGATTACAGGCCCCTTCCTCCACATGTGGGGATTACAATTTGAGATGAGATTTGGGTGGGGACACAGAGCCATACCATAGCGTAAGCCTTTTAAGGTGAGCTCCAGGAGTTGCCCTGCATGCTTCAGGATGGCCTGCCCAGGACATATCCCCTCTTTGCTGTGTGCTTTCTGCCTCTCCTGGTGTCCTGTAAGGGCACTTAGGTTCCCAGGAGGCCACCACAGCTGACCACCGATTCTCAGGAACGTAGCCATCCAGAAATGGAGGACAGGGCAGCCTACTTTTGATGAAAGTAGATGAAGAAATCGCTGGGTACTGGATGTTTTGAGGAAAGCAAAGCTAGGTTGGGAATGACAATAGGTGAACAAATGGGAAAAAAGAGCGGAACCCTCATAGATGAAGGGCAAAATGAGGCATGGATGCTTGGAGGGGGGTTTAGAGGGAGGTTGCTGAGAGAAATGGCATGGGTGCCAGGAAAGGTGAAGGGTGGGAGGTTAACCTTTCTAACTCACGATTTTACCTCGACTTTCCATAGTCCAATGCTTAAAAATTATTTGAAATGGCAGCTTCTGAACTAAATCTAAGACTCAAGTTTCTGAATTTAGCTGTCAAAGAAAAATGATTCCATTTTAATTTTATTTTAATATGCTTCTGTTCTATGAATTTCATCTCAAAATGTTTTACATTTGCACTTATGCAAAATGTATGATTAAATTCAGAATAAAAGTGATATATCTAGAGATATCTGTTAATCTTTTATTCTCTCAGGTCAGCCTATTAAGCAAATTCACTAGTTAAGCAAATTCAGTTTTCAATTTAATTGAAACAGACAAGAATTTTCACTAGCAAAAAGCTGAAATATAAATAAATATGTGTTTTCACATCTATGTTTCTTTTCCAAGTCAGCTGGTAGGAAAATTTGCTGTGAATTTAAATGGTCCCTTTTCATCAAGAGAAAGCTGTCGGGCTGTAATTCCCTAACACTCTTTCCCTCTCCTTTCTCTTGAAAATTTCTCTTCAGCAAAACCTGCCTGGGATGGATTAGTAGAAATCAGGCTGCCATGGCTGGAGGAGATATCTTGCAGATCATGGAGTTCAACCCTTATTTTATGCAGATGAAAGAGCCAGAGAAGCTGCTGATTTGCTTTGCTTGCAGTCACACAGTTAGTTGCTAGCCAAGTGTTAATCCCTTAGAGAATGTTCTACTCCTAGTTCTTGGACTTCTGGTGTTTAAGTTCAGGTAATTTGTCTTCCACGCTAGAAGACAGTCCTCCATCTCTCCTCCAGAGCTCCAGTGTGGCCTTCTCTAATTTTCACAGATGTACACACCTTGGCTGAATCATGGCTCTGCCTCTTCTGTGAGAAATGTGAAGGCCACAAGGAGCCCAGAGGTAGGGCCTATTTCTTTTTCTTTTCCTTTTTTTTGAGACAGAGTCTCACTCTGTAGTCCAGGCTAGAGTACAGTGGTGCAATCTCAGCTCATTGCAACCTCCACCTCCCAGGTTCTCCTGCCTCAGCCCCTCAAGTAGCTGGGACTACAGGGGTGAGCCACCATGCCCAGCTAATTTTTGTATTTTTCGTAGAGATGGGGTTTCACCATATTGGCCAGGCTGGTCTTGAACTCCTGACCTCAAGTCATCCACTCACCTTGGCCTCCCAAAGTGCTGGGATTACAGGGGTGAG
Source organism: Gorilla gorilla gorilla (assembly GCF_029281585.2). Taxonomy (NCBI): domain Eukaryota; kingdom Metazoa; phylum Chordata; class Mammalia; order Primates; family Hominidae; genus Gorilla; species Gorilla gorilla. The sequence goes on from NC_073233.2 coordinate 137,266,830, forward strand.
CCACTGGTAGGGCCTGTTTCCAACTGGAGGGGAGGACTGGTGAGGAGGACTCTCAAGAGAAAAAGCCAAGATGAGTATTGAGTAGCCTGGTTTGTATCTGGGTGTGCTTTATGTCTCTGGCTATTCTCTTGGTACCTCTATCTGCTGTACACAGCGGGAGAGGAGAGAGCAGGAAGAGGGTAGAATAAGACCCCTGTGTTTTTCATTTTGTTCCTTGGATGACTGGTAGCGAATGTAGTACTGGTCCCATTACTCATCGGTGTTCTCGGCAGAAGGGGCCTTTGGGAATATTGTCCTACCTTTAATCTCCTTGGCATGTTCAGAAATAATACGCTGCTAGCCTCTGACAAGAAAGCATGCAGCCCTGAGTGATCACTGAAGGCTCTTCCTTACTGAGGCCAGGTCTGGGTTGGTTACATCGTGTCAGCCTGAACAGTGAAGCTTAGTATGGTGGCTGCTGGAGTCCTGCTAAGTGAATAAATTAGACTTAGGAAGAATAATTGCATAGGCCTGGCTGGGTAGCATTGCCGTCTGGCTCTATTTATCATTATAGAAAAGTATACCATATGCTATGGAGGTAGTGAAAAGAGCAGACAGCTCTTTCTGGAATGTTGGGAAGGTTTTATGGAGGTGGTGACATTTGAGTTGAGCCTTGGTATAGCTGCTTGTCC